>NC_083734.1:13210000-14450000 GCF_028564815.1 Eubalaena glacialis | reverse complement strand
GCCCTCATGCACATCCATCTGGCACCTCTGCCCTGCCTGCTATGCAGGGGGCCTGCTGCTCACCCATCCCCAGCTGGCCCCTGAGGCCATCCACCTCCCTTCCCTGGGCCTCAAGCCCCCTCTGCCCAGCAGGCTCAGGAGCCAGGCCTCAGACAACCAGGCCATCCTCTCCCCTCCCTGGCCGTGGGGATCTCCTTGGGGCTTCTCTGGGGAAGCCCAGTGGCTCTTCTTTTCTGCTGCCACTGCCCAGGGCCCTGGCCTGGCAGGACAGTGGTCAGCTTCGTGGGAAACCTGTAGGAGGAGCAGGTGTGCCCATGACCACTGACTTAGGACAAAAGAAAAGGGGCAAGGACGAGCGCCCACCTTAGAACCAGAATGCCCAGCAGCCTTGGGCTTCCCACCCAAGAGGCCCCTTCCTCTGTCCCTTCCCCAGCTCTGCTGAAAGCTGGCCCAACAGCAAAGCTGGGCCGCCAGGAGTGCAACCTAGGGGAGAGTGGGGGTCAGGGAGCACGTTTCAGACAAGTGACAGGCAAGAGACAAGTGGCAAGGGGATGAGTGACTTAGAAAGAGACACGGGGCCGAGGAGGAAGCAGTTCTTAGCCATTTTCGGCAGACATTTATTAAGTGCTTACTGTGTGCCAGGAAGTAAGCCAGGTGCTAGAAACAGCAAAGGGCCAGGAAGAGTCAGGGTCAGCTCCTGAGCTGTCAGTGACACTGCACTGACCCTCGTTGGCACAGGAACATGTTAACCCTACAGGTACCACTCTGAGAGCCTGGGCTGGGTCCTTGGACAGGGCCTGCCTAGGCCTTTCCAGCCACCAAAAGGGATTCAGCGACGTGAGACCCTCTCCCTCTTCGTCCAGGTAGACAGGCACACAGACAAGCTCCCACACACTCCTCCAAACACATTCACACCTGACGTGCCTGGAATACACCTCAGACTTCGACACATGTGTGCACACACGCACACACACAGAGGCACAGCCAAGCAGTTTCACAAGGAGGTGGCATGGAGGTACTGCCTACAAGCCGTGCTCTGAGTCACCCACCTCAACATAAAACTGTCAAGAGTGCCCGAATATCCACCAGTTAGAGGTTAGCTCGAGAAGCTTTGGCCAAGTCTCTTAACAAAATGTGAAAGACGTAAAAGTGAACAAGGGGACAACTGCTTAAGGCTTTTGCTTAGAGAGGGAGTTCTGAGAGGGGTAGGGGTCAGCAGAAACAGACCTCACTTCCTTTACTTGGTCACAAGGCTGTCCCGGTCAGAGCTGCCTAGTCTGTCATGTTATATGGGCGGGGGAGGGTGGGTGTGGGTGGTCCTCATCCCCGGTGCTCTCTGCACTCCTCCAGGGTCATAAAAATAATGCTACGCTTGTTAAGTGCCGATTAAGTGCAAGGTGCAATAACGTGCAACTGCTTGACGCCCAGGTCCACCCAGCCTCCCAGGGAGAGTATTACTGCCATTTTACAGATGAGGAAACTGAGGCTCAAGACTTGCTTCAGGTCACGAGATAGTATGTGTGGTGGGGCCTCTAACCTCTGCCCTTCCCTCACAGCCTCCTCAGCACAGGGAGATGGTCTCACTCTGGGAAGGGTTGAGGGGCTGGGAGTGGCCAGAGGCCCTGGTTTGGTCTTGGATCTGCCTGGGAGGCTGAGAAAGACTAACTTCGGGGCTGGACATGCTGCCTGCAGAGACCAAGGGCCCAGGCGGTGGTTGTGTGCCAGCGGCGGGAGAGGTCTGCTCTGCGGTGGGCCACCCATGTGGAGGACGCTGCACCTCTTTCCTGACACCAGGTCCTCACCCCAGGGCTTGGCATGAGTCAGGGCCCGGGTGGGACAGGCTTCCAGAGCCCGCCTGCCTGCTCGCCCTGACCCCACCCCCACCCCAGGGGAGCGCTGCAGCCTGTGGAAAACCCATCCCCTCACTTTAGGGGTCCTGGGCTCCTAATCCTAACCCCACAGAGAAGGCGCCTTACTGCCCCAGAGCCCACGAGAATGCGCCGTATTAAACAGCCCCGGAAGCCTGACTCTGCTGAGAAGACTTCTCATAGTTCTCCGACAGGAGCCCCTTACCATAGGGGGTCCACAGCCTCACCTGCCCCCGGTGGTGTGTATCTGTTTAAATTCATGCAGGCTGATGTGCAAATGCATCGAAAACTCCACTGGGCTTTTTGTGTTGCTGTCTGGGACAGTCCTGCACATGTACCCCCAATACTGGATGGCTCCCCATTTTCAGTGTGCTTGGGGCCCAGGGCAGCAGGATGCCCTCCTCACACTGCACAGCCCAGGGCCAGGACAAGGAGGGCTTGAGGAGAAGTTTTCACCAGGCTGACACCGGGTACAAGAGAAACAAAAAGAGAAACAGAAAGGAACTCACAACCTGCAGCCCCATCTATGGCCTTTACGAGGGTGGGAACCTTCCCTAGTACAGGCCCAGGTAGCGAGAGCCACAGGCAGAGGCCAGGAGGGCTTGGAGGAAGCTAACCACAAAGGAACACCTGGACTCAAGTCCAGGGAGACTAGAGAGGAGTGGGGCTCGGGGCGACACTCCTGAGGCCGGCCTGGCCCCCGCTCCTCACTCTGAGCCCGCAGGGCTGGGCACGACTTCCTACTCCTTCCCACCAGAAGCCTGGAGAATGAGGAGGAAGATGGAGGGCCGAGGCCATGTGGTCCCTTCCCCACCCCAGGGCACTCCTCTCAGGGGTTGGGGCGACCAGAGACTTCCTCCCCCAAGTTACCATCAGCCTCTAGGGCCAAGATGACTCTACTAAGTAGAGCTCACCCCACTCTCTCCAAGGAAGCTCTTGGCTCCAAGAAACAGACACCTCGCCTGTGTTTGCTTCCCTTCCTCAGGCTGTTTCGCCCTGATCGCAAGGCCTGGTGGGCCCTGGGGCTGCTGCTCTGAATGGAATGTCCTGATCTAGAGGGCCTTGGCTGCTCCAATGACTTAAGAACCATATATGAGTCCTGGCTCTCACCTTGAGCAAGTTACTCCACCTCCCTGGGCCTCAATTTTTCCACCTGTAAATTAGGGAGGGTAGTATGAACTCCTGGCTTGTTAGCATGATCCAGTGATGGTAATGGGAAAATACGTAACCCATCAACCCTGTACAGTCAGAGCAAAATGACAGGCAAGGCAGTGGGGGGGGCACCTGTGGTACCCAACCCATCTGGTACCCTGCTCCCATTTTCATGTCTCTAATCCCCACACACTATTGGCCCTAGACTATCTCCCACCCTGAACTCTGGTTTCTTAATGCCTGCTTCTTCCCCCAAAGTGCACACACCCTGCAGGTGGGTGGGAGAGAGAGGCCGCAGCTCCCACTTTGGCTGGGCTGGGCACTGCTGGGAACAGCACAGGCCATGTCTGTACAAGCTCAACACATTCTCCCAGCTGGAAGGGTGGAAGGGCCCTTGCTAATCAGCGCTTCCCCAAACTGCACTCCTTTGTCAGTGGGTCTCAAATGTTGGGGGTGGGGCACCAGAACCACCAGGTGGGGCTTAGCAAAGTGTAGACTTCGGTTTCCCTCTAGGTCAGCGTCAAGGCCCAGAGGCTACGTTATTAAGCAGCACCCCGAGAGCTCCTGCTGCACGTGGTCATTGGGCCACATGTGGAGGACGGCTGTGATGGTTAAAGCCATTCCTTAGTCACACACCACACCCCCCTGGAGAGGCACACAGCCCACCAGTGCCGAACTCACTTGACCTTATCTCAACATTTCCCGAATCTGACTATAACGCTGTTTTAAAAAATGAGAATAACCTTAACATCTCACAGAACTAGCATTCTGAGGAATGCTTTGGGAAATGTTGATCTCAGGCTCTTTTTTTAAAAATGTCTGTTTAAAACAAATATTTGCTTTTGAATATGAGTGGGCGAAGCCTAGGGAGATTAGGTGCGTTCAAGGGGCTCGGGCCTGGGCCTGCCCCTGCCCCTTCCTGTTGCCACCCGTTCCTCCGCCATATCCTGCCTCTGCTCTCTTTGAGCCTGTGGCTCTCCTGGGGTCACCCTGTGTCCTGAACTTAGGAGGAACCCTCAGCATGGTTGACTGGTGACAGGAAGTCTGAGCAGGGATGAAAGGGGGTCAGGATTAGCCTGTCTGGCTGGGATAAGCAGCAGAGGAGGGGATGGCCACACTTCTAAGGTGTCTGCACAAGCCCCATTTGTTTGGGGGTGGGGCGGGGGAGGAAGGTCTCTTCCTGGCCCACTGCCCCTCCCGAGACAGCAATCACACCCAGAGAGATGGTGAGCCGCTGGGTACGACTGGGGCAGAAAATCTTGTCTTGCCTTTTCTTCTCAAGCTCAAAACAGGCACATGTAGTCATTAACTGATATGCTAGAAGGGGCATCCCTTACCAGGAGGAAAATGGATTTATTGCTTTATAAAAAGGAGTCTGATAAAACTTAAAAGGAAAAAAAAAAAAACAACAACCACCAAAACAATTAACCTAAAAATCAACCCACCCCTCTCAGAGCTCCCAGGAAGCCTCAGACACATTTCTGAGGGCAGTCAAGGTGGGTGGGTTGGTAAGCCAGGCCCGCCTGGCAGAGGAAAGGGGGCCTCGCCCACATAAACAGCTCCAGGGCCCTTGGAAAGTCTGCCAGCAGGGGGCGCTGTGGCCCTGCAGCCTGGGACAAGCTCCCAACCCTGACCGGGGCTGGCTCCTGGGCGCTGGGCTTGCTGTGGGCCTGGCTGCCTCGGGGGTGGCTCTGGGAGGATAAGGGCAGACACCCAGCGCCCACATCCCACCACCATCCCACACACATCTCTCATGCACAAGACACGTACACACAACCCACACGCACACACACCCCTAGGTCTCTCACAAATCCACCTTCCCACCCGGGCCTGGACCTCCACGTCTGTCAGCCACATCTTCACTTCCACCCCCACGAAAACAGCGGTGTGTGTGTGTGTGCATGTGTGTGAGCGCACGCGTGTGTCTGTGTGTGGTGCCCCTTTAATTCCCTTCAGGTCACAGACTGGACAGAGGGTGGCAGTGGAAACGTGCCCCCGGCTCAGGCCCTCAGGGAGAAGGGAAGGGACTGCTGCTTGGCCTTGACCACAGCTACTGAGCCACATGTGACCATCCAGCCCTCCATCCCCTCCCCAGGCTTTAAGCCAGGGGGCCTTCTCCACCGGCCTCGAACAGGAGGACAGGCCACGGACAGGCCACAGGGGGCTGGAATCACAAAGGAGTTAGCACCAACAACAGGAAGCGGGTCCTTCCTTCCTCAGGCAGCTCAGACTGGCCGGGGGAGGAGGTGAGGGGCCAGGCGAGGCGGGTACAGACAGTGCAAGCCTTTGTCCTCAGCAGGCGTGGTTGGTGGACATGCAGCCGAGGGGCAGGTGGTGGGCAGTAGACGGCAGACTCCTCTGCTTTGGCAAGAGGCGGAATCTCGACACACTGGGGGGAGAGGGCCTGCCTGCCTGGGGTCCTCCTGGCTGCTCCTGCAGGCACCACGGAGCCCCGAGGCTCCAGGGCCCCTCGAGGGTGGCTGAGCGAAGTCCAGAGCGCCTCTGCTTCCAGCAGGAGAAGCGCCTGACCAGGCCCTCTCCCATCCTTCCACCGCAGAGCTCCGAGGCAGGACCAGGGCCCTGGGAGGGAGTGAGGACTCCAACATGGTGAAGGACAGGACCCTAGGGGTGCGTGGAGGTCCTCTGGGGTGGGGAGGACACCGCTGAGTCACTGAAGCAAGGGCGGGACGCCACAGTTCCAAGGTGGTGGGCACTACACAAAAGCCTCCCGGTTGGACGAGCCGTTGAGCTTGAGGAAAAGCTTGTCGTTCTCCCTCTTCTGCTGCAGCTGCCTCTCCAGCTGGCGCCGGTAGCAGATGAGGTAGAGGGGAAGGCAGAAGCCCAGCATGCTCAGGACAAGCAGCCCCACATTCACCTGCGGAGGCAGGGACGAGAGTTGCCATCAAGGGCGGGGGGTTGGGGGGGGAGGGAGGGAGCAGGCAGGGGCTGTGGTCTTTGCAGAGCCCAGTTCCAGCCCTTTCCTCGCTCTCAGGTTTGGGAATGGGGAGAAGGTCACAGGAGAGGAGAGGAAAAACAAACAACGAGTTTCAAGAGGTCGGAGGGCCCGTCGTTCCACATTCCAGCAACAGAATTCCCCAGCTGTCCACGGGCTGGCCGCACTGCCACCGTACTGATCTGAATCTCTAGGGGCGGGGCCGGGATTGGGACAAGCTCACAGCACCTGGTTAAGGATCCGGGCCTTTGGCAGGAGCAGGGACAGCAACTTGGTTCGATTTACCCCAAAATCAGGTCCAGAAAGGACACTCTTCTCCTCCTGTCCCTCCTGCCCATTCACAAGGGGTCCCTGAATTGATCCTAACCAAAGTTCCAAACTGCCTGTCCCGGGGTTCTAGAAGCCCCCGAGTGATGCCTCCCAGCTCCCAATCAGCAGAGTGGGGCGGATGCCCGTAACCCTCTGCCCCCCAATCCTTCTTACCCACAGAGGGTCTCCTTGGAGGGGACCCATCATAGCCAGAAACAGGGGCTGCTGCAGGAGAGCGAAGAGTGCACTGACCAGGGACTGCAGGCCCGTGAGGCTGCCAAACTGTGTGGAGGGGTACCTGCCAGGGCAGTAGAGAACCTGTCACCACAGGGGCCATGCTCCGGCTTCCCACATGCTCGTCCTCAGCCTGGCCCCAGGTGCTGGTGCCCCCAGGCTGCACCTCCGGTGGCAGAGAAGAGGTGGGAATAGCCTCAGAGAATGGTGGGGTGTCCATCCTTGGATTGCTTTCTGCTGAGCAGTTCTGCAAAGCGAATTTGTCTTTTGGACCAGCATAAGGCCCCGGGGCCCATGGGTGTCTGGCCAAGCCGAGTGGAAAATGTGGTGCCAGCAGGAGTCTGCAGCTTGTGAACCAGGCCCAGGGAGCAGGTTGGAGGCTGGGCCTGGCTTGGCTGCACCCTCTTCCAGAGGAGCGTTGTGTAATCACGGAAACATAGCATCACGGCCCTCGGACGACTCCCTCAGACTCTGCCAGGGCAGCCACAACTTCCTCCAGGCCTGGGGGGTAGGTGGGGGTGGAACATGCAGACCTGGAATGACCCCCATGGGATACTGTTGAGAGGGGGAGAGAGTTCTGGCAAAATCTTAGCCAGATTTTGCCAGAACTCTGGGGCCACGTCAGGCATCGTGGTCCCAGAGGTGAGAAGGGACTCCTAGCAAGGAACGGCTGGAGGAATGGGCTAATCTTTGGTCAGAGGGAGACAGTGGATGGTGTTTGGGTTCCAGTGTTTGAGCCAAGGCCCGGCCCAAGGAGAAGGAACAACTATGGATCCTTAGGCATGTGTGGCCTCTTGGAAAAGGAGACAGGTTTCATTTTAGCCAAGGCCTGAGAAGGCTGTGGACAGAACCAGCCCTTTGAGGCCCTGGGTGGGATCTGTCAGGCACATCCTGGGCTCAGTTATTCATGTCACTGCCGCCGCTGAAGCCCACTTGAAGCTCACCGTTGAGCTGTGGGCAGCTAGCACCCACCCCCCTGCCCTTCCCACGAGCAGCCAGAGGCAGCCTCAGAACCCGGCTGAGCAGCAGTCCCCGAGGCAATAACGAGCGGCGCCTTGGCTGGGGGAACTGACTCCGTGTTAAATGCCAAGGCTTGTGGGCACCCAACTGTCTGCCCACTGACCTGCTCCTGCCAGGTATGGCCTTCCCCTGACACACCCAACAGAAGCCCTGGTACCTAAGGCAAGAGGATGAACCCCAAGTGGGCAAGATGGCCCCCTTCAGGCCCTCAGTCCCACCAGGAACCTCCCTCAGGTCATTCCCTTACCCTCGGCCACCAGGCCGCCCACAGCTCCCAGGACTTACACAGCGGCATACAGGCCCCCGACGGCAGAGTGGATGAATCCTCGCACAATCGTGTGCAGGATGAAGGAGAGGATCTGAGGGAGGGAGAGCAGAGTGTGAGCAGGAGACATGGAGGGTCTCACCTCGTCCCCTTGCCCCAGAGCTCCTGGGGTCCTGAGCGGTGGGAACACTGGCGCCCTGGAGTCAGCTTGTGCCAGCTTTCCAGGGCCAACTCCTGAACTGCCAAGAATTTTGAGAGCCGATTTTAAGTTAAACACAGTCACTACTAACAGTTCAATCGTAATAAACGTACAATTCAACAAATTACAGTTGACCCTTAAACAACACGGGGGGCTAGCGGTGCCGACCCTCCACGCAGCCAACAATCCACATATAACTTATAGTCGGCCCTCTGTATCCACAGTTCTGTATCCTCGGATTCAACCACCCACGGATCACGTGGTACTTAGTATTTACCATTGAAAACCATCTGAGTATGAGTGGACCCGCGCAATTCAAACTTGTGTTGTTCAAGGGTCAACTGTACGTTGAAAACAAAGTTAATGAATACTCAAAACCCAGCACATCCTAATTATTTTATTCTGTTTTACCATTAGCCGTGCTCTTAAGGTGTTTTTTTTTTTTCCAAAAATTTTTTTATATTTTTATTTTTGGCTGCACCACGCAGCTTGTAGGATCTTAGTCCCCCAACCAGGGATTGAACTTGCGCCCTCAGCAGTGAAAGCGCAGAGTCCTAACCACTGGACCACCAGGGAACTCCCGCTCTTAACGTTTTTTAGTCTACTGTAAATATCGTATGATGGTGTGTTACTGTGTCTCTTTCCAACTCCACAGTTGGTGACACCGTATTGGTTGATATCAGCCACGACGAGAGCACTTGCACCGCGGAAACTGGCAAACACTAAAACCCAGGGCTCCGCCCATCCTGCCCCCATCTAGAGTCTGCTCTTAAGTGTACATACGGACATAGCACTAAGCAGGAGGTCACTAATCACAACTCCTGCCTTTGCGGACCTGAGGACTGTGCCCAGGTCTCCCTGCCTGGTCACCCAGGCCCTACTGGTAGATGGCTGTCCCTCTCCCCTCTAGCTCTGCTTTCCTGAGGAAAGGTCACTGCTGGCAAGCTTGGCAAGCTTAGCAAGCACTTGTTAACGATTCCTGAGAGCCACGAGCTGTCTACTTTGCTCCCAGGACCCTTTGTTTGCTCTTTGCACACAGCCCTGCCATCGGGCTCAGCAGCCAAGACCCGTTTCCGGGAATGTGGGCAGTGGAGGCGGCGAGGGCTGCTCTCTGCAGTGCTGCGAGAGGTCTGTGCCTGAATGTGCACCCATCCTTCTGCAGGCTCCGCTTTCCACTCCAAATGCCTTGCTGCCTTTTCACAACTTGTCTTTCAATAAGAACTGGATAAAACACAAAGCAGATGACTGTCCTCACTGAGCATTGCCCCGCGACTGGACAAGGGTGGTCAGGGCAAGGGTCTGCCGGTCTTGCGGAGAGGGCCACCACCAGGAGGCCGGGAGGGCACCAGGGATGCAGCAATACTCCCATCCGGAACTGGTAGAGCCTCCGGTGGTTTACTCTGGCTGCACGCGGTGTCGGCACAAACACATGGTAGCACCTGTGGGTGGTGCACACCTGGATGTCCAATGAACTTCTACGTGCGGCCACTTGTAGAAAGGGACTCTTGCTTTCCTCCTGGACCTGGTCCAAGATACCATCTGGATTTGGGTCACACCCATCTGGAAGCAATACCACCACCTGTGTTCCTTCCAAGTTCATAAACTTGGGGATCAGAACTAGAACACTTCTGGGGACCTAAGGGTGGAGCCAGGCAGGTAACAAAATCTACCTTTCTCAAACCCTCTGCCGAAAGTCAGGTTCCAAAGGTACTGGAAATCTTGTGAGAAGGAATTAAACTTTTGAACCCAGATGCCAAGGGATCGTCGGTCTTTTTCCTGCGGCTCCCCTGTACTGGAGGAGCAGACGTTCCCACCAACGCCACAGACAAGCCAGAATTCTTTGGACATCAGACTTCAGCTGTTTGAGCACATGCAAAACAAGCAGCCACACAACTACACCACATGGTTCCAGAAATGGTAAGATGATGGTATTCATGGTATGCAAGATGCCTAAAGACCAAGAAGAATGGTATACTTTCATAGAGAAGAGTCTTCTGTGAAAGGCAATCTGAGTTTCATTTACAGCTTGCTCCCAGCATCATGCACGTACAGAGCCTGGCAGGTAGGAGGCCCTTGGTAAATCACAGCGGGCTGGTTGATAGGTTGGTTGGTTGAATTAAACACATGAAAAGTCACTGTTCTCTTTGCTGATGGCTCCCCCATGAGACATCACGCACCTTTCAGTCTCATCACCCCATACCCCACCTGGCTTCTCCCTCTCCCCATACCCACCTGTAGAGGCAGGTTGGGAATGAGGCAAGTCACCCCAAAGCCCATGAGCAGCAGGTTTGTGAAGGCGAAGGCCCGCATGGCATTGGTGATCTTCTGGATCTGCCGGTCCCGCTTCTTCTTCTTCTCACCTCTGTGGAAACGCAGAGCACACACTGGAGCTGGGGGCTCCCTGGAGGACAGGCTCTCCCAGGAAGTCAGGTCCCGGGAGTCACAGCTTGTGGACAGTGCAAGACTCAGAGACCACCCGCAAGCATGTGCTAGGGACTGTGGGGGCTAGACCAGCACGAGGGACACTCCCCACTGCACCCACTGGACTGAGCGCGGAGTGTGAACCTCAGTGGAGAGGTTGGACGCGAGAAGACACGAGGAGACGGGCGTCAACGCCCTGCGTTGCTTCAGTGAAGACTGAGGTCCGATGATGGGGAGGGAGGACGAGAGTGCGCCCAGGTCAGGATGTGGCAAAGCCTCCTTCACTACTGGCTCCAACTTCACCTGAATCCTGCAGGGAGCTGACACTAAGCCACATAATAAGCCAAAAAAGGGAGTGAGTGGATTTCTCCTTGGGCGGCAGGAAGGGGTGAAGGAGCAACGGGTATGCGGCAGATGGAACTGGAATGGGCACCAACAGCCTTCTGGCTGTAGGACCTGACCTACATAACAGAGCATTCTCTGTAATTATTTCCCTGTGAATTCACTGTTACTGATTCCAGCCTCAACACCCACAAAGATACCCCACGGACAACTGTATGACATCCAAGGGTTCAGAGATGTGCAGGGAGGCCCAGACCCACCACTTTCTCCCTATGTGACCTCAGGCAAGCCACTCAGATGCCTAGCTTCAGTCCCCTCATCTGTAAAATGGGTCTAACTCATCGAGGTGTTGGGAGGCTTACCTGAGATGTTGTGCATTAAGGGCTTGGCACAGGGCCTGATACAGTAAAGAGGAGCTTATTGTACTACGGGGGAGTCAGAGAAGACAGCATTTAACTCATCCTGTGATCTTAGAACCCAACCCTTCTGTAAGGTAGGGCTCCGTTCCCTTGCTTAATTCTCACAATCATGAACAGATCTATTGACAGATCTATTAAGGTTATAGCCGTTTACTACTCACACCCAGTGAAGCAGACCTTGCAGGCAAACAGGACCACTCTAAGGATGTCTGCTGGTGCACTACTTGTGTTAAGGATCGGAGGGCAGCCCTAAAAGCAGGACGTTTGATAGCTGTCCGCACAGACCTTCCTCTGGTTTCTCTCCTTCTCTCTTCAAGAGCTCCGTGCCTCCCAAACTTTTGCGTACAAAAGACTTTCCTTACAGAAGCAACAGACCAAAATGTGTGCTGAGCTGAGCGAGGGCAAAACCAGCTTTGAGCACAGCCCTCTCTCGCCTCTCCTGCTGACTTTAAAACCTAACCCACCCACGCTGATGCTGCCTAACACCTGACCGGTGGGCTTCTCCCTCTGGGGGTGGGGCCCGGGGCCCGAGCTCCGCCTACGCACTGGTTGGCGTCTTTCTCCTCGGGCTCCTCGGGGGCGTCTTCACACTCCTTCAGCCGCCAGTCCATGATGTAGCCAATGACGGGGGCCGTGAGCAGGCAGAGCAGCTGAAGCACGCCGAAGATGGAGGTGTAGAGGCCCACTGAGGACAAAGACGGGCTGGGTCACGGGGGCTGCCGGCAGAGGCCTGCGGCGGGCGCTGGGCAGAGTCTGGGACCCCACAAGCCCTTCTGGGATCTTCTCCAGAACCGCCCCCTTGTCACTGTGGGTCATGAGGGGAGCCCGGAGACCTTAACCTCTGAAATCAAAGCCAGAGCGAGGGGCAGGCCACCCTTTTCTTTTCTCCGAAGTCCTCGCCTATTTCCAAGAAACAGCTGAATGAAATCCAGTATGTCACAATGACTTCCCCCAGAAGGTCCAGGAAGTCTCTATGACTTTGGGAACCACAAAATTACCAATGCCTGGGACTGAGGCTTTGTGTGTGACTGGTCATCAGTTTTCTGCCTCTAGAAATATACCAGGAAGGCACCACTCACAGGGGCTCTGACGTAAGGGCTTCAATCTTCAAAGGGCCTTAACATTACGATGGGATTTCTCAGACAAACAGAAGCTGAATGTTGACTGCCCCACCCCCAAACACAGTGCTGGCCGAGAGGGATGTCTGGAGTTCAAGGAGAGGTGTTTCTCCGTTGAACAGAGACCGGCTAGGAGAGGATGTCATGTGTTCCCTGACAATCCCCCGTCCCCGGCCCCCACTGGCTTACCGGTAGCCATCACTGCATCAAGAAAGCAAAAGTGAAAAAGCAGAGAGGAGTGAGGTCAGCAGCAGAAATGTCAAAGGTTGTTACAGGGGGATGGGGCACGGAGGCAGGCTAGCTCTGGGCCCGGCTCACACGCCATTTCCCACCAAGCCCCGACTCTCAGAGTGTCCAGCACGGGTGTCTGCGGACGTTTTCCTGCCAGCTGGGGTCTCACTCGTGTGCAGCTGGTGCCTCGTCACAGGCGGGCTGGTGAATCAGGCCTGTGGTGTTTGCGGGGGACCGTGATGGGAAAGCGGTGTGGGTGCAGAAGACCTGGCAGAACCTGGGCCTCGCTGCCCTTGTTCCCTCCGAGGGCAAAGAATCCACCCCACACCCAGCCCCAGTATCTCACTAGCCAGCGCTGGTCTCCCGTCCACCTACTGGCCCCCTGGCCCTCATAGCCAGACGTGTGTGTTTGTGTGTGTGTGTGTGTGTGTGTGCGTGTGTGATGTCAGGCACAACTGCCCACAGGAGGAGGATGGGGAAAACCAATGCCCTGTCAGCTGCAGACCGAATTTCCTGGCCCAACTTCCTCTACTTCTTGAAATTGACCTTTTGAATGCGGGAAACAGATGGAAAAAATGCCTCTTGGGCAGCAAAAGAGTTCTCAGAGAGTAAAAGGCCATGACTCAGCAGCGGGGAGATTTGCCTTCCAAGGGCCAGTGAGGGCCCTTCTCTGTACCCGTCAGAGTCTCCACCTGTCTGGGCCTCAAGGTTTACAATAGAGGGCAAATAGACACGATAGGTCATCTCTCCCCAAAGCATGGCACACAGATTTTCATGAATGTTACATAATAAAAGGGTTCCTGTGGTAGAAATATAGAAATATAGATCATTGGACGAAACAAAGCTACAGGTTATTTTTCTTCCTATCTTTGCGTTTGCTACGAATTTTTGTGAGGGCGCGTGATAGGGTTTTTCCACATTGCTTCACGTCCGAACACCCATTTTTGGAGTAGAACCTGCATTATCTGTGCCTCTTTGTCACCTTCCCCTTTTGTTAAGGCCGGGTTTCTCATCCTCTTTAAAAACTTACAATGCCTAGCAGATCTTCCCGGGGCGGGGGGGAAAACCAACCCAAAAGTTGCACACCAATGAGACAGCCAATAAAAAGGATTTACCAGATGTGTTTGTCCCGCTTAGGGATAACTAAAGCTGACTCAGCTCAGGCCCTGAGGAAGTACTGACTTTCTTTGTAGAATCAAACCTCTAATCAGCTTGTGTGTTCTTTTGGAAAAGTGGCAGGTGGGTTATCAGCTCCGTTTAGCAGAAGTAACAAGCCTGGACTGGATTACCCACGAGGAAGGCGCCACCTGGCTCTGCTTCCCAGTTCAGGGCACAGACCCGGTGCAGGCCCAGGAGCCCCAGTCTCCAGCCGCAGTAGCCCAGCCCCCATCTCGGCCCCCAGCCTCTCCACGCGGCACCCCTGCGGTTTCCCGGAGAATTCTTGGCGTTGGGTTTGACTGATAGTCTTTCAACAAGCTCTCAGGTGGAGTACCGCATTCTGTGCAGTGTTTTCATTTACAAACACACACGTCAACCGTCCCCCTCAGGCAACAAAAAACACATCCCCATACCCCAAACACACGTAGTTATTTTAGTCCTCTCCTCCCTCCTAAACCGGGAAACTCTGACGGGGACATGAAAGGACAGTTGGGCCCGGCTGTGATGAAATGGCTCTGACACACAATCAGGCCCTTGGATTCTGCCATCTCATGGCCCTGCTGGTCCAGCCCAGCCCAACACCCTCCAGCCAGCCGGGCAGTGGGCTTAACCTCAGGCGGGCAGGAGTAACCACCACTCATGGGCTGCGCCCTGGGGCCTGGAGGCCACCTACCTACGTCCTGGTCGCCGCTGACCAGGAACTGGAGGATGTTGTTCATGGCGCCCATGTAGAAGATGAGGCGCAGCTGAGTGACGCACATGGTGACCAGGCTGAGCAGCAGGATGGGGCTGAACACGCTCTGCATGAACGAGGGGGCCGCTGCGGGGAGAAGGGGCTGCTCAGGGAGAACCGGGCGGCGCCGCCGTGGCCACGGCCCACCCGCCACGCAGGGGCTGGGCGCGTGGGGCTGAGAGCCCTGCTCTGCCGACCAAATCACGCTGGATGAGGTGGACGGCTGGGCGCAGGGGTTAGGCCACCCAGCCGTACGAAACAAGCTGCGTGAGTCCCTCACCCTCGCTGACCCTTCATCTGTAAGGCAGGCTGGATGGTGCCACCGGCCCTTTGGGGATGAAATGGGGATTAAGGGAGATGGTACCCACAAAGCCCTCAGCGGGCGCTGGTCCCCCCGAGGGGGCTGCAGCTTCCACATCTGGACCGGCCGCCCCCTCCTTGTCGCTGGGGTGCGGGTGTGGGTTCAGAAGCCCCTGCTGACAGCTCAGGCAGGCTTGGGAGGCGGGGCCCGCACGCAGGTACCTGCGGCATCGGGCTGGCACTTGACCTCCAGGTCGACGGTGGACAGGCACAGCTTGTGGCCCTCCTGCAGTGCCGCCTGCTCCTTGGCGCTCCGCATGGAGCTGCCCACGCTGAGGCGGCGCCCGACCGTGGTCACCTGCTTGTAGAACTGCTTCCCAGTGATCTTGTGGTCAAAGCCCAGCCAGCTGAACTTGATCTTCACCCTGGAGGCCACAGGAGAGTGTCTGTCGCGCTGCCAGGGCCCCTAGCCGGCGTAGGGGTGGGGGCAGACCGCACGCCCACTTACGTGTAGTCCATGTCCTCTGGGCCCGGGAAGGGCTCCAGGGGCCAGTTAAAGAAGCAGTTGAGGAAAACCAGCCCGGAGCAGCCGGCCCAGACCACGAGGATGACGATGAAGGAGGCACCGAAGTCGTAGATGACCTGAGAGGCACAACAGAGTAGCAGTTGGAGTCAGGGCAGGGCGGAGGGCAGAGTTAGCAGAGGGAAGCCAGAGCGGGCAGCGGGTAGGGGCACCCAGCAGTCCTGTTCTCCCTGCACTCAGCTGCGAGGGGAGGCATGGCCCCAGCAGCCTGGGTGTTTGGTCGTCAGGCACCTGCATTCCAACAATCTTAGCTCGCCCTGGACCAAATGGCTCCAGCTTGGACCAAATGTCATCTCCTTGGAGAGGCCCTCCCAGACCACCCATCACTGTCACGTCACTGGCTCACAGTGACCAGCCCTGGCTGAGAGTTTTGACTTCTTGATTCATTTCCTCATCTGTTATTAGGCCAGCTCCCTGAGAGGAACCTCCAGCCTTGTCCACTGATGTTTCTCTAGGACCTTGAAGCATACACACGGTAGGTGCCAAAAAAATACTCAAGGAATGAACAGTTGGAAATCTCGCTTTGCTCCTCTGTGAAATGGGTGTGACACTGGCATGTACCCTCACGGTGTCGAGGTGGGGGTCAAGCGGGTAGAGGGCTCAGGACAGGGCCTGACAGGTGAGAAGCCTGCAAGCCTGTTAATGTCATTATTGTCATTGATTTCGAGCACAAGAGTCCCCAGAGTAGTGGCAGACAGTGGCCCAGCTACCCAGGGAGGGGACCAGCAGTTAGACATGGAGAAGAGGAGGAGGGGGAACCTGTAGGCTCCTCTGCACTCCAGAAACTCGAGGATCCCTAAAATCCACAGACGTCTGGCCCCAGCCCCTCCAAGCACCTCGATGCCCAGGTGGCCGGCCCATGTCTTTTTGTTTTGTTTTGTTTTGTTTTTTGGCCGCGCTGTGTGGCATGCAGGATCTTAGTTCCCCGACCAGGGATCGAACCCGTGCCCCCTGCAGTGGAAGCGTGGAGTCTTCACCACTGGACCCCCAGGGAAGTCCCTGGCCCACGTCTCCTGTGACTCCTCCTCCTCCTGCCCTATGGCCTCTGCCCCTTGGACCTCTCAGGAAAGGGGATTTATTTGGTGCTGGTGCCACAGAAAGGAGAAGCCCCTTCTGAAGCCCTTTCAGGAGCAACAGGATTTGGAGCAGGAACTGGGACTGATGAACAGTGAGGTGTTTGCTCCATCCTGACCCTGTGTGACTTCCATGGGCTCAGAATCCTGCCTGGGAGGGAAACAGCTGAACCAACTTGGCTGAGAGCAGCGCTCTGGCAGTGGGGAGCAATACAGCCCAACAACAACAGACCTGGGGGTGGGGGGTCTAGAGTTAGACTCAAGACTGGGGACAAACACTCAGCCCCTTTCTGTCCCCAGCCCTGAAACGCAAAGGCAGCCTTCAGTCACACCTTGCAGTGATATGCTTGGATTTCCCAACCCCCCACCCCCCCTCCCCCAACCCCGGCCCAGCAGGTTTCTTTTCTTACCCCCATGGTGCCCAGGTGCTTCCTTCCCCCAGGTGGGGCTTGGGGGAAGGGGGGGCCCCAGCGCCCACAATGACTTCCCTCTTCTGGGAGTGCTGAAGGAGTCTTAAAAGAGGCCTCTGCTCAGACACTAGTACACACCCTCACCTTGACTCCTGGGAAGGTGACTGCCGAGGAGGCATAGGATCCAATCATCAAGGCAATAAACGTGGACCGAAGGTCACCAAACATGTTGGGCAGCTGAAAGATAAGAAGCAAGGGAGACTTCTGCTGAGAGAACAGGCAAGGGAAGGATGAAAGAGGAGGGGAAGAAAGAATCACGGCATCCTCAGGCACCATTTCTTATCTGCTCTCCTCCCTGTGTAATTCACGGGGGCATCAGTCCAGGGGTAATCGCGGCTAACTGAAAGTTTTTTCTTCCCAGACTGAGGTTGATAAAGGAAGGGGAGGAGAGTAATACAGAACTCAGACTCTGCACATGAAGACAGAGCTGGTAGACTTCCTGGCTGGCAAGCATCCCTCCTCTCTTCTCCGGCACAAGCCAGGTCCTTCCGCCTTTGCAGGGTTACAAGGAGATGCCAGCAAGCACAGCTGGGAGCCTGAGGCAACCTTCAAAGGGAGCAAGGCTGTTAGAAGTAAGAATCTATGTGAGGATGAGATCATCATTTTATAAATAAAAATATCAGTGTCCCAAAAGGACCAGATGTCAGCAAAGGCTGCTTTTGGTTCTGAGAAGAGTAGGTCACCAGAAGGTGCCAATCAGAATTCTACAGCCCCCAGGGCGGACGAGGGGGCTGGCCTGGAAGTCCTGCGTCTGAATTTCTAGGTCCAAGGAGGGCTTTCCCCTTTTCCATCTGGAAAGAGCAACGGCAAGAGAGGCTCAGGCTCTCTTCCCTGTGAGGCCACTCTTCCCATCTCACAGCAGCTTGTTCTGGGTCCACTCAACACGACTGCGAAGCTAAAACCCCCAGTGATTCCATACAAATCCAGACATGGTATAATATGGCAACTCGGTCATGGATCCAAACAGACATGGGGCAAAGTGCATCCTCCTCAAACGGCAGTCTTGGCTGCTCTCGCTAACCTCAGGGGAGCTCGTACCGCGTGGTGAGGGTTTCCCAGCCACACCCACAAGGTCCCTGGCATTGAGAATCGCTCCCTGGATCTGCCAGCCTGTTTCACTGAACTCAGGTGTTTATATGGACCTAATATATGTTCCCCTCTCCCTCTGTCTGGAATCATTTTGGGGTTTTATCAAACATGGACCACGTGATGGCTGCCCGCAAGCTAATCTGCTGTTGCTGAATGGAGGCGGTTTGAATGTGTTTATCTACCTGCCCCTCATCATTTCTGCCTGTTTTGACCACAATTAAAAATGAAGAAGGGGCATCATCAAAATTTAAAATGTGCTTCAAAGACACCATCAAGAAAACGAACAGACGCACAGAAGAGAGAAAATTTGTACAAATCATCTATCTGATAGGGCACCTGTATCTGCAGTATATAAAGAACTCCTACAACTCAGTAAAAAAGAACATATATAACCATTTTTAAAATGGGCAAATAGGGCTTCCCTAGTGGCACAGTGGTTAAGAATCCGCCTGCCAATGCAGGGGACACGGGTTCGAGCCCTGGTCCAGGAAGATCCCACATGCCGCGGAGCAACTAAGCCCGTGCGCCACAACTACTGAGCCTGCGCTCTAGAGCCCGCGAGCCACAACTACTGAAGCCCACACGCCACAACTACTGAAACCTGCATGCTACAGCTACTGAAGCCCGCGCGCCTAGAGCCCGTGCTCCACAAGAGAAGCCACCGCAATGAGAAGCCCGCGCACCATAACGAAGAGTACCCCCCACTCGCCGCAACTAGAGAAAGCCTGCGCGCAGCAAAGACCCAACGCAGCCAAAAAAATAATAATGATAATAATAAAATAAATAAATTTATTTTAAAAAATGGGCAAATAGACATTTCTGAATAGACATTTCTCCAAAGAAGACATACAAATGGCCAATAACCGTATGAAAAGATACTCAATATCATTAATCATAGGGAAATGCAAATTAAAACTACAATGAGATACCGCTTCATACCCCCTAGGGTGGTTATAATAATAATAATAAAAAAAAAAAACACATAATAACAAATGTTGGTGCTGATACAGAGGAATCAGAACCCTCCTACACTACTGGTAGGAATGTAAAATGGTACACAGCCACTTTGGAAAACACTCTGGCAGTTCCTCAATTAAACACAGAGCTACCATATGACCCAGAAATTTCACTCCTAGGTATATATATACCCAAGAGGGATGAAAATATATGCCCATGTGTACATGAATGTTTATAGCAGTGTTTTTTGTTTTTCTGGCTGCACCTTGTGGCATGCAGGATCTCAGTTCCCCGACCAGGAATTGAACCCACACCCCCTGCAGTGGAAGCGCAGAGTCTTAACCACTGGCCTGCCAGGGAAGTCCCCATTCTTTATAATATACAAAAAGTGGAAACAACCTCCATGCCCATCAATGACTGGATAAGCAAAATGTAGTATATTCACACAATGGAATATTATTCAGCCACAAAAACAAATGAAGTACCGATACATGCTATCAATACAACATGGATAAACCCTGAAAACATTATGCTACGTGAAAGAAACCAGTCATGAAAGAGCACAAAATTGTATGATTCCATTCATATGAAATGTCCAGAATAGGCAAATCCATAGAGACAGAGAATAGATTAGGGGTTGCCTAGGGTTGGGGTAGAAGAAGCTGGGAGGAATAGGAAGAAATGCTGATGGGTACAGAGATGTGATTTGGGGTGATATGATTGATTCTGGTGATGACTGTGTAGCTCTATAAATAAACTAAAAACCATTGAATTGTATACTTTAGGTAAATTGTATGGTATGTGAATTATGTCTCAATATCACTGTTAAGAAAAAAAAAACATGAATAAGAGACTTGAGATGTTTTGGGATCCCAGGATTTAAAAGGAACATGAATAAATCTATAGTGTATGGCCAACAAATCCATCCTATGGCATGAAGCCAGGGTGGCTCTCCAGCCTACCCGAAGAATCCCCAGCACACAAAGAGCTCTTCTTCCAGCCCCCTGTGTCAACTCAGTCTTCTCAGACAGGGTCAGAGGGAGATAAGGAGCATATGGAAACTCCCCCAGCCAAAGACAGAGGAAATGTGATGTGCTCATGGGTGCCCAGGCACATCCAAGTGAGCACTAAAGGTGCACAATCTTACTCTTTGCACACCTGCCTCCCAGGTATGCTGTGGTTCAGAGGACATGCCTCGGTTTCTGAGCTCACATATTTGGGCTGTGCCACGCTGGCTACTCCAGCAAGGCAGCCTCAGGCATTTCTGGGGCCACATCTGCCCCAGGGAGAATCCAAAGATTAGTTCTGCTTGTATGGAAAGAGGAAACTGTTCCAGCCTGGGATGCCACTCCAGCCAGGGCATGTGGAGGAAGAAAGGGGTCATAGAGCGCTCAGAACCCAACCAGAAGAGCAGATGGAGGACAAGAGCCACTCGGTGCAGTCAAGCCAGGAAACACTTTTGTTGCAGTAGTCACCTTTGGGCAAAAAGAGTGTCCCCAACTTTTTGACAGGGCGAGGGGATACTTCTGAAGAGCAGACTGCTTGCTAGGTAGCCCTTTTCCTTCTACCCTAACCCAAGCTAGAACAGAACAACAGAGGCTTGGGGCTAGTGGGCAACTCTGACCTCATCTTCTGGAGTCTTCTCCCCAGAACTGGATCCAGAACAGGCAAGAACAGGAAGCTGGGGGAGGAGACTGACTTGACATCTGGTCCTGGATGAGACACTTGCCCTCATGCCTGGAAAAGGGCAGTAACCTTCCAGCTGCCCTCCTTGCTTCCCTGCCTCTCCCTGCCTGGAACATTCTTTGCAACACCCTGAAAATTCTCCTCCCTAACATGTTATTTTAGTCAGCAGGGCCATTCCTAGGGTGTACAGAGCCTCAGGGCAAACCACACTATGCAGCCTTCTTACCAACATGTACATCTTGTATTTAAATTATGATTATTTTTCCTGATTAGAAGAGCAATGCGTGTCCATTGTAAAACATCTGGAACAAAGTACACATAAAGAATGAAATAGGGGGCTTCCCTGGTGGCGCAGTGGTTGAGAATCTGCCTGCCAATGCAGGGGACACGGGTTCGAGCCCTGGTCTGGGAAGATCCCACATGCCGCGGAGCGACTGGGCCCGTGAGCCACAACTACTGAGCCTACGCGTCTGGAGCTTGTGCTCCGCAACAGGAGAGGCCACGATAGTGAGAGGCCCGCGCACCGCGATGAAGAGTGGCCCCCGCTTGCCTCAACTAGAGAAAGCCCTCGCACAGAAACGAAGACCTAACACAGCCAAAAATAAATAAATAAATAAATTTTAAAAAAAGAATGAAATAAAAATTCCCCTGATAGAGCCATGTTACCATTTTGATATATTTCCTTTCAATCTTTTTCCCATAAATACCTATAGCTTTGTAACCAAACTGGGATCATATGCTACATATTATTTTATAAACTTTTTCCTTTTTACTTGATATATTACAAATATTTTGTAATTTAGTATTCATCTTCAACATAATTTGTAACAACTATCCGGTATTTCCTTTTCTGGATGGTCTATAATTTATGCAACCATTTCTCTGATGTTCTCAGAGCCTTTTTAATTTTTATCATAAATAACATTTTAATGAACATTCTTGAAGATAAACATACATGCATATAGCTATGATTTCCTTAAGGTAAATTCCCCAAGGTAGAATCATTTGGCAAAAGGGAATACACATTTTTAAGTTTTTGTGATACTCTGTGCCAAACTGCCTTTCAGAAAACTTACACCAATTGAAATTGAAAAAACTTATTTATTGATTGTTAATGACTTTGAACATTTTTTCTACGGTTTTTAAAATCAGTCATTTATATTCCTCATTTATATTCCTATTGTCCTTTCTTCCTATGAGGATGTTAATTTGTTCATATTGATTTGGCATAGGCTCTTTATATATTAAAGACCCTCACAGTTTGTCCATATACTGTAGGTACGTTTTCCTAGTTTGTCCTTTACCTTCTTAGTTCGTGGTGGGTTTTTTTTTTTTTTTACCAATATACGTGCTTAAATAGGTAGTCAAAGTCTCTTTCAGCTTTTAGGGACTACCTAACATTTGTGTCAGATGAAATCTCTCTGAAAACAGTATCAAGGATGACCTTGACCAGCGAAACCCAAAGCATAAACATCCTGGCAGTAGTCAATGTGTGGTCACAAAATATCAAGCACAGGAGATGAGAAGGTTTCCCTGGGGGCGTTGTTAATTATTTTTCATATGTTAATACTAATTGTGTTTTATCCTTTAAGTTACTTCCTTCCCTTCCTCCCAAAGCTGTCATGCCTGCCAGAGGAAATTTCCCCCATTTGCTGTGCCCAGGAGCAGCTCGTTCAGAGGATTTTTCCTTATTATTAAGTTATATAATAATGTAACATAGTTATGTTAATATACTAAATCATATAATAGCATTATTATTATAATAGCAACTATTATTATCCTAAAAGCCCTCAAAACATCCTTACCAGATAGGTGTCACTTTTAAAAAAAAATAAACTTATTTATTTATTTATTTTTGGCTGTGTTGGGTCTTTGTTGCTGCGTGCAGGCTTTCTCTGGTTGCAGCGAGCGGGGGCTACTCTTCATTGCGGTGTGCGGGCTTCTCATTGCGATGGCTTCTCTTGTTGCAGAGCACGGGCTCTAGGTGTGCGGGCTTCAGTAGCTGTGGCACGCAGGCTCAGTAGTTGTGGCTCGCGGGCTCTAGAGCGCAGGCTCAGTAGTTGCGGCACGTGGGCTTAGCTGCTCCACAGCCTGTGGGATCTTTCCAGACCAGGGCTCGAACCCGTGTCCCCCGCATTGGCAGGCAGATTCTTAACCACTGCACCACCAGGGAAGCCCCAGGTGTCACTTATTACCCTCATTTAATGGTACAAAACTTTAGGATTAGAAAAGTCAAGGGACTCCCCCAAGCTGGTAAGGGTCAAATTTGGAATTCAAAGCAGGTCAAGCTTATGTTTATAGCCACTGGGTTACTCTGTGTCTTGGAAAACTCACATGGCCCTTGAAGGGTACACACTTGATTTGGGGGACCAAGGCAATTACCCTTATCTCTCACACCTCTCTGCGTCCCTTATTAAGCATTCTGTTTGCTCTCCCCACTAGAGATTTCTTTCATCCTTTCCGATGCTCCTTTTAGACCTACCTGCCTCCTTCTCTCCCCTTGACCTTCCTTGGCCGACCTCCCCACAGTCCAGGGCCACACTGTCAGGTGGACTTGCATTTGGCTGTAGACTCTCTTGTTTCATCTTCTTGTCTGAGTCTCCTCCCCCATTGGTCTCCACATGACCCTCCCTCCCTCCCTCCTCTCTCCTTCTGCCTCTGCCTGACCTCAGCTGTACACAATGGCCACTCAGAAGCCCTGGTGATAGAGTGAGTGGTGGCTGAGTACTGAGCAGAGTGCCCTAGTACCGGCTTGAGGGTCGGGCGGAGGGGGAAGGACCATGTCTTCTGCCAAGTAGGAAGCTGTAGCTGAGCTGCAATGACAGATGCGGGGAAAACACTCAGCAGGGGTGGCTTCCTGACCCTGGGCTCACAACTGCACTTGCAGGTGGGGGGCGCAGGCCCCCTCCTGGGCTCTGGGTGCTTCCCACCACCACCCCTGCTGCCTCGGGGAGGACTAGGGCTGGAGGGGGTTCGGCCAGGCAGAACCGGCCCTCCGTGCTGGCCTGGCTCACATGGGGAGGCCATCCCTGCGTGAGCCGGTGGTGACTCATTCTCTCAGCTCCTGGGCTGCACTGTAAACAGGCTGTGTGACCTTCCCAGAGGGGAAAACAGCAGCTGCAGATGGCCCCTCCCCTGGAGTGCTGGCCACAGAGCGCTGCTACTGGATGAGAATCACCAGAATCCTAGGCTCCAGCACGGTGAGGGTGGGCTGTCCTCCTTGGAGGACCCTCTTTAAGATGCCTCTCTTCCCAAGGGCCCCCAACTCAGGCCTGGGGCTTGCTGGCAGGCGGGACAGAAGAGCCGCTGTGTAGCCACCTGGCACCGACTTTCCAAATCAGTGATCTCCCCAGCACACCAGCTGGGGGCTCCCCCTGGTCCTCAGGGAGCAGCCGCATGCCACCCCGGGTGGGCGAGGGGCTGGCATTCTGGGCCTCAGGCCCCTTCCAGAGGTGAGCCTTGTCCTCAGGTGGCGGCGGTACACACGCAGAGCTCTGTGCAACCTGAACAGGCCAGGATCCAGGTGCCAGTCGGGACAAGCGGACTCAGCAAAGCCAGGCTCTTTTCTAACCCTTCACAACTAGCAGCTCCAAGCACACACTGCCCGGAGAAGGTCCTTGTGGTCACCTTTCCGCTCCACTGCTGAAGGGGTGGGGAGGAGGGGCTCCACACCCCCAGTCACCTCATCTGCTTTCCCAGCCAGGTCCATCCCCGATGTCCCCACTACACGTTCTGTCCACCCCTGAACGAGTCACGTGCTGGGGCAACTTCGGAATGTGGAGCACTCTGATGGGGGAATTTTTCCCAGGCCAATGGTGATCAGCTGAGTGCTCTGGGTTCTCAAGGCTCAGAACAGAAACCCAGAGGCAGAGCTGGCTCTGGGCACTGGGAGAGTCCTGCTCACCTGGCACCTGGGGCATGTAGGATGCCTTGGGGACCCTCTCCTGGCCTGAGCAGGAATGCTAAACTCCCACACACACCCCCAGGGGGCATTTGCTTCACTGCTGTACCCCGAATCTTTTCCCTCCCCTTCTCTCAGGTGTTTGAAGAGGGATATTTATTTCTCTTCAAACCCAGATCCCAACTCCCGTGGGGTCACTTCTTCCTCAGGTTCAGAGTAAGACTTCAATGAATCAAATAGGGAAAGCCCACAGAAATTTTTCATTAAGGAGCCTGGCAACATTTTGTAATCACTTTTCTGGGAGGGTTTCAGCTCAGAACCCCCCGTCTCACCCACACTGACAGGGGTCAGAGTAATGAAGTGGAAATGACATGTTCACAACATTGGCGGCATCTGTTCCCATCTCTAAGCAACCCCGGCCCCGGATCGTCGGATGGCGGCCCACCGGCTGGTGTTTTCCTCAAGCCAATGAAGCGAGTTAAAGACTTGTGCAAATGCGAGGCCTTGAGCAAACAGACCAGAGTGTGCTGTCCAGATGTCCGGGGGGAGGCTGAGGCTCGGCACCTCAGGGTGTGCCCTGTACCACCAATGACCCGCACCCTCCTCCTCTGAGGGTGTCGCATTGCCCGGGGCCCTCTGCGGCAGGGACCTGGGAAAGCCAGTTCTAGCCATTAAGCAGCCCACCTGGCATGGGATCCAGTGTCTACTCTAGGGGTCAGGATCACCTATGAGTACACACCTCTCCGGCTCTGTAGGGAGGTCTACAGGCCTGTGGGGAAAAGGCATTCTGCCAACTTGGAGCCCCCTTTCCACCAATGGGGGTAGCAGCTCACTGTCTCTGGTCATCTTTATTTATACCACAGCCCATGCAACACAAAACTCCTTGGGACTCAGAAAGTCCCCCAATTAAGGTTTCCCTGGCAACATTCCCCCCAGATTCCCAGGTTATAACGGAGTGATTACCCATGGCCCCAGAGCTGTTGTAGATTTGATTTAGGAAGCTCCTAAAGGCGACCCTGAAGACTCCTTTGTCCCCACAATTAGAACATGGGTGGGAGACCCAAACAGAAAGTACCGTTGTGCTGCAAGCTCGGCGTCTCCGGGAGCCGATCCTTATAGTTCTGCTTTCTTAAAGGCCTGGGCGGTGTCAGAACGAGATTCAGCTCTGCTCAGCAGAAGCCTCGGCCAGCCCAGGAACATTGCCCAAGAGCTCCAGCCCTGCCCTCACTGACCTGCTTCTCGTTCCCCTTTTGGGGTCTGTTCTGGAGAGGCTCCTTATCTGAGGCCTCACGGGACAGAGGAATGCCCAAGGAGGTCCCTCAGGCCAGGGGCAGCGTGGGGAGGAGGAAACAGATGACATAAAAAGTGCTTAGGGGGTTTCCCTGGTGGCACAGTGGTTAAGAATCTGCCTGCCAATGCAGGGAACACGGGTTCGAGCCCTGGTCCAGGAAGATCCCACATGCCGCGGAGCAACTAAGTCCGTGCGCCACAACTACTGAGCCTGCGCTCCAGAGCCCGCGAGCCATAACTCCTGAAGCCTGGGCGCCTAGAGCCCGTGCTCTGCAACAAGAGAAGCCACCGCAATGAGAAGCCCGCGCACCGCAAAGAAGAGTAGCTCCCGCTTACCACAATTAGAGAAAGCCCGCGCAGAGCAACAAAGACCCAACGCAGCCAAAAACAAATAAATTAAAAAAAAAAAACCTTAAAAAAAAAATAGTGCTTAGGGAGTTGGGCCATGAAACTAGAAGGGGAGTGAGCAGGGGCTGGGGGTGGGTGTCAACCCCTGCTTTCCAACAGGGAGTTGTGATTGAGCAGCTTCTTGGTGCCTCTAGACCAAAGGTTGTTGGACCTTTTCTGTAAAGGGACAGAGAGTAACTATTTTAGCTTTTGCAGGCCATGTGGTCTCTGTACAACGACTTCACTCTGCTGCCACAGCACAAAAGAAACAAGTGGGAGTGGCTCTGTGCCAGTAAAACTTTGTTTACAGAAACCTGCAGTGGTCTGGATGTGGCCTGGGGGCAGCAGTTTGCTGACCTCTGCTCTAGGTCCAAGAATGGGGACCTTAGAGGACAAGCCACCAGCCTCCCTTAAACAGATGCCTGCTAACCAAATGCTTCAGGTGATGATCAGATGGTTTTCTTGCCTGGTCACTATCTGGCCTGTGCAGCCTTTACCTCCCTCTGGGAGAGCCAAGAGCTAACAGGAACACTCCTGCTGCAGTGCGTTTGGCTTCACACAGACCTACTAGAGGCTGATGAAAGCAACAGACCCTCCTCTAGAAAAACGCACCTGCACGGCACGTGTGCGCGCGTGCGCATGTGCAGACACACACACACACACACAATTTGCTTGCTTGCTGAGAATCTCAACGGAGTGCCCAGCCCTCCTGAAGCTTATTCATGGACCACCTAGAAGCCTAAAAAACCTAGGGTAAGACCCCTTGCTCACTCAGAAAGAGAACTAATTTTTTTGTATGTGAAAGAGTGCTCAAAAACACACACAAAAAGAGAGAGAAACAACCCTGTAGAAAAAGACA
Organism: Eubalaena glacialis; assembly: GCF_028564815.1. Taxonomy (NCBI): domain Eukaryota; kingdom Metazoa; phylum Chordata; class Mammalia; order Artiodactyla; family Balaenidae; genus Eubalaena; species Eubalaena glacialis. The sequence goes on along the minus strand of NC_083734.1, from coordinate 14,422,983 downwards.
AATGACACAAAGAAGCAATCACAGAAGAAATACAAATGATCACAAAAAAGAGGTGAAAAGATGCTCCATCTCACTAACAAAGAAAAAAATTTTAAATCCTAGTATATCAGTTTTCACCAGATTAGACTGGCTAATGTTTGCAAGATTAATGACAGGGTATCGGAAGGGGTGTGGAGGAAAACCTCTCAGACATTCTGGAAGGCTAGCATCTGTGTATAACCTTTTGGGAAGACCATTTGACAATCTATATTAAAATTTAAAACATGCTGATCCTGGGGCCCAGCAATCCCACTTCCAGGAATTTAGTTTACAGAAATACATGTACAGGGATGTTCACTTCGGCAGCATCATAAATCAGAAAAATTGGAAACCAACCCAAAAGTCCATTAGCAGGAAGCTGGTTATGTAAATTATGGCACATCTATATTATAGAATAACATGGAACTGTTTAATAATGAGGCCCATCTCCATAGTTTAAAATAATAAGGTAGATTTCTAAGGACTGGCAGGAAAAGACATAAAAGATACATTGTTTAAAGCAGAAACTAACACACCACTGTAAAGCAATTATACTCCAAAAAAGATGTTAAAAAAAAGATACATTGTTAAGTGAAAAAGGCAAGTTGTAACAGTATTTCTTTTAAAAAGAGCAACAGTATATCTAGATTTTCTTATTTTTTTCATAATGAAGAGCTACATTCTAAACTGATGAAGTTAGGCTTATAGGATTTTATAGTCCACATTTTATATTTCCAAAATAGTGACTTTTTACTTTTTGTTTTATAATCATAAAAAGAAAAGAAAAAGAATCCTTATGAGCCTACTAGCCTCCCCTAAAGGTTTCTTGGACAAGAACTATGAACTCATTTTAAAGACTTTCTTTTTTTTTTTTTTTTTTTAAACGTCTTTATTGGAGCATAATTGCTTTACAATGGTGTATTAGTTTCTGCTTTATAACAAAGTGAATCAGTTATACATATACATATATCCCCATATCTCCTCCCTCTTGCATCTCCCTCCCTCCTGCATCTCCCTCCATCCCACCCTCCCTATCCCACCCCTCTAGGTGGTCACAAAGCACCGAGCTGATCTCCCTGTGCTATGCGGCTGCTTCCCACTAGCTATCTATTTTACGTTTGGTAGTGTATGTATGTCCATGCCACTCTGTCTCACTTTGTCCCAGCTTACCCTTCCCCCTCCCCGTATCCTCAAGTCCATTCTCTAGTAGGTCTGAGTCTTTATTCCCGTTAAAGACTTTCTTAAAGGGGATTCATGGTGTGGTGGTTCTTATCTATTTGTCTTAGGCTTTATTACAATAAAGCATCTTTCTGTATTTCAGAGCGTAAACTCCTCAAGGACCATCTCTTTCTTTTATCCCGAAATTCAGAACTGCCATCACATAGGCATAGTGTGGCTCAAATAATGGGGGTGATGCCAGATTTTTATTTTTCATTTTGATGAAAGAGGTGGTTGTGTTCACACTGTCAAAAAACAAACAGAACCACGGCTCCTGCTTCACAATTTATACAACTTAGTGGAATCTGTGTACCTTTGACAGTTCTAACATATTTCTTACAGTTTCAACATTTGTTTTCCCCTGGGAATTTGAGAGGGAGGGAGATATATCCATTTTTTATAAATCTACCTGGTTAAAAAAATAAAAATAGGGACTTCCCTGGTGGCGCAGTGGTTAAGAATCCGCCTGCCAACGCAGGGGACACGGGTTTGACCCCTGGTCCAGGAAGATCCCACATGCCACAGAGCAACTAAGCCCATGCACCACAACTACTGAGCCCACATGCCACAACTACTGAAGCCCGCGCGCCTAGAGCCCATGCTCCACAACAAGAGAAGCCACCTCGATGAGAAGCCCGTGCACTGCAACGAAGTGTAGCCCCTGCTCGCCTCAACTAGAGAAAGCCCACGCGCAGCAATGAAGACCCAACTCAGCCAATAAATAAATAAATAAATAAATAAATAAATAAATGTTTCTTTAAAAAAATTAAAAAGAAAAGAAATAGTAGCTTTAAAAAAAATAAATAAATAAAAATGTACAAAAAAGTACAAAGTCAATCTCCTTCACACCACCAGGGGCAAGGCAACCAGAGTTCCCAGATACGTGTGTGTCCCCCACTCCCCAAGCACAGTACATATGTGGTCCTGGGCCGAGCCTCTCTCACCTAACACAGACCCCATCGAGTGTTCCCTTTCCATGGACCCAGACCCAGGCACTTCATCCTTCCCACCGGGACAAAGTTAACAAAGCAAAACGTAGGAAGGGTGAACAGAAGAGGCACTGGGCCAGGCCTGGCCTCTGGCTCACAGCCTGCAGGCAAGGGGTCACAGAGATGTCAGTAGCTCTTCAAGCTCCTTACAAGAAGACCAGCAAGTCCCCAGGGCTCCCTCAAAGCTAAATGAGGGCCCTTCAACAGCATGACTCCTGACTCATTAGTGGAAAGAGAAAGCAGAAGTGAATGCACTGCAAATAAATAGTGATGCGAGGTATTGTTTCATAAATACTTCCTCAAGGGGAAACTGAGACAGTCCAGACCTTCCTGTTGGACAGAGAAATCTCTCTGAAAGCCTAGCATTCTCACTTCTTTCCCAATGGCCAGCTCTGAAAGGCACACCTGCCTGACCAGGTGAGCCTGCAGCCAGCTCCCTTCTTCCTCCTTCTTTGACTTTCTTTTAACCCGGACCTTCCTGCAGCCTCTCCCATTTCCAAAAGAAGCACATTCTGTGGCGTTCTGGTGCTACCATAGAGGGTGCTCAGCATCCTGAGAAAGGATCTCCCTCCCCAGAAGGGCTCCCTGTGCCCTAGCATTTAGAAAACCCAGCAGAGAGGCAGCCTATGTGTTCCCCAGAGTTTTTCATTCAGTTCTGAACAAAGCAACAGTTAGGGGCAGGGTGATTCCAAGAGAGGTTTGTTTTTAGGTTGCACTGTTAGCAAGAGCTGCCACCGAAAATATGAGAAAAGAAAGCAGATGGCAGGTTTTTTCTCCCCGGTCCTGCCTTCTCTAGGCACATGGCGAGTTAGTTGGCTCCCTCGGCACCTCAGTCACGGTCAGGAGGCAGGGGACGGGTCACTCTGCGAGTCCCGCTCTGCTGCCGTCCATTCTGCCTGCAGTACCTCCCCAGCTTGGGAGGCCGAAGCTGGCTTTGCCGCCACAGCTTCACCACCAACGACCCTCTACTGCTTGGGATACCCAGGCAGATGCAGGCAAATGGAAAGCAAGGAAATCAAAGCCAATAAAAGCTGCCTCAGATTCACAAGAAGATGACTGAACTAGAGATCTCCCTAAAAAAATTGGTACTTACTGTTAATGAGGTGAATGTCATGCACATCCCACCAAAGCCATTCAGAGCCAGAGCGACGAAGATGAGCACAGAGAGGGCTGGAATGAAGCAGAAAGCTCATAAGCGGGGAACCACGGCTGAGCTTCAGGAAGGCCGGGGCTTGACCCAGTGCCGGGTAAGGAGCTGGCTCCGAACAAACGCAGCTGAGTGACTGACAAGCCATCAGGCGTTAGTCCGGACACCTGGGGAGCTGGCCCAGCCTCTGCCTCATCCTCCTCTTGCCTATTTTATGGAGCTTGGGCTCTTGCAAAAGGTGCATCCCCGTCCTCCTTTCTCCACTAACCTTAGCAGCAAGGGAGAGGCCTACAGAAGCTGCTTCACTGAAACCAAAAATACAGGTACCCAAAAACCAGGAGATGAGCCTGGATACGATTTTGGTGAAACTCAAATCCTATTTTGGTGTTTGTTCTAAAAGTCCCTGCAGCATCAGCTCCACCTGAACAGGGTTAGGGACCAGGCAGCTTCTAAGTCATTTTTAAAGTGCTGGCCTGGGCTGCCCCAAGGGGCTCAGCTCATGACCTCCACACACACCCCTGCAGCTGGCCTAGTTCTCCAGTTGGCATCAATGAGGCCATCGGGGACTGGCCTGGCTTGGCAATGCGATGGGTGTTTCTCACTCCCTGGGAGCTTCTCTCAGACCTCTGTCTGGGGCCATTATTTGGTTATCCAGCCACCCATCAGAGATAAGTCACTGGGTAAAGGCCTAACAGGTGTCCCTCTAATTTGAGCAGTGAGCACCAGGCCTGGCCCAGCTTTCTAGAGCAGGTGGGCCTACAAGCACCTCTGGGCACTCTCTCCCCAGTCCCTGACAAAAGGGTAGAGGAAAAGCTTACTCACAGTTTGGGTTACTTGCTCCATATGCAATCAGCAAGCAGGAGACAGCAAAGCAGGCACTGAAAAGAAACAGAAATAGTACATTGTTATTATTGTTATTGTTAATATTGCTTATTTGGAGGTATTTGTTATGTGTCAGATGCTTTCAGAAAATTTACATACATTCTTTCATTTAATTTAACAATACATTCTTTCATTTAATTTAACAATTCTACGGAGTATAATTGGCTCCATTTTACTGATGAGAAAAATAAAACTCAAAAAACAAAAACAAAACAACAAGGTCCTACTGTATAGCACAGGGAACTATATTCAATATCCTGTGATAAACCATAATGGAAAAGAATATGAAAAAGAATGTATATATATGTGTAACTGAATCAGTTTGCTGTACAGTAGAAATTAGCACAACATTGTAAATGAACTATACTTCAATAAAATAAATTTTTTAAAAAACAGGTATTCAAATACTTAGAAAAAAACAAACACAAAAACTAAATTCTCCAAGGTCTCCTAGCTAGCAGGTGGCTAAGCTGGAATTCAAGCCCCAAAGCCAGATCTGGTAAACACCCCGCTGCACTGCCCCCTCCATTCCCCAGACTGGAGCAGGCCAAGGCTGTGAAGCGAGAGAGGACACAATCCATTCCCCAGGCTCCCATGCCCGCTCAGCAAAAGGGGATGGACAGAACCCCACCGGGCAAGGGGCGATGAATGGCAGCTTCCAAATCCCCTCTGCTTGGCTCTAACCTGGGGACCAAGTCTACTTAAGCTCCAAAGAATGAATGAAACTGGTCCCCCACTCATTCCCTTCAGGGCTACAGGCCTCGCTCATTGCAAACCACTGCCCTGCACGATGCTCATTTCCAATGGGACTGGCTTGGGGAGTACCTTGGCCAGAGAGGGCCAGCTGCTTGGTGGACTGACCCTGAGGCTGGCAATCTGGAGCTTTATAGCCCAGGAACACATCCCAGGAGGTACATAAGATGACCCACTAAGGTACCAGAGGTAGGGAAATACTATTTTACAATTTTATAATTTTAGAAATTTTATAATTTTCTATTTTATAATTTTAAATCTCAGCCACTTTAATTTTTATTTTTTTGTATATGTATCATAAGGCACATAAAACACCATATGAGATGATGGATGTTCCCTAAACTTACTGTGGTCATCATTTCATGATGCATGTAAGTCTGATCATTATGCTGTACCTCAGTCTTATACAGGGCTGTACATCAATTATTACCTCAATAGAATTGGAAGAAAAAAATAAAGCACATAGAACATTAAGAATGATATATGTGTATACTATTGACAACTCCATGTGCTTATATTAGAGGTATGTATTCAAACTCTTTCTTCTCATGGAGGTTTAAGATCAGAAAGACTGGAAACCAGTGTTCTTAATGACAAGCGATTCCAGGCCCTCCCAGGCAGGCCTGAGCCCTGTGACTTTTTATGCAGATCGGCACAATGCAAGTATCACAGTAGCTGTTGATTTGGTTGCACATGGGGTAGGAAGCCCATCCTGGGCAGGCATTTAGGGAGCTCCACAGTGCACCTGAGAGCAGGTACCAGGATTACCCACAGTGGGGAATCTCAGCCCAGGGGTCCCACCTGCCCACCCCCACCCCTATAACTGACCTGCCCAGCAGCCTGAGCTTCCTTGGGCCGTACTTGTCCATGACGATGCCCAGAGGCAGGGTGATGGCACTGAGCAGGAAGGAGCCCACGGTGAAGGCCAAGTTTAGCATCTCATCCTGGGCCTTGCAGCTGAGCCAGCCATTCATTTGGCTCACCTCCTCGTGCTCCGGCTCTGTTGTGCCTCCCACTGTGCCATTGGTGACATCCTCTGCGTGTAGAGGGAGGGAAACCTGACCACAGGGTCGTGGCAGCGATCTCCAAAGATCAGAGGGGCAGGTGCCCACCCAGAGTCAGCCCACTGGGAATGCCAGGGCTGAATCTGGCTACCCCCCCAGCAGGCTGGGATGTCTATCTGGCCCAAGCTCCCTGGAGCGATAATGCAGAGATTCTTAACTTCTGTGTGGGGGGGTCACAGATGCTTTCGAGAATCCAATAAAGAAAGCTTCGCTCCTGCTCCTTAGAAAATGCACAAAGTCTTGCCCACAGTTTCAGGGCCTTCAGGCATCCCCTGCAGCACCCACGAGCCCCAGGTTGGGACTCCCATTCTAGAGTAACCGACACCTAGAAGAGTAGGCCTCGGGACCCAGCCTGGGCTGTGAGTGGGACCCCAGGCTGGATAGAACCTTCTCTGCAGCTCTGTCCATGGAAACAGTCTGCACCCAGTATACAGGAGGCCGACCCTAGACCACCTGGGAAGGACAAGCTGCTGGTCTCACTGCGCTGCCCTTGGTCAACCGAGGGGAAGGGTGAGTGGGCCTCCTTTACTGCCCAGGACGGCAGATTTCTCAAACACACAGTCCCTGTGCTAAATCCTCCCCGATGTTCTCACAGCACCAACCACCACATACACTGTGTCATGGAACCCCTTGGGAAGGGTTTTTGTTTTGTTAAAAAAAAGAAAAGTCCCAAGTAATTTGCTTTCACTTGTTGAAGTGCACCTTTCTTCTTTTTCTCGCTGGGGTCATGATGTCACTGTCCCCTGTGGCCACGCCTGTGCTGTAATCCCAGTCCTTCATGATACCCTCCAAAGTCCACCTGGCACCAAGACAACGAAAAGATGGAGGAAAAAGTGCTGCAGCAGCAGAGGGTGGGAGGGTAGAGGATAGGCCGCCACGTGGTGGAGGAACCCTCTCGTCTCGGGGACTGCTAGTTAAGAGATGCTGACTAATCCTGCAGAGAGAGGAGCAGCCTCTGATTAGAGGTGAGGTCGTGCTGGGAGACTCAAGGAAATACCTCTCTTCAGATAACTGCATGCCTCCTGAATGCGGCCCTCTGGCGCCGGGGTTATAAATCTGAGGTGTGCAAGGCCTGCCCGGGTCTCTCTCGGGGGTGACCCAAGGTTACGGGAAAAGATGCACCTTGGGTGAATCATGCTATATGCCAGCCTCTGACCAACAGGCCCTGCAGGGGGCACGTTGAGGGGGGCATGCCGGGACCTGGCCTCTGGGTTCCAATTTTGGTTCCTCCACTTCCTATTTGTATAACCTTGGAGAAGTGATTTCATCTCTACCTCAGTTTCTTTATCCGTAAAATGGGCATAATATAAAAAAATCATCTACCTTTCTAGAGTTTTGAGGAAGATAAAAGAGAAATCCAGATAACATTCTAGAGCTCACATAGGCATAGAAAGTGCTCAATAAACAATAGCTAAAAGTTGTTATTACTACTATTACTACTCCTCTCATTGGAGGCTCGGAATGGGGGTAATGGCTGGCAGCAGAGCTGGACACACTAACTGGGAGCAGAGTTCCGCAACTGACCATTCATCCACAGCATGAATTCATGTCTAGTCTCCCACTGGGCTGGGGGCCCTGAAGGACAGGGACTGTGTTCTAGTCACCTGTGTCCCCAGCACCTCCCCTTGGTCCTGGTACACAGCAGTTGTTTACTGAATGAATGAAAACAGTGGCATCAGATCACATTGGCCAAAAGGATCAAGAGAGAAGAAATGAACCAGGACACATGGAACCAACTTGAAGACAGAGGGGATCGAAGGAGATTATAGCCCCAACGTTAACCTCCGGAAGCCAAAGAAACAAAACCTAACAAGCCAGATTCTCGGCGCCCCCCCACCACTTTCTCTCAGCTTTCCAAAAGATGCCCCACCATGCTGGCAGCCAAAACACATGACAAACAGGGTCATCTGAGCCCATTAGGATCCAGCTCAGAACTGTCACACACACTGCCTTAGCCAGCAGGCCTGAGCTGCTTGTCCACAGTGAGGCCGCTTCTGGAAAAGCAGAGCCGCTTCACATGTTGGCACTGGTTTCGGGTGTCAGCTCTGCCAGCAGCAACAGGAACTGGAATGTAAAGCGGGAGGACAGGGTGTCCGCAAAGCAACGGCCACCTCCAGGTTGGTGTGCAGGTGCAAGCAAACCAACAGAGGTGCGACAGAGTGGATGGGGGTGGAGGGGGCACCCCCAGGTCTGGGATCGCTGGCTTGTGAGAGCGCTAGAGGACACGAAATCACTCCGGGCTGGGAGTGCGGTGGGATCTGCTGCTACAAGCAGGGAGCCATGACTGGACGGGGAGCAGAGGGGGCGAGGCAGCACGGGCTCTGAGTAAAGGCACGAGGGTGCTCTGCTCCTAGCTTCCCCAGAGAGGAGCCACAGCTGGACCTAAATCAATGACTGTACTCCCCGAGAGACAGACAGAGAAGATGAAATCCCAAGGCAACATACATATGCAAGGCAGACTCCCTGATTTGCTCTAAGTGAAGATGGGGATGAAAACATCTTGAATTGTTTAGAGATCTGGTCACCCTGTAACTAGACAGGGGGAGAGAAGTCAGAGTGGAGGGAAGGGAATCTGTCCCTCCCATCTTTCATCCTAGAGCCGCTACAACAGGAGCAGGGACTTTACACTTTTGGCCACCAGCCTTCTCTTAAATCCCTGCCAACGGGGCCACCTGGCCCTCTGCCCTCCTAGCTCCAGGCAGTGATGTCCAGCAACAAATGAGCTGGGGGTAGGGGCGACCGGGTGGCCTCTCATCGGCCCAGGGAGCAGTGCGAGAGTGCCCCTCGCCCCCGAGGGAACTAAACCTTCTGTGAGCCCGAAGCTTTGTTGGCAGTAAACAGCCCACACGAATTATCACAGATCCAGCAGATGCCCAAACACAGTCACACCCAGGCTGCTTCTGTCGCTCTGCTACCACCTGGGCCACTGTGGGCCAGAGAGACCCAAACAGATAAGCACCCAGGAAGTGCCAAGCCCCTGGGGTACCCCTCTGCTCCCAGCCTAGACCTCAGCCCTCACCCCGGTCCAGGCTGCTCTGTGCCTCACCTGCACCGGCTTATTACAGATGTGGCCAGAGTGGCCCGTCCCGGCCCAGCCCAGCCAGGGAAGGTGAACCAAGAAGACAGGCAAGGAACTGGCGTGTCCAGAGTGTGCAGAGAACAGGCGTAAGGCTGCTTAGGAGGAGACCCGGGGCAGGGAAGAGAGAACAATGCCTGCCCTGTTCGGCCCCACTCACCGCACTCACACACGGAATCCTTACAGAGAAAGCAGGGGAGAAAAGAGGGTGCTGTGGTCCCCCTGAGGCTCCCCTAACCTCCCTGGATCAAGGAGGGGGCTCCCCTGACCCCAGGATAACAAACCAGAACAGCTGACCATATGATGCTCAAGGGAGCAAGGGGCACCGGGTTGGAGGCCTCTGCAAACCCAAGCTGTGCCCCCAACCCCCAGAGTGCAGGCCTCTGGACCCCCTGCTATGTTCTCTGCCCCAGGATCTCCTGTCTCTCTCAAATCCTTAGTCTATCCGGCAACAGGAAGCAGCATCTCAGTCTGGCAGGGGGTATGTAGGTGAGAGGTCAGCCTCAGACACAGCAAACCGAGGCAGGACACAGTCAGAGGACCATGCCTGGTAGGCCAGGGCCCAGCCCCCGCGTTGTGATCGCAGAGTGCCGGCGTGCGCTGGCCACTGTGCTCCGTGCTAGTGGTTCCTGTGTCACCGAGCGCCATCCCACCCTCACCCCATATTCCACATCCAGATACCAGGAGTGTCAGAGCAGATAAGTCACTTCCCTGAGGTCTCATAGACAGTATATGGGGAAGTTGGACTTGAATCCAGGTGGTCGGACCTCAAAGCTACTGCTTTTAACCTTCAGGCTGTGCTGACGCTGTACCACCTGGGTTAGAGGCATTTCAGAGAGAAAATGCTGAGAGAATAAAGACGCACAAGGCTATCAGTGTCAGGGCAATGCCAGGTGGCCCTTAATGTCACTTAGTGAGAATGGGACTGCCCCCAAGATGCTCCCACAAGGTCCCTGAAAGCCAACCAAGCTGGACAGGACCTTAATGGGACACCAAGAAGCCAGGTAGGGCCAGCCGATGTGGAGGAGGGAAGTTAGGTCATGGGAAGGAGGCAGGCAGGGTGGGTGGGGAGGGCCAAGGGCACCAGCTCCTCTGTGACACGTCCCGAGGCTGGAGGCCCCAACCTTGATCCCCAAGTACCGAGTTAAAAAAAAAAAAAAATCCAAAATAAACTGGGGGGAGAGAGTGAAAACAGTCCTATTCGCAGCAAAAAAGTGAAAGGATTTCCCTGGTGGTCCAGTGGTTAAGACTCCCCGAGCTTCCACTGCAGGGGACATGGGTTTGATCCCCGGTCAGGGAACTAAGATCCTGCATATGCCATGCGGTGTGGCCACACACACACACACACACAAAATGTGAAATGATGGGTTTTCAAAAGCTACCACCAGTGGCCTTTGAGGGTGGGAGGAGACCATAAAAAGGGAGGGCCGTCAAGTGGCACGGACCATCTCCTGTCCACATCTGCAGCCTCGGTCCGGCCTGGTGGGGACCAGGCCTGGCCCTGCTCTCTCAGGGTCCCGGGGGCCAGCTTCCTGCTTTGTTTCAGTGAGAGGTGCCACCCCCCGGCCACCACAAGCAGAGTAACTGTGGTGGTCAAAAGCACAGAACTGGGGTCTGCCTTGGGGTCTATGGCTGGGCTGGACCGTGGCTTCCTTGGGCAGAGGCCATGTCTCCCACCTTCAGGACCCCCACCCCACCCAGCACCCGGCGTGTGGCAAGCCCTCAACAATTCATGAGAGGCTAACAGGTGAATCTGACCATCTCTTCTGCCTCAGGAGCTTCTTCCTGCCTTGAGAATAAAATCCAGTCTCCCCAGGGGCCTGCAGGCCCTGGCCCCTTCCCAGATCTCCAGTAATCTCCTGCCCGCCTGTCCTTTCTCTCCTCTCTTTCAACACACAGCTTACCCCGGAGGCTCACTGCCCCCTCCTCTCCTGACTCACCCCTGTGGCCCTCCACGCTTCTGCTTAAATATCACAGAGCCCCCCCCCCCAACCCAAGTTGAACCAGATCCCCGCGGTGGCTCTCACCCCTGGCACCCTGCTCTCTGTTGGGGTCGGACCACCACTTGGAATCATGTAGGCCTATGTGTGATGACTCTCAGATGCTGGCAGACTACAGACTCCCTGAGGGCCCGGATTGCTCTGCGCACAGCAGAGCCCCTCAGAAAATGTTTACTGAATGTATAGGTCAGATGAAAGAGGAGATTAAACATCCACAGGTAGCACCAGCCCCTGAGCTGACCCTGTCAAAGTGGCCACCGGTTGACAGAGGAAATGAAGAAAGAGTTTGGGTGTGGGTGGTGACAGCGGCCATCCGGCGGCCAAGAGAACACAGTTCTGGAAAAGCCGGGGCTGGGAACCCAGTCGGTCTCCTGTCCATTCCAGGGGGGAGTGGGGAGGCAAAGCCAAGTGCCAGCCCCAGGTCCCCAGCCCCTGTCATCCATCCTGACTGTCCGGGAGACAGGGATAAAGAGCTGAGGGGAAATGGAAAACCCAGCTCTTTCTTTCTTTCTCCCACCTCAACATGCTGGAACCCGACACCGTGTCTGTGGCCGGATTCTGGCTGGAGTCCCGAGAAAGAGTTCTGAGAACCTTTCAACAGGTTCAGGCAAATTTTCTTTCGAGAACAAACCAAAGCATCAGTCCTAAAAGCAACAAAAAGCTGACAAATTTGCATTTCAATCAGCTGTAGACTGGTCAGCTTTTCACAAGCTTAATTCAATAAAGGTAATAAATGGCCTAACTGCTTCTCTGCAATTCAGCTGTCCCCCAAGCATGAAAATATTAGGCCTAAGCAGAAATCTTGATCCTAAATCCTCCGGGCACTCCCAGCCAGGCAAGACACAGGGACTCCTGGCCCCCAAAGGCAACAGGTTACTCAGACTCCAAGAAACAAGGAGCAAGGAGGCCAGAGAGATAAGCTGTGTGGAATCAGCAGGCCTGCCTGCCACGGATGCTGGGTCAGCGGGTTTGCCAGATAGTCAGAAAAACCAAAATCAGAGGCAGGAACAAAGGCACGGGATAAGAAGTTGATGTTCAACCCACAATCCTGACCCTTCACCTTCACTTTGGTTTACAGGAGGGACCAGGCAAGCCTCGCAAGGGTTTAAACACCAACTCAGCACTGCGTCGGCACAATCTCTGGGACTCCTCCCACTTCAACGAAGGAAGAAGCCAAGGCTGAGGCAGGAATGAAGTGACCAGCCCCAGCGCTGCCAAGACCATAAGATAAATTAAATCAGTGGACAATGTGAGGGAAAAAACCCTAGAATCTGACCTTCTGACACCACAGTAGGTCAAAAAAAAAAAAAAAAAATTGACTACAACAGTCCTCCAGTCTGGATGAGAAGCTAAAAGCTTCATCTGGGGATGATGCTTCTTTCTGTTTTTTAACCCCTCTGTGCAGCCTGAAAGAATCCATCAGAGGCAAGCAGGAAGGGTCATGATCTACAAGGAGAGGAGAGAACGAGGGAGAGGAGGCGCCTAACACTCCAACCTGTTCCCTTCCAGAGTCATTAATCTCCTAACATCTCTCGGGCAAAGCAGAAAGCTTGTTCAAGGAACAAGGTCTGAGTGACTCTCCCATCTCCCAAGATTTCTTGCTGATGTGGGGAAAGGTCTGCCAAGAACCCTATGGTTATTAGGAAATATTTCTGAGTGGCTAAAGGCTAAAGGTTATAAATGATATACTCTCCGCCCTCAGGCAGCCTCAGCATCCCCTCCCTTTCTCCTGTCCTTAACCTCTCCCAGCTGAAGCTTCCCTAGTGACTTGGAATGCTCAGGGATCTCCTAGGAAGATCAGAGTAGGAATCTAGGGAGGGTTCTAACACGGGCTGACAGGCAGCATGAGCTGGTCCAAAGCTTTCTCTTCCCTCAAAGTTAGAACTATAGGGAAAAAAAAAATGGCATGCTGGGCTTCCCTAGCGGCGCAGTGGTAAAGAATCCGCCTGCCAATGCAGGGGACACGGGTTCGAGCCCTGGTCCGGGAAGATCCCGCATGCCGCGGAGCAACTAAGCCCTTGCGCCACAACTACTGAGCCTGCGCTCTAGAGCCTGTGAGCCACAACTACTGAGCCCGCGTGCCACAACTACTGAAGCCCACGTGCCTAGAGCCCGTGCTCCACAACAAGAGAAGCCACCGCAGTGAGAAGCCCGCACCGCAAGGAAGAGTAGCCCCCGCTCGCCGCAACTAGAAAAAGCCGCATGCAGCAATGAAGACCCAATGCAGCCAAAAATAAATAATAAATAAATTAAAAAAAAAAAAAAAGGCATGCCAGTGGTGTGATTCAGGGAGTCAGACTTGGGCTATCTCCATCCAAAGGAACTTGGGCAGGGGCTGCTGACAAAAGTACTGGGGAGAGACATTACTGAGTTCAACCATTACGTAGTCACTGCTGGGGACAGAGAGCAGAGGAAAACATTTCCTATCAAGGTTGCCTAGAAAGGCGGGTAGCAGGGTAGTGGGTGAGAGGCACTTGGGTCCCACTGATTGGCTGAACCCCACTGACCTTCAGCAATCAGGATCCTTTCACAAGGTCATCGGGTGTGAACATAGGGGTGGGGGTTAGATTTCTTGTAGACAAGCATCCTCGGCCTTCATTCAGCAACACCAATGTGTGGCAAAGGGAGAGGACAGACCTAGTGTCCTTTCCATAAATATCTTCCTTGCCTCTCTCCTCCCCCCCACCCATGGGGGTAGAAGGCCACTGAGATGTTCTCACAGCCTGTGGGAGGAAATGTCCTTTGGAAAATCATAAAGCAGCAAAAATAGACAAGAAATTGTATCCGAAAAGCCCTTTAGAGACTCCATGATGGCCTGACAGAAAAACATCTAGATTCTAGATGAACCTTCCACCGGCTGGAGGCCAAGCCACTTCCTCTCTCTTGCTGTACCCCAGCCACTGAGTCAGGAGTTCCTCTTTCTTACAGTCAGAGAGCAACATGTTTACTGCAAAGCAAGTGATGTGCCAGGCACTGGGAGGAGAGGAGTCCAGTCATGTTCCCAGGTGCTGGAAAGAACACCCTGGACTTAGGGGTTCTGGATCTATTACAGTCTACAGCTGTGCGGCCTCAGACAAGTCAGAAGATCTGAGACTCAGTTTCTTCAGCCACAAAACAGGGACAGTGATGTGTACCCAGCACACACTGTGGGTGTGTGTGAGCTGGGTGAGGATCAAATGGGCCTTTTGCTAACTAGGCGGTGCTGCGCAGTGAGGTGGTCTTGCTGGCTGGGTCTACACCGCCATCCCCCCTCTCCCAAAGCCCCCACTCCAGGAACCACCCCGAGTCCGAACACCCGGCTCACCTGGCTCAGTACACAGGTAGGAGTAAAAACCCTCCGACTTGAGCATGATGAGCAGCGAGCCCCAGCCCAGGAGGACTGCCGAGAAGAGGAGGTTTTCCAACACGGCCGTGCAGGCCATCCACCAGCGGCGCCGATGGGCAGTGGCCAGGGTGGGCGCCATGGCGAGGCGAGGCGCGGCGCGGCGGCCCGGCTCCGGCTCGGGCTGCGGCTCTGCAGCCACCTGCGCACAGACCTCGGCGTCAGCGCCCGGCACTATGCAGCCGGGTCGGCCAACCCGGGCCGCTGCCGCAGCGCGCGGAGCTTCTCACCCCTCTGCGGCCCGGGAGGCAAGTGCGCGCAGCAAGGAAGCCCCAGCCCTGCCCGTGCCCTGGGCCACCCTCTCCGCCGCTGGCTCGTCCGCCTGCCCGCAGCTTCGGGAGAGCCCCCCCGGCCAGACAGGGAGACTTCTCCCTCGGCTCACTCGGAGGGAAACTGAGGCATGCAAACAAGAAGGGACTAACGCCTGCTCAGGGACGTGGACTTAGTCCTGGTTCCCAGAAGGATTGACACAGCCTGGGGGTTGGCAGGGGAGGCAGCCTGAGGTCCGGATACCTAGGCAGGTGCATACCTGAGGGCTGCCACTCCCTGGGGCCCTCACTGGCGCCCGCCCGCCGGCACTGGAGACCCTCTTCCAGACCGGGCTCCCTGAACCACAAGATCAGCGCACGGAGTTCCACAACGGCCCGCCCACGGCCCGCTCATTGGCCTGACGGCACAGGAACTGCCGCGCCATTGGCCGCTGTCTAGGTCGCTAGGCGCTGCGGCCACGCGAGCTCCGCATGGGCGAGGAGAAGCCGGTTCAAACCGGCGGCGCGAGTCTCTCGCACGACCCCCACCCGGGGCCGTTTCCTCGGTAATTAGCTCGTTTCCATGGAAGTGGACCCCCGTCCCTCCATCCCCCAGCTCCCTCCTCGATTCGTCAACTCTTTCCTGGCGGCTCTTCATCCATTCAATCTCTCTTCTTTCCTATGCACACATCTTCAACCTACGCCCTTACTCGTGCGCTTTCTGTCCCCCAGCACCCAAGCCTGGGGCCCAGGTCCCCCAGATCCAGCTCACCCCGTTCTTACTGGTGTGTATCGGGCCCGGCCGGCGCCTTTTCTGCCCCCCTTTTATTCCAGCCCTTTTATTCCGACCCCTAGATGAAAACACTGCCACACGTTGATTGGCTGAGTGGGGGCTGGAAACAGGCTTTATCCAATCAGCAGCCACCCGCCCGCCCCGCGGCGAGCAGAAGCCGGTTCCGGCCGGACTAGGAGACAAACAAGGGAGCTGGGGGGGGTGCCGGGGGCTGCGTTGGGCGGTGTTTTTGGTCTGGTGCTTTAAACTGGAGTCACAGCCGGGCCGGGAACCCCCAGAGGCATTGCCCCATCGCCTCTTCAGAGCCTCGCCCCGAAGCCCTGTCTCTGGATTGGGTCCCCTGCTCGGCGTTCCGGCTCCCTCGGACTTCCCCGAGCTGCACGCCGGTCCGCCTCGCGCACCTAGCTTAGCTCCCGCACTCCGTTCTCCTCCAGCCCGCTTCGTCGTCCCCAGCTTCTCCTGTGCCTTGGGCACCACGCCCGATGCTCTGGCGCCGCATGGGTCGTCCCGCTCCCGCCACTTCCATTGCCTCCCCACGCAACGCTGACATCCTGTCTTGGGCTTTGTGCCCTGAATCCTCGCTCTCCTGCCCCTAGTAACCCTCATCCAGGCGCTGTCTGCGCATTCTGGATCCCCGGACCTCTCTCTATCCAGGCATGGTGTGCCTCTTCCCTGCTCTCCTGATTCATCGACCCCATTTCTGGGTGCCATCTGCCCGGTCCCTGGAAGGTGTCCCTCGGGGATCCCCAAGTGGGAGTTTGGGGCTTGTCTGCCTCCTAGAACGTTGTTTCCTCGGGTGCCGCATCCAGACTCTGACCCCCCCCGACCGCACCCCGTTCCCTCTCTCCTTGGTCCCCTCGGGGACCTTCACCCAGACCGGTCATCTTGGTGCTCCCTGCTGGAGTTGACCACCCCATTCCCACTGCCCGGCACCACCTCCACCCCCTTACTCCCCATTCCCTGACATCTCCTTCAGGTTAGGGCTCTCTCTGCAGGTTGACGCGGTGGGCAGCGCCAAACTGCAAAGCACAAGTCAGGTCTCCGGGAAAGTGCGCGGGGTCGGGAGGGCTCCAGGCTCCTGCTCTGATCAGCGACCTGGACATGCCCCGAGGAACTGCCAGGGCAGGGGTATGGAACCTAGGCTCTGGAGGTTCAGCTCCATTTGGAGGATCTCCCCCATCGAAGGCACTAGGCCAACAACCTCGGAGGGCCCTCGGTCTCCCGCAGATTCAGCTTGGTCTCTCTGGCACTGCTCTGGGAGCTGGCTTGTCATCCCAGGGCTGTGGGAGACCCAGCAGCCTCCTGCTCCACGTCCCTGAGTCCGAGTGCGCCCCCTGCCGCCGTGAACCCACCGTTGGCAACCTTGCTCAGACCACGCTTGACATTGTGGGCTTGGGGGATCCTGGCTGGTTACCTATCCCGTTAATCTCACGCGCTCACAGGGTTGTAACTGTCTCTTGAGTAACTTCAATCTTTCCCTCCCACCCTCCTAGAGCCACCTGCCTGAGGGCTGTCTCCAGGCAGTTGTTCCATACACATTTCTAAACTGTTTCAAACACATCTCTGAAATAGTTCACTTTCTCCACCCCCACCCCCCAAAACTGTTCCTCCCATACTTTTTCAGATAGTAGCATCACTACCTACTGAAGTCAGATACCGTGAACCATCTTTTCAACAAATATTTGTTGGGTACCTGCCGTTATTCTCCCTCTCCTTCCCACCCCCACCCCACCCAGACAATCCGTATCTCCTAAGTGCTTATCTAATTTGCCCATGTATGTCTATGACTGCAACTGCTGTTCATCCAGGTTCCAATCTCTGCCACTCAAATCCATCTCTCCACCCCACTCCATCCCAGTGAGCTACATAAATCTGACCTCTGCTAAAATGCTTCAGAAACTCTTTACCATTTGTCCTGCAGGATAAAGTTCAAGTTCTCCAACCTGACCTACACAGGCTCCTCCCCCACCCTGGCTGACTTAGATGTTCCAGTCACATGGAATTGCTTGTAGTTCCTGCAGGTGCTGTTCTTTCACCTCTGACCCTTAAACGTAGTCCCTTCTGGAACAGCACCTCCTCCAGGAAGCCTTCCCTAACTACTCGTCACGATATTCTCCATTATCTTTGTCCACTGATTGCTTTGTTTTACAATTATCTGTTCATCTGTTTGTCTCTCCCTTTTCCCATTGACTATGAACTCTTTGGAGGCACGAACTGTGTCTTATTCAGCTTTGTATTGTATAACCAGCCCTTAATACAGAAGAAAGCACAAAGCTGACGCACAATATGAGTTTGTTGAATGAAAACATGAATAAATGAAGAGGAGAAAGGTGTCAGCTTCTAGGGACAAAGGATTCAAAGCTGGGAGAATGACGTAATGCCAATAATAATGAACCTTTATTGAGAGTCAAAAATTCACTAGGTGCTTTACATACTTTTTCATTTAATCCCTACCATAACCTGGGAGATAGCCACATCCGCATTTTTCAGCTGAAAAAACAAGCTTTAAGTAACATTTCCAAAGTCACAAAACAAGTATGTCAGAACTGAGATTTGAATCTAAGTCTAATTTGAACGAAGTTCTGGGTGTTTGTTTGTTTGTTTGTTTGTTCTGGCCGAGCCTTGTGGCTTGTGGGATCTTTCCCCAACCAGGGATTGAACCCGGGCCAGGACAGTGAAAGTGCCAAGTCCTAACTACTGGACCACCAGGGAATTCCCTGGGTTTGGGGTTTTTTTCAGTCTTTTTGTCAGCAGTGTTAAAGGCACCACACCAGCACTGCTGGCAAATCATAAAGAAATAAATTATTATGTATAAAATAACTACAAGGATATGTTGCTCAACACAGGGAATATAGCCAATATTTTATAATAACTATAAATGGAGCATAACCTTTAAAAATTGTGAATCACTATATTGTACATGTGTAACATATAATATTGTACATCAACTATACTTCAATTAAAAATTCATAAAGAAATAAAACCACTAAAGTACTAAAAGAAAATGTAGAAGATTATTTCACTGATTTTAAGGTAGAGAAAGCCTTTCCATCTTTCCATTACACGTGACATTAAACCCAGAAGTCAAAAAGAAAAATACTTGTCTAAATTTAAACTTTTAATTTCCATGGAGAAAAAGAAGAAAGAAACTATAAACAGCATTAAAAGACCAATCACAAACCAGGCGAAGAATTAATATCCTTGAGCAGAAATAGAGACGCAGATGTAGAGAACAAACGTATAGACACCAAGTGGGGAAGTGGGGGTGGGATGAATTGGGAGACTGGGATTGACATATATACACTAATATATATAAAACAGATAACTAATGAGAACCTGCTGTATAGCACAGGGAACTCCACTTCACTGTACAGTAGAAACTAACACAACATTGTAAAACAACTGTATCCCAATAAAAAAATTTTTTAAATAAAAATAAAAAAGAATATCCTTGATATAAAGGCACTTATAAATCAATGAGAAAAAAATGAACACCTCAATTGAAAATTGGGGAAAGGGCTTCCCTGGTGGTGCAGTGGTTAAGAATCCACCTGCAATGCAGGGGACATGGGTTCAAGCCCTGGTCCGGGAAGATCCCACATGCCGTGGAGCAACTAAGCCCGTGCGCCACAACTACTGAGTCTGCGCTCTAGAACCCGCGAGCCACAACTACTGAGCCCGCGTGCCACAACTACTGAAGCCTGCGCGCCTAGAGCCTGTGCTCTGCAACAAGAGAAGCCACCGCAATGAGAAGCCCGCACACCACAACGAAGAGTAGCCCCCGCTCACCGGAACTAGAGAAAGCCCGTGCACAGCAACGAAGACCCAATGCAGCCAAAAATAAATAAATAAATAAATAAATTTAGAAAAAAAAAAGAAAAAGAAAATTGGGGAAAGAATATAACCAAATCATCTATAAGAAAAATACAAATAACTTTAAAGATATGAAAAGAAGCTCAGTCTTAGAATAATCATAGAATTCACATTTTAATGATCTTATTTTTTTCATTTTTTTTAGTGATTCAATTTTATATATATATATATATATATATATATATATATATATTTTTTTTTTTTTTTTTTTTTTTTGGCCGTGCAGCACGGCATGTGGGATCTTAGTTCCCTGACTAGGGATCGAACCTGTGTCCCCGGCAGTAGAAGCGTGGAGCCCTAACCAGTGGACCGTCAGAAAATTCCCAATATATATATGTATTCTTTTTCAGATTCTTTTTCACTACAGTTTATTACAAGATATTGAATATAGTTCCCTGTGTTATTCAGTAGGACCTTGTTGTTTATATTTTATATATAGTAGTGTATATATGTTAATCCCATACTCCTAATTTATCCCTCCCTCCCTCCCCTTTGGTAACCTTAATCTTGTTTTTATGTCTGTGAGTCTATTTCTCTTTTGTAGATAAGTTCCTTTGTATCATTTTTTTAGATTCCACATATAAGTGATCTCATTTGATATTTTTCTTTGTCTGACTTACTTCAATTACTATGATAATCTCTAGGTCCATCCATTTTGCTGCAAATGGAAATATTCATTCTTTCTTATGGCTGAGTAATATTCCATTGTATATAGACCACGTCTTCTTTTTTTTAATTAATTAATTAATTAATTAATTAATTTATGGCTGTGTTGGGTCTTCCTTGCTGTGCGCAAACTTTCTCTAGTTGCTGTGAGAGGGGGCAACTCTTTGTTGCGGTGCGCAGGCTTCTCATTGCGGTGGCTTCTCTTGTTGCAGAGCACGGGCGCTAGGTTCGCGGGCTTCAGTAGTTGTGGCATGCGGGCTCAGTAGTTGTGGCTCACGGGCTCTAGAGCGCTGGCTCAGTAGTTGTGGCACATGGGCTTAGTTGCTCCATGGCATTTGGGATCTTCCCGGACCAGGGCTCGAACCTGAAGTCCTAGACCACACCTTCTTTACCCATTCATCTATTGATGGATACTGATGTTGCTTCCATGTCCTGGCTATTGTAAATAGTGCTGCTGTGAACATTGGGTGCATGAATGATACCATTTTTGATAGTTAAAAAACACAAACAGGACTTCCCTGGTGGCGCAGTGGTTGAGAATCCGCCTGCCAATGCAGGGGACGCACGTTCGATCCCCGGGTTGGGAAGATGCCACATGTCACGGAGCAACTAAGCCCGTGTGCCACAACTACTGAGCCCACGTGTCGCAACTACTGAGCCCACATGCTGCAACTACTGAAGCCCGCGTGCCTAGAGCCCGTGCTCTGCAACAAGAGAAGCCACCGCAATGAGAAGCCTGCACACCGCAAGGAAGAGTAGCCCCAGCTCGCCGCAACTAGAGAAAGCCCGCACACAGCAATGAAGACCCAACACAGCCAAAAATAATTTAAAAAAAAAGAAAAAGGAAAAAAATTAACATTATAAAAAAAAAAAAGAAGATACTTAACAACAACAGAAACCCCACAAACAAAAAACTTTTATCTGGGGAATTCCCTGGCTGTCCAGTGGTTAGGACTCTGTGCTCTCACTGCTGAGGGCCCAGGTTCAACCCCTGGTCGGGGAACTAAGATCCCATAAGCTGCTTGGCACGGCGAAAAAAAAAAAAAAAAAACCCCAAAACTTTTGTCTGTCTGTACAAAGAGTTTAACTTTTTAAGAATTTAAAATGTTATTACTTTAGTTATATTTTGTGCGTGCTAAAATAATGAGATATCTCTTTTAACCTATCAGATTGGGTGTGGGGAAATAGATGCCAACATAATTTATGAGAACACAAAGCCATTCAACTTTTTTTGGAGGGCCAATTGGAGTAAATACTCAAATGTTTAATTTTCTTACCCCATAACCCAGCAATTCCACCTCCAGGAAGCTCTGCTCCAGAAAACCTCGCACTGATGCAAAAGGAAATGTAGACCGAGTTGTCCACTGCATCATTTATTGTATCAAAACGATTAGAAACAACCCACATCCCCATAGGCAGGGGATGGTTTAAATAACCTGTATTATTTCCACATGATGGAATCCCATGCAGCCATTTTTTATAAAAAGAGGTAGCTTTATATTTACTGACATCAAAAGATAGCCAGGTTATATTGTTAAGTAAAAAAGCAAATTGCAGAACAGTATGTTCTTTTGTTTTCATGCGCACAGAAAAACATTTGAAAGGAAGCATCTAAACTGTTCATGAGATTCTCTGCACACTGGGACAGAGGGACTTGCTCTTTATTTCCTGACTGGCTAATACAAGTATGTGAGGAAATTATTCAGAACTAGACCAACAGGCATTCCGTGAAAATTAAGTCTGGCCCCTCCCTCATCCCCCAGAATCCTCTGGGGAGAAGAGAAATCTCATTTTTACTCTAGACATGTCTATAATGTTAGTACTTTTTATTTTTAATGAAGAATATTGCCTATTATAATTTTAAATATTCAACCTAGTGAGAAAAGTAAAAAGAACGTTCACTGTAGAAAATTTGCAAATTATTCAAAAATTTAAGAAGAAAATAAATATCTGCCACAATCTCATCTCCCAGAGAAAAATGCCATTTGATGCCTTTCCCTCAAATCTTTTTTACGCACATACATCTTTTTTTAAAAAGTCTGTAAAACAGTCACAAAAAAAACACAAAATGGAAGAACTCTAAACATGTATTCTGAGGCCAAAAGGAATGAAATTTGTAAAAAGAAAACTTACTTTTTACACGTAGCAGGATAGTGTGAACATGCTCCCATATTAAATATTCTTACACAACCTGATTTATTATGGTTGTTTAGGAACCTTTCATAAGGAATAGCTCTTTAATTAATCTTTTAGCATCAAACATTTAGGTTGTTTCCCATTTCAGAAAAATGTTTTGCAAATGAAGGAAAGAATAGCCTTTGGCGGCAAACAGAGTACAGGACAACAGAGAAAAAGCCCCTGCAGCCATCTCTTTCCTCTTCCTGACCCCATCCTGTGGGGTCTCTGCCCAGGCCTTCCAGACTGACTCCCAGAGCACGGCCAGGGCCAGAGCCAACTGGCCTCCAGCTCTGACACGTCCCGGTGGAAGTGCAGGGGCTCCAGTGTGTCTTTCCTGGCCCTGGGATCTTTTCCCAGCACAAAACACAATCTAATTCGGGGCAGTTCGGATGCCTAAGCACCATCCACAGTCTTCCCACTCAAGAAATTCAAGGTCCTCAGGGCTCTGGTGGCCCAGAGATGAGTACAACATTCTCATACTGGGGCTCCTCCAGCCCTTCCTCATCAGCCAGCTTCTGGGGATCCTGTTCTAGGGGACCACCCTCAGGGACCAGCTCCTGGCCCCTCCCTGAGCTCTTGATGCCATCCCCTAGCCCCCTGGCCACTTTCTCTGGCCCAGTCCCTGCAGACTCCAAGGCCCCAGTCAGCTCCTCACTTGGGGCTGAGCTGGAGCTCTGATTGGCAGAGCCAGAGGCCAGCCCGGGGCTGCCCTTGTTCCGACTCAGGGCCCGGCGTGGTGGCTTGGGGATGGCACTCTTGACCTTGGGCTCTGCCTGGCCTTTCTGGAAGCTACCAAAACGGCGGAGGACAGACCGGACGGGGCCCTCAGATCCCCGGGGTGTCCCTGCCAGCATGTAGATTGTGGTCACAGAGCCTGCACTCTCCTGGACACTGCCCTCGATGGCTTCCACACGTTCAGCCACTGTCCGGCCACTAAGCGGGAGCCGGCGGCGGCCAATGGCTGAATCCCTGGGGCTGGCGGCACCAGGAGGGGCCCCGTTCATTTCTGCTTGCTCTGGGCCTGTGGACTCCTCGGCCTCCTGGCTTTCAGGACCTGGCTGGCCCCCCCGGGAGAGCCTCTTGGGCTTACGGAGAGGGCTGGAGAGCTCCCCCGAGCCTCGGCAACTCTGTGGTGCAAACTTGGTGCCTTCAGCAAAGGAGACCGATGGCCGCTTGGCCCGAGCGAGGCTGGAAGTGCGCGGGATGGCAAACGGCGTGGAGGCATCCTCAGGGGGAGGGAAGGGACCTCCGGCCAGGCTGGCCTCTGGTGACTCTGCTTGGGCAACAGGGACCATCCCTGGCAAAGGAGACAGAAGAGCTTGGCCAAAGCTGGGCTGGCTACCCCAATCTATCCTGCTTACCCAGCTCAGCATCTTCTGGGAGGCCCCCCAAATGGGGCAAGGGAGAGGGTGAGGATGCAGAGAGGCAGGGGAAGGGCCTATTCAGGCAGATGCTGCTGCTTCTACCCTCTTTTCTCACCACCCCCCCCCCTACTTTGCACTAATGTCACACTCTAACCATGCTAAAACTCCTTCAGTGCCACATGGCCATGTCCCTCTTACCTCTGGGCCTTTGGGTATACTGTTCGCTCTTCCTGAAACATCATTCCCAACTCTCCCTAACTTTCCCTGGGCTAATGCCTACTGATTCTGTCAGGCTCAACTCCAATACCACTAACACCGAGACATCTTCCCTGACTCCAGTCATCCCTCACGTGGCTGGATTCCGAGCCCCGACTTGCATGTCCCCCACGAAAGCATGTGTCACTCTGTCCCACATGTGTCTGATTACTGCCCACCAGACTACAGGCTTGGGGAGGACAGGAATCTATCTTGTTCTTTACTGTATCCCACTGCCAGGAACTGTGAAGGGCATGGAACGGGCGCTTGATACACGTTTGCTGAAGGAATAAAGGAGAGGCTGTGATGAGCAGGGTTGCTCAGGGGATGAGTGGGCTGTTTGGGGGCTACCTTCTTGGGGTGGCACGCAGTAGGCAGGACCCTCGTCCTCTTCTCCAGACTCGGGATCAGTAGAGAAGGAGTCGTCTGAGGCCCAGCCAGCCGAGGGCGGCTCGATGAAGCTATGGTTGAAGGGGATCTCCGGATCATGGTGCGAGACTGAGGCGGGAGGGGGAGGCTCTAGGTCAGGCACAGAGCCCCAGGGGAAGCCCTGTCCCCTTGCAGCCCCTGACCCTCAGCACCCACTTACCTGTCACCCAGGGAAGCTTGTGGCTGCTGAGGGAACCGCAGGGCAGCGCAGAGCCCAGG
Organism: Eubalaena glacialis; assembly: GCF_028564815.1. Classification (NCBI taxonomy): domain Eukaryota; kingdom Metazoa; phylum Chordata; class Mammalia; order Artiodactyla; family Balaenidae; genus Eubalaena; species Eubalaena glacialis. The sequence goes on along the minus strand of NC_083734.1, from coordinate 14,398,429 downwards.
CTGGAGGTCAGTGCCCCCCAGACCTGCAGCTTCATCCTGGACATAGCGGTTCCATCTCTTGCTGGCCTGAGGGCACAGGAGAGTCATCAGTGAGGGAGACCCCAGTTGGGGTGGGGCGGAGGCAGCAGAAAAGGGCCAGGACCATTCTGGCCCCAGGATTCGTGTGACAGAGTGACTGTGTCTACTTCAGTGACTCTCTATGACTACAGAGTAAAGTCCAAACTACTGACCCTGAGATCTGGGCCTGTCGTAGAGGGCAGCGTGGCTCCAGAGTCACGAGGTAGCAACTGTGGCTCAGACTTTGCCTCTCTGGGCCTCAGCTTCCTCATCCGTAAAATGGGGACAACTGCTATCTATCAGAACTTTTTTCAGGACCCAGCACAGCACCAGCTACCTGGTGGGGCTGCCCCAAAATGCAGCAGTGTGTTATTATCATCCCAGCTGAGCCCAGCTCACCTATCTTTCTGGAAGTGGCACCACCTCCAGGAAGCCCACTCTTGTCCCCGCCCCGAAGCTGGAAGTGACAGCTTCACTCATTACCATTCCTCAGACAGTCTGTGCACATGTCCTGGTCTTCCTGTGAGGGGCTTCTCCCCACCTCCAGGCTCTATGCCCCGGGGTTGCGGGGAGGCTACTGGGTCTGCTGGTCTGAGGATGCCCCACAGCACAGAGGGGGACATGATCAAGGGGTAGTGCGTGAACTAATAAGAGCACACAGGACAAAACAAAGAGTCCAGAGAACCGGCCACGGGCTCTGCGCGTGCCAGTGACTAGCTGGGTCACCTTGGGCCTGTGTCCTCCTGGGAACTGAGAACGCTAATCCTCCTGCCCCCACGTGCCCTGCTCCAAACCTCCATGCTGCTGTGAACCTCCAAGGAGCTGAGAGTACGAAGAGACTTTCTAAAGGAACAAAGCTCTGTGCAAGGAATATTCCCCACTTCCCCACAGCAGCCCGCAAGCGCAAATCCCTCCTCGCCTCTCCTTTTCTCAAAAAGCCACATTCTCTGCTAAACCACTGCTCGGGCTTTTATGGCACTCTCCCTTCTGAGGCCTGGTCTCTTCCCCTCCCTGCCCAGAGCTGACCCGTTGCTTCTGCCTTCTGCCATCCTGGTGCCCGGGGCCCCCTGCTCACGCGTGACTCAGAACCTCCCCCACTGAAGGCTTCTGAGGAGGGCAGATGGCTGACCTGGTGTCTCCAGGCCACAGCCACTGCCAGCTACCTCATTACCTCTGACCTACATGTGTGACAAGGCCAGCCCATCCCCACCCCTGAAAGGAAACCAGATGCCACCTTGTTTCCACCCATGTCCTGAGCTGTGGAATCGGGAAGGAAGGGGCCAGGGTTCACCTGTCCTTGGGGTCCAACCGGGCAGCCCAGCAGCAGCAGGCACAGCAGGCGATGGCCAGGAGGAGAAGCAGCAGAGGCACAAGAATGCCCGCAATGAGGGCGGCATCCTGACTATGAGATCCTAGGGAGAGCCAGGGACGGGCAACTATTCAGGGCCATCTTGTCTCCCGTACATCACATCTCATCTCTAGCTCTGAATTGCCTACTCTGGGGAGATTCTGGGAACCTTCCACCTGTGGGTCCCTCCCGCTCTTCTAAGAGATGTAGACTCTGCTCAGCCCGGAGGCCCCCTCCTCCAGGCAGCCTCCCCACTGGTCTGTCCTCTCCCGATGGTCCACGGCCTGTTCCGCAAACTCTTGCCCTCAGTTCTCGGGCCTGATGAGACATCCCAGTGTCCAGCCCTGTCCGTTCATTTCCTGGGTGCTAGCCTGGTTTCCCAGGGGACAGAGGCTCTGTCACATCTTCAGGGGGCCCCAAAGCTCCCATACAGATTTCAAGTAAAGAGAACATCTCTGAAGAGGGCCCAGCCTCTCTGGCAAGAGATGAGGCCCCGGAGCCCATGTAAAGGGCCACTCTTTCCCCAGTTACTTCTCCCTGTATCCTTTTTTCCACCTTACCCAGCTGGCAGGCCCCAGAGACAGGGTGGCAGTTTCCCTCTGGACATTCGCAGGGAACAGAGCAGTTGTTTCCATGGAAGCCAGATGGGCACGAAGTGTTGCAGCTTTGGGGTGACAGGAGAGACAGGCTGAAGGCTGGGTGAGAAGGCATGGAGGTGGGCAGGGGACAGGGGAGGGTAGATTTCCAGGCACTGCTTCCCACCCCCTGCCACACAGACTTCCCTGGATGATGCCCACGCGGATTCCTCTGACCTCTCAGCCACATTCTCAGCACGCCTGGCAGTGTTTGGAAGAATCCCTTAGCCCCTAAGCCCATCTTCCAGAGAGACGACCCACAAACTGCCCCCTGGCTCCCAGGCCCCCCAGGGTGTAAGCCACAGTCAGGGCCCACCTCTCATGATCCTCATCCCTTGCCCACCTGGCACTAATGTGAAATAAGCAAGATGCCAATGGAATCCAGAGACACTTCCTCAGGGTTTGGAGGTCTGAGCCATCCCCAGTCCTGCCCCTAACTCTCTGGGCCTCGGTCCTCTCCTCTATAAAATGAGGTCTCTTCCAGTTGATACTACATTCTATCCTACAGGTGGGAAAAACCTGACATTGGAGATAGTGACACTGATTATGTTTTTACCACCTGAAGACCTTAGGGAAACAACAGTGGGGTTTGGCGCCCTCCTCCTAAGTGACTTCTAGTTCAGGAGCCAGGTCTTTTAGATTAAGCATCACTCTGACCCTCCTTTGGAAGATGCAGACCCCACAACAAGAGGAATAACTTCTTAGTTATGAGGATGCTGGGTGGGAATCTGGGAGATGGAGAAGCCCAGGAAGGGAAGTTTGGGAAGCAGATTGCACAGAGGCCTGACCTAGGCCCCTGCCTCCTTCCACGGCCCCAGTCCTCACCTGGGCCCCCAGTAGCCGGCGTTGCAGACACACTCCCCAGTCACAGCATCGCAGGCCCCCTGGACACAGGTGGGGCAGGTAGAGCCACAACCCTCCCCAAAGGTGCCGATCGGGCAGGGGTCTTCACACCTGAGGTGAGGCAAGACTCAGAATGGGGAGCAGGGCAGGCCTGGCCCCCACAGAGCGGCCTCACCCATCTGCCCACACTTGTAGATTCAGAGACCCAGTTGTCTACTTTTCAGCAGTGAAGCTCAGGTGCAAACAAGGCCTTGAATTTGAGGCCAGACCCAGTAGGTGACAGACTACAGATCCCTGGACGAGAAGAGGGCGGGAAGCCTGAGGGGGGAGGGAGCTGGAGGAAAACTGTACCCAGGGCCCCATTAGCACCCATCTCTCCCACCTCAGTCTTCCCCAGGAGGCGGGCCCCCAGGGCTGTGTGAATGTATGCCTTGCGGGAGGGGCAGCTCTCCCTGAGGGAGCCGCTGGGGTGAGGATCTAGAAGGAAGGTATACCCTCACCCGGAGCAGGCTGGCCCCCTCACCTGGGCCCCAGCCAGCCAGGGTCACAATGTCGACAGTGCCCGGTGTCTGGCTGGCAGGCCTCCCCAAGCCGGCAGTGGGGGCACTGCTGCCTGCAGCTCTCGCCAAAGGTGCCAGGAGGGCAGGGCTCGTGGCACTGAGTCCCATTCCAGCCCGGCTCGCAGGACTCGCAGCTGCCTGTGTCTGCAGAGCATGGCTCATGCTGCTTGCAGTGGCCACAGCTGGGAAGAGAAAGAGTACACGCAGCACTAGGAGGCGGATGGATGAGGCACCCACCCAGGCCGCCAGGGGCCGGAGGGCCTCCCGGTGCCAGCTGGGTCACTCAGGCGGGTTTGAGCCTCAGGTGCCCCATGTTGTACAACAAAGAGGCCGGGCAGACTATCTCTGTGGGCCCTAGTACGATTCCAGCCCTTTCCTAACCCCTGGTTCTGAGCCCCATCCTCCCCTGGGTCCCCAGGGTCACCAGGAGCTCCCAGCCCAGCCAGGGAAGCCAAGTTACGACCTCAACCTCTGCTTCCCTTCTGCCCAGTGTTCCCCTCCTCCCCTTTTCCCCTTCCTCCATTCCACCCATGCCATCTCGGAGGTCTGGCGTGAGCAGTCCTCAGTAGTGTATACTCTATGTCATTTTATGCATTATGAAAACGCATAAAGTGTCTGTTTTCACCACTAGAATTTTATCTTACATTTTTCCCGGTTTTATTGAGTTATAATTGACATACAGCACTGTATAAGTCTCGAGTGTGCAGCATAATGACCTCCTCACATATATACTGTGACACGATCACCACGAAAAGTTTACTTAACACCCATCATCTCATACGGATACCAAAAAATGAAAAAAAAAGTTTTTTTCCTTGTGATGAGAACTCTTAGGATCTACTCTTTTAGCAACTTTTCCAATAAGGTTTATCTTATCTTAATATCTCATTGATCCTTACTTGAAGTTTTTCCCTCCAGAGACTTAATTATGTGGGATCACATGCTTGGATCAGACTCATTAGTAGGGTGAGGAAGGGAGTTCATAAAATCAATTTAGCAGATCCTGACCAGTATTAAAAAAGTGAGAGAGAGAGAATAGAAAAAAACATTTCGGTGTACATATGTGTGTTGTCTGGTTAAGTTTTTACTTCAGTTAATATATATCGCATCATATATTATATATGATGGGAGGTAAAATATTTCTTACTGTGGGTGGAACTAGTCAAAGTTTGAAAGCCATTGAGTTTCAGGGGGACCTTGCAATCCTTTTGCCACAATGTTGATTCTTTATCTGTTTCTACGGCTTGCTAGTAGTAGTATTTTGTTTAACAGTAAGCGGATGAAAGTGGTGGGCGAGGCTGGACTTTAGGGCGTCGAGGGTCTCTTTTCCCCCTTTCACCCCATCCTTGTCTGTTTCTGCGCAACATTCTCCCTGCGCCCCCGGCTCATCCCCTTTCCCTCCCGTTCGTTCTCTCCCCTTCCTTCTCACGCCCTCCTCCCTCCCTTCTCTCCCGCATTCCCCGTTGCCCCGGCTCACCTGTCGCGGCACTGCAGCCCGAAGCGGCCTGCGGGGCAGGGCAGCTCGCAGCGCGCGCCGCGGAAGCCGGGCGGGCATGTGCACAGGCCGGAGGCGGCGCTGCAGCGGCCGCGCACGCACTCGCAAGGCTGCCGGCACTCGGAGCCCCACCAGCCCGGCCGGCAGGCGCAGCGGCCCGACTCCTGCGCGCACGGCGAGCCGTGGCAGGCGCAGCGGAAGCTGCAGCGGCGGCCCCACCAGCCCGGCTCGCACAGGCAGGAGCCGGTGGCCTGATCGCAGCGCGCCGCCGCCGGGTTGCACTGGCACGGGCGACGGCACGTGGGCGACCACCAGCCGGGCTCGCAGCGGCACGCGCCGGTCTCGGGGTTGCAACGCCCGTGGGGGCCGCAGGCGCACGGGAACTCGCAGCGGTCGCCCCAGCGATCGGATTGGCAGTGGCACACGCCCGTGGCCGGCTCGCACTGGCCGTGCGGGTGGCAGGCGCAGTTCTCCCGGCAGTCGGGGCCCCAGTACTGGCCCGGGCAGCCTGCGGGGTGGGGGGAAGGGAAGGGGGTCAACAGGCTCAGGGTCAGGCACCACGGATCCTCGCCCTGCTCCCCCTTCCACGAGGAAGGGGGTGGGGGCCGGGCTCGCCCTCCAAGAGCCGGGTACAGCCTGTCCTCCTGGGGCACAGCTTACTTCCTGCCCCAGACTCTGAACTACACAAATCCTTACCACTGGCCCAGCCTCCCACTTCCACATTCCAGAACACACTTAAAGATCACGAGTGGCAAAGGGCCTTGCCCAGAGTCACACAGAAGTGGGTGTGCCTTCATTCATGCCCCTCCTCCCTCTCATTGGGTTCCCCCACTGTGTCTTCCCCCGCCTGGATGCTGCCCATCCGGGTCGAAGAAGAAACCACATTCCCCCCAGTGTCTCCTCTCAACCCTGACTCCTAGCCAGGCTGCCCTCTGGCTAAACTGCCCACCAACCCCTCTCCCATGCCCCACTTTCTGCCAGAGAGGGAGGACATTCCAGTCACCCTCCACACGTGCACACGGTGTATGCGGGGGACACCGAGAATGCATCCATTCTGCAGTTAACAGGGATCCACAGCATCTTTCCGGAAGTTGAAAGGGAAGATGAATGGCCCAGAACTGAACCTGTGGGAGGGCTCTGTGGATGGGATAAAAACCAGATGACTCAGGACATCCCCTTAGAGTGCGTCACTTCCTGTCTCGACCTCAGTTTCCTCAGCGAAGCTTGGAGGGATTCTGGCCCTGCTGTTCTAAGATTACATTCCTACATGCTTTGCCTCCCCTCTCCCCCAGTCCTGCCCGGCAAACTCATCCTTCAGGAGAGACTCAGGACTCACGGGAGTTGCACCGGGCCCCGAAGAATCCAGGTTTGCATCGACAGAGGCCTGGTTTCACACATACCTCGTCTTCCCGGCAGACGTCCAGCCCCTCGCAGATGGCTGAAAAACACCCCACCCAGGTTGGAAGGCCTGGGGGTGCGGCCAGGGGACACTCTGCCCCTCTCACTGACTCCCGGTGGCCTGCCCCCCTCAAGAGCTGATTCCCCAGGGCTGGGTGGCTGGGTCACAGCACGGACCCTAGCTCTAGGGCTCAGGAGGGCAAACAGACCCCAGGAGGGTAGGAAGGAAGGGTCACTGGGCTCTGTCCTCCCTTCTCCTCCGGTGGGGGGTGCATCCTGGCTACTCACGGGTGGTGCATTCTCGATCTTTCTGCCTCCAGCCTGGGCAGCACTGGAGCTCAGCAGAGGGGCTGTGGGGCAGAGAGGGGTCAGCGGGGGGCAGTCTGGCTCTGCAGGTGGATCACTGTCCCTCTGAGACATGGGGTGCTGCCTCAGCCCCATCGGGCAGGCCTGGCCAAGAGTCACAGCCCCAGTGTCCCCGACCCCTTCCCGCTCTGTCCCTGGCCATCCCACCATCTGCCCCCACTACCCACCACCCTCCAGGCTGTCCCCGAGCCCCTCTCGCTTTAGCCCCTCTTTCCTCGTGTCCTCCTCCCCCCCATCAGACCCCCAGAAGACCCACCTGCTGGCCATGCAGACGTGCCGCCCATTGGGGTCCAGCTCAGACCCCTGGGTCCCCCGAGTCCAGAGCAGCAGCAGAGGGCAGAGGAGCCCCAGCCCCATGGCGGCCAGTGCAGTGGGAGGGCTTGGGTTAGTCTGGCCCCCACAGCTCCCAACCCCCTCCCTGCTTCCTCCCAAGGCTTTTCCTGAGGAAACCAGGCCGGAGGGGCGGGCTGCCATGAGGCACCTCCCTGAGAGGGTGGGCAGGCGCAGAGAGGACCAGACACCAGAGTACTGAAAGGAAAAGGAAGGCCAATGGCAAGGGCTGAGCGGGGACTTCAGGGGCTGGTCTCAGTCTGGAGGGGGCAGGAAGATGAGGCTATAAGTTCCGGGTACTGGGATAGGCGAGGGGGTGAGCCACGGATATCCACTAGGTCACGCTCCCCACTGGAGGTCCACGCTGGGAGAAGCCTCCCCAGCCAGTGACAACCAAGGGGAACTTCCTGGCAGAGCTGGGCAGGGGCAGACCACTGACAGACAGACATGGAGCAGTTTCTGGGTATCACGGGCAGTTGCTTTATTACGTTAGCTTAGGCCATCCGTACAAACACCTGGGAGGGAGGTAGTCAACTCTCCATTTCATGGATGGGGAAACTGAAACTCACAGAAGCAGCACTTTTATCTGGCCCTGGAGGCTTGGCACAGAGATACAGGAAGGAAGGTAGGTTGAGCTCCCCGTCACACCCCGGCTCAGGCCAGGGTTAGAAAAGAGCCCGGGGAGGGCGGGGAAGGAGGGAGCCCTGTCCTCATTTGAGGTCACACATCCACCCCCAGACAGACTCCGAAGTCAGGCCTCTGGGGCAGCTGGGACCCCAGATGAAGATATTCATCGAGAGCAGAGCAGGGCCGGTCAAGAGTTGGGGGCTGTCAGGCTGCCCACAGGCTCCAAGTGCGGTGGCTGTGGAGCCTCCTCTCCTCCCCGTACCTCGCTGGTAGCCGCAATGCTGGCCTCCGCTTCAGGGGCCTCGGTTTCACCCCGATACCACAGGCCCAAGCTGCGGGGAGAGCCAAGAGGTGCTCTGAGCCTGGATGCCAGGGAGGTCAAGGATAGGGGCCGAAGGCAGGGGGTGCTGTAAAAAGGGGCCTCAAGAGGACGAAAGGGCAGCATGAGGCAGGGGGAGGTCAAGGGGCCACCAGAGGAGCGGGAGGGGACGGGCATGCTCAGAGCTCAGGGCGGCTGGGTGAGCAGCAGTGGAGCGGGAAAGGTGGGGTCCCTCCACTCCCACCACATTTGTCCTTCCTCTTCCCCCAACATACAAACTCTGTATTCTGGACTCAGGGGGTGGGGGCTGGAGGTGGTCTCCCTTATCCCTGGAGAGCAGGAGCCATGAGCAATCCTCATCGTCACTGAGGCAGAGGAGAGAGGAGTTGTGAGGGTTATTTGTCAAGGCCCTGAGGGACAGCAGGACTCCAGCTATGTTCAGCCTTCTGTGCAGCCCCCAGGAGCAGGCAGGGGAGGACAAAGTGACTTCAGGGCCCCCAGAGCTGGAGAGAAGGAAAAGCAGGGGAGACGGAGGACAACTAGAGGATTTTTTTTCTTTTTGGCCGTGCCCCACGGCATGCGGGATCTTAGTTCCCCGACCAGGGATCGAACCCGTGCCCCCTGCAGTGGAAGCACGGAGTCTTAACCACTGGACCGCCAGGGAAGTCCCCTCTTGAGGCTTTTATTGTCTAGCCTGACACACAGCAGGCCCCTGACAAGACTGCAGATACAGCCTTACCCATCTGAGAACAAACAGATGCAGCCAAGACAAGAAACCGAAAACTGACTGTGGAGAAGCAGAATTAGCAGGTTTCTTCAGCAGGATGTACGGAGAGCATGGCAGGTGGGAGCAGCGCGATCCAGAGAGAAGGGTGGTGGGCTCAGGACGGCAGGCTCAGGGGGTGACCAGGCCAGGTTAGGTTCTAGAAGTGACTAAGCTAGTGACAGGCTCAAGGTGTGACTAGATTGGGGTGACAGGTACAGTCTGAGGCAACAGGCTCAGAAGGCGACCAGGCTCAGTGGGAATGGAGGCAGGGACTTACCTGCTCTCTGCTTCCTCTGGGGTCCCTAACATCTTGGCCTTGATCTTCTTTCGTTGCTTCCTGATAGCCACCTTCATGGCTTCGAGCAGAAGCCCGGGGACCCGGTGGTCTGTGAGCAGCTCCCTACAGAGGAGGGGGAGGGGCAGAGAAAAAGCAGTGGGGATGCCAAGAGTAGGTCTCGTCCCAAGTACCTGTGCATGTTGTTCCCCCTTTTGGAAACACTCTGCCTTGCTAACCCCCCGACCTTAGTTTAGATGTCACCCCTCCTAGGAATACTTCCTTGATGGCTGCTGTGACCCCTTGCAATGGCCCACCCCATGTGGAAGAAGTTCCAGGAGGGCAGGGGCTTTGTGATTCTCATCCTCCAGTGCCCAGCACAGTGCCCAGCACACGACAGCGTGGATACATCGATGACCCAAAGAATGAGGAGGGTGAACCGAGGACTGGGAACAGGTGCAAGTGGTGCCCCCGAGCCTCCCGACCCCTGTCCTGCGCCCTCACCGCTGGAAGTAGGCCAACTCCTCCTTCAGCAGGAACACGTTGGCTTTGAGCTCATTCCTCTCCTGAAGGATCTGTTCAACCTCCTCTCGACTGAAGCCGCACTGCCCTACCTTGTGGGGGCGTCCTGGCGGCGGCACGGCATCCGCCTGCGAAAGGACAGGCTTGGTCAGGGGGGCGCCTCGGCTGGAGAGGGACGCTAGAGGGTGACTGGCAGGGAGACTTGGGAGGCCAGGGCACTACAACAGATGCCAGACCGGTGCTCTGGCTGAGACTGGGGGCGGGGGCCGGCTGGGGGCGGAGGCCGGCTGGGGGCGCACACTCGTGCCACCTTCCAACTTCCCGGTGGCCCTAACTACGCAGCACAGCAAACCTTTCCTGAGTGCCGGACCGGTCCCTGACCTCATCCGGCACTCACCCGGTCCTCAGGGGTCCCCGGGGCTCCTGTGCCCGCGGCTGCCGTCTCGGGCTCCTGCCTCTGCTCGCACCCGGGCGCCGCGGCCTGGCCCTGCGCCTGCTCTGGCGCGGGCTCCAAGGTCGCTTCGCGCCGCCGCTCTGATTCGCTCTCGCGGTCCCGCGCGGCGCGCAGCTGGGTTTGTACTGCGGCCAGCTTGTGCCGCAACTCCGCATTCACCAGCAGGAGGCGCTGCAGCTGCTCCTGCAACTGTGGCGGAGCAAAGGGGGCTGGTGGGCGGGGCGCCGGAGGGCCGGGAGAGCCCCGCCCCCGCACGTCGCCCCGCCCGGCCCTCACCGCCTCCGTCTCTTGGCTGCGCTGCCGCAGGTCGCGGTTGTGCGCCCGGAGTTCATCCCGCTGGCGGTCGGTCACCTCCTTGAGCTGCCGTAGCAGAACGCGCTCCTCTGAGGAAGGGGCGTTCTCAGCGGCGGCCCGCGGGGAGAGGCCCTGAGCCTCCCGGCCCCCGGGCCCCGGCAGGCCCGCACTCACCCTGTGGCCCAGAGCGCAACTCTTTGCAGAGGCGCTCGTTCTCCTCCCGCAGCCGCCGCAGCTCGAGTTCGGCCTGCTGCGCGGATACCTGCAGCTGGAGAGGCCGCGCCGTCAGGGCCGGGGCCCGCCAGCCCGCGGGCGGCTAAGGGAGGGCGCCGTGACTCACCGAGTCCGGGGCGGGCCCCACGGCCGCCTTTTCCAGGAGCTCCAGCGCCTGCACCACCAGCGGCACGAGCCCGGCCGCCGCCTCCGGCCCGAAGCGGCGCGCCAGCTCCTTCAGCTCAGTGCCCAAGGCCCCCGCTAGGTAGTACACGAGCTCCGCAGCCGTCCCCGACCCCGCGGCCACCCGAGGCCCCCAGCAGTGCGCTCCAGGCCCCACCCTCCTGGGCTCCATGTCCCCCGAAGGCGACTAGGGCTGCGACACCCTCCTCCCCACAACTGGGGAAGGAAAAGGCCAACCAGTCCTGGCCCAGGAAGCAGTTTAGGACGGTAGAGGGCGGGGTAGAAGCGACAAGGGAGGAGCGATTAAGGGAAAAAGGCTGGGGAAGGAGAGTCTCAGTGCCCTGCTCCCTGTCCTGTTCAAGCCCCCAAGGTCACAGGAAGCAGGACAGCCAACTTCCAGCCAGGTGTCCAGGAGCTGAGGCTCAGGGCTGTAAGTGGTCACTTTCGTCAAGCCCTCCCCACAGTGTCCACACCAGGCTCCACCCCTGTGTCTGGAGTCACGGGGCCTGACTTGGCTGCCAACTCTCCAGGCAAGAGGTGAGAGGTAGGAGAGCTGTCACTGGCCTCAACCAGAGGCAGCCGACTGTCCAGCCATGTGCCTGTTTCCAAGACAGATTGAGAGTGACACAAAGCTTAAAGGGCTAGGCTGGCCACCACAGCTGCAGACTGCTCCAAGAGATGCTGAAAAGCGGTGAGTGTTTCCAAATATTTTGGAGGGAAATTGGCAAATGTCATCACGGCAGCAGGAGTATGAAGGCCCAAGTTCCCTTCAGTTCTCTGAGTTTAGAGGATATTTACCCCCATAGCTCCTGAATATCAGGGGGGCGTCAAGGATCAGTCCAGCAGCTTGCTGTGAACAAGTCTGGCCTCTGCCATCCTTACACCCAGAATTCGAGCTGAGGGGAAAAAAAAAAACCTCAAAAACTCCTATTTATACAAAATTTATTATACTTTGTTCAGAATTACAACTCACCACGAGGTCAACAACATAAGCACAAAATAAGAGGAAAAAGGGGCCAAGCTGCTGAATGTCACCAGCTTGTCTGTGAGGGTAAAAGGCTCTAGCCTCTGGGGAGTCTGAAGCAGGAGGTGAGGAGACAACTAGGCATAGAGGTCCTCTCGGTCCGCAGAGTAGACCTCGCCCTCCTGCAGGAGAGCGAAGTTGAGGAAGTGGGAAGGTCTGTGCACCTCGTGGTAGAACTCTTTGGGGTTTGCCAGCTGCAGCTCATACTTCATGTTGGGATCATGCCGAACACCTTGGAGTAGAAGGAAAGGGCCAGTGTTGACAAGGTCCACCTGCCTCACCCTGCTGGGTCCTGGGCCATCTCCAAACCAGAGTCCGGCCCCAAGTGCTAAGGGTGATGGCCGAACCCCAACCCCACCTTCCTGTGTGCCCCGCCACCACCCCACACCCTGCCTCACATACCCATAAAGTTGTAGTTCCACGAGGACTGGGCAGGGACCATAAAGAAGCCAAGGAAGCGGTCTGACAGTAGCATCTGGACCCTCTCGTAGTGCGAGGGTAGGTAGCCCTTGGGGTTGTTGCCCTTGTCTGTGTTCTGGCGGCCCCATTCATAGCCACTGGGGGTCAGCTTGTAGGCTGTCAGGGTGCAGGAGCCTGGTGTGAAGCTGGAAGAGGAATGAGGACAGAGTCAGCGCTCAGGCCACCATTCCTGGGCCCTGGCCTGCAATGCCTGCCCCATCGTACTTCCTCCCAAGGCGGCCCAACCCCACCTGCAGGTGATGATAATGGTCTTCTCGCCATCCCAAGATGGGTTGTCAGCCATGATCTTGGCATGGGTGGTGACATCCTGGGGTGACAGCTGGGGGGATTCGTTGGGCTGAGTGTGGATCCAACCTAAGGGTTCCATCTCCTGTGGGTAGAGCAGTGAAAAGCTATTTAGAGCCCCGTCTGCAGACAGGAATCCCACCCGTGAGAGTAACACCCCTGCCTTCCCTCCACCACCTTGAGAGCAGCAAACCCCGGTTCTCCGACACCCCCACTAACCTTGAGGTACTCATGCTGGGGCAGCTGGCCAGGCAGGTGCACAGTCTGGTGAGTGCCCCACTGTGGTACCATCACGATGCAGCGGATCTCCTTCACCTGGGGGTTATCTGGTGGGCTCACCCCATAGAGGTACCCTGCAATCTGGAGACAAGGGGGTCAAGAACCAAACAGATTCTTAGTACCAGCCCAGATTTGGGGCTGTCAGCCCTGTGGTTAATTCCCTTCTCCAACAACAAGGACAGAGTTTCTCAAAATGTGGTCAGAATCTCCTGCATCAAAAACGCCTGGGGGTGCTTATTCAAAATGCTAAACACGGACCTCATCTCAGACTTATCACATCAGAATCTCTTGGGGTGGGGTCCAGGAATCGGCACTGCTCACACATTCCCTAGTTGATTATTTAAGTATTTAAGTACAGTGTCCATAAACAAATGAGCACACAGGCACAGAGCTCATGCATTTCCACAAACTGAACACATCTATAAAATCAGCACTCGGCAGTACTTTAAATTTTACATTGTCATGAACAAAGTAAGAAAACTTGTGTTCCTATAAACTCGCCCAACACAGGATACTAACAATCTTCAAATTCACCAAACTAAGGCCACAGATTGGTATTTTATAAAATATGGTTCTCCCTGATTACTAGTAAAGTTGACCATCTTTTCATATATTTTCCAACTTCAGTTCCTTTTCTGAACTACCTTCATACTCCTTTGCCCATTCTTCTACAGTTATCTTTTATAAAAATCAACTTCTGAGAATTCCCTATTCTAGATCCAAACCCACTATATCTTCGAGTTATGCAAATATTTTCTTCCTGTTTTTAGTTTGTCTTTTGTGGTACCCTTTGTCACGCAAAAGTTATTAATTTTGATGATGGCTTTGTGTCTTGTTTAAGAAGGTTATCCTAACTTTAAGACGATAAATATTTTCTTCTAATACTCTACTACAGTTTAGTATTTTACGTTCAGATTTGTACTCCACCTGGATTTGACTTCTGTAAGTGCTATGAGGCAGGGATCAAGCCTCCTTTTGCTGACTGTTTCAGTATCATAAGGCACGCTTAATCCCACAGATGAAGTGGGATCCTCAAGTGATACAACACATTTATTATATACACATGAATCTGTTCCTGACTATATATCCTTTTCCAATAACTTCTAGACCAATAATACATCATTTCTCAATTGCCATAGCTTTATAATGTTCTGGTATCTGGTGGGGGCCGAAACCCTCCTCCCTGTTTTGGCTATCCTTGTATATTTACTCATCTATCAATTTCAAAACCAGCACCTCCAGTTCCAGGAAATCTCAGGTGAGTTTTAGGCACATAAAATGCCTGGCACACACTGTGGCCTAGCTGAACAAACATACTCACTTGGGCCCGAAGGTCAGATATGCAGATAAACTTCTTAAGCACATTCTTGGGAAGAATATAGGTATAACCAGTCTCCTTGATGTCATCAGATGAAACATAGATGTGATTAGTCCTTAGGTGCAGGTTGGCGGCAGAAATGGCCCTAAAAACAAGTAGGGAATGTTGGCATTTCTCAACTCAAGCACCTCAGGTAGCACCAGTAGGCCTTTCCATCCCTACCCCTCTTGCCCCTTATACTACCTGACCCTCCATTCAGTCTTAGATGAGAAAGTCTGGGTCTCATAGTTGCTGGTGGTAGACGTGATGATTTCGTCACCATGCTTGTTGACAGTACGAGTCTGGGTTGCAGTCAGCTGTGACTGTTCCTTGGTCTGCTTCTCAATCTCAGCTATCTGCTGCCGCTGCTGTGATGGTGCCGAGATCTCCATACCCAGGATGATGTCTCGAATTTCTGACTGTGTCAGTGATGCCACATTCACACTGTGGGGACAGTGTGGGTCACACCACAAGGATCCCTTCCCCTTGGTCACTTACGGCCCAATGGCAAGGTGTAACTTGGTGGGACAGGAGAGCCCATACTCTGACCCCAGATAATCTTCAAGTGACACTTGAAGTGTGAAGTGGAAATACACTAATACAGATAAGATTTGTCACATCCCAGGCTGGCCCGGTGCCTGTACACCTTTCAGCCATGCTCAAACCTGCTCAGCATCCATACCTCCCACTTTTCCTCAACAAAAAGTCCCCTGGAACTGGAAAAACTCTCAAAAACAGAAATCCTAGAACAAGTTCTCAATCACAGTTGGTGTGTCCACACTCTTACTGGGTGAACATTTTTGGTTGCCACAATGACAGGGAAGGAGAGAGAAGGAAGGTGTGTGTGTGTGTGTTATTAGCTGTGGTCCCTGGGGGTCTGGGATGTTAGAACTTCCTGTAATGTATGGACAGTAAGGAAACGCCCCGTTCAAAATGGCAACAGTGCCTCTGCTGAGGAATAGCGCCCAAGTGTCAGCCCAAGCCCTGAGACATGGACACTTCCTTCACCATCTAAAGACACTGCCTACCTACCTCTCCTCTATAGGCATCTCCAGGACAATTTCTTGAGAAACTTCTGAGCTTAAAATGTTGCAAAAAACCCAGAAGGCATATACTGAGCCACCCATTTTACCCTTTTTGGATCTCTCATCTGTATCCCCACCACTGCTCACTTGTTTTTCTTGCCATAGTCAGCCAAGATAAGGTCCTTGAGCTGCACCTCCACCTTGATCCACTCCTCGTCAGTCAGAGTGGGCCAGATGTGGTGTGGTTCTGTGATCGTAGTCTTGTCTGGCTTCAGGATCACCTTCGCCCGGTCGTTGTTTACATGCAGGGCACGCAGAATCAGGATGAGGCGGGAGAAAGCCTGGGGAGAAATGTGGCAGCACGGGAGGAGGTCAGCTACTTGATGTTCTTCCCCTCTCCTCCATCCTATCCTTTCAGGAGACCCAAGAACCCATTTCAAACCCTACGGTGCTCCCCTCACCACGAGTCAACTTGATATGCAGAATCACTGGCCCATGCACAGGCTGAAGATGTGAAAATGGCCCCATAAGAGGCCTGTGGGAAAAGCTAAGGCACAGGACCTTCTTGTGACCCCAAACCCACTCCTCTTAGAGTGACCCTCCCTCCTCGTGAGGTGGCTTCATACCGTGTAAGATGAGATAGTCTTGAGCCAGTCATCATAGAGGTTAAAGAGAACCATCTGCGGCTCAGTGGCTTTAAGGATGAGATCCCCAAACTTTTCCACCTTGAGACAAGCCTGGAAGGGGAGCTGGAGCTCTGATCCTTTGATCACAATATTGGGGAAGTCCAGCAAGTGCACCTGAGACAAGATCAAGTCCAAGTTTAGAAACAGAACCAGCAGGTCTCAGCCCTCTTTCCTTCTACCTCATTCACCACCTCTCACCTCCAATGGATCGAGCATGCCTTTCCTGGTGACAATGATCTGCTTGGGCTGCTCCTCCACTGGCAGAGATCGGATCAGGGCAGCCACCTCCTCAGCTGTCTTCCACTTAGCCAACTAAAAAGCAAGAGAGAAGAACATGGAAACTGAGTCTCCACCCTCCCAGGTCAACTAGAACAAAAAATCCTAGTCTTAAAACAATTAAATTCAATTAAAACAATTAGATAGTGTTTCTATCGCACACTGCTATTGAATGTTAGGTACTTCAGAGGTATAGAAAAAACGTCCAATGGCCTTGCCCCAAAGGGTGTTTCAACCTAGCTGGCCAGACAAAGCTCACACAATGCCACAAGCTAGTATTTGATTATATACACGCTATGTCAGAGACAAAAGAAGTTAAGGCTAAAGGTCATAAAAAGCTGCACAAAGAAAGAAGTCTTAAGGGATGAGTAAGACAGTGATTAACAGAAGAGAAGAGTTCATTCTAGAAGCAAAGACCTATAAAGCAAAGCCACAGAGGTGGAGATGCTCATCAGGGTTTGGGATACCAGGATCCTGGACTGACTGCCAGAGGAAGCGTGCTACAGAGGAAGAGGAACTGTGGCTGGACAGGTTACAGGCCAACCAGAAATTAAATATCTAGGAAACCAAAAAGTTAATTCAGCAAAAAGAAAGGGGCTACCAAAGGCTTTGAGGAGGAGAAGAGATTTGGTGAAAATGACATTTTAAGAGTGCTTGTTCCCTTTAGAAAGATGATTTTTCATAGCCCTCTTCAAGATAGGTTAGAGACGGGAGATTCAGGAAGCAGAGACGCCAGCTCGTAGGTAATGAAGGACCTCAAATATTCTTGGACCTCTCATAGAAGAACACTTCCCAAGTTAAGTAATTCAGGAAAAAAGTTTAAATGAGATGTCCTCAATCTTATAGAGAGAAACAGGAGATTCTCTCTGTCACATACACACCCCCCACATACCAAAGAGTAAGAGGCAGCAAGGTTCTACAGCCTCTCCACCCTTTAACATGCTCACCTGCCCCAAACGCTTCTGTCCAGCCCACACAGATGTGTGAATTATCTTGAGAAACAGCTGCCCTGTGCGTGGGTTGAAGATGAAGATGGCCCCATTGATGGGCTTGGTGGTCAGGTTGCCTTCAAAGGTCTAAGGAATGATGACATCAGTTAGCACAGTCTAGACACAACCAGCCTGCCTTCCTCCCAATATGCACACACTTGCCCGGCCGCCCTCCCACAGGCATATACAGAGCCCCACACCCGCATGCTGCATCTAACTCTCACCTTATGGATAGTCACTCTGTAGACATTCGTGTCATCCACAAACCAGATAATCTGGTTGGAAAAGAGCTCACCATAGTTCTGAGAGGACAGATAGGGCTCAGTGGGCTCAGATGAATAAAGCTGCAGCCCTTTACGGATCCGTTCACGTAACACATACAAGGCAGGGTTTGCCTTCATGATCTTGGCCATGGCCTGCTGTATGAGGGGCTTGCTGCCAGGGAACCAGTTTCCATAGGCACTGTGAGGGTGGAAGAGGCAAGAAAGGTTAAGACCAGGCTGGCAGTCCCAGGAACAAGGCAAACTGCGACTCTACAGAGGAAGAAAAGGCTGTTGGCCAGGCTGAGAATGAGTGCCTGCTCACGTACGTAGAGGCAGGGAAGAAAGAGTCAGTGACCCCAGTGGAGGAAACAGCCAACCTCACCTCACCTGGGCAAACTAAAAAAATACGTGTATATTAAAGTATGGGGCAGGGGGGAGGGATAAATTAGGAGATTGAGATTAACATATACATACTACTATATATAAAACAGATAATCAACAAGGACCTACTGTATATATAGCACAGGGAACTCTACTCAATACTCTGTAATAACCTATATGGGAAAAATATCCTAAAAACAATATATATATGTATACATATAACTAAATCACTTTGCTGTACACATGAAACTAACACAACATTGTAAATCAACTATACTCTAATGTAAAATAAAAATTAAGGGACTTCCTGGTGGTCCAGTGGTAACGAATCCGCCTTACAATGCAGGGGATGCGGGTTCGATCCCTGGTCCGGGAACTAAGATTCCACATGCCACGGGGCGTCTAAGCCCGTGTGCCACAACTACTGAGCTCTCACTCATTCCTTAGACCTTCGAAGGGAACTTGACCACCAAGCCTCTCAATGGGGCCATCTTCATCATCGAACCTCAACTAGAGAGCCTGCATGCCGCAAACTACAGAGCCCACACGCCACAACTACAGAGCCCACGCACTCTAGATCCTGTGCGCTACAACTAGAGAAAACCCGCACACCACAACTAGAGAGAAGCCCGCGTGCTACAACGAAGAGCCCGTGTGCCGCAACAAAAGATCCTGCATGCCTCAACAAAGATCCCGCGTGCCGTGACTAAGACCCGACGCGCCCAAAAATAAATAAATATAAATAATAAATAAATCTTTAAAAAATAAATAAAAATTAAAATAAATAAATAAATACAATAAAGTGTGGGGCTGATGAAAAATATCAATACATGCTTCTGAGCCTCAACTTACCTATGCAGGTTATAGGCCAGGTCGATGGCAATGAGCACACCTGTGGGTGAAGGGTAGATACTCATGTTGTCTGTGGTGTAGTCCAAGAACTTGGCCCGGGCGTAGCGCTCAATGTCATGGGAATCATAGTCCCCCCAGCGCAACTGGATGTCAATCCAATACTTCTGAGTGGTGGTGCTGTCCATCACATCCCTGAGGGTGGAAAGGGGTCAGGAGTCTAGGCTTCCAGGAAGACACTGGCACAACCAATATCCCCAGAACCACAAGAACTCTCAATCACTATGTCTAAATCTCAAAACCAACCACTCTGCCTGTTCCAGATCAGCAAGACCCACCAGAGAATTAGGAGACCTGGCTGAGGGTGTTGACAGAATCAGGGGTAGAACTTGTTTCAAATTAGAAAGAAAGGCAGCCAGGGACAATTTCTAAAGTAGTGCTGCTAGAATAGTAAAACTAAGCTTCTTAGATGCCTAGGGCTGGGTCGTAAGGCACTTACTTAGAGTCTGCCAGCAATGAGGGCCGGGAGACATTCCACTTATAGGAGGCAAAGAGCAGGATATCTGCACAGGAAGAGTTCATCTTATAGGACTTTCGGGGGTGGATTGTCTCCTTTTGTACTGTCTCAATTTCCAGTGCATCCAGTTCCTGATCAAACACCTGGAGGCAAAGATGGAAAGGTTATGACTGGTTATGGAAGCCCACTTAGAATGAGGGCTTATAGAACTTAAGATAATGTGGCACCTGGGACCACAACAGAAGTCTCATCCTTGGAGCTCTGAGGGTGGCTTTCCCATACCCAAAAGAGAGAGCTGACTTGACTTTTTGTGGCATCCTCTCCCCTCAAT
Organism: Eubalaena glacialis; assembly: GCF_028564815.1. Lineage (NCBI taxonomy): Eukaryota > Metazoa > Chordata > Mammalia > Artiodactyla > Balaenidae > Eubalaena > Eubalaena glacialis. The sequence continues at coordinate 14,379,003 of NC_083734.1, read as the reverse complement.
TCTAGCCCACCTGACACAAGTCCATAACGATGCTCTCGTGGATCTTCTGCCATAAGTGAGCTCGGAAGATCTGGATGAGAGAGATCTTCAGTGTGGGGATCTTGCCGTGCATGAAGATACCTGTCAGGTCCAGCTGCACCTGAAAGCCTACGTATACCTGACAGGAAAAAGAGAGTGACACTAGAGACCGAGAGGTTCTCAGGACATAATTAAGGAAGTAGAAACCCTTGTTTTTAGCTTCCCATCTCCCATGTCTATCAATCACACTCACATTGGCTCGGTTGATGGTTGGGGACCACCAGAGGGTGAATCTACGATTGGGAATCTGGTTCAATCCTGATCGCTGAGCATTGGTTAGTTTCTTCCACTTCATAGACTCCTCAAAACCACTGGCCTTCTCCCTGGGAAGCAGAAGAGACCAGGTAAAGTGACATCCTGCCATCCCCCAGAGCACTGCTGACCACCTGGGGTGGCTGTGTGGGCAACACCGCAGTAGAACACAAAAGCACATGAGGGATGAGCTCAGAGAGCTGTGACATGTGAGAGGTCACTGTAAGGGGAGAACAGAATCCTCACCAGAAAAGCCCCTCCCAGGTAGGGAAGTAAGTGCCCTTGAAGAGAGTGTGTTCCAGAATGCCTTCCACACCACCCAGGGCCTGGATCATGTCTGTACGGTAGTTGTTCAGGTTCCAGAGCTTTCCATCATGCCGCTGGTGTGTCCACCAAAAAGGGTTCTGCTTCAAAACCTAGATGGCAAGGCAGGTACAGTGAAGCTTCTGGGTGCCCACTGCTCCAGGTTCCCAGCATGGCCACAGACTCTCCTAATTCAGGGAAAATCTCTCCACTATCCCCTCCACGTACCTGGTACTGCTTAAAGTCAGTTCGGACACGCCAACCCTTATCATAAGCCAGTGTGTGCCGGTCCTTCTGGAAGAGGGTGTTGATTCGAGGAATGCCACGATCCCATGAATCCTCTAGATCTTCTAGGGTCAGTCGTCTGCCAAGGAAAAAAGATCAAAGTTAAACAAATACTCATATGAAGAGTTCAGCATTCCTCCCTGGCCAAGGATAAATAGGGTCAGACATACAACTTACTTCCTTGACTCCATAAAAATACAGCATGCTCTACTCCTGATCTCCAGGCAGGACTCAAAGGTCACCCCCCTCAACAGGACTGCTATGCCCTCCCGGATGCCCACCTGTTCTGCGCAATGGCCTCTTGTCTCTTGAGTGCATACTCAGCCCAGACCCGCTGAGAATCAATGAACTCACTCTCCCAGGGCTGTATGTAGCGATACAAGTTGGGAATCAGCTGGTCTTCTTCATGGCTCATTCCTGAACGAAAGTGTGTGATACCTACATCTGTCTGCTTGGACCACCTGTTTGGGGACACAACCGAGATTAGAGAAAAAATAAAAACTGAAAATAAAGAAACATCCCGGAAGAGATTTGGGAACATATGTATATGTATAACTGATTCACTTTGTTATAAAGCAGAAACTAACACACCATTGTAAAGCAATTATACTCCAATAAAGATGTTTAAAAAAAAAAAAAGAAAAAAAAGAAACATCCCCTTCCCTCAGGTTCCCTAGCAAGATTTTCAGCCAAGTCCTACCTGAGGTCAGATTGGGGGATGAGCACATGGCCCATTGAGAGCATGCCAAGTCCACCCAACTCCTTAGGGGTGTAGAACACGACAGGCGGGAAGCGACTCGGCATCTTGGAGTTGAGGCCAATCTTGATTCGTGTCTGGATCTTGTTCTCACACTTCACCAGCAAGTCCAGGAGCTCCTGGGTGTTCACCACAGCCTCCCGAAAGTATGTCATAAGGCCAATAAGAGCTGTGTTCCACTTATTCACAATCTGAAGATAGTGAAAAAGAAGTAAATTATAGATAAGTCATTGCAAGGACAGGGTGTGTGGCTAGGAACCACCAGATACAATTAGTTATATTCTCCCTAGTTCTCAAGAAAGATTTGAGCTCAATGTCATTAGGGAAGTGTGTATAAATCAAAATCACTATGAGATACTACTTAACACCCACTGCAATGGCTATAATATAGTTACAAGGATGTGGAGAAAATGGAACTCTCATATACTGCTGCTAGGAATATGAAATAGTGCAGCCACATTGAAACAGCCTGGCAGTTCCTCAAAAGGTTAAAGAGAGTTACCATATGACCCAACAGTTCTACTCCTAGGTATATACCCAAGAGAAATAAAAACATATGTCCACACAAAAATGCATACACAAATGTTCACAAAAGCATTATTCGTAAGAGCCAAAAAGTAGAAAAAAACCAAATGTCCATCAACTGACAAATAAATAAACAAAATGGTGTACAGCCATATTATGAAATATTATTTATCCATGATAAGGACTGAAATATTGATGTATGCTACAACATGGATAAACCTTGAAAACATTATACTAAGTCAAAGAAACCAGACGAAAAAGGTCACATACATGATCCATTTATATGAAATATCCAGAAGAAACAAATCCATACAGACAGGAGGTAGATTAGGGGTTGTCAGAGGACTGGGGCAGGGAGGGACATGGGGAGTGAGTGACCGCTAATGCGTATAGGGTTTCTTTGTGGGGTGATGAAAATGTTCTGGAATTAGTGGTGATGGCTGCACAATTTTATGCATATAATGAAAACCACTGAATTGTATACTTTAAAAGTGTGAATTTCATTTCAATAAAAACATAAATTTGGGCTTCCCTGGTGGCGCAGGGAAGATCCCACATGCCATGCGGAACAGCCAAAAAATTAAAAAAAAAAAAAAAGCTGAAAGAATTTCCTTTAAGATCAGAAACAAGACAAGGATGCCCACTCTCACCACTTTTATTCAACATATTATTGAAAGTCCTAGCCACAGCAACCAGACAAGAAAAAGACATTAAAGAAATCCAGGGACTTCCCTGGTGGCGCAGTGGTTAAGAATCTGCCTGCCAATGCAGGGGACACGGGTTCGAGCCCTGGTCTGGGAAGATCCCACATGCCGTGGAGCAACTGGGCCCGTGAGCCACAACTACTGGGCCTGTGCGTCTGGAGCCTGTGCTCCACAACAAGAGAGGCCGCGATAGTGATAGGCCCGCGCACCGCTATGAAGAGTGGCCCCCACTTGCCGCAACTAGAGAAAGCCCTCGCACAGAAACGAAGACCCAACACAGCCATAAATAAATAAATAAATAAATAAAAATTAAAAAAAAAAAAAAAAGAATCTGCCTGCCAATGCAGGGGACACAGGTTTGAGCCGTGGTCTGGGAAGATCCCACATGCTGCGGAGCAACTAAGCCCGTGCGCCACAACTACTGGGCCTGTGCTCTACAGCCCACGAGCCACAACTACTGAAGCCCACACGCCTAGAGCCCGTGCTCCTAAACAAAAGAAGCCACTGCAGTGAGAAGCCTGCGCACCTCAACGAAGAGTAGCCCCCGCTGGACGCAACTAGAGAAAGCCCTCGCGCAGCAATGAAGACCCAACACAGCCAAAAATAAATAAATAAATAAAAGCTTTTGCACAGCAAAAGAAATTATCAACAAAATGGAAAGAAAGCCCACTGAACCGGAGGTGATATTTACAAACGATATATCTGATAAGGGGTTAATACGCAAAATACTGGGTCGGCCAAAAAGTTCGTTCAGGTTTTCCCATAACATCTTATGGGAAAACCTGAACGAACTTTTTTGGCCAACCCAATACAAAGAACTCATACAACTCAACATAAAACAAAACAAAAACAAAAACCTGATTTAAAATGTCTATTCAGCAGAGGAGCTGAAGAGACATTTTTCCAAAGAAGATATAAAGATGTCCAATAGACACATGAAAAGATGCTCAACATCACTAATCATAAAGGAAATGCAAATCAAAACCACAATGAGATGTCTCCTCACACTTGTCAGAATGGCTATTATCAAAAAGGCAAGTAACAAGCGTTGACAAGGATGTGGAGAAAAGGGAACCCTCGTGTACTATCGACGGTAATGTAAAGTAGTGTGGACACTACAAAAAACAGTATGGAAGTTCCTCAAAAAATTAAAAATAGAACAACCATACAATCTAGCAATTCTACTCCTGGGTATTTATCTGAAAAAACAAAAACACTAAAGATATGTGCATCCCCATGTTCACTGCAGCATTATTTGCAATAGCCAATATATGGAAGCAACTTAAATGTCTATTGATAGATAAATGGATAAAGGAGATGTGGTATGTATATACACACACACACACACACAGAGAAATATTACTCAGCCATAAAAAAGAATGAAATCTTGCCATTTGCAACAACACGGATACTTGGAAGGGTGGGGGAATGAGTGAAATAGGTGAGGGAGACTAAGAGGTACAAACTTCCAGTTATAAAATAAGGAAGTCATGGGGATGTAATGTACAGTATAGGGAATATTATAATAACTTTGTGTGGTGACAGATAGTAACTAGACTTATCCTGGTGATCATTTTGTAATGTGTAAAAGGAGCAAATCACTATATTGTTTACCTGAAACTAACATAATATTGTAAGTCAGTTATACTTCAAAAAAAAAAGAGATCTGCAAGTTCCCTGGTGGCCCAGTGGTTAGGATTCTGGGCTTTCACTGCTGTGGCGCCAGTTAATCCCTGGTAAGGGAACTGAGATACTGCAAAAGCTGCACAGCGCAACAAAAAAAAAAAAAGAGAGAGAGAGAGATCTTTGAAGACCCATGAAGGGATCCATTTGCAGGCTATAAAACTCCGAGGTCGTGCTTGCTTCGGCAGCACATACACTAAAACTGGAACGATACAGATAAAATTAGCATGGCCCCCGTGCAAGGATGACACGCAAATTCGTGAAGCATTTCATATTTTTTTGTTATACAGCAGCACCTAACACAACAATGTAAAGCAATTATACTCCAATAAAGATGTTAAAAAAAAAAACAAAAAAACTCTGAGGTCAAAGAAAGAACCACCACCAGATCAGTAAGCTGAACAAGTCCCACAACTCACATAAGGTTGACAACAGTTTGTGTGCTCACCAGCCATACAGAGACTTTGTAATAAATGGGAATTAGGTATAGGCCATAGAAAGTTATCAACTTAGTAGTGGAGATAAATTAGCCCCAGAAGAAAGGGTGCTCTGGATTCACTATAACCAAGAAGCTTAAAATTAAAAGCAAGCCTCAAAAGGATCAGACTAAACCACAAGTTACTGAACTGTACACCAGAACACAACCCAACACTCTTTAAAGGAATATAACAAAATCCATAAATCAATATAAATTACACAATTTCTAGCATCCAATCAAAAACTGGATGCATACAAAGAAGTAGGACTAAATTACCCATAAACAGAAGAAAAATCAATCAGTACAAACAGACCTGGAAACAAGAGACGATGGAATTAGTAGACAAAGACCTTAAAACAGCTATTAAACGTTTTATAATTATGCTTGAGTATATAAAGAAAAACATGAACATAATGAGGAAAGAAACAGAAGATGTTAAAGACCCAAATGAAACTTTTAGAGATAAAAATTACAATATCTGAAATTTTAAAATGTACAGATGGGATTAACAACATTGTAAAGCTGCAGAAAAAATAATGAAGGCAAAATAAACACTTTTTCTGACAAACAAAAGCAGAGTGTATTCATTGCCAGTACACCTTTACTACAAGAAATGTTAATGGAAATTCTCTAAGCAGAAAGAAAACAATACCAGATGGAAATCTGGATCTACATAAAGTAATGGAGAACACCAGAAACAGTAAGTATGTGGGTAAAATGTAAAAGACATTTTTTTCTCATTTTGTAATTTCTGTAAAAGATAAAAAGGCTGTTTAAAGCCAAAACAGTAACAAAGTATCACTGTGTTTATAATACAGGTACAGTTAAAACATACGACAAAAACACTACAGGGACTTCCCTGGCCATCCAGTGGTTAAGACTTCTCACTTCCACTGCAGGGGGCACGGGTTTGATCCCTGGTCAGGGAACTAAGATCCTGCATGCCGTGGGGCATGGCCAAAAAAACAAAAAAACAAAACAAACAAAAAAATACAAAGAATGAGGAGAAAAATGAAAGTATATTATTGAAAGATTCTCGTACAATATGTAACGTGATAGTGGACTAGTGGTCACAGTAAGTCAGAGATATATACTGTAAACCCTACAGCAACCAATAAAAAACAAAGAAGTGTAGTTAATAAGCGAAGTGTGGAGATAAATTAAAATCATACCAAAACCCCACTCAATCCAAAAGAGGCACGAAAATGAGTTACTCAGTTTTCCTGGGTCTCTCCCACATATATATGTTATGAAACTTTCGTTTGATTTTCTCCTGTTTAAAAAATAAATAAAAAAGGCAGGAAAAGAGGAAAAAAGCAGAATAAAGAACAGAGAACGAGACGGCAGATTTAAACTCAACAACACTGACAGTCATATTAAACTTAATTGGAGTGTTTAGACCATTTGTAAGGCAAAGATTGTTAAACTGAATTTAAAAAGCAAGAACCAATTAAATGCTATCTATAAGAAGTTAACTTTAATTATAATGACACAGATTAAAAGTATAAGAATGGAAAAAGACATCCATGCACACACAAAACAAAGCTAGAGGGGCACTACTGATATCAGACAAAGTAGACTTCAGAACAGAGAATATTACAAGGAATAAAGAGGAATATTTCATGATGATAAAGGAGTCAATTCATTAAGAAAATATAATAATTCTATATATACTACATACTTAGGGACTTCCCTGGTGGCGCAGTGGATAAGAATCCACCTGCCAATGCAGTGGACACGGGTTCGATCCCTGGTCCGGGAAGATCCCACATGCCATGGAGCAACTAAGCCCGTGCGCCACAACTACTGAGTCCGCACGCCACAACTAAAGCCTGCAGGCCTAGAGCCCGTGCTCCACGACAAGAGAAGCCACTGCGAGGAGAAGCCCATGCACGGCAACGAAGAGCAACCCCACTCACCGCAACCAGAGAAAGCCCGTGCACAGCAACGAAGACCCAACGCAGCAAAAGATAAATAAAATTAAATCTTTAAAAAAATAATAAATATATTACATACCTAATAACAGAGCTTCAAAATATATGAAGCAAAAAATCATGGACCTGTTGAAGCATAAGATTCAAAAAAAAAAATTATATAATTATGCCCAACAGTATGAACAATACATATTCCTTGCTGGAGTGTCAACAGAGTTGCTTCTACCTATTGAAATGCCTATGTGTGCACCAGCTGTAAAGTTCATTTCTAATTCTAGCTGTATCTTCAGGTACATGATACAGCATTCCACCTGGCACACTCCTTGGTCATCACCCATACGCAGGTTCTTGGACAAAAAGTTTGTCAGTTTGCATTTTGGTCTCAATGAGATGGCTCCCTACTCCCCTAAGCCTGTTAATCTCCTGATGACTCCCTTCTTGGTTTTCTACCTGTAAGCCAAGCCAATTATGCTTTGCCCAACTTTGACTAAATATTTAAAAGATACCAGAGCAGTCTGAACTTCAGACATTCTTCTGTGCTCAAAAAAGATATAAATTTCTGGAAAAATGTCATATGTCTTTATGTTATAAGCTTGGATGTCTTAAACAAAGTGAATGGTGTCTCTAAAGCCAAAAATAAAAAGAGGAACCTGAAAAGGGAAATAAATCCACGACTTATGACAATCTTCTCTCAATAATTGATAGAAATAGACAAAAGAAAAAAAAAAGACATAGGACTTGAACAACACAATCACTTGACTAAACCTAAATGACATTTGTAAAACCCAACAAAGCAGAATACAGATTCTTTCTCAAGTGCACACGAAGACAGTCACCATATATGCTAAACCATAAAACAAGTCTAAATACATTTGAGAAAACTAAGATCATAAAGAGTGTTTTCTGACCATAATGGAATTAAACTAGATACTAATAAAAGAAAAATACCTGGAAAACCCCTCAAATAATATTTGAAAATTAAACAACATACTTCTAAGTAACCTATGGGTAAAACAAGAACTCACAAGGGAGGGACTTCCCTGGTGGTCCAGTGGCTAGGACTCCACGCTCCCAGTGCAGGGGGCCCAGGTTTGATTCCTGGTCAGGGAACTAGATCTCACATGCATGCCGCAACTAAGAGTTCACATGCCGCAACTGAAAGATCCTGCATGCCATGACTGAAGACCCTGTGTGCCGCAACTAAGACCCGACGCAGCCAAATAAATAAATAAAATAAATTTTAAAAATACATATGAGTAAAAAAAAAAAAAAGACAAAAGAAGAACTCACAAGGGAAATTAGAAAACATTTTTAACTGAATGAAAATGAAAACCTATCAAAATTTGAGGGATACAGGGCTTCCCTGGTGGTGCAGCGGTTAAGAATCGACCTGCCAATGCAGGGGACATGGGTTCAAGCCCTGGTCCGGGAAGATCCCACATGCCACGGAACAACTAAGCCCATGCGTCGCAACTACTGAGGCCCACGCACCTAGAGCCCGTGGTCCACAACAAGAGAAGCCACTGCAATGAGAAGCCCGAGCACCGCAATGAAGAGTAGCCCCCGATAACTGCAACTGGAGAAAGCCCACGCGCAGCAACAAAGACCCAATGCAGCCAAAAATAAATAAATTAAATTAAAAAAAAAATCAATGAAACCAAAAGATCAATCTTTGAAAAAGAGAGCAACCACAAAATACCAAACGATATAATCAACACTTTAACGTAAGGAATACGTTTGCTAGGCAATTGTTGAAGTGAAAGATCACATTGGCTGGAGTTATCACAGGAATTAGCCTTGAGCAAATAGTATTCAGACAGGCAGGATGAAGTGACTCCTGGATGAGGTAACAGCTTGACCTGAATCAAATCACAAAAGCAAAACTGAGCATCTAGCTTGTGCTCAGGATGAGACAACCAAGGCAACAGACCTATAGCAATGAGAGCGGAGAGCTGGGGACCAGAATGGGCTAGATCTGGGAATAAAGCAAACAGACTTCAGTAAGACAACTCCGAGTCTTAGTAAGTTCTCTGACTGTATTTGGTCCTTAGAATCACAAGATGCATGGTTTGTATCACAGAACACTCCAGTTCTGCTGCAGTTACCAGTGCTTTATTCCCAGAAGGGAGTAAGTATGAATTCCCAAGGAGTATCACATTCCTTTAAGAATAGCAGAAGTTCCTGGGGATGAGGGGAGGCAAGAAAGAGAATAACACTGAGTGATTCCATGTACTAGGTACCATGGTAAGAACTTGACACATATTAAGTCTTCAGAAAAAAAACAAATTCAATTCACATAACCTGCCCATCATGGCACATGACCAACTTGGACGGGAATGTGGAAAATAAAACTGATGTTAGGATGATGGGATTCTGGGTGTTTTCTGGGTTCTGTTAGTATTTAATTTCTTTTTACTGTAAGTGAAAACATAACTGGTAGAAAAATTAATGGGAACTTTTACTGTGTCCTTTTGAACCATGGTACATTAGACAACAAATTTTTTCCATCTAAAACTAAACACATAGCTGGGGCAGGGGCAGGGGAGATGAACAGGCAGAGAACAGAGGATTTTTAGGGCAGTAAAAATACTCTCTATGATATTTTAATGATGGATATGTATTCTTATACATTTGCCCAAACCCACAGAATATATACCACCAAGAGTGAACCCTAAGGTAAACTAAGGACTTTGGGTGGTTATGATGTGTCGCTGTAGGCTCATCCTTGGTAAAAAAAAATGTACCACTCTGGTGAGTAATGTTGATAATGGAGGAGGCTCTGCACATGTGGGGGCAGGGGTTAACGGGAAATCTCTGTGCCTGCTTCTCAATTTTATTATAAATCTAAAGGTGCTCTAAAAAAACAAAGTTTTCAAAAAACAAATAATGTAAAATAAAAGTCAAAACAAAACAAGAACAGAGAAATACATCTACTGCCAGGCAAAGATGTTCTTTTCCTCTTGGCTTTAGACTAAGTCATCTACACATGCTTAAAGGGATTCCCTGGTGAAGGACAGAGAGAATGCTGTTTGTGGGAAGACAGGGAACTCAGCAGGAAGGTGGCCTTACGGTCCTTCATAAGCTAAAGCTGAGTAGGCTGCACCTTGTAAGTCAGATGATCTAATGTGGTGCATTTCTATTTTCCTTCTGTTATTCCTGGCCCATATCAAAGTCTTGTTTAAATGTTCCAGTCTTATTTCATAGCTACTACTAGGACTGAAGGAGTCCTGGCTCCAAGCCTGGGCTATTGCACTGCAGGTACATAAAGCAAGAATGGGGGTAGCACCTAAAGTGCCCCCATCAGTAATAATGACAAGTGAGTCTGGCGGGAAGGACAAGAATAGCGCCATAAGGTCCAGCCACCTATAGCCCTACTGGAGATTTCCCTTCTATTATCAACCTTGGAGGACCAAGAAATTTTATTACAAGAACTGCTTTACCTTAACACACCTCAGGAAACAAATTCCAATACTGTACTATCTGATCATAATCTCTGAGATCCCTCTAATCAATGACAGCAAACATTTATTACAAAATCTGTTGAGTAATATAGCTTATTATAAGCATCATTTGTCACAAAAGCCCTCTGAGCTAGCTAGCATATCAGTACCCCCATTTTATGGATGAGGTAACTAAGGCCCAGAGTGGGTGGGTGACTTAACCCAGATCCCAAGAGTAATGTGGTAGAGCTATGACTAAACCCAGTTTGACTCCAAAACCCATTATTCTAAGGACGATATTAAACTGCCTCCCTGACCTCTGACATTCCTCCTTTACTCAGGCTCTTACCTCTCACACATATATTCCTTTGATCCCTGTACTTTTTCCCAAGGCCACTGGCCTCTTCTGGTCTCTTCCTTCTCTCCCTCCCAATACCCAGGATTCCAATAGGGGCCAGCACCCTTGATTCCCCTGCATCCAACCCCTTACCACTCCACAACAGCCCTCTGGCAAAACCCTAATCCTAAATCAGCACTACAATCTATCCACCTTCTCCAGCCCGTTGCTGAGAGCTTGAGAAGCTGAGTAGTTCTGGGAAGAGCCCACACTCACTCACAGTTGTCGTCACTCTCTTAAAACCCTCAGTGCAGTTTCTTCAACAATCGAATCACACCCTCACCACTGTGCTCAAGTCCAGCACCCCCTGCCCCTCACTCCAGCCCAGGTGAAGCTGAAAAATGCAAGGTTTGTTATAACTTCCCACTAAACTTATCTACGTTCACAACTATGCAGACCTCTTTCTACTAGGTTCAGAGGATGCTTCCCTCTGTTCTCCCTTTACTCTATGCCTGCTGTGCAGACACCGTTCCGTCACCTACCACACTTCTCTGCTGCACTCTGAACAGCTACTGGCTCCTTGCTGTACACATACTCCCATCACTCCCATTTAAAAATACCTGCTTTGACTTCTATCTCCCTCTAGGTGGCGTCTAATGTCCCTCCTCCTCCTCCTCCTGCTCTGGCAAACTGACAGTCCTTGCCGTCTCCACTCCCTCACTTCCCATAAAGCCTCACCCACTGCAATCTGGCATTTATCCCCATGTTTCTGAAACAGCTCTTGCTAAGGTCATGCATGACGTCCTGACTGCCAAATCCAATGGATACTTGTCAGGCCTTATCTGACTGAAACACTCTTAGGCAACTGACACTGTTAAGTGCCCATCCCAATTCCTGACGGGCTTGGCATCCATGGCCCGGCACTCTCCCAGTCTGGCCATGCTGCTCAGTGTTCCCTACAGTTCCAAACTCAACCCTCTGCTCTTCTCGCTCCTTACACTTTCCCCAGATAATCTTGCTCACTCTTGAGTTTTCAACCATCTCCTTTATATTGACAGACTCCTAAATCTATATTTGCAACCCAGACATCTTCCCCAAGCTTCAGATTCCAAAGTTATCTCCACTTGGACATCCTATAGGAACCTCTAAGTTCCCCCTAGTCGCTCTTACTTTCTCACCTCATTTCTCTCCCTGGAGCTTCAAACTCATAATGCTTTTCATCAAATCTAAGAGGTACCACTAAATACACACACACATATATTTATTTTGGAATTGAAGAAATACGATATAAATAAGTGCCTGCTGGAACCTCTATCTGGATGTTCTCAGGATCGTCAAACTTTTAATATCCCAAACTAAATCCATTTATCTTCTCTCCTAAACCTGCTCTTCTTCCTGTAGTCCTCCAGTTGATGGCACCAACATTCACCTAGTCACCCATGCCAAAAACTGAATGTTATTTTGACTACCTTTCCCTCTGGCATGTCACCAAAATGAAGCTCTGCTGACTGTACCTACTATTTATCAAATCTGTTCCCCTCTGCGTACGTTCACAGTTCTCATCATTTCTATCTGGACTTCAGCAGTAGTCCCCAGACCTCATCTTTCCTCCTCCTCTTCTGAATCCATCTTCCCCACAGCTGCACGAGTGAACCACCTAACACAGAACGGAAACCTGAAAAAGTCACTCCCACGCTCAAGACCCTTATGGGATTTTTTTTTTTTTGGCCACGCCATATGGCACGCGGGATCTTAGTTCCCCAACCAGGGATCGAACCTGTGTCCCCTGAATTGGGAGCGCAGAGTCTTAACCACTGGACTGCCAGGGAAGTCCCCCCTTATGGGATTCTTAACAAGGCACGTGATGCCCTCCATGATCTAGCTCTTGCTTACCTATCCAGCCTCCATCTCCTCCACAGTTTTACTGCCGTAAACCCAAACTTTTTATGGCCTCACATGTACCACGCTGGCTACCTCTTCATACCTCTGGCTGAAAGAATGCTCTCCCTCACCTGCCTCTCACATGTTATTTCTTTCAGGAAGTCTTTCTCTCTTCCTCTCCCAGACTGGGCTACAGTCATGAACTTGAGGATTCTCACAGATTCCCAAGTAACACAAGACCTCTATAAACACATTGTACTGTAGTTCTCGACTATGCATTTGTCTCTCCAACTAGGTAGTGAGCTCTTGGAAGGCAGAGACTGTATGTCACAGGTAGTGTGTGTGTAATGCCTTGAACACAGTGGCTATCAACAAACACAAATGGAATGAATGAGTTACACAATTCCTATTATCTGACTCTTGGACGATATAAACCAACCTAAAAAGACAAACACTTTTTCCCTGCACTAAGAAAATGTATCATGAGAGACTTTAGGTAAGGAATATTAAGATAAAAAAAATGTATCCTTAACAGAACTATTACTAAAAAATTGGAAACCTTCTTTATATGCTGCATATTTAAAGGGATATGAAGGTCAGAAGGAAAGAAAATGCTACAGCTAAGAGTTATTCTAAGAGAAACCAGGATGATGTGATTTTTTTTTAATCCACTGAGGCATTTTATTTCTATGTATGCATTACATTCCTAGAAAAAGAATTCCCCATGTGTTTTTTTTGTGTGTGTGTGTTTTTTTTTCCCATGTGTTTTTATGTCTTGCTTCTTTGTGGACCACAATGCCAGCTGAGCTGTCAGTACAATGAAACCAAACTGATGGGGCAAGAGCAGAATATTCTGCCATTTTTCTAGATCTTTGAGTTGCACAGCAAATCTGGGGCTGATCACATCACTACACTTGTTTAACTTGCCTGTGAAATTCAAAGTTTTGCCCGTTCTGTGATCATCAATGATTTCAAATTCACCAGTGTAACCCTGCCTCATTATCAGAGTTAGAAACCGGACAGTGACTTTGGAACACAACCTAGTAACAACCTAGCACTTCCCTCTCTTTTTGGCATTACTGATGCTCTTGAGAGTACCAGCCAGGACATTCACGTGCACCATTAGTGGAATGGGAAGACAGCAGAAAAGAGCAAGGCGACTTTTTAAACCTTGCAGAAACTTAAGAACACACAGTTAACAAATCCTCAGATTACTCTTTTTCAATTCCAGCTGCCTTCGGCTGGGCCTTTGGAAACAACTGAAGGGGAAATAAACACTGAGATATATATAGCTCATTATACTTGCTTTTTAACATGCACATTATGTTACTGGTCAAAAGATAAACTGTATGACCTGGATAACAAGCCTGGGGACAATGCAAAAATGGTGATTTTTGTTCACATTTAAAAATCCAATTTCTACCCTTACCTTAACTTAGAATCATCACAACTACACAAAAGTAGACTGTAGATTTCCTACAGGGAATTCTCAGGAAACAACTGTGAGGTGATTTGACACTCTAAGCTGCTGTACCATGAAGCATGGAGACTAGTACACTGGACACAGTTGGGAAGAAAGGAGAGCAAAGGAGAAAAGAGCTGAAAGGGATGTGAGACGGACAAAGGACACTACTGCTGTATGTACCTTGGTGAAGGTGGTGGAGCCAGAGGCCATCAGAATCTGACGCACACGGTTGTGGAAGCGCTGCATTGACTCATCATCCACACGCAGGAAACACTGAGCTGTTCGCTCCTTAGTAACCTAAACCATAAGGTCAAGGTTAACTATCTCTGGAACTGCCACAGGAACAAGAACCACCACTTAGCCCTACCCTCCCAACAGAGCTCAACTGACTGACAATGAAAAGGTGTGCAGTATACCTCACCCCCACCTACGCAGGATGTACAGGCATGGTAATGCTACTCCTACTACCCCCTGGTCCCGCTCCAGGCTGTACCTCATTCTGTAGGTTCCAGACCCCATCCTTGTGGGTGAACTCCTCATAGCTGGTGCGGCACTTAGGCAGGATGCGGCACTCAAAACCACACATGTTGAACAGCAGGTTGGGGTTGTCCTTACTGTACACGGACACGAAGCTGTTCTCCCACTGAACTGTAGTCACTGAGCGTGGCAGACGGTTCTTGATGTCCCAGAACACTGCCCGACCCCTGCCCACAGAGAACATAGGGTCACATCAGTCTCCTAGAAGGAACTTCCCTTCAAAGGCCAGACTGATGATATCCTGACAGAGTACACCCTCCCACCCAGGACACCACCTTATAAATTCCCTCTAATTGTCCTCTGGGTCCCTCAGGTTGACATCCTTCCAGCTCCCACGGCCCCAACTTAGACTCACAAGTTGACATCATGCTTCATGAGGCGCATGCGGGCGTCTCGGGGCCAGCATTTCTTGTTATTATAGCCAACGATGTTTTCATTGTTGGGGTCAGGGTGCTCTGTCAGGTAACGCTGGATCAGGTCCCGAGCCTCATCTGCTGTGAACCTACACCAGACAAGGTGCGTTGCTGAGGGCCAAGTACACTGGGATCTCATGAGGTCTACAGCTCCAGAGACGGGGGCCACCCCCAACCTGCACCCTACTCACAGGACTTCATCCCATTTTAGAGCCCCAACCCAGCAGCAAGTACAAGAGCTGCTTCCAGAAGCTGGGCATATACCTCAACACCCTGCAAGGATAAGAATCCAGGCAAGCCCTCACCTGAAAAAAATATGGATGCGATCGATATATCTGCAGAAGAGACGGATGGGGTGGGCAGCCTCGGTGGCTATGTCTTGGAAACTGAGAAAATCGTTTGGCATCTGAGGGGGCCCAGCCATCTCACTGGCCCGGTGCAATCCCAACACAAGCAAATCCATAACCAAGCCATAGTACTGTACGATGAATGAGGCAAACTGCAGGCCTCTAATGATCCCATATGAATTCGTATGGTTCATGTCCTAGAAAGAAAGACAACTCTTAACCATGGCCAAGTCCCAGGCTTCTCGGGGCCCATCCTCTTTTGCCCTCCCCCCAGCAAATCCCAACTCAGTGGGCCAGACAACCACCCCTCCCCCAATTCCTTGCCACCCTGCCCCCAAGACACACCTTGTAGTTGATGACAACGTTGTTCTTGGCTGTCATGTAGTCAGCTATGTTGTGGTCTACGATGAGGCGCAGCAGCCGATTAAGCAGGGTCAGATCTATCTTCTCATACATCTTCTCAAATCGTGACTCCAGCATGACGTTGCACTCGCCCTCACTTGTCTCCCACACGTCCTGCAGGTTATTGATGCCTGAGGAGTAGGAAACACAGGTCTCCAGCAGGTTAGAAATTCCCTTTCAGAACTAGTGCCTACAGGAGCTATCACATTCATAACCCGATCACACAACCACTCCATTCATTCATCTGTATTGCTAGGAGAGTCAGCTGTGCTCAATGTAACATCAACACCGTTTCCTTGGTACCATGCATCAACAGAGTAAACTAATTATGCTGACTGGATGAGAATTTTCACACAGAACTTAATTCATCTCCCTTCCTCAAGGGCAATCCCAGAAAAGTTTTACCTTGGCACCACTTGTAAACAAGCAGAGGAGGTGGTTCTGTGTCAGCAGGCTTGATCCAGGGTGGGAAAAGGCGGCGCTTGTCAGCTTCATACCACAGGTACTGGTCCAGGTAGGCATCAGTTATCTTCTCCAGTGGCTCCACATCATACACTGGCACCAGGTGGCTATAGAGGTCCATGAACTCAATGCCCACCTGTGGGACAAGGAAGCTGGCTCACACCAACCCACCAATCATCTGAGGCAACCTGCCACCCTGGGTGCCATGAATGAATCACAAAGCCAAAGGAAAACGTGGCGGGTATCTGACTCACTTCTTTAAAGGCTCTCTGTGTGAGAAGGTGACGCTTGATGCGGGACAATGCCTCGTGGGGGTTGTCATAGGCTTGCTCGATCAGACCTAGCTCCTCCCTCTGCGACTGGTTTAACCGAGACTTCACACTGACAAGGCAAGAGTAAAGGTGAAAGGGAAAACCAAGAGGAAGCCATCCTCAGAAAGGCCTTCTTTCTTTGGACTCTGACGATGATGCCATTCTCCCCCTGTCACCTCCCCACAGGAGCCTGTCTACTCTACTTCTCACCTGTAAGCTTCCTTGAGCCGCTCCAAGGCCAAGATGAGCAACTTGGTGTCATGCTTGTAGGAGAGTGGGGGGAATGGGATGGGTGAGAATCTACGGCTTTCCAGCCAATGCACAGTGGTGGTATACACTGCCACCGCTTCTTCTGCTGTGATGTAAGGCCCGTCCTGCAAGGTGGACATGATAATTAGCTTCCCACCACAGCCCAATCCCACCAGGGCAAGGGACGGTCCCAACTTTGCAGTCCACCCTCCTGCCCGCCCCCGCACACCAAGCCCAGCCGACTCTGCCCAACCTTTAGGTAGTTGTGCTGCCGCTCTTGTTCTGCCTTCAGGTAGAGCCGAGTGAGGCGTCCCAGATTCTTTTTGCAAACAGTCTTGTCTACAGTGGCCCCACGGCGGATACGTTCTCGGTTGTAGTGCGCAGTGTTGGTCCACCAGTCAGCCTTGGCCTTCACGTATCGAAGGATCATATTCTCTATAGGTGTTGGCAAACCAGGGACCTAAAAGTGCAAAAGGCACAATGAGAAGTGATGGGAGCCACGTGGTCCCCTAAGACATTCCAGAAGTGGTCATCCTGAGCCCAGGAAGATGATGTCTATGCCTCCTCGGAGTTGGGGAGACACCCACCTTCCAGGGAATATTGGCCTTCCAGCAGCGCCAGGCTTCACTGAGGTGCTGCAGGATTGTCCGGGCCTTGTTCTGTTTGATCCCCTCAGGCATCATGTCCAGAATGTCATGCATCACAGCTGCCCGAAGCTCAAGGTCAAAATGTGACTCCACTCGCTGCTTTGTTACGGTCTTTGCCACCCCCTTTGAGTGTCGGCCTAGAAGTGAAAGTGAGTAAAAGCAAGATTTGTTGCTCCTGATAAGCGTCTCTACCTTCATGCTGCTGCTTACCATGGTTATAATGAAATCAGTAGTATAAACAAAGCCCAGCACATGCAAGACAAGATACGTCAGATATTCAGAACTACACTTCTGAGGAATTTCCATCCTGTAAATGCTCGATAGCCTCAAGGCCCCAAAGCGAAGCCCAAGACCCAGAATACGAGGTCAGACTCGTTGGAGACTGGGTCTTAGAGGCAATCCAACAGGAAGGGATTCTCAGTCTCGAACAAGGACAAGGGACAGAACAGGAACACACATGATCTACCCTTGAAGTGATAATGTGAGAAGCTGGATACGGAGAAAACCACTTACCTTCAAACTGCCGGGCCAGGAGGTTACCCAGCCATCGCTCCAGCAAAGGGGTGATGCCACGCATGAAAAACAGCCAGACCCGCCAGCCAGCAGCCCAGAAACCGCAGCCAGGGCCCTTCCCTACCGGGCCCTAGGATTCCAAGCAGAAGTCAAGAATACAAGTTAGCAATTCATTCAGACAACAACAGAAAATTGGGCAGAGGTGGGGCAAAGAGCACATATATGGCAATTAAGGGAAAAAATGGGAAAACTCTGAGACCTCCATATCTAAAATGGAGTAAATGAAGAAAGCAGTCACTGAGATTCTCTATTTAGACCTAAAAGTGGGCTTTGAACGGAAGTGTTGAGATTCACAAGATGAGGGCAGTAATGAAACACTCAGAGCCTCTCTCCGAACAGGTGCCTGGAAAGAGTCCTGACTAGATGTAAAAATTAAGATGGATCTGAGAACATGAATATACGAGGGCAGGGTCCTACCGTGTTGAAGCGGTAATAGATGAGATGCTTCAGGTCCTTGCACATGCGAATCTGCCGCATCAGCTTATATTTGTACCGGTACATGCCCGTCAGCTGCCCCACGTGGGCAAAGATATACTGCAACCCATCTGCCAGCTGCAACACAATTGCCCCATCAGGCTTTAAGCTAGAGCCAGATCCACGATCAGCCCAGGCTTCACCCAGCTTCCCCACCTGGAGCCGGGACTGGGAATTCCTAGCCTCACCTGGAAGGCATCCACATTGCCCAACCGATACTGCACATGACTGTCCACCACCAGCTTAGTTAAGCGCAGAACCTCTCGACACAGATGGAAAGCATTCCCAAAACGAGATTTCTTTCGTTCCTGGAAAAGAGGCCAAGGACAGAAACAACGTTAGTCAGCAGTAGTCTGGACTGGATGTATGCCCTCCTTAGAGGCCAGGGCAAAGCCAGTCTATCCCTCAGCCCAGGAGACCCCTAAGGTCCAACGCAGGTACCTTGGTGGTGAGCGTCTTGACGGGCTTGAGGTTGAAGTTGTAGTCCAGGTGCAGATAGTTGAGGTTTTTACGGTGAATGAGAAGGTTGAGCATGTTGTAGCCCTGGCGGCAAACCTGTAGCCCCACCTCCACCCAGTCCAGCTTTGTAGACTGAAAGAATTTGGTGGCTTTGAAGGAACGGAACAGATACCTGGGGTGGGAATAAGGAGTGAGAGTTAGACTCCTGATTATCTCTGGAATGGAAAAAGTCTGAGTAGGGGCCCTAGGGCACCTCACCTCTTCTTTTGCGCTTTAGGGGGCCGGTGCTTCAGGGCATTCAGCACATAGTACTTAAGCAGCTTCTGGTAGGAGACCCTCACTTTCACAGGCTGCCCAGCAGGACAATGCTCCCGATACCTGAAAAAACAAGCCCACCAGAGCTTGGCCCATCTCTCCTTCCAGCTGCTCTGCTAAAGGCTGTACGCCCACCCAGCTGGAGTCTTTCCTCCTGTACATCCACTACCATCCCCCCCCCCGCCCCCCAGGTAGAAGCCTTACCAGTTCTTGACAAGGGGAATGTCTAGGGCCCGGCGGGTGCGACCAGAGCGTAGGTTGAAGGGCCGTGGGGCCCAAAGCAGGGCAATGCCATTGGCTGTATTGTCTGTGTAGAGGGGTGTGTCTTTCAAGAAGGGCTCCACAAACTCTGGGAGCTCAAACTCCTCGTCGTCATCTGGCAATGGTTCCTGACTCTGAAAGAAGAACCCCCGAGGGTTTATTTAGCTCCCACTGAACTGGGCAGACACTTGGGATCAGAGGGAAACTCTCTGGGGCCAAGTACAGTGGCTACATCTGCCATGGAAACTGAGCTGCCTGACAAGAGAAGCCCTGAAGGGCCAGGGCAAAGGGGGCCAAGGGAGCAGAGAACAAGGCAGGGCCAACCAGGAAAGCAAGCAGCACTCCTCACACCCCAACTGGCTCACCAGCAAAAGGTCTCCCAGAGGACCCCCCAGTACCAGGAAGAGGTGAACACTGCAATCACCTCCTGTCCAAGCTCCAAAAACTGGGCTTGGGGAAGGAGATCTGTTCATGTTACGAACATAATGGAACGTGGATCAACATCAAAAACATTATGCTAAGTGTTAAGACACAGCCGCAAAAAACCACATACTGTATGATTCCATTTATATGAAATGTCCAAAATAGGCAAATCCACAGTGACAGAAAGTAGATTAGCAGTTACCTAGGCAAGGAAGATTCAAGGGAAATACAGTGACTACTAATGGGTGCAGGGTTTCTCTTTGAGGAAATGAAAATGTTCTAAAATTAACTGTGGTGATGGTTGCACGAGTCTGTGAATAAACGAAAAACCACCGAATTATCCACTTTAAATGGGTGAATTGTGTGGTAGTGAATTACACCTCAACAGAGGATTAAAAAAAAAACAAAAAACACTGGAAATAGACCAGAATAAGACCACGTAGAGTCCCAGAGGAGAAATGATAAAACCCAAATGGATAATCACAGAAACAAGATAATACCAATAACTTGGTCTGAGCCAAGTGCCAAACTCTCACGTTAGCTTACAGCTAGAGGGGAACACTTAAGGATGGAAAACATGTCTCCCTCTAGCTGAATTTTTATCTAGTAATGCTTCTGCCCGGACAGGAAGTCTCTGTTGAAGAGCTGAGGTCAAACGTCCCTTCCTCTCACCTTGACAGAGTGCCTATGGGAAATTGGGTTGATCAAAGGATCAAAGTAGAAAGCTGGCAAATCAGGATCCTCAGTTTTGATGAACACAACATTAGGAGTGTGGTACCTAAAATGAAAGAAGAGTCAGCCAAGGTACTCCTGCCCTGGCCCAACCTAAATGCCCACCTCTCCTTTCCCCCAGCTAGGTTCTAGCTCTCTCACCAGGTGAGGTGGACATGGTGTGGAAGGTTGTTGTACAAGTAAGGAAAAGCAATCTTGTACTCAGTGCGGATGGGCTGCCGGATGATGATCTTGTTAATATCATTGAATTCATTCCAGTCTTCATCCCTAGGGTGCAACATCAAAGATGAGCAGACTAGTTGGGCAGTTTGGAAACTACAATGGGATCTTAAGGATCAAGATGAGATTTCATGGGACTTCCCTGGTGGCGCAGTGGTTAAGAATCTGCCTGCCAATGCAGGGGGCACGGGTTCGAGCCCTGGTCCGGGAAAATCCCACATGCCGCGGAGCAACTAAGCCAGTGCGCCACAACTACTGAGCCTGTGCTCTAGAGCCCACGAGCCACAACTACTGAGCCTGCGGGCTGCAACTACTGAAGCCCGTGAGCCTAGAGCCCGCACTCTGCAACAAGAGAAGCCACCGCAGTGAGAAGCCCTTGCACTGCAACAAAGAGTAGCCCTTGCTCACCGCAACTAGAAAAAGCCCGGTGCAGCAACAAAGACCCAACGCAGCCAATCAATGAATGAATGAACGAATGAATAAGTAAATTTTTTTAAAAAAGATTAGATTTTATTTAACCCAAGGTACCTAAAATCTCTACTTTCTCTAACTTACTGTAGGTTGATGTCTCGGACAAGAGGCTCAAATTTGGGGCCTCCAGGAATGGCCATATTGAGTGCCTTAGAGGTAAAAAAGGCCTTCAGATCAAACAGATAGAAGTAATTGTCATCTACCAAGTCTGTCAGGAGCTGATTGGCCAGGCGGTAGAGAGTGGACATCATAGGCAGTGTGAACTGCCAGCGTTGGTAAGTGGAACCATTCACATACCTAGGGAAAAAACAGAGGCCCAGGTCAGGTAGATATACTAGCTAGCCAAGCCATACTACCCATTGCTCTCCCAGGACCCCTTCTGGAGTTCCAAAACCCTCAGAGTTCCAAAACCCTCACAGGAGTGGTAACTCCGACCATCACTCACTTCCGGCTGTCCCTCAATGGCTGGTGGTCATAGAACCAGTCCAACACAGGGGCATCTTCCTCAGGGTCCAGCTCTAGCTGAATGGCCTCCAGTGGCTCAACATCTAGGATGTTGTCAGCATAGTCCAAAGGCGGCTCCTCATCATCAAAAGGGGGGAAACGCATCCTCTTGAAATGTCTCCTGTCTCTTTTTTCTCGACGCATCATAATCCACATTGACCTGGAAATCGACAATGTCACATAACGGTTTCTACCCACTGCCTCCGCAACCACCACCACCACACACCATGTTCCAGCCCTTCTCACCCCCACTGGGAGATGTAGACAGGTTCAATGACCCAGGGAATCTCATTGACAAAGGAAATGGCTCCAGTGATGTGGTACAGCACAGGCACATCCCGAATCTGCTCCCAAGGCATTGGCATGTTCTCCAGGAGTTTGAGGACTGCATGGGGCATGTACTTTAGGGCACTGCAACAACAGGAAGACAGATGATTAGAAGTGACAAAGTGTTCTGCTACCTGTGCCATGCAGAGAAGCCACAAAGTAGCACAGTATCACATGCCACAGAAAACCGGTCTTACAGTCCAAACCCCCAAAGTTAGTACACAGGCCCTCCGTGACCAGGATCTCTGCCTCCCCACCTCCAGCTGTGCCACTTTTCTTCTTAAACATCACTGTCCCACAATACTGGGTTTCAGTCCCTCTAAATCAACAGCTGTTCCCTTAACAGACAGCTTTTAGGCTACCTCACAGTCTATTCTCTCTGTAGCTTTCCATAAAAAATAATAAAATATTCACCACACTTTAACCATTGTCTATTATGTCACTAGGCTATAAGCTCCAGAAAGGCCATTACTTCCCGTTCACTGCTATATCCCTGGCATACAGCACAGATCTCAAAAATATTTTTGAAATAAACAAAACTTCCACAGCTGTCTTAAACCAGTTCATTAAGTGGCTAACATTTTTTTAAAAATAAATTTATTTATTTATTTATTTTATTTATTTTATTATTTTATTTTTGGCTGCGTTGGGTCTTCGCTGCCGCATGGGGGCTTTCTCTAGTTGCGGCGAGCGGGGGCTACTCTTCGTTGAGCTGCGCGGGCTTCTCATTGTGGTGGCTTCTCTTGTTGCAGAGCACAGGTTCTAGGCACGCAGGCTTCAGCAGTTGCGGCTCGCAGGCTCTAGAGCACAGGCTCAGTAGTTGTGGTGCACGGGTTTAGCTGCTCCGCGGCATGTGGGATCTTCCCGGACGACGGATCGAACCCTTGTCCCCTGAACTGGCAGGCGGACTCTTAACCACTGCACCACCAGGGAAGCCCAAGTGGCTAACATTTTTGTGTAAAAATGGAAAAGGGATATGCTAAGGTATTTGTAGCTGTACTCACCCACCTTGGGGACACAGAAAAACAAGAGTACAGAGACCTCAAGAGTTAACTACCCCCGAACCTGAAGATTCTGGTCACTTAGGAATTACAGGAAACAGGAATGTACAGGTGTCCTGCTCTGGGCTTTAACCCACTCAAAGATAGAGACATCTTATCAAAGCTTCAACAGGACAAATTAAAAGCTCCAGTCCCAGATCAAGAAAAAAAAATCAGGGCAATAAAGAACACAACTGAGAACTCTCCTACACTGTTTGGTAATGTAAATTGGTACAGCCACTATAGAAAACAGTATGGAGGTTCCTTAAAAAACTAAAAATAGGGCTTCCCTGATGGCGCAGTGGTTAAGAATCCACCTGCCAATGCAGGGGACACGGGTTCGAGCCCTGGTCCGGGACGATCCCACATGCCGCGGAGCAACTAAGCCCGTGCGCCACAACTACTGAGCCTGTGCTCTAGAGCCCACGAGCCATAACTACTGAGCCCGAGCACCAAAACTACTGAAGCCTGCACGCCTAGAGCGCATGCTCCGCAACAAAATAAGCCACCGCAATGAGAAGCCTGCGCACCACAACAAAGAGTAGCCCCCGCTCGCCGCAACTAGAGAAAGCCTGCGCGCAGCAAGGAAGACCCGACGCAGCCAATACATACATACATATATACATAAATAAATAACATTTAAAAAAAAAAAAAAACTAAAAATAGAGCTACCATATAATCCAGCAATCCCACTCCTGGGCATATATCCAGAGAAAAACATCGAAGATACATGCACCCTGATCCTCACTGCTACACTATTTACAATAGCCAGGACATGGAAACAACCTAAATGTCCATCGGCAGATGAATGGATAAAGAAGATGTGATACATCTATACAATGGAATATCACTCAGCCATAAAAAAGAATGAAATAATGCCATTTGCAGCAACATGGATGGACCTAGAAATTGTCATACTGAGTGAAGTAAGTCAGACAAAGACAAATAGCATATGATATCGCTTATATGTAGAATCTTAAAAAATAGTGGTACAAATGAACTCATTTACAAAACAGAAACAGAGTCACAGATGTAGAAAACAAACTTATGCTTACCAAAGAGGAAGTGGGGGAGGGATAAATTGGGAGACTGGGATTGACATACACACACTACTATATATAAAACAGATAACTAATAAGAACCTACTGTTGGGACTTCCCTGGTGGTCCAGTGTGTAAGACACCATGCTCCCAACGCAGGGGCTCAGGTTCGATCCCTGGTCAGGGAAATAGATCCCACAGGCATGCCGCAACTAAGAGTTCGCATGCCGCAACTAAGAAGAAGTCCACATGCTGCAACTAAAGATCCCGCGTGCCGCAACTAAGACCCGGTGCAACCAAAATAAATTTTAAAAAATTAAAAAAAAAAAAAAAAAAAAGAACCTACTGTACAGCACAGGGAACTCTACTTAATACTCTGTAATGACCTATAAGGGAAAAGAATCTAAAAAAGAGTGTATATATATATATATATATGTATAACTGATACACTTTGCTGTACAGGAAGAACTAACACAATGTTGTAAATCAACTACACTCCAATAAAGATTGATTCACAGAAAAGAAAAAAAAAAAAAAGCAAAACTGGAAGATCTGTAAGAAATTATGACAAAATTCTAGTGATTTTCTCCCGTCTTTGATAACCACTCAGATGAGCTGTCACAGAACATTAAAGTCGCAAAATGACAGAGCAGCTATCTAGGACTGAAACGTAAGAGACAGGGAGAAGGGAAAGGGGCCAAACCCCAAATGAAATACTTCCAGCATGTTCCTTACCCCAAGTACACCCTTTTGTCATGGCGAAACTTCCTGTTGGTCATGTCTCCATGGTCTCGAATGATCTTCCTGACATGTTCTGGAGGCATGTCTTCCTTTTGAGCATCCACAAATCCAAACTTCCGCTTTTCCGCATAGCGCTTGGCCTGCAATTGCTGCCATTTTCGGGCTACAAGGACACCTCAGTTTAAAGAACTGCACACCCTTAGCCTAACCACCCCCGCCTCTTGCCCTAGGGTAATCTCCTGTCAGGATGTATGACAGAGGGCAGGCACCCGGCAGAAGCACTCCCTGACAATTCTCTCGTCTACTCGCTCTGCTTTATTTTTTTTCTTCATCATATTTATCATTGCCTAGCATTTCTGTCATAACATAATTAAAGTTTTTTTTTTACTGTCCGTCTCCCTCATTGCAACTTAAACCCTGTAAGGGAAGGGGTTTTGTCTGTATCGCTATTGTATCCTCATCGTCTGAATCAGTGCCTGCAAATAATAGACGCTTTTACTTTTTTTAAATAGGTGGTTTTAGAGACTTGATTAGATGTAAAAAATAAATGGGGGCCAATAAGCGCACTAACACCTAATGTTTTGACACTTGCCAAAACGGGGAAAGGGGCCAAACCCGCTGCGCGCACGCGCACACCCGCCCCCAGGCGCCGCTCCCGCACGCTTTCTTCACCTTTCTCCTGAAGCTTCTCCTCCGACATGTAGTCTGGCAGCGGGGCTAGAGGACCAGGCACCGGGTTACCCGGCCCTCGGTAAGGAAATACTCCGGCCATACCCGGAGAATCTGGGGAGCAGCGGAAGAAAAAAATTAACGACAGGGCCCGGGCCCGCAAGAGGGGCAGCAGGAACACGTCGAAACCCACGTCCTGCAGTCCCGCCTCGCTCAGAGTGCGTCCAGCCCGGCCCGATCCCTCCGGCCGTTCAGCCCGACCCCAACCGCGCCTCCCGCAGCCCGGCCCTTAAAGCCCGCCACGTACCCCTACAGCCCCTCACACAGACAGCCGCTTCCCTGCAGGGCAATGGCGGCAAGCCGACGTCCGCTCCGCGTTGCCAAAGTCAGGAAGTGCGCAACCCGGTTTCAGCAGTTGACCCAATAGGCGCCGGTGTGCTCAGACGGATTAGAGAGCTCACCAATTAGAATTGCAATTCGTGCCGGAGGGGGCGGATCCACGGGCGGAAATATTTGGACGCGAGGGGGTGTGGTCGGAATAGGCGCAAGCCCCGCCTTCCGCGTTTCTGGAGCTGTCTCTGGGGCCTCAGCAGCGACTCGCGTCTGCCCGACGGAAGCCCAAGCTTCCAGAGTTTTACTAAATTTGTCGAAGTTTGCACATTATTCTGTGTCTAGTCTCATATATGTAGACTTGAGGTGCAGTACTACGAGTCAATCAGTCTTTTGTTCATACATTCATTCATTCATTCAACAATCATTTACTGAATGCCTACTATTGTATCAAGCGTTGGGTGGGGTGGTGAAGAGGGGAAGGGGGTGGGGGCGCCGGGAGCGGGGGTGGTGGGAGGGGGAAACCAACCTCAAGGAGCTCCCCAGGAAACTGGGTGGTAGACGAGAACCCAGGCTCTCACAATGCCCTGTGATGGGAATTCGGGGCCAGGGTATATAACCCTGCCTATCATGTCAAGGAGGAGTTAGTCAATGAACCTACAAAAGTAAAAGAGGCCTTGGGGAACAACATTGCTGGGTGTTTTTCCCCCTCCATCTTCATTCCTATTTTCTCTCTCTGGCAACGACTACCCTATGAAGCGCATAATGAATACCCTATAAATGCTTCTTGACTCCCTCAGGCTCTATGTCTTGCTGCTTGAATTGCCCTCCATCTCCTGCCTTCCTTGTTTTAATTTTTATGCCTCTTGCTCTATTTTCTGATAACAACTTTGAATCTGACTTAACAGATAAGTTTCTTTGAACTCACACCAAGTTTATGGTGGAGGATGCAGAGGACTTGTAACCCATACAGGTTCTTCATCTAGTTGGGAATTTGGGACTCAAAAGAGAAAATGAGAAATATGCAAAGGAGAGTCCAGGCAAATACCAGCTGGTGTGGAGGTTCATATAGTTCAAAGAAGAGAGAGGAGCATTATTAAAGATGTGATGGAGGTGGGGGATATGAAGGATTTGAGGAGGTAGAGAAAGAGGAAGGAAAGAGGAATCCCAGGTGGTGGTAACTACTAGGGTTAGAGTTTAGAAAGAGAAACAAGCATGGCATGTTAGGAAAACAGCCAGCCAATCAACCTGGCTGCAATAGAAAGTGCAGCATCATCTTTATGATGTTCATCATTGTCATTGTAGTGAAGTCCTTACCACTTGTATAAGGTCCACTATGTGCCAGGCATTATTCTAAAACCTGGTAAAATTCTAATATTGTCTGTTTTCATTAATAGTATTGTACTAATGTCAATTTCCTAGTTTTGATTGTCCTATTGTTATGTAAGAAGTTCTCAAGTGTGTGAAGAGTACACAGGAACTCTGTACTATTTTCTAAACAGCATTATTGAGAAATAATTTGCATTCCATAAAGTTCACCTGTTTAAAGTATACAATCCAATGTTTTTTAGTATATTTACAGAATTGTGCAATTATCTCTACCTAGTTCCAGAACATTCTCATCATTCCCAAAAGAAACCTTGTACTCCTTAGCACTCACTCCCCACTTCCTCCCTCCTCCTACTCCTCAGCCCTAGGCAACTACTAATCTACTTTGTGTCTCTACAGATTTCCTTGATCTGGATATTTCATATAAAGGGTATCATAGAATAGTGACTCTTGTCACTTTGTGACTGGCTTCTTTTACTTAGCATGTTTTTGAGGTTCATCCCTGTTGTAACACATATATATTTTCTTTGTAGAAATGTCTTTTCAGATCCTTTGCCCATTTAAAAATTGAGTTGTCTTTACATATTTTAGATACAAGTTCCCTGTCATATATATGATATGCAAAATTTTTCTCCTGTTTTTTGAATTATCTTTTCACTTTCTGGATGGTATTCTTTGAAGCAAAAAAGTTTTTAATTTGCATAAAGTCTAACTCATCAAATCTTCTTTTCTATTGCTTATGATTTCAGTGTCAAATCTTAGAAATCATTGCCTAACCCAAGTCACAAAGATGTAATCCTATGTTTTCTTCTAAGAGTTTTATAGTTTTAGTTCTTACCTGTAGGTCTATGATTCCCTTTGAGTTCATTTTTGTGTGTGGTGTGAGATAGGGGTCCAAATTCATTCTTTTGCATGTGGATATTCACTTGTCCCAGCACCATTTGTTAAAAAGGTACTCTTTCCTCTCTGTCAAAAATCAACTGACCATTTGTTTGTTTCTGGACTCTCAATTCTATCCCATCGATCTATGTTTATCTTTATGCGCTCTGTGCTATTTTTGCAACTTCCATGTGAGCCTAAAAGGTATTTCAAAATAAAAAGTTAATAAATAAATCAGCTAATTTAACCCTCAAAACAACCTTACAAAATAGGTATTACTATCCTCATTTTACTTATGAGAAACCCAGACTCAGAAAGTTTGAGTAGGGACTTCCCTGGTGGTCCAGTGGTTAAGAATCCGCCTTCTAATGCAGGGGAAGTGGGTTCGATCCTTGGTTGGGGAACTAAGATCCCGCAAGCGGCGTGGCGAGACAAAAAAAAAAAAAAAAAAAGTGGAAGTCCAACTCTCCCCTTGGCCTCTCATACACATGTACACCCTTCCACTACCCCACCCTCTCAATATGATTACAATATTATTTTGGTGAGACTAATACTCAATATTTACATAATTGCGCATGCAGTAATAATAGCTAGCCCTTATATAGCATTTACTCTGTATTAGGCACTATTTTTTTAAACGCTTTTTATGGGGTTGTTTTGTTTTTGTTTTTTTAATTTTATTTATTTATTTATTTATTTATGGCTGTGTTAGGTCTTCGTTTCTGTGCGAGGGCTTTCTCTAGTTGCGGCAAGTGGGGGCCACTCTTCATCGCGGTGCGCGGGCCTCTCACTATCGCGGCCTCTCTTGTTGCGGAGCACAGGCTCCAGACGCGCAGGCTCAGCAATTGTGGCTCACGGGCCTAGTCGCTCCGCGGCATGTGGGATCTTCCCAGACCAGGGCTCGAACCCGTGTCCCCTGCATTAGCAGGCAGATTCTCAACCACTGCGCCACCAGGGAAGCCCCTATGTTTATTTTTATTTTTATTTTTTTACTGAATTATAGTTGATTTACAGTGTTGTGTTTTTTAAATTAATTAATTAATTAATATATTTATTTTTGGCTGCCTTGGGTCTTCGTTGCTTCACGTGGGCTTTCTCTAGTTGCCGCAAACAGGGGCTACACTTCCTTGCGGAGGTATGCGGGCTGCTCATTGCGGTAGCTTCTCTTGTTGTGGAACACAGGCTCTAGGCATGCGGGCTTTGGTAGTTGTGGCACGCTGGCTCAGTAGTTGTGGTGCATGGACTTAGTTGCTCCACAGCATGTGGGATCTTCCCGGACCAGGGAATGAACATGTGTCCCCTGCACTGGCAGGTGGATTCTTCTTTTTTTTTTTTGGCTGTGTTGGGTCTTCGTTGCTGCGCGCGGGCTTTCTCTAGTTGTGGCGAGTGGGAGCTACTCTTCATTGCGGTGCACATGCTTCTCACTGTGTTGGCTTCTGTTGTTGCAGAGCACGGGCTCTAGGTGCGCAGGCTTCAGTAGTTGTGGCACGCGGGCTCAGTAGTTGTGGCTTACGGGCTCTAGAGCGCAGGCTCAGTAGTTGTGGTGCACGGGCTTAGTTGCTCCGCGGCATGTGGGATCTTCCCAGACCAGGGCTCGAACCCGTGTGCCCTGCATTGGCAGGCAGATTCTTAACCACTGCGCCACCAGGGAAGACCCCCAGGCACTTTTCTAAGCACATTAACATTAATTCATTTACTTCTCATGATAATCCTATTACTATCATTCCATTATACAGGTGAGGGTACTGGGGCACAGAGAAGTCAAGTAACTTGTCTAAGACCACATAGCTAATAAGTGGAAAATCTGCGATTTAAATCCAAGTAGTCTGGCTCTAAAAACCATGACCTAGTGTACCCTCCCCAGCTTTCTGTGAAAGACACAGTATTGGAGTGCATGCCCAGCCCCTGAGATGATCATTTATTTCCCAGGTCTTCAGATACAGCCCTACCCCTTGCTAAGGATCCAGGCTACAGGGAGGAAACCTGCACCTCCCCTCACCCTTCCCCCTAAGTTTTTTTTTTAAATTTTTATTTATTTATTTATATATTTGGCTGCTCCGGGTCTTGGTTGTGGCTTGCAGGATCTTAGTTCCCTGAGCAGGGTTCGAACCTGGGCCCCCTGCACCAGGAGCGCGGAGTCTTAACCACTGGACCCACCAGGGAAGTCCCCACCCCCCCTTAAATTATTATCTCTCCCACCCCTCTGTCGAGCGCACTCACCCCCACTGCCTTCTATCTGTCCTCAGTAATTTACATGAAGTTAAAATGTAAAAAAAAAAAAAATCAATCATGCAAAAAACTTTATTATGCCTGTCTATACAGATGGTACCCACAGATTTGCAGCTTATTCAAGTAGTAAGCTATGATTACATTTATTTTCCTATGCAACTGATTGTTTTGCCCATAGTTAATAGCTGCATTTGCTTAGTTTTCTACGGACTCTGCCAACTTCTCCTCTGGCTCTTCATTAGTTTTTAAATCTCTTTTAAAATGTTCAGACATATAAGGTAGTCTATCAATTTCACCTTCCCCCTCAAAAAAAATCTTTCCCAGAGCTTTGTGACCTGCTGTAGTATATATCAGTTTCCCTCTCTGCTGGTTGTACAGCTCTCTTCCTAGGATCCCCCTTCACCAATCGAACTGTGAAGTTCTTCTCTTCTGTGTTGGATCTCCTGTTTTCTACATCTGGGTCTTCCTTTTTCTTTTTTTTACATCTTTATTGGAGTATAATTGCTTTACAATGTTGTGTTAGTTTCTGCTGTACAACAAAGTGATTCAGCTATATGTATACATATATCCCCATATCCCCTCCCTCTCACCCTCCTTATCCCACCCCTCTAGGTTGTCATAAAACATCAAGCTGATCTCCCTGTGCTATGCAGCTGCTTCCCACTAGATATCTATTTTACATTTGGTAGCGTATATATATCAATACTACTCTCTCACTTCGTCCCAGCTTACCCTTCCCTGTCCCCCCGTGTCCTCAAGTCCATTCTCTACGTCTGCGTCTTTATTCCTGTCCTGCCCCTAGGTTCTTCGGAACCATTTTTTTTTAGATTCCATATATATGTGTTAGCATATGGTATTTGTTTTCCTCTTTCTGACTTACTTCATTCTGTATGACAGACTCTAGGTCCATTCACCTCACTACAAATAACTCATTTTCGTTTCTTTTTATGGCTGAGTAATATTCCATTGTATATATGTGCCACGTCTTCATTATCCATTCGTCTGTCGATGGACACTTAGGTTGCTTCCATGTTCTGGCTATTGTAAATAGTGCTGCAATGAACGTTGTGGTACATGTCTCTTTTTGAATTATGGTTTTCTCAGGGTATATGCCCAGTAGTGGGATTACTGGCTCATATGGTAGTTCTATTTTTAGTTTTTTAAGGAACCTCCATACTGTTCTCCATAGTGACTGTATCAATTTACTTCCCACCAACAGTACAAGAGGGTTCCCTCTTTCTTTTTCTTGATTGTCTCTCTCATTTTGATGGAGTGTATTTTCTAGCAGTTTTCTGAGAAGGGTACATGGAAGATAAAGATATTGGACTTTGCATGTCTGAAAATACCTTTATTCTGCCCTCATACTTGATTGATGGTTTGGCTGGGTACCAAACTCTAGTTTTAAATAATTTTCTTTCCAATTTTTGGTGAAATTGCTCCATTGCCTTTTAGCTTCTGGTGTGATGTTTAGAAGTTTGATGTCATTTTGATTCCTGGTGTTTATATATAACTTTTCCCTCCCCTCTGAAGCATTAATCTCAATGTTCTGAAACTTAATTCTGTTGTTGCTTGATGTGAATCTACTTTCTTTCACTATTCTGGGAATTCCATGGATCCATCAATATGGCAACTCGTGTTCTTTGGTTTTGAACTTTTTCTTTCATGATTTCACTGATGATTTCCTTTTTATCTTTATTTTATTTTATTTTTAAGACGGAATTTCCATCTTCAGGAAACAACTTTATTTATTTATTTATAAATTTATTTATTTATTCATTTATTTTTGGCTGTGTGGGGTCTTCGTTGCTGCGCGCCGGCTTTCTCTAGTTGTGGTGAGCGGCGGCTACTCTTCGTTGCGGTGCGCGGGCTTCTCATTGTGGTGGCTTCTCTTGTTGTGAAGCACGGGCTCTAGGCGCGTGGGCTTCAGCAGCTGTGGCACGTGGGCTCAGTAGTTGTGGCTCGCAGGCTCTAGAGCGCAGGCTCAGTAGTTGTGGTGCACGGGCTTAGTTGCTCCAAGGCATGTGGGATCTTCCCAGACCAGGACTTGAACCCGTGTCCCCTGCATTGGCAGGCAGATTCTTAACCACTGCGCCACCAGGGAAGTCCTCTTTTTTCTTTTTTTATTCTCCAGTTTTCTCTTTCTGGGACTCCCATTATTTTGATGTTGGGTTTCTTGGACTGGTACAATGATTGTCTCATTTTTGTCCCTAATATCTTCTTTCTGGGAGATTTTCTCAACTTTATCTTCCAACTCTTCCATGAATTTTTCATTTCCAATATCACACTTTTAAATTGCATATACTCTGTTTAGTTCTGTCTGAATTCTTTTTTTAATTTTGGTAGTATATTATTTCATGCTTACGATATATTCCCTTATCTCTCTGAGGAAAATAATGAGTTTTTCTGAAGTTTAGTCTTTGCTTTCTCTGTGTTTTCCCATTTTTCATATTCTACATATTTCATGTTAGAGGCTCTCCTCAAGTGCTCATAATTGGTCCTTCAATTAAACTTGTAATAAATACTTCCAATGAAAAGACAGAAAGATTTGACCTAATTGTAGGGGGAGGGTCATGGAAATGTCTTTAGGAAAAGAAATGTTGGAAATGAGCACTGAGAAGTGAGAATGTATAAGATAAAGGGGGTGGAATAGGAGGAGGGGAGCCAGGAAGATGGAAACAGTGGAGAATGGATAGCCTACCAGGCATTGGGCATTGTCTGTGCAAGGTCCTGAGAAAGGAAGGAGCATGGCAAAGTTTAACCCAAAGCCCCCATGGCATATTTTATAAACTGAATAAAGTCACACAAAGAGTGAAACAGGGAATTCCCTGGCAGTCCTGTGGTTAGGACTCAGCGCTTTCACTGCCATGGCAGGGGTTCAAACCCTGGTCGGGGAACTAAGATCCTGCAAGCCACGTGGCGTAGCACAAAAAAAAGAAAAAAAGAAAAGAGTGAAACAGAAAGTACCATGAAATGAATCTGGAGAGTAGACAAGGGGAGACCATGAAGAAGCCTACAGGTCATATCGTGAATTATGCCCCTACCTAATAAAGGAGGAGCCACTGGATGGTATTAAGCAGGGGAATGACATGATCCAATTTGTATTTTAACAATCACAGGGGCTTCCCTGGTGGTGCAGTGGTTAAGAATCCACCTGCCAGTGCAGGGGACATGGGTTTGAGCCCTGGTCTGGGAAGATGCCACGTGTCGTGGAGCAACTAAGCCCGTGCGCCACAACAACTGAGCCTGCGCTCTAGAACCCACGAGCCACAACTACTGAGCCCGCGTGCCACAGCTACTGAAGCCCACGCGTCTAGAGCCAGTGCTCTGCAACAAGAGAAGCCACTGCAATGAGGAGCCTGCGCACCACAACGAAGAGTAGCCCCCGCTCGCCGCAACTAGAGAAAGCCCACACGCAGCAACGAAGACCCAATGAAGCCAAAAATAAATAAATAAATTTATTTTTAAAAAAAATCACAGACTGACCACTAAGTGGAAAATAGTCATGAGGCTATCATCATGTCACCCAGGGCAGAGATGATGGTGACTCTAACCAGGGTGGGATAAAAGAAATGGAAAGGAATGAATGAATGAATGTGAAAGCCATTCTGAACTCGGTGATTAATTGGACTTGTTGGGGGGTGGGGGAGGTGGAGTGGCATGGCTTGAGGATGATTCTTAAGTTCCTGTTTTATACAGTGAGTTTAGGGCAGTGCTGTGCACAGACTAGGAGCATACAGGAAAGGGTGCAGGTCTGGGAGGAAATATGCTGGACATCCCTTGGATGTCAGGATGCAACAATCCCCTCCTCTCCCGGTTGTCAGTTCATTCTTAGTCTGTGGGTCATTGGCTGACCCATTTCTACATCCCTTACCTCTGGTTTCCCTCCTTTGGATAACTCCAATTTTTTTTTTTAATTTATTTAATTTATGTATTTTTGGCTGCGTTGGGTCTTCGTTGCTGTGCACGTGCTTTCTCTAGTTGCGGCGAGCGGGGGCTACTCTTTGTTGAGGTGCACAGGCTTCTCGTTGTGGTGGCTTCTCTTGTTGCGGAGCACAGGCTCTAGGCGCACGGGCTTCAGTAGCTGTGGCACGCGGGCTTCAGTAGTTGTGGCTCCTGGGCTCTAGAGCACAGGCTCAGTTGTTGTGGCGCACGGGCTTAGTTGCTCCGTGGCATATGGGATCTTCCTGGACCAGGGCTTGAACCCGTGTCCTCTGCATTGGCAGGCGGATTCCCAACCACTGTGCCACCAGGGAAGCCCTGGATAACTCCAATTTTTCCAGTTTTCCACTTTAACAAAATCCTCATTGCGGGCTCCCTGTAGCCTGGTCTCTGACTTGTTTACTCACTATTATATCTCCTATGTTCGAGCACATAGTAGGATGTTCATAAATACTTGTTGAAAAGAGAAATAAAGTGGAGTGTGCCAGTAATAGTTAGAGCCACAAAATAGAATGGCACATCTTCCTGGATCGTAAAACTGACAGTTTCACTTGACATTTTGTAAAATTTAAAAAAAAATTCAAGTATTATACTTTTAAGTTATTTCAAATGTTATTTTATATTAAAAGAGATAGCTAGGAAAAGATTTTGAAGCAGAATGCAAAGTTCACATGAATTTTTAAAATTCAATATATGTCAAGGAAATGCTGCTGCAGCTGCCCTAGGCTAGGCTCCCCCCTCCATTTCCTCCATCCCCCCAGCCCCCCACCCTTGCTTGCTGCCAGGGTGGAAATATTTGGATTCTAGGAAGAGCCGGGGTTAGGGAAGGAAGGGCAGGAGCTTGAGGAAAATGATGGTTGGACAAGCTGCCGAGGAGAGGGAGAGAAGGGCTGACTGGCAGTGCTGCTCTGGGCCAGTGCAGCAGCAGTAATTTGTGGCATCCCTGTTCCTGGGCTTCTCTGTCCTCTAGCAGTGCCCTGACCTGGGATCCGGGACAGAGAGAGCCTCTGTGCCAGTCTCTCAGCCTCTGGGATTAGCAGTGCCAACCAGTGAGGTTCAAGGAGGTAAAGGAATCCTTCCAAAGGCACAGGCAGGCAGGCCAGAGTGAGGGGGCAAAGTTTAACCCAAAGGAATCATTTACCATCCCTGGAATGTCAGTTACTACCCCAGAGCCTGTTTTGGGGGGGTTTGGGTGGTGGTAGGTGGGGAAGAACCCCTGCAGGGCCCATCATTTCCACTACAAGAATGAACTCCCTTTCTTCTACTTCTAAATGCAGCCCACGTGGCCTGCATTCTTATCTCAGTTGAAAGAGCTCACTCAGTCTGAGAATCACTTCCTTGTCTACTTCCTGTGGAAGGTGTGGCCAGGGAAGTTTTGTCCCCCACCTGGTTAGAGGCAGGGAACGAATGTGCTCTCAACACTGAGTTAACACTGTTCACGTCTACAGGGGAATGCCGAAACGGACCTCTGCCCTGCACAGTTACCGCGTTCCTGAAAAGTGCAGAAACCGATACGATACTTGGTGAATAGAAGTCTGGCTTTCCAACCGAAGAAGCATCCTGACTTATAAATACCACCTCAGACGCAATTTATCTGATTTGATTGATCTTCAGTTGTCAACTTTCTACCTTGAAGTTTCTCCATTCCTCAGCCTTCCTATAAAGAAAGGGGCAAAATAGTGTATAAGAAGGATCCCTGGATTCTACTTCTGGCTGTGCCACAAACTAGCTGGGTGTACTTGGATAAGTCACTTAACTTTTCTAGGCTTTAATTTTCTGTAAGGGAATTCCGTGGCAGTCCAGTGGTTAGGACTCGGTGCTTTCACTGCTGGGGCCTGGGTTCCATTCCTGGTCAGGGAACTAAGATACCGCAAGCCGAGCAGCACACCCCCCACCAAAAAAAAAAATTAAAAAAAATGAAATGGTAAGATAATCTTGAAGGTGATGTATTAATAAAGACTCACTGTTACAAGCGAAAAAAATTAACTCATACTCAAGCAAATCTGGGAGTTATTTATTTATTTATTTATTTATTTTTGGCTGCATCGGGTCTTCGTTGCTGCGTGCGGGTTTTTCTCTAGTTGCGGGGAGTGGGAGCTACTCTTCGTTGTGGTGCGTGGGCTTCTCATTGCAGTGGCTTCTCTTGTTGTGGAGCACGGGCTCTAGGCGCACGGGCTTCAGTAGTTGTGGCTCTTGGGCTCCAGAGCGCAGGCTAGAGCTTAGTCATGGCACACGGGCTTAGTTGCTCCGCGGCATGTGGGATCTTCCCGGACCAGGGCTGGAACCCGTGTCCTCTGCATTGGCAGGCGGATTCTTAACCACTGTGCCACCAGGGAAGTCCAAATCTTGGAGTTTTTTGAATTGTGTAACTGAATGGTCCAGGGGAAGTTCTTGCTTCAGGCAGAGTTTGATCCAGATATTTAAATGATGCTAGAAATCTCTCTCCATATTTGAATCCTCTTTTTCTGTCTTGGCTTCATGCTCAGGGAAGCTGTCTTACATCAACCTACTGGCTTAGCGATGTTAGCACACAGTGCATCTCAGCCAAAAGTTGTAGCAGACGGCAAGGTGCTGAAACTCGTAGCTTTGCTTAAGTCATGAGCTCATCTCAGGGAAAGAGGATATGGTGTTCTGATTGGCTACGCCTGAGTCACATGCCCTTTGAAGGGGGAGTGATAGAGGAGCTAGGCAGGTAAAAATAGCAGATGTTGGACACAGGTGCTATCATACAAAATAAACACACATATGGGCTCAAGTCCAGGCCCTGTCACTAACTAGCTAGGTAATCCTGAGGAAATTACCTTGGTTTCCTCATCTGAAAAACAGGATGCGTCTCTATTGTGTGGGATTAAATGAGAGAAGGTATCCAAAGGTACCTCATGAGGTAGGAGCACAACACATGTTCAGCCTAGGATGCTATGACTTTAAGTTAAAGATGCTAAACAAATACTTTACTTCAATAAAGGAACAGTTCCTTAAAGAATAATTTTCCTTGTGTAATCTCCTGTAGAGTGAGGACTCCTAATCTTCAGCCGAACAAACACAGATTTGATATACAACAATGCTTTGACAATTCAGTTATGGAGATTTCTGTTTAGAAAAGAAAAAAGATTTTCTTATTCTTCTGGCCACACCGTGTGGCTTGCGGGAATCTTAGTTCCCTGACCAGGGATCCAGCCCTCGCCCTCTGCATTGAAAGCGTGGAGTCCTAACCACTGGACCGCCAGGGAATTCCCTAATTTTCTTGTTAACTCAAGATAAATTTAGCTAAGAGCTTCTTTTGGGTTCAACTCTTGGCATTTGAGAATCACTCTAAATTGTCTGAATCCATTCTCTTGCTCTAAATCCATGCTACTGAATACATTTGTTTTTTCATAGTAGAGGATCTTAGAACACTTTAGGGCTTTCTTTTTTTTAATACATTTATTTATTTATTTATTTATTGCTGCATTGGCTCTTCGTTGCTGCGTGCGGCCTTTCTCTCTCGTTGCGGCGAGCGGGGGCCACTCTTTGTTGTGGTGCGCGGGCTTCTCATTGAGGTGGCTTCTCTTTGTTGCAGAGCATGGACTCTAGGCGCACGGGCTTCAGTAGCTGTGGTGCGTGGGCTCAGTAGTTGTGGCTCATGGGCTCTAGAGCGCAGGCTCAGTAGTTGTGGTACACAGGCTTAGTTGCTCTGCGGCATGTGTGATCTTCCCGCGGACCAGGGCTCGAACCCCTGTCTCCTGCATTGGCAGGCAGATTCTTAACCACTGTGCCACGAGGGAAGTCCCCACTTTAGGGCTTTGTAGGTCAAAGAGTTAGTGCCAAGAGATCTTCTCACAGCAAATGCTGGATCTTCCATGATCCAGCATGCATTATAAACTAGGATACCACTGGAGCCAAGAAAAGTGACTCAAAGTAACCGTACTCACAAAAGACTGATGCTATTATTTGTATAGCAATTTATTAATTTTTGATCAGGATAGTGTTCTGAGACCATAAAATACCAATGTTTCCCATCCAGGAAAGCCCCTCCCCTATACCAGAAGACAGAATTCATTAGCCAGTAGCTCAGTAGGCATGGATGGAATCAGTCTTGAGGACCACTTCACTGGGCCATGGTGAGGTCTGACAGAGCACCACCATGGTGACCCAACTCATTGTACCAAATACAGCATCTGCCAACCTCTGCAGTTTTGAGCTTCTCTTTTCCAGGCTCCCAGTTGACTATTGCTCTTTGATTCCCATCATCTCATCTCTATCTGGTCCACCATCTATAACTGGTCCAGTTGACGAGATGTCCACTTAATTAT
This sequence comes from Eubalaena glacialis, assembly GCF_028564815.1. Taxonomy (NCBI): domain Eukaryota; kingdom Metazoa; phylum Chordata; class Mammalia; order Artiodactyla; family Balaenidae; genus Eubalaena; species Eubalaena glacialis. The sequence goes on along the minus strand of NC_083734.1, from coordinate 14,340,267 downwards.
AATCACGATCCCAGTTCTGCCTTCCTGAAGTTTCACTGGGTCTCCATGATGGAAATTTGTGTGTGATCCCAAATTCTTCAAGTGTCCACTTATGTCCTACCTGCACAGGTAGCTAATCCCTTCTTGTATGGGTTTTACTAGTTAACCCATAGAAATAGCCATATTTCCCTAATGGTCAAGTTCTTGGGCACCCTTCATAGATACTACCAAGTTTTCCCAAGAAGGGAACTCACTTGGACCATGAATTCATGGCAGTGGCAAAAGAAAGGGTGTAGGGCTGGGAATGAATCAATATTGACACGAACACATAGGGAACAGATTCCTCCGGCGGGTCTGTCACATTTCTTTTTCTTTGAAAGCTGAAAACAATGTTTTCGTTAATCAAGGCATTTGGTTAAAATAGCAAATTGAGGTTTGAAGATACTACTTCTGTTAAGGACAAACTCTGACAGAATTCTGCTTTGTTTCTCTGCCTCAACTTCCACACCTTTGCATCTCTGGTTTCAGTCTGATTACATTCAAACCCTCTGCTCTTGTTTTCTGCCTGCGTTTACTTCCAACTGTTGCAGTTTCTCTTCAGTCTCTGTTCATCATTTTCCCCCTTTGTGCTTTGGTTTTAATGACTCTCTGATGGGGATATCTCACAATCCCTCTCTCTTTTATCCCGTCTCTACGATGGTTTTTCCTCTCTCCATCTCTGTGCTCCCTCCTTTTCCTTGTTCCTTCCTCTGGATGTTTATTTCATCACCCTGCCCTCCCCCACCCCCGTTTTCTGTGCTTCTCTTCAGTCCCTTTGCTTATTCTTCTGTCATTTCACATCCCCGATTCTTACTTCTCATCGTCCTACCAGTCTCTGCCTCTCAGTTCCTGTCAACCCCTGTCTCTGTGTTGTGCGCCGTAGCTGTTTGTCCTTTGTCTTTCTGCCCGTCTCCAACTCAACATATTGTCTGCTTTTTCTGTCAATGAATCTTTCCATTGACTGCCTCCTCCACCTTCTGTTCTTCTGCTTCTCAGCTCCCCTGAATCATCCCCCTCATCTCTATTTCCACCTCTCTCTCGTCTCCCTCTGCTAATCTACCAGCCACTATTACCTCTGTCTCCCGGGAGTCTGGTGGTTCCTCCTTGTCACTCACTCTCCCTGTTTCACTGTCTAGACTATCTGTACCTTCCACCTTTGGGATCCCTTCCTGTCAGCCTTTATTTCCATTTTGCTTGTCCTCTTTGTTTATGACCATTTAACCAATTCTATGATTTTCGTTCTTCTCCACATCTATAACAGACTTTCTCTATTTCTGCCAAGGATTCTGTCTTGCCCTCCATCTCTCTTCGTCTCTGTGTCTTCTCTGCAGCAAATCTTTTTCTTTCTATCTGTCCTTCAATCTGTATATGTCTGTTTCTTTCATTCCCTTTGTCTCTCTCGAGCTCCGCTTTATGCGTTCATCTTCCTGTCTCTTGCTTTTGCTCATATATCTTTTCCGTGGATAATTAAGGGTTATCTATTTCTGTCCATTGTTTAGTAGAATAGCAACTTTAATCTGCTTACACTTCCCATAACCTGGATGTTCTGCCTGAAGAAGGGAGGGGTCTTGTGCAACAGAAAAAAATGCAGTAGAAGCAGCAGGGGAGAAAGGGGAGCTTGCAAATGAATCCCAGAAGAGAGTCAGATATTCCTTAATTCCTCTGCAGCCGAGTGGAAGCCATACCTCATCTGCTTCTGCCTCTGCCCTCGTTCTTCCATGAAAGCCTGGCCCTGGGAAGACCCTACACTGGGCACCCAGAATGGGTGGTTGAGTTCCTCCTATGGCTCTGGACTTCAGTACAGTCCTGAGAAGACAGACCTAGCCCCGTGCTCATTCCTCTAAGAATCTGCATTTTCTCTGAAAAGGTCAGAAGACACTAAAAAAAAGCAAAAGGAACATGCTGGACACAGTAGGACTAGGGTGAAGTACAAACAGAATAGTGTGACTTTGAGAACCAGAAATACCACCAGCAATTGTTGTGGTCCAATTTCTTCTGTCTCTTGGCAACCGTTATGTCCATCCCTACTGGCTACGCATAGCACCTGTTCACCTGTTGTGCCCTCCTCCCTCTGCCATAATTTGGTCATAGGTGAGGTCTCTCTTCTCTCCGATCCCACGCCTTTGGTACTAGATCTCTCTCTGATCCTAGTAGGACTTCATCTTTCCTCATCCGTTCCTGTGCTAAAGCGAAGGGTCTCTGTTCCCATTGGCAGTTTCATCCAGCTTCATGCCTCCTGCCACCCTTTATTGGTAACACAGGCTATACCTCTGGAGTTAGTTTGCTGGAAAGGGCGGTCATCTGATGATGGGATTCAGTGAACAATAGCCCAGGTTCCCACCCACCCATGAATATTAGCATTTCTTCTCAGATCCTAGGAATGCAGGAGTTAGCTGGAAGAGGAACTGAGATACTGAAGACCCCGTCCAGGCCTTACGCCTGGGGGACAGTGCGTTGAAGACCACCATCTCCTTGTCCTGGTCCTACCTCCCCCAGGACTGGCAGAGGAGGAGCCCGAGGCTTCTCTTCAGTCTTTCAGGCTGAGAGTAGAATCATCCCTGGTGACAGGCTCACCATCGCAACATGTCCTGGTGCCCCTGGATTCCTTGTGCTCAGGGATGGGTGGGCGGGGCCGAGACCGCAGGACATCACTGACCAAAATGCGGACACCCAGTGTGATGCTCGTAGCACCCACAGTGACCAGTCCAGTTCCACCAAGGATGACCAGAGCAATAGGTATCTGGTGGTGTTGCCGGATCAGCCACAGACTCATCCATCCCAGCGGAACCAGGCGGAAGAGGGCCAGGGTAGCCAGGGTGGCCCAGCTGGTCACACTGAAGGCCAGGGATGGGGCCTGGCGAGAAAGCAGCAGCAGCTTTCGTAGGTGCAGGCAGGTGGAGTTCAGCTCCAGGAGCAGAGACACCACAGAGAAGCCCACATAGTGGCCAGAGAGAATGGCGGTGCTGAGGCAGCTCACTACCTGGGGAGCCAAGATCAGAGGTCAGAGGACCTTCCATGACCTACCACCCATCATGTTCCAATATCCCAGTCCTTGAGAGGGGCTCCCAAGCATTTTGTGGCACCCTTCCTCCAAACCCAACCTTATGCTTACCCTTATGGTAGCGGCCTGAATGGGCTTGAAACAACCCTTCCATAGAATTGAAGCAGCTTTGGCACCTAGGCTGTCTGCCCTGAATCTGCAGCATCTGCACGGAGCCCCACCCCCCTTCATTTGCATTCCTGTGCTTTCACAACTTATCCCCACGCCCTATACTGGGGCTCCCTCTTCTCAGAAAAGCTCCATAGTCAACGTTTCCCACACCTGTGGGAATACAATCTCCATAGACAGTGCTCAGACTCCCAGCAGTGGCCAGCAGTCAATCCCCTCCCCCACAATTCAGCCTAAGGTTGGGAGGATCAAGCACCAGCAAGGCTCAGACTCTGGGAAGTCATAGGACAGAAAATTGGTGAGAGATTGGGGACCCCAGGCTAGGCATCCCTCCTTTCCTGTCTTGCCTCTCCCCTAGTCTCACCACCAAATGGTGACAAAGAAGTTCCCAGGCCTGGCCCAAGGTCTGGTTCCACAGCATGTCAGCTCCATCGGCCAGGAAATAACCTGGGGGCAAGGAGGGGAGGGTGGTGTTAGGCTTCCCACAAGCCAGTGTACAGTCTGGAGAGGAATCTCCACTCCCTCCTTTTCCCAGCTCTTGAGTTTCTCTCAGTAAAGCCGCCAGAAACATTTAACCCCATCGCGGGCCGGCCGGGGAAGGAGACCCGGAATTACCTTTGGAAGGTTGTCCCTGACCCCAAACTGGTCCAGCCTTCCCTGCAGACTCACCCACAGATATAGCCACCAGCACCAGGGCCCAGGGCGGGTGGCCATGAATCGGGTCGGCGGCCATCTGAGGGTACAGCGACAGCCTGGAGGAGATGGGGGAGCCATGGTCAGCGTCTGTGCAGACCCAGATCTTATTCTCCCGCCGTGGACGTATCCACACCGCCCACCCATCCACATCCCCACCCCAGTCTCAGACTCTCGAGGTCTCACATTGATTCTAAAGGTGCCGCCGGGTCTTCTAATCTCAGTCTTCCACCCCTCTCTCTCACCCTCACCACGGTGCCTCCCAAACCTCTAAGCCCCGCACCCGAGCAGCGCCCCGGTCCCCGTAAGCAGGCTGTGAACCAGGGAGACACAGATGTTCCGCCACTTCCAACGGTCCTGGGCAGCAGATCCCGGCGTGGGCAGAAGCTGCAGCCCCCAGTGCAGCCCCCGGAAGGCGGCGAAGGAGGCGCCGGTCACGAGGAGCCCAGAGGGCGCCATGGCCTGGCGGGCCGGCTAGGTCCGGATCCGTCCCTTGGGCTCCTGAGCTCTCAGCCCCGACACATCCAACGCCCCCTGCGGGGACGGCGAACCAGCTTCCCGGCAAGGCTGCGCCCCTGGACTCCCCCGCCCGCCCCGCCTACGGAATCCGCCTTAACTTTTCCAGGGCTCGTCCACGCCCCCAACCCCCGGCTGGGTGTTGATTGGAGCAGCCGTGGGGCCACCGCCCCTGGAGCCACAGCAACCGATCGTGTCCCTCCCTAGCGGGGGATGTCTGGTAGGGGGCTTCCTGGGACCAAACCCTGAAACGGAGCTCAGGGAGGCTTTCCGGGATGTCGGTAGGGGTCTTCCCAAGCCCCATGTGTCCCGAAGTCCTCGCAAATCCAGAAATGGGTGACTAATCTCACCTGACACTCCCAGAGGCCCAGCCCCATTAACTTTCACCTCCTTTCCCCTCTCTAACCTCTCACCTGCTGCTCCTCCTGCCCACCCCACCCACGCAGCCCTGAAGTTAGAGGCCAGAGCAAACCCACTACCACGTGCTTAAACCTCGCCACCAATCTGCCCCGCGCTCCACCCCGGTCTTGGTTGTGGGGAAGGGGGCAGCTCACTTCCTTAGAGCCACCACTTCCCGAGGTTTCCAGACCTTTAACACATCCCAGCAACCCCGTAACTCCAGGAGTCCTGCCCCCTTACATAGTACCTCTCATAGGGAACAACAGCTCCCATTTTGGAGAAGCGACCCACCGGGGCTCCTCCCCTAAGCTCTTTTGGGGGCCCTCCAGAGGAGCCTTATTATTAGGAAGGGGAGGCAAAAGGGAACCACTCTGCCCTATAGCCTTGAAAAGCACCCCTCCCCCAGGGCTTGGTACCTGTTAGGGGGAAAGTGAGTATCTCTTCCAATCTGAGGAGGCAAGGAGAGGTCACACAGGGTCACCTCAAGATTGGGGCAGAATCAAAGAGAAAAACAAAGACCCATCTTGCTTTTAGACAGGACTGTTAGGATTCTAGAACCTTTCGGCCTTGGGGGCGGGGAGATTTCCCTCTCCTGAAGAGTGACAGGTTTTTACTTGTTTTCCTTCTGTCTTACTCCACTCCACACCTCTTTAGATGGCTGTCACCAATTCAGAGAGCTGTTCCCTGTACAGGAGAGGGTGGATTCCAGCCACTCCCAAAGAATAAAATTCATAAACGAATAGGTGCTCCCCCAAACGTTCTCACAACCCTCCTCCTCCACCAAAACCCCATTAAACCAATGGGGCTGGGGGCATCCCTTCATTTCTTCCACACCCACCTCTCCAAAAGTTTTAAAAATTACACTGATTCTTTTAAATTTTATTATATGAAAGTCATACACAATTAATGTAGAAAATTTGGCAACTACAGAAAACCAAACAGGAAAATTACAACTACTTTATTCCATCATTCAAAGATAACTACTATTATTAACAATTTGGAGTATGTCTTCAGTCTTTTTCAAACTGTTTTATGTATAAAAACAAAATTGAGATCACATAATATACACCATTTTTATATCCTTTTTAATGTTCAAGGAGCATTTTTCTTTCCAGTCAAATGTTCTTCTACGTGACTTTTAATGGCTGCGCAGCACTCCACCCCACCATCCGGATGGATATACAGTAATTTACTTAAGCAACCCCCTCTTGCAAATTTCAATTATAGCAGAAAAGAAATCAATTCCCAACCAGATAGTTGCTTCTCATTTTTCTCTACTGCAATGCTGGGGTGAACATCGTTTAAACTAATCTTTAATTATTTCCTTAGGATAAATTCCCAAATGTAGAATTACTAGGTCAAAGGCCATGGAAACGTTTAGGATGTTTGATACATATTACCAAACTGACATCAGTAAGGCTGTACCAATTTGTACGCCCATATGCAATGTAGAGAGTGTTATTTTAGTACTCCTTTGCCAATAACTGGGTCTTATTTTTTTCTGTTATAGTTTGCTACGGGAAAAATGCTTTCAGCTATATTTGCCTCTCTTTAATTACTAATGAAGCACACATTTTTTCCCACACATTCAAATCCATTTGAATTTCTTTTAAGAATTTTCTGCATATGTCCTTTCACAGCTAAATGACATGGTGGGGAGAGGTGGAAGCAGCAGGATGAAGCCAAGGACGCTTTAACATGGTCCCACATCGCTGAGGGAGGCAGAACGACTGGAGAGCAACGGAGAATGAAGTAGATGGCTGGAAGCTTGTCCTCGATGGAGGCTGGCTGTCCTCCCTCCTCCTGGGGCTCTCCTGGCCTCTATGGGCCCCCCTCTGCAGATGTCCAGACAGGGCCCTGTGCTCTCCAGGCCTGGTCCTTCACTAGTCTTCTGCCTGCCTCTGTGTTCCCTCTGTGTTCTCATTTCTGCTCCATGATGGGTGAGGATGGCAGAGCCACATACCCAAGGCTGGAGGGAGACACTGTGGCCAGTGAAGCGAAGAGGGGAAGAAAGGACGGAAGCAATGTCCAGGGACAGAGCGACCCTTGTGGCAGCCTATGAGTGGACTCAGTCTACCCACCCCCCTCTACCGCAGTCCCACACACATCCAGCTTAGGCTGCAGAAGGGTGGGTTCAGTGATCTACTCTGCCCTAAATCTGTTTCTCATAAATGGAGAATAGGACCCACCTCCCTGCACAACTTCTGCCCCCAAACGGAACAAACAGCTTCCTGTAACCCCTGAACTTGGTCACCTTCAGACAGGGAGACTGGGCCAAGGCTGAACCACACCAGAGCCTGAGCCTGAGAGTGACATTAGATCAGGAGCTGGGGGTGGCAGGTTTACTCTGCCTGATGCCCCTAAAGGGATTACATCCCATAACCTATCTCTTCTGGTTGCTGGAGGGGAGAATTTCCAGCCTGCACAGGCCTGAGCTAAATCGCACACACTATCCTGGAAAAGTGAGTGGGGGAAGAGAGCAGTGGCAGCTGGAACCCCATCAGGGGCTGCAGCCCTGCTTTGGGAGGCAGGGGAAGCCTGGGCCACCTTTGCTTGGTGGGAAGTCAATGCAGAGACTGATTTCCCAGCAGCCCCTTGCATTGGTCTAACCCTATTCCCTCCCTCCAACCTCCACCCCCAGCTCCTGGGGTTCTGGTCAGGGATGGGGGAAGGGCAATAGCTTATGTGAAAAGCTGTTTTGTTCCCACCCACTGTGGAGGAGAGCCCAGGCTCTGAGTCCACACAAGTGGGCTTCTGATTCCCTCACGCATGCTCAACTGTGCGATTCCCCACCTCACAGGTGGAGAAGATGAGACAGGAGGTCTAAGGGTCTCACATAGAGGTAAGTATCCCTGAATCTAGAGTCTGGGCCAGACTAAGGAAATACGGGGAAAAATTAAGAGCAGGGGGATGACTACTCAGATGGGAGTCTCAGTATGACCTTTTCCCTGAAGAGGAAACTTACTTTTGAACTTGGAAAGGCCAATAGGAAAGAAGGGGGGATGAGGAAGGAAGGAGGGTCAGGAAAAGACATCTAGGTAAAGGGGTAGGCAGGGTTTTCTTTGCTCCACTTCTTCCCATTGTCACACAGAGACCAACTAACCTTGGGTGTAGTCAGAGCCATCTATTCCCCAATTCAGCCAAGGTCTCTAATCTGAAATTTTCTCTCCTGCTGGCTCAATCTGGGTGAAGGCTCTCCAGCTGAATAGGGTTCCCTTTCCCAAAGGTATCATCACGCTCGCTGTTCAGACCTTCCCAGACCCAGTTCTGTCACCTTCCAGATGAGGGGAAGGCAGCTCCTTCTCCTCTTCTTCCTCCTCCTCCTCGAAGCCAGGGGCAGAGGGCAACAGTTCTTCAACTGGCAGCTTTAGCTGGGTCAGGACATAAAGCTTGCCACTGAAGAACTACTGCGGCTCAGCCAGGTGAGGATGTGGGAGGTACAGGTTCCTAAAGGGAAAGGAAAGAAAAATGGGAAAGATCTGAGCAGGGCCATGTCACAGGGACACTGTCGCCCTGGCCATCAAAGTGCAGCCCCAGAAGATGGTCAACCTTCTAATGAAGGGTTCTTGGCTCTGACCTGAGCCCCTCAGTGAGAGACAAGAGGCAGCTCTAAACCTATTTCCTTGCTCCTCTTTCCAGAACTGAAGGCTGTAGAAACCCAAATCTGCTCTCACCGCCCGCCCCCTCCTTGCCCCAGCTACCCACAGGGGCCCCCAGCCTCCTCAGCACTGAGAGGGCAGGACTTGGGAGCCTGGACACACCTCACCAGTCACCCAGGTATTAGGTGAGAAGTTGTACCTCAGATCCAGAAATGCGAGTTCAGGGATCAGCCCAACTGACTTGGTCCCAGGGAGTTCAGCTGGAAGAAGAGTTTTGGGGGGCTTACATCTGGGGAAGAGTGAGGAAGGGAGGAGGTCTAGAGTTTGGAAGAAGGTCAGCAGAGGCTCCTGGGACTGTGAGGAGAGGACAGGGGACCAGAGGCTGGAGGGGAGGGAGGTAGGGCACGGTGGTTGGGCAGCTTCCCCAGGACTCTTAAATGCCAGGCATTCCGCTTGCACATTCCGGGTACATCTGGTATGAATTCCAGGCTGTCTGCCGTCCCCTCCATGTCTGAACTTTGTTCCAAGTTCCAAGCCCCGCCCCCACAGTTCCAACGCATGAATCAGCAGGAAAAGTCGGGCCCTGCAGCATGGCCCAGGGAGGGGGCTGGGGGTGTGGCAGTCTTGAGGGCTGTGAGCTAGGGAGGGTGGGTCTGTGCTGACACTTAGTCCAAGGGCACGGCCCATGCCAGTTTAAGGAGCCAAGACGGTCCTGCCTTGAGATTTCTATACTCCGAGGGTAAGAAAGATTAGGGTGGGAGGTTTTCAAATTACAAAACCCTCTTGGGAGGCATGAACTTTGTGGTATCTTCCTTCTCCCAGGTGACCAGTCCAGCTCCTTCCCACTCCTGTCTGAGCAGGCTCTGTTCAGCCCATAGGACTCAGCTGCTGCTGAGAGTCTGTGCCAAGCAGGTGCCCTTGGCTGCAGGGCGGGGTGGGCCCAGGGCACTGACCCTCTGACCAGCTGCTCCATCAGCCCTTTGGCACCCTGACAGCTCCTAGCCCAGTCTGACAGCCAGGATGACAGGCCAAATGAGTTGGAGGCTGGAACTACAGCCGAAGGGAGGTGGGGGCAATAGCCTAGCCAGAGGCCACGGGGAGGGGCCAAGAGTTGGCCGAGAGGTGGGGAGAGAGGGAGCCCAGTGATGACTAACCCAGGCGCCCCACCCAGCCAGCCGGCTTCCCAGGCGGTCAGGGCCAGGCCTGGGCTAGGGGCCCCACAACCGGACAGGCTGGGGGGAGGTGCAGAGGTGACCTTCTCTCGGCCCAAGACGGCCAGTTAGGCTGGGGAGGGGGGGGTTAGAGTTTCCAGGCTCTCCTCCTGCCTTCTCCCCCCACCAACCCGCGGTGAAACCCTAACCTTTGGGTTGCATAAGGCCCCCGCACCGCCGCCCCCTACTCCTCTCCCCTCCCCCCTTACATAACATCTCCTGGAGGGAACGAGAGGAGGGGCCAGCCCGCCCAGAGACCCCTTCCCTGCCAGGGCGCTCAACTGGCCCTGACCCAATGAATGCCGGTAGAGGCAAAGCACCTCCCCGCTACCCGCCCAGTCCAAATCCTCCCCAAGCTGGGAGGCCGGCTCCCGTATCCCGACCAGAGGGCGCCGAGGTTAGCCGCCCCCAGCCCTCTGGCCCCTCGTCTTTCTCCCAGCTACTCCGCAAAACCCTCCGCACGGCTACTGTCCCGGACTCCTTCTTTAAACCTCCTGACACACTACTCCAGCCAGTCCAGGCCCCTCTCCCCCGGAGCGCCCGAGCCTCCGCCGCCCCCTCTCCCCTCCCCCGGAAGGGCAGGGTGTGGCCGTCAGGACCCTACTTTCCCCCATTACCCCGTTAGCATGGTTCCCTCCTGTGCGGCCGGGACCCCATCTCACACCCACCTGGTGCTGGGTAGGGGGGGTGCTGAGGGTAGGGGAGCAAATCAGTGCGTCCGATCCCCACGGCCGGCGGCGCTGTCTCTTCCCAGCGCCCAGCACACCGGCTACAGTCTGCGATCAGCTGGCGGCGTCGTGACGCACAAGCTGCGATTGCACCGCCCAGGGCCAATCACCGCCCACTGCTGGGCAGCGTGACCACACCCACTCGAGGGCGCCAGCGCTTAGCCCTGGTCCCGCCTCCCCGACCGTCTTAGCTCTGACTGGCAAGGAAGCCACCCCTTTGCCTAGTGGAGTAGCGCTAGGCCGCGCCCACCAATTTGCGAGCTGGCCAATAGGTGAAAAGGTGTGGCTCAGCCCTCCGCCTAGGCTAACATGCTTAGAGGGGCGCTACGTCAAACCCGAGTCCTAAAAAGCAGAAGGAAGTAAAGGCGTGTGTGTTTGCAGTGCATACTGGTCAATGTAGTTCTCGGTCTGACACCTCGTTCCCAGAATCCAGCGCGCTCTGTGAGTTGGCATTTTTAAACTCATCTCTGAATCCATCCCGGCGAAGTCCTTAAAGGGCTACAGCCCCTCCTTTTCGGAGCCGTGAGTGGTTCTTTTAGACAGCCCCCAAACGGATTCACTGAACTCTTGCAGGAGGCGATAGATCTCTCAGGAAAGGTGGAGGAGGAGAGGCAGCAGGAGTGAGGAGAACTGAAGGTGGAAATCAGCCCCCAGGGCAGCCAGACCCTTCCTTTGGAATGAGGACTCCTGGGGGCTTTTGGGGGAGGGAGGACTGCCCACCTCGGCTGGCCCCAGCTTTCAATGGAGAGATCTGCTCCACCTCTCCTGGAGCCTTCCTAATCAGAGGAGACTTCTGGTAGAAGATGTCTCGCCCCAGTCACAGAGAGACAAAGCCTCTCAAGCAGCAACTTCCTAACGAAAGATTTATAGCAGAGTCTTCACCTGAGGGTAGAAGGAAGACTTGTGGTCAGCAACCAGGGGACGGGCCGGGCCAAAGTGCAACTGGCTAGCAGCCCTGTCCTCTGCCCAATACCCCCATTCTGTCCCGCCCCCCAGAAGCTTTTCACCGACTCAGGCCTACTTAGGGAAGAGATTTCAAAGGTGGAGACCAATGAGGAGGCTGCTCCTTCCCCAGAGGCCAATCAGAGCATAGAGGGGCGGGAGGATGGGCCAAAGGGGGGGGGGAAACGAAAAACGGAAAGGAACCCAATGACTTGGCAAAAGCTGCAGAACCGCTTAGTTAAAGGGGCAAGTCTGAGACCCACCCCACCTCAATCACTCGCATCTCTCCACCACCACCACCAAAGAGGAACGTGTGGAGAGGGATCCATGACTTTTCCATAAGCTCCCAATTGGCGGGGTGAAGATAACAGCCTGGAGTGTGAGATAGTTCCTTCCGTATTAAAGAGGGGCTCCACCAAGTGATTGCTATGGCTCCTAGGAGCTCCAGAATGCCGAACCTGTGTTCAGAACATTGTGCCTTTAAGGAAACTTCCTGCCTTCCACCCCAGTAACAGCTGATTGTTGGGAAGTGTGACCTCAGGGGACGAATCAGCTGTTACCACATCTTCCTCCAGTTCTGCCCTCCTTTATCCCTTTATCCCCACCCCGCCATGGGTGGTGAGGGAAGGAAGGAGATGAAACTCCAAATATGGGGGACCTGCTTGAGTGTTCTTTCCTCTTCCCTCTCACTCCAAGACTGTCTCCCTCCCCTGCACCCCCCTTCTCCCTCCCTCTTCTCTCCCCCCCTCCCTCCCCCAATCTGCTGGTTAGTTCTTCAGAGGCTCTGAGCCTGGAACGAGAGGTATTTCCTGTCGGCACTGTCTGCTCAGACCCGCCCTCCCCTGGTCTAGTTGGGAGGCCACTACTGGGGAGGCCCAGAATGGTGGCTGCCTGGCTGTGTGGGTGCTCTAGGAATGGGTACTGGGGAAGGTCCAGTGAAGCTGAGGACCAAACCTAGAGAAGAGGAATGGCTGTGGAAACAAGCCTCCTCGGGGTCAGAACCCTGCTCCCCAGGCCAGCTGCCCCCTACTTCCTGCTCAAGTTCCTCCCCAGGGAGGGTCCTGCTAAGGGAATCCTCCTGGCTTTGCCCGTTACTCCACTTCTAACTGTTCATAGACACCGCCTGGCCCTCCACGGCTCCATGTTTTACACTCTCACCCCCCCACTGCAAAGGTGCTAATGTGGAGCCTCCCAGGGGCTACAGGTGGAGCACAAGGGCCCCAGGAACCAGGGGCTTTGGCGGGGAAGTCCTGTGCCAGAAGACCCAGGTAAATATTTTGCCCCAGCTCTGAGCTGGGAGTCGGGGTCACTCCAGGACAAGCTTAGTGTGAAGTCCCAGGACTGACTTGGCAAGGTTGGGAGATACTGAGCAGGGTCTTGGCCAAGCTTGGAAGAAAGAGAAATCTCACCAGCTGCCCCCATTCTCCATTATCCTTAGCATAAAAGTCCCATTCCCTTCTCACCCAAGGCCCTTGGGGTAGGCCCTTTCCCATTTTGTTCTAACTTTCCATGTCCCCACCCTCCCACACTATAGGGCAAAAGCACAGGCTTTGAGTCCAGGGTTTCTCAATCACAGCACTTTTGGGCTGGCTAATTTCTTGTGGCGGCTGTCCTGTACATAGTAGCTTGTTTAGCGGTATCCCCGGGGCACTAGATGCCTTTAGCACCCCCCCCCACGACAACCAAAATTGTCACCAGACATGACCAAATGTCCCCTGGGGGCCAAAATCGCCCCTAATTGAGAACCACTGAGTTAGACAAACTTGGATTCAAATTCCAACTCTTACCAGCTGCGAGCTTGATGAAGATGCTTAACATCTCTGAGCCTCAATTTCCTCATCTACAAAATTGAATGAATAATAAACTCATGGCTTATTGTAGGGTTGTAGAAAGGAATATGTTTGAAAACACCTAGCACAGTACCTGGCCCACGGTTGGTGCACTAAACACTACCTTCCTTCACTTTTCTCCTTGCCAGATCAGCAAGAGCTAACCTCACTCAGCATGCGCGGACTGCTGGGGCTGCTGCAGCTTCCCTCCCCGGCCCTCCAAGCCATGACTTCCCAGAAACTCAATACCGAGTTTGGCGAAGGAGAGTGACTAATTTGGTACCAGATTCCCTAAAGCCCAAGTGTGCTTGGGTTGGGATTCAGGGAGCACTTGGGAATAGAGCTGTTACAGAACATTATATCTCAAGATGTGGACTGCAGATTGCCTGCATCAGAATTATCTAGTGCTTGTTAAAAATTCAGATTCCAAAAAAAAAAAATTCAGATTCCAGCGTCTCAATCAGAAGTACAAATAAAGTTTGAAAAACAATGGTTTTAGGGCTCAGACTGGGGAAGGTGTCAGTACCCCAGAAATCTTAGGGCACCAGTGCCCAGTATTGCAAGAACATCCCTGTTTAAGGGATGGAAAGAACTGTAAGAGATAAGGTTAGTTACACTCAAGGTCATTGCTGCATTGCAAGTCAAAACCACTAGAGGGCAGGGCACACACAAACTTGCAGAAAGAAAAAGTAACTCCTGTTCAGTCTAGGTAAACTGAGAGAAGAGCAAAGATCATGCAGACCAAAATTTTATTGGTACTAAGAAGCACGCACAAAGGAACTTCCCTGGTGGTCCAGTGGTTAAGACTCCGTGCTCCCAATTCAGGGGGCCCAGGTTCGATCCCTGCTCAGGGAACTACATCCGCATGCCGCAACTAAAAGATCCCGCATGCCGCAACTAAAGATCCTGCATGCCACAACTAAAAAAAAAAAAAAAAAATTCCACATGCCAAAACGAAGATCCTACATGCCGCAACTAAGACCCCGCACAGCCAAATAAATAAATAAGTATTAAAAAAAAAAAAAAAAAAAAGAAGCAGGCACTACCTCCAGACCATCCTTTGGTCTCAGGTACTCAGACCAATGTTGCAGATACAAGATTGTCAAGGAACACCTAATTTCCCTGGTGAAAAAACAATAGTGCATGATGGTTACCAAAGGGGAAATGTCAAGGAGGGGAGGGATAAATTAGGAGCTTGGGATTATATATATGGGATTATATATATATATTATATATATATAATAGATAACCAACAAAGACCTACTGTACAGCACATGGAACTCTACTCAGTATTCTGTAATTATCTATATGGGAAAAGAATCTGAAAGAGAATGAATATATGTATGTGTATAACTGAACCACTTTGCTGTACACCCGAAACTAAAACAACATTGTAAATCAACTGTACTGCAATAAAATTTTAAAAATAAAACAAATACTGCATGGCCAAGGAGTATGAAGAACATTGGTTTTAGAATGAGATAGGCCTGGGTTTGAATCCTGGTCTACCACTGCTTAGCTATGTGACCTAAGCAAGTTACCTAAGGTAGTCAGCTTCCTCATCCTAAAAGGGATCTAAAGCTATCTTCTTAAAAGGGGTTGTGGTGAGAGCTAAACAAATCAAAGTATGCAAAGTGCTTAGCACGATGCCTGGCTCCTAATCAGCGCTCATAAGTGGTGGTTGTGGGACTTCCCTGGTGGCTCAGTGGTTGGGAATCTGCCTGCCAATGCAGGGGACACGGGTTCGATTCCTGGTCCGGGAAGATTCCACGTGCTGCGGAGCAACTAAGCCCGTGTGCCACAACTACTGAGCCTGTGCACCACAACTACTGAGCCTGTGCTCTAGAGCCTGCGTGTCACAACTACTGAAGCCCGTGCGCCTAGAACCCCGTGCTCCGTAACAAGAGAAGCCACAGCAATGAGAAGCCCACACACCGCAACGAAGAGTAGCCCCCGCTCACCGCAACTAGAAAAAAGCCCATGTGCAGCAAGGAAGACCCAATGCAGCCAAAAATGAAAAGTAAATAAATTTTTTTAAAAAACGGTGGTTGTAAGTTATTACTGCCCAAGGTCATGTGACCAAGCACATCAGGGGCTCCGGCTGCCCCTTCAAGAAAGATAGATGGAATTAGATCATGGCTGAGCCATTCCTGTCTCCTCTCTAATTAGGACTTTATTTTTTTCTTAAGTGCCTTTATGGAGCCCCCACATCTCCACGCCAGACTCCTACATGAGGCAAGCTCTCCTTCTAGGAGTGGGACTCAAAAAACAGACAGTGGGTTCGCCGCAGACAACGGCCTATCTATCCTGCAAATGAGTCAGAACTGAGACCCCTTGAAGGAGTCCTGTAGTTTTGGTGCCAGCTCACTGGTTTCCGCTCCCTGTCCGTGCTGCACCCTCCCCCCAGCCACCGTGGCATCTGCAAGGCTCTGACCACAGCAGGCAGGCTCTGTAGCAAAGCAGAGGCAGATCTTCAACAGGAAGTCTTGGGGGAACATTTCCTCCCACGAACTTCAGGCCTTTGAGCCTGGGCCTCTTCTCTCCCCCAGACTGCCCAGAATTAAAAAAAAAAAAAAAAAAAGGCGTTAAGAGGTCTGTCAGTGGGGAGGACTCCACGGAAAAGGATCTGTGCGCCACCTTCTAAGTCTCCATTCTGCCTCTTGGACAAGCCTCTTTGGAGGCTCTTGGTTTTCACCTGTAAAATATAAATAGTAACCGTCCCTCCTACCTCACTGAGTGTTGTGAGGGCCAAATGGAATGTTACTGATGAAATATTTTGGAAAACTAAAAGCTCTTTTTTTTGGTAGGCAGCGTGGAGGCGGTGAAGGGACTTATGTCAAAAGTCCCATCTCGGCTTCGGGTTTCTTCTCTGTAAAACCAGAGGGAGGTGGGGTGGTGGCAGGGATGATCAGCCACTTAAAGTCGACCATCTCTAGGGAAAGCCTCCCTAGGTCCGCGACCCAGCACATGAAGAGGAAGTAGGGAGGGGAGGGGAAATCCCATGGGTCGCTCAGTATCCCCCTCCCCTGCCCCTTTCACCCCGAGGAAGCGAAGCCGCCACCGGGCCCAGCAGAGCGCTGGGAGGGAAGGCGCCGAGGCCGGCCGGGCGGTGGCGCGGGCGGGAGGCGGGGTCCCCCGGACTAGTCGAGCCACGTGCGGTTGTTTCCGTGCCGGGGCGATCACGTGAGCAGCGTCAGCTGACCCGTCACAGTGGAGCCCGGCGCTGGCGCCCCGCATCCCCCGCCGTGTCGCTCCCGGAATGCAGGACCTTGCTGAGGGGTAAGTGCGCCCCAGCGCCCCCTCTGTCCCCGGCCCACCCCCGCCTCCTCCGCCCCAGCCCCTGTCCCTCGCCCATCCCCACCCACCCGGCTTGGCACCCCGGAAGCTGTGGCGAGGAGGGCCGTGGCCGGGCTCAGCCCCGCGCCGCCCCCAGGCGGCCAGGAGGGGATGGCCCTGGGGAGCAGGGGGCGGGAAGTCGCTCTTACCACCGAGGCCGAGGGCTGGTCGCCGCCCCCGAGCCCCGACATGGAGGAGCTGCTCCGGAGCGTGGAGAGAGACCTGAACATCGATGCCCGGCAGCTGGCTCCAGCCCCGGGGGGCACCCACGTGGTGGCCCTAGTGCCTGCGCGCTGGCTGGCCAGCCTCCGCGAGCGCCGGCTGCCCCCGGGACCGTGTCCCCGCGCTGAAGGCCTGGGCGAAGCGGAAGTCAGAACTCTCCTGCAACGCTCCGTGCAGAGGCTGCCCCCCGGTTGGACGCGAGTGGAGGTCCACGGGCTGCGGAAACAGAGGCTCTCTTACCCGCTGGGCTCCCTGCCTTTTGAGGAGGGGTCCGGCAGCCCGGAGACCCTCACTCGCTTCATGCAGGATGTGGCTGCCCAGAATTATCGCAACCTGTGGCGCCACGCATATCACACTTATGGGCAGCCCTATAGTCATAGCCCTGCCCCTGCAGGTGTCCCTGCCCTGGACTCAGTACGACAAGCTCTGCAGAGGGTCTATGGTTGCCCCTTCCTGCCAGTGGGCGAAGCTACCCAGTGCCCATCACATGCCAGAGATAGCCCCTGTCCTCCTCGGGGCAACCCTGCCTCTCCCAGTCTTCTGAGAGCTGAGGCTCTGTTGGAGTCACCAGAGATGTTGTATGTGGTGCACCCCTGTGTGCAGTTCTCCCTGCATGATGTGGTCACCTTCAGCCCTGCCAAGCTGACCAACAGCCAAGCCAAGGTGCTCTTCATTCTCTTCCGCGTGCTGAGGGCCATGGATGCCTGTCACCGCCAGGGACTGGCCTGTGGGGCCCTATCTTTGCACCACATCGCTGTGGATGAGAAGCTTTGCAGTGAGCTACGGCTGGACCTGAGTGCTTACGAGAAGCTCAAAGAGGATGACAAGGAGGAGACCTCTGTGGCAAGAAATGGGGCAGGCATTGAGCCTGGAGAGGAGGGAGGAGGGGGACCTGGCTGTCCCACCTGCCAGGAGGAACTTAGGGACCTCGTGCTAGACTGGGTCCATGGCCGCATCAGCAACTTCCACTACCTCATGCAGCTGAATCGGTTGGCAGGTCGGCGGCAGGGGGACCCCAACTACCACCCAGTGCTGCCCTGGGTGGTGGACTTCACCACGCCCCGGGGGCGCTTCCGAGACCTGCGCAAGTCCAAGTTCCGCCTCAACAAAGGGGATAAACAGCTGGACTTCACGTATGAGATGACGCGGCAGGCGTTTGTGGCAGGTGGCGCGGGGGGCGGGGAGCCACCGCACGTTCCTCACCACATCTCTGACGTGCTTTCTGACATCACATACTATGTGTACAAGGCTCGGCGCACACCCCGGTCGGTGCTCTGTGGACACGTGCGGGCGCAGTGGGAGCCCCATGAGTATCCCGCAAGCATGGAGCGTATGCAGAGCTGGACACCTGATGAGTGCATCCCCGAGTTCTACACCGATCCCTCCATCTTCTGCTCCATCCACCCTGACATGCCCGACCTGGACGTGCCGGCCTGGTGCAGCTCCAGCCAGGAGTTCGTGGCTGCCCACCGGGCGCTGCTGGAGAGCCGAGAGGTATCCCAGGACCTACACCACTGGATTGACCTCACCTTTGGCTACAAACTCCAGGGCAAGGAGGCCGTGAAGGAGAAGAATGTGTGTCTGCACCTGGTGGACGCCCACACGCACCTGACCAGCTACGGCGTGGTGCAGCTCTTCGATCAGCCACACCCCCGGCGCCTGGCCGGGGCCCCTGCCCTTGCCCCTGAACCTCCACTCATCCCCAGGCTGTTGTTCCAGACCATCCAGGAGAGCACGGGCCGGGAGGACTTCCCAGCACAGCTTACGAACGGAACAGGCAGGCCGGTTTTGGAGGCCACTCCCCATGAGGCTGCCTGGACCAGGGACAGGCCCGTGGTGGGGGAAGATGACTTGGAGCAGGCCACAGAAGCTCTGGATTCCATCTCCCTCACTGGGAAGGCAGGTGACCAGCTGGGCCCCTCTTCCTCCTCCTCCTCCTCCTCCTCCTCGTCCTCTTCTAGTCAAGCCCCTCCAGGCCTCCTGCCTTTCTCAGGGGCCTCAGCCTCTCGACCAGGCCGCCGGAACAAAGCTGCTGGGGTAGACCCCGGGGAAGGTGAGGAGGGCAAGATTCTTCTTCCGGAGGGCTTCAGTCCTCTGCAGGCTCTGGAAGAGTTGGAGAAACTGGGCAACTTCTTGACCAAAGGCCTGGGGGGCCACTTGGAGGTGCCTCAGCAGCCCCAGGTCCAGCGAGCCGTGCAGCTGCGGGACCTCTTCCATCGGGACATGCAGGCGCTGGGTGTCCTGTTGGCTGAGATGGTGTTTGCCACCAGGGTCCGGACACTGCAGCCTGATGCGCCTTTGTGGGTACGCTTCGAGGCTGTTCGGGGGCTCTGCACACGCCATCCCAAGGAGGTCCCTGTGTCTCTGCAGCCCGTGCTGGACACGCTCCTGCAGCTCAGTGGCCGTCAAGGCCCCGTGGTTGCAGGGAGGGGCAAGCTGGACCCGCTGTTTGAGTACAGGCCCGTCTCCCAGGGATTGCCCCCGCCCTGCCCGGCCCAGCTCCTCAGCCCCTTCAGCTCCGTGGTTCCCTTCCCTCCGTACTTCCCCGCGCTGCACAAGTTCATCCTCTTGTACCAGGCAAGGCGCGTGGAGGACGAGGCCCAGGGGCGGGAGCTGGTCTTTGCTCTGTGGCAGCAACTGGGTGCAGTTTTGGGTGACATCACCCCTGAGGGCCTGGAGATCTTGCTGCCTTTTGTGCTGTCACTCATGTCTGAGGAGCACACCGCCGTGTATACGGCCTGGTACCTATTTGAACCTGTCGCCAAGGCACTGGGCCCCAAAAATGCTAACAAGTACCTACTGAAGCCTCTCATTGGTGCCTACGAGAGCCCCTGCCGGCTCCACGGGCGCTTCTACCTGTACACCGACTGCTTTGTGGCCCAGCTAATGGTGCGGCTGGGCCTGCAGGCCTTTCTCGTCCACCTGCTGCCCCACGTCCTGCAGGTGCTGGCGGGTGTGGAGGCCTCCCAGGAGGAAAGCAAGGGCCTGGCGGGGGCTGCAGAGGATGAGGAAAGTGGGCTCCCGGGGGCCAGGCCTAGCTCCTGTGCCTTTGGGGAGGAGATCCAGATGGATGGGCAGCCTGCTGCCTCCTCGGGCCTGGGGCTCCTGGACTACACGTCTGGCGTCAGCTTCCACGACCAGGCCGACCTCCCTGAGACGGAGGACTTCCAGGCCGGGCTCTACGTGGCCGAGTCCCCTCAGCCCCAGGAGGCTGAGGCTGTGAGCCTGGGCCGGCTGAGTGACAAGAGCAGCCCCAGCGAGGCCTCCCTGGGCGAGGAGCGCGTGGCAGACGAGGGGGGCGCCCCGGCGGACAAGAGCAGCCTCAGGTCAGGTGACAGCAGCCAGGACTTGAAGCAAAGCGAGGGCTCCGAGGAGGAAGAGGAGGAGGAGGAAGGCTGTGTGGTGTTGGAGGAGGGGGAGGGGGAGCAAGATGAGGTCCCCGAGGCGTCTGAGCTCACGCTGTCCAACACGGTGCTGTCCATGGATACGGTTGTGGCCGGTGACGGCGGGGCTGACGGGGAGGAAGAAGAGGAACCACTGACCGAGCAGTCGGAGGGCAAGGAGCAGAAGATCCTTCTTGGTGAGTCCTCAGGCCTGGAGGTATTGGTCTAAGAGTCATCGTGTGCGGAGCCCCTGCCCTGTGCCAAGCAGTGGGTCGAGCAGATCCACACGCAGCAGAGCCATGGGCCTGCCCTCCTGGAGCTCACGTCCATGCTGTAGGCAGTCTTCCGTAAGCACGAGTTCTGTTAGTGCTACAAACAACGTGGCTGGCTACCACGAGGGAATATAACATGGGCTTAGATCTCATTTTCAGGGGTCAGAGAAGGCTTCCTTGGAAGTAGGGCCTGCTGAGGTTCAATGAGGAGGAGGTAGCTGGGCAAAAATGTCAGGCTCTGCGGTGGGAAGAGCATTCCAGGCAGAGGGAACAGCATGTGCGAGGCTCTGAGGCTGTCACGGTTCCATTAAAGAATCTGTGAAAGGCCAGTGTGGTTAGACTGAGAAAGTGAAGAGAAGCGGAAGGGGAAGAGGCCAGAGCGGGTGGTAGCCAGGGCCTGATTTCGGAGCTGGGGGAGATTTACTGAAAGGGTCACCTTCCTGCAGGGTATGCCCGAGTAGAGGTGCCTGGAGCAGCCCCAAAGCCAGACTCCCACAGGCCAGCTCTGCCGCTGCTAAAGGGAGGGTGGTGGCGTGGGGTGGCCAGGCGCTGGCTGGGCTCCTGGGCAGAGTTGGCGTCCGCGTCGGCTAGGCGGGGTCCGTGGGGTGGGGTGGGGGAGTAGTGAGCCGCCGTTATCTGATGAGCTCAGGGCCTGCTCCCGCCCTGCAGATACGGCCTGCAAGATGGTCCGCTGGCTGTCCGCCAAGCTCGGCCCCACCGTGGCCTCTCACCACGTGGCCCGGAACCTGCTCCGCCTGCTGACGTCGTGTTATGTTGGTAAGGCCGGGGATGGGGCTTCCTCCAGCCCTTTGCCCATCTTTGGCTCCCTGTAGTGGATCCTTCCCACTTTCACGTCGGACCACCTCCTGGCCCGGTCCTGGGTCCCAGTCTGTAAGCTCTTTCTTTCCTTGGGTGAGGCACGGGGAGACCCCAAGCTAGAGTGAGCAGGAGTGGCCACCGCAGTCCCTGAAGGCCCACCTCCCTCCTGCCCTCCACTAGCTGCTCAAGGCTGCTGGCCCTTCCTTGGCAGGGCCCACCCGGCAGCAGTTCACCGCGAGCAGTGGCGAGAGCCCCCCGCTGAGTGTGGGCAACATCTACCAGAAGAGACCAATACTGGGCGATATAGTATCGGGACCCGTGCTCAGCTGCCTCCTCCACGTCGCCCACCTGTACGGGGAGCCCGTCCTCACCTACCAGTACCTGCCCTACATCAGCTACCTGGTCAGTCACTGTTTGGCAGCCGGGGTCTGGGCGGCTGAGGAGCCTGAGGGCCGACCCAGGGCCTCTTTGGGTTCCCGGCGGTCTGTGAGGCAACCTGGCCCTCATCTGCTCTGTGGCCCTAGGTGGCCCCGGGTAGTACCTCAGGCCCCAGTCGACTGAACAGCCGCAAGGAGGCGGGGCTGCTGGCAGCGGTGACTCTGACCCAGAAGATCATCGTGTACCTCTCAGACACCACCCTTATGGACATCCTGCCCCGTATCAGCCACGAGGTCTTGCTGCCCGTGCTCAGCTTCCTCACTTCCCTCGTCACGGGGTAGGGCCCTGCACCACCCCACAAGGGAGCAGCCCAGCTGAGGGGGTGACCTGGGGTGCGGGGCGTCAGGAGTCCTGGTTCTCATCCCAGCTGGGTGACCCTGAGCAAGCCACACCTGTCCTGTGCCTTCGTTTCCTCATCTGGTCTGGACCAGTTGGTCTTATAGCTCCTTTCGTTTACAGCTTTGGATAGATCTGGGAAAGCCCTGCAGAGTCAGTGGGGGCTGGAGCTTATAAGCTCTATTTCCAGGTTCCCAAGTGGAGCCCAGGCCCGGACTGTCCTGTGTATGAAAACCATTAGCCTCATCGCCCTCATCTGCCTGCGCATCGGACAGGAGATGGTCCAGCAGCACCTGAGCGAGCCCGTGGCCACCTTCTTTCAAATCTTCTCTCAGCTGCATGAGCTTCGGCACCAGGTGGGCAGACCTACCTGGCTGGGGTGGGCTGGCCAGGGGCCGTGGCCTCCGCTGACTCCCCGGGCTTCCTGCCCACAGGATCTGAAGCTGGAGTCCGTGGGCCGCAGTGAGGGCCAGCTGCCAAAGGTGGCCTTCTCCGATGGGCAGCTGCGGCTGGTGGACCCCACCCTGCTGGATGAGCTGCAGAAGGTGTTCACCTTGGAGATGGCGTATACAATCTACGTGCCCTTCTCCTGCCTGTTGGGTACTGGCCCATCACGTCCCCTCCCAGCCTCTGTGGCTACAGCTCTTCCCCTGGGAGGGCCCCATGCTTCCCCAGCCCCTAGAGTCAGGAGTGGGTGTTAAGCACAGTTCTCTGGGTCAGAGTAAAGGGATTTGGCCTTAGGCCCCTGAGTCCCAGTGACATATAAACAGGGATTGAGCTTTGGCCAGCAAGGAGGCACGGGAGCAGCCTGTCCTGTCCCTGGGGCAGGCAGGGGAGTCAGGCTGCCGGACTGACGTCTTAGCAGCTGTCTGAGAGGAATGAGCAGCCCACTGTTCACGTAGCTTCCCGTATAGGCCAGGCCCTGTGCCAAGCGTCTACGTGTGTCATTGCCCTGAATAGGATGAACAGCGCTGGTCAGATATGTTGTCATCCCACCACTGAAATCTAGGCTGTGGGAGGGAGAGCGTGACCTGTCTTGTTCACCGTTCTGTTTCTGATGCCCAGCATGGCACGCAGCACATGTGTAAGATGCTCACGTGTCCATACTGAAGGAATGAATCCACATTTTCCTGGGGAGGAAACAGGCTCAGAGATGAAGAGTTACTTGCTTAGAGTTGCACAGACAGTACCTACCCTGCCCTCTGTGGTTCCCAAGCCCTTGGGTGGGTGGTGGCAGTCGATTGCCATCTCCCCTAATCTCAGGACCTCTCCCGCTCCCATCCAGGTGACATCATCCGGAAAATCATCCCCAACCACGAGCTGGTGGGGGAGCTGGCGGGACTGTATCTGGAGAGCATCGGCCCAAGCAATCGCAGCCCTGCCAGCGTGGAGCCCACCGCACCCAGCACCGGCCCTGAGTGGGACCCCCAGGGTGGGGGCTGCCCCCAGGACGACGGCCACTCGGGGACCTTTGGGAGCGTCCTGGTCGGGAACCGCATCCAGATCCCCGATGACTCCCAGCCTGAGAGCCCCGGCCCGCTGGGCCCCATCTCCGGGGTGGGTGGTGGGGACCTCGGCAGCCAGAGCGAGGACAACGCGCTGAAGCGGGAGCTGCCGCGGAGCGCGCACGGGCTGAGTGGGAACTGGCTGGCGTACTGGCAGTACGAGATCGGCGTGAACCAGCAGGACGCCCACTTTCACTTCCACCAGATCCGCCTGCAGAGCTTCCCCGGCCACTCAGGGGCCGTCAAGTGTGTGGTGCCCCTGAGCGGCGAGGACTTCTTCCTGAGTGGCAGCAAGGACCGCACCGTGCGCCTCTGGCCCCTCTACAACTCTGGGGACGGCACCAGTGAGACAGCCTCACGCCTCGTCTATGCCCAGCACCGCAAGAGTGTCTTCTTTGTGGGCCAGCTTGAGGCCCCACAATGTGTGGTGAGCTGTGACGGGGCTGTGCACGTCTGGGACCCCTTCACAGGTGAGCGGGCCCAGGTGAGGCCTGTTCTGTTGCTGCTGTCTGGTACTCCACCAAGGGTGGTGGGTTGGGGTGTAATGGTACGTGGTTGAGGGTGACCCAGTGAGGCCACAGAGAGGGGCGTCTAAGACTCGGAATCCGTCATACCCAAGTTTGAATCGGCTCTGCCAACTTACTTGCCGAGTGACCTTGAGCAAGTCACTCTGCTGCTGGAAGTATCAGTTTTCCTATCTGCAAAATGGGAATCAGAACAGCTGCTTTAGAAGATAACGCATAGGGGTTTGGCTTAACATGCAGCACGTAGTACCTGGTTGGTAAACAGTTGCTCACTTATTTTTTGTCATCATTGTAGGCAGAAATAAGGTTAAAAAGCAGGGGGTGAGGAGGTAGAGTAGCATTGAGGTAGGTGGTGGGGAGGTAGCTTTCGGCGGAGGTGCTGTGTGAAGAGAGCGGCCTGGCTTGGCCATGGAAGTAGGAAGGTGGGAGGGTCAAGAAACATCTTTAGCAGCATTTATTGAGGTTTCCTGGGATGTGGGAGGCAGGTACGGGGTGGGTTGGGGGGATAGGAGGAGTCGAGGCTCTTCCATCAGTGGCTGGGACCCAGATCCACCGTGCCTTTACTTCCCAGGGAAGACCCTTCGCATGGTGGAGCCGTCGGACAGCCGGGTGCCCCTGACCGCTGTGGCTGTCATGCCCGCCCCCCACACCAGCATCACCATGGCCAGCTCTGACTCGACCCTGCGCTTTGTAGACTGCCGGAAGCCTGGCCTGCAGGTCAGGGGCATCCTGTTCCCTGAGCCCTGGCCTGGGTGCCTGGCAGGGAGGAGAGACCCCTGAAGAGAGGAGGCCAGGGCAGAGTTTCTCTTTGGTGACAGATCACACGCAGCAGCAAACCCTGGGGTGGGGGGGACTCTGGCCCGGGATTTGGGGAGCCCCCCCTTGATGGGGGACGAGGCTCAGGCCTTCCAGCTGTGTGGGTTGGGGGATGAGCTGGACCTCGGGGAGATGCGGGTGGGAGCAGGCGGTGGCGCCTCAGCTTGTCTTCCTCTGCCCACAGCATGAGTTCCGCCTGAGCAGCGGGCTGAACCCTGGACTTGTCCGCTCCCTGGCTGTCAGCCCCAGCGGCCGGAGTGTGGTGGCCGGCTTCTCCTCGGGCTTCATGGTGCTCCTGGACACCCGTACGGGCCTGGTTCTGCGTGGCTGGCCTGCCCATGAAGGGGACATCCTGCAGATCAAGGTGACAGACCTGGTCCCCCTCCCCTCCTGGCTGACTGCTCCAGCCCTCACCTCTGCTTAGAGCCCACCCAGGACAGGCTCCAGCTGACCTCCCTTATACCTGCCCGAGGACTGATGGGCAGGGAGGGTCAGGAGCCAGCTGCACCACGGGGGCCTCGGCAGGAGGCTGGCCTCTGGGTGGAACCGGGGGGCCGAGCTGACCCTGCTGCTTCCTGGTGATGTTCTAATGAGTAACCCTTGTCCATATTTGTCTTGCTTGGAGGATCAGGGGTCGGGCCCTGTCCGTGACCCAGTCAGGTTAAATAAAGCTCAGCTGGGAGGCTGTTTACTGCCCCCAGACCACTGAGCAGAGTCCATGCCCCCAGCTGGGCTGTCCCGGTGCGGGCAGGGGCGGATCGGGCATGGGAATCCTGCCCCCACCTCCACCCCCAGCCCATTTTCAATCACAGACCTCAGGGAACTGCTCAGGGAGGTGCAGGAGGGGAGGAACAGGGCTCTTTGTGGGAGGGTTTTTCCAGGCAACTGGGACTCCCTCCCCATCCTAAGTGGCAGCCAGGGGACATGCAGTGCCACTGCTGGGGGCAGGCAGCCCCTGGTTCCCTCCAGGGCTCCCCAGGGGATCCTGGGTTCTGGGTGCCTCTAAATTCTGACTTTCCAAGAAAGCATCAGGCGGTCTCTGGGATCAGCCTGGGTGTTAATCCTGGCTCTGCCACTTATTGGTTCTGTGACCTTGTATGATTACTTAACTTTCCTGAGCCTTAGTGTTTTCCTCTGTAAAATGGGAACAATGACAACAACTTCCTCATAGAGTTGTTATGAAGATTAACCATGGTAAGACGTTTAATATACCTAATACAATGCTTGACGTAGTAAGTGCCCAAATTATAATGATGACTAGGTTGATGACACTTAATATATTACTTTTAACTAACGTTAATATAACGTGGGAGGGTGGCAGCCTGTCCCTGGCTCAGGATGCCCTGTCTTCCTGGGAGATACTGTGGGAGGAAACAGGAAGACCCTGGGCCCTGCTGAGGCTCTGCTCTCCCTGGGCAGGCGGTGGAGGGCAGTGTCCTGGTCAGCTCTTCCTCTGACCACTCCTTGACTGTCTGGAAGGAGCTGGAGCAGAAGCCCACACATCACTACAAGTCAACATCCGACCCTATCCACACCTTCGACTTGTACGGCAGCGAGGTGGTAACCGGCACCGTGGCCAACAAGATCGGCGTCTGCTCCCTGCTTGAGCCGCCTTCCCAGGCCACCACCAAGCTCAGCTCCGAGAACTTCCGTGGCACGCTCACCAGCCTGGCCTTGCTGCCCACCAAACGCCACCTCCTGCTGGGCTCAGACAACGGGGTCATCCGCCTCCTGGCATAGTCCGAGGCAAGAGCTGGCCAGGCGGAGGTGGGCACAAGTCCTCCAGGAGTCCATCCCTCACCTTTGTTTCCCCAGCAGCATCCCTCCTGGCAAGCCCCAGGCCCCATGCCCTGGGTACCCACATGGCCTGCCAGCTAAGGAGGCATGGAGGTCTGGGCTCCTGAACCCCCAGAGCCACTGAGGCTGCCAGAAGGGATCTCGTTCATGGCTTGGGGCGATGCTGCCCCACCGAGCCAGCAGGAAGCAAGAGGGAGAGCCTGGGGAAAGCATCGCTGCCCTCTCTTCTCCCCAGCTCCACCCTCTGCCTCCACATGGGGACAGGAGGCTCTGGGAAGGGGAAGAGAGACTCTCCCTGCCTAGCCAGTCTCCAGCCACAGCACCCCTTGCTGGGCTCTCTCTGCCCCTGTCCTGCAAGGACCGGGCCGCCGCCCCAGTCCAGGACACTGATGGTGCTTGGACTTCAGCCTCTAAGGGCTGGCCATGGTCCAGGAGTTAGGGGCCTTGGGCGGGGGTTGAAGTGTCCTCCCAGCCAGGCCCCGCCCAGTGTGGGACCAGTAGGGGAAGAAAGAGGGCAGGACCAAAGGAGAGAAGATGGACTGGGCCCGGTGGTGCCTGCCAGGAGCGACCCCATGCGTTGCCTGCCCACCCGTCACCACAGTGTTTGTGCCTTGAGCTGATGAGACAGCCCCTGGGTCCAGAGCCCCTGGGGGAGTGGGTCCAAGACCCTGAAAGAAGGGGCAAGAAGGATCGTCTCTGCATCTCAGGTCTCCCTCCTCCAGGGGACAGGGAGACCCAGGCATCCCCAGGTCCTCACATTCTGGAGCAGAGATGAGGTCTGAGGCTGGGCCTCTGCTGCCTTCTCACTATTTGCAATAGTTGTAAATATGATCAATAAATTCTTTGGAAGAGCCATGGAACCGAGTGAGGCTTCTCTTTTTTTTCGGCCGTGCAGTGGAAGCACGGAGCCCCAACCCCTGGACCACCAGGGAGGTCCCTGAGTGAGGCTTTTCTTGACGACGGTGCTAGGGTGGGGAAAAGTTGAAACCCTGCAGCTTCCGGGACAGTGAGGAGAGGGTGGGGAGGTGGGGAGGCAGCCTGATCTCTGTTCTTCAGGCGGTACAGGGTACAGGGCTTCTGGTTCGTGCAGCCCCAGGCCAGTTTCCAGAACGCTCACCCTTGAGGAGCGTAAGGAGGTATTGCTCCCGATGAAGTAGGGTGCTGGGAGAGGCTGTGTCCCTCCGCATCTTTTCTCTCCCCACCCCTGCCTTCTGGATCCAGGCTGGAGGCATCCAACCAGGAGCCTGGGCACGTGAGGGTTGAGGATGGGCATCCTATCCTGGGTTCCCTGCGTCGTCTCTTGCAGCTTCCGCTTCCCTCCTCTTGGGAGGGGGAGGCAGTTATGGGGGAGAGGAAAGGACATTGGAAGTAGGAACCTGGATGTAACTCTGAGCCCAGCTCTGTGTCCTTGGGCAGGTCACACAGCTTCTCTGAGCCTGACTAAAACAGGGATAACCTCTCACTTCACGGGGTCACTGGAAGGCCCCTGTCCTTCCTGGATCTGCCCTCCGGCTGAGGACAGCCTCATCGACCGTCTCCTGAACCTCCTTTCTCTAGGCTCAAGTGGGACCCACATCTACGGGGGTTCCAGGTAGCTGTCCCAGTATTAGATGCCTTGGTGGGAAAGGGGTTTTTGGTCCCAATATCAATGTTTAACCGGATGTGCAGGTCAATATTTACCAGAAGAGAAAGCAATTGGAACAGGGGTTGACTGAGAGCAAAGGTCCTGGTGGGAGGGGAGGGCTCAGCTGGGCTGGCTGGAACCCGGGCAGAGCGTGGGGAGCACCCAAGTGGGGCCAGAGGGACATCGTGTGCAGCAGCGAGGAGCCTGCCGAGGTAAGATGGGTGGCTTGGCCTGGAGCTGTCCACCTTGCCGAGGGGGTCTGGGCTGAGTTTATTCAGGAGGCCTGTCCCTTCCCCGCCTCCTGGGGTGATGAGGAGCCAAGGTGAAGGTTCTGGGGGGAGTCCCTTTGGGAAGTGAAAGACTGGAAGCCTTTTCTTGCCAGGAAGATTCAAAAGCCCAGGTTGGAGATCAGGGCCCTGGCCAAGGGTCCTTGTGTGGGATGGGGATGGGGCCAGGGGTGATAGAAGGATGCTTGAGATGGGGGCAGGGTGGGTGTGTGTGAGACCTGCTCCGAGGCCGGACCAAGACCTGCCCATCCCCACCCGCCAGCCTGGCTTCCCGGAGCCAGCCTGGGGCAGAGAGGGGGCCAGGTCCTGTGTTTTCCGTAAGTCCAAAGGTGGCTCTGGCCAGAGTCATTCATTGGGCTCTGCTGTTGGGTCAACAAGGCCAGTCTCTGGCCCAGCCCACCACCCCTGCTGAGACCACAGTCCTGTCCACCCTTGTGGGTGAGAGCAGACCAGCCAGAAAAGGTGGGCCGATGGACAGCCGGTTGGATAGGAGCTCCGGGGTGGGAGCCCCAGTACAGAGGAGGCTTCAGGGCAGGCCTCCCAGAAGAGGGCCCTTGGGCTAGACTGACAACAGCCATTGCTGAGTGCCAGGCTGTGTAGTCAGGGCTCACGAAGACTGACTTAGGTTGGTCCCCGCAATACACGTGGGTAGAGGTAGGGACTTTCGCCACCATTTTGCAAGATGAGGCAAAGCCCAGAGGGGTTAAGGGAGATGTCCTACGTCCTCTGCCAAGAGGCACAGCCTGGATTCAAACCCAGGTCTGACTCACAACACCAGGCCTTGAAGAATGGGGACTTTTTTTTTGTTTGGGTAATATTTTCCCCCTATGAACAAGAACATTTTCAGTGCATGAAAAGTGAACAACCAGAAAACACAAAGGGGAAAAAGCAATTCAGGGAGGAGTTCAAGCACTTCACCGCTCAGAGTGCTGTGCTTTGGGCGTGTGTGCTGCCGCTGTCGCTGTCCCCTCCTTGGTGATGGCTCAGGACTTTGGCTGCCCGTGAGCGTGAGGGTGGGATTCCACGGCGGGTGTGGGCGCCAGGAAGGAACGGAGGCTTCCCATCCCGCACAGGAACATGGCGCTGCTCTGGGGGCTCCTGGTGCTCAGCCTGTCCTGCCTGCAAAGCCCCTGCTCAGCGGTGAGCCTGGGCCGCGGTCTGGGTGGGGCGGGGAGGCGGCTGCGGGAGAGGCCAGGGGTCTCGCGGAAAGAGGAGGGGGGCAGGGTCGAGGGAGGTCTTGGCTTTAGGGGTTCCCTCACCTCTCCTCGTCCCTTTCTCAACAGTTCTCTCCTGTGAGCACCATGGAGCCCTTGGGCCTGCAGGTACTGGGGAGAGAGAGGCACGGCAGGGAGGAAGGCCCCAGGGGGCCTCGCCTGTGGCTGGTGCAGGGTGGGGAGACCTGCGGGAAGGGTTGCTCTCCATCTGCTTCCTCCTTTCTTCAGCTGATGAGCGGGCAGACCCAGCAGAAGCTACCCCTACTTTCCCTCCTCAAGTTGGGCAACCAGGTACAACCAGGTGGGGCTGGGGAAGAGTGGGCGGGGCCTGAGGGAGGAGGGCCATCAGCAGGGGCAAGGAAATGGGGGGAGGGTGGCAGTGAGGCTGAGGCCTGAAGGGAGAGGGTGGGAGGGACCAGAGGAAGGGACCTAGTCCCCTGAATGCCATTGCCCATGTCTGGACCGGGACAAGGCCCTGCTGTCCCCAGCACAGGGGCTTTGAAGGCCCTGCTGTCCCCAACACAGAACCTGGAGCTGACCCCTTGACCCCACTGACCCCTAATCTGTCCCTGCAGGAGCCTGGTGGCCAGACTGCCCCCAAGAAGGCCCCAGGAGACTGCAAGGGGTCCCCAAACCCGGAGCAGACCCGCAGGCTGGCCCAGGCCATGATGGCCTTCACCACAGACCTCTTCTCCCTGGTGGCCCAAAGCTCCACCAGACCCAACCTGATCCTGTCGCCTCTGAGTGTGGCCCTGGCACTGTCTCACCTGGCACTAGGTACTGTGGGAGCACCTGTCCAGACCAGCAGAGCTGGGAGGCCAGTAGGAACTCATTACCTACCCCAGAGTTTACGAGCAGGTGCTTCCTCCATCAGGGTCACTTGGATGTTTGGTAAAAATGCAGACTCCAGTCTCTGTGAATGAGAATCCCAGGGATTGGGCCCAGGATGTGCTTCTGGTGATTTTTGTGCAAGAATATGATAGGTACAATGTCTCCGTTGGACTGGAGGGTCTCACTGTGGGACCTTCCCCAGAGAGGGAAAGCAATAGGATGAGGTTGCCCAGATTGGCAGCAACAGAGATGAAAGTAAACTTGGGAGTCCTGTCCCTCAGACCAGTTCAGGATATGGGAGGAGAAAGTGCGGTCTCGTGGGCATGCTCACCGTAGGTGTTCAAGAGGGATGGGAGAGGGCAGTGGGGGCGGGAAGGACCACAGCTGCTGTGTCCCCTCCAGGTGCTCAGAACCAAACGCTGCAGAGGCTGCAGCAGGTGCTGCACGTGGACTCAGGGCCCTGCCTCCCCCACCTGCTCAGCCGCCTCTGCCAGGACCTGGGCCCTGGGGCTTTCCGATTGGCTGCCAGAATGTACCTGCAGAAAGGTAGGTGCTGGTGGCAGACACTCCCTAGGCTGTGCCCTGGGGTGGACAGGGGTGAGGGAGACGGGTGTGGGCTCAGGCAGCCAGTCGGAGCACAGGTGGTTGTGGGGCCCAAGTCCTGGCAACAGCCTGTGGGCCCTTTTGTGTAGGATTTCCCATCAAAGAGGACTTCGTGGAACAATCAGAACAGCTCTTTGGTGCAAAGCCCATGAGCCTGACGGGAAGGAAGAGGGATGACCTGGCAAACATCAACCAATGGGTGAAGGAGGCCACAGAGGGGAAGATTGAGGATTTCCTCTCAGATCTGCCAGATGACACAGTGTTGCTTCTCCTCAATGCCATCCACTTCCAGGGTGCGCTCCTCCCCTTCTCGGGTCCCTGCCCGCAGCCCCTACCCCTGCCCCGTAGGCACGCTTTTTTCTGAGGGTCCCTCTTCCTCCCCAGGCCTGGGCCGGGAGGGTAGGAGACAAGTAATGGTGTGGCAGGGCGGAGGCCCAGGAACTGGATGGGGCTGTTGTGGAGAGAGTTCCCTAGGAGGAAACCGAGTCTTAAAAGACCCAGGGGAGGTTCCTGGGAACATGGCAGGGCAGGGGAGAACACAAGCCCAGATTCTGCAATCGCTCCAGGGAACAGACCTCAGATTACCTGGGTATCACCTGGCACAGCACCCCCTGGCGCCTCAGCCTCCACCTTTCATCCCTTAAATGGGTTCTGGGTGGGATGGGGAAGAGACTGGTGGGGTAGAATCTACCTTGGTCCCAGTCTGTATGGCCCCTGCCCTCTGCTGGATTCAGGCTTCTGGAGGAGGAAGTTCGACCCGAATCTCACGCAGAGAGACACTTTCCACCTGGACGAGCAGTTCACGGTGCCGGTGGACATGATGCAAGCCCGCACGTACCCGCTGCGCTGGTTTCTGCTGGAGCAGCCTGAGATCCAGGTCACCCTTGACTCCCCAGCCTGGGCTTGGGTGCTGGGAGGTGGAGAAGGGAGTGGGCACCTGTGGAGCAGGCACAGGGGTCAGGGGTGTGCCCCACCTTCCTTGCAGTCACGTCGCTGGGGCAGGTGGCTCTGAAAGGTCTCGCTGTGCCCCCATCCAGGGAAACTGAGGCTCCAGGCACTGCGGGTTTAGTGGAGCACAAGGAAACCAGATCCCTGCTCTGGGGAGGGAAGACACACAGTGCACGAGCAAACATAAATCAACAGGATAATTTCAGATAGTGGGGGGAAAGGTATTTTAGCTAGAGTGGTCAGGGAACCGTCTTTGAGGAAGGGACACTGAGTTGAGTCCCAGGTGATCTTTGGTTATGGGGGTTTATTACAAGGACCCATGGGTCGTGGGGCAGCAGAGGGCCTCAGCACCCTGAAGCCTGGGAGATGTGACCTGAGCTCTCACACGGTGCTCCTTGGAAGGGAGGATCTGATTGGGATGGATTTGTCAGCATCCTGATGGAACATTCTGATTAGAGAGAGTGCTATGTCAAGCTATCTCAGGTGCAGCCTCCCTTGCTTCCAGCCTAAACATGGTCCCCTTGGCCTAAGCGGCTGATCCCTGGGCCAGTCGGCTGTGGCTGAGATGGCAGTGTTGGTTAGTTTCACAAGGCCGCTTCTGAGAGGGGCTGTGGGCGAGGCAGGCCCTTGGAGCAGTGTCCCAGCTTCTCTCCGGTTCCCCCTGACACGTGGTCCATCTCGTTCACCTCCCCACCAGTTCTATTCCTGCTTCTCCTTCCCGCCAGGCTGTGTCCTGCCCACACTTCCTTCACCCTTCCGTCTCCATCCTTGGCCCTCCTTGGTCTTCCTCTTGTCTCGCCCACCCTCTGCGGGCTGGCCCGGGTAGCCAGACACTGGCATTCCCCTCCCGCCGCAGGGGTCCTGCCCCCTGGGTTCTCTGCCTGGAGCCCAAGGAGTCACATCCACCAGGGCCCATGGAGCCCAGTGGTTTTCATACTTCTTTAGCTGCGGAAACTCCGTTCACATGAAATCTTACCCCAAATCACAGTATAAATACACCCCGGCAAAGTCACTGTTGGAGGAGAGAGGAGTGGATAGGGTACCACCCTTGGCAGCGGCTCCTCCGCTAGGGCAACCTGGTCCATTGTACGCATGGAAGTGAAAGGCGGACACAAGGGGTTCCTCACCCTGAGTCACGGGCTAGCTGGCAACAGAGGAGGAGAGGGAAAACTACCAGTTACTGAGCGAGCGCCGCCTATGTGCAGACACTCGGCCAGAAGCTTTAAAAGCTCATCTCTTTCCGTCACATGTCAGCCTGCAGTGTGTGCAGGTAGTGTTACTCCACAGGTGAGGAAGTGGAGGCTCAGGGAGACCCCACACACACCTGTGAAGGGTGGACTGTCTCATAAGCGATGCTGGCCCGGTCCCCACCTCGGCCTGGGTGCTTTCTGGTTCTCATGCTGTCTCCTTGCCTTGTCTGTAGGTGGCTCATTTCCCCTTTAAGAACAACATGAGCTTTGTGGTCATCGTGCCCACCCATTTTGAGTGGAACGTGTCCCAGGTGCTGGCTAACCTGAGCTGGGGCATCCTGCACCAGCCCTTGCTGCGGGAGAGGCCCACCAAGGTCCAGCTGCCTAAGCTGCATCTGAAATACCAAATGGACCTGGTGGCCATCCTCAGCCAGCTGGGTAAGGAGGCGGGGCATGGGACAGCTCCCAGCTCAGGCTGGAGGGGGTGGGTAAGGAGGAAGCCCCCAGCCGGCAGGTCTGAGTCAGAGCTAGACTTGTGTCCTGGCCTTTTTCTGGGGCTTAGGGAGGTGAGAGGGTTTGATATGCACCCTCGGACTCTCTGTCCTGGGCAGGGGGTGGGGCAAGGGAATGAGGACCTGCTCTGCCCAAGATTGAGCATCGCAAAGAATCCTGGGTGGAGAGCCAGGGGTGGCATGTGAGCTTCTCTGGCTCTCTTGCAAGAGGCATGGGGAGCCCACCATGTACAAAGAGCTCAGTCTCACGGGGTCGGCAGATGAGGAATTAGGTACTTACAATTCAGCGTAAGTGATAAGACAGAGGGCTTCTCTCTAGTCCACCCAGGGAAATATTGAAAAGGCATCTGTCTGGACTTCGGGGCAGGGGCTCAGGGAAGGCTTCCCGGAGGAAGGAACCTTTAAGCTGATACATGAAGGTTAAATAGGAGTTAACCAGCAGTCTGTGGGTTCAAGGTGTTCCCTGGCCGGGATGCCAGACACCCTCCCAGGCAGGTCCATGCAGCATATGGGGCAGAAGGCAGCTCTGACCAGCCATCTCCTGGCCTGGGCAGGCCTGCAGGAACTGTTCCAGGCCCCGGACCTGCGTGGGATCTCAGACCAGAGCCTGGTGGTGTCCAGCGTGCAGCATCAGTCCACGCTGGAGCTCAGAGAGGCCGGCGTGGAGGCGGCCGCGACAACCAGCACGGCCATGTCCCGCATGTCCCTCTCCTCCTTCAGCGTGAACCGCCCCTTCCTCTTCTTCATCCTCGAGGACAGCACGAGCCTGCCCCTCTTTGTGGGCAGCGTGAGGAACCCCAATCCTGGCGCGCAGCCGGAGCCCAAGGAGCAGCAAGATTCCCCTGACAACAGGGACTTTTTCCAGCACCAGAAAGTCTTCCCCCGCGGAGACAAGCCCTTCGGCCCTGACTTAAAACTTGCGCCCCCCTCGGAGGAGGATTACCCCCAGCCTAGCAGCCCCAAGTGAGGGGCTGTGGCCGCCAGCATCCCAAGTCCCTGCTTGGACCAGCCTCTCAACTCATGTGACTCTTTCCAAACAGCTTTGCGGGATTGCGGGCGGGGGCCTGGGGGGCAGTCTGGGAGAGGGGAGGAGGGGAGCCATTCTCTCGTCTCCTCTTGGGGACTTTGGGGTGGGGTGGCGCTGGGAGGAGGGCAGGCATCAGGGAACCATGGGCCTTGATCCCGCATCATTTCTTCCAAAGGGGCTCAGAGGGTGTCCTCGTCTGGGGCTTGGGCAGAAGGGCAGCTGTGGATTCATTTTTGTCAGGAAGGTAGGTAGGTTATTCCCGAAGTTGTCTGGGTCGCCTCCACGCCTGTTTACCAGAGAGGGAGGGACAGGGAGAAGTGGACACCCTGGCTGGGGAGACGGGGTGGCCCGGGGGTGCCGAGCACTGTCGTGGGGTTAAACACGTGGGTGGAGGTCGAGCACCCCGTGCAACTGCCTCTGCCCTGAGCTGCCCAAGGCCCACCAGCCTCCAGCGCCCCCTGTCGCCTCAGTCTCCCCGCTGGTCCTCGGAGGTGCCAACACTGCCAGGACTCCCCTTCTTTCCTCTCCCCTCTGTCCCCTCTGCCTGGTGTCTCAGTGGCTGAGGGGACGGGGGGCATTAGCTCCCGAAGGCTCTTTTGTAAAGTTTTTGTAGTGATTTTTATGCCACCTGAATAAAGAATGAATGGGCCTGTCTGCTTTGATGTCACTGTTTGGGGCGTGGGTGGGAGCAGGGGGGCTGGAGGAAGGCGGGAGGAGGCCACAGGCTGGGCCCCGAGGAGCAGCAGCCCTCTCTGTGCCACGTTTGGCCTCTGGCCACTCGCCAGCCCTTCTCCACCGTGCCGTCCCTCTGACTTCACCAGCCCTGTCCAGGGCCACCCCCTTGCCAGCCTGGCTCTGCTCTCAGCCTGTTCCTCTCTACGGACCTCAGGCAGCCGGCAACAAAGGCGACTCAGAATAGCACCAGCCTCCCGGTTTGGGAGAAGAACTGGCAATTAGGGAGCTTGAGGAGTTTCTAATTACATGCCAGCCCTTCTGCCTGGAGCTGGCGCCCGCCAGACGGGGGCGGGCAGGCTGCCGGGAGCACCGGCTCCAGCTGGAGGCTGTCAGCGCCTGAGGATCTGGGGGAAGCAATTGGGGGCACCTTGGCACAGGGCTGGGGGCAGCATGGGTGTCCACGTGGGTGGGCCCTTGTCTGTGAGTGCAGGGCGTCCATGTGGCAGCAGCCACCTGCGGCCCTGTAGTGCGGTGGTTAAGAGCAAGTCCCTAGGATGGGATCTCGCTTCTTACAATCCAGCAGTGTGTGGAGATGGGAAATAAATCAACAGTGAAATACATGGTATGTCAGAGGGTGGTGAGAGCTCTGGTGAGAAATAAAGCAAGGAAGGCCTCCCTGAGGAGGTGACTTTTGGAGCAGAGACTAGAAGGAGGCAAGGGTGGGTACTACGGGGACATGCTGGGGAAGAGTGTCCTGGGCAGAGGAGTGGGAGCTGCTCAAAAGGTTCAGGATGAGCAGGAGATCCGTGGGGCTGGAGTGGAGTGGGTGAGGGGGGAGATGTAGGAAGGACTCAGAGAGGAACTGAGGACAGACCACTGAGGGATTTAGGGCCACTGTAAAGACTGTTGTTGTTATCTTAGGAGAGGTGAGAAATAACTGGAAAGTTAAATCAGCAAGCCCACCAGCTTAATTTTACCTCCTGAGTTTTTCTCTGCTCTCTCTTCCTCTCCATTTGGGCTCTAGCCACGGTTTGGATCTAGTCATCACTCCCGAGGGTCACTGCTGTCGCCTCCCGGGTTCTCCCTGCTACCGGTCTGGCTGCCTTAACTGCATCCTCTGCCCTGTAAATACTAGTCAAGTGCTTTCTGTGTGCCCAGCACCTCCCCAGGCTCTGGGGCTGCAGCAATGAAAAAGCCAACAAGACCTCTACCCCCCAGAGCCTAAATCTGGTGGTAGAGTGGTCTAGACAATAAACAAGTTAAAATTTTGGGTTGAAGTATAGTATGCCAAGTACACAAGTCATAACTGTACCTAAGCATAATGAATTTGTTTCACGAACCAAGTACCCCTGCGAAACCAGTACTCAGATCAACAAACAGTACTCACTCTCCTGGCTTCTGATAACAGACTAGTTTTTTCTGGTTTTGAACTTTATGTAAAGGAATCGTGCAGTCTGTTCTCCCTTGTGCCTGGCTTCTTTCATTCAACCTCCTGTTTGTGAGAGTCATCCGTGTCGTTGGGGATGGCAATTATTCATTCACTGTGGAAGGCTTTTTTTTTTTGGTTGCACGGGGTCTTAGTCGCAGCAGGCGGGCTCCTTAGTTGTGGCAGGTGAACTCTTAGTTGCGGCATGCATGTGGGATCTAGTTCCTTGACCAGGGATCGAACCCTGGCCCCCTGCATTGGGAGCATGAAGTCTTAACCACTGTGCCACCAGGGAAGTCCCTGTGGAAGGCTTTAATTGAGGGGCACCATGGTCTGAGGTAAGCTCTGGAAGGCTCATTTGGCTTCTGTGAGGAGAACAGATTTAGAGGCACAAATGCAGGAGGAGGGAGGCTGGTTAGCAGGCAAGAGACATGGGTGGCTTGGCCCAGGCTGCTGGCTCTGGAAATGCAGGAAAGTGGTCAGACTTCAGGTATATTTTGCAGGTAGACGTTATAGAATTTGTGCATAGACTGTATGGCAGATGAGGGAGAGGAAAGAGTCACGGATGGTGGGGCTCATCATTCAAATCCCCGGATTTTTGTGTTGAGAAAAATGGGTTTTCCTGAGATGGGAATCAGAGTGAGGGACAGATTTTAGGATTGATTGGAGATTTCCATTTTGAACATGACTGAAATGCCACACTAATATAGGGTGACCATATGTCCCAGTCTTCCCTGGGACGGTTCGCGTTATGTCTGTGGTTCCAGCTTAATTCACAGCACCCGCTTTTGTGCTTAGAAGTGTTTGGATGATGAATTGTATGTTCCTCTTACATGCTGGGCATCCATGTGGCTATGTCAAATTGGGCTGGAAGTGTATATTTGGGAGCTCACAGATGCATTGAAAGTTATGGAACTGGCAGAAATCACCTAAGAGGAGATGTAGATGGAGAGAGAAGAAAAGGGCTGCCAGAATCAAGCCAGCAAGGAAGATGGAAAAGATGGGGCTTTTGAGGTGCGAGAAAAATGAGAGGGTATGGAGAGTCAGGGTTTCAAGGAGGGACAGTTTGCTGTCTGCTGGCGAGGGCAGAGATGTCCATTTGGTGGTCAACGCAGACGTCACCCGTGAACTTGGCGACAGCAATTTCAAAGGAGAACTGGGCACAGAAGCAAGTTGGAGAGTGAGGAAGGAAAGACGCTAAGAGTAAATAGCTCTTTCCCGCATGTCTGGGAGGGAAGATGGAGAAATGGACAGTAGCTTTAGGGGATGCGGCAATAAAGGAAGAGTCTTTAGAGAAGGGAGTAGCAGATGCTGTTCAAAGGCTGTGGAATGGTCCTTCAGAGAAGGATTACATTGATTAGGCAGGAGAGGGGCTACCTGCAGGGGCCTAGTCCTTGAAGAGCACCAGTGCAGGCCCTCTCCTTTGGCAGGCGTGGGACACACTGCTTTCACGCTACTTGGAAGAAAGAGAAATCTTCTTTCTTTATAAGTTATTATAAATAATTAGGACATACAAAAGGGTATAATAAATCGTATAAGGCCACCGTCCAGCTTAAAAAATATTCTCAATATAGTGATAGTCCTACATTCCCTTCCTCAATCCTTCCCCTGCCCCCAAAACCATCATTTGTTTTTTTATTATTTTCATGCATTTCTTTTACTTTCACCACATGAGTTTGTTTTTTTTTAATAAATTTATTTATTTTATTTATTTATTTTTGGCTGCGTTGGGTCTTCGTTGCTGTGCACGGGCTTTCTCTAGTTGCGGTGCGTGGGCTTCTCATTGCGGTGGCTTCTCCCGTTGCGGAGCACGGGCTCTAGGCGTGTGAGCTCAGTAGTTGCGGCTCACGGACTCCAGAGCGCAGGCTCAGTAGTTGTGGCGCACGGGCCTAGTTGCTCCGCGGCACGTGGGATCCTCCCGGACCAGGGCCCGAACCCGTGTCCCCTGCATTGGCAGGCGGATTCTCCACCACTGCGCCACCAGGGAAGCCCACCACATGAGTTTTAATCCCTGAGTGGTATATATGAATAGTATCATTCTGTGTGTTTTTAAACCTTCCACAAATGTATCATCCTGCAACTTGGCATCACTCCATATTGTGAGATGAATCTGTGTTGATGTAAGTGGCTTCCCTTTAGTATTTCTCAAAGCTGTAGGCTTTTTTTTTTTTTTTCACCCTTTATCTAATCTCCCGTTGCTGGACATTGAGGGAGCTTCCTTTTTTTTTTTTTTGCCACTACACAGTGCTGCTGTAACATTCTTGCTACATCCTTGTGCACGTGTGCAGAGTCTTTTCGGCTCACATGTTTAGGAGTGGAATTGCTGAGTTGTGGGTTTGGGTTTTCCATCTTTCACTGCCAGGGCTGCCACATAAGGTTATGCACAACCTTGCCATTTGTTGCCAGATTGTTCTTCAAAGGGGTTGTATCAATTTATGTTCTCATAAGGAGGGCCTAAGAGATCCTGGTCCTCCACATGCTCACCAATACTTGGTATTGTCAGATGTTTCAATTTTGCCCATCTGATGAGTGTGAAATACACTTATCAAAGTATTTAATCTGCATTCCCCTGATTATGGGTGAAAAACGTCTTTTCATAAATTTATTGGCCACTCAGGAGTCTTCATCTGTGAATTACCTGGGCCTATTTTTCTGTTGCATTGTTTTTTTCTTTCTTTTTTTTTTTTTAAATTGATTTGTAGTTCTTTCTATATTACAGTTAGTAATCTTTTTTTGTCAGTTATCTGTGTTACAAATATTTTCTCTTAGTGTGAGGCTTGTCTTTTCATTTTGTTTTACGGTATCTGTTCATGAAAACAAGTTTTTGATTTTAGTGCCAAATTTATCAATCTTTTATAATTTGTGCTTTTTTTGATGTCGTGTCTAAAAAAAAAAAAACTTTCCTACTGAGAGATCACAGAGAAATCCATCTATACATTTTTCTAAAATATTTACATTTTTTCTTGTTGTGTATCTGTGTTTGCATTTGTTTTTTAAGCCATTAAAATTATCTCTGAAAGGATACATATGAAAGAGATTAACATCAGCTGTCTCCAGGGAGTGGAATCAGGTGACTGGAGATCAGAGTGAAAAGGAGTCATTCACTGTATATCTTTAGTTGCTTTTGAGTTTTGAACCATATTAAAAAAAATACCTATTCAAAAAATAAGTGAATAATTTAAATAAAAAGTCATTAAAAAGGTTCTGCAGGGAACCCTCCTACACTGTTGGTGGGAATGTAAACTGGTACAGCTACTATGGAGAACAGTATGGAGGTTCCTTAAAAAACTAAAAATAGAGCTACTGTATGATCCAGCAACCCCACTCCCGGGCATATATCCAGAGAAAACCATAATTCGAACAGATACATACACCCCAATATTCATTGCAGCACCATTTACAATAGCCAGGACGTGGAAGCAACC
Source organism: Eubalaena glacialis (assembly GCF_028564815.1). NCBI lineage: Eukaryota > Metazoa > Chordata > Mammalia > Artiodactyla > Balaenidae > Eubalaena > Eubalaena glacialis. The sequence continues at coordinate 14,299,953 of NC_083734.1, read as the reverse complement.
TAAATGTCTATCGACAGAGGAATGGATAAAGATGTGGTACATATATGCAATGGAATATTACTCAGCCATAAAAAAGAATGAAATAATGCCATTTGCAGCAACATGGATGGATCTAGAGATTGTCATACTGAGTGAAGTAAGTCAGACAAAGACAAATATCATATGATATCGCTTATATGTGGAATCTAAAAAAGTGGTACAAATGAACTTATTTACAAAACAGAAATAGAGTCACAGATGTAGAAAACAATCTTATGGTTACCAGGGGGGAAAGTGGGCAAGGGATAAATTGGGAGATTGGGATTGACATATACACACTACCATATATAAAGTAGATAACAAATAAGGACTTACTGTATAGCACAGGGAACTCTATTCAGTACTCTGTAATGACCTATATGGGAAAAGAATCTAAAAATGAGTGGATGTATGTATATGTATAACTGATTTACTTTGCTGTACAGCAGAAACTAACACAACATTGTAAATCAACTATACTCCAATAAAAAAAATTAAAAAATAAAAATATTAAAAAAAAAAAGGTTCTGGGCTTCCCTGGTGGCGCAGTGGTTGGGAGTCTGCCTGCCAATGCAGGGGACACGGGTTCGAGCCCTGGTCTGGGAAGATCCCACATGCCGCGGAGCGGCTGGGCCCGTTAGCCACAATTGCTGAGCCTGCGCGTCTGGAGCCTGTGCTCCGCGACAGGAGAGGCCGCGACGGTGAGAGGCCCGCGCACCGCGATGAGGAGTGGCCCCCGCTTGCCGCAGCTGGAGGGAGCCCTCGCGCAGAAACGAAGACCCAACACAGCCATAAATAAAATAAATTAAAAAAAAAAAAGAAAAAAGGTTCTGCAAAAACAGAAATTGTTTTTCAGAAACATTTAAACCTCTAATGCACCTACAGTTAATCTTTGTGCATGGTGTGAGACAGGGATCCAGTTTTAAATTGTCCACAGGATAGTCACGCCTTCCCACCTTTCTATGCTTAGCTCATTCTTATTCAAGACTCAGCTTAGATTCATATATTCCAGCTGTGCTGCCATGACACCCTATAGAGCAGTGCTGTCCAGTAGAAATACAATGCAAACCGCATATGTAATTTAAGATTTCCTAGCAGCCACATTAAAAAAGAAATAGGTGAAATTAATTTTAACAATATATTTATTTAACCTAATATATGTAATCAGGGTCAAAATTATTGAGACAGTTCACATTCTTTTTCATACTAAATATTCAAAATCTAGTGTGTACTTTATACTTATAGCAGATCACAACTCAGACTGGCCACATTTCAGTTGCTCCATGGCCACATGTGGTTAGTGGCTATCATATTGGATGGCATGGCTGTAGAGACCGCTATCACAGAATATGCCGAATTATACTGGAAGGATCTATCCTCACATCATCCTCTGTTATTAGCCAGTGAGCTTCTGAAGGGCGGGCACTGAGTCTTAGTCATCTATGTACTCCTTCTCTGTGTACCTAGTGAGTGCTTTGAGTAGAGGTCCTCAATTTTTGGTTGAATGGATTGAGCTCTGGGGACTTCCCTGGTGGTCCAGTGGCTAAGACTCCGAGCTCCCAAAGTAGGGGGTCTGGGTTCGATCCCTGGTCAGGGAACTAGATCCCACGTACCGCAACTAAGAGCCTGAATGCTGTAACTAAAGATCCTGCAGACAGCAACTAAGATCCCTCATGTCACAACTAAGACCTGGTGCAGCCAATTAATTAATTAATTAATTAAATTAAAAAAAAGAAATGATTGAACTCATTTTTTTTTTTTGGCTGCGCCACACAGCCTATGAGATCTTAGTTCCCTGACCAGGGATTGAACCCGGACCCCGTGCAGTGGAAGTGTAGAGTTCTAACCACTGGACTGCCAGGGATGAACTCTTGACTGTTGATACACTCTTCCTTATATAAAGTTGAATCTGGTTCACTGGAAATTTCCAGGGGCCCTAGCTCTGCTCCCTGGAGCCTCACAGGAGGTGAAGTTCCCCTAAATTTTCTCTTCCTCTAAATATCCCAGAGGCTCTCCCTTCCTTTTCTGATCCCTCCTTCTCTGAATGACCACTGGGCTTCTGACCAGGATCCACACATGCCTAGAAAATGTTGTGGTACGTTCTCTAATTATTTCCCAGGTCACTATTTTAGTTTCACAACTGCATTGCAAGTTCCTAAACGCCCCAAGGTGAGCAAGGCCTCGGTGGTCTCCTCCCAGGTGATCTCTGCGGTGCCCAGGTGGGCGGCAGGCACACACGCTCCGCCTCCTCTCAGGACTAATGTTTACAGTTCATCTCATTCTTCCTCTGGTCAGATATTTCCCCACTGCCTTTCCTGATCTTCAGAAATCATAGCATTTCAGGGCTGAAAAAGCACACAGACATCCCAGTACCAACCCCTCATTTTCCAGCTGAGGAAAGGTAGGAGCCATGAGTGATGTCTTGCCCCAAATCCGAGTACCAGAACCAAGGACCAGGAAAAACCCAGAGTCCCAGTTCTGGGCCACTGTTTCCTCTATTCCGGCCTCCTCCTGGGCCTCCTCCTGCCAGACTCTTCCTCAGTCCTGGCTCCCACCCAGGCTGGCCAGGCTGTCCTGTCGGGTGGGAAGGCCAGGACCCCGAAGAAGGTCTGGTGGAGCAGTAGGGTGTGTGAATGTGTCTGTCTGGGGGTGTGTGGTGGAAGGGCAGCAGTGGGTTAAAGTTAACACCGGACAATGATGCAATCACAGACTCCAAATTGAGTGCAGGTCGCTTTAAGAAAGGAGTAGCTGTAATCTGAAGCCTGCTGGACGCTGGATTAGGAGGCAGCAGAAAAAGCTCTGGTGCTTACAGAAGCCCCCTCAGTGTGCAGACCTAGGCTGGGCAATGAGCTGCAGCGCACTCACAGGTAAAGAGCTCCCTGTCTGGTCTGCATGTGTGTCTGGGCGGACGGGGGTGAAGCAGGGGTACTTCAGGGAGCAGAAAAGAGGGGTGTCAGGGAGAGGAGGTGGGGAGACAGTAGTTCCTGCAGCTTGGGCACCAGGGTGAGTAGGTTAGAGAGGGCAGAGGGAGTTGGGGGTCAGAACCCACTTATCCCCCAACCCTACTGAACCACTAGGAGAAGAGGCTGGAAAGACTCCTGAATGAAATGGGTGGGAAACAATGGAGGGGGGTGGTGGCGGGGAAGAAGCAGAGAGCTTGGCTGCTGGGTCAGGTCTGAGCATCACTTCAGGGGGCTCTGCAGCCTTGGGGGAAGGAGGCTGTCGAGGAGCTGTACCTCCACTGGGGCAGCCAGGGAAGCAGCCCATCCTGCAGCCCGGCCATGGCTTGGGCTCAGCTCCCCGCTGCCTTTTCAAAATCAACTGGTATTGATTTCAAAGGTAACTTCCCGACACTGCCAAGCAGCTGGCCTGTGGGGAGGCTTCCGGGCAGGGCTGGGATGGAGGACAGCTGGGTCCTTCTATCCAGTGCCCAACCTTTTTCTTTGGCCAAATCAGCTGCCAGTAAAAGCTGGGCGACCAGTGGGGTTTTGGCCTCTCACCAACAATGACCGCTATTAGCCCAGCCGGTGTATGGGATTTGGGGGTTCAGCTGCCGGAGCTGGAGAGAAGGGCTGCCCGCACCCTTGGTGCTCCCTGGGACAAGCCACAGCAAGGAGTGGGTCTGGGCCAGAGAAAAACTTCAGGCTTCCCAGAAACCCCATCATTGTCTGGCCCAGGCGGGTCCACCAAGAGTTCAGCCCTCAGGCTGAGGGGAGGGAGGGGAAGCGGGCCAGGCACTTCTGTCCCTAAGGCTGGTCCTTCTGGGGTGTGGGGAGGTGAAACTCATGGGTGCCCTGGCCCCGCTCATTCAGGTTCCAAAACTTCAGAAAAAAAGTTGCCTGCGCACTGATGGGGTCACTACGGTGGGGTGGGCCTGGAGGGACCCCTCGGAATCTCCCTCCCAGAGCCAGGGCAGAGGGTGGTGCCCTTCCCTGCACTGCCCATGAGGTCCACTGCAATGTGGCTTGGAGGCTGTGCAGTCCTGGGAGGAGGAGGGATGGTGTTCGTCTCCAAACTGGGTTTAATCTGAAACACATGTACTGGCTCAAATTTATCCTCCCAGCTTGAAGGCAAGATCACAAAATCAGTTCCTTGTGTTTCTTGATTTGGCAATGTGGTAGGAAGGCAGGCCTGAGTTTGGCCCAACAGGGAGGATATCTACCTCCTCCCCCTGCCCTCCCCTGCCTGGTAGGACAGGAATCTGGCTTGGACACTGCCCTTTGGACAGGATGGCACCATTGTCCCTGTGCCCCTGGCCAGGCGATGGAGGCCTGGACAAGCCCACGGAACAGTCATCTTAGACAGGGCACCGAGTGTGCTCAGAGGGGGCCCCCGTGCAGACCCTTACTCTCTACCCTCTCACTGCCCTTGCAGGGGGTTTTCAATCATCTCTCCACTTCCCTCATCCCCAGGGCTTGAGGTGGAGGATTCAAAGAGGGGCCATTAATACTATGCGTCCTGGAGACTGGCTCTGGGCCAGCTGTGGACCCAGGTGCCTTTCCCTGCCAGGGTGGCTCACCTCATCTTTAGTCCTCAGTCCACTGACGTGGTGACAGTGATCACATGACCCAAGGTTTGGGCTCAGACTCTGTAGGGACTCCTACAGAGAAGATCCATCTTCAAGTGCATTTGAACTTGGTTTCCTTAAACACCATGCCAGGATGACATCTCCCACCTCCTCCCTCCTATCTCAGTTCCCTACCCTGGCCCAGGAACTAGAGCTAACAGCTTTCCCTCTAGCCCTGCACCTCACTGAATTTCCAGTCTCCGCTAAACCAGTCTGCTGAGGCTCAGGCAGGGAAGGCCCCTGCCAGCTCTGGGTGGGGCTGGCTGGGTGGAGAAAGCAGCTGTGAGCCTGGATGGCTTTAAGGGCTCTATCTTGCACTGCAGAAAGCTTTTCCCGTTGTCTCAATGGAAGATTTCTCCCTGAGTGGCAGGGGCAGCCGTGGGGAAGAGCAGCTGGCTGGGAACACAAGGGTCTGTGGAACTTACTGCGAGACACATGCTCGAGATCAGGGTTTAGAGAGAAAGCCGGGCTGGGGCCCACTGGCCGTCCAGCCGTAAGCCGAACAAACTCAGAGGCCATCTTTTCTTTTGCAGCCTTTCATGCTCTACAATGTTGTCCAGTGGCTTATTAGACTTAATTTTAAGGACTTTGACCAAAAATCACACACTGCACTCTTAATTTTCCTATTTGTTCTGAGAAGTCAGGAAAGCGTGTGTGTGTGTGTGTTTATGGGTATATGAAAGGAAGAAGGAGCTTGAGACCCTTGGCCTGTGTGTGTTTGTGCACACACCGGTGTATTTGTGTTGCAGGGGAGGGGAGGGGCAGGGAAGACAGATGATAAGTTCTTTTTTTTTTAATAAATTTGTTTATTTATTTATTTATTTATTTATTTATTTATTTTTGGCTGCGTTGTGTCTTCCTTGTTGCACGCGGGCTTTCTCTAGTTGCGGCGAGCGGGGGCTACTCTTCATTGCGGTGCGCGGGCTTCTCATTGCGGTGGCTTCTCTTGTTGCGGAGCACGGGCTCTAGGCACGCGGGCTTCAGTAGTTGTGGCTCGCGGGCTCTAGAGCACAGGCTCAGTAGTTGTGGCTCACGGGCTTAGTTGCTCCGCGGCATGTGGGATCTTCCTGGACCAGGGCTCGAACCTGTGTCCCCTGCCTTGGCAGACAGATTCTCAACCACTGCGCCACCAGGGAAGCCCAGATGATAAGTTCTTGACATGGCAGTATGGATGGAGGGAGAGCAGAGGTCCTGGTTGCTGAGACCTTGTCCCACTTTCTAACCAGAAGGCCTCTCAGAAGATCTTATTTGTGAACACCCCCAGCTGCCTGCATCCCCTCCCACCTCCACATCCTGATTCCAGGGGTGAGCTCATAGAGGCAATGAATGTAGGAGGGCAAGGGATGGGGGAGCCCTAGACCCAGAGTTCCCTTTTCCCTTGTGGTCCAGGGGTCAGACCAGAGTCCTGTCCAAAGAGGCTACTGCTCAGGAGGTAAAGGGACTTGGGTGGTCTAACTAAGAAGTGGGGTTACTTAACCTGAAGGAAAGAATTCTTGGAGGTTTCAGCGCTAGATCTGAGCTAGCAGGGGGAAGAGGACCTGGCTTCCCCCAGAGAGAAGGGGGGCCCTGGGGTTCCAGGAGTAGGGAGACACATTTTGGCTCAGGGATCATTGGAGAACTCACCTGTCTCTGGTGTCGCTTGCTAAGTGCTATGAAGGCATCATCTAATTTAATTCTTATCACAATAGGTAAGTACTATTTGATTTCCATTTTACAAGAGAAGACACTGGGATTTAGAGAGGTATTAAGACACAGAATTGAGGGGGATTCCCTGGCGGTCCAGTGGTTAGGACTCAGCACTTTCACTGCTGGGGCCCGGGTTTGATCCCTTGTCGGGGAGCTAAGATCCCGCAAGCCGCACAAAGAAGACACAGAATTGAGATTTGAACCCAGGCTGTCTGACACTAGACCCAGCACTCCTAACCATGAGAGTAAGAGCTTTTGACACAGAACTGTCCAAGAAGGGAATGAGTTGCTTATGAGGCCACAGGTTCCAGGGCAGAGGAATTCAAGGAGAGAGTTTGAGAACTTGGGGGTTGCAGGGGCTGGACCGGATGCCCCCATTCTCTATATTCTGTGACCTAGGTTCTGCCCCCATGCTTTTACTAGACATTGACCCAAATCCTATATCAAGAGCTGTTCAGTGTGCCCGCAGGGAAAACCCATGTCCACACAGAGGAGCCCACTGCTGGGTCTTCACTACCCTGGACGTTTAGGCTCAAAGGTGGGTCTCCTGCCACAGACAATGGATGAAAGCACAAGCTCACCATAGGACCGTGGGCTGTGAGGCAGGGGGAGGTCTGGGGAGGTGCTGAGAGGGAGGGATCAGCTAGCTGAGGGTCCACTTCCAGCCCGGGGAGGCTGGAGGGAAGGTGCCTAGCCCTGCCAAGACCCTGCTACCTGCCCAGGGCGGCCGGGTGTTGCAGGGTGGTGGGTGAGGGAAGCAGCCTGCTTTCCCTTTTGCTTTCTTGCAGGCCCCAGGATGCAGGCGCTTGTGCTACTCCTCTGGACTGGAGCCCTCCTCGGGCACGGCAGCTGCCAGAACACCAGCCTGGAGGAGGTCAGAGGCGGGGGGTGTGTGGTGGGGGCCTGGGGGGGGGCATCAGCAATTCCAGCCCCTCCTCAGTAGGCAGCATGGGAGACAGGACAACACCCAGGTTGCAGGCCAGGCTCTGGCCTTTCTGTCCAGACAGGGCCTTGGTTTTTCCATCAGCAAAACATAGTGTCTCACCCTGCCTTTCACAGAACAGAGTGGGGACAAACGTAAGATCCAACAAGGTGAAAGGCAGAAGCGCTCTAACAAGTCCAGGGCTGTCCCTTCAGTGGAGACCTTTTCTCCTTACCTTGCATTACTTGTGGGTCTCACTGAGTGGATGGTGGCCTTGGATATTTGTTCCAGTCCTGACCAGGGTGCAGCAGAGGTGTAAGAGTGTGGAAAGGCCTCTTTCCTGTCCAGAGAGAGCACAGTCGGGTTGCAAAGGCAGATGCTGAGAAGCCTATGCTATGTGACAGTGGGCGTGGGAAGTGACTGTCACACAAGGGACCAGGGCACTTCTGGACCAGTCCCTTGTCTTTTTTAAAAAAAAATTAAAATTAATTAATTAATTAATTTTTGGTCGTGTTGGGTTTTCATTGCTGCATGCAGGCTTTCTCTAGTTGGGGCGAGCGGGGGCTACTCTTCGTTGCAGTGCGCGGGCTTCTCGTTCGGTGGCTTCTCTTGTTGTGGAGCACGGGCTCTAGGCGCGGGGGCTGCAGTAGTTGTGGCACGCAGGCTTCAGTAGTTGTGGCTCGTGGGCTCTAGAGCGCAGGCTCAGTAGTTGTGGCGCACGCGCTTAGTTGCTCTGTGGCATGTGGGATCTTCCCAGACCAGGGCTCGAACCTGTGTCCCCTGCATTGGCAGGCGGATTCTCAACCACTGCGCCACCAGGGAAGTCCCTGGACTTTGTCTTGAGTTCCGAGTTTGAATTCTGGTTCAACCTCTCACTAGCTTTATCATCTTAGACAAGTCACTGTTACTTGAGTCTGTTTTCTTATCTATAAAATGGGATTAAAAATATCCTTACAGGGCTATCACAGACAGTCACTTATTTTTTATCTACTGAACACCTACTCTGTAGGTGCTGGGGATGGGTGGAAATATGAAAGACTCAGTTCTGGCTTTCAAGGAACTCAGTGTTTTGAGATAGTAGTCTTTGGTGGTATCATCTACATTGACTAGAATGAAATGAAGTAAGTCAAATAAAAAGAACTAGCACAGAGGCTGGCACATGGTAGGTGGTTAATACAGAGGTGGTAGTTGACTCTGAAAAAATGGTCAGAAAACCAAAAGGTGCCTTCAGATTGGGGCCATCAGGGAAAGTCTGTGGTGGAGGGGGTGATATCTAATCAGGGCCATGAAAGACAGGAAGGGTTTGATAGGAGGGTCCAGGTGGAGACCCCAGAGCAGTGAGCAAGGGTAAGCAGACAGGGAGTCTGTCTGGCCTGAGAACAGAATTTCTTCGGAAGGGGGACTCCTCTCCTTTTATTTATTTATTTTTAATGTGTTACAGGCCTGAGGCTCACAGGTCACTGCTGCTTAAAGCTGGCCAGCTAACCTCTCCCCAGCAGAGCGCCCCTACAGGAGCAGCGGGCACAGACTCATTCCGTTAGGCTAAGCGTACCATCCTCAGGCAGGACAGCCCTCAGGGACCAGAAGGACAGTGCCACACAAAGCGATGAGGCCAGTCATCCCATGCTCATCTGCACTGGCCCTTGTGCTCAGATGCAGGGCTCCCTGACCCCCGAGGCCACGGGGGTGCCAGTGGAGGAGGAGGACCCCTTCTTCAAGGTCCCTGTGAACAAGCTGGCGGCCGTCGTCTCCAACTTTGGCTACGACTTGTACCGCGTGAGATCCAGGGAGAGCCCCGCTGCTAATGTGCTCCTGTCTCCGCTCAGCGTGGCCACGGCGCTCTCTGCCCTTTCGCTGGGTGAGTTCCTGGATGCAGAAAGCCCTGGATCCTAGAGCTGCCCCCCGGCCTCTGCACATATCTGACTCTAAGCCCTGGAGACACTTCACTCAGGGAGGGTGAAGAGGGCCAAGAGGCTGGGCCTGGTGGTCCCGGCGTGTGCGGAGTGGGAGCTCAGGGGGGCAGAGCACTGCTGACACGGGTGTGTGGCCTCGGGACCACTTATTGACATTCCTTAAGCGAGCTTCTCCTATGTGCCAGCCTCGCCAGTGTGGCTAGGTTCTGGGGACATAACTGCACACAAACAGGCACGGTCTGTGCCCTCGCTCGGGTCACACAGCTGAGCTCACGGGGGAAACGAATAAACAGGAAACTGCAGAACAGTCTGGTAAGTGTTGTGATGGGAGAAGCACGGGGACTTGAACCCTCACTCCCACCCTTATATCTCTCTAGGCCTGATGCCTTTAGCCTACCTTCAGGAAAATCTATTTTTCCTCCATTGCCTTCAAATTCCTTTCCACCTAGAATGTCTCCAGTACCAGCAGACAAGAAGACTTAGGGTGCGGTGTCCCTGCCCCGTCCCAGGAGCTGGCCTGACTTGGGCCCCAGTGGGCAGTTACAGAGGTTCACACGCCCATCCCTCTGGCAGGAGCGGAGCAGCGGACAGAATCCAGCATTCACCGGGCTCTCTACTATGACCTGATCAGCAAGCCAGACATTCACAGTACCTATAAGGGACTCCTTGCCTCCGTCACCGCCCCAGAGAAGAACCTCAAGAGCGCTTCCCGGATCGTCTTTGAGAGGAGTGAGTCGCCCGGGCTGCCTGAGGCGCATGGGGCTCTGTGCTGCACATGGGGGTTTCCTTCTAAACACCAGAGCACGTCTGCCCTGGCCAGGCCTGGCCCTGGTGGGCAGGAAGGGGCCCTGTGAGCCCAGAGAGGATCGGAAAGAGGAAATGAGCTGAGGGAGGCAGTGGGAGGGTCGGGCAAGGGCAGTAGTGTGAAGAGAAACAGTAATGAGTGAGATCTGTTGTTCCCCGTCCAGTGCCTGGGGAAGCTGGCGCGTCCCGGGAGGATGCCAGGCAGGAAGTCAGGGCCTGCTGAGGGTCAACCAGAACCTCTCAGAGAGGATGCTGGGTTAGTTCTCAGAGCACACTAACCTCTGCCCCGTCTCTTTGCAGAGCTGCGGATAAAAGCCAGCTTTGTCGCACCCCTGGAAAAGTCGTATGGGACCAGGCCCAGAATCTTGACTGGCAACACTCACTTGGACCTTCAGGAGATTAACAGCTGGGTGCAGGCCCGGATGAAAGGGAAAATCGCTAGGTCCACGAGGGAAATGCCCAGTGGAATCAGCATTCTCCTTCTTGGTGTGGCTTACTTCAAGGGTGAGGGCTTCTCCACTTGGCTCTTGGCCAAGGGTAGACAATGAGTGTCAGATGGGGCCAGGAAAGAGGGGGAGTCAAAGGAGGCAGAGGAGGACCCAGGAGAGGCACCTGCCTGAGGGCTGCCTGCTTGTCATCAAACCCAAGGCAAACATTGTATAAGTGCCTACAAAGTGTAAGGGGCTGTGGAGAAAGACTAGCAGAGATAAGGGGGCACTCCCACTCTTGCACCTGTTTGGGGCAGGCACTGGTAGATTTCTGGCTGGAGCCAGGTGAGGGTCCAGGCCCAGCTCTGCCTGTACTGGCTGGAGAGCCCTGCACAAGCTTCATAGCCTTTTTGGGCCTGTTTTCTCGTCTCTCACTTGGGGATGATACACTGACTTCAGGGACACTCTGTCTGTGTCGTCTCCCATCTTTTTTTAAAATTTTTTAACATCTTTATTGGAGTATAATTGCTTCACAATGGTGTGCTAGTCTCTGCCTTACAACAAAGTGTATCAGCCATACATATATATATATCCCCAATATCTCCTCCCTCTTGCGTCTCCCTCCCACCCTCCCTATCCCACACCTCTAGGTGGTCACAAAGCACAGAGCTGATCTCCCTGTGCTATGCAGCTGCTTCCCACTAGCTATTTTACATTTGGTAGTGTATATATGTCCATGCCACTCTCTCACTTCATCCCAGCTTACCCTTCCCCCATCTCCCATCTTCACATGGACCCTAGCATCATGCCCGGGGCACACGACAGGTAGTTGATAAACCGTTGTTAGTTTTCTAACAACATTCTTCTAGGCTGTGTTGATATGCCCAAGTCTATTCCACGGGCCCAGTGTGAGGCCAGCCCTATTCATATGAGCCTTGGGTGGGATTTTGGGCAGCCTCCCCTTAAAATGTCTATCAGGCAGTGTTGAGAGTGGACCCCTAAACTCCTAGAGTAAAGTCCTCCCTGAAGCACTGAGCTCCAGGACATGAAAGAAGCCATTACAGACCAGCATGTTAAAGGCCACATTAAACTATCGACTTGCTGTGTGAGCGCTGGCAATCACTTCACCTCTCTGGGGTTCCGGGCTTTTTCAGCTATGAGAGGGTTGATGACATGACGTCGAGGTCCCTTCCAGCTCTGGCCTCCCTGGATTGTCTTCCGGACACAACACTGTAGAAGTGTACACCAGTTTATCTTTCTCCTAGGCTATCACAGAACTTGAATAAACCCGACAATCAACCTATTTCCTCCTGAGTTTACATATGGAAGGTATTCAGGACCCTAGAAATTTTGTGGTCCAGACTGCACATTCTGAGATAGAGCTATTCCCTGATGTGTCAGGGCCTCTGACGACTAAGATTCCTGTAGCCAGGCAATTTTCAGCAATATGCTTTGGCCTCAGCAAGGTCCCAATGCCTTTCTGGTCTCCTGGGGCTCAGGGCACTCCATTTGTTTCATTCCAGGGCAGTGGGTAACAAAGTTTGACTCCAGAAAGACTTCCCTAGATGATTTCCACTTGGATGAGGAGAGGACCGTGAAAGTCCCCATGATGTCAGACCCTAAGGCCATTTTACGCTACGGCTTGGATTCTGATCTCAACTGCAAGGTCTGTAGGGGTAGGGCGAGCAGTGGGTGTGGGGACAGGCTGGATGGTGTAGTGGGAATAGAATGACTTTTGAGATCTGACAGCTGTCTAAATTTTCCCTGCTGTGTGACTTTCAGTAAGTTAATAATTTCTCTAAGCCTTTTTTCCTCAAAATAAAGGGGCATAGTTATCTAAACTTATCCTCTCACTCAGGGTTTCCTGTAAGGGTTGATAAGGTAATATGAAATGGGCCCTCAAGACTGGGCACTCAAGGGACTTCCCTGGTGGTCCAGCGGTTAAGACTCTGCGCTTCCAATGCAGGGGATGTGGGTTTGGGGAACTAAGATCCCACATGCTGCGCAGCCCCCCCAAAAAAAAGTATGCAGGGGAGTGTCATGATCAACGTATACTATACGTCTGAATAAATCTGAAAAAATGTTAATAAGCATGAAATTAAAAAAATTTAAAAAAAGATTGGGCACTCAAATGCTGGTGTTAATTCTTGTCTTTTCTTTCCTTCTTTTTCTCTTTTTTTTTGGGAGAACTTGTATTTCTAGAAGTCAAAGTTAAACTTTCAAAAACTGTCACAAACTCCAAACTGCTGGCATTCTAAGTCTTTCATACCTGACTTTTGAAAATTCGAAGTCAGTAGTTCTTAACTTTTTTCTTTGGAAATCGGACAAAACACCTGAAGCACTGGAGAGAAATGCCACGTGTGCATTTCTGTAGATGATTTCAGGGGCTCTTGGGACCTCTGATGTCATCTGTCCTGTGGACCTGAGGTTAAGGACCTCTGCTCAAAGGACCATTGTATTGCTGTTTCTGTGTGCTCTGCCCGGAGTCCCCATTTCTAATCCAGGGCTCTGTACATAACAGATGATCAGTAACTGTTGGCAGACAAACCTTGGGAGAAAACACAGACCTGGAATTCAATTCTAGCTCTTTAGAACCACAGGAGATAATTCTTTCAGCAGATAACTTCAGTTGGTATTAGGCCCAGGTAAGAAAAGACAACGGCCTACTTTTTGCAGAAACATCAGTAGACATCTTGCTGCCGGAAAGCAATAGCTTAGAGGGACAACTGTTACATAGATGAGGGGCTGGGAAAGCGTGGCAGGGCCTGGTTACAGGAGAGGAGAAGGCGGCTTGCGGGGGGGGGGGGGGGGGAGTGTGTATGTCTCTCTCTAGGCTCCTGGGCTCCAAAGGACTAACGCATGTGCTTCCTCCCTGTTGTTTCAGATTGCCCAGCTGCCCTTGACCGGGAGCATGAGTATCATTTTCTTCCTGCCTCTGAAAGTGACCCAGAACTTGACCATTATAGAAGAGAGCCTCACCTCTGAGTTCATTCATGACATAGACCGAGAACTGAAGACTGTTCAAGCGGTCCTGACCATCCCCAAGCTGAAGCTGAGTTACGAAGGCGAACTCACAAAGTCCGTGCAGGAGTTGAGTATGTTTCTTCAAGACCTCTTTGCCCCTGGGGTGGGTGGGGTCGAGTCTTTGAGCCTTCCACCTTGCTAAGCAGGACGCAAAGGCTCCATGGCATTGTACTGAGGCCACGGATGATTCCTTAATTCTAATAGTGCTGGAGGGGAAGACTGAACTGCCTTCCTTATCAGACTCATTCCTCAGCCCCAAGAGCATATGTCCTATAACAGCAACTCAGAACACTGCCTCTGAAGATAGGTCTGTTGACCTGGTTTCTAATCTTAACCTCACTTGCTGTGTGCTCCTGGGCAAGTCACTTAACCCTTAACCAGCCCAGAGCTCTACATACCTCACGGAAGGTCAAAAGTGGTGTTCCACTCCCGGCTTGCTTGCCTTCTTGAGAATCAGAATTTAAGAATCAGGACTGTACTCTTCCTCGGGGTGTTGACGAGGCAAGGTTTTAACGGAAATCTCTCTCAATCTCTGCAGAGTTGCAGCCCTTGTTTGATTCACCAGACTTTAGCAAGATCACGGGCAAACCTATCAAACTTACTCAAGTGGAACATCGCACTGGCTTTGAGTGGAATGAAGATGGGGCAGGTACCACCCCCAGCCCAGGGCTTCAGCCTGCCCACCTCACCTTCTCCCTGGATTATCACCTTAACCAACCTTTCATCTTTGTACTGAGGGACACAGACACAGGGGCCCTTCTCTTCATAGGCAAAATTCTGGACCCCAGGGGCACTTAATACTCCAATTTAATGTTCAAATACCCCAGAAGAAGACAACGCTAGAGGGATGGCAGGTTATATATTACATGAAGGCTGCCCCTATGTTTCAATGTATACTTTGCAATAAAAGTGCTTTATCCTTAACTTTTGTTACCCTGTTCCTCCTCCTATATTGAGCTATGTTAAATTTAATATGAAGATAAATAACCCTTTAGGAATTTGCTGGTCCCGTATTTATAGTCTGGGTCTAACTAAACTCTGCAGAAAGTCACCAGGTGAGATAAGAACTGTAGTTGTTTGCATTGTATGATGTCGGGATTGATTCTCTGCTCTGTGGGGTTTACACTCTAGGACACTAATCCCCCTGGGAAGGGATTTCCTGTCCCCACAATCAGTGGACCGTGCTCTTAAATACACCAGACTTTAGGTTTTAATGCAAGCACGGATATCCCCCAGTCAAGCTAATGTCACCTGACAACACAGGATAACATGCAGACAGATAAGGGAGGAAGTCTGTAACTTCAGGAAATAATTCTTTATTTTATAGAGCATTTAAAGAAAGCTCTCAAGTTCACATAAAATGAGGTCTGCAATGTAAAATTCTACACATATTCTTTTTAAGGAAGGGGGCCTATTTTACAAAGTACAACAGAACCTCCTTTTTCAGGAACATGAAACATGCCAAGTGTCTGGAAAAGAACTACAGAATTGGTCACAAGACTAAATTTTTCTTCTTGAAAGAGTTAGCTCTACCAAAACATCTCATTGGCCACAGCCCTTGCCGAAGTGAGTGAGTAGAAAGGAAGATAAATGCGATTCTGCCTGCCCTTCATTCAAATATTTGAGCGTGAACCATGTTCTGAACACTCAGCTTCCTGAAAAGCTACTGCCAGGCAGCTTCAGGGCTATTCAGTTCCTGATTATAATGCCGGGGCAACCACTGGGCACTTCTTGGGCATGGCCGGGGTGGGCAAGCTCTCAAAGCAGCGTGTATTCTTTTCCACCAACTCATCTGAACCACTTGGTCCCCAGTGGTGACAGAGCACCCAGGGTTCAGACCCAGAGTCTCCCGGCCTTCTGACCGGGATGGGGTTTAGACTATTGCTATACATCCAGGTAGACAACGGCTATCATTCCTACTTTTTGTCTCTTAAGTGTGAAACCGCTAGCAACAATGCCCGCACCCTTAGCATCTTCTGAAGTTTTTTTTTTTCCCTTCTCAGTAATTATGCAGTCTGTATTTCATTTGCCTGCTTGGGGAGGTAGAAAAAAGCGGTCTCTTTTCAGGCTTGCTAATAAACAGAACTCAGAAACAATGTGTTACAAAGTCATTGCTACAAGTTTGATTTTATTAGTGTTTGGTCAGTGAGTCTGCCCAGAGTATAGAATGAAAACCAGAGAATAAGGACTCGAAAACTGGTAGAAAACAAATTTAGAGTTGCCATCCTAGGAAGAAATTGCCCAACAATAAAATGGCCCCATATTTATTTCTCTATTCACAATTTATACTCCACCGGTTTTAACAAAGGATTCAAGGAAGCTAGGTACCATAAATGAAACTATATCTCCAGAGGTAAGGAGCCTCACTAATTTCTTGCTTATAATTATTTTTCAATTACAATACAACTATTAAGAGTTTAAGTTCCCACTGGAGTGGTACACAACATTTCATTACTACTAGAAACCATAGGAATGTTCCAGGGAAACAGACTATCATCATTTAGTGAGGTGGCATCTAGCCAAAACCCCAGGCTAACATCCAGATGCCTGCAGATCAGCTAAAATCCTTTTAAAGGGCTTAGGCTCTCCAGATACCAGTTTTAAGTTTTTTCTGGGAACCGGGAGTTTTTGTTGCAGAGCAGTCAACTACTTCAAGAAACATGCATCAAAATAGGTGAGCACGTCTCCAACTGCAAAGCTTTCTAAGCCCTCCCCTCCCCTCATACACTAGGCTTGTGACTGTCGGGCAAGTCCTGTATTGTTTGGCGACAGCTCAGCAGCAACAGACCCTCTTTAACTCCTCCCACGCGGGCTCCTTTCCTGTTGGTCAAGGTCCCCTTGGGACCCTATTCGTTGGGTCCCACAGGGATGGGCGGCAAGTCCAACAAACAGGATTTCATCTTTTGTAGCTCCTGGATCTCATCATTCCAAGGGCCATAGTGCACCAGCAGAACCTTTTCTGCCTGTTGTATTGTGTTCAGAGCTTCGGGTATTGCAAACCTGAACCAAAGGAGGTAAGAGGAGTGAATCCACCCATTCAATCAGGCAAACATTAACTGAGAGCCTACTCATACCCTGTGGAGAATGTGAAGTAGATCTTTTTTGTCTTCAAGGATCTTACAATCTAGAAGGGCAGATAAGACTCTCAGAAACACACTGAAAGGCAGAGTTTGAGATGAAAGTTATGAAAAAAAGGTATAAAGATTCCAGGATTCTGAGAAACAGGCAGATCTCAAAGCACTAATCTGATATTTACCCCAAGGTTTACTCAGGAGTCTCTGCCTTAGAGTCACGGAGTCTGCCTATGGCCTGACTCTGCAGCCCTTTCCCTCTCTCTGACGGGGTGGACTGCCTCTATGTCTTGGGTATCAGGTCCACCCACCTCATAATCCTAGGACCGAGCTTCAAACACTTTACCACACAGCAGGTTTACCAAGGTTGGACATATTCCATCTAGAAATACTGACATTAGGGCCTCCTAGTGATCTCAGTTACAAAAGCGGGTGAGGCATCAACTCATCAACCCTACTGTTCTTTCCTTTGAACCTTTAAAGCTGGGTTTCTCAACCTTGACACTATTGACATCTGGGGCCGGATGCTTCTTAGCTGTGTGTGCGCGGGGCTGTCTCGTGCACTGTCCTCCACCCTGAGTCATGACAATCAAAAATGTCTCCAGACATTGCCAGATGTCCCCTGGGGAGCCAGATGACTCGTGCTTGATTACAGCTGCTTTAAAAGGAATAGGACCAGGCAGCAGGAAGAGGCCCAGGAGCTGAGGGTGCTGAGAATGAGTGCTGAGGGGGGGAGGTGTGAATAACTGCCTGGGGGGGGGCGGGGCAGGGGAGGGGACTGAGAAGAACCACTATGACGTGGCGGTGGCGGGTTGGGGGGCGGGGGCCTGGGCAAGTTCTCCCTGGGAAACTCCCTTCAGAGCTAAGAGCTTCCCCATATCTCTCAGGAGGAAATTCTAAAGTTTCAAGTCTGTCAGCAGAACAGAAGGAAGAATCTCTCCTAAAGGGGAAATAAAGACGTGTCAACATGCTTAAAAGCACTGTAGAAAAAAAAAGGAATACACAGAAGAGCCTAATAAAAGAACAGTATGCAGCCCGGTGAAGTGCTAGGAAACAAGAGAAAGACTTACCCATTGAAGAAGATTTGGGCCAGTTTGAAGAGTTCATGGCCCATCTCAACACTGGATGGCCCGTGGCGAACCTCAACCACTCGGAGACTCTTCTGTAGATGGGTGGCTGACTTCTCCCAGTCCCCTGCAAAGAAAGGAAAATCTGGTTCCAGAAAAGAACCACAGTCAACTATGGATGAACATTTTCAGGGTAAGGAAAGCTAAATGGAAGTGAGAGCAGCCTCAGCCGAAAGATTAAGAGAGAACCAACCAGACGAGGCTAAGATCATGACCAAACACACAAGGCAGGCTCATTCCTTGGAGCGGAAGGTGAAGACACACACCTTACCTAAGGCAGCATAGGCCTGGGCCAGGTCATCCTCGATTTCTCCCACCACGCTGTGTTCCGCCAACAGGAAGCTCTCAGCATCATGCTGGCATCCCAACAACAGCTGAATGGCTTGCTCTATCAATTCAGAGGAAAGTGGCCTCGTTACAGACACAAACCCCGTCTTAGAAATGAGAACCCAGCCCTTAAATTCTCTATGGGCTGGGATGAATGTGGAAACCCCACTTTGTCTCCTTGGCTTGTGATCAACCCACAATTTTTGTTCCAATAAAGCTGTTCTCTTATGTTTTCTCTTTCAATAGCAAAAGGTGCTGGGTGAGGCCTCCCCTCATTTATTGTGGGTTTCCAACTTCAGTTTGAAGTGGAATGACTACATTCCATTTATGGTCATTATTTCTCTTGACTCAGAAATCTAAGCTAAAGGTCAACTTTCATAAAAATAGGGTAAATAAACTCCCACAATGTCAAGCTCTAAGGCAGAGTTTTCGAAGGTAACGAGGGGTTCCATCACTCCCTTTCTGGAAAAAGTAGGATACTTACACCCATTGGGCACATGCCCCACTGCCCTTTATTTTTATTTTTAAAAATATTTATTTATTTATTTATTTTTGGCTGCCTCAGGTCTTAGTTGCCACACGTGGGCTCTTTTGTTGTGGTGCGCGGGCTCCAGAGCATGGGCTCAGTAGTTGTGGCGCTCGGGCTCTCTAGTTGTGGCACACGGGCTCCAGAGTGCTTGGGTTCTGTAGCTGCGGCACGTGGGCTCTCTAGTTGTGGTGCGTGGGCTCAGTAGTTGTGGTGCACAGGTTTAGTTGCCCCGCAGCATGTGGGATCTTAGTTCCCTGACAAGGGATCAAACCTGCCTCCCCTGCGTTGGAAGGCGGATTCTTAACCACTGGACCACCAGGGAAGTCCCCCCACTGCTCTTTAGAAGAGGGATGATGCTCTGATGAGGGCAGAACAATTTCTCTAGGAAATTAGGTCATGAGGCCCTCGAATTAAAATAAATGACACTGAACTTCTGGATATGCACAAAGATCACGGATGTCAGAGATAACCCGTTAGTCTTTAACTAACTCTCTGATGCCTAAGAGAACAAGAGCTTAAATCAGTTGGCCCTTTTTCAAGGACACCATGCAAACTGAGCTGGTACGGGTTTGGTCTCATTGGCCTACATAGCCATCTTGTGGCTGGCAGGGGGATAATTAAATTCAATTCTTCAGTCTTCACTGAGTAGCCCTGAATTCAAGGTGATCTCAAAATGAATAAAAGGGAAGGGGCTGGAGGACCAAAGCAGGGAGCCACTCTCACCTAGTTTGCCATTTCTGAGAAGCTTCCGGGCCATCCCCACCTGCTGCTGAAGGTCCTGTAGCTGAGAGACTAGGTGATCTCTGCTGACTGATTCCGTGCAAGATGTGCTGCCACAGCTCAGAACATCACCTCCCTGTGGAAGTCAGTTTTGTCTTTATTCCTGTAACAGAGTCTGCTAGCGACACTGCATGTGCTTACATTATAGGATTGTTCCAGAGCTTCTGACCCTACTGGGGGAAAGACTCCTGCAGTAACACACCATGACCAAGGGCAGACTGAATTTGGTTTGATGGCGGCAACTGCAATGAAAGCAGGAGCCGATCCCTGCTTGAGATTTACTTTTTGCAACCAAATTAAACTGGTACAGACCACAATTTCTTTCCATCTTGATAGCCCCTCTCTTATTTCTCTTCGGGGCTGGGACTTTGGATGACAGACACATTTCTAGTGGTTATGAAAAAGCCATAAGGAAACAAATAGAAAAAAGGTGCTGGGTGAGGCCTCCCCACATTTGTCCTCGGGCTTGTGACTTCAGCTTTCCAACACAACCAGCTCCATGTTCTACTTACGGTTCTAAGACATTTGCTGTTTTTCAGATGCCAGAATCTGTGGCCCCATTTGGCAAGAGCAACCTGACTTCTCCGGAGGATCCTTTCCCACCCTCCTGAAGTCAGGGCCTGGGGGCTGAGTGGGGAGCATGTGGCTCCCATCTGGCCCATTCCTCTGGCCCAAATGGCTGGGGGGAAACTGTGAGTCTGATTTTCCTCCAGACGCAGGTATCAGGTTGATAAAACAGAATAAGATTTTTGCCCAGATCTCTGTTAGAGTACATATGTTTTTATCCTTCTGGACCGGGGGGATCTGATGCTGGAGCTGCTAGCAGCCATCTGGTCACCACAAGAGGGAAGTCTGTCTGAGGTTGGGCTAAATAATACAGAAAATGGAGCTGAGGGAGGTAGAAAGAAAAATTAGGTCTTGGTG
The DNA here is from genome assembly GCF_028564815.1 of Eubalaena glacialis. NCBI lineage: Eukaryota > Metazoa > Chordata > Mammalia > Artiodactyla > Balaenidae > Eubalaena > Eubalaena glacialis. The sequence goes on along the minus strand of NC_083734.1, from coordinate 14,279,833 downwards.
ACATTATCTGAGCCCCTGGATCACATTGTATTTGAAGTACCCCTACCCTGGGACTTCTTAGTGATTTACTTGAGCAAATAAATTCCCGGTCTCCCTGAACCCCAAATCAGTTTAGGTGGGATTTTCTGTTCTTTGCAAGAAAGAGATCACTAAATCCAACCTTTCCCTGTGGTTCCTGCAGGGGGGTAATCAATGTGCGGGGAAGATGGGCAAAAGGGAAGAGAGAGTACTGCTATCAGCACCTCTAAGTCCCAACGGCTTCCTCCTAAAGATTTAAGGCCTTTAGGCTGGATAACTGACCGCCAGGAAAAGCAAAGAGAAGGGAAGGGAGAAAGAGATTCACCTGCAGGAGTGCTCCGCAACGGTGACAACAGAAGGCTTCCCACCTGGGCCCCTGCGAGGGTCTCTGCTTCTCACGTTCACAAGGGGGACAGTTGCAGTCAAAGAAATACTGAGACCTCAGCTTCTGGCGCCTCTCGGCAACACCCATCCTGCTCTCGTGGGGCCCTGCAGAGACACCACGCTTGGCCAATATTTGAAGCAAGAGAGCATCAAGCACTACTTAAAAAACTTCAGCTTAGCGGAGGGTCTGGTCAATCACTCATCATGCGGCAGGTACCTTTCACTCAAACATTTGTGGAACTAGATAGAGAAACAGGCTTCAAAGTTGCGGGGACAGGAAGAAAAAGAAACCAAGAAGTTGTTCTTGGCCTATTTTCAGAATAGGACATTTACAGGGATGCAGCAGGGAGTGTCTACACGATAGTGCAGACACAACAGGGCCTAGTGAGGAGGCTTTGCTTCCCCGTAAGTATGCACTGCCTCTGCCAGGATGCAGACTCTGCACAGGTGAGGCACCTGCCCTGTGGCTTGCTCAGGCGAATTCACCCCGTCCTTTTCTGCTGGAGAAAGGTGGACAGGAGGGAGGATGGATGGCTCACCATAGCAGTGGAGAATCTCCTGCCCTTTTCCAATCTGCTGAGATGCCCGAACGGTGGCGACGGTGCTAGTGAAGGACACGCTGGTATTGGGGCTGCAGGAATGGTTCAGGAGGCTGACGACGGGGAACAGCCCCGTGGCAAGGCGCACCTGCCTGCTGTCGGTAATGAGGTTCTCTTCAGATCCTGAGGGTGCAAGGGGAAAAAGGGAAAAATGTGTCAGGACACTCGTCCTGGCCTCGCCCTCCATTCCTCAGAAGATGAGCTGGGCAATCGGGCCTGAAGCGCAGCTGAGTCAGAGCTCCACAAGCTGGATCCGAGATAAATCAGATGCAGCATGACTCAGAGCCAACTCTGGTTCCCGGGAAGCAAAGCGAATGAGCACATGAAAAGTCCACCAGCATCTTGGAACCTAACCACTGTGTCTCAATACCACAAAAAATCCAAAGATTAGAATTTATAGAGAGTAATAAAAAAAGAATTATCAGTAGGGAGCCTTCCAGATAGACAGTTTCATAATGTTCATGACAACATGGAAACCAGAGTACCAGATGAGGTTATTTCCTAAAGACTTTTAGAGTCCAAGTGCTTTTGTTTAACCGGTCTTTGGTTGGTTAATAGAACAAGTAACCTAAGTACTATCCTAAACTAAATAGGCCTGTCATATATTTTAAAAAATCAGTATTTCTTATGCTCACCTCTTCATTCTGCCCTTTGTCCCAACTTGATGGGACATCAGTCAAGCAGTAGTTCTCACTGAAAAAACTCTTTGGACCACGTCTATTCCAGACAGTCTCATGTCCTTAACCATCTCTTCTTTGAAGCACAATTAAACCAGCAATTTAACCACGTGATTGAAAATTAGGAAGGAAGGAAGAAAAAAGCCTCTAAGCAGTGAGGCTATTTCTGCACCAAGGCTCATGCACTTACATTCATATGTGAATTCTCTGTATTCTGCTGCAGGCCCACTTCCTCTTATTTTAGCCACAGTTCGAACTGGCGTGGTTATTCAGTTTCTCAGCCCACCACAGTCCAGAAACAGAGAATTAATAAGAGGCAGGTTTTCTGACAATGGCAAAGGAGACGGGGACAGACTGGAGGAGGAGGCAGAAAACTAATACAAGAATAACAGCCTCAGGCAAACAAAAACACGAGCACCATTCAGAGCTTAACCAGAGGTTCTCAGACTGACACCATACTTGCACGGGTTTTTGTCATAGCTATCTATGTCTCAGGAAGACGCATGTACAGATAACCTTGAGCATACAGAAAGGCTTAAACTGTGTTCAGCAGCCGTGGTGTAAGCATGAGGAGATAGTGTTTCTGACAAAGCTGGATGAAATATGAAAGATATTGGTACTTAGAGGGGAACTTTCAGTTTTCTGGAAAACTGATAAGCCATCAGATAATTGTGGTATCACCATATATGCCAGGAATCTCAATGCACCAATCACCAAATAATGCGGTCTAGATACATATGAAATGAATAAAGAAAATACAAACCATCATGTGAAAATGTTCTAGAAAGGAAAACATTAACTATAAGGAATAATACTGTCTCTCTGCAGACAATTCTATTACCTGCTGCCGTGGAAGACAAGAATTAGAACAAGTAAATAAAATTTGCAGGGAATCCAAATGACTCAATTTTAGTCAACAGTTCTACAGATTGTATTGAAATCTTTCATTAGAGCTTCTCCTAAAAGCTTAACTGATTTTAGTGTCCCCTCCCCCCTACCCTTGTCCAATGCCTACCTTCTGGTACATGTACTAATGAGCAGTAGAAATGCTAAAAGGTAAGTAGGCAGCAGGAAGGAGCAGCACAGGGCACAGTTTGTCGTCTGAATAATCAGCCTCTGCATAATTAAAAGTTGACTTGCATTCCCAACTACTGATAACTGGCAATCTATATTAGAACAGCTGCTAAAATTTTCCCAGAGAAAATTATCACAATACACATGAGTAATGTCAGCTTCGTGAATTATTTATGGATTATCCTCTAACAGAAGTAGGCCCAGGAACACAGTGGGGTGAGTATTTATGTCAGAGTTGAATTTCTCTCTAATTATCTCTACAAAATTAAGTATTGATTTTAAAAATTATTCAATATTTTGCATTAGTCATCTATTAGCAGAGATCGTAGAAAGTGAGAATGTGTATGTACCTTAACTACCAAATTTAATATGTGACATTTTGTGCACAAAACAAACAAAAAACAAAAAAAGAGGGCCTGAATATTTTACGAAAAGTGTACCTCGCTAATATCCTTAGTACATTTAGTAAAGAAAAAAAGATTCATTCACAATACTTTCAGAATATACCTATTCTGGTAGATATTTTACAAAACAAGAAATTTTTGTGTAAAACAAGTCATCAAGGACCCACAGTGAAGGTAGATTCCTCGGTTGCTGAAGAGTGAAAGCAAACGGCAGTGAACTGATCTGAACCTCCACAGAACCTCATTAAGCCTCGTTATGACGTGAATCTAGATACATCACGAATATGCCATTCCCACCGAGAGAGATCCACATACACCAAGGTCTGGAATACCATCAGTGGCCAGTTCTATCCCTTAAAATAAGTACCAAAGAGAGATTTCTGAGGAACTTTGATTAAATAGGATTTATACAAAGATAATAACATACATTTTTATAGGTTTTGTCAAAGTCTATCCAAGTTAACACTTTAATCCTTCTTCTGTGCTACTAATGAAACAGCTGCTAATGAAATTCAATGAGAACACTAAACTGGGAGGTGTTGGAACCCCAAAGAATTAATAAAAAGGGATGAAACAAGATTAGAAATATTAGCAGACTGAGATAAAATTAGACTGAATTAACAAATGAAAGTGAACATTGCTGGTGGGCGTGTAACTGGTACAACTTTCCTGGAGGGCAATTTTGCAATATGTATCAAGTGCCTTAAAAATGTTCATGTAAAAAAATGCTCTTATCATTTGAACTATTTTATTGTTTAAAGAAACTAATTAAATTAAAAAAGAAATACATGGCAGCGAGAAAAAAATTAAAAAACTGAAAATTATAGAGAAAATAACAGTCATTTATAATCCTCCCAGTCAGCTTTTTTTTTTTTTTTTAATTTTTATTTATTTATTTATTTTTGGCTGTGTTGGGTCTTCGTTTCTGTGCGAGGGCTTTCTCTAGTTGTGGCAAGCGGGGGCCACTCTTCATCGCGGTACGCGGGTCTCTCACTATCGCGGCCTCTCTTGTTGCGGAGCACAGGCTCCAGACGCGCAGGCTCAGTAGTTGTGGCTCACGGGCCCAGTTGCTCTGCGGCATGTGGGATCTTCCCAGACCAGGGCTCAAACCCGTGTCCCCTGCATTAGCAGGCAGATTCTCAACCACTGCGCCACCAGGGAAGGCCAGCTATAAGATTTTGGTGCATTTTCTTAGTCTTCTTTCTAGCCTTATACATGGATTTTTAACATAATTGGCAACATGGTGCACATGGTGATTTGTAAGTTATTTCTTTTTTAAAATTATTATTTTTTATTTTATTTTAAAAGTACATTTATTTATTTATTTTTGGCTGTGTTGGGTCTTCGTTGCTGTGCACGGGCTTTCTCTAGTTGCGGCGAGCGGGGGCTACTCTTCATCGCGGTGTGCGGGCTTCTCATTGCGGTGGCTTCTCTTGTTGTGGAGCACAGGCTCTAGGCGCGTGGGCTTCAGTAGTTGCGGCATGCGGGCTCAGTAGCTGTGGCTCACGGGCTCTAGCGCGCAGGCTCAGTATTTGTGGTGCACGGGCTTAGTTGCTCCACGGCATGTGGGATCTTCCTGGACCAGGGCTCGAACCCGTGTCCCCTGCATTGCCAGGCGGATTCTTAGCCACTGCGCCACCAGGGAAGCCCTGTAAGTTATTTCTTTTTCACTTAATATATCATGGCCATTTCTTTATACCTTAACCTGAAATGTATATTAAAGTTAAAAAAAGGACTTCTCTGGTGGCGCAGTGGTTAAGAATCCGCCTGCCAATGCAGAGGACACGGGTTCGATCCCTGCTCCGGGAAGATCCCAAATGCCCCGGAGCAACTAAGCTGGCGAGCCACAACTACTGAGCACATGTGCCACAACTACTGAAGCCCGCACACCTAGAGCCTGTGTCCTGCGAAGAGAAGCCACTGCAATGAGAAGCCTGCGCACCACAACGAAGAGTAGCCCCCGCTCGCCACAACTAGAGAAAGCCCGTGTGCAGCAACGAAGACCCAACACAGCCAAAAATTAAAAAAAATTAAAAAATAAAAATGAGCTGCATAGTTGCTAGAAATGTTCTCTCATTTTGTCACTCACATTTTAATTTTTGTTTACGGGTGTTTGGAGGTGGGGAGTGTTAAAACAACAACTATTTCATTTGCTGACAATGCTGTGTGCCAGCAACTTTGCTTGGGCTCAGCTGAATGTTTTTTCTGCTAGTCTTGCCTGGGATTACCCACATGATTGCAGTCATCTGGCACGTGGTCTTTCGTCCTCAGGGAGGCTAGCCCAGGCTTGTTCACAGTCCACACCATCATTTTAAGAAGGTAACAATGGCAGCTGCAAGGTCTCTCTCTTTTTTTTTTTTAAATAAATTTATTTATTTATTTTTGTCCATGTTGGGTCTCCGTTGCTGCGCGCGGGCTTTCTCTAGTTGCGGCGAGAGGGGGCTACTCTTCGTTGTGGTGCGCGGACTTCTCACTGCAGTGGCTTCTCTTGTTGCGGAGCACGGGCTCTAGGCAAGCGGGCTTCAGTAGTTGTGGCACGCGGGCTTCAGTAGTTGTGGCTCGCAGGCTCTAGAGCACAGGCTCAGTAGTTGTGGCGCACGGGCTTAGTTGCTCCGCAGCATGTGGGATCTTCCGGGACCAAGGCTCGAATCCGCGTCCCTCGCATTGGCAGGTGGATTCTTAACCACTGCACCACCAGGGAAGCCCCTGCAAGGTCTCTTTTAAGGCTTAGACTCATTAAGTCACATAACATCACTTGTACTGCATTCCATTGGTCAAAGCAAGATTCAGCAGGGGTAACAGACTCTACCCCTTGATGGGAGAAAAATCAATGTCAAGTTGCAAAGGGGCAAACATACAGGGATGGGAGGAACTGTTGTGGTCATTTTTGCAAAGAGTCTTCCCTAGAGGCCTGGAGGTTCATCTAGTCCTCTTATTATCCGTATGAGAATACTGACCCACACAAAGGTTCAGTACCCTGAGCTGAGAGTAAGTGGTTAGACTGAGCGGAACAGGAACTCAGGTCTGCTGCCTCCTAGTCCAATGTTTTCATTCCTTCAAGGACCTCTTTCACCCACATTCTCTGTCTTCTTTTCTGATTATAGTGTTTTTGAAATTTGGTATTTAAGTTAAATCTAGCTATCTTCTAATTACCTAAATTTGGTATTATATACTTTAGAAAGCTTCTCTTACCACCTTAAAACTATGTAAAAGTTCACTTATCTTTTTCTAGATATTTTCTGGTTTAATTTTAATTTATTAATTATTATTATTATTATTTGGCTGAGCTGCATGGCTTGTGGGATCTTAGTTCCCCAACCAGAGATGGAACCTGGGCCCTTGGCAGTGAAAGCTTGGAGAACCACCACTGGACTGCCAGGGAATTTCCTGAATTTTTAAATATTTAACTTTTTAATGGCTTGAAGAAAGAATCTAATACTTTTGGGGGGCTATCACATTAGTGCCATACTGTTTTTAATTACTGTAGCTCAATGCTGATATGAAATCTGATAGTACCAAGCCCCTTCAGTACTCTTTAAAACAAAAAGGCTCCTCTTTTTTTTTTTTTTAAATATTTATTTATTTACTTACTTACTGATTTTGGCTGTACCAGGTCTTAGTTGCAGCATGTGGGATCTTTAGTTGTGGCATGTAGGCTCTTAGTTGTGGCAGGCGGGCTTCTTAGTTGCGGCATGCAAACTCTTAGCTGTGGCATGCATGTGGGATCTAGTTCCCCGACCAGGGATCGAACCTGGGGCCCCTGCACTGGGAGTGCAGAGTCCTGCCCACTGGACCACCAGGGAAGTCCCACAAAAAGGCTATTCCTACCCATTTATTCAAGATGAACTTTAGAATCATTGCCATATTTTAAGAAAAATCCAACTGTGATTTTGTTGGAAACTGCATTAGACTGATTAGGTTAATGTGGGGAAACTGTCATTTTTACAGTGTTCCGTGTTTCTGTCTAAGGATCTGGTATGTCTCTACATTTATCCAAGCCTTCTTTTATATCCCTCCAAATTAAAATATCCTTGCATTTCTGGAAGAAATCCTACTTGGTCATATATGATTGTTCCTTTAATAAACTGCTGGATGTGACATAGCAGTGATTTTTTTTCAGGGTTTCTACATCCATATTCACTCACATGTGAAACTGGTCTATAGTTTTTACTCTGGGCTTTGTAAAATGAGTGGGAAAGGGTTCTCGGTTCCTCCATGCCCTGGAACAGTTTATACTGTATAAAAATGATCTGTTCCTTGAAAGATATTTTTTCCTTTTATCTTTAAAAAATGTGGCTAAATATGTTCCTTAAAAGTTTTAAAGAACTCACATGAAAAAGAGTGGGTATGGCTTGTTTTTATGGAACTATTTTGATAACTTTTTCAATTTCTTCCACAATTACTAGATTTTTAAAGTATTTTCCTCCCTCTGGAAAAATTTAGCCCATTTATATATTTCCACAAAGTTGTCTATTTACTATTTTCAAATTCAATAATCTAAAATTGTATTAAATATTTGCTATAAATTTTAGAATGAATTCATATCATTGGCTATATCCCCTTCATCGTTTCTAATTTTGTGGCGTTTTCCCCTAGATTTCTTAATTAGATTTGCCAAATCTTTGTCTCTATCAGGAGTCTGTAAACTGTAGCCTGTGTGCCAAATCCTGCCTGGTGCCTCTTTCTGTACATATGTGGTCTAAGAATGGTTTTTACTTTTTTTTTTGGCCACGCCATGAGGCTTGTGGAATCTTAGTTCCCCAATCAGGGATTGAACCTGGGCCCTCGGCAGTGAGAGCGTGGAGTCCTAACCACTGGACCACCAGGGAATTCCTGTTTTTTACATGTTTAAGTGGTTGAAAAAAGGTGAAAAGAATAATTCTCATGACACGAAAATTTTTAGGAAATTCAACTTTCAGTGTCAATAATAAACTTTTATTGGAGTCCAGCCAGGCTCATTCATATGTATACTTTCTACGGTTGCTTTCATGCTACAAGGGCAGTTGAGTAGTTGCAAAAGAGACCATACGTCCTGCAAAGCCCCAAATATTTACCATGTGGCGCTTTACAGAAAAAGTTGGCCAAACCCTGGTCTATAGGACACAAGCTTTGGTGGATATATCTCTGAATCCCCTATTTTATTATGTTATCTTGGTTTCCAGATCCTTATTAATATATTTGATCGAAGTCAGAGTGGTATATTAAAGTTTCTTATAACTATGGAGTTTTTGCCAGTTTCTCCTTGTATACTCAGTCACTTTTGTTTTATAGACACAATCTCTATGTTCCTGAGAGCTAAGGTTGATGATATATTGCAGAAGAGTCTCCTTTACAAAAATAAAATGCCCTGTTTGTTTTACTATATATCGTACCTTGAGCCCTACTGTTTCATATTAATATTAATACCCTGATTTACTTGTGATTCCTGACATGTCTTGCCCACTTTGTGTTGTGTCACTTTTGTAAACAGAATATACTTGGATTTTAATCTTTTTGACCCATTCTGAAAGATTAATTTAAGAGTTTAGCCCATTTTTATTTACTATTATAGACTCCTTTTTATCATCTTCCTATCTTTTGCTCTGTGAACTATTTTTTTTAATGTTTTTTGTTTTTTCCCTAGAATGAAGGGAAAGGTTTACAACCAATTTTAAATTTACTAAAGTTACCACCATGTGAATAAGTGTTTTTAATTTTAAAAATATAGAACAGTTCAAAGAAAAAAGTAGCAATCACCCATATTTCCACTTTCAGAATTCATCACTGTTAATTAAGATTTTGGTATTTTTACTTCTAGTGTTATTTTTTTCTATGTATATATATATTTAAAACATCATATAAGTAAGAATAAATCATGCATAAAATATTAGAACCTCATAGATGAAGACAGAGTCTCCAATCCTCTTTCCGTCACTCCAGGTCTCCAGTATTATGCTACGTATCTATTTTTCTAGTCCTTTTTAGCCACAGAAAATACAGGTGTTTCTGGCTATACACAGTCTTCCTACCAAAATTCACTCTTAACAACTTGTGAAAAATTTTACTCAAAACTTGCTATGCAAATAAAAAATTGACTGTAATGAAATCTCATGCACAGGGAGCAACAAATTTTAGGCTAAGATCCTCTGACTGTAAGAGGGAGGCCAATGAAGGAAGGTGGACGGAAAACACTTTCGTTTGTCCCTATCGCTCTGCCATCCTGCCTCAGGGATTCAGCCTGAGTTAGTGGTCGCTGCTATTGTTTACCCAGAAAATAGTTTCCATAGTTTTTAGAGTTACTGACATTTACATCTTTTTTGTATGTTCTACTAAGTATTTTAGAGGCAAGACACAACAGAATCAAGAGTTGGCAGCTTTCTGCCGTATAATCTGGAAGCTCCATATACTATTTTTTATATTCAGAAAAACAAAACAAAATGAAAACAGTAGTTTTTAAAATGCCAGTGAATGTACCCTAGGGGAAATATAATTCTGGAAAAACACTCAACAGATACATATTTTAGAAGGTAGCAATGGCTCAAAGCAGCAAAAGCAGAGAAGAAAACGGAGACTAGCTTGCAGTGTGATTTTGTTGTATCATGGGATGAGGCCAGTGCTATTTTTGGATGTTCCATGCACTTCAGGATGCGGAATTGAGTCCTGCCCCAAAATACCTCTAGTGAAATACTATACACTATACAACTTGGCAGCTGAATTAAAATTAAAGGTAAAAATATATAAACAAAAGGTTGACAGAATTCTAGATTACCTAATATGACACGATCAGAAGACTTAAGCATGTATACAGTTTAGTGAAGCCACATTTAATATTAATCTGCCTATAAATCCTAGGTGTAGATATGACCTAATTCCTCCCCTCCACAGGGTTAATTAGGAAATTGAGAGAAGTATAATGAGCTGATTGAATTGAAACACATTATCTGCTAAAATGGAGATCACACAATAGAAATACTGGAAACGCCATTTCTTTTCTAATAATAGTACCCATTGTCAGTACAGTCGTATTAGAGATGGCACTCATGATGCTGGGCACGTGCAACCTCCCCATCTACCTTAACAGCCTCTTCTATAGGGTCTGGTTCAGGAAAGCAGGGCTAGGCTGGTCTGTGTCTAGAGGTGGCCCCCAGATTGTTGGCCCCCTGACCAGAAGCCAGCCCAAACACAGGCTGGCCAACAGCTTACAGCAGCATTGTGTGAAAAGCTGTGATGGGCCAGAGTCCTCTCTCGGAAATTTAAAACAGAAGAATGGGAGAAAACCTGGCAATTGAAAACAGAAGAGAGTAGCTGAGTCAAAGGAGTGAGTTAAGATTCTGATACCTTAACTACAGACCCTGCTCCTTCTGCAGTCTTGTTTATCCATTGTTTCAGCCTTCCTCGGCAATCAGAAATTAATAGTGTAATAGGTTTTTTTTTTAAACAGTGTAGTTTTTTTTTTTTAAGATTTTTTTTTTGATGTGGACCATTTTTTTTTTTTAAGTCTTTATTGAATTTGTTACAATATTGCTTCTGTTTTATGTTTTGGTTCCTTGGCCATGAGGCCCGTGGGGTCTTAGCTCCCCGACCAGGGATTGAACTTGCACCCCCTGCATTGGAAGGCGAAGAAGTCTCAACCGCTGGACTGCCAGGGAAGTCCCCCTTTTTTTTTTTTTTTTTCGGTAATAGGGTTTTAAAGTATTTTTACAAACAAACACATCAGCTTCACAACTCTGTAAAGTTAGGTGCGATTAAACTATCCACTTTACAAATGAGAAAGCTGAGGCAGAGTAGGATCAAAATAATTTGAGGTCACATAGCTTCTCAATGGCATAATCATAACACAGCTGTGTTTTCCCTTAGGCCACTGATTTGTATGAATGCTACTGTTTTCCTTTACAGTCCTTTCTCCGCAAACATTAGCTACATCAAGAAGAATATTGTAAGGCAGAACACAGAGTTTCCCTCTTACCTGTTTGCTGTATGGTTGTTATCGCCTGAGCATTACACTGTAGCTGTAACATGTGTCTCAGCATGGCCACTCCCCAAACATTCAACTCTGGATACAACACAGGAGCCGCTGCTGCTTTCAGCTTAGACGATTTCAGACCTGTTGTGAAGGCCTGTAAACTGGCTGCTTCGAGCTGCCTGCACAGTGCAGAAACACTCAGAGCACAGAGGAATTTGTGCACAGGGCTATGGTTTCTGGCATGGGGTAAAAGGCTGAAGACAGCATTATAATTATTTTCATACTTCCCGTTAATATCACACCCAGGAATTGGGGTCTCAACTGTTTTCCCCTTTTTTTTACTCTCCCCTCCCAGGTCATAACTGAGTATTTGCGCCAGATTCTTGCTTTCAGGTAAACAGATATCCCTGTTAGTAATCTCACCACAAAGCTTATTTATGACTTTGCCAGCCTCCTCAAATCTAGCTAAAAGAGTTGACCTCAGGGCAATGTGGCAAAAAACACCCAGTGTGAGAAGCAGCCCCCCTAGAGAACACTCTATACTATGGTAGAGATCCCAGGCCTGCTGCAAACACTCTTGGCTGCAATACTTGGCATAACTGCATCCATCACAGGGAACTGGGGCCAAAGTGTGCTTCAAACATCGGTGACAGTAGAGGTCCGCATTGGTAGCTCTGGTATCCCACTTGCTCTCGAGGCCATGATGCCATGGTGGCATTTCTCCTGGGTTAAGGACACTCACAAAAGCCTCCTCTTTCACCAGAAGCTCTCCTGGGAGAATATCTTTTGTGGCAACCAGATAGCGGCCTTTTAAAGGGTCCGTACATAAGCTGACAGATGATGATGTGTTGCAAATTTGTTCATTCTCTTCCCTTAGGTCCATATCCTCAAAGGCTTTGGTTAGAGCTGCTGGGGAGGTTTCTGTGAGATTCTCCTTTTCTTGTACCTTTACTTTCAGACGACAGAGGGTTCTCTGCAGAATCTGAAATTGGGAAGCTGCTAGGGTTGGTTTGGCAGCAAAGTTACTTTCAAGATCACTGATGGTCTGGCTTGCCTCGTGTGGTCTCCCCAGGGTCACCAGACACTCCGCCTTACGCAACAGCAACTTGGGTTGCAATCCCTCTGGATATCCATGCGTCTGTGCTCTGACGATGTCTTTAAGGCATGTCTGCAAACAGAAAGAAAATCCCAAAATGACCCTTGGTCCCTACTCTTAAATGTCCACTTGAAAGTCTTAACAAAAATCTACAAGTTAAGGATTATTAAAAATGGAGCAACTAAGATCATGTGCTTATTTCTTTAAATCATATTCTACTGTGATCTTTTAATTGAATGATTAGAAACAGAAGAAGATATTATGTTTAACTGTCATTAAATATTTCTGATTCTAAGGAAAAAAGTCTTACAGGTAGAAGAAGCATAGTATGATGATTAAGAGGGCATCCCAGTACGGACTCTGCCTCTTGCTAGCTGTACGACCTTGTGCAAATGAATTAATTTCTCAGTGTCTTAGTTTTCTCATCTGAAAAACAGGGATAATAATACCTCACAGGATAGAAATAAAAATGAAAATAAGGTAATATATCTAAAGTGTTAAAAAGATGCCTGGAACATAGTATGTGCTCAATACATGGGAATCATTATTGTAAGAAGTAACAATATAGGGAAGTTATAAAGGGCTAAACGTTTCACAAGGTCTTCCCACTGCTGTCTATAGTAGCCCAGGCCTTTCTTGCTTAGGGCCTGGACTTAGATTCTTGCTCTTCTCTCTTAGTCCAAAGGGCTTAAGTGTGAATTTGCGGTGACTCAAATAGTTCTTAACTCTAGGGTATACTTTAAATTTTTGTAGAATTCCAAAATGGATGTGCCCAAGTGGCATTTTAGAGTTTGTCCTTAGACCTCAATTTGGGGATGAGGAGGAAGCCACTCATCTGAAGTCCCCCCACCCAATGGGCATTTCAGTGCAACTTTTACTTTCCCACTCAAAATTTATATTGAGGGTGAGACTTATTATTGCAGGGATATTCTTGAACATGCTCATCTACTTATTAAAAAATACCACCCTGAACAAGTAAATAGTGTGCAAACACTTGGAACCTGAAGTATTATTAGCAACGTATCTCATAGCTGATCTTGACACTGAGCACTGCTGACCCACTGGATAGAGTCCACGGCCCCGGGGAATGTGCATGTCTCTTTCCTGCCAACCCATACTACCCCATGTAATCACCTGAGACAGGTGAAGTGAATCAGGAGAAAGAACAAGTTCGGGAGGGTGTCAATTTGCTTCCAATTCAACCAGTTCCAATTTTAGCTTTCTAATGTAGAAGCAGGGATGAAGGTCTAGTCCTCCAGGGAACCCCCCTGCAGATCCTCTCCAATCACACCAGGCATCCTGATACTCACCTCATACTGACCCAGGTGGAAGAGGGCTGCAGAGCGATTGGCGTAACACAGTGAAATGTCCTCAGAGTTGGGCCTTGAATGCGATACTCCCTGCAGAACAATGCACCGGTTAAAGGTATACATGGAAACTAGCATCTTTAGAGTTTTGTTATGTTTTTTCCCGATAATAGGGGCTCTGCTACTAAAGACTGTATGAAATTGGGTAAGTTACTGGATCTCTTTGTGCTTCATCTGCTTCATTTTTAACTACCTTAGAGCAGAGGTGTGAAGATCAAGTGAGGAAATAAATAGGTAAAGCACTTTGAAGACAGCAGCTTCAGACACAGCTTCAGCCACAAACAGTACTAAAGGTAAATGAAAACTGAGGAGCATAATCTGGCACATAACGAAGTGTGAGTGGAACAAACAGAAATTCACAAATGAAGAAACACGAATGATACGTGGGAAACAATTCATATACAGATAGTCAAATACATGAAAATGAAAGCAGAAAAGGGCTACTTTTTTCTACCACCAAATTGGCAAGGATTAATAATAATCATAAAGGTGGGACTTCCCTGGTGGCCCAGTGGTTAAGAATCCGCCTGCTAATGCAGGGGACATGGGTTCGAGCCCTGGTCCGGGAAGATCCCACATGCTGCGGAGCAACTAAGCCCGTGCGCCACAACTACTGAGCCTGCACTCTAGAGCCCACGAGCCACAACTACTGAAGCCCGCGCGCCTAGAGCCCATGCTCCGCAACAACAGAAGCCACTGCAGTGAGAAGCCTGTGCCCCTCAATGAACAGTAGCCCCCGCTCGCTGCAGCTAGAGAAAGCCCGCGTGCAGCAACGAAGACCCAAACACAGCCAAAAAAAAATTTTAAAAAATAAAAATAAAGGTGGCATCTCCAATCACTGGAGAAAAGATAGGGATTATTCAATAAAAGTATTGGGACAAATAGCCACTGAGGAAAAATAAAGTTGGTTCTCGATATGTGATAATAAAACTTTCATTAGAATAAATAACAAATGGATCAAAATCTTAATATAAAAATTGAGGACTTCCCTGGTGGCGCAGTGGTTGAGAATCTGCCTGCCAATGCAGGGGACACGGGTTCGAGCCCTGGTCTGGGAAGATCCCACATGCCGTGGAGTGACTGGGCCCATGAGCCACAACTACTGAGCCTGCGCGTCTGGAGCCTGTGCTCCGCAACAGGAGAGGCCGCGATAGTGAGAGACCCGTGCACCGCAGTGAAGAGTGGCCCCTGCTCGCCGCAACTAGAGAAAGCCCTCGCACAGAAACGAAGACCCAACACAGCTAAAAATAATAAATAAATAAATTAAAAAAAAAAAAAATTGAAACTATAAGAGTACCAGAAGAAACTATATAAATAATCTAAAGTGATGTTGGAGTCAGAAATACCTTTCTAATTATGACACAAAACCCAGAAGTCATAAAAGGTTAATGAATTTGACCACATAAAAATAAAAAATTTCTTTGTGGCAAAAAACCAATAAAAGCAGTATCAAAAGACAAGCGTTGAACTGGAAAAAATATTTGCAACTCCTATTACAGGTAAAGGGCTCATTTCTTTACTTTATGAACAGTTCCTACAGATCAATAAGATGGCAACCAATAATTCAGTAGGAAAATAAGCAAATGATATGAACCATTCTAATGGGAAATATAAATGGCTCTTAAACAAATGAAAAGATGCTCAACCTCATTCATAATCAGCAAAATGCAAATTAAAACTCTACTGAGATGCCATTTTTTACTTATCAGATTCGCAAAGAAGTAAAATTGATAGCATACTGAGTTGGCATAGGAGTGGGATAATGGTCATTCTCATACATTGCTAGTGGGAGTGTAAACTGGTCTCACAATTACGGAGGCAATTTAGCAATGTATATCTCTTAATACATATATCTATATCTCATTGACCCAGCAATTCCTCTTCTAGGGATTTATCCTACAGATATAATCCTTTATCCTATAGATATGTGCAAAATAACATACATGCAAAGTTTCTCATCACAGAATTGTCTGAAGTAACAAAAGATAGGAAAAAAGGTAAATAGTGATCTAAAGGACTCTAATTAAATAAATTACTATTATATCCATATAACAGAACATAAGTGGAAAAAGCACAGTGCTGAACTGTGTGTATAGAATGTTATTTATATAAAAAGAGTATGTGTGTGCAGGAGTGGGAGATTATTTGTATTTATTTATATACGCTGGAGTACCTCTGGAAAGATAGCTTTAACAGTGCTAGCTTCTGGGGATGGGAAACGAGTGGCTGGGGGACAGAGGAAGTAGACTGCACTCTATACTCTTGCATCTTAAAAATTCTAACTATGTAAACACATTTCCTATTCCAAAATAAAAAGATAAAATAATGTTAATAATACCAAATAACCAATATTGCTTAGGATATAGAGAAATGAACATTTCCATACTCTGCTAGAAGGGATATAACTAGTTTTTTCCTGGAGAGTGATTCAGCAACAAGTGCCAAAGGCCTTAAAAAAAATACATTCAGTTGACCCAGCAATTGCCGTTCTAGGAATTTATCCTTAGGAAATAGTCAGGTGTGTACAAATATTTACATAGAAAGATGCTCCTTGCAGCTTTATGATACCAAACACTCCGCCAACACTAGGTGTTAAATCAAGTATAGTTCCCTGTAATGGAACACTAAGCCAGCTGTAAAAAATCATGTTTTAGTGGAAAATTTAATAACATGAGAAAACAGTCACAATAAATTGTTGAGGGGAAAAAAAGCAGGTTACAAAACAGTAAGTACAGTATTATCGCCGTTTTGTACACGAAAAACATATTTTCAGAGGAAAAAGTGGCTGGCTGGATATAGGCAAAAATGTTAACAGTGCTTATCACTGGTTATGGGATTTTTTTCTTACTTTTTATGCTTCTCTATATTTTCCAAGTAAACATATATTACATTTACAATCAGACAAAAACAACAAATATTATTTTAAAAAAGAAAGAAAATAGCAGCTCTATGGAAAACTGCAAAGTACCACAATCAACAAAATACTAGTTTCATGAAATAGGAAGGCTCAATTTTTTTGTCTGATTTCACTTTTTAGTTTACTTATTTTCCTTGAACAGCTTCCCCTGTGATCACATTTATGACACACATGCATACAGTTGAAGAAAGATTAGCTCTGAAAAAGAACTACTATTAAGCCATTTATCAGTGATCATTACATGTAATGGATTTTAGTTCTTCAGCAATCACTAATGCTTACATTATTCAGCATTACAAAGCAGGGCTTTTATCAATTTTAAAAGATGCTGTTGTAGGTCTGATAGTTTTTCGAAAACTAATTCCAAACTTTAAGCATAGGCCTGTTAAAGATGCAAAGTAGGGGGTACACTCTTCAAATTCACACTCATTCTTTCAATATACAGGGTCCACAGACCTGGTTTACGAGGTTGATATATTCTTGCTTTAAACCCGTATTTATCTCTAAAAAATTATGGAAGGAAATCTCTCAGGGATCTTGTTCCAGTTTCCACTCTGGAAGCAGGACAAGAGCAACAGATTGTTAAAAGCCACCATTCCGGGGCTTCCCTGGTGGCACAGTGGTTGAGAATCTGCCTGCCAATGCAGGGGACACGGGTTCGAGCCCTGGTCTGGGAAGATCCCACATGCCGCGGAGCAACTAGGCCCGTGAGCCACAATTACTGAGCCTGCGCGTCTGGAGCCTGTTCTCCACAACAAGAGAGTCCGCGATAGTGAGAGGCTCGCGCACCGCAATGAAGAGTGGCCCCCACTAGCCGCAAATAGAGAAAGCCCACGCACAGAAACGAAGACCCAACACAGCCATAAATAAATAAATAAATAAATAAATAATAAATAAACCCAAAAAAGTTAAAAAAAAAAAAAAAAGCCACTATTCCTCCTTGAAACCTAGTTCACTGATGGTTAGTGTAATAATTTTAAATATTTGTTGACAACCTTCAAAATGCAGTTCAACTGGGCTGTGGCGATTGAGCTTATTTTCCTTCCTAACTTTACCTAAGTCATACTGGCTATAGCTAACATGGTGGCCAACCAAAACCCAGCTGTTCTCTAAACTGGGACTATCACACCAGCAGCCTCACCAGTTGTTCAGACAAAAAAGGCACACAATTCAGTAAGAGCTGACAGACATGGAGGAGGGAGGCCAAGGCATCCAACAAGACTTGCTACACTGTGTCTGAAGGAATATGAGAATGGAAGTTTCTTGATGGAATTCAGGACATATAATACAAACTATCCTTTGTTTCAGAATAGGACCAAAAGCTGAGTTGTGCCAGTTTTCTTTTTCAAATCCAATCCAAAATTCATAGGCAAAGCTACTAGTGGCTACACAATTCACAATTCAGCAGTAACGGTTCTATCTTTTGAAGAAATATGCATTGTTAAATTGTTGAGACAGCCCCTCCTGCTGAGCCGGGCCGGGGGTCGGCGGGGGGGGGGGGGGGGGGGGGGGGCGCGTGGTGGCGGGGTCGTCTTACCTTAGAGTACAGCACTGTGGCTCCCATATAATCCTTCTTCTGAAATTTTTTGTTTCCTTCTTCTCTGTAGAAAAGGGGAGCATTGGGGTCCTTTCCAACAAGGTAACCTCTAGAAAGCCTTTTTAAAAACATCTCATCCTCCTGTCTTCATGAAGAAAGAACAACCACAACAACAAAAAAGCACAAATTTGTTATTTCTAGGAAAACTCCTAACCACTACTGCACCTGAAACAGGAGTGACTACCTACAAAATACTGGGACAAAAGAGGTTGGATGTGTTATGTAATGCGACTGGGGGGAAAAATCTTTGGTCTCAGAGACATAGGGACTGGAATTTCTATTAGGACAGAATATAAGTTTTTTATTCAGTTACTGGCCAATAAACCATTCCTTGGATAATGCATTATAGAGAGGCTTGGGTGTGGAGAACGACATAATACACAAGTCTTTGCACCAAGGTATACTCGCCACCTAAACTTTGTTGAAAATACCTGAGTGAATGGCTGACAGAGGGGAGGGAGGGAGAGAAGGGGGAGGGAGAGACAAGAAGCAGGGGCAGGGAAGGCAGAGGGAAGGAGGAGGGGGAGGGAAGGAGGAGGAGGAAGAGGAGGAGGAGAAGGAAGAAGAGGAAGAGATGGGATGAATCATAAAGTAAATGTAGCGAAATGTTAACATTCGGGGAATCTGAAAGAAGGGCATTGCACAACAATTCTTTATCCTATTTTTGCAAGTAAATCTGAAATTATTTCAACCTGCAAAGTTTTTAAAAACAAGTATATGAATTCTCTAATGTATAAATACACAAACATACACCTTTTTTCCAATAAAAAGAAATAGTATAGAATAACCTAGACTATACTCTTTGACTATACAATGCAATGAAGCAAAATATGAATACCATGGGAACTAAAAATTCTCTTAAGGAACTCCTGGGTCAAAGGGGAAATCAAAGACAAAACTGCAGAATGTTTAGAAAAGTGTTTAGCAAATTTTTGTTTACAAAGACCCACAGTAAGAAATACCTTTCATGGGCTTCCCTGGTGGCACAGTGCTTAAGAATCCGCCTGCCAATGCAGGGGACACGGGTTCGAGCTCTGGTCCAGGAAGATCCCACATGGAAGATCCCACATGCCGCGGAGCAACTAAGCCCGCGAGCCACAACTACTGAAGCCCGCGCACCTAGAGCCTGTGCTCGGCAACAAGAGAAGCCACCGCGATGAGAAACCAGCGCGCCACAACGAAGAAGAGTAGCCCCGGCTCGCAGCAAATAGAGAAAGCCCGCGCGCAGCAACAAAGATCCAGTGCAGCCAAAAATAAAAAATTAAAAACAAACAAACCAAAAAGGCAGTAATGGAACAACAACAAAAAAAAGAAATACCTTTCACATTGAGATTCAGTAAGCTGCATCTGTGTATGTATATATGGAAATTTCACAAAACACTATTGATCTTTAAGTTAATATTAAATATGATTTTATTAATATTTAAACACAATACAGAAAAAAATCTCAAAATAAATAACACAAAAAGAAAAATAAGGAAAGATTTTATTTAATTCAGAAGGTGTGCTTGCCTGTTCAAAATTTATTCCAGTCCAGAAAATATGAGGACAATACCCCATGAATATCTGGTACACCATAGATCCTATTCTTTGTTGTTTGTTTTTATGTTGTTTTAAATTAGGTTAAACCTGAAAACCCTATTCAAACAAAGAAGTTGTGGTGAACAGTAATAATAGCAAAATTCTTCTTGCTTAACAATGGATATTCTTTAATCTTAATCCAAAATGATGACAAACTCAATGTTTTTTTTTTATTTTTTGAATTTTATTTATTTATTTTTGGCTGTGTTGGGTCTTCGTTTCTGTGCGAGGGCTTTCTCTAGTTGTGGCAAGTGGGGGCCACTCTTCATCGCCGTGCGCGGGCCTCTATCGCGGCTTCTCTTGTTGCGGAGCACAGGCTCCAGACACGCAGGCTCAGTAGGTGTGGCTCACAGGCCTAGCCGCTCCGCGGCATGTGGGATCTTCCCGGACCGGGGCACGAACCCGTGTCCCCTGCATTGGCAAGCGGATTCTCAACCACTACGCCACCAGGGAAGCCCTTAACTCAATGTTTCTGTAATTGTTCTTGAGTGTAATTAAGAACTAAGCTGCAATAATTCATTCTTCTAGCACCAGCTTTAACTCAGTAATTAATTGAAAGTTTTGAAAAGCTTTCTTTTTTTAATATTTCAAATTTTCTTCTGGAATGTTATGATAAAAAATTTGGGGAAGTGAGATGGAACAATTTTCTAATTAATTTTTTTATTGTGCTAAAATATTTAAAAACTTGTCATTTTAACTAAAGTATATAGTTCAGTGGCATTAAGTACATACACAATATTGTGCAATTGTCACCGCTATCCATTTCCAGAACTTTTTCACCAGCCCAAACTAGAACTCTGCACTCATTAAATGATAACTCTCCATTCCTCCCTCTCCCCAGCCCCTGATAACCTCTATTTCACTTTCTGTTTCTATGAATTTGTCTACTCTAGGTACTTCATGTAAGTGGAATGGTATAGTATTCATCCTTTTATGTCTGGCTTGTTTCACTTAACATAATGTTTCCTAGGTTCATTCCTTTTTTTTTTTTTTTCATTCCTTTTTATAGCTGAGTAATATTCCATTATATGTATATATCACAGTTTATCCATTCGTCTGTTAATGGACATTTGGGCTATTTTCACTCTTGGCTATTATGAATACTGCTCTGAACATTGGTGTGCAAATAAATCTGTTCAAGTCCCATTTTCAATTCTTTTGGGTATAAACCCAGAAGTAAGATTGCTGGATTATGTAGTAATTCTATTTTTTTTTTCTTTAAATTGGTGCCTTACTTGTCTTTTTTAAAAATTAATTAATTAATTAATTAATTAAATTTTTGGCAGCATTGGGTCTTCCTTGCTGTGTGCGGGCTTTCTCTGGTTGCAGCGAGCAGGGGCTACTCTTCGTTCCGGTGCGTGGGCTTCTCATTGCGGTGGCTTCTCTTGTTGCGGAGCACGGGCTTTAGGCTCGCAGGCTTCAGTAGTTGCAGCACACAGGCTCAGTAGTTGTGGCTCACGGGCTCTAGAGCTCAGGCTCAGTAGTTGTGGCACACAGGCTTAGTTGCTCCGTGGCACGTGGGATCTTCCTGGACCAGGGCTTGAACCTGTGTCCCCTGCCTTGGCAGATGGATTCTCAACCACTGCGCCACCAGGGAAGTCCCAGTAATTCTATTTCTAATTATTTGAAGAATTGCCATACTGTCTTTCATAGTGGCTATACCATTTTACATTCCCACCAACAGTGCACAAGGGCTCCAATTTCTCCACATCCTCACCAACGCTTGTTATTTTCTGTTTTGTTTTTTTGGATAGTAGCCATCTAATGAGTATGAGGATAATAAGGTATCTTGTTGTAGTTTGATTTGCATCTCCCTAATGATTAGTGATGTTAAGAGCATCTTTTCATATGCTTATTTCATGTGCTTATCTTCTTCGAAGAAATATCTATGCAAGTCCTTTGCCCATTTTTTAAAAAAATTTACTTATTTATTTTGGGCTGTGTTGGGTCTTTGTTGCCGCCCATGGGCTTTCTCTAGTTGCGCTGAGCAGGGGCTCTTTGCCTTTTTTTTTTTTTTTTAAATTAATTAATTAATTAATTAATTAATTTTTGGCTGTGTTGGGTCTCCGTTTCTGTGCGAGGGCTTTCTCTAGTTGCGGCAAGCGGGGGCCACTCTTCATCGCGGTGCGCGGGCCTCTCACTATCGCGGCCTCTCTTGTTGCGGAGCACGGGCTCCAGACGCGCAGGCTCAGTAGTTGTGGCTCACGGGCCTAGTTGCTCCGCGGCATGTGGGATCTTCCCAGACCAGGGCTCGAACCCATGTCCCCTGCATTAGCAGGCAGATTCTCAACCACTGCGCCACCAGGGAAGCCCCTCTTTGCCTATTTTTAAACTGGGTTTTTTGTTGTTGTCGTTGAGTCTTAGGAGTTCTTAATATGGTCTGGATATTAATCCCTTAGCAGATGTATGATTTGCAATATTTTCTCCCATTCTGTGGGTTGCCTATTTAACTCTGTTGATAGTCACTTGATGCACTAAATATTTTACTTTTCATGAAGTCTGATTTGCCTATTTTTTTCTTTTGTTGCCTGTGCCTTTGGTGTCATAGCCAAGAAAAAGATGCCAAATCCAATGTCATAAGCTTTTGGCTTATGTTTTCTTCTAAGAGTTTTATGGTTTTAGCTCTTAAGTTTAGGTCTTTGAGTTATTTTGAGTTAGCTTTTGCATATGGTGTAAGGTAAAGGTCCAACTTCATTCTTTGGCATGTAGAGTCTAACTAGGAAGCAGATAGAAAGAACCAAGTTCCTTCTTCTAGCCGTGCCTTCTCTTTCTAGAGCCCTAGAGAGGTAAAGCCTCTTATAAGGTCCATTGGCAAAGCAGAAAGTCCCAGCCCCAGCCGAGAATACAGAAGATCACAGCTGAGAAACTGTAGCTTAATAACTTGCACACATTCACACATACACATTTTTTTTCCTGAAAGTAAGTGCACTCATCATGGAAGTTCACCTCTAAATATTTCAGCATGCCTCTGCTAAGAATAAGGACATTCTCCTATATCTTGATATCACAATAGCATTATCATGCCTAAAAAATTAACACTAGGGACTTCCCTGGTGGCACAGTGGTTAAGAATCTGCCTGCCAATGCAGGGGACACGGGTTCGATCCCTGGTCCAGGAAGATCCCACATGCAGCGGAGCAACTAAGCCTGTGCACCACAACTACTGAGCCTGAGCTCTAGAGCCCGTGAGCCACAACTACTGAGCCCACGTGCCAAAACTACTGGCGCCCGCACGCCTAAAGCCCGAGCTCTGTAACAAGAGAAACCACTGCAGTAAGAAGCCCGAGCACCGCAAAAAAGAGTAGCCCCCGCTCGATGCAACTAGAGAAAGCCCACGTGCAGCAACGAAGACCCGATGCAACCAAATAAATAAATTAAATTAAATTTTAAAAAACCCACTAATTCAAATATCATTTAAAATTTCTCCATTATTCCTAAAATGTCTTTTCTTTCTTTTTCTTACCCCAACCTGATGCCGGATCAAGGTTCTAACATACTGCATTTAGTTATTTCTCATTAGTTTCTTTTGAGACAGTCCCATAATTTTTTTGTTTTTTATGATTAAGTTTTTTTGAAGACTCAAGGCCAGGAAAACGTTACACATTCTGGTTTTGTCTCATTGTTTCCTCATGATTAGATTCAGATCGAACAATTTTTGTCAAGAATATTAGTCCATCGTTAAATCTGTATACTTCTTGTTGTTTCAAACCAGGAGACACATGTCAGGCAGTCCCATCACTACTGGTGATGTTGTTTGGTCACTTGGTTAAAGTGGTGACTGTTGGATTTCTCTAATATAAAGATAACTTTCCCCTTGTGATAAGTAACATTAATAAGTAATCTATGGGGCCATACTTTGAGACCATGTGAATAACCTGTTTCCCAGTGATCTTTCTTCTAATGTTTTGAGCATCCATTGACGATTATTGCCAGAATCACTTATTACACTGGGAGTTACAAAATGGTGATTTTCTAATTCTATCATTATTTCTAAACTTATTAATTAGCATTTTTCTGTAAAGACAAATGTTTCCCCCTTTTCTTCTTTTACTTATGTATTTTTTTGAGTATCACCATGGACTTAAAAAAATTCATTCTTATAAACCATTATCATCATTATACTTTTTGATGTTCATATTGTCCTAAATTTGGCCAATGGAAACCTCTTCAGACTGGCTCCTATGTTCTTTTTTTACTTAAATCCGTTAGTCTTTGAGCATTTCCTTGATTTCTGGCAAAACAAAGTATTCCATTTAAATCAGTATAAAATCAAAACAAATAGGAAGGCAGTGAGTGCGGACAGTGAGTCTGTTAAGAATTCCCTAGGACACTGTAGATTATCAATGGGAGAGGTCCACTTGTCTCAAAAGGTCTTTGATATTGACAAAACGCATCTAATTTGGGAAAACATTCCTCAAAGACTGTAAATGGCAAGAAAGAAGAGTGTATGCCTGGCTTTAAGCTTTAAAGGCCCAATTCATACTTTCATTTACTGGGCAAACATATGGAGATTAGAAATTTAAATCTTTTTTGGTCATTTTAGATTATGATTGAATAGTTTTACAAACAGCTCTTTGGAACTAACTTGTTAAGTAGAGAAGTTCGGGGATAAAGTAGTGAGAGATACACAGAACAAATAAAAATAGAGGCAATTATTAACTTCAGGGAAAACAAGAGTTGTACAAGAAAGGAAATGTAATTCAAAGTATACTTTGTGGTTCATATGATATTTACATAGACATAATGATATACACGTTGAAAACTGGTTTAACCAGTATCATATTCTACTGGTTATATATTATAAATTATAATATAATTATGATGATAGAATGAGGGAAAAACAAAGTATATACATGTGAGTCGGGGGTAAGAGAGCTAGATTTGGCAACTAAAACTAAAAATTCAAAAATAGCAATATTAGCATACTGTTTAGTAATATGAAATTAAATGCTGGAAGAAACAATGATTTTAAGTATCAGTCTTTGCAGAATAGAAATGGGGAAGAGTAAGTGAGAGTTGCTGTTTTTCTTTATATGTTTTGAAGTACTATTTGACTTCTTACACTATATGCATATTATTCTGATAAAAAATAAACTAAAAAAGGAAAATATTTCCATGTAATAAGGTACCAGGTCTAAGGACTTCCTTGGTGGTCCAGTGGGTAAGACTCTGTGCTCCCAATGCAGGGGGGCCCGGGTTCGATCCCTGGTCAGGGAACTAGATCCCGCATGCATGACGGAACTAAGAGTTCGCATGCTACAACTAAGACCTGCTGCAGCCAAAATAAATAAATAAATAATATATAAATAAATATTAAAAAAAAAATAAGGCACCAGGTCTACATAGTTTTACAGGATTTTTCTACCAGCTTTAAAGAATCAAATAATCCTTACATTATATAAATTATTTCAGAGCATAGAGAAATATGGGAAGCTCTCCAATTCATGCTATGAGGCTATCATAACCCTGATACCAAGAGGTGATGAATAGAGCACACACACAAAAAAATATATAGTCTAATACCATTTAAGAACATAGATATAAAAATCCTAAAAATAACCTCAGCAAATTGAATCTAGCCCTGTGTTAAAAAAAATGTTAGATGATAACCAGAGTTATTCTCCAAAACAGTTCAACTTCAGTAAATCTACTGATGTCAATTCTGCCTTAACAGATTAAAGTGGAATAAGAAAATGATCATTCCTCCCAAAATATATCAAAAAAAAGGGCTGATAAAATTCAACACTTATTTATGATACAATATAGCACAACTTCCTTAAACTGATAAAGGGTATACATTATAAACCTATAGCAATGTCCTAAATGCCTGTTACTATTCAACATTGCACCAGAGGTCTAACTAATGCTATAATTAAAAAGTAGGGCTTCCCTGGTGGCGCAGTGGTTGAGAATCTGCCTGCCAATGCAGGGGACACGGGTTTGAGCCCTGGTCTGGGAAGATCCCACATGCCGCGGAGCAACTAGGCACGTGAGCCACAATTACTGAGCCTGCGCGTCTGGAGCCTGTGTTCCGCAATAGTGAGAGGCCCGCGCACCGTGATGAAGAGTGGCCCCCACTTGCCGCAACTAGAGAAAGCCCTCGCACAGAAACGAAGACCTAACACAGCCATAAATAAATAAATAAAAATTTTAAAATAAATAAATAAATAAAAATGGATACCATTTTGCTAAACTGTGATTCAAAGCCAATGTTCCCGATCATCAAATCGACTACAAATATTTATCTGTAAAAACCATTCTTAGCTGATGGCCACACAAAAACAGGCAGTGGGATGGATTTACCCTGTGGGTTGTTGTTTGCTGACATCTGTTTAAAATATAATCAGATCGTATCACTCTTATCTCAAAACCCTGTGAATTAGTTTTCTATTGTTGTGTAACAACTATCACATATTCAGCAGGTTAAAACAATACCCATTTATTATCCTCAGTTCTGTAGATCAGAAGTCCAGGTGGGCTTGCCTGGTCTCTCTGCTTAGGGTCTCACAAGGCTGAAATCAAGGTGACCTCTTATAGAGAGGATCTGGGAAAGAATCTATATCTAAACTCATTCAGGATGTTGAGTTTAGAACTGACAGAAGCCAGTTCCTTGCAATTGTAGGTCTGAGGTCCCCATTTCCTTGCTGGCTGTTAGCCGGGAAGCACTCTCTGCTTTTAAAGGTCTGGTCTGATTGGGTTACACCCACCCAGTAATTATATCTCAAAGTCAGGGGGCTTGGGACTTTCATTACATCAGCCCAATCCCTTCCCAGCAGTGCTTAGGTTAATGTTAGATTGAGTAACCAGGGGACCAGGATTGAGTAACCAGGGGACCAGAATGCTGGCGTGGCGGCGGCGGGGGGCATCTTTAGAATTCTGCCTACTATACCCTGGAATAACCTCCTACTCAGGATAAAAAGATAAGGCACTAAGAAAGGGTCAACTCGATTTGTGCCACCTGCTCTTCCCCAACTCCCATGCATGTCCCATTACCTCTCTGATGGTATTTCCTACCACTCTCCCTCTGGCTTACTCTGTTCATCCACCACTAGCTGTTCATCCAGCTTGCTGTTGCTTAAACATGCCAGACACGCTCCCACCTTAGGATCTCTGCCTGGAATGCTCTTCTCCCAGATATCTACTTAGTTAACTCCTGTATCTCCAAGACTGTGCTCCACTTTCACTCTTTCAATGAGGCATATCTGACTATACTACTTAATACTACAATCTGTACTCTCGCTCCCGGCACTGCCTATTTCCCCTACCCTGTTCAATTTTTCCTTTTTTTCTACTCTACTGTATTTATCACCTTTAACATACTATATATTTTATTTATTTATGATGTTTATTGGCTGTGCCTCCTTGCTAGAATTAAGCTCCTCAAAGGTAAGGATCTTTGTCTATTTTTTTTAAATGATGTATTTTTTGTTTACTAAGCACTGAGCACAGTGGCTGGCACAAAACAGATGTTCAATAAAAATTCACTGAATGAAGTTTGGGAAACTCCTGCTTCAGTTTTTCATTTACTTATTTTTTATTTTTTTGGCCACGCCATGGCATGCAGGATCTTGGTTCTACGACCAGGGATGGATGCCGTGCCCCCCGTAGTGGAAGCACAGAGTCTTAACCACCGGACCACCAGGGAAGTCCCCTGTTTCAGTTTTTTATATACGTATGTGTGTACTAGGTTGTGATGTAAAATATATTTCTTATTGAAGAGTGTAGTCAAGAGTGTTTGAAAACTACTGGGGTTAGACTGTATGACCTCTATGGTTCTTTCCAGATATGAGCATTCATGAATTTCTATGTGCAGCTAGTAAATCTCCACTATATCCTTTGGGATACAGCAAGGTGCAGAGCCTAGTGACAACAGCAAGGCACTGATTACTGAAACATAATATTGACACTGAGAAAGCTAAATAGCATCCCTACCTGTTGTATAATAATAGGTTAGAAAGAACTGTGGAAACAGCAAGAACTGTTGAATGCCCCAAAATATAAAAATCTAAACGTAACTCTTCCATCAAAAAGAGATGTAATTTGATGGGCTTCCCTGGTGGCATAGTAGTTAAGAATCCGCGTGCCAACACAGGGAACACGGGTTTGAGCCCTGGTCTGGGAAGATCCCACATGCCACAGAGCAGCTAAGCCTGTGCAACACAACTACTGAGCCTGCGCTCTAGAGCCCGCGTGCCACAACTACTGAGCCCGTGTGCTGCAACTACTGAAGCCTGCGCGCCTAGAGCCCGTGCTCCACAACAGGAGGAGCCACTGCAATGAGAAGCCCGCGCACTGCAAGGAAGAGTAACCCCCACTCAACGCAACTAAAGAAAGCCCAGGCGCAGCAACGAAGACCCAAAAATAAATAAATAAATAAATTTATAAAAAAAAAAAAGATATAATTTGAGAGCAAATCACAAAAGACAACGTTTTCCGCATCAAAATTTCCCTGGTTAAAGCTTCCATTCACTTACTGAAGAAGCGAAGATGAGTGAAGAAAGAGATCGCTTAAAGTCTCTGCTGTAGAAATTGTAACCTGAATGGACTTGGGGAGCAAAGACCACTTCTGAAGTATGTATGATTTCCACTCATCCACGGGCAGATCCATGCTACTTTAAATCTAAAAAATGAATAAGAAAATAAGGAATTCGGATTTCTACAAATGCACAATTCTAGAAAGTCAAGATTTCATTCAAGCATGCATGAAGCAACAAAATCAATTCTTGTGGTCTCTTCTTATAGCTGTTTACATGCTAAGGAAGCATCTATTGTTTCTCACCCCAATTCACTCAACATCCCTTCATTCAGAAATATTTATTGAAAGCTTACTTTGTTCCAGGCATCATACTAGGTACTGGTTATACAATGATGAATCAGAACTCTTACCCAGTTCAGTTTTTTCTTTTCAATCCCCAGGTCACTCCTTTAGTTCAAGCCCGCACCATTTCCTGTCCGGCATTTTTTCTGGAGTGTCATAACTAGTCTCCACGCCCTCAGACCCCCCACTTCCCCATTCCAAATTCAGTACATCCTCCACATTGAGACAGATGTCAGTACTCTGCCTTAAATTCATCAATGCTCCTCCTAGCATTTAGGGAAGCCCAGTACAAACCCTTCATTATTTAACTCTTCGCTTACTTTCTAATGCTCAAGTCTCACTTCCTCCTCTGTACCCTACTATCCTAGCTACTCAAAGCTATCCCCAGCTTGCCAGGCTATTCATCTCCCTAGGTTTTACAAAGACTATTCATTGGCCCTACCCTCACTTGGAGTCCACCTGGCAAATTTCCAAACATTTTTCAGGACCCAGTTCAAATGGTACCTCCTCCGGGAAGCCTTCCCTGATTTTTCCACCTGTGATAGCAGCACACTTTGTGTCTCTCCTGGGGCCCAAACCACGTCTACCTTGAGTTAGTGCTCCTCACAGCAGAAACTCCCTCGACAGACTGTGCTCTCCTCTGAGGGTAGGGACCAGGTCTTATTTACCTTGAGAGATCCCCACTGTGCCAAGCTCAGGGTCTGGAACCTGCGGGAGTTCAGCTCTGGGTTGCTGAAGGAAGCAAGTCAATGCTTTGACTACATCTAGTAGCACAGTTACTATGGCAACAGCTCTACCACTCCTCTGAGCTACCAGTCAGTGTCTGCCCACCAAAGGCCGAGTGGGGTACGTTTCCGAGAGTCAGCTCGGAAAGCTGCCGGAACTCGTCCTCTCCGCGCCCTTCGCTGCGACCGCGTCACGCTTCACGCATCACGCTTCGCACGCTTCGCGCGCTCCGCGGTTCCGCGCCCCGCCCCCTGGCCCCGCAATCCAGCGACTAGGCCCCGGACCTGGGCTCCGGTGAGTCACGTGGGCCACCCGCCGCGCCTCGGCCAATGAAGTGGCTGCTCGGCTCCTAAACCCGCCCCCGTGCCGTGCGCACGTCCGGAGGCCGCCGCGGTGCACGCAGGTCCTCGGGCCAATCGCTTTGGAGCGCGCGGGTTCCCTGGAGTAAAGCCAGGGCTGCAGGGCAGTCGGAGCGCTGGAGTTGTTGCGGCGGAACCATGGTGGGCCACCTGAGCGAGGGGGTCATTGCGGTGAGGAGACGCCTGCGAGCCGGGCGGGGGCCGGGGTGGCTGTGGGCCCTGGGGCTGTGCGGGGTGGAGAAGGGGGAGAGAACACGGGAGGAGGAGACATAGGGGGCCGGGGAGGAACCGCCGGGTGACTCCCTAGAATCATCACTCCTCAAAGCATTTTTCCCATCGTCTGTTAAACACGCTCATGTTTTTCCTGCTTAAGGAAATGAAACAAAATAAACTGTTGATTTTCGCCCATCTCTCTCCCGCAGCCACTCTCTTTCTCCTCCCCTTCCCCCATCCGCAGCCTAACTTTCCTAGAGTTGTCAGTTTTCAGTTCTTTCTTTTTCTCGCCTCCCATTAACCCTTCAACAGACTCCAATCAGTCACTCCCCTGATCACTATAGAGGGAACCCTGGCTGAAGTCAGCAGTGCCTCCAGGTCGTTAAATCCAACAGACACTTGTGAGAGTTAAATTTACCCGAGTTCTCAGCAGCGTTTGACTATTGAGCATCGCTTTCTTTTGGTAACACCCTCTTCTTTCGGTTTCTGTGGCTCAGCTTGGCTTGTCTTTCCCCGTCTTATTTGGAGATCTCTCTGTAAATTTTTGTTGACTCTTCTCCCGAGACAATCAAATTACCATCTATATGTCAATTGATCACAAATTTCTGTGTCCGGAGCCACCTTTACTCTGAAAGACAAACCTCTATCAGCTGCGTACTTGATATCTCAAAAACATTTTAAATTCAACATGTCCCAAAGCAAATCCATTATCTTTCTAAATTTGGGCCTCTACCGTTCCCTGTCTGGATGAATGGCACCATTATTCATTAAGTTATACCAGCCAGAAATTGTGGAATCATTCTTGCTACACATTCAGTCACCCTGGATGTCCAGTCCCTCCCCAAGTCTGGTGTGTTTTACCTCCACATATATCTCTTAAATGCATCTACTTCTCTCCATCCACACTGGCACCATTGTTTCTGCCTGGCCTTCTCACTTCTACCCAGCATAACCCTCCTCCTGCCATTCCCATCATAGCATATTCCCACCAGTTCTTTCCTCCTTTCCAGCCTTTCCTTTTTTTTTTTTTTTTTAATTTAAATCCGGGTATATTTCATACTCCTGCCTTCCACCGAGGCTTTGGACATTCTTTAACCTGTGCCTACTGCCTGGGTGGTTGTTCATTCTCCCCTTGCTGACTAACGTAACCTTCAAGTCTCTGCTCAGTTAACTTCCTCAGAGAAGCCTTCCTTGACTCCCCTTGCTAGGCTAAATCCCTTTATTTTCAGCCCCTAATTCCTGTTTGTTCACGATATTAAACTCTGCCTTTCCTCTTCTGTCAAATGAGGTTAATCATACCTAGTACGTATTGCCTAAGGTTAGTGGGACGATTAAATGAGCTATTAATTTAAAGTGCTTAGTCCATGCCTGATACATAATAAATGCTCATTATATGTTACCTATTATTAATAATCACAGATGTGATCTTACATTTATATGTTGTTTATTTGATTCATATCGGTTACTTTCTGTCTCCCTCCACTGGATTGTAAATTCTTTGAGGCCTGAAATTATGTCTTTTTTTGCTCAACATAGTCTCCCCAATACCGGAAGGACTGCTGGCAAGTTTTAGGTGCCCAATAAATGTTCGCTAATTGCATGAGGCAGGGAAAAGAAAGGGACAGAGATGGATGGGGAAGAACAGTTGGCAGAGTTGAGTGACTATTTTAATAAATTAGAAATAACCCCGAGAACTGATTGCAAATTGTAGTCCTTGTTTACTTTATAGCTGCTACCTTGCATCTTTAAGACAAATTAGGAATTGTTCTTCACTTTCAAGGAAAGTGACTGGTATTTTTCAAATAATTTGATGAGTTAGTTTTTGCCATATTCAAAATTTAGGAAACATATTTCCAGTGTTAGGTGAAGTATCACTTAGGTTTTGTTCGTAAATGATAAGGAAAATTTGTGTGTGTGTGTGTTTGTGGTGAAGGAGTGTAGAGTACCTTTGTCAAGTTTGTTTATCAGCTAAAGCAGGTAATATCATTTTAGTTCAAAAGACATAGACCCCAAAGGGTAAGCACTAACCCACAAATAGTGCATTTTCGGCAAGAGCTAACATAAAATAAGAGATTATGCGTGGAACTATTGTGGTAAATAGAATTAATAGCATTTGTATCTTGAGTAATTAGGTAATACAAAGAAAGGGGAAGGGAACGAATACTTTTGATCATTTCCAATGTGCTAGATACTTTATTATAGTCAGTAGTTACAGTAACCCTGTAAAGTAGATTTTTATCATTAACCCCGTCTTACAGATGAAGTAACTGAAGTCCAGAGAAGTTAAGTAATTTGTGCATGAGGTGAGGATTTGAACATGTGCTCTGAACCATTCCATTCTGTTGTTTTGTATTTTTTTCCTTCCAGTTTTATTGAGATATAATTGACATACAGCACTGTATAAGTTTAAGGTGTACAGCATAATGATTTGACTTACATACATCATGAAACAATTAGCACAGTAAATTTAGTGAATGTCCATCACCTCATATAGATGCAAAATAAAAAGAAAAAAGTATTTTTTTTCTTGTGGTGAGAACTCAGGATTTACTTTCTTAATAACTTTCATATATAACATTGTTAATTATATTTCATATATAGCATTGTTAATTATATTAATCATGTTGTATGTTACATCCCTGGTACTTATTTATCTTATAACTGGAAATTTGTACCTTTTGACCACGTTTGTCCGGTTCCTCCTCCTTCTACTTCCTGCCTCTGGTAACCACAAATCTGATCTCTTTTTTTCTATAAGTTTGTTCATTTGTTTGTTTGTTTTTGAAGTATAATTGGCTTACAGTACTGTGTTAGTTCTTGGTGCACAACATAGTAATTTGATATTTCTGTACATTACAAAATGATCACCACTGTTGCTTTGTATTTTTATTAGCAATGTTAATTTGGAAAATTTAAGTCAGTTCTGTCTTAAGTGTATATATCATGCTATATGTCCCAGAAGAGTAAGTCTTATATTCACTATTTATGACACAAATAAATTAAAAAGAATGATAAAGTACTACATGTATTTGGTTTTAGAATCAAATAAAACAGAAAGGTGCTTGATGAAATTACTGACCTGTCCCTTCCCCCAGTTCTGTTCCTTTAAAAAAAAAAAAAAACCACCTTTACTGAAGTTCAATTTGATTTACATATAACAAAAACTATAATACATATTGTTTACAAACTATATCAGTCTGTAATACATCAAACTATATGCAGTTTGATGAGTTTTGACAAATGTATACACCACCCCAATCTGCTCCTTTCCCATCCCCTGCCCTTACCCTAGGCAACCACTGTTCTGGGTTCTGGTTTCTATCACTATAGGTTAGTTTCCACTGTTCTAAAACGTCATATAAATGGAATCAAATAATATGTACCCTTTGTGTCTGGCTTCTTTCTTTCAGCAAAATGATTTTTGAGATTTATCCATGTTGTTTCAGTAGTTTGTACCTTTTTATTGCCCAGTAGTATTCCATGGTATGAATAAACACAACTTGTTTATTTACCTGTTGAACATTTGGGTTATTTTCCTTTTTGGCTATTATGAATGAAGGTGTTATGAACTTTTATGTACAAGTCTTCTTATGGAAATATATTTTAATTCCTCTGAGATAAATATTGGGGAGTGCAATTGCTGGGTCATGTGATAAGTGAACATTTAACTTTATAAGAAATTGCTAAACTATTTCCAAAGTGTTTATGAGAATTCTGTTTGCTCCATTTCCTCACGAACACTTAGTTTTGTCAGTCTTTTTAGGTTTACCTATTCTAGTGAATGTGTAGTGGTATCTCACTGTGATTTTAATTTGTGTTTCGCTGATGATTAATGATCTTGAGCATCTTTTCATGTGCTTATTGGCTGTTTGTATTCCTTCTTTTGTGAAGTGTATGTTCATATCTTTTGCCTGTTTAAAAAATTGGGACGTGTTCTTATTAGTTGTAAGAATTCTTTATTTAATCTCGACATGTCTTTTGTTAGATAAAAGCATTACATATATTTTCTCCCAATCTGAGGCTTTTCATTCTTTTAATGCTGTTTCTTTTTTTAAATAAATTTATTTTTTTTATTTATTTATTTATTTTCAGCTGCGTTAGGTCTTCGTTGCTGTGCACGGGCTTTCTCTAGCTGCGGCGAGCGGGGGCTACTCTTCGTTTTGGTGCGCGAGCTTCTCATCACAGTGGCTTCTCTGTTGCAGAGCACGGGCTCTAGGCGCACAGGCTTCAGTAGTTGTGGCACGTGGGCTCAGTAGTTGTGGCTTGCAGGCTCTAGAGCACAGGCTCAGTAATTGTGGCGCACGGGCTTAGTTGCTCCGCGGCATGTGGGATCTTCCCGGACCAGGGCTCTAACCCGTGTCCCCTGCATTGGCAGGCAGATTCTTAACCACCAGGCCACCAGGGAAACTCAATGGTGTTCTTTTAAAAGAGCAGTTTTAAATTTTGATGTTCAGTTGGTTTTTTTTGTTTTGTTTTTCCTTTTCTGAATTGTATTTTTCTGTCCCCAAAAATCTTTGTTTCCCCCAAGGTTACAAATCTTTTGTCCTGTGTTTTCTTCTAGAAGTTTTATAGTTTTAGTTTATATTCAGGTCTGTAATCCATTTCAAGTTTACCTTTTTATGTGTGGTGTATAGATCATTCTTTCCATTGCAGATATTCAGTTGTTTCAGCCCCATTTGTTATAAAGACTATAATGTTCCATTGAATTGTGTTGTCACCTTTGATAAAATTTATATATGTGGGTCTATATCTGGAATGCCTATTCTGCCATTGCTCTATATGTCAGTACTTACACCAGTACCACATTGTCTTCATAACTGTAGTTATATAGTAAGTCTTGAAATAGGGTAGTATAAATTCTCCAGCTTCATTCTTTTTCAAAATTGTTTTACTGAATCTAGGTTCTCTATATTTTCATATATATTTTAGAATCAGCTTGTCAATTTCTAGTAAAGAAAGCCTGATGGGATTTTGATTGATAGTGCATTACATTTATAGATCAATTTGGGATCAATTGACTTCTTACAGACATTGAATCTTTCAAACCATGGACATGCTATATCTCTCATTTACTTAGGTTTTCTTTAATTTCTCTCAGTGTTTTGTAGTTTTCAGTATGCAAGTCTTGCATATGTATTGTTAGACTTAGGTTTTTTTAATGGTATTAAAATAGTATTTTTAAAAATTTCATTTTCCATTTGTTAATTGGCAGTATATAAAAATACAGTTGATTTTTGCATATTAACCTTGTATCCTGAAAACTCGGTAAATTGACTTAGTAGTTTTTTGTAGATGCCTTAAGATTTTCTACATACATGACTTTATCTGCACATAAAGACAGTTATTTCCTTTTCAATCTTTATGCCTTTATTTCTTTTTTTAAAATATATTTTTAAAAAAACATTTATTTATTTATTTATTTATTTAGGCTGCGCCAGGTCTTAGTTGTGGCACATGGGATCTTCGTTGTGGTATGCGGACTCTTAGTTGCAGCATGCGGGCTCTTAGTTGTGGCATGCAGGCGGGATCTAGTTCCCCGACCAGGGATCAAACCCGGGCCCCCTTCATTGGGAGCTCAGAATCTTACCCACTGGACCACCAGGGAAGTCCCTATGCCCTTATTTCTTTTTCTTGTCTTGTTGCATTAGTTAGGAGCTCTACTGCCATATTTAGTAAAAGTGATGAGAGTTATATCCTTGCCTTGTTCCTGATCTTAGGGGAGGTCATTCAGTCTTTTGCCATTAAGTGTGATTGGTAATTAGATTATTGGGTAGATGCCTGCTATCATTTTAACCCTATCTTCTATTCCTAATTTGCTGAGACTTTTTATAATGAATAAGTGTTGAATTTTGTCAAATGCTTTTTCTGCATCTATTGAGATGGTTGTGGTTTTTCTTCTTTATTCTGTTAATGTGACAGACTACAATAATAGATTTTTGAATGTTGAGTAAACCTTGCCTTCTTGGAATAAACCTCACATGGTCTTGACATATTATATACATTTTATATAGTGCTATATTTGATTTACTGATTTTTGTTGAGGATTTTTACATCTTTATTGATGAGTGATATATAGATCTGTAATTTTTCTTTCTTACAATGACTTTGTTTTTTCTATCAGAGTAAAGCTAACATCATACAATGAGTTGTAAAGTGTTCTCTTCTATCTCCTAAAATAATTTATGCAAGATTGGTGTTTTTTGTCATTCAATGTTAGATAGAATTTACCAGTAAAGCCATCTGGACCTAGAGTTTTCTCTTTTGGAGTATTTTAAATTATAAATTTAATTTCTTTAATAGATGTAGAATTATCTAGATTTTTTGTATTTTTATGTAGTTTTGATAATTTGTGTTTTTTTTAAGGGACTTATCCATTTAATCTAAGTTGTTTCATAAAGTTCCTAATATTCCCTTATTATATATATATAAATATATATAAAATTTTATATATGTATGATTTATAGTGATGCCTTTTTCATTCCTGGTATTGAAAATGTGTGTTTTCTTTTTCTTTACCAGACTAGCTAGAAGTTTATCAATTTTATTGATCTTTTCAAAGAACCAGCTTTTGGTTCAATTGTGTTTTTCCTATTATTTATCAATTTTCTATTTCATTGATTTTTGCTCTTTTATTATTTCTTTCCTTCTGTGTACTTGGGTTTAATTTATTCTTTTTCTGGCTCCTTATGGTGGAATCTTAGATAATTGACTTTGGAGCTTTTTTCTTCTCTAATGAGATCATTTAAAGCTGTATTTTCCCCTCTAAGCATTGCTGTAGGTACATCCCACAAATTTAGATAGATTGTATTTTAAGTTTCATTGTTAATAACTTTCTAATTTCTCTTGTGATTTCTTCTTCAACAGATGGGTTATTTAGAAGGTTGTTGTTTAACTTCCAAGTATTTGGAGATTTTCTAGATATCATATTGTTATTGATTTCCAGTTTAATTCTAGTGTGGTCAAATAACGTACTCTGTATGATTTCAACTTTTCAACATTTATTGAGAGTTTTACTGCCCAGTATATGGACTATCTTGATGAAAATGTTCCAGGTACACTTAAAAGAATGTGTATTTTGCAGTTGTTAGATGATCTAATTAGGTCAAGTTTGTTGATAGTTTAAGTTTTCTATATTCTTATTTCTATATTTTTTGGTCTATTTGCCCTGTCAATTACTGAGAGAAGAATGTTGAAACCACCAATTATAATAGTGGGTTTGTCTATTTCTCCTTTTCATTCTGTCAGTTTTTCCTTCATGTATTTTGAACCCTGTTGTTAGGTGAACACATTTATCATTGTGTCTTTTTTTTTTTTTTGGCCATGCTGTGCAGCATGTGGATCTTAGTTCCCCGACTGGGGATCGAACCCGTGCCCCCTGCAGTGGAAGCGCGGAGTCTTAACCACTGGACCACCAGGGAAGTCCCCATTGTGTCTCCTTTAGGAATCAACCCTATTATTATTATGAAATGTCCTTTTTTATCCCAGGTAATATTCCTTGTCCTGAAGTCTACTTTGCCTGCTTTTTTTTTTTTTAAATCTTGAGTGTTACGTCTATATATATATATTTTTAACTTTGGGTTTATTGATTGATTGATTGATTGATTGATTGATTGCTGTGTTGGGTCTTCGTTTCTGTGCGAGGGCTTTCTCTAATTGCGGCAAGTGGGGACCACTCTTCATCGCAGTGCGCGGGCCTCTCATTATCGCCGCCTCTCTTGTTGCGGAGCACAGGCTCCAGAGCGCAGGCTCAGTAATTGTGGCTCACGGGCCTAGTTGCTTCGCGGCATGTGGGATCTTCCCAGACCAGGGCTCGAACCCGTGTCCCCTGCATTGGCAGGCAGATTCTCAACCACTGCGCCACCAGGGAAGCCCTGCCTGCTTTTAATGATACATCTTTCTCCAGTATTTTATTTTTAATTTGCCTTTTTATATTTGAAGTGCGTTTCTTGTACAGAGCAAATAGTTGGGTCTGTCTTATTCATTACAATAATTTCTTCCATTTAATTGGAGTACTTGAACCATTTACACTTAATATAATTACAAGTTTGGGTTTAAGTTTTTCATTTTGTTGCTTGTTTTTTTATTTGTTCCATCTTTTCTTTGCTGTTGTTTTTCTATTTTTTAACTTTTCCCAACTTCTGGATTATTTGAGTATTTTTTATGATTACAATTTATTTCCACTATTGGCGTATTAGTGATGCTTTACGTTTTTAATGATTGTTTTAGGGCAACGCATCCTAGCTTGGACTACTATAACAAAATACCATAGACTAGGTGATGTAAACAGCATATTTATTTCTCACAATTCTAGAGACTGAGAAATCCATCAAGGCACCAGCAGATTTAGTTCTGGGTGAGGGCTGTCTTCCTGGCTTGCAGCTACTATCTCACTGTGCTCACATGACCTCTTCTTTGTGTGGGGAGAGAGTGAGTTCAGGTGTCTCTTCCTCTTTTTTTTTTTTTTTTTCTGGCTGCACCTTGTGGCATTCAGGATCTTAGTTGCATGACCAGGGATTGAGCTGTGCCCCCTGAAGTGGAAGCGCAGAGTCTCAACCACTGGACTGCCAGGGAAGTCCCTCTCTTCCTCTTTTTATAAGGACAGTAATCTCATTATGGGGGCTCCACCCTTGTGACCTCATCTGAAAGTAGTTGCCTCCAAAGACCCCATCTCTTGATACTCTCACACTGAGGGTTAGAGCGTCTACATATGAATTGGGAGGTGGGGTCAGGACACAAATGTTCGGTCCAGAACACAGTGGTTCTCAAATGTTTTGATTTTAGAATACCTTTCATTTGTAAAAAATCATTGAGCACCCCCCCACCAAAAGCTTTTGTTTTTGTGGGTTGTATCTCCCTTACCATATTTGAAATTATAACAGATATTTAAAAAATATTTATTCATTTAAAATAGTAATAAAACTCATCTGTTAACATAAATAACATGTTTTAGGAAAAACAGTTATATAGTTCAAAACAAATAGAAAAGTGACATTGTTTTACATTTTTGCACATTGCTTTAATACCTGGCTTACTAGAAGACGTGACAGCTAGATTTTCATACCAGCTTCTGCGTTCAGTATATGGATATATGGTTTTTTTGGTCGAACTATATGGAGGAAATCTGGCTTCAAATATGTAGTTGGAAAAAGGAGTATTTTAATAGCCTTTTCAGGCTTCTTTTCTGATCCTTGTGATCTTGTAATATAATAAGAAATATGTTTGGTCTTTGTCCAGTTTTTGGTACACAGAACTCCTAAAACCCTTGGAATTTCCTGAGTGATAGGGTGGGAGGAGCTTTTTTCGTTACTTATGATTAGCCCCTTTCAACCATACCTGAAGTTTAATGAGGTAACTCTTGGTGGGCCCCAGGGTAGCTTCAGGACAGGGGTTGATTGCCAGGAACCATTCATGTGATTAAAGAGTTGGAACTTTCTGCTCTACACCTCACCCCACAGGATACAGGCTGGAGATTGAGCTAATCACCAATAGCCAGCGATTTAATCAATCATGCCTATGTAATGGGGCCTTCAGAAAAATCCTTAAACAACAAAATTCAGAGGGCTTCTAGTTTGGTGAACACATCTACATGCTGGGAGGGGGCACACCCCCAGACTCCACAGGAACAGAATCTCCTGTGCTTGGGACCCATCCAGACTTTGTCTTATGTGCCTCTCCATCTGATTTTTGTTTGTATCCTTTTAACTCTCTCTTATAATATACCAGTAACACTAAGTAAAGTGTTTCCCTGAGTTCTGTGAGGGACTCCAAGGAAGTCCCCACGATTTGTAGCCAAGTCAAATAGAAGTGTAAACTGGGTCACCTGGGGACCCACTACTTGAGATTAGTGTATGAAGTGGGCACTTGGACAGTCTTGTGGGACTGAGCCCTTAACCTGTGGGGTCTACACTAATTCTGGGTAGTTAGTGTCAAAATTAAGTTGACTTGTGAGACGCCCAGTTGGTGTCTGCAGAGAATTGCTTCATGTGGAAAACCCACACATTTGGTGTCAGAAGTGTTTTGAATAGAAAATCAGGTTTCCTTTAATACTGTATCAAAACTCAACAAATGGTAGTTTCTTAAAGGTTAGTTGGAATGTAGATTTGGCCTGTCTTCCATTTTGAATAGATCTTTTACCTATGCATTATTTGTAATGCCATGTTTCAGTCATTTGGAAAATATTGGTTCATTGCATTTTACAGATCTTCCAAATGTTGATATATTTTGTTATATGACAAAAATTCATGCTTATTAACATCATTACTGGTTTAATTAAGAAAAGTCAGTAAGTATTAGGAAGCTGGTGAATACAAGTTTTCAAAAGTCCTGACTTTCATTAGAAAACTCCTTTATCATTGGCAACAAATACAGTTAATTGTCTCACTTTATTTTTGAGAAGATATCCACTAAATTCCCAAGTCTGAATAACCACAGTTTGTCGTTTGCCCATTCAAGTTGAAATGACGTTCCATGAGAAAAAAACGGCTGGTTCAACTTGCAGCTTGAACAGTTGTAGCAGTGCTTTTCCTCAAGGCCGCAGCCGTACTTCAGCAGAAGTACTTTGGCATACTTTCTGTATGGTTGCATAGAATATTAAAATTTTTTTGTCCTCAAGGTTAAGATTTAATGTAATAAATAATTTTATTTCTTCAAGTTTCTTTTTTTTTTTTTAGTGAAACTCTGCTCCCCAGTGTGTTCAGGGCAGTGAAGCATACAGTGACTACTACTATAGTAACTCGGCTAAGGCATCCGTAGTTTACCTACCACTGCTTTGCACCATCAGTGCAAATGTCAACACAGCTGTTTCAGGATAAACCATGAGTTTTGAAAGTGATTCAACACTTTGAGTATTTCAGCATAGTCTGTGTTTGCTGTCAAGCATTCACACGAAAGAAGATCTTACTAGATGATTAGTTGGTGCTGATAGGGGATGAACACAAGCAAAGCAGCCAGTCCAGCCACATCTATCTATTCATCCATTCATAAGGCAAAAGTAGAATTCTGCGGAAGAGATATTAACTCAGTCTTCATGATGTATCTTGTTCTTTAATTCAACAAGTTGCTTTATTATTAGAAAGTGGAACTGCTGTGATTTCTATTACTGATTTTTCATCCAGTAGACATTCATAAGTGGTAATAGTATAAAGTTTTATTAGTCCTTCAGCCAGTTTTTCATTGTATTGAATGAACGAGAGTGAGGAGGACAAAAGCTTGTTTATTATGATGAAAATAGTTTTCAATTTATGTACCCTCTGAAAAGGTCTTGGGACCCCAGATGGCAATGGACATTATGAACAATACGTTGTTCAGTGTCTAGATTATGTGTATAGAGAATATTGAGTTGTTCTGGCAGACTGTTAACTTACTTGCAGATCAGCTGAGCCCTTTGAGACTGTAGTGGGTCTAGAGTAGCTTTTACTTTGGGGATAGTTTAGTCTATTTCTAAAGCATGGCCTTTCTGGGGTTTCTACTGAATGCACCAGGTGTTTACTGAGTTCTCTCCACTCAAATGGCTAATTGGAACTCAAATGTATTCTAGCCTGGGTGAGCGCCAGTAACTTTTCAGCTTGTAGCTCTCTAATCTTTACCTGGCCTGTGGCACCTCATTCTGTGTATGCACAACTGAGAATTCAGCCAAAAACTCAAGGGAACCCCTGCATAGGTTATTGAAGCTCTTTCTCTATGTAGCTCCCTCCTGTCGGGTACTCTGCCTCCAGGAAGTCCAGATAACTCACCTCCCCAAACTGATCTGTGCTCAGCAGGACTGCCATATTCTTCTTGGGTTCCCTTCCCTATGCTATGGTCCAAAAGTGCCTCTGTGCAGAAACTCATTTGTTTTCCTTTCAGGGATCACAGTCTTGTTCTACCTGTTGCCTGGTATTTGAAAACAGTTTATATATTTTTGTCTAGTTTTTAGTTTATGGTTGGAAGAGCTAGTCTGGTATCACTTATTTCAGCATGGGCAAAAGCAGACGTCAGACAACGAGTTTTAGCTAGCTAGTTTTTCTGATGGTTACCTTTAAATGATGCCTTTTTAAAAATGAACTAAAAGCCTGATTAATAGTTATTTTGCTTTTGTTAGAAATTATTTTTATAATTGCTAATAGAGTCATGAGATTTAACATTCAAAAAGTATAAAAGAGGATGCAGTGCAAGGTCTGCCTCCCACACGTGTCCCCCATCACCCAATTCCTCTCACAAGAGGCAACCAGTGGTATAGAAACATCTTCTTTTTTTTCTTTTTTGGGCTGCGCTGGGTCTTTGTTGCTGCGCGCAGGCTTTCTCTAGTTGGGGCGAGCGGGGGCTACTCTTCATTGCGGTGCACGGGCTTCTCATTGCAGTGGCTTCTCTTCTTCTCTTGTTGCGGAGCACGGGCTCTAGGCGCGCGGGCTTCAGTAGTTGTAGCACGCGGGCTTCACTTGTTGTGGCGTGCAGGCTCAGTAGTTGTGGCTTGCAGCCTTAGTTGCTCCGCACCATGTGGGATCTTCCTGGACCAGGGCTCGAACCCGTGTCCCCTGCATTGGCAGGTGGATTCTTAACCACTGCGCCACCAGGGAAGTCCCTAGAAACATCTTCTTAAGGCTGCATAATATTCTGTTTTAAGGATTTGCTGTACTTATTTGTTTCATTCCCTATTAATGGGCAGTGTAGGAAAATAAATGTGCTATTATGACTAATGAGTACATATGCGATGCCAGCTTTTTAGATGTAGTATCCTTGTCAGTAAGTATGAATCCCACTTTTATGATTTTATGATTTGTCCAGAGTGATAAAACTTGAAGTAGATTTTCAAATGATAAGCTCCGAAAAGGGTCTTTTAATAATGTCATCTGTGGTTTATTCCAGACACCAAATTAAAAATGTCAAGTTTTAATCATGATTTGAGTGCCTATCTCATAAGCATCTGTTTTTACTTTTTCAGGCCATAATGCAACAAGGAGATACATCCATAAAACCCATTCTCCAAGTCATTGTGAGTACCTACATATTTTTATGTCAAACGTTTTTTAAACTTACATATAATTATAAATTACATTTGATAGAGGACATACAGTCCACTTTAGGAAATGTGTCCACTTTACAAAATTCTCTTCATCATCACAAAAATAGTCCAGTCCATGTTGTAACTCTGAGAGGGGAACCAGGCTTTATTTTTAATGTTGTGTTAGCCAGAGTTTGACCTTTGAAGGTTCACATTTGAGGCTTTGCCTTTCTGTTCTTTCCACAGTTGGTGGATACTGTAGCGCTACACATCATTACTTCTGCCTCCTTGGTTGTCTTTCTGCCCTGGGGTTTGTCTTGCTCAAATCTGCCTTACATATGGCCTCTGGAGAGATCTACCTGAAAGGAACTTGTCTGCTTAAGATTCTTCATTAACCCTATCATTCATTTAAGGAGGTCTCAAATTTTAGTGAGAATTTTAAAAATCAATAGGAGCAGAATCCTGGATCACACTTGCAGATTGTGAGTCAGTAAGCCTGATGGTCTGTCTCCCTGTTATTCCCAAACTCCCTGCCAGTCATCTTTTTTTTTTTTAAAGGCAAATATCCCAGTTTTATTATTTTATTTTATTTTTTAAAATTTTGTTTACTTTCAGCTGCGATGGGTCTTCGTTGCTGCGTGCGGGCTTTCTCTAGTTGCGGTGCACGGGCTTCTCATTGCGGTGGCTTCTCTTGTTGCGGAGCACGGGCTCTAGGCGTGCGGGCTTCAGTAGTTGTGGCACACAGGCTCAATAGTTGTGGCTCTTGGGCTCTAGAGCACAGGCTCAGTAGTTGCGGCGCACGGGCTTAGTTGCTTCCCAGCATGTGGGATCCTCCCAGACCAGCGCTTGAACCCGTGTCCGCTGCATTGGCAGGCGGATTCTTAAGCACTGTGCCACCAGGGAAGTCCCTCCGTGCCAGTCGTCTTAAGGCTGTTTTTGTATTTCATTTTCTTCAGAAAGCTGCCTCTGATTTCCTTCAAGCTGGAATAAATGTCTTGTCATTATGTGCACACCTCTGCTATGTCTCTCTGCCTCCGTCTCCACCCCAGTTGTAAGCCTCTTCAGGGCAAGGAGTTTTTCTTCCATTTTGTATTTTTATCATGTTTCCTGCATAGTACTATACATGTATTAGGTGCCTTATTGTATGTTTTTTTAAATTAATTTTCAATCAAATTTGAGTTAAGGGAGAGAGAACAGAAGAGTATTGGCAACCTATTTTATTCTCGTTTATGTTGTGTTTAGTGTTAGTAGAGAGAGGTTGGTGGGAGAATCATCAAATCCAATTTTCTTTTACTTGGATTTAGGTGTCAAGAGAATGGGCAAGCAGTTCAATTGTGTTGAACTAATGGCAAACGCACTCTCCTGCCACTTAAGTTTACTGATCCCTGGGGACTGAGCAGACAACCTGGCTAATGAATCATGTTTTCTCTCCTAGAACATCCGTCCCATTGCTACAGGGAATAATCCACCCCGTTATCGACTGCTTATGAGTGATGGATTGAATACTCTGTCTTGTACGTATGATGTATAAATCTAGGAATTTGTATTTAAATAATAAAAGCGCACCCAACACTTTGATTGCAGTAATTGGAGCATTCCAGAAGCCTACATTGGCTTGGCTGTGCCTTCGTAAAGACAGAATTGCAGCTGGCAGAGAGCATTCTAACAATAGACTAGGTCGAGTGGAAAGCTGCCACTTGGCTTAATTAATTTTGTCTAACTGGTGCTCTGTGCTTTCTTTGATTAATTTCCCTTAGGGTGATATTGACGTTTAGTGAATATGATTGGTTAGCTGTCCTATACTTGTCTTTTTGGGGTTTTATTTCTGTGTTGGAAGCTTTACAGGGAGAAAGGAGAGAATTTGCAGAGTATATACTTACTATCTAGTCACAAGGTGAAGGACCTAGAAAAGATTTTTTAGTCTTTGTCATGAAACCTGAATGATGGAAAAGATGATTTGGGGCACTTTAAGAAATACTTAATTTCAAAGTAGCAACAGCTGTTTAATGC
Organism: Eubalaena glacialis; assembly: GCF_028564815.1. NCBI lineage: Eukaryota > Metazoa > Chordata > Mammalia > Artiodactyla > Balaenidae > Eubalaena > Eubalaena glacialis. The sequence goes on along the minus strand of NC_083734.1, from coordinate 14,235,072 downwards.
ACATCAAATTAGTACTGTTTTTCACTATGCAGAGTCTGAGTAGTTTTAATATTTAAGGCATTGTTTTTCTTTGCTGGTACAGGTATGATCGGCTTTTAGATTGTCATGACTGAAATGTTTTAGAGACTGAAGTAATCTCTGTGCTTTTCAGCTTTCATGTTGGCAACACAGTTGAACCCTCTTGTTGAGGAAGAACGATTGTCTAGCAACTGTATTTGCCAGATTAACCGATTTATTGTGAACACTCTGAAAGATGGAAGGTATGTGGTATCTTTTTTTCTGTTCTATTGTGTTGTATAATGGGACTAATTTTTGAACAGAGAAGTTCATTGGATGCCAAAATTCAATTAGAAGTCGAAAAGCTTTCAGCTAAGAATTTACAACTATTGAGTTCTGAACTCAGGCAACTAAAATGTGGCACCAAAAGGAGAAAAATATGGAACTGAACTGGAGGTTTCACAGCAGAAAATTAAAGCCGAATGCAGAACTCTTATTTCTAATCTCTTCAGCAGCACTGATTTTAGGATTCTCTTTTTAAGTATCTTTTAATGAAATGGGATCACTTATTAGGGCAAAAGAAGATATAATTAATTATGTAACACTGCTCTTTTTGCAGTCTTGAATCTTTCATAGTAAACGCTTTCTTCAGCCAACAGAGTATGCTAAATACCTACAAGATGCTACATGCTAGAGATACAGTGGTGAACAAAACTGTTATTCACACCTGATTAACCACTGCTGAAATATGACGTTTTTTGTTGGCTAGCAGAGTCATATTTGCCAAATCTAGGGCAATTTAAAAGTCGAAATAAAAATAGGGACTCCCCAGTGGTCCACTGGTTAAGACTTTGCACTCCCAATGCAGGGGGCCTGGGTTCGATCCCTGGTCAGGGAACTAGATGCCGCATGCTGCAACTAAAAGATCCTCATGCCGGAACGAAGATCCTTCAGGCGGCAACGAAGATCCCGCCTGCCACAACTAAGACCCGGCGCAGCCAAATAAATAAATAAATGATTAATTAATTAAAAGTAAATAAGTAAATAAATAAATAGTAACAGACTGCAACCTACTGAATAAAATAAGAATTCATAAGTCTATACTGAATAAATGAATACGGGGGGGGAACAGAAAGCTTTTTCTTACAATAGAATGTCATGTAAAAATGTAAATGGATTGATGGAATTAGAAAATCACCATTTGGCAACCGTCGTAGTATTAATTCAGGCAGGAAACATTAATAGGTGCTATGTAAGTTTCTTGTGGCTGCCGTAACAAATTACTGTAAATTTGGTGGTTTAGAACAACAGAAATTATTTTCCCTGGAAGTTAGAAGTTGAAGTCAGTTTCACCGGGCTGAGATCATGGTGTTGGCAGGGCCCGCCTCCTTCTGGGAGCTCTCTGGGGGAATCCATTCCTTGCCTTTTCCAGTTTCTGGTGGTTGCTAGCATTCCTTGGCTTACGGCTGCATCACTCCAATCTCTCCCTCCATGGTCACATTACCTCTTCTTCTGTCTATGCCAGGTCTGCCTCTGCCTCCTTCTTAGAAGGATATGTGGTTGCTTTTAAGGCCCATCGGATAATCTGGAATAAAATTGCCACTTCAGTCCTTAGTTTAATCACATCTGCAAAGTCCCTTTTTGCCATATAAGGTAACATTCATAGGTTCCAGGGATTAGGACTTGAATATCTTTTGGTTGGGGGTGGTCATTTAGCCTACCACAGATGCTGAAACAAGTGGTAAAAATTTGATGGAGGAACAAGTTATTTATAGGGTAAAAGTACCTCCCCAGAGCATAATTATTAATTGTAAAAGGAAAAGAAGCAACTTTACAGTGGAAAAAGCTGGCAGACAACACCTTATTCCAATGATTGACGTTAACATTACCAGTAATGGGACAAACAGAAGTCATGTATTACCTGGTAGGATGCAGTGAGAAGAACATGGTATCAGTACTATTATATTCTTGCCAAAGATGCATAATCTGTATCTAATCATGAGGAAGCCTCAGGTAAATTGAGGGACATTCTATAAAATAACTGATTTTCAAATTTCAAGCATGAAAGTAAAAGAATCCTTCCAGATTCAGGGAGTCTAAAGAGATATAATTAAATATAACAAGTGATCCTGAACTGGATCCTATTGCTATTAAGCATATCATTAAGACAATTTATGAAACTTGAATGGATTCTGTGGATTAGATGGAAGAATTCTTTATGTTTCAAGTTCAGTAACTTAACCAGGCTATGTCTCAAATGTCAGTGGTTCCTTTTTTTTTTTTTTCCCCTCCTGGTGCATGGTGCCCTTTCAGTCTGCAGTTAGGAGTTAGATCTTTCTTTTTGATGAGATTGTTCAGTTATTCCTTAATGATCTTTTCTGTTTCATTTGAGTTCCAGTTTTTACTTATGTTTCTGTTTCATTTGAGTTCCAGGATAACTTTGTTCTCCATGTACGTCTTCAGTTTGCTCTAGTCTTTTTTCTAATGCATGCATTGGATTCATTTAAGATTTTCCAACGTATTATATATTATAGTTCAGTTTTTAGCTTTCTCTGTTCTGTTCCTTGATGTTTATAGTTTAAGTATGAGAAGTATAATGATACTGCTTTTGTTCTGTTTTTTCCTTAACTTTTCAAGCTCCCTTTTCTTCTCAGTCTCTTGTTTCATCTCATCTTTTGACTTTTATTGAATTCTTAGTCTTATTTTGCACACCACACTTGGGAAGTATTCCCTTTCTTGGCTTATGCTTTCCTCTAGATGGGATTGTTAATTGTCTCTGCCTCTTCTGTTCCTTTTATTTTTATACACTGTTGTGTGTTACATTGTTGCTATGTCATTTCTTTTTATCTTGTTCATGCTTAATGTGGACAGTTTTGTCCAGACTTCATTTGCTCTGACATAGTCTAGGCTAGGTACATCCCCTTGCCAACCTTCCCACTTGGGACCTGTTATCTTCCATTCTAGGCTACCTTGGAGTGCTTGGGTGGTGCTTTCTAGCCACTTTTCTCTCCTCTAGGGCATGGTATAGGGGAGGGTGGAGAACTTTGCTGTGGTTGAGTACTAAACCTGGAGCTCCATTCACTCCAGTCTGGGGTGGAGTTCCACTCCCATGGGCTTTGCCTTATTTCACCGCCTCAGCATGGCTGCATGCCATGTGTTCCTTCCTGCCTCTGCTGAGAACCTGTGTGTGTACGACCAGGTTTATTCCTTACCTTGACGGTCAGTTAGGTTTGATGGTCATTTAGGTTTATTCCCAACAGTGCTTTAGCAGTCATCCTTGTACATTTATCTTTACATGCTCATGCTGTTATTTCTTAGGAGTTGTGGGGATCAAAGGACGTCTGTTGTAGAAAGTATACCAATTAACATACTCAGGAGCCTTGTGTAAGAGTACCTGTTTCTGAATAGGCAAATACACAGACAGAAATTAGATTCGTGGTTTCCAGTGGTGGGGGAATGGAGAGTGACTGCCATGGAGCACAGGGTTTCTTTTTTGGGGTGGTAGAAATGTTCTGAAGTTAGGTAGTGGTGATGCTTGCACAACTCTGTAAATATACTAAAAACCACTGAATTATACTTTTAAAGGATAAATTTTATGGTATGTGTTCAATAAACCTGTTTTTAGGGGGGAAAAAATACTTGTTTCCCCTTAACCTTGTCAACATAGCAGATATTACTGATTTTTAAAAAATAATTGCCAGTCATCATTATTTTAACTTAAATTTCTGTATTATAAAAGGAAAACAATAGATATATAAAATAATAAATTCCCCTGTTAGTGAGGTCAAGTGTCTTTTCATATACTTACTCTTTATACTTTTTCTCTGAATAGCTTTTGATGATATACTTTGTCTTTTGCGTGTGTGTGTTCAGGGAGATGTGGAGGATGCGCTTTGTAAATCAGGGATATCAATGAATTCTTTGTTAGCTAATTCTTTATTAGACCTTGTAGTCTACCTTTATAGACTGTTTATGGTGTCTTGTGATGTGGAATTAAAGAATTTTTAAAAAATTTAGTCAGTTTTGTCCATTTTTTTCTTTATGGCTTCTGAATTTTGTATTTTGCTTAGGAAGCTTCTTGACTGGGTTATTTAAAAATACTTCTTAGTTCTTCAGACATTCTGTGGATTTTTTAAAGTAGATTTTGGTTCATCTGAGGTTTTGTTTTGTTTTTTAGTTTTAAAAGCAGTGGGATTATTTTAAGTTATTTAAGGTTTTGATTTCTGTTTTTTATTGAAGTATAGTTGATTTACAGTATTGTATTAGTTTCAGGTGTACAATGTAGTGATTTGATATGAGGTTTACTTTTATATAGGGTATGAAGGAGTAATTTAGCTTAATTTTTGCCAAATGGATAGTCCATATCATGGAAGACTTACAGTAAGGAGTTTATTTTATTCTAAGTGTGATGGGAAGCTATAGGCTTTCGAGCAGGGGAGTATTGGTACAGTCTGATTTAAGTTTTTTAAAGTTTCCAAGAGATTATTTTGATAGCTGTGTGGAGAGTTGATGGTTGGTGACAAAAACAGATAAAGAGAGACTAGTATTCCATTTATCTGACTCTGTTCTGTTTGCCATCTTTTCCTTTGATCTGCTTGTCTAGTCCCGTGTCAGTGCCAGAGTTTGTTTTTTCTTTCTTTTTTTTTTGGTGACATCTTCTTGAGATATAATTCATATACCATACAGTTCATCTATTTAAAGTGTAAAATAGTTTTTACTATATTCAGAGTTGTGCAGCCATTACCACAATTAATTTTAGAATATTTTATTGCCCTCCAAATAAACCCTGTACCCTTTAGATATCACCCCCAAACTCCCTATCCTCCCAGCCCTAGACAACCGCTAATCTACTTTCTGTCTCTATAGGATTTGCTTATTCTGGACGTTTCTTATAAATGAAGTCATATAATATGTGGTCCCTTGTGGCTGACTTCTTTTACTAAGCATGATATTTTCAAGGTTCATCCATGTTGTACCACATGTCAGTACGTCATTCCTTTTTATGGCCAAATAGTATTCCATTGTATAGATATGTCACATTTTGTTTATCTAGTCGTTTGGACGTTAAGGTTGTTTCCACCTTTTCGCTATTATGAATACTGTAGACGTTTGCGTACAAGTTTTTGTGTGGACATATTTCCATTTATTTTATATATATCTAGGAGTAGAATTGTGTGTCAAATGGTAACTTTATGATTAAATTTTTGAGGAACTGCCAGACTGTTTTCCAGAGTGGCTACAGTAATTTACATTCCCTCTAGCAATGTATGAGGGTTCCAGTTTCTCCACATCTTCATCAACACAGATAATTACATCTGCCGTAGTGTTTCCAGGTAAAGTATCATCTGTAGAATATTTTAGTAACTTACAGATGATGTCTTCCTTTACTTTTTTCTCCCCCCAAATTTTCTTCGTAGTTTTTCTTTCTTTTTTTAGTTTATTTATTTTTGGCTGTGTTGGGTCTTTGTTGCTGTGCGCAGACCTTCTCTAGTTGCGGCGAGTGGAGGCTACTCTTAGTTGTGGTGCTCAGGTTTCTCATTGCGGTGGTTTCTCTTGTTGTGGAGCACGGGTTCTAGGCGCACGGTAGTTGCAGCATGCAGGCTCAGTAATTGTGGCTCGCGGGTTCTAGAACGCAGGCTCAGTAGTTGTGGTGCACGGGCTTAGTTGCTCCGCGGCATGTGGGATCTTCCCACACCAGGGCTTGAACGTGTGTCCCCTGCATTGGCAGGCAGATTCTTAACCACTGCACCACCAGGGAAGCCCACCTGGTAGTTTTTCTATATTTATTCTTCCATATTTATTCTTCTTCTTCCATGTTTATTCTTTCAAGTATCAAAAGAAAAAACAAAAGTCCTGTCGGAATACAAAGAACTGCAGTAAATTTACATAGTATTTGATACTAAGTCCATTCAAGAATATGGTATGTGAATCCCTATATATCCTGTTATCCATCTTCAGATTATCACTTGATATCCAATCTTGTTTTATCTAAATGCCTTCCACATCTACCCTCCTCTATAATTTTGAAGCAAATCTCGGACATATTATTTCCTCCACAAATATTTTAGCATATATCTTTAAAAGGTAGTAATTCTTTTTTAAAAATTCCATTTTTACACCTAAAATATCAAATATTCTGTCACTGTTCAGTTTCCAACTATTCGTGTGTGTGTGTAATTAATTTGTCTGTATCAGGATCCAAAGTAAAGTTCGCACTGCAGTAGGTTGATAGTTCTTTTAAGTCTCTATGAATCTAGGTTACTCCTCCATATCTTTTTTCCTCCCTTAGTGTTTATTTGTTGAAGAAACCAGGTCATTTGTACTTTATCCTCATGCACCGTTTCCCACAGTCTGGATTTTGCTGATTGTATCTTTATAAAGTTGTAATGTGTCCTTGTCATCTGTGTTTTCTGTAAGTTGATATTGGTGTATTCTTTTGATGTGCTGCTGGATTCATCTTGCTGATATTTTAGTTAGGATGTATGTGTATTACAAAATAAAATTAGTGGGTTTTTTTAGTGTGTTTTTTCTTAGGTTTTGGTATTAGGGTAATGCTAAATGATAATAAGCCTTCCATTTTTCTATGTTATCCAAAATTTGGATACTTTTGGAAGGTAGTTAAAATACCACTAAATATCTATCAGAGAGTTTTTTTAGTGAATCTATGTAATATTCAGACACAGATAGTTTCAAGCTTATTTTATTGAAGTAATATAACCTTGATATGAAAACTTGATAAAGGTAGCACAAACTGATCAATTGCATGTGAAAATCCAAAATACAGCAGTCAGACCATTTAAAGAATCCATCACAATGAGGTTGGGCTTATTATTGCTTAAATAATTGCTCCAGACCATATACTCTTTTTTTTTTTTTTCCTTTTGGCTGCGCTGTGCGGCATGCAGGGTCTTAGTTCCCCGACCAGGAATCAAACCTGTCCTTCCTCCAGTGGGAGCACGGAGTCCTAACCACTGGACTACCAGGGAATTGAATTTCCCATCTACTATATTTAATGTCCATCTCAACTATGCTAATTCAGGCCCCGTCAGTTCTTCCTTCTGTTGTTCCCCCTGCCTCCAGTTGTGTTCCCCTCAGACTCCTTCATATTGCAGTCCTCTTTAAAATACGAACGTGATCGTGACATTCTTGTTCAAGCACGTATTGAGTAACGACTGTGGACCAGTTGCTACAGTAAACACTGGAGGATACGTGCCATTACCGAAAGTGCAGTTTAGTAAGAGAAATAGATAATAAATAATGAATACACAACTAAAATATGAGTAAATAATCAAATAATGAACATAATTAACCCAAATATTAATAATTATATGTCAATATATATTAATTAAACCTGAGAGAAGTGACCTGAAGGAAAGAAATGATGGCTGTAGAAAGGAGTATAACAGAAAACTGATCTAAACCAAAGATTAAGGAAGCGTCTGAATATTAGATGAGGCAGAATGAGAGACCATCACAATCAGAAAGCGGCGTGTACAGAGGCCTTGTGGCAGGAGAGAGCGGAATGTACACCAAGAGCTGGAAGGAAACAGATGGTGGAGAGCAGAGCACCACGGGGAAACGGCGCGAGGTGAGCTGGAGAGGTTAGTGCGAGGCCAGGCCTTACAGAGCCTCGTAGGCTGTGTGAAAAGGTTTTTAACTTTTGGCCGAAGGTCCTTGAGAAGTTATTGAAAGGTTTTAATCAGAATTAAAGATGGACAAAGAATTGGAAGTTCTTAGTTAATAGTAATCACAATTAAAAAATATCTATAGTCATGGTTTTCACTGGGAAAAGGTAATTGTTCAGCTAAATATATGTTTCTGAAAACAGATCATCTCTTGTGCCACATATTCTTGGGTTTAGTAATCTAAATTCTTATCATGTCATTTGCTCCTTGAAGATACAGCATGTAGTAAGGACACTGCATTTTAATTAAGGAACTAGCTGGGAAATGAAAACCCTGCAATCATAAAAGCCCTTGATAATGATACAATGAAAGATTAAGGGAAATATTTATGTAGGAATTGATATCATATGTTTCTCAGGTTATTCAGTAATGAAAAACAATTGACAAAGGGAAATAGTTTTATCACAGTGATTATTGGGGGAAGCTTTTTAAGTAGCTTGTCGTTTGAAGGGCTTCTGAATTTATTTTTTCTAACATGTTTCTATTTCTTTGCCTTTGTAGGAGAGTGGTTATTTTGATGGAGTTAGAAGTTTTGAAATCAGCTGAAGAAGTTGGATTAAAGATTGGCAATCCAGTGCCCTATAATGAAGGTAAAATGTTTTTTATAGGTTGTAGCACTCAATTGAATACCTCTTCATAGATTTGGAATTCTTCCTTTTGATATAGTTTGATTTGTTACTCTTACTAAAACTAGTGATTTGGGAGTCTAGCAACCCAGGTTGTTCTTTCATTTTTTTTTTTTCAGTACTGAAGAAATGATGGTAGGACTCTGTAAAGGAAAACCTCTCCTCTGTTTTTCTCTACACACAACAGTCATACATACTTCTGGCTCTTCTGTGACCAGATGTATGGGGTTTTTTTCTTCCCCCTGCTAAGCAATTCTCCAGTTCTCTGTGGACACCAGCTGGGTCTCCTACAATTCAATTTAGTTCTGACACTAGCTACCTGGAGTTAGCCTCAGATTTCACAGGGTAAGGGCTCAGTTCCACTGGACTGCCTCCACCCCTCACCCCCGCTCCCCTTCAGTCCAGAGTCCAGGCTGGGACTTCCCTGGTGGCGCAGTGGTTAAGAATCTGCCTGCCAATGCAGGGGACACGGGTTCGAGCCCTGGTCCGGGAAGATCCCACATGCCGCGGCGCAACTAAGCCCGTGTGCCATAACTACTGAGCCTGCGCTCTAGAGCCCCCGAGCCACAACTCCCGAGCCCACGTGCCACAACTACTGAAGCCCGCGCTCCTAGAGCCCGTGCTCCGCAACAAGAGAAGCCACCGCAGTGAGAAGCCCGCGCGCCACAATGAAGAGTAGCCCCTGCGCGCCGCGGCTAGAGAAAGCCCGCGTGCAGCAACGAAGACCCAACGCAGCCAAAAATAAATAAATAAAATTTAAAAAAAAAAAAAAAAAAGTACAGGTTGTTATCTGTGCTTCTGACCAACTGGCTATAAATTGTAGCTTCCTACAACTCCCTCCTCAGGTTCAATTAGAGTGATTTGCTAGACTGGCTCACAGAACTCAGAGAAACAATTTACTTACTAGATTACCGGTTTATTACAAAGGCTATAACTCAGGAACAGTGAGGTAGAAGGGCAGGCATAAGGCGAGGTATGGGGAAAAGGGTGCAGAGCATCCATGCCCTCGGTGTGCCATCTGCCTCGGACCTTCATGTGTTCACCAACAGAGGCTCCCCAAATCCTGCCCTTTGGGGTTTTTATGGAGGCTTCCTTACTTGGGCATGATTGATTGAATCATTGGTGATTAGTTCGACCTCCAGCCCCTCTAGCAGTTATTTTGAGTATCTTAGTCTTTAATGTCGGTCTCCCCAAAGGGGAAGAAGAGAAAAATAAGTGGGAAGAAAGGGTGCCAGCCCTTTAAATCCCTGGAAAGCACTTCAGCAGAGGGCTTAGGGCTTGCAACACTGGAGGAAGCAACAGCAATGGTCACTGTCTCTTTGCACCTCTGTGATCAGAAGCAGCATTCACAGCACAGATCGCCAATATATGAAGGACAGGGTCCTTTCTGCCCACCTCAGTTCCAGAAACTGTGTGCAGGCTGCTCCAGGAACAGGTCCACTGCTGTGTGCCACATGGCTGAGGGGTGGGGAATGGGTAGCTGTTACTGTTCTAAGGGCTGGTATTGGTGGAAATTCACCAACCAAGCCTTCCCCTGAAGTTGCAAGCCTTCTATAGACTTCTGAATTCAAAGTAGTTATAACAGGGGCTTCCCTGGTGGCGCAGTGGTTGAGAATCTGCCTGCCAATGCAGGGGACACGGGTTCGAGCCCTGGTCTGGGAAGATCCCACGTGCCGTGGAGCAACTGGGCCCGTGAGCCACAATTACTGAGCCTGCGCGTCTGGAGCCTGTGCTCTGCAACAGGAGAGGCCGCGATAGTGAGAGGCCCACGCATCGCGATGAGGAGTGGCCCCCGCTTGCCACAACTAGAGAAAGCCCTCGCAGAGAAACGAAGACCCAACACAGCCATAAATAAAAAATAAATAAATAAGCCCTCCTTCCTCCTTGATAGTCTATTAAAAAAAACAAAACAAACAAACAAAAAAAGTAGTTATAACAGACGAATTCTGCCAGTGCAGTTGTAGTCTAGGTTGAGAGATAGATTCCTGGTGCTTCCTCCTCTGCTGTCTTTCCAGAATCCTTTCAACAGTGATTATCTCTTGATAATAACTTTTATTTTCTTGTGAAAATATATAGGAAAGCCCAATGAAATCAGAAAAATTTAATTACTTTAAACGAGAGACAATAATAGTTTAGAAAAAAAGTCAAAGAATCATCAAATCACTGACTCGAGAAGGCTTGTCTGCCCCTCCATCAAGTCAAATAAACATAAAATTAGAGGGAATTCCCTGGTGGTCCAGTGGTTAGGACTCCGTGCGCTCACTGCTGAGGGCCCGGGTTCAGTCTCTGGTCTGGGAACTAGGATCCCACAAGCCGTGCGGCACGGCCAAAAAAAAAAAATTAGAGCCTCATTGTTCACCAAGATAAATTCCAGATTTGTTTAAAAAGTTAAAAAATGAAACCATTATAAATAATAAAAATGGGGACCTCCCTGGTGGTGCAGTGGTTAAGAATCCACCTGCCAATGCAGGGGACACAGGTTCTATCCCTGGTCCGGCAACATCCCACATGGAGCAACTAAGCCCATGCTCCACAACTACTGAGCCTGCGCTCTAGAGCCCATGAGCCACAACTACTGAAGCCCACGCGCCTAGAGCCCGTGCTCCGCAACAAGAGAAGCCACTGCGATGAGAAGCCCGCACGCAGCAATGAAGACCCAACACAGCCAAAAATAAATTTAAAAAAATAAATAAAGAGAATGGGGGGCTTCACTGGTGGTCCAGCCGGTAAGACTGCGCTCCCAATGCAGGGGGCCCAGGTTCGATCCTTGGTCGGGGAACTAGATCTCACATGCATGCCTCAACTAAGGCGTCCACATGCTGCAACTAAGGAGTCCACATGCCGCAGTGAAGATCCCGCATGCCGCAACTAAGACCCGGCACAGCCAAAATAAATAAATAAAAATAAAATAAATATTTTAAAGAAAGAAAAGAGAATGGGGCTGTATAAATGGATTGGAATAGTTCACAATGAATATTTGATTACATTAAAATTTAAAATTTTGCATGTTAGAAATAGAAAGGTGTGCAAACATAAACTAGGATAAAATAGTTACAAAAGATAAGTCTGACAAAGTGTTAATCTTTAATATTTACTAAATTTTTTACAAGGGAAAATTTTTAAATATTTATTATTATTATTATTGATATTATTTTTTTCAAGGAAAAATTCTCCGGTAGGAAAGCAGGCATTGGATGAGAAGAAACACTTCACAGTAGAAGGAAAACAAATGGCCAATACATAAGAAAAAATATTAACCCTTACTGGTCATTTTTGTCTTGTTCCTTTATTACGTCTTGTTCCTTTAAGTATTATCACCTTTAAGTATTATATTATGTTAGCTGTAGGTTTTTCATAGATTCTTTTTATCACTATGAGGAAGTTTACTTCTGTTCCTCGGTTGCTGAGAGTTTTTATCAGGAATAAAAGGTGAATTTTGTCAAATTTTTTTCTGTGTCTGTTGATGATCATATTGTTTTTCTTTTTTCATTGGTTAATTACATTCATTAATTTTTGAATGCTAAACCAATCTATGATTTCTGGGGTACGTCTTATGTCATGATCTCTTTCTACTTTTTATGTATTATTGGATTTGATTTGCTAAATCAAGCAAATCCACTTGATGTGATGTGATTTTGTTTAGAATTTTTACATCTATATTATGAGGGATATTGGTCTGTAATTTTGTCATACCTTGTCTAATTTTGGCATCATAGTAATCCTGGCCTCAGAGAATGAGTTAGAAAGTGTTCCCTCTTAAATTTTATGCAAGAGTTTATGTGGAATTGGTATTAATTCTTTCTTAAATATTTCATAGAGTTTACCAGTGAAACCATCTGGCCCTGATACATATATATTTTTTTATGGAACGACTTTAAACTACAAATGCAGTTTCTGTAACAGATACATAGTCATTCACATTGATTGTGTGTTGCAAGAAATTTGACCATGTTATTTAAGTTGTTGAATTTACTGGCCTATATCAAAGTAAATAGAATAAATGTTCCAATTAAAAGGCAGAAACTATCAGATTGGATAAAATAAATATAGTCCCTTATTATCCTTTCAGTGTCTGTAGAAACTGTGGTGATGTCACCTCTTTTAGACCTGATACTGGTGATTTGTGTCTCTTTTTTTTCCTGATAAGTCTGACTAGGGGTTTATCAATTTTATGGACCTTTTCAAAGAATGAAGCTTTTGCTTTCCATTGTATATATAGACCATATCTTTTTTTTTTTTTTTTAATTATTTTTGGCTGTGTTGGGTCTTCGTTGCTGTGCGCGGGCTTTCTCTAGTTGCGGCGAGCAGGGGCTACTCTTTGTTGCGGTGCGCGGGCTTCTCATTGCAGTGGCTTCTCTTGTTGCGGAGCACAAGCTCTAGGCATGCAGGCTTCAGTAGTTGTGACGCACGGGCTCAGTAGTTGTGGCTTGTGGGCTCTAGAGCGCAGGCTCAGTAGTTGTGGCGAATGGGCTTAGTTGCTCCATGGCATATGGGATCTTCCCAGACCAGGGCTCGAACCCACGTCCCCTGAATTGGCAGGTGGATTCTTAACCACTGTGCCACCAGGGAAGTCCCTTAAGGTGGTTTTTTGTTTTGTTTGTTTGTTTGTTTTGTGGCCACGCCATGCAGCTGCAGGATCTTAGTTCCCCGACCAGGGATTGAACCCAGGCCCCCTACAGTGGAAGCCTGGAGTCCTAACCACTGGACCACCAGGGAATTCCCCCTTCAGGTGTTTCTTAATGAAAATATAACCAAATACATAAATTATATATTTTCATTCATAATCCACTTTGCTTACACCAAAGGCAGGATACTATGTACACTATCTTGTCTCTTTTTTTTATCCTGTTGTGTTTTTTTAAAATTTCGGCCTAGAGGTATTTTCATACATATACTTAGAGATCTTCCTTAATTTTTATTTATTTTTTTAACAGTATAGAGTATTCTGTTGTGTGACTGTTCCATAGTTTAAGCAGCCCTCTATTGATGGGCACTTGGGTGTTTCCATACTCTGGCTATTAAAACAGTGCTGCAGCAGATAACTTTATACATATGCAGGTACATGGTCAGAGGGTGTTTGATCGCCAGAGGTGAGATTGTTGGATCAATGGATAAATGCCTTTGTGGTAGGTAGATATGCTTGGGTTCCCTCCATAGGATAGTATCATTTTGCATTCCAGCAGTATGTGAAAATACTGGTTTCTTCACAGCTATGCCAACAGAGTATGTTGTTAATCTTTTGATTTTTTTACCAATCTGATAGATGAAAACTCTCATCTCAATGTAGTGTTTAATTTGTATTCTGAGCAAGGTTAGCATCGTTTTAAATGTTTAAGGGCTTTTTATTCTCTGTGAACTGTTGTGTTGTCCATTTTTCTTTTGGGTTGTGTGTCTTTTTCTTCTCAATTTTTAAGAGAGTTCTTTAAAAAAAATAGAGGGATTAGTCCTTTGTCTCTGATATGAATTACAGCGTCTTTCTGACTTTGCTTATGGTGGTTTTTTTTTGCTATGCAGCAGTTTACTTTTGTTTTTATGAAGTTGAATTTTCCAGTTCTTTTTTTTTTTTTTTATGACTTTGGGGTTTTGAGCCATAGTTAGAAAGGTCTTCCTCACTGAGTTATAAAGGTATTCACCCATGTTTTATTCTAGTACTTGTGCGGTTTCATTGTTTGTATTTAAATCATCCATGCTGCTTCTCTCTTACAGTTGTGATGTCTTGATTTGTGGTGTTTTGGGCTTCACTTTCACATAATTTGCAATTTGTCTTTTTCCCCTAGTTTCACTAAAGATGCAGTCTGTATGTGGGATGTTTGTTTATGGGATGGGTATTCATTCTTGTTGCTCTCTATGATTTTTAGAAGAAGTGGGAAGGTTTTGGACTAGGTCATCACCATGCTTCTTCCAGAAATGGAACGTTCTAGATTTAATTTTTACCTACACCAAACATAATAATTTGGTGCTTTAAATTGGAAAGGGAAAGCTGGAGCCTATTCAGGTAAAATTCTAAAATATTAAATTGGAACATCACAATTGTTTTGCAGTAGTAAAATTTTGTTAAAATGAGCACATTGGTTATCTTATTCTCAGCTTTTAGGAAGGAGAGTCAAGACAAAGTGATACTTAGAATCTCTATGAAATCTTTGGATGCCGTAGGGGTGAGGGAGAGATGATTATGCCCAACTTATCACCTTTGGCCAGATTTCTTACATTTTTTATGTTGTATTTAATTGAATGGTTGCTTTGGACATTTTGCCTTTCAGAGGCAAAAGTATTTGAGGTAAAGATGGAGATGAAAGGGTTAAAAGATGATTACCACTTGAGGTCAGAACTATACAACTGTGGAAAACACTCCTTTGTCTCAATACCCAGTTCCTCTGGCTCTTCCCTTTCTTCAGGGTCTGTTAAAGTGCAGAGGGATTAGACGAAATTTTGCTGTTAAAGAGTATTTGCTATTGAATTTCATTGTAACCGGATCAGTAACACATTGTTACTTGGGCCATCATGAAAATAGTTTTGTTATAGTGACTACTACCTTATGGGTGTATTTGACAGAAGTGGTTTCTAATTGTCTATTGGAAAGCAAGGAGACTGTTATTAATAGATAGAGAACTAAAGTTAGATTTGTATCCTCCTAGCACCTAACCCAGACCTGTGACGTATCAGATGACCTAACTCACTAGACCCAGCCCAGAAATAGGCAGAGGAATTCCAAAGTGTGCATTGAAATTGTCTCCTGGTACTAGTACCACATTAAGTAAAGATACTTAGAGAATTTTCAAAATGTGAGAAGTAAAATTTCAAACACAGTTCATTTTTCATACAATATTGGGTTGGATGGCTTTAAATCTCCCATATTTACCATTATATATTTTTTAATCAGTATGTATATTAGTTCTATGAACGTACACTATTTCTAACCACAGTATTATACTTAGACTTAAATGTCTTAGCTTGTTGCTTCATTGTTAGTATCACTCATTATTGCAAGATACTAGCTGGAATTTTTTTCAGCCTGACTCTGTCCATTTTCTGCTAATAAGAAATTGTAATTATTGGATTGACTCTTCCTTAAATTCTTTGTGGTGGTTGTTAAGAAAGTAACTGTTGGTAGAAATTGAGTTTTTTGTTACTCTGTATACTCTGTTGTCTGTTGGCTGATTTTTCTCAGCTGGTGGCTCATTTACTATTATAATGATAATAAAAATGATAGGTGTGAGTGCAAGTAACTTGAGGAGCTAGAGTCTGCTTTTAAATATCCTGTATCCCTCCTGGGTCAGAGCCAGTGATAGGAAGCTAGCATACAGCAAAAAGGTCTAAGAATTATGACCTTGATCCACCTTATTGGAATGATTTGGTTTGAAGGTGACATAAAACTGAAGATTATCAGAAGTTGAATATCTGTATTACTGCTTTGGGGTATAATTTTAATTTTTAGGAAAATTATTATTTAGTTGTATACTGATTTCTTTTACATCTTATGGTCATTGGTTGTATTGCAGTGCATTAAATTGAAGGGCAGTTGTTGCTATTTAGAATGCACCAACACTCTTGCCATCCATTTGGCTTGGGAATGTCTCTTGTCTCTTGTGCCAGATTTACAAATGTGGTCCAAAGCAGGAATTAAGGATTGCTCTAATAAATGGATTAGTAGCTTTTCCTAACTACCAGATATTGTGGTTATTAGTTATGTTTTATATAATTAGAGTTCTGGCTTCCAGAATTGGTTGCTTAGGATTAAAAATTAACTAGATGGTGGTGAAGTTGAATAGATCTAGTCAGACAAACCTGGGTTCAAGACTAGGTTCTGTCTCTTCCTGTGTGACTCTGGGCAAGTTCCTTGACCTCTTTTTTTTTTTTTTCCATAAATGGTCTTAAGATCTTTATTTTTTTTATTTTTATTTTTTTAAAGATTGATTGATTGATTGATTGCTATGTTGGGTCTTCGTTTCTGTGCTAGGGCTTTCTCTAGTTGTGGCAAGCGGGGGCCACTCTTCATCGCCGTGCGCGGGCCTCTCACTATCGTGGCCTCTCTTGTTGCGGAGCACAGGCTCCAGACGCGCAGGCTCAGTAGTTGTGGCTCACGGGCCTAGCTGCTCCGCGGCATGTGGGATCTTCCCAGACCAGGACTCGAACCCGTGTCCCCTGCATTAGCAGGCAGACTCTCAACCACTGCACCACCAGGGAAGCCCCTCCTTGACCTCTTAAACCCACTTTTCTCATCTGTTAAATGAGTACAATAATACTATCTATATATATTTTATATAGAGAGCTAAAGAGTAAACGGAATAATGCACTTAACCTTGTACCTGGTACATAGTAAGCATTCAGAAAATTGTAGCTATTATGAACATGTCTATTACAGGGCCTAATTGGAGTCTTGTTAAATATACTATTTTCATTGACTCTAAGAATCCAATGATTATAAAACTATACCATTATATTATGTACTACTAAAAAGAAATTATAGCATTAATTTTAATCCATATGTTAAAATGTTTAAAAATCTTGATCTTGCAATAGGGAAATAGATAAGTTACATTTTAAAAAATTGTGGTAAAATACACATAACATAAAATTTACATCTTAGTCATTTTTTAAGTGTTGTATCGTTCAGTGACGTCCAGTACAGTCATTGTTATGCAACCGCCACCACCATCCACCTCCAGAGCTCTTTCGTCACCCCAAACTGAAACTCTGCACCCATTAAACAGTCGCTCCCCACTCCCACCCGTCCCTGGTAACCACCGTTCTACTATAGATACCTCATAAAGGTTAGTTACATTTTGATGGAAATGAATGTAAGAGATCAGCAAGATCCTGTGACCATGTCCTGTTCAGCAAGATACTTGGAGAAGCAGGCGTGGTGAGGAGGAAGGGACTTGAGAGTGTAGATGTGTTTGAGACAGTGGGAGGGGGAGGAACTAGGGTGGAGTATAGCAGGGATTTGTGTATCTTCATGGTTCCATCTTTGAATGTTTAAATCTTTTGGTTCATTTGAATAAAATTTCATGAAGCAGGTACAAATACAGATTAAGGGAGTTTCCTGGTGGCACAGTGGTTAAGAATCCGCCTGCCAATGCAGGGGACACGGGTTCGACCCCTGGTTCGGGAAGATCCCACATGCCGTGGAGCAGCTAAGCCCGTGCGCCACAACTACTGAACCTGCGAGCCACAACTACTGGGCCCACGTGCCGCAACTACTGAAGCCCACGCCCTCTAGGGCCTGCATGCCTCAACTGCTGAGCCCCTGTGCTGCAACTACTGAAGCCCATGCGCCTAGAGAGCCCGTGCTCCGCAACAAGAGAAGCCACCGCAGTGAGAAGCCTGCGCACTGCAACAAAGAGTAGCCCCCGCTTGCCGCAACTAGAGAAAGCCTGCGTGCAGCAATGAAGACCCAATGCAGCCAAAAAAAAAAAAAAATTACAGATTAATTTTTTTCCAACCACTTGGCCCCAATACTGTTTACTGAGCAATTCATCTTTTCCCTACTGATTTAAAAAAAGGTTCACTGTAGAATTTCAGAATGTTCCTTCATAAGACACATTGTCAAAGGAGAACAGTCCTCCCAAGCAATCTCATATGACACTCTATAAACTCAGAGGTAATGGAAAAGCTAAAACGTAAACACAAAAATTCATTGTCAATAATCTTGGCTCTTTTTTCCCTGTAAATGAGGCCTCTCAATTTTTCTCTTTATAGGAAGAACTAAATAAACAGTTCTGTTTAACCCTTTTAATTTGATGCTAAATTAATTTTACTCTAATGGCACTGTTAACTCTCATTTAGTTGTACCAGTTAAGATGTACCTTTGGCAGGAGGAAAGGAAATCAGTGTGCAGTGTGCCCATGTGAGTTAGGGCCTTGGAAAACCCAGCAGGAATAAACTCAGTGGTGGAAGAAGCAGAGGCAAGGCGGCAGGCAGGGAGCTTTTCCAGGGGTGCTCGCCATGTCTGTTCTTAGGGCTCTCTAGGATATGCTTTGAGCTGCACTTGTGTGCTGCAAGTACTCTTAGTGAGCAGCTCAGATTGGGTTGACTTCTGCTTTTAGTGCCAATCACAAAGGCAACATCAAATTCCATAAATCTATTATTTTTTTAAATTAAGTGTATTTTTGCAATTTTAACATTCTTCAGTTTCATAAACATTTGCAGAAGGGGTGAGGGGCAAATAAATACTCTGATGGTGTGGCATTTCTTATTTTCTGCTTGAGAGACATGTTTGTTTCCCCTCCTTTTCCTTTTAATCTTACTGTCTCCCCGCCACAGCTGCTTCTGAACTCCATCCTCATCTCTCCTGCTGTGACAGTTCACTAGCCTTCACAGTACCGAAGGCGCTTTCAACTCTTATTTTCCACCAGCTGTCAGTTGCAAAATAAGGTTGCTTTGTTTGGGAGGGAAAGGGTAGAATCCTTTCTGAATGTCTTCTTTCCCTTTGAAGCAGGAGCACTTCAGAGACAATTGAACTGCTTTTAGGTTTTTGTTACCACCCAGCTTTTTCTTCTGATAGATCCTGCCGTGAACACAGTTCTGTTGATAACATCGATTTGTTGCTATGGAAATAGTGGTAATGTCACAGATTCAGCTCAGTGACTTTACTTCAGGTTCTCGCGGGAGAAATGGGCAAGGCTTTAGGGGAGAACCTCATTAAAACCAAAAGCTATCAATTATAAGCAGGTGAAAGGTAAATGGAGCCAACCTTTTAGGTAATGAAAACGTAAGTGTGAACCCCTAGCACATTCGCTGCATGCAGTTGAGTGCCCCAGCGTGAATTCCAACCCACAAGAGTCTTTGACAAAATCACAAATTTACACTTCCTCAGAGTATTTCTTCTACTTAAGTTTAAGTCTCTTAACCCAAATTACTTGCACTAAAATGGTCTTTCTCTTTTGATCACCAGGGCACGGACAACAGCCAGTAGTTCCTCCTCCAGTCTCAGCAGCAAGTCCGCCAGCCAGCAGGCCCCAGCAACAGAATGGGAGCTCGGGAGTGGGTAAGGCTGCCACATGAGGATGCGTGCTGATTGTGTGTGGCAGGCTTTCGAATGATGGTTTGAAATTTAATCTGAGACTAAAGGGAGTTTTCAAAATGCTGTTCCTGACAGTTGCTTCTTGCAAAGAATAATTCCAGTTCTTCTTGGAATTATTGTAAAGTGTGTGATTGAAAAAATGATTAAAGACTGTCTTTTAAAGATACTTAATGCTTTTTTAAAAAAAAATCAGAATGATACACTGTTCTTTGTTAACAGTTTATCTGGTAGTTTCTCACTTACACCCTCTTGACTTTGTGAATTACATACCTTTTAAATTCTCACCTTTTAACTCTTTAGGATCTGCTTATTAAATTTGGCTTGTCTGTCTCCAGGTTTCCCATCTGGGGCTCTTGTGGGTATTTATCTTAGCTTGAAGACAGTATCATTTATGTTGGTCATAGGTCCTGCTTCTCTGTCTCATGGATGAGAAATAGTTTCTTCTTTTTAACTTTCTCTTCAGCAGGTCTTGAGAGGCTGTAATGGAATCATCTTGTTTACTTTCTGGCCTTTGCTTTAGGAACCTCCTCGTGTGGGATGTCACCATTGAAAATTATGATTTGTAGAGTTTGGTTGGAATTTATTTTTAGAGTTTCTTTTTTCTGTCCCAGCTTCACATACACCACCTATTCCCCTCCCCTCAACTATTAGTTTCTGTTTCTCAATGCTAAGATTCTAAGAAAAGCAGGGTTAAGATGTCACTGATGTTTCTGTGAAACTTGCAGGACATAAGTCTTTTTCCCCATTAGTCTTTGATGTTTTTATCTACCTTGCAAGAGCTAGGTATCTTCTATCCATCTCCCTTTCTAAGTGGATCTATTTATACAGAACTCTCAAATTATGTACTGTTGAAGAGGGGTGGTAGAATAGATTATCTAAAATGGTAAATACCCTAATAGTCACTTCCTTATTAGGCTAAAATACAAATAGTATGTTATTCTTCTTCCCACCCCCCACCCCTACAGATTTATCTTTCCAGTGGTCTATCTTTGGCTTATATTGAGATTGATTTTAAAAAATCAGTTAACATTCCCTAAACACATAACTGGGTGCTGAAAGAAAAAGGACTGGAAGTGTATGAGGGGAGGCTGCCTGCCAGCATGAGAACTGGATGTGTGTGTGTTTTATGTAATTGTGTATTGTATACTAGGTATGTATAGACACACACACATAGGTATTCTGCAGAGTATGTGTGCTTCCTTGTGTCACCTTGAGGTAATTGTTACTGTTGTGTGTGTAGTCGTTTCTTGACTCCCCAGTTAGAGGAGAAAATTTGAAGATCTGGGACCGTGTATGTATATTTTTTACTAAGTGCTACAAATGCCTAGAATAGTGCAATACGGGCTGTGGAAACTCAATAAATAAATGCCAAGTAATGGAAGATTTACATTTCTAGCCAGATGCCATTCTGAAGAAATGTTTTGATATAGAATATATGAAATCATTGGACGAAATTATCTTTTCTGAATTTGGAGGTTGAAGCTTTATAGAAACAGCATGCATGTAAAAGATTTCATCTGCTTACAGGCTTTACGTAATTACGTATCCTTCCCAAGTGCAAGACAGCTTCTTAGGCTTGGATAAAGGAGTCAAGAAGGGGTCCCGAAAGCCAGCCACCTACTTGTCTTGAACCGAAAACTGATTCTTGCCCTTTGCTCCCAACTAAACCCAATCCCGTAAACTTCATTCTAGACTTTCCGTGCCTGTAAGACCAGTTGAGAACTGGGAGTTTTCTGGGGATGTTTTGAGGCGATATATTTGTGATAGGTATCCTTCACCTCAGATGGTTCACCCACTGTGTCCCTTAATTCCTAGCATTTCCTTTTGCTTTTTCTCTTATGCAACTAGTGACTTGTCATCAGTTTTACCAGTCAAGAAGGTTGATTTTCTTTCTCTGACCCATTATCC
Organism: Eubalaena glacialis; assembly: GCF_028564815.1. Classification (NCBI taxonomy): domain Eukaryota; kingdom Metazoa; phylum Chordata; class Mammalia; order Artiodactyla; family Balaenidae; genus Eubalaena; species Eubalaena glacialis. Next base: position 14,213,833 of record NC_083734.1, on the reverse strand, counting down.
TGCCTGTTGATACATGGGAAAAGTTTAAGAGGGTTGACCTCCGAAATAGCAGTGTCTGGATTCATTACCATTATTATCTTGACCTCAGGGCGTAAGTCAGCAGATACAGTCGTGAACATCTGTGTGCCCAGCCTTCATCCTAGATCTGCCTCTAGCCTCCTGTTTCAATCTCTGTTTGATGTCCAGATCTCTTGATTATTTAAAAGGAAAAACTTTGTCTCTCATCTCTTATGATGTCACTAGTAATTGAGAGTTCTTGCAAAGCTTACTATAAAATTTAAATAAAATAATGATTGTCCTTCTTTGTGTTTGTTTTTAAAGGTACCACTGTATCTAAGATTTTTGGTGCCTCAAAGACATTTGGAAAACCTGGAGGTACCAGCCTAGGGAACACCTCCGGGGGAACACAGGCCAAAGTGGTACCCATTGCCAGCCTCACCCCTTACCAGTCCAAGTGAGTTATTTCATGGAATAAGTTCAGAAGGGACTTAGAAAAGAATATAAGAGGTTATTATGGGCTCTTGAGTTACTTATATGTGAACTTCAGGGTTACCACACATAAAATAGGTTTCCTCCTTTTTTTTTTCTCTAGAGGGGGAGGAGATAACAAATTGTGGCAACCTTTAACTCTCAATAAAAGAATGGCAAAAAGAGCAATCATCTATAGCCTATGGAATTTCATTCGTTTTAAAAGAATTTGAAATTTAAAAGATTTAATGTTTCAAGAATCAGTTGGTAGTCCTATGAGTAAGAATAAATTTTCTAATTCAGAAGGTATTTCATCTTATCATATAAATAGGTGACTTTTAGTCTAAAAATTATTACTCTGATTTAGTTGGCTAAAAGAATCTGTGCTGTTTGTATTAACCATAGTAATATAACCTGAACAGATATTTCTTTTATATGACTTCTTTCCATTCAAAATTAATTTTAGCTGCGGAAAATTAGTGAGTACTCGTTTCAGAATTCTTTCAGATATGTTTTTGTTTGTTCTTCAATTCTTTGCAATATAGGGAAGATCTGTTCCCCTGTGAAATTATGAGTAAGGTAGCTAATGTGCCCAGCACCTATATTCAGGATGGGCGCTAGGACTGGATGTCAGACCTTGTGCCTCCTTTTTTAGTGGCCTCTGTCTGAGGTCATAGTGCTTGAGGGTGTTTTCTTTTGGTGCCTGAACCAACACCGCGTTCCATACCCCTGTATTTATATTCAGTGTGTCTTGGAAACGAGACAGAAGTTTGACATCAGTTATATCAGCTCCCATGATTGAAAATAGTGGCAAAATATAATTGCTGGTATTACTGCATTTTTTAGCGTAGAACCTTTCATTAAGGGGATAGTGTTGCCTTGGTGATGCTTTTTGGAGAAGGGAGAGCGTTCATAAATTTACTTATTTGACAGGAGAATGAGTCAGTGTTAAATCACCTTGTGTGTTTTACTATTTGCTTATTCTACAAACCTGGATGTCATCGTGGGGTTTTAATTAGCTGGATTAAAATACAGCTTACACTGAAAAATGGAATATGCATAAGATAAGAAAGGCTATAAGAAGATGATAGGGAACCTTTCAGATCTTTCCCAAGTAAGACTCCAAACACTAATATAATCTATTTGGTTTTTAGGTGGACTATTTGTGCTCGTGTTACCAACAAAAGTCAGATCCGTACCTGGAGCAATTCCCGAGGGGAAGGGAAGCTTTTCTCTATAGAACTAGTTGATGAGAGTGTGAGTATCTGTCAAGTGGGGAAAGAGGAGTCTTCGACTCTGAGAAACAGAGGGCCCATCTCTGTGCAGGCCTGTGAGGTGAAAAACAATAGTAAGCCAAGAAGAAACACGATTCTTCTTGTTTTTCTTCTATTGTAGTCTTCTGATGCTGTCTGGGGGCAAAGGGTTAAAGTCATAAATAAAATCCTTGATCTCAAACGAAAGCATTTGTTGCAGTAGAAATTAGTTTTCTAAAGGTAAGTAGCCTCACGGGCAGGAGAAACCAGAGACACTGTCTGACTTGCTGGCAGGCTTAGTCGAAGCCCCAGGGGGTTATATCTGCTTAGGAGCCAAGTGGAGCTTTGGGCCACAGCAGAAGGCATGCAGCAGCCTTGATATGTGATAAGTGATCGGTTTTGTGGGAGATGGATTCTGGCTGTGCAGACACTATATGCTTTTCTTTTCTTTTTTTTTTTTTTAAATAAATTTATTTATTTATTTTTGGCTGCGTTGGGTCTTCACTGCTGCACACGGGCTTTCTCTAATTGCGGCGAGCGGGGGCTACTCTTCGTTGCGGTGCACAGGCTTCTCATTGCCGTGGCTTCTCTTGTTGCGGAGCACGGGCTCTAGGCGCGCGGGCTTCAGTAGTTGTGACTCGCGGGCTCTAGAGCGCAGGCTTAGTAGTCGTGGCGCACGGGCTTAGTTGGCTCCACAGTATGTGGGATCTTCCCAGACCAGGGATCGAACCCTTGTCCCCTGCATTGGCAGGCGGATTCTCAACCACTGTGCCACCGGGGAAGTCCCTCTATATGCTTTTCTTAAAGAAGACCAAACCATGATGAAGAGACAAAAAATCCACGTTGTGGAGTCTCCACAAAGTCTTGTCATGCTATTTCTCTGTCCATTAGTTATGTTTATAACTCCTAATGTATACTTCAAGCATTCTTTTCAAATTGCTGCATATTTCCTATTTGTTCAAACCTCTAACAGGGCCGAAAAAAAGTTGGTTTGTTTTTATTTTTTTGTTTGTTTTTCGAAGATGGGATAATACCCTAAAATGTATTGACTGTGAGGGCAGAATCGGTGTCAGAACCTAATTTTTTTTTACCAAATTATTGGTCTCATCTGTCATTTGGCTAAAAATTCAGCTGTTAATTTAAGTTTCTTCTCCATCTGTAGCATTTTGACTGATGGAAAAGTAAAAGTGAAAATCCAATCACAAACAACTTGAAAGTATGACTTGTTTTTAACATTTTTGGCAGTGACTCCTGAGTATGAAGTAATTCCTCGCTGGGTGCAAACATGAGGGAAACTGGTGAATCACAGTGGCTCAGCACACTTCCCTGGGGGCTTCAGTCGTGTCACTCAGTGTTCTAAAATTTTTATTTTTTTAATTTTTTTAGGTTTCTAACTTGAGGTTAATGAAGCACAATAACGGGATCAACCAGTTAAACTTGGGTTGTTTCATTAGGGTTACTAACTTGAATATGTGACTGTGAACTGTGTGTTTCTGGGGTGACTGTGCTACTGCTTTAAAGATGTCATTTTGACACTAAGATGTCCTGTTTTTCACTGGTAAAACTTGAACTCCCCAATTCTAACCTGTTCTCGCACGCTTCTGCAGGGCGAAATCAGAGCGACTGCTTTCAATGAGCAAGCGGACAAGTTCTTTCCTCTTATTGATGTGAACAAGGTACAGTAGCATGGAGTCTAGAACGGGAACAGCCAAGCGGTGGGGTGAGGGGGTGCTGTCTGTTGGAGAGCTGTGTTATCTGTAAAGGGTTTTTATATCCGATTTGATGGCCTATCCCACGTTCCATAGCTTGGCCTCTTTTACAGGTCTATTACTTCTCTAAAGGCACCCTGAAGATCGCCAACAAACAATTCACAGCCGTCAAAAACGACTATGAGATGACCTTCAATAATGAGACTTCTGTCATGCCCTGTGAAGATGGTCATCATTTACCCACAGTTCAGTTTGATTTCACAGGGATTGGTGACCTAGAGAACAAGTCTAAAGACTCACTTGTAGGTAAGTATGTGTGTGAGAATGAAGAGAGTGGTGATTATTAGTTGTGTTTGCAACATACAGGGGAGGCATGAGACTTCAGTGCTTGCTGTCCAACCTCTGGTCATGCTGTAATGGGAGCCTTGACCATCTCTTGCTAAAACGTTGTGCCTGTGTTTTAGACATAATCGGGATCTGCAAGAGCTATGAAGATGTCACTAAAATCACAGTGAAGTCTAACAACAGAGAAGTCTCTAAGAGGAATATCTATTTGATGGACATGTCAGGGAAAGTGGTGAATGCTACTCTGTGGGGAGAAGATGTGAGTACCCGCGTTGAGTGGTCAGAGCATGTGCAGAGAGGCGAAGACGTAAAGAGCTTCCAGGGTGGTGGTCTTGCCCCGGAAGCTGTGGGGCTTTGGCCATGTCGGCTGTGTAGACCCTTCCTAATGAAGGGTTGGACTATCTGGGGAGTATTTGAAAACCTTTATTTGATTTACTTCTGTGAGATTTGCTATGATTTAGATTTTACATAGTGAAACGCTCTTTCCTCTAATTATCGATTAGTTTTGATGTATCTCTGAGCAGATTCTTGTGTGTGAGGTTCTCTTGTATAGATTCCATGTGCCATTTATTGCATTCACTCTACTGTTGGCTGTTTCCCTTGTTTTCTGTAAAAATGTTCTGTGCATTCTTCCTGCTAGTGACAATTGTTTGTATTTGTTTGTTGTCTTTGTTGTTATGCAGGCTGATAGATTTGATGGTTCTAGACAACCCGTGATGGCTATCAAAGGAGCCAGAGTTTCTGATTTTGGTGGACGGAGCCTCTCTGTACTGTCTTCAAGTACCGTCATTGTGAACCCTGACATCCCAGAGGCCTACAAGCTTCGTGGATGGTAGGTTTTATGGGGCTAAACACAAGGGTTATTTGAGCCTTAGTTTGGAGAAGAGCTGGTTCTTTTGGTTCCCACGATCGGTATATGAGCTGTCTGCCAAGCAGAGAGCTTCGTTTCTGAGTGGAGCAGTGCCTGTATTTCTTGGAGACAATGTGCCTTCTGAGAGGATGGCTCTAAAGCCCTTCAACTGACACACCTGTGATCCCATGACAAACCTGGAGAGTCTCAGGGAGCAATTAGGACGGGAATGCTGCCTGCCGACCTTGATCCTGTGAAGCAGGTGAGGCTGGCAGTAGCAGCTGTATGGTGAAGCTCTGTGAGCGGAGGCGTCTTTCTTTTCATGACTCAAAGCTGTGGGCTTCTGCGGCGTCGGGGGAGAGAGTGCTTCTTGCTCCGTCCAGTCTCTGGTGCCGATTGCATCTTCTAGTATGTATTCACTGGACTCTGATCAAGTGCGGTGGGCACAATGGGCCTTTGTGGGCGTCGCGTTGTTATTCATGGAGCGCTCGGGGGATGAGGAGAGCCTACTAAGATCTCCTCGCTATGTCTAGCTGTTTAGGGTGTTAAAACTCTGCCTTAAAAGAGCACTTCAAACTGAAGCATGGTATGCAAGCATTGATGTGGTCAGGGAAAGCCCTGGAACTAGCTTGAGCTTAAATAATTTGTGTAGCTACGGTCACAGGGGGGAGTCTTAGGGTTTGAGTGACTAAGGAATTAGCTCATATTACATACTCCCCACTTTCGTTTGAGCCTCATGTGAACCAGTTGCACTAGTATTTGAATAGTTTCATGAAATATCTACGGGCATGACCATGTCACTTAAGCCAGCCTTGTGCATGGGGTCCCTGTGGATCTGTATTTAACTCTTCTCGTAGCTGGCATTGCATTATAAGGGAAGGCCCATTCGTTAATAACCTGACCAGACGTAATCACAGCTTTGGTTTGTTCTTATTGCTTGATTTCCTTTCAGGCTCTGGAGCTCGACCCCAGTTTAATTGCGTGCCCACATTAAGGTCTTCATATTTTACTTGTCGATAACTGTGATCCCAGTCAACATAAAAAGACATGGCTGCCTCTAGAATAAAAGAACTTGGCATTGATCAAAGAGAAGCTCAGTGTACACGTCCCACCTAGGCAAGGACTGGAGATGTTTAGATCTTGGTTGCAACGATGTAGAGTTTTTACTGTAAGAAGGGCTGCCTCTCTCCTTGCTCTGTTGACTCCGGATAGCTGTCTTCGGTGGCAAATGTCTCCATTGAGTTTTTGAAACCGTAAACTCATGTAGCTAGTTGTGGTGAAACAGATTTATGGACCTTGCTGTGCCTCTGTGACAGATTTAGCCGCTGATCTGACAGAACAAAAAGGCAATTGTCTGCAGCTTAGGGCAGCATCCATTAGCTCCATTAGCATTCCACGCTCTCTTTTTAAGGAGCCTGTTCTGTATGTGGTTACTTCTAGTCATCCTCCTTTTGGGTGACATTGGCATGTTTTTAATCTCAGACTGACTCTTCCCTGCCACAAGTATGTTTCTGAGACACTTCCTCTCGGGCCCCCTTTCATTCATATTAGCTGATATGTGATCAAGAAATGTAATCAATTTTATAATAATTTAACGTAAATTAATTTCAACTTTAATAACGGCATAAATGGGACTTCCCTGGTGGCGCGCCCAGTGGTTAAGAATCCGCCTTCCAATGCAGGGGACGTGGGTTCGATCTCTGGTCCAGGAAGATCCCACATGCCGCGGAGCAACTAAGCCCGTGCGCCGCAACTGCTGAGCCTGCACTCTAGAGCCCACGAGCCACAACTACTGAGCCCACGTGCCACAACTACTGAAGCCTGTGCGCCTAGAGCCTGTGCTCTGCAAAAGGAGAAGCCACAGCAATGAGAAGCCCGTGCACCACAACAAAGAGTAGCCCCCGCTCGCTGCAACTAGAGAAAGCCCCCGTGCAGCAACAAAGACCCAACACAGCCAAAAACAAAATTAAAAAAAGAAAATAACTTAAAAAATATATATATATGTGTGTGTGTGTGTGTGTATATATATATATATGTATATATATTGGCATGAGTAAAATCTTGCTAAGAAGGTAAATCTACAAGGAAACAGATAAATACTTTCTAATAAATTACTTTGAATCATATAATCTTTTGACATTATACCAGGCTTAAAAGATCTTTCACCATGGGAACACTTTTTGCTACCCTGTTAAAATATGTCAACTGTCCCCTTCTATCCTGGTACATTTCAGTGATGATAAAAATGCAGCTGCTGAGCAAGAATGAGCATCAGTAGCCCAAAGAACTATACCACAGCTCTCCACTGTTGCTTTTTTTGTTGTTGACTTTCTGGGTTACTGTTTTTAGGCCTTGGGCCCTCTGGCCAGCGTTGATATGCAAGGCTCATTTAAGAAAAGTTTCTGTGGTAGTTGGGCACTGTCTTTCTTGACCACTGGGGGGCATCAAAGCAATTGAGATAAAAAAGGGTCATTCCATTTCTTCAGTAGACTTAAGATACAATGAGGAAGATACTACCATCAGCTCACTTGGCCATGACCTATGAAAGTTGGGTGAGGGGGCTCCCCTGGTGGCGCAGTGGTTAAGAATCCGCCTGCCAATGCAGAGGACGCGGGTTCGAGCCCTGGTCCGGGAAGATCCCACATGCCGTGGAGCAACTAAGCCCATGCGCCACAACTACTGAGGCTGCTCTAGAGACCATGAGCCACAACTGCTGAGCCTGCGTGCCACAACTGCTGAGCCTGCGTGCCACAACTACTGAAGCCCGCGTGCCACAACTACTGCAGCCCGCACACCTAGAACCCGTGCTCCGCAACAAGAGAAGCCACCACAATAAGAAGCCCACATACTGCAACGAAGAGTAGCCCGCACTCACCGCAACTAGAGAAAGCCCGTGCAACGAAGACCCAGCGCAGCCAAAAAAAAAAAAAGAAAGAAAAGAAAGAAGTTGGATGGGGAGTGGATAGCCCGTATATAGCATGTAGGAGCAAGTATCATATTCCATAAGCATATATAGTGCCTGTTATTCTTTGTTTTTCAGGTTTGACTCGGAAGGACAAGCCTTAGCTGGCGTTTCCATCTCTGATCTAAAGAGTGGAGGAATAGGAGGGAGCAACACCAACTGGAAAACTTTATATGAGGTTAAATCAGAGAACCTGGGCCAAGGTGACAAGGTATCTGCATTCCTAACTTTCTTCACAAAAGCATGTAAAAATGTGCGAGACAATAGTTTTCAGATCCCAGTTCTGGTACCAGCTGTTAGACCTTAATTCAGAGCTATGAGTCTTACCTGGGGCTCTGCCCAGAGCATGGCGTGATGGTTGAGGATCCCAGCCAGAATGAAGGAGCTGTGCTTTCTGATAGGAGTATGTTACATCCCTCAGGTAGGTTGAGGCAGAAAGATGTTCAAGCTTTGACTTAGAGAGTTGTGTAGTTCTCAGAGGGATCTTAGCGAAGTGGTAGTAATCAGGTTGTGTATTTTATGAACTGCCTTCGGGTCCATATTTCTTTCCTCTGATTGTTCCTGCAAACTGAAATGCCCGTATACCAAGAAGGTGGCTTTTGACATTATAGCTCACAGCGAGCATTAGTCAGTCTCAGCGTCAGACATCGGGCGGTTCACATGTGCCCTCACTGGCTGTAGAATATTAACGTCTCGTGGGCTGAGCGCTGCTGGTATTCTCTGACAAGAATGGCTCTGGTATTTGACTTTATTTGCAACTTCCCTTTCAATGTTTGTATTTAATGACCCTCCTCCCATCTTAATCTAAACCTGTATTCTATCAGCAGTTCAATATTTAAATCATTTATTTCTCCTTTATGCTCCCCAAACCAGTAATTCCTGCTTTATTATTTTCATATTACACAATATAGTTTTTATTCCTTACTGTCTCATTTCGCTATACTCTCTTATTCATCATTGTCAATGACTGCAATTCATAATGCTGTTATACAGCATCCTGAGAATGAAACATTGGACAGATCTGTGTCTCTTGTCAACCAGTTTCTTTCTTAGATCTAGGGGTAGACAGTATGTAACAAGAAATCAGGCCTAGAGAGTACCTGTTTGCACCCAAACTTTCAAGTCATACTTTGAATCTGGACTTTACCTGGAAATACAGAAACACCCTTCAGGCATTCTCCTCAGAGACTCCCCTTCTCTAGGGCCTTTTAGAGTGAGGATTTGCCCGAGCTCCTTAAACATCCACTGTATTGTTTTGCCTCTTCTGTTCTGAAACATCAGGAAGCCCCAGAGGCTGCTGACCTGGCCCTGAATTGAGTACACCCAGAGGGAACTGCTTGCCCCCCAAAATTATTCATCCCGTATCCTTTCCATGAGAGTTAAAAAGCAAAGCAAATAACAACATAAAGCCCATGCACATGACTTGGCCCTTGCTACACTTACTTATCAGTGACGTCTCCACTTTGAAGACACTTGTTCAGTCTTTTTGCATTCTAAATTTGATGACTTAGACCAGGGGTTCACAAACAGGCCCACGGGCCATATCCAGCCTGCTGCCTGTTGTAAATACAAGTGCACTGAAACCAGCCACCCGCTCTCATCTCCATGCTGTCTGTGGACGATCTTGCACCACAGCAGCAGGGTGAGTGGCTGCAACAAAGACTGTGACCCCGTGGCTTGTAAAGCCTGAATTAGTTACTATCTAGCTCTTTACAGAAAAAGCTTGCTGACACCTGGCCAAATAGAGATAAAGTTGAATCTAGACGCTAGAAATCATTGCTGTTGTTTTTAATGTGGGAGGAATGGTTGAACATAACTGTGCTAGATTTTACTGCATTCCTCTGTATTTCCTGGTTCTGTTACCTTTGGAGGGTCAGAGGAACAGGAGGAACAAGTCTTTGTCTTTCATATAATCTGTTTCAGTTTTAATTAATTTAGTCTAATTTAGAATTAATTCTTTTACTGTTAAGGAATAATATGCTTTATAACTTGGTTTATTACCTTCATGGGTTTTATAATCAGCACAAGTGACTTCTAGAACTGTAGAATGAATTATTCCCAGTAATCACATTGTGATCATGAGAATTAGAATATGTAAACACTTACTCCTCATGTGTAAGGGCAAGTCCAGTCCTGAACATAGGCCTGTGTTCTGTGTCTCATGTCACTCTTTTCTCCTGAAGCCCGACTATTTTAGCTCTGTGGCGACAGTGGTGTATCTTCGCAAAGAGAACTGTATGTACCAGGCCTGCCCAACTCAGGACTGCAATAAGAAAGTGATTGATCAACAGAATGGATTGTACCGCTGCGAGAAGTGTGACAGTGAATTTCCCAATTTCAAGTACCGCATGATCCTGTCAGTAAGTAGAATGGGTGGATGAGGACCACTGTGGTGTTTCTTGAGTCCCTACCACGTGCCTGGCACTGTCTCTTAGTTCGTGCTTTCAAATTGTCTGGGATGCCAGCAGTGACTGAGAGCTGTCTTATGGAGTGCCTCCTGGTGACTGAAGGATGTACAATTTAAAATGCAGAGGACTTCGGTGGCTTGTTCAAAACCTTTAGTCCAAAGGCCATTGTGGCTGGAGGGCCACTGAGTCCAGTGTGCCCAGATTCTGTGTCTGAAGGAGAGTTTAGCTGGGCTGTATCTCCACTGAGATCTGAAATCACACATCCACACCACATCGTGTTCCTGCTGTGATCCAGACTTACATTTTGGACTTCTTTCTTGGATGCTTTTTACATTCTTTGGAAAGAATATGGCATATATAGTGGAAATGGGTTTTTTCCCTAGAAATTATTTTAATGAGTAGGAAAAGTTAATCTCCCAGTCTCCTTAGTGTGTCTTCCTTTTATTATTTCTTTGCTGAAATAACGTAGAGTTGTGTTTTTTAGGTAAATATTGCTGATTTTCAAGAGAATCAGTGGGTCACATGTTTCCAGGAGTCTGCAGAGGCCATCCTTGGACAAAGCACTGCTTATCTTGGAGAGTTAAAAGAGAAGGTCAGCTGCGTCTTGTATTATTACTGTAATAGTTCCCATGCTGTAACACTTACCCATTTTTTGCTCTTTAATATTTTTTGGTTTGTTGCTTTTGGGTGTTGTATAGTTTCTCACTGATGATTATTTGAGAGCTCATCCGATTCTGTCTAATTGTGTCCACCTTGGATGTGCTAACAATGAGGCATGAAGTAGTGTATATAAAATGCTTTAAAAACAGCACTTTCCAGCATTTTTTTCTCCTGTTACTGTTAGCATACCAAGAGTTGGTGTGCCTGCAATCACTTGAGATCTGGAAGGTGTCTTCTGAAATAAGCTGAAGTACAGATGTGCCTTTTTTTTTGAGTCTGTGTTGGACTTTAAGTCCATTATGGTTTATCCATTATGGTTTATCCCGGGACATTGAATAGTTCCCTGTGCTACAGTAAGACCTTGTTATCCATTCTAAATGTAATAGTTTACATCTACTAACCCCAAACTCCCAGTCCATCCCTCTCCCCACCTTGGCAACCACAAGTCTGTTCTCTATGTCTGTGAGTCTGTTTCTGCTTTGTAGATAGGTTCATTTGTGTGATATTTTAGATTCCACATGTATGGTATTTGTCTTTCTTTTTCTGACTTATTTAGTATGATAATCTCTAGTTGCATCCATGTTGCTGCAAGTGGCATTATTTCATTCTTCTTTTATGGCTGAGTAGTATTCCATTGTGTATATGTACCACATCTTTATCCATTCCAGATGTGCCTTTTTAATGTAATAAACAGTTTTCTGAAAAGTTGAGTCAAATCCTGGTTTAAATTCACGTATAAGGTACTTGCTTATTTCATGTTGTCAGATGGAATTCTTACGAAGTAACTTTCTTTCATAAGATAACTTTCTCCATTTCATTTTTATAAGTTAGTATTTTCACATATTAGTTTCTTTTTAAAATTTATTTATTTATTAATTTATTAATTTTTTGGCTGCGTTGGGTCTTCGCTGCTGTGTGTGGGCTTTCTCCAGTTGCGGCAAGCGGGCGCCACCCCTCATCGTGGTGCGCGGGCCTCTCACTGTGGCGGCCTCTCTTGTTGCGGAGCACGGGCTCTAGGTGCGCGGGCTTCAGTAGTTGCAGCACGCGGGCTCAGTAGTTGTGGCTCACGGGCTCCAGAGCACAGGCTCAGTAGTTGTGGCACATGGGCCCAGCCGCTCTGCAGCATATGGGATCCTCCTGGACCAGGGCTCGAACCCGTGTCCCCTGCATTGGCAGGCGGACTCCCAACCACTGCGCCACCAGGGAAGTCCCACATATTAGTTTTATTTAATTCAGGGAATAGATTACTAATTATCCTAAACTTAAGAAAGGTACTTGCTCAGATAAAACATGTAAAGACCAATAAAAGCTATATTTTCTGGGCCACACAAATTAGCATCTATCTGTAGATTTTTTTCCCCTGTTTTCCTCCAAATCGGTTAGGATACTTATAAAAGCCACTAACAAAAAAAGGATTTGTCATTTGTTTTGGTGTGTGTGTGTTTTTCTTTTCTGTCTTCTCTTCTGTCCGTTTAGCTCTGCCCCTGTGTCTCTTTGAAATTGTCCATGAGCTCTCTAAAAATAATCCCAACAAACCCTTTTACAGAAATAACTGGAATTGACTTTAAAGTATGATGGTATCTTTTATCTGTTTTGCCTGGTCCTCTATTTTCATATCAGATTTTAAGGCTCGAGGCAGCCTTTCAGGATTTTTTATGAGCTTATTACATTTGGCTGGTTTCATTGCCAGTGAATGAGGACATATAGAAACTCTTTCCTCAGGAACCATGATATTCTCGGAGTATGCGCTCCATGCTTTCACTGATCTTGAAAGAATGATGGCAGCTGGTATGATTTTCTGAAGGTTTAACACATTGTTTTATTTACATACCCGAAAGCCTGAGGACTTTGTGTGTGTAGTAACCTTTACACAAAACAGTTCTATATATAATAAAGCTATTTTCATGTTGCAAGTGGCTTGCAAAGAACTGTTTTTTAAAAAGTTCCTGTACATTTATTTTATGCATATTTATATAAAATGCTTTCTCTGATCCCTCTCTGTTTACCAGACTTTTTTTTTTTAATTCAGAAGCTTAATCAAATAGTATTTGAGGGGCCAGAGAAAGAGGGAGAGAGGAGTATCGTTTTTAAACTTTTTCCCTAACCCTTGCCTACTTTTCCTGTCTTCCTCACCAAATCCATAGCTGTAAATCCAGAGGCTGAAATAATGCATATGACAACTTGAACTTTTTTCTGAGTGTGTCCTCCCATTCTTAATTTGTGATGAAGATGCGAGCCTCAGATCTATTCCATCACAGACTTTTAAAGTTTAGAAATGTGTTTCCTAAGAGTGTTTCAGTTTTTTTTATTGTGGTAAAATATACATAAAATTTACCATTTTAACCATTTTTAAGTGTAAGTTCGGTGGCATTAAATACATTCACATTGTTGCGCAACCATCACCGTCATCAAGCTCGAGAACTTTTTCATCCTCCTAAGCTGCAACTCTGGACCCATTAAACACTAACTCTCCACTGCCCCTGGCAGCCATCATTCCACTTTCCGTCCCTATGAATTTGAGTACTCTAGGTGGAGCATTTCAATTTTTAATAAAATTCTACCTAAACAGTTTTATGTGATGAAATGTCACCTTAGTCATTCCTAAGAAATTTTAAACCACTGGGGCTGATCATTTTCTCAAGGATTTTCCTCAAAGTCTTTTCAGAGATCTTACGAACATTTTCAGATGGTCTGGTAGTTTCCATGCCTACAGTTTTACGTTTGTTTTTGCAGAACGAACAAGCATTTGAGGAAGTTTTCCAGAATGCCAACTTTAGATCTTTTACATTCAGGATCAGGGTCAAATTGGAGACCTACAATGTAAGTAACATCACCCAAGGTGCAGGAGGGTTAGCAGTGGGGAACTGCTGTTTGTCACCCCCAGCAACATTATAGTGTTAACTGTCAGTTCCTTGCTTACTGTGTTCCAGACCCAACACTAAGCACCCTGCATTTATTACTCATTGAATCTTCCCAGCACTGGGGTACCAAGCATCATCCTGTTTTCAGATGAGGAAACAGACTTAAAGAGAGGTTAAGGGTCTCGTCCAGTGTCAACATCCAGAGAAAAAAATGCTGTGTGGCCTTTTTTTTTTTTTTGGCTGTGCCATGCGGCAAGCCAGATCTTAGTTTCCCCAGGGATCAAACCTGTACCCCCTGCATTGGGAGTGCGGAGTCTTAACCACTGGACCTCCAGGGAAGTCCCGCTGTGTGGCCTTTTCAGTTAAAACCTGGGGTTTTTTGGTTTGTGTCCCAACAAAATGGACTCACATCTTCCACATGGTTTGGGTTCTAAAGTCAGTATGTGAAACAAAGACCATACATAGTTAAAATTACCTTGAAAATTCCTTAAATTGCTCATAACATCATACGGTTGTAAAGTCATGATGAAACAGCCTTTATTGAGTACTTACTATCTGCCAGATACTGTTCTACACTCTTTACATACATTGTCTCACTTCATCCTGGCAGTAACCCTATGTGTAGAAACTATTGTTAGCCCCGTTTTCACCAGCAAAAAAATGTAGGCATACGGAGAGTGAGTAACTTGCCTAAATTCATATGCTAGCAAGTGGCAGAGCTAATAATGGCACACAGGCAGTCCAACCTCAGAGCTTTGCTCTCAGCCGTGCTTAGAAATACGACTGGGTTTAGTCAGTACAGAGCACACTGTAGCGTGTGAGCCCCTGAGCTGGCCTCACCCTGTTCTGCCTCTGCAGGCAACGTCCAACCTGGTGAACCGGCGAGGGGAGAGAATTCAGAAAACTTCTCTGCTTGCCTCAGGGTTTACTCGTTCTGTTTTATTGTCAGACCTTAACCCTAATACCTGCTGATAGCTGTGCTTGGTTTTGTGAGCGTTAAATGAGACAGGGACTCCAGATGTCAGTGATACGATGTCAGGGTGGTGTCGGGAGGGAGGGATGGAAGTGTCGCTCGGTCCCTGAGTGGTGTGGACAGGGGAGGTGAAGGGCAGCGAGGTCGCCTCTCTCAGGGCTGAGGTGGGCCCACGGCAGGCCTCCCTCCTCTGCCGCGGGTGCTTCTCCTCTCCCCACAGTCCCTGCTTTCAGAGCCAGCTGTGTGGCTTTAGGAAGTCACTGTCTTCTCTGGGCTCCTGTTTCCCCCTCTGTAAAGCGAATAAATTGAACTTCATGAGCCCTGTAAGGTCCATCGCACTTGGAGTCTAGGCTCCTGAGCGTTTGGGAGCACGAGGGACAGGTGAAAGGGGTCTGTATCGAAGGGAGGCCTTTGTCCACTCTCCCGGCCCCAGAAACTCTGCCCTGGGCTCTCACCATCATTGTTTCTTTATCGGAATGACAGAACTCTGAACCCAGCGAGTCTTTGTGATTTCTCCTGCTGGGATCATTGAAACCATTGCCCCATGGCCACAGGCTTTCCTCCGTTCACAAATCGCTTTTCTCTTTTCAAAGGATGAGTCTCGAATTAAGGCCACTGTGATGGACGTGAAGCCCGTGGACTACAGAGAATATGGCAGAAGGTTGATCACGAGCATCAGGAGAAATGCCGCGGCGATGTGAGCCGAGCCTGCTGACGGGGCAGGAGTTTGTAGACAGAGGGCTAAAGCGAACTGACCCCCGCCCCCTGACCTCCCCCCGCCGCCCCCCCCGCCTGACGACTCCGCGTTAGCTGCACGGTGCAGAGTGCTTCTCTGTGGGGGGCTAAGCCATTGCCTCTTGTGCGCATCTGGGAACCCACTGGCAGCAAAGGGAAATACGCTCGGAGGGCTGTGGTGTAAACCGTGTCAGACCTCGGAGTCAGCTGGCGGGGAGTGTAGTACCAGTCACTCCCTCTGTCTTTAGGCTTTTGTCAGTTTTATTAAGATTTCATTATCTTCAACCAGGAATTATGTCATGAGTAACTGACCCGAAATCTGCAGACAGTGAAATAAATTATGTAAGTAGGGTTTCCACTTCTCCAGTGGTGACACCTCCAGGACTCGGGTCCCTTCTCGGGAGGGAGAGCCGAGGAGTGATTGTGCAGCGGAACCTGGGTGTTTTAGTAGGCGTGTCTTCCTAGAATTCAAAGGCTCTCTTTCCAGAGGTGCCACATAGTTGTTAATGCTTGGAATGGCAATAGGGTAGAATTATTAATCAAAGTCATATCTTTTCTATCTGAAAATATCCTTCCTTCAGGGTCTAATGGACTGAGTCAGATGGGTCTGATATTAATCAAAATTGTCTCTTCTGAGGAAGGCTGATAAGCATTGACTTGCTGTCCCCTAGGGACATCCAGGCAACTACAGAGCACTGCTTTAGTTTTCCCTTCCGTTAATGTTGCATTTTGGTTGGTATGCCTTTTCCACCTGTACATATTTCTTGCATTTGTATGTTTCTTTTCTTGATTAAAGCTATGTTAAATAGAAGGGATTTTGAAAGGAGAAGCCCTTTGTTTCCATTGCTTTGTTTAATAAACAGTATATTCTCTGCTTGTGAATCCTACTTTCTTTGAATGCAAAGGGCTCTTGTAACTGGAAAGCAATTAATTAGCCTTCATAATAAATGTTCACTGGGGGGAGATGTTAACTCATTACAAACTCGAAGATTAGTCCAAAGCATGGAGATGATTCTTCCTAATGTTTGCAACCCTGAAATGCAATCTTTAAAAGAATGAAAATACCAAAAACAAAGAGCCATTGTGCCCTGGAATGCTGATGATCTGGCACTTTGGGATTTTATTGATGTTTACACAGCAGTCTTAACACCAGCCAGGCTTTGAAATGTGAACAGACAGTGAGCTGGTAAGAAAACAATAATTATGCTACTGGGCTTTTCAGTCGGCAAGAGCATGCCTCCTCTCTGTGTTCCTAATCATATTAATTACCTATCTGCTTGCTGCAGCCCACCGCTTGGCATTTGCTGCGCACCTCTCTCCAAGCATCTAGGCAGCGTCGCAGTCTTCGTGCAGCACCAGGCCCTGGTTTTTAATCTGGGCAAGTGGGGCACGTGGAGGCCCTTGGTGGAGGCGGGCAGTGATCACGTCCTGTCTGTGTCATCCTTAGCTGTCCTCTTTCGGGAGGAACCAGCCGGCGCTAGGCAGGGTGACTCCCATTTCCCAGAACATAGAGCAGCCCTTTCTCAGGCCCACTAATTGAGCACATTCTAGTCGCAGAAGATGGCCACTGGGCTGCACTTGATTCTTTGGCCGAGGCCTCAACGATTTTTATGGAAGCTCCTTTCTGTCTGACCTGGCGTGTAAAGCGCTGACTAGAAAATTATACTCTTCAGCACTCTGGTGGATTGACAAATTGTGGGTTAGAAGTGGCAATCTAGCTTTCAGTCCGGTAATGAGTCTTTTATATCCGCTGCTCCCAGCATTGCCTTCTTTCCCCATCACGGCTTCCACCCCGTGAAGAGCACTGACCAACAGTGCAACCCTGATGCGTCTCTGGAACATTGTACCAGCCGCCACGCGTTCTTGATGCCCACGCGGTGAGACGAGTACGTCTACGCAGATGCAATTAGAAGTCCACAGGGGATGTTCTGAGATAGGGCGGCTCCCTCAAGGGAGGATGTTTAGCAGATTTCCCTACTAAAAATCAAATCACCAGTAACGGAGCATCAGATATTGGCTCCACTGTTATGCTTTTAAGAGCTTCAGGTCCCTAAGGGTTGCCTAAATAGATTCTGGCCCACAGTTCTTAGAATTCTCTTGGAGATAGTTTACCTCGAAAGGCTGTTCGTGTTCTATTTCTCATCTTTCACTTAGAGATCAATATTTATTTTGCGTACACCATGACATCAGCGTTAGGCAATTAGGAAAAAATCTAATCATTTCACCTTTATTTTAAATGGCTCTTGAATTCCCTCCAGTCTCATTGTGAAGGAGGCAGGGGGGGAAAAAAAAGGGTAATAATCTGATTTCTGTCCATATTTTCAGTGTTTTATGCTTTCCATTAAAGCCTTGCTTATCTCCAGCGTGCTTGTGCTGACTTTTTGAACTGCAGGGTCGAAAACTTCCCCTCCCCGACATTTTTTTCCTGAGTGGCCTGTCTTTGAAAAGTATAAATAACATCGATCGTGGTGTTTAATACACTAATGAAACCCATGGTTATTGACTATATAATTAATATACTGTCTAAAAGTGAAGTTTGGTGGCCCAGTATATAAAGGTTTATATATTGATGTGTTTCTTTGGCAATATGCCTTCTGAGGTTTTATTTATAGAAAATGAAACTGTTCCATCTCCTTTCCTTGTCACTTGTTAGAAAGCCACTTCTCCCCCCAGTAAATTGATTGTTTCCTTATCTCAAAGAGAGGATTTCCTCCCTCGTTCTCCCCCTCCCCTTTTTATGCGGTTTGTTAGCTCTTAGTTTTATAATCCACTCTGCTGGTAGAGTTCTGGCTTTCAGAAACACTTTTGGGAAGTCATTTTTTCCCTCAAAAAAGACTTTAGATGTTTAATTTTCATTGTTTTGGAAAAAAAACTCAACTGAGCATGTTTTATTATTAAGCTGATAAGTATTGTTAATGTCAAGGAAAAAAAGGAAAAGAATGGGTACTGTTAGGACCATTGATTACTTCTTAACACAAGTAATCCATGTTCATCGTAGAAAAGTAACCTACAGACAAGAAAAAACAAAAAACAAAATTGTCCCACCAATCAGCAATAACTGCTTGTATAGCTGACTACTTTTCTCTATGCTTGTATGTGTATATAGTTTTAACTTAAAAATGGGATGATATTATGCATATTATTCTGTAACACTTTGCTCCTAGCACTAAAGGATGGACCTCTTTCCTACTTCAGTAAAAATAGATCTGCGTTATTTTTTTTAGATCTGCATAATTTTAATTAGTATTTGCCTATATGAACGTGTAAATTTATTGAGCCAATTCACCTACTGGATATGTATATTTTCTAGCTTTTTAAATTTTATTTTTATTGAGATATAATTGGCCTATAACATTGTATTAGTTTAGACGTACACATGCTTCCTAACCATTATTATAAACTCAGATTTTGATAGGCAGAAGCATTATCCTTTGTTGCACTGTGAAAATGTGTGCCATCGCTTCTTGTTCTGTACGTTTCTCTGTGCTTTCTTTGCCTCAGTCCAGTGAGAGCTCCTCTGACCCTCAAGGGCTGGCAGATGATTTGAGCAGGCACTAGAATCCCCCGGGGCAACAGCAGGTAGAAGACCAGGAAGGAGAGGCGCAAGGAAGGCCCAGAGCCACCGGTGGCTTCATTCTAACTACCATATGGACGGGGTTGTGGCTGCGAGAGGAGGCTTGGATCCTCTTGTTTTCTGCTAGAAATGGCCTCTTGAACACATCTGACTTGCTTTATAAATCAACCTGATTCTTTATCTAAAGCTATTAATGAATGATTATTAAAAATCTTTTCATTACATTTGCGATGGAGGTTTCAAGTCACTGATAAAAGTATGTAACACCTGTCTTCATTGACCACCTGTGCCACCCTCTCTCTAGGTGACTAATTTTGTTGGTTGGTTTGTTTTTTGGCCACACTGCACAGCTTGCGGGATCCTAGTTCCACAACCAGGTATTGAACTCATGCCCTCAGCAGTGAACGTACGGAGTCCTAACCACTGGACCGCCAGGGAATTCCCCTAGATGACTTTAAATCAAGATAACCGGGACTTCCCTGGTGGCGCAGTGGTTAAGAATCCTCCTGCCAATGCAGGGGACATGGGTTCAATCCCTGGTCCGGGAAGATACCACATGCTGCAGAGCAGCTAAGCCCGTGCGCCACAATTACTGAGCCTGCACTGTAGAGCTCGCGAGCCACGACTACTGAGCCTGTGTGCCGACAGCCCGTGCTCCGCAACAAGAGAAGCCACCGCGATGAGAAGCCCACGCACCGCAATGAAGAGTAGCCCCCACTCCCCGCAACTAGAGAAAGCCCACGTGTAGCAACGAAGACCCAGTGCAGCCAAAAAAAAAAAATCAAGATAACCTTGTCCCCAAGAACTGCAGTCTATTTGGAGCAAGGCTTGGGGCTAAGTAGAAATATCACAACTCAAATTAAAATTCAGTAAATGGAGAGATCACTGGAGACTGGAGTCATCAGAAAAGAGTTCACAAAGAATTGGTTGATTTGAGACTCACAAATTGTATCCTTCATTTAGGTCAGGGGCCATCTGATCTATATGGAAAACACATGCAACACCGGCTAACAGCCATTCATTCCATATTCACCGCTGGCAGATGAAGCTATGTAGATGCCATGAGAGTTAGGTAGATGGCACCAAAGGAAACTGGGCCCCTGTATGAGTAATGTTTGACCATGGCTGAGGTAGGAGGACTTAACATGTATTACCTATTGCCAGACCCCAACTCTTGCACTGGGCTTGTCATAAGAGTTTGTGACTCGCCAGTGAACTTGTGGCTGTTCTTGAGACCGAACCTACCACCTGGCCATTTCTTTACAGCCTTCTAGCTTTTTCAGGTTCTTCATGGCTGTCACCTTGGACCCCCTTACTCCTTAGCTGTTGATAAATCTCCGATGTATACTTTTCAAGAAAGCAGTTTCTTTTTCGGCCTTGAATATAGACCATGTGAAAAACAATCCCACCTGCCTCGTGAGAAATATTTATATCCAATTCAAAAGTAATTGTGTAAACTTTTGATAATTGTGAGCCAATCTTACAAAAATCGTACGTACTCCCTGGGGTATTACCCAGTTGGTAATTGGAAGTTTGTGCTGTCATTAAAAATGACAGCTTCCTCAGTTAACATTCTTGGTGCTTGTAAAATGCAGATAACTCAGCCTATATTTAACTTGTGTGGTGCAGCTTCCTTTCCATGGTTAGGTAACCAGGAGCTGGTGCCCGGGAAAGCAGGGGAGCTCGCTGCAGGGAACGGCAGCTTTGTGCCCATGAATGCCCTACCCCGAAACGGAGTCAGAACAACCAGGACCTTTTAAAAATAAGCTCCGATTGGACTCTCATCTCTCCTCTCACGGTGGACACTGCTGTTCATGTTGAAGTTTATTTATATCTTCAGTCAGCCATGGTACAGAGGTCATTTCTATTGGCCTAAAATTTTAGAGGCTTATGTTTGCTTCGGAAAGCTGATCTCCCCAGCACATAGGCTTGGAATGCAAAGCTGGTCTTTGTAGAAGCTCTTCTGCCTCCACAGCAAACCACCCCCTACCACTACCACCACCACCAATTTCTTTCTCCACCATTTATTTAAAATTTGAACAGTTTTCGAAGGTGCATCCCTGTAGACGAGCTCTCCTCCTCTAATGGGCTCTCTCCAGGCAGCAAACCTTCCATGAAGGAGCCACTAATTAAACAGAAAATGGTTTGTCTTGCTTAGCCATGTTCCATGAATCTAGCAGTCAATTTAGAAGATGGGAACATCCTTCTTTATGGCTATGATTTTAATAATATTCCTTTTTTATAGATTTTATTTATTTATCTATCTATTTATGTTTTGGCTATGTTGGGTCTAAGTTGCTGTGCGCTGGCTTTCTCTAGTTGTGGTGGGCAGGGGCTTCTCTTTGCTGTGTTGCGCAGACTTCTCTCATTGCAATGGCTTCTCTTGTTGTGGAGCACGAGCTCTAGGTGCGCAGGCTCAGTAGTTGTGGCGCACGGGCTTAGTTGCTCCGCGGCATGTGGGATCCTCCCAGACCAGGGCTTGAACCCGTGTCCCCTGCATTGGCAGGCGGATTCTTAACCACTGCGCCACCAGGGAAGCCCCTAATAATATTCTTTTGTCTTCCTGCCAGCGGTTAGGGTGTTTGTGTGTGCGTGTGCGCGCGCATGTGTGCGCGCGCACGCGCGCGCGCGTGTGTCCTGTTTCTGTCTTCCTCTCCATCTTGAAGAGGGAGATTCGTTGCCATGGACTTTTTATGAATATCCTTATTAAAGTTACTCTTGAAGGATCAAACCCACGCCGAGCCTTCCTGGTTGGAGAGCGGGGCTGTGGGAAAAAGTTTCCATTTGCAGTGGAGGCACGCACAGGGCTTTCGGGGAAGATGCCTGTCAGTCAAAGGGCTCTCGTGTTGTGAGAGGCCCACACGGCTCTCTGGCCTTCTCCCTCCGAGGGAGAATTGGAGGTGTTAGCAGGCTTCCCCGGGCAGCATCACTCCCGCCCGGGTGGATGTGCACACCCCAGCCAAGCTGCACATGACTCCTAATAGAACCTTTAGCTCCTGGAGCCGAGTCTCATTTCGTGTGTGTTACTCAAGTGCGGGAGGCTAGAAAAGCAGAGCCCTCTTAATTAGCGACATTCCTGCATCGTAGTGGTGTTCCGTTCGTGACATAATTGTCACAGCAAATTACCAGTTAGGTTAAATATTGAGCTGGTAGTTCTCGGAGCTTCAATTATTTGCTCCACCCCGCCCTCCCCACCCGCCCCTACCCTTGCCATCACCTGCTATCCTGCACTTCTAACTTGATCTTCTGCCAAGTGGTAGCTTTTAAGTGAGGCTTAGAGAAGATACACTTTACAGCGGGAGCAATAAATCCAGCTTTGGGCAAGTTATAGGATGCCAGGAACATCTGAATGAGGGGTACAATTTTTGCTCGGCGTGGGAGGGGGCGTAAGCTGGATCATCTTTTGCGACTTCTAACTCCAGCTATAAAACTGCTGGGTCAGTCGGTATATCTAGCGAGGCTGTTTCCTGATGTGAAAACCCCATTTGAGATGCCACAAGAAATGCAAAGGAAATAAATATGACTCGGTCCCTTGTCTCCAAATTTAATCCCTCTGGGGGAAGACCCACAACATGGAAGAACACTTCTTATAAACAAGCAAAGAAATAGCAGATTGAGTGTGTGGTGTGGGAAAGGAGCGGGTGGAGAGGAGAGAAAAGACTCTGGTGGAGGCAGTCCCAACACGTGTGAGTTGTCCTCGTAAGGGCGAGAAAATGGATTGGCAGGGAGAAAAGAGAGGTCCATTTCCAGCTGAAGGAACGGCACACGCGTAGGCTCGGGAGCAGGACAAAGAAAAGCGGGTGTGGGTGATACCAAGTAAATCAGCGTGCTTCAAGTGATGGATCTTTGTAGAGAAATAGTAAGCCAGATTGCTGAACATCAGGAGAGTGGCCTAGACCTTGATTTTCTCGGAGCTTAATACTTAAGCCCTTTGGAATGCAGGTCCCAGCGAGCGTCCTTTGTCTTTAATTGACCAATTGTCGGCTGCTCCTAGAGCTGGTGTTCTGGCCAGCCAGGTACCCGGGAGGATTGCTCCAGTGCAGCCTCTCTGCTTAGCCAACTAAACAGCCGAGGAAATCCTGCAGGGGATGTTATTGGAGTGTTGTACACTCCATTCCTCACAAGCTTCATGCTGGGCAGCTCATTTTCTTTGGACAAAGATAGACTGGCTCCCTCTCTTGTTGATGGAATGAAAATTCTCTCTTGCATTATGGCTCATGTGATAGCTTTGGAAGCAGTGCTGTGGGGATAATGAAGAGTCTCTTAATGGCTCTAGTTAAACCCAGTAATATCACTCGATCAACCTTCAGCCGGCTGTGGGATTCTAACCCAGTTTTGTATTCCTCAACGTCTAATACCCACCACTGGCATCTTCAAAGCGCTAAGACGGCACTGGCCATCACTCCCCTGTTTCCTGGAGCATATTTACAAACCGGCGCTCATTCCTTGACTCTAGGGCTGTGCCTCCTCCCACTCCAGCTCCTCGGCCGAGGTCAGTCTCCTTGAAAAAAACTGGGGAAGTCCAAGTTATTTCGGCCACAGCATCACCCTTCTCAGTCTCTTAGCTACTGGCCTGCTGGTTTAGTGCCCCCAAAGGAAGAGAACTCATCTTATTCCGGAAAATGGGGAACTGAATTTGCTTCAGGACCTGCCTAGGTCTAATTAGTCCAGTCTGTAAGCAGGGTTTGCCCCGCGTGTGAGGTGCGTGTGCGCGCATGTGGCACGTGCACGCGTGTGCCCTCGGCTACAGTAACCCGTGCTCAGCAACGGCTGCTCCTCCCTCAGGTGGGCCCACCTCAGTCCTGTTCTCAAGACAGCTCTGGTGCATGAGGCCGCCTTACAACCCCTTGGCCTTCCAGAATTTCCCATATTCACCCCCAAATGGAAAAGTAGCCAAGTGGATATGAACGGTCAAGGCAACTTTCAGATGCGCTTGAGTGAACTAGGATATACGCCCCTCCCCCGCCCCCTGGGGCAGAGGAGGGGGATGGCGAGGGAGCAGGAGAAAAGGTATAGGTGAGGACAGAGGTCATTTTAACCTAAATTAAATAATGGAAATGACAATTATGAACAGCACTGAGAGCAAGGCAGCCAGAGCTCCCTGACCATGACAAATGGCTCTCCTGGGGAACGGCGCGCAGCCTCCTCTCCTGGACGTGGGGGGAAGGGGTCCCTCCACCAACCAGGGCTGAGGCAGGGCCTTCGCTGCCTGATTTAGCCTGGAAGTTAAAATCGCTGGAGCAGTTTACAGAAACACCAGCGTGAGCTGTGGCCCACAATCAGTAGGCAGGATCCAGAGATGATGGCGTAAACGTTTCAAATGTGCTCAGGGTAATTAGTTTTGAATTACCATGTGCATATTTTAAACATTTAAATGATCATCCCAGGTTTTCGAAAACAATTCACACGGCTTCGTGTCGCTCACCCTCCCGGCGCAGCCTCCCCGCGGGAAAGCAGCCGGCGCTGGGCTCGGGATGGAGCCAGGTGGATGGAGCAGAGCGGTTCTGCGGCTTCCGCGGAGAGAGAGGAGAGCTGGAGCCACGCTAAGCCCTCGGATCAAGCGGGATTAAGCCTCAGCCCCGGTCCTGGCGCAGCCTGCTCACCCAGGACTTTCCTTCCTCCAATCCAGTGTCGTCTATGCCAGTTTTTCAAAACGATTTGTTCAGCTTTTACGTTTTCCATTGTGCATGAAAATGCAATTCCCTTTGGGTAGCTTTTTTTTTTTTTTTTCCATTTTATTTTATGAAGACCTTGGACAGCTGGGAAAGTTGAAAGATGATTAGCCAGGTAGGAATGACATGTGGGGTTTTACACCGGCGACCATGTCCAGCAGTCAAGTTCCAGCAACTTCAGTCCCTCCATGTTTAGGCCAGAATGCAAATAGACGTTTCTAAAATCCCTAACTCAGTAAACAGCAGAAAGGGCAAGGGCTTTCATGCCACAACCCTGCGGCCTCTCTCCTCTTACAGGAATTACTAAAGGAGATGCACGCTGGTATCTTACAGAGGACCTTTCTAGGTCCTTCCTGTTTGGGGGGGGGGTGTTTATAAAGTCAGGTCTCTAACTTAATAAAGGACCTGAATTTAGAGCAGAGGCTTAGAGAGCCGCCCGGTATCCTTTTCTCCTGTTAAATGATGTTCCTCCAGCAGGGGGAGCTGGGAGAATAAAAACTATGAGCCCTTGTCTAGGACCTTTTGAGTGGGAGCTATCTATGCTGAGATCCTGATTGAATGAAAATTGTTCATTATGCAAACTGTGTGGCTCGATACACAGAGGCAGCCCCCAGGCACAAACCCCAAGTAGTTGCTTTTTCTCTCTGCAGATTAAAACATATGAATTGCTTTGATGTAATCTTAGAACAAATCCTAATAGAAATTTTATTTCTTCTGAAGTTGCGTGTCATTTCTTATTGCCCCCCTTCTTCTGTCCTATTAATACCCTTACAGTCAGGGATATATGCAGCAGAGTTTAGACTGTATTTGAGGATGGGAACAGTGTGCTTTCCTTGGCAATGGCCCGGGTGATTTAAATACACGTACACTGCTTGCAATATGTTTAATCTCTTGGTTCCCACCGCCCCCCCCCCCGCTATTTATCATCTTAATGGAATGCTACAGAATATCACATTATGCAATGTGTTTAAATTGATAAATTATATTAGAAAAATATTGGATCGGATTTTTTTAATGGTAAGTGGGTTTTGTTGAAATATTTTCTCATTAGTAGATCAGTGGCTTTCAGGGTAGGCGTTGTAAGGATTTGGGAATAAGCTATATTTATGACCTATTTGGCTAATTAAAATTAAAGCATAATTTTAGCATGAAGTTCCTGCAAGACTTTGCAGAGAGGGTGGAGGAAGCAACTTGCCCAAATCCGGTTACTTTTAAAGTCAGTTGCCATAACAACTTCACATGAGCCATATTTTTACTTGAAAATTCCTTTTAGGATTCGGTTGCTATAATAATATGCCTCAGCTCTTTTTAGGAGGCATATTTTCCTATTGTGATCATTTCAAGGCTTTCAATACTGTAACAAAAATGACCGTGTAAATAGCTCAACTCTTCCTTCTTCCACAGAAGCAGAGTAGCCCCCCAGAATGGAAGTGTGGGCTACAGGGAATTCTTCTGCAGGGAGGGTTCTCCCAGACCACGGGGGAAGAGGGCCACGTTCTAGGGGTCCATTGCTGCAGGAGCCAGTGTCCTTGTGGGTGGGAATCATTAAGCCAACAGAATTTTCTGAAGTGTAACTGTTCAGCTTTTCTGTGTCCTGGGGGTTTTGCATAAGGCAAAGGCCAGTCTGTATTCTGGAGGCCGATCGGCTGCCGTCAACTTGTCGTTAAGAGGACCTACTGGCATTTGATTACCAAGTGAGGCAATTCCCAAAGTATTTACTTAGAAGCAGAGTCGTAGCAGAGTAAAGTTCAGTGCCCTTTCTTGCACTGTTTAGCTGTTAACCTTCATTCATTAGACGATATGACCTCAGAGAAGCACTTGCATCCAAGATCTTCCAGCCACAGGTACACCAGAGGGGACTAGTTGCCCACAGCCTTCCAGCTCTCTCTGGGGCTGACACTGTCATTGCTAAGGGCAAGCTCGGGGTCCCAAGGAAAAGGTTTTGCAAGTGGGAAGAATATGGAATTTCAAAAGATTTATGGTCCCATCTCCTTGAAGGAACTCCGCTGTTCCTGCTCACTTCCTGTGTCCCTTCCCGGGCGGAAGCTGCAATCAAGTCTCTGAATTGACCCCACTGTGGCTTTAGTGACCACAGCTCCTCTTCCTGGGTCTTTCCGTGGTCCTTCCTCCCCCTCACCCATCTTTCCTCCTCCCACCCCAGCTCTTTGGTGGGATCTCGAATTGTCACATCTTTCCTGGGACTCTGAGGCTTGCAAAGGAGGATAGTAAAGAAAAGAGGGGACCTGATGTCTCTCCTTCCTTCCCTCGGGGGTCTCTGTAGTGGGCAGCCCACTTCGCCTCCTGATGTCCTTACCTGTGCAGTGAGGGTAGCGCTTTCCTCCACCCCTGCTTCAGAGGGCGGAAGTGAGGATCAACTGCAATGATTTGTGACAAAGAGAAAGCATAAACCCCTCTATAAATGTGCCAGGGATAATAAGTGTTATATTTTCTCCTCTGGGTGAAGCAGGCTTTGGAAGTATGGAGCTTATACTCTAGAAAAATCAGCTGGGCTGGATACAGGAGCTGCTCTTTCCAGAGCTCGGCAGTGTGTCTCTGAAGGAGACTTTGGTGAAGGTTTGTGTCTGTTTGGGAATGCTCAACCTTTTGACTGTTCGGTACACGTCCGCTGAAATGTAATACCTGACATTTCTCAACCACCGGTTGTGCTTTGTTTTGTTTTCCGCATACCGAATGCAACTGAACTATATGTTCAGGGAAATGGAAATAAAACATGATTGCTTGGTTTCGATATGAAGCTGGAGTTTCTGCTTCATCCTCATCCTCGTTTGAGGACTTTCATCCTTTCCCCACATTCTGGGCCCCCGGCAGTGGAAGCAGACTGTTCCTTCACACAGGAGGGAGGCAGCACGGGGTGGGGATGGGGGCACAATATGAGGGCTCTGCAGTCAGACAGATCTGGGTTCAAATCCCATATCCTCCACTTACCTGACCTCAGAATTCATTCCCTCATGTAAAAAGCACGGATGATAACAACCCATGCCTTTCAGGCTGTTGTGATGATTAGAAATAATACTTGTAAAGCATCTAGCATATAATGGGCTAAATTCAAAAACTGCAGTGATGATTGCTGTCCATGCTCATGGAAGGGCTGAAATTCCTTTGGTCAGTCTGGCCCCACCGCCAGTGCCCTGTGACCTCGGGGAGGGGCGATATTTTCATTCCCTCAACTGATTAGAATGAGACAGCTTCTGAGCCCGGGGGTGACCTTCATTTCCAGAGTTCCTGAAGGCAAATCTGGGACAGTGTGTGGACAGCATTCCAGGTAAGCGGTTTTGACTCAGCTGAAGAAAGTGTTTTACAATGATCAGAACCGACCAATGACATGAGGTCACTTTAGAATATAATGAGCTTCCATACGTTTTCCATTAAGAAAAGGCTGGTGGGACTTCCCTGGTGGTGCAGTGGTTAAGAATCCGCCTGCCAGTGCAGGGGACACGGGTTCGAGCCCTGGTCCGGGAAGATCCCACATGCCGCGGAGCAACTAAGCCCGTGCGCCACAACTACTGAGCCTGCACTCTAGAGCCCGTCAGCCACAACTACTGAGCCCGGTGCCACAACTACTGAAGCCCGCGCGCCTAGAGTCTGTGCTCTGCAACAAGAGAAGCCACCCAATGAGAAGCCCGCGCACCGCAGCAAAGAGTAGCCCCTGCTCGCCGCAACTAGAGAAAGCCCGTGTGCAACAACGAAGACCCAACGCAGCCAAAAATAAATAAATTAATTAATTAATTTTAAAAAAAAGAAAAAGCTGGTATAACACAACATTGTAAAGCAACCATACTCCAATAAAATTTAATAATAAAGAAAGAAAGAAAGAAAAGGCTGGTAAACATTTGCAAAGCCCCTGTAGGAGAAGAGCCCTGTGCTTGGTCCTTGAAGCTCAGAGGACAGACCGTGAGGAGGAACATCCTGGCTTCAGGGCTTGGCTTAACACCTCCCTCTGATTCCCTTCCTCCCCGGGGATTCCTGCGGGGAGATGCTCTGTCGTGGCCTGCCATCTTAGAAACCGCCTCCAAGGTTTCTAAGGTTCTCAGGGCTGAGTGACACTCTGAGACGGGAACATGGCTTTGAAAAGTGTTGCCTGGCTTTGAGGAAAGGCTCGGTGTCCCTGCGGCTTTGTCACAGAGCCAAAGTTACAGACAGGTGCCTCAAGGGCAGGCAGAGGGTCCATTGGGTGGTGGTCTAGAATGAAGGCTTTGCCTGGGAGCAGTTCCCCAGATGGCTTTGGCTGTCACTGTGGGTTGAATGGTGTTTCCCCAAAAGATATGTCTAAGGGAACCCGTGAGTGTGACCTTATTTGGAAAGAAGGTCTTTGCAGATGTAATTATGTTAAGGATCTCGAGATGAGATCATCCTAAATTAGGGCGGACCCTAAATCCAATGACTAATGTCCTTAGAAGAAAAGGATTGAGGACACACAGAGGAGGTGATGTGAAGACAGAAGAAGAGATTGGAGTAATGCTTCTTCAAGCCGAGGACATCAAGGATTGCTGGCAGCTACCAGAAACTAAGAGAGAGACGTGGAGCAGCTTGTCCCTCAGAGCCATCAGGAGGAAACAACCCTATCGACCCCTTGATTTCAGACATCTGGCCTCCAGAACTGGAGAGAAGAAATGTCTGTGGTTTTGAGCCATCCAACTTGTGGTCCTTTGTTTTGGCAGCCCTAGGAAACTATATAGCTGTTGTTCTGCCGTCTTGAATTCTCTCATGCTCTTCACGCTGGGGCAGTGAGGGAAGCCATGGGCTAACTCAAGTGGCCATCATATTCCATGAACAACTGGCTCCCTTGATGCTGGGGCTGTTCTGTGAGGCTCCTCAGCTCAGGACTCTCCCTTCTCTATCCCCAAATGCTCCCTGGTATCTGCTTCCTTCTGCACCAGGTACAATGGTGTTGTAGTCTTAGTGGCTGGGGTTTTATTGCTTAATGATGTCTGAGCCACAGCATGAAGGAACACGGGGCCATCAGCACAAGGCCCATGCCCCGTGCGAAAAAAAAAGGCACATCACCAACAGGAATAACATTTTTGAAAATCATCTTAAAAAAAAAAAAAAGATAGCACCAAGCATGCAATAAACAGCGTTCAACAACAGTCTGCCAGCCATAAATTTAATCTGTTTTGACCTGGCCACAGCTGTTTTCCTCTCATTTCTTCAGCATCTTATGCTGAACTGGCAGTGGCCAAGTGCCCATTGTCACTGGCAGTGAGTTTTCATGTTGAAAGACACTTTAATGAGAGAGTTGCACCACATTCTCCACCTCGGTGGGTATTGTCCCCTCAGCAAAGTTTGTAGTTAACGAGTTTGGGGTTTTGATCTCGAAAGCACTAGGGAGATAAGCTAGGAGGCCTGGCAGTGACATTCCTTTGGAGACAGGCATGAGCCAGCGTTCTTTTCCAGGAGCTGCAGATCAGCCTGTAAGGAGTCTGGAGGCGGACCACACAGGAGGGTTGGGGATACTGGGTTATTTCATCCCGCTCACCGGCATGCCCACCCGAGCCCCCTGCTTTCTCCTGGGAGAACACCAGAGCCCCTGGGTACACTTCCTTGAGCTATGGTGGCCTGTCCTGCTTTTCAGAAAGATACGTTTCTTCCCAGTGCAGCCCAGCATTAGCATGGAAATAGAGACATCATTCTTGAGGGGACCTCTGTTGACATCTTCCTCAGACATCAGAGCTGGGGAATCAGTCCCTGGGCTGTGCTCTGAGCAGAGAGGATACATTTATCCTGTCTCCCAGCAGGTGGTTCCCAAGAAGCCCTTGCATTGGACCCTGTGGCCACAGAATGTCAAACATCCTGCCGTCTTGAATTCTCCTGGCCTGGCTTGGATGTCTCGGGAGCAAGCGGACTTTTTCATTCCTGGGATTAATAAGAACCTTTCAAACTGTTTTTTTCTCTTTCTTTCTTCTTCCTTTTTTTTTCCCGTTTAATATTCTTTTCTGTCTATGTGAAAGCAGCAAGTGCTGAGTGCTGCTGAGAATGACAGGAGTTGTCAAAAGGGAAAGAGGAAAGGATTGCTGGCAGCTACCAGCAACAGCCACAGCTGAAGGTGCATGATGACTGCCTCCCACGGCGGGCCCATGACAGCCAGATTGCCACCCGTCTGCAGCCCTGGGTGGTAACGAGGAACTCAAGCACCAGGGTACGCTTGAAATGACGGAACGTTTAAACCACGCCCGTCTACTGTCCACGCACCTCTGCTTGGCTTCTTAATTATCGGCAGCACCTGACTTCCGAGGAATCCTCTTGTGCCCATGGAATCCATTTCCTCATCCTCGTGCGGACACGCGGTGGCCTCACGTGTACAGCGGGGTGATGTGTTTTGTGGCCACGGATTGCGATTTAGGGGAGAAGGTTGTGATCCGTGAGGCCAGAGAGAGAGGCAGGGAGAGAGGAGATGTCTTCGGCAGAAAGGCAGCTTGTCTTTAATGGAGGCCTTAGCGGGAGCAGAGGGAGGGGCGCTGGAGGGAGACGCAGGAAGCTGCAGCGCGAAGTGTAAATATGATGATTGTTGTCTCTTTCGCGGGAAGTAAATAAATCAGCTTGGTGTAGATTCGAGAGGTAGCTGGTGATGCTGTGTACTTACACAGCGTCCCGAACCTGGCCTCTTCAGAGCCATCCTGATGTTGATTCATTACGCCTTCACCAGCCCACCAAGGGCGGGAGGTGGAGAGAATTATTATCCCTCCACTAAACCAAGAGACTGAGAGAGGTTAAGAGGCAGTAAGTTGGGAGTCAAAGGCGGCCGTCCCAGCAGCCCATCCAGCGCTTCCTCCACTAGATCATGCCCCACTTAGAAGCAAGTAATTGTCAGGTAACCTATTTTTCGGGGGCTAATTTCAGCATATGAGGGCTTTGTTTCCTCTGTATATTTCTTTACCTGGAAAATGTATGAGCTTATGGAGCAGGAAAGAAGGATTTTAATCATGTGCCCAAGCTCATCTGGGGGCCAAAGGTCCAAGCGAGAGAGAGCAGAGGATGGGGGACCCTCGCCCCAGCCCCCGGCCCCACCTGCATGGAGTCCCTTTAGCGCACAGATGAAACGTGGAAGGGAAAATGCGTATATAGGTGGAATCACGAGGCTTGTGGCCTTGGGTTTCCTGAAAATATGGATCTGAAATGGCTTTCTCATTAAGAATCTGCTGACCAAGTGCCGTGAGGGAGGGCTCAGCCTGGGAGAGGTAGTCAGATGCTCAGCAGTGGTGCTGAGGCCGTGGGGCAGCAGCTGGGGTTTGCAGCTGGGTGGATAGTGCACAAGCCTTTGTCATCCCGGCCTGGAGTTCAACCCTGGCTGTAGGACGGCAAAGCCAGGCAGTGAGGAAGGGATGAGATTCAGATGCCGGAGGGGGGAGTTCGTTGGAATAATTCTCCCGCAGTTCTGCCGCCACACACTGGACCATCCGGAGCTCTCCTCACCCCAAACCCTGCAGCTCTCCTGGGCTTCCTGAGAATGGGAGGGAGAGGAGGCGAGCTGCCGGTGGAGCTCTGCCGTGTGTGTTACCAAGGAGCAGGTCCCCAAAGGCCAGTGTGCAGAGCCTCCACCGAGTCCCACATGGCAGGGTGGGCGTCTCACCGATGACTCAGCAGATGGATGCAAACCCAGGCACCTGGGGAGAGCATGTGGCTCCTTCTCCGAGGGAAGGCACATCTGGGCATGCCTGCCCAGGCATCTCCTCCGCCCCTTGCATGTCCACAGTGGGGAGAGGAAGCAGTAGGAATCCTAGGCCCTGTTCACTTATCCTGAAACTGCAGGGCCCAGACTGATCCCAGCTATATTGGGCAGGCCCTGCGGGGACGTAATAATACGTGTTTAGCACTGTTGCAGGGACCTGCCACCATTATAGCCGTCTGACGCAGTCTCGCTCCCCCCTTCTCTTTCATCCCTCCCCTTCATTCTCTCCCTTCTTCTCCTCCCCACCCCCCTTCTCTGTCTCTTTTTTTCTCACTCAGCCTCTGCTGAATTCTGCATTGACATCAGCACTTCCAAAAACAACAACAAAGGAAAGTAGGTCACTGGCAGTTCCAGGTCGGAGCTGGGCCCTGGTGCCCGCTGAGTCAGGGCGTGCGGCCCCTCTCACGGAGAGCAGAGGGACGCCCCAAACTCTGCGCCCACTGCCTTGTAAGTGGAGCTTGGTTCCCACCCCCGCCCCATATTCTTAGGGGGAAGAGTAGGTACAGGCACGTACACCGTGTTTGCACGCTGGCTTTGGACAAGGCAAAGGTGGGGTTCCTGCACCGAGAGCAACGCTCCATACACTCGCTCCGGTCCTGTTACAGTGCTGGGGTTCAGGGACCCGGGGTGCACACACCCGGTCCTGTGAGTGGGAAGGCAGCCTGCGAATACACATGTTTATTCACACACGTGCGTACACAGGCCTACCTCCTCTGCCCTGTTCCTCAGGGGCTTCATATGTAATATTTCCTCTGCTCTCTGTGGTCACGGAACTCCCAGTTCTACTTGAAAGATTACCCAACACGCTAATTGGGACTCCTGCTATGATTAAAAAGAAATTTCAGATTAGAGCCACCATGCCATAGAGCTCGGGAAGAAAACAGCTTTTTATAAATGCAGCTGGAGCAGACTTAGGGGTTTTTTTCTTTTCCTCTAACTTTGAAAACAATTGCATCTTGCTGGTGTTTTGCCCACGATGAGTCAAGTACAAAAAGCCACCCGGTAGGGCTCAAATCATAAAGAGAGGGTCACTTACAAGGAGATAAAGTTTCAGCTTCCCCCCAACCCCGTCCCCCTTTTAATACAATAGCCGTAATGGAGTTCTCTCTGTGAGCCCAGATCCTTCCTCCGCCGGCACCTCGGGCGTCCTGACTTGGGAGATGCCCGCATCCATTCTGGGTCAGCCTTTGCCCAGGATAAAGCTTTTATGAGCAGCCCAGGGTGAGGAGCACATTTCAATCAAGCTCCCTGAAGCGATTAGCTCTGGAGGTCCCCAGGGGTGGCCGGGGGGAGATTTAAGCTGCGGTCAGTCACCGGCAGGCACAGCAATGAGGGCAGTGCTCCTGAATGATTTTACTTGCAGGGCTGAGCTCATCACACTGATACTTTTAGATCTCATTAGCTTGGGGAGAGCAGCAGCACACTGTACCGGGTCCCCTGGGCTCCTTACCTTTTCAAGCAGCTCTTCTAGTTTCAAGAGAAAAAGTCCTTCCCACTCCTTTCTACCCCACCGTCAGCCCCAAGTCCCCAGC
Organism: Eubalaena glacialis; assembly: GCF_028564815.1. NCBI lineage: Eukaryota > Metazoa > Chordata > Mammalia > Artiodactyla > Balaenidae > Eubalaena > Eubalaena glacialis. Next base: position 14,180,144 of record NC_083734.1, on the reverse strand, counting down.
CCCCAGTTACAATTTTTAAATTTTAATGTTGAACCCAAACCCTCCTCAAAGGGAACCATTTGACTCTATGTAAATAAAGTGTCTCCTTAATATCAGCTTCATTAAAAGACCCAAGAAAAGAACATCAATGTTTGCCGATGGAAGAGTATAACTGTCTTTAAGGGTAATTGACTAATTATTGCAGATAATTGTCTGCAAATAACGGAGAGGCAGGTAGTAAAGAGGAAGAAGTCTGCATGGAGGGGCTGGTGCAGGTTAGCAGGTAAGCAGACCTCTTGGCGTGAATGGGATGGGGTTGAGGCCAGGAGAGTGGAAGGCCAGGACTTCACTGTCTGACCCCTTCACAACTGCCATTCCCAGAGTCTTGCCATTCCCCAGAGCAGGAAAATTCCAGAAGGAATTTGGAGGGCCTCCCTGGGGTAGCCAACTAGAGACACTGAGAAACAATAGCTACCATGCACTAATACCATCAGTTCATAAAAGGAGGGTCTTCTTAGGACACCCCTTGCCATCTCTCAACCAAAACCAGGGACTCGATTTCAGAAGAAAGGATTATCTTTAGACTGAATAAATTTGGCTTAATGAAAAGCTCGCTACATTAATGTTTCATCGCAAATCAGTAAAATCACAATCACAGGCTGCCTTTGTCTTCAGCCCGCTCTTTCCGGGGAGCAGTTGCCGCAGCTTTTGGAACGAAGAAGAAGCAGAGAACCTGGGTTTGAAAGGCTGTTGTCGTCTTCTTCCGGTAGTCTCTCAATCCTCCCCCACCCCACCCCATTTCCCTTGTGTGAAGTAGACGATTTAGTTAAAGCCAATTTGGTCAAAATGACTATTTCCACCACCGCGTTGGCCGCATCTCCTGACCCTGCTGCCCTTGACAGCCGGGATGGTCATCTCGAAGGCAGAGCGCCACCTGTGGGCCAGGGTGGGGAGTGCAGCAAGGATCACCTGAAGTTTAATTAGCCAGAGTCTAGACCCGCAGTTCTAAACATTTTTGAGGATCTAATGAAAACCTCTCTGTGGAAACCTGCACATTCCCAGAAGGCCTTGCATAGAATTCTGCACAGTTTATGGACACACTCCCTCATCCCCCAACCCTGCTTCAGAACCCTGAATCTTGACAAACGTTTCTCATCTTTCTCAGTTCAATGATAAATTTATACTTAAAATCCTAATGTTTCATTCAGAAACATCCAAGCAAAAGCATGACCATTTATATCATTGTCCCTGTTGGAAACTTTATATTTTCCTTATCAAAGTTGTTTAAATATAAGAAAACTCTACCTAAATAGGTAAAGTAAGTAGCATGAACTGAAAATAAATTTAGAATTGAAAAGGCAAAATAACCTGAAGTTATGCAAGATGTTACCGCTGGGGAAAACTGAATGAAGTCCATATGGGACCTCCCTGTACCCTTTTTTGGAGGGGTGGGGAGTAGGAAACTTCCTGTGAATCTATATTATTTCCAAATAAAAAGTTTTCTAAAAATGGAAAAATTTTTCACTAAGATAAAAAGTTATAATATCACCTAGGATAAATTATTACATGAGCTAGTGATTGCCTGTTCACTTTTTAGCCAATTTGCTATTAGGCCATTTAAAATTGGAACCAAAATTTTAAAATTCATGAAAATATTCCAAACAAGCAAAGCAGGCATATTTGATTGAAAATTATGATGATGATTTTAAGTTAATTTCCCAAAAGAACAAAAACAATGAAAAGAAAATACAAATTTCCAGAACAGTCCCAAAGTCCACGAAAAGCTCTGAGGTGAGACCAAAAATCAATTATCAAAAATGTTGAGGGACTTCCCTGGTGGTCCAGTGGGTAAGAATCCGAGCTCCCAAAAGCAGGGGGCCCGGATTCAATCCCTGGTTAGGGAACTAGATCCTGCATGCCGCAACTAAGAGTCTACCTGCTGCAACTAAAAGATCCCTCATGCCGAAACGAAGATCTTGTGTACCACAACTAAGACCTGGCGCAGCCAAGATAAATAAATAAATATTTTTTTAAACTGCTGAAAGCTCAAAACGTTATAAAAAATGCAGCCACTTAAGGGGGGCAGCTAGGAAGGTACCTGTTTTATGTTTGTACATAGGGACCTCCACGTGGTTCTTGCAGGTCTGATTGTCAACTTTGAGTGGCCCTTTCCCACGGTCTTCCTGTCACAAGATGAGAGGTGCCCTGCAGGGGAAAGGACCATGGGGCTGGGTCTTCTTTCTCTGCCCTTACTACTGGGGTCTACTGCACTATGTGGGGTCCCTGTAGAAACGGGGACCCAGCTACAGCTGTCAAGAAACTGGAGAAACTCCCCTGCCAGCATGGGCGTTCTCTGTTACTGCACCCCTGTACTTGGGAGGGGTCTGCCGGCTCCTTCAGTCACTGGCCATCCCAGTGACCCAGTTTGGGAAAGTTCAAGGGGTCAGGAATGCAGAGAGAACCTCTAGGAAAAGTTTCTGCCTTTTGATTGATTCTACAAATCAATTCTTCTGAGCATGAAATTCCTGGGGGTGGGAGGGAAGAGTTGAGTCCCCCAGGGTGGTTCCACTCTTAGCCTTGGGTCATGTGGGATGGGGGTCAGGGCTGTGTTGGGGAAGAGCCCCAGTCTTGGGCTCAAAAGCATGGGTTTGAATTACCAGGAGGCCCATTTTTTTTTCATCTGTAAAATGGGGATTTTGATCAAATCTTGTAGGGAACACTTCCCAGTTAACTATGAGGTCGTGTCCATGAGGGGGCTTAAAAAACCTCATGCCACCCAGTTCTAAGTTGCTTTTTTAAAAAAATTTATTTAAAAAAATTTTTGGCCACGCGGCATGTGGGATCTTAGTTCTCCAACCAGGGATTGAACCCACGTCCCCTGTATTGGAAATGCAGAGTCTTAACTGGACCACCAGGGAAGTTCTTAAGTTGCTTTTTCATTTTCATTCATCCCTGGTCTTAGGAGAGAAAATGGATGAGGAGGAAAGATTCTCAAGAAGACAGGGCCATGGCCTTGCTGGAGCGGGTCTCAGGGGCTGCAGTGGATCAGTGGCTCTGAGAGATGAAGCTGTCCCTGAGCGAGAAGGCCGAGGGGGCGTGGGCCAGAGGAGGCCACTTCTGACGGTGGCCAGGGGCCGCTGGGGAGGCTGAGGCCAGCTCTGGGCCCAGTGTGTGTTCACGGCGGGAGGAGAGAGGAGCTAGTAAGGCAGCACGAGTGATCGCAGGGAGAACTTCCCCGGCGTGCATCACCTGCGAGGCCGGGAGGGACGTTTGTCTGGTCTGCGGAACGGTGGAGGGGGGGTGGGAAAGAGCCGCTGCAGGCCAGGTCCAGCTGCTTAGGGGACAGCTTGGAGGTGTGGAGTTCACCGCAGCTGCTCCTACAGCAACGTCTACCCAGAATACCCGGTCTCCGCCTTGCCTGCCTCTGTGGGCACAGAGCTGAGAGCACAGTGGGGCCCCCCAGGGTGGTGTGAGCCTCCTTCCTGATGACCACGTGTCACAGCCGGCAGAGACACAGGCGAGGAGGTGAGCCTGGGGTAGCGTCTGGAAAGGAGGCTGGCGTGGAAATTCAGAAGAGCCTGTACCTTAGACTTGCAAAGTGCCAGACACTCAGTGGCACTTTAAATGCCACAGATAAAACAGTGAGAGACTTTCCAGGCGGCAGGTGAGACGAGGGGTCAGGGACCTCGGGGCCTCTGAGGCTTAGACGCCGGGATAAAGAATAAAAACACCTTGGAGACCTCTGTGACCCCGAGCGTGTGGGGAGAATGCCAATGCGGAGAGGAACCTGCCACATGCCCAAGGGCACAGAGTCCAGGGGTTTAAGGGCTTGGGGCCCCTGGAGCCTCCACAGCGCTGGCAGGCAGACAAAGCCCTTCTGGGTCAAGGCTCAGTGGGAAACACTGCTGCCCAGGGCTCAGACCAGATTCTGCCCCTCATCACAGGCCTGCTGGTCCCTGAAGGGTGGTCGCCAGCGTGCGGGGAGCGGGGGACTCACCCCACCCTCTATTCTCCCTGGCGGTGCGGGGGGGGGGCGTTTGCGTGACAGACCCCTCCACCCAGCTCTTGACCACCCCCCTTGTAATGAAATAAAGGGGGCTGCTCTTGGCCAGAAGGTAAGTTCCTCGTCGATGGGCTGTCACCTGTCCAGGGCCATGCACGTGGTGGGTGTCAAATCTGGGGACAGCGTGAATGTCCCACGCTCGGTTGCATGAGGGACAGAGACAGGACATGGTGCCTGAGTGATGTGTGAGTGCAAAATGGTTTTTTCCTTATCGCACCCTCCCGTCTGTCTGTCTGTCTGAATCTTTCCCTGTCTCTTGACTCTTTGGCTACGTGACTGCCCCGTAGGGCTGTGCTTTCTCTCTGCAAGTGACACTGCCTGTGTGCGCCCTTTGGGGTCTTGCTCAGACTACACCAGCCCACGCCTGACCCCGTCCCCCACCATGGTTCCCTCTGTGGGTTTGTCCTGCTGGCCCTCGTCCCTGAAAATGTCTTATATGGTGGTGGTCCCTTGCATCTCTCTCTGGCTGGAGCAGTGCGTGGCCACCTGGATGCTGCCACATCTCAATCTCCGGTCAGCAGCTGCCACTCGGAGGGCATCATTATCTTGCCCGTGACCGTCCCTGAAGCTGGGGGGTTGGGTGATATGGAGCCGGTTGCCTCGGAGGCCTCCCACCTGTTTAGGTCCTGAGCACTTGCGTTCCCTTCTTCCTTAGAGTCTGTCTCCTGGGAAATGGTACTTACAGAGATTGAAGACTTTAATACATCTCTCGCTTCCTCTCTTTTCTGAGAGAAAGCATCAGAAGCTGTGGTTGGCACGGGCTCCCAGAGATGCCTGGGTGAAGGGGGTGGAGGTGGCGTGGAGCCTCAGCCAGTTTGGAAAGCACTGTGACCCAAGCCTGTTCTGCAGCAGCAGTGTCAAATTCTGCCATTCAGACATGCCGTTAGTGTGCACGCTGCCACATAGGAATCGGTGACACAAAAGGCACAGCCTTCCCTACCCTCCTGGTGCTTAGAAACGAAGAACTCTAATGAGCAATAAGCTGAAAGCAGAGAGCTGGAGGGCAGGCCACCTCCGTGCAGGCTGGTGGCATACCTTGGAGGAGGCTGACCCACTTCTTCTGGAGGGAAGGGGCCTTGTGGGCCAGCTCACTGAAATACCACTGAAATTAGCCACTGCTGCCCGCGCGTGTCCCCTTTGTCCTCACCCCTCCCGCACTGCTCTTGGAGCAGCACGGCCTGTCAACACAGCCTCATGGCTACTCTCTGCTTCTCTTTCTCCCTCGGGGCATCCTCAGTTCCTTCACCCAGCGGACTTTTTAGGACCATAATCCACTCTGATTCCAGCAGTCCTCTTAAAAGAGACAGGCAAGGACAGCCTGAGCGCGAGCACAGGTGGGCATGTCTCACTCTGAGCCTCCCTTTCTTCCTGGCTTTTTGGTTGTGCTGTGAGTTATTTCGCCAACAATAGATGTTTACGTATATTTTTTTTAGAGCTTGTATTTATTAACAGCCTGCAAAGGGGGAGAGTGGGAGATTTATACTGAAAGCACAGTGAGTTAAAAGGGACAATTAGAGGAGCAGAAAGAGATATCAAGTGGAGAGCTGTAAAGGATATTTTAACGCGCAAAGGTTCTTGAGAAATTTTCCAGGTAGACAGAAGGTAAAAGAAAATTGGCCCATTACAAGCTGATAGTGGGGAATTGGTGACATGGGATGGAATAATAGCTGATGGGCTAAACTCTTACTGAGGCCAGAGAGCCAGGCTGGGAGGAGCCAGAATGCAACCACAGTTGGGTCAAGAGGCTGAACGGTAGATGTTGGCCAGGACCCCATCAAAAGGTACACTCACCCCTGATCCATATAAGAAGGTACACAAAGAAAGGCTGGCATCCTCCAGGTCAGTGTTGAGTAGGGCCCTGAGGGGCTGGGTCCCAGAGGTGGGGTCCAGCCAGGGGCTGGTGGGGACAGTCTGGGTGGTGAAAATACAAGGGAGGATTTGCTGGGAGCTGCGGAGACCCTGAGGCTCCCACCTGGCTCCAGGGAGCCCTCCCAGCAAATCTGTTCTCTCTGACCCCCTGCCCTGCAGCTTGTCCTCCAGGAGGACTTCCTGGCTCCCCCAGCCCCCACAAACTTGCCAACAGGCCTTCTGGAGCCCCCATTTGCCATGGTGGCAGAGTGCTGAGTGATTAGTTAAGTGACAAGTAAACATTCGCTAAATGGGATTCTTGGTTCCCTGGTAATGAACAGCCCCAGCAGGAGAGAAAAAAGGGAGGTGCAGTCTGGGGGAGTTCTGATGGTCTACCAGGGTGGGCACATGTGGAGATGCCCAAGGGGGTGTCTGGGCAGCCCCTTGGAAGCAAGGAGAAGGGCTGCGGGTTGAGCCCTTCGTGGATGGGAAAGGAGGGAGTGTAGGAGACAAAACGGCTGTGGGATACTGTCTGTGCTTGGAAGCAGCAGGTGTCTGGGAATGGGACTCTGACCCAGGCAGATTTCCAGGGAGTGCTCCAGCTTGCTGGCATGAGGGAAGGATCTGGCTGAGCAGAAGAGGCAAGTTTCGATGACGAAATCCACTGTTGGGGGACATTGGCAAGCATGCCACGGGTGGGGGCCACGTGCTTGGAGAGGGACTGGGGGTTCGGAGTAGGGAAGAGGACCCCAAGGTGGGGGGCTCACACCTCCACTTTCGGAGTAGGATCCAAGTCCCCAAGCAGGATTTCTGGGCCTTCCGCTTGCCAGGCTCACCTCCCACACATCCCCAAACAGCATTCCCAGTCCTCAGCTCACAGTTGTTTGCAGATACCCCAAACGTGGTGCCATTGCAGGCCTCCAGCCCTCTGACTGTAATACTCCCCACACTCTTCTCTGGCTGCCTCCTCATCCTCTGAGACCCTTCAGCGTGTCACCTCCTCCTGGAAGCCCTCCCTGACTGCCCCCACCCTGGCCAAATTTCTCATGGTAGTGGGGGGTGCGCTAACAGAGACACCAATCCCACCCTGATTTCACCAATCCCATACTTGCTTCCACATCTAGGCTCTGAGCTCCTTTCAGGAGAGCCACGTCTTCTCATTTTTAGGTCCCCAGAGCCTGGGCCAATGGCTGGCACATGTAGACCCTTGTTCAACGCTTGTTGAATGAAGGGTAGGGAGCCAGCCAAGCTCTGGGGCCTGGGGAGGAACTTGTGGAGAGAAACGCTGAGACCACTGGTGGTCACCCAGCCCCTCCTGAAGGCCACACCCCCAGAGAGGAGGGCTGTGTGGCTGGAGGTGAGAGAGGAAGATGAGGAGACGGCTGCCTCTCGGGGCCTAGGGAAAGTGTTGAGCAAAGATGGCAAAGGGGCCGGCCCCACCACAAACAAAGGGGTGGGGGATGGCCTCAGCCTCGGGGAGGAGGATAGGGCTCCCGAGGCAGGAACCCACACCTCCCTGCCCTGAACCACCTAGGAGGGATGCTGGGTCTGGTGAGTTGAAAGGCCTTAGCTTAACTCCCGACTTGTGAACTTGCTCTGATGTTTCAGACAATGCTGTCATTGTGCCTGTGTAGCATATGAGCTGCTGAGTGACAAGTGATGTCATCCACAATAGAGCTGCTTTTATTCCCTCTACCTCTTAGAGGAGCAAGCTGCTAAAATACACCTGGCGTCTGGGCCCTTCTGCCTTGCCTCTAATAACAGTCGGCAACCAGAGACTGTGCTGCGCTTGACAGAAGCGGATCATTTATCAAACATTAGCGTTTCTCGTACTGACATTTCACTTCCATATTACAGGACTTTCTAAGTCTTTTTTTTTTTAATTTAATAAAGTGCTTGGACTCTTGATTTTCCTGCTGAGGGCTGTGCTGTCTAAAGTTGGAAATGAAATCAACAACATAACAACATCCTCCGGCTCTAAAGGGACAGCTAGGCCCTGGCACCGGCCTGGGTAAGAACAGGCAGACCACTGGGAGCAAATGCAGGCCAAAGACAATTTGTTCCACCGTCACGGGACTCCCTTTAGTGTACATTTCCAGCCTTGTACTGAGGAGGCTTTGTCCAGGCCTGGAAACACAGCCTCTTTCCTCTACCTGGGGAACTCTCTCCTGTCTCCAAAGCCAGAGAGGCGGGTGCAGCCTCCAGACCCCATCCACGTCCACTGCTACATGGGTCGGGCCCCAGCTTCCTGGAATCCCCTCTGGGCCCTAGGAACCGGCAGGTCCCTTCCGGCCGCCCCCGAGCCCCCTTAAGAATCAATAGCTCAGCTGCTGCTGTGAAGCTCTTGGGAACAGGCCGGGAATGATCCAGGGCCAGACTGCTCCGGAGACAGCCACAGAGATGGTGCCGACCCAGCGCAGCCAGAGCGTGGGATGAGTCATGTCCTGTGCCGGTGAGGGAAGAACCATGGAACCGAGAATGTGTGTGTGTGTGTGCGCGCGCGCACACACGTGTCCCAGTGAGTCAGTGTGCCCCTGCTCCAAACAGCTCCTCCCACCAACAAACACGCTTGCGTCCTCAGAGCTGCACCCAGCCAGGCTCGCCCACCCCATAAACGCCCAGGATCTGCCACGCCTTCAGGAATTCAGGGTTGGGAAATGAGAAACAGGGTTCTTGTCCAAGAGAATTTTTTTTTATTATTATTTTTCTCTCTTAATTGGATTCAATGTTTCTTGCTCCTGACACACATCCTCTCTGGTGGGGAATTTGGGTTTGTGCAAAGCCAAAAAAGATTGTGACCGCTCGGACACCAGCCAGCAGCATGGCTGACCTTGACTTGAGCTCCTCTCCCCTGTCTGAGCTTGCGTGCTCCATTCCCTGCACGTCCCCACTCCTGGCCCCTGAGTCTGGCCACCCCCTGACCTCTGCCCGTCCCCGGGGCAACTTCAGAGGGTCCAGGAGGGACGGGGCCTCCGTAATGCAGAAGTGCCTGAGATGGTTCTTGAAATGCCCTCTTTGTTCCCCTTCTGCTAAGGCCACCTGATGCTTTCCCTCCTGCCACCCTACACAGGACCCTTGCTGGGATGCCCGTCAAAGAGCCTCAAGGAAAAATTAAGCAGCTGAGCCGCGCTGGAGGCCTGGGCTCATGCCCAGAGCATCCCTGGCCCGTCCAGACTGTCGCTGGCAGAACACTAGGCTGACAACACTGCCCAGCCTGTTGGACTAACACTGTGGATACTGCCTTGCCCGCCGGCCTAAGAAACCCAAAGCCCCTTCCTTCCCATTCTCCTTCCAGCCCGTCCCCAGGGCCTAGCCCCCTGATGTCCAACAAGCTGCTTCTGGCTTCTCACCCTGATGCCAACAGCTGTTATGTTGGGAGTGATTGGGTGCTCCGGGGTGGCAGACAGGCTTGTGCTGCATATAAAAACATGGTGATGCTCCAAGTATCTAAGAATATTGGTCCCCTGAAGTGATTCTTGCTGCCTCCCCTTCTCCCTGACCACCACCCCCCACCCACTGCCCCTTTGCCCCAGGCCCTGGCAAGCCCAGGTTACATGGGGACTACTGTTGCCAGGTTGGGATTCTAGACAAAAATCCTAGAACTCCTTTCTTGCTAGAAATCACCAATACAATCCTTAGTTCAGCAGATATAGTTTTCCGTATAGTTTATAAACATGATAAGACGTACAGTTTGGTAAGGGAGTAGGGCGAGGACCTGTGCATTTGTGTGTATATATATATACGTAGAAGGGGTGTGTGTGTGTATGTGTGTGTGTGTATATATATATATATATATATATATATATATATATATATATATATATAAGTGGACATAGTTATAAAACTGCACCTCCTGTGAGAACCTCATTGCACACGATGAAGTTCTAAATTTCAGCCTCTGATGATCTTTCCTTTGGTAATTGGTTCTTGGAGACAGCAGTTGGGCCTTGGTCTGCCAGGGTTGCCTGAGACATCAGGAATGAGAGGCGTTACCCCCGAGGGAGGGACTGAAGGTGGCACATGGTTGGATTCAGGGCAGGGTGACTAAGTGGCCTCAGGCAAGAGCCAAAATGCCACCTGCTCATGTGCTCCCAAATAGCTGGTGGACCCAGCTTCTTTGGTGACCCTTGTCTGTTCTCTGAGTCCTGCTTCCTCCAGAAGCGGCGGGGGCCCTTCAGACCTCTCCAAATGACCAGATTCCACAGAGCCCAGCTCCCGTGGGGCACTGTCCCATCGTTGCTAATGAAGGATTCACTCTGCGGCTTTAACTGCCTTGCTGGGTGGATGCTGTCCATAGGTGCTCGGCCGGGGGCTGGCTGGGACAGCTGGGTGGGATGAACTAATCCCCTCCCGCTTGGGGCTGTACACTTTGGGTTTATCATCCACCGGGCAGGGCCCAGACAGCAGCTGAAGCCTTTACCAGCCTTTGCCTGAAACCCAGCAGATCCTCCACTTGTAAAAAAAGAAAAGAAATCCTGTTCCTTGGTGGACACGTGGCAGTGCTGGGTGCTGGTGCCCTGCGTCCTCAGCGAAGAGTGACCACCAGCCCCAGTATCCAGGCCAGGAGCGAGGCCCTCAGGGAACTGCCCAAGGAGGCCTGCTGCACCCCGCTGGGGGCACGGATGGGGGTCCTGCGGGCACACTTGCCCTTCCTCTTGGGCCGTGCCGTGGGCATGATGTCAAAGCTGAACTTGTGCTGGTAGTCAGGGGCATAGTCCTGCAGCTCGTGGGCCTGCTTCCCGGTGCCCGCCTTCGAGACCTGGTTGCGATTCCTGTGGCTGGTGCAGTTCTTGCCCGGCTTCTTGGAGCCCGACCGAGAGCCGGGCAGATGGCCGTGCGGGTGGCCCTTGTCCCTGGCGGGGCCACGGGGTGGGTGGTGTTCCTTGCGGGCGGCCCTGTCGATGGTGGTGAGCGTGTGCGACTTGATCTGGTGCGGGGACGCCGGCCCCGTGCAGTTCCGGAAGTCCTCGGCCCTCAGCAGCTTCAGGTCCTGGCCATGCAGAGGCTCGGGGGACACGCAAGGGACAGCGGAGCTGGAGCCACGGAACCTTTGCAGCCATTCCCACAGGGAGCGCGCCCGGCAGCCACAGTCCCAGGCGTTCCCGTTGAGGCGGAGGAACTCCAGGGCTCCCAGGGGTGCCAGGCAGTCGCCCGGCAACTCAGAGAGACTGTTGTTGAAGAGGAAGAGGGTGGTCAGCCTGCGGAGGTCGTGGAAAGCCTTGTGATGGACCCACTGCAGCTGGTTCTCGTGCAGCAGCAGCCGGTCCAGGTTCACCAGGCCCCGGAAGGTGTCCTGGCCTAGGCTCCACAGCTTGTTGCCGTGGAGAAACAGGTGGCTGAGGTTGACCAGGTCCACAAAGATGTCGTCCTGGAGGTACTCGATGTGGTTGTCCTGCAGGTAGAGGTACTGCAGGCTGTGCAGGCCGCCAAAGATGCCGGCCGGCAGGGCACTGAGCCCACACTTATAGAGGTAGAGGGCATGGAGCTTCACCAGGCCCTGGAAGGTCTCGGGCGCCAGCGTCCGCAGCTGCCGGTTGTCGCCGAGGTCCAGCTCCTCCAGGTGCACGAAGCCCTGGAAGGTGTTGGGGTCGATGAAGGTGATGTTGTTGGAGTAGATCCACAGGGTGACCATGGAGGGGCTGAAGTGGCCCTGCTGGAGGAGGGTGATGCGGTTGTTCTGCAGGAAGATGCGCTCGCTGTCCTCCGGGATGCCCTCGGGGATGGCGGCGAAGTTGTGCGCCTGGCAGCTGACCGTCATGGGTGCGGGGTAACACACGCAGTCCCCCGGGCAGCCGCCGCCCAGGGGCAGCTCCCCGGCCAGCAGCAGCAGCAGCAGTTCCACACAGCACCCTGGGGGGGAGAGAGAGCACAGCCAGGTCAGGGGCTGCCCGGGAGGTGGGAGACACACTGGGTGCCGGGCTCGATGGGCACGTGACCCTCCTTGGCCGCTGGGGCTCTGTCCTCGTCTTTGCTGCACTCAGCAGTCTGGGGTCATAGCCCCCCGAGGTCCTGGCTCTTGATGGCTCCCCACGCCCTGGTGCCCCACCTCTATTGGGGGTTCTATCCCAGCCTGGGCTATGAGATGGGTTGGGGTAGAGGCTCTGATCCCCCGGCACCCCCGGCATACTTCCTTAGCCCCACCCAGCAAACCCCTAGCCCCGCCCATAGCTTCTGAGCCCCGCCCCCTTAGGCTCTGTCAGCCCTGGTAGGATTGGGGTCACAACCCATGGACACAGCAGCTAGCTTCGGGTTCCTGTCCCAGCTCTGCCACTTATTTGCTTTGATCTGCCTGAACAGATAGTGGTGCAAAGTCCTGTTCTAACAAAGTAAATATTCATATGGACTCCTGAAGAGTCTTTTTATTTAAATTATTCCCAATAACAAAGCATGCGTGCATGACACCAAAGTTTATCTTGAAAGATTTCTCATTTACAGTGCCTTCCATGTCCTCATGTATGCACCACCCCCTGTGCCTCAGTTTCTTCATTTCTAAATAGTAATAGTTGTCCCTCACAAAGGACATGTGTGTGTGTGTGTGTGTGTGTGTGTGTGTGTGTGATGGACTGGGGGAGGCACCAGGGCTGATGGTTCTGGGGTCCAAGGAGCAGCCAGAATGAGGCTGCCCCCCACTGGGGTCTGCCTTCTGGCCCCTCCCCTCTCCCTGCCTCGCTGGAGATTCCAGGCTGTGGCTGCAAATCAGGCCCTGCCTAGCTATTGTCCCGAGCATTTCCTCTGTAGCTTCCCTCTAATTGGGCATTAATTAGGCATTTGTTAATGGATCCTTAAAATAATTTATTTTCGATGTGTCCAGTCTGTGGTCGGATAATAGCCCCGTGCTCATTATCAGAGCAGCCTCATTATGGATGATCCTCATTACCTGCCTTTTTCCAGGGTCGCAGCTGCCCCAGGCAGCCTGGCAGGTATGCCAGTGTTGGGGGGACGGGCTCCAGGCCTGTAGACCCCCACCCTGCAGGGCCGGGCAGCCATCTCGTCTCTGCCCGGGTTGGCCTCCCGATCCTTCCCTTCTAGCTTGGCCAGCCAGGCCTCTGGGAGAGCCGAGGGCCTGAGGCAGTTCGGCTGATTCTTCCTGCTGCCAGCTGTGCCCAGAGCATGTTGAATGAGAGAACCAGCCCTCCCGGCCACTCTCGGGCCAGCCCCGCTCCCAGCCTCAGGCCGGCCGCCACCCCAGCCGTCTGCCTGGGCTCAGGTGGACCTCACCACGACTGCCACTCCCTCTTTCCTCACAGAAACGGTGTCATAAAAAAGTGACAGCTCCCAGCTGTTGGGAGTTATGGGCTCCGAGAGAGTAGCAGCTGCTTCCCGTCCCCCTGTAATCACCTGGCTTTGACAGAACCTTTCCAACACATAAAAATCATCGCACATGATTCGGTTTTTGTATAACTGTGTTTGGTTGCAATTTCAGAGCAGTTATGACCTGGGCGGTGGTGGCGGTGACAGAGCAGCTGTGAGGTCCCTTTCTGGGCTGGGCCACGCTCTGTGTGGCCCCTGCCCTGCTTCAGTCACTGAAGCCATCGGACAGTCTGCAGGCCAGGTCCCGGGCGGGGGGCCTCCTCAGCCTCAGTTTCCCCCTGTAACAAGAGTAGGAGAAGATCCCTATGCCAGCGCTCCCCGCGTGGAGTCTGACCTCCAGTCCGCCACTGCTCTCCTAGGTCTGGCCAGGGGGCCCCGGCCCCGCAGGAGGAGACAGGACGGTGAGCAGCCTCTAGGAGCCTGGGCCCCAAACCCCAGCTGACTCTCGGGGAGCCTGCCCACTGCCTTGAGCCTCCAGCACCCAGGCTGGGAGGAGGGCCCAGCCCACAGCGCCTGCCCGTTCAGAGCCTGCCCCTCCCTCTCTGCTCGCTCAGCCCTGCCCAGGCTGCCCCCAGGGAGATGCCCCCACCCTGCCACTCTGAGGGAGCCCAGGGTGCCCCTCCTAGCTCAAGGGTGTTCAGGGGGCTCACTGTGCTGAAGGGGACAGGGTTGGGGCCATTCGTGGGAACCACAGGGCCACAGCAGACCCCACCCCCTGGGGTCCTGCAAAGACAAGGCATTTCCTTCCCTTAAGTCAGGCAGGGAGAGCGGCTCACGGTGGGAGCAGCACGAGCCTGGCAGGCTCAGCGCTAATACCGCCGACACGTGTGCGGCTTATAGCGTTTACAGAGTGCTTCTGCGCACACTCCCGTGATCCTCAGAACTACGCTGCCTGGTGGGGGCTGGGGGAGTGTTCCTGCCGCCTGACCTGGGGTGGGGCAGACAGCCCATCTGCCTGCTGCTGTGGCTCGTCTCTGCAAGGCCCCGGGAGAGGAGTCTCTGAAGTGGTCCCCAGAGAGGCGGGGAGGGGTGGGGGGTGGAGCTCCACAAAGAGCCACACCCCGCCCTCAGGCAGTTGCCCCCAGGGGTGCTGGGGCACAGGGGAAAACAGGCGAAGACCATGGTTTGGGTAAAAGAGCCAACTGTACAAAAATCTAGGCGTGGGCTTAGCAGCTGGCGTATGAACACACTTTGGCAGGTGGGAGGGGTCAGATATCGGGGGCGGGGGCGGGTGGTGTAAAGGTGGCACCCAGGGCAGGAGCCACTGTGCTGTTGTTCCTCTGAGAGGGGCCCAGGAGAAGGCAGGGACCCCAGCCGATGCTTAGAGCTGCTCTCCATCCTCCAGGACCGTCCAGATGCCAGGGGACCTGGGCCAGGGAAACCGCCCTTGCAGGTACCCCTGCCCCCTCCCACTGGGCACTGGGGTGGGTCTCACCTGAGTCTGCTTCTCCACCCTGGAAGCTGGTCCCATCTTCAAGGCCGGCCCTGGACCAGCTCTCCCAGCCAATCCCACCTGCCTCTGGCACCCCTGCCTGAGCCAGCGGGTGCCCTGGCCATGGATTATCACCCTGCCCCTTTCTTCCCAGGCAGGCTCTGCACTGCATCGCCACGGCTCCTCCTCTGCCCCCTGTGCCCCCTCTGTGTTGCCCATGGGAGCCCCGACCCGCTGATTGCTGATTAATGTACTAACAATGACATCGGTGCCTTTGCTGTGCATTTTAAGATTGCAAGTTAGCAGGAATCAAAGTCTCCATGGAGGAGCCTTGCACTTCCTCTCATCAGCCTCCTTGCCCCCTCCTGGGGGGGGCAAGGGGGTTGCTCTGCCTGATGGGGCTGAAGAAAGCAAGGCGGGGACTCAAACTCCGGACTTCCTCAGGTTCTCCTCCGCCGCCCCCTCCTCCCCGTGCTCCCCCCAACTCCTCCAGGGGCATCCACCTGACTGCTCAGCTGCTCCCAGACCTCCTGGCCTCCCACACATGAGCTCTCACACATCTCTGCAGCCTCATTCATTCCCTCCTCCATTCAACACTTGCTGCCAGAGTCCTGGAGTATCCTGAGTGCCGGGGTGGGGAGGGGCCTGGGATGAACTTGGTAGGTCCTCGTGGACTAACAGATGGGGGTCTCAATACCAGGCAGTCCAGCAGGTGCCAGGCCCAGAGCAGGCATATAGGTGTGTGCATGGGGGAGGCACCTGCTGCCTTGTGCCACCTCCTCCACAAAGTCCTCTTGCTCCCCTGCCAGCACAAAGGATGTGCAGGAAAAGAGAGCCGGTACTGTTTTCATGTCCTCCTTCCTACAAACCCCCAAACCCCTCATCTGCTGAGCAGGGACCTGTGGGGCCCGGGGTGAGTAGCCTGTGCATGGGCGGGCCCCTCACCCAGTCCACTCAGCAGCCCATTCATAAGATGTGCTTATGAAAGGTCCCATAGGGGCTGGACCTGGTGGGATGGGTGGAAAGGGCATTCCAGGCAGAGGGCACAGCATGTGCAAAGGTACTGAGGTGGGGAAGCAGGTGGCAGGCCCTCTCTCAGCCTCTAAGTAACCAGAGCTCCCTAAGATGCTGTAACTACAGCTTGGCTGGGTGAGGGGCACCCAGGGCTGGGGAGGCCAGACAGCTCCCTACTGGGACCAGCACTGACAGGGCCCCTGCTCCTGTCCCAGGCCAGATGGCCAGCGTGGCAGGGGTCCTGTAGCTTCCCCGCCCCCGGAAGCAGGAAGGGAGCTAACCAAACAGGACCCAGCCCTGAGTACCAGGTTCTTTACATGGGCTCCTCATGACACCCCACGGGTGCCGCACCATTTCACAGAGGAGGAAATGAGTCACAGAGGGGAGTGGCCAACCAAGGCCACACAGCTGGTGAGCAGGGCAGGTGGGGCAGCCTCGTCTGAGGGCTGGTCAGTCCTCCCCGGCCCCAAGGTCTTGGGCCTCACCCTGACCTGAGTCTGGTGCCTGCCCCTCCCTACGCCTGTGCAGGGACAGCCTGATGGGTTGGCCTCCCCAGGAGCCCCCGGGCAGCTCCGTGGGGCTCTCTGAGGCTTGGAGACTGGTCAGCCATGTGGTCAATCCTTCTGCCTCTGCAGCCTGCCCTGCCCCTGCCCTGGGCTCGGCTCCCGGCCCACCTGCTGCGCCAGCCTTGCCAGATGCTCCTCTCTAAGCTAACGGGATGACTCTGCTGGCTGGATAACAGCCTCAGGCCAGGCCAGCTGTGCTCACAGAGCGACTGGCGCCTCAGGCCACTCAGCACGGTCCCTTCGTGCCACACCCAAGCACAGGCCACTTCCCGGAGACAAGGACGCCAGCCAGGGCAGAGCTGGGCTTTCCTCCTCCGCTGGTGCTCTCAGTGCTGGGCGTGTCCTGCTCCAGCGTATGTGTGTGCTGTCCCCTCTTGCCAGGAGCACTTCCCAGGATACCTGCAGGGCACCTCACCATTCAGGTCCCTCCTCATGTCACCTTCTCAGCGAGGCCTTCCCCAGCAGCCTATTTTATTTTATTTTTATTATTATTTTGGCCATGCTGCTCGGCTTGTGGGATCTTAGTTCCCTGATCAGGGATTGAACCCGAGTCCTCAGCAGTGGAAGCGCGGAGTCCTAACCACTGGACTGCTAGGGAATTCTCCCCAGCAGCCTATTTTAAATGGCTCCTTCTTTGTTTTACTTTTCCCCATAACATTCATTCTCTCCTAATAAATTCACCTCATTTATTTATTTATCTTGTTTATTTTCTGTCTCCCCTCACTGAGTGGGCAGCTCCATGAGGACAATGATTTTGTCTGGTGTGTTCCCTGCTGTACCCCCAGGGCCTAGAACAGTGCCTGGCATACAGTAGGTGCTCAAGAAGAAAACCCTAGGCCCAGAGCCTGGCTCATAGTAGTTGCTCAGTAAACATAATGGTTCTTATTAGTACAGAGGCCTCCAGGGTGACAGTAGAGACTCAGCCTTGGCTCTCTCCCAAGGGACCCTTGGCCAGCAGAGAGGTGACAGGTGGTGAGGGCTCTGGGAGGGAAGATACACACCAGGCCTGCCTGAGGCCTGGGGCAGGTGACCAGAGCAGGTTTGCCTGAGACTCGGGGGGTTCCCAGGACACAGGATTTTCAGTGCTAATATCTGAAAGTCCCAAACAAATGTTTGTCATCCTACCTGGGGACCAGGACTGTGCCCTAGCCCCCCAAAAACCTCTGGCCACAGGATGGGGAGGGAATAAACAGGCAGGCATGAAGCGTGAGTATTCTCCAGACACCCACAGCTCAGGCCCTGTGCCTGCAGCCCGGGCCCTAGACAGAGCCTGTGTGTGTGTATGTGGATCTGTGCACATCTACGTGTGTGTTTATCTATGTGTGTGTACATGGCCATGTGCACATATCTGAATACATGCATGTGCATATGTCAGCACACACTTGTGTCTGGAGACCATCAAGGGGGCTGGCCGCCCAATGCTTTCATCCTGAGCATCCCGAACTCCACCCTGGAGAGGGGTCAGGGCCCTCTTCCGAGGAGAGGCACACCCGTCCTTGACATCCCCGTCTTATCTCAGCGCCCACTCTGGCTTTGCCTATAGCTCCCGCTCTCCTCCTGACACGCTGAATTATGTACCCACTCCAAGCCCCTCCAGCACACCAGGATCAGTCTCAGCTGGGAAGTGGGCGGCCCCTTGTTGGAATAACCTTTCAGCTTTCATCTGCTGCGGCTAGTCCCCCGAGCAGGCCTGGCCGGGAACGCCGTGCTAATTGGGCTGCCGAGCTCTCAGGGGGCCTTGTTGGAGCAAACTTGGGCTCCCCTATCCTTTGCCTACCCGTGTCTACCACCTTCTCGCTTCGGGGGTCCCTGCATGGGCAAGGGAGGTGGGGGGACACCAGAGGCCGAACTGCCTGGGCCTGGGACCAGCCTCAGCGGGAGCATGTATCAGCTGGACAAGCTCAGGCAGGCCACTAAATCTCCACAGCCTCAGTTTCTTAGTCCGGGAACTGGGAGTCAGAACATCTGCCTTCTTGGGTGTCGGCAGCACTCAGTTAGGCTGTGCCTTGAACCGGTACCAGGTTCAGCTGCAGGGGAGGTGCTTCCAAGGCTGATGATTGCTTTACAGCTACTGCATCAAAAGGAGCCGCTGCACTCCCTCCCCCGTGGACCCTGGCTTTCGCCCCACCCACCCTGGTGCTCCCAGACCCCAGAGGCTTGGCAGAGGGACCTGATAGATCAGATACCGAGTCAGAGCTCAAGCTCAAGTTCAAGTTCCCTGCCAGGACTTGGCTGCCCCAGGGCTTAGCAGGTGGGGATGGGGTCTTGACCCCTGTACTTGGCCCTCTCTCCCAGTCCATCCCCCCACACCTGGAGCTGCCATCTCTCTGCACAAAGCCCAGGGCATGTGAGCTCTACCTTCACCTCGGGAAGCTCCCCTGGGGCTCATAATATGTGTCCACTGTTACTCAAATTTGCTTTTCAGTTTGGGGGCCCCAGAACCTGGACTGTGGCAGCCCAGACTCCAAGGCTGAGGGCGAGGGCCTCTGAGAGCCAGACCTTCCCGGAGCTTTTGAGAAGGTTCTGGGCTCTTCCTCCTCCCTGGGGAACCAACTGTCCCTCCCCTCAAACCCCAGAAACCTGTGGGCCCACCTGCAACCAGACAGGCCCACTGACACCCAAGTGGTATCTACGGTGTAATCAGTGGGGCTGGGAACCTCTGTGGGGGTGGGGCAGTCCTCAGGGGCAAGAGTCTATTGAGATGCCTGCTTAGGGAGTCCCTAAGGGGGGTGTGAGGGAGAGGGAGTGGTGGGCAGTGCTCTACCAATCCCTGAAGGCCCTGGCATCGGGTGACACAAAACAGAAGGCGGGACCCAGCCTTTGAGAAGCAGGTGAGGCACTCTCCACGAGGAGCCCTTGTTCTGAGTCCCCGGAACAGCTGCCCCTTCCATGCTGTCCGTGAAAGGCCTTCAGAGCTCACATCCGGGGTATTGATCATCCCCGTTCTGAATCTGTCCCCCAGTTCTTTCATTCATGTGAGAAACAGCTCTGTGCTTGGTGCTACAACAGTAAGGGACATGGCTCCTTCCCTCATGGAGCCTACATTCTAGGGGGAGACGATTTAAACAACCACACAAGCCCAAACTGACACAGGGTGGTGGGCACTGGGGACACAGGAGGGGGTTAAGAGTGAGATGAATGGAAGGCCTCTCTGAGCAGTGACACTTGAGTTGAAACCTAAAGATTAAGAAGGAGCTGAGGAACAGCTTTCCAGGCAGTGGGAACAGAAGGTGCAAAGGCCCTGGGGCAGGACTGACTGGGTGCGGATGAGGGAGAGGGGCATGAGATGTGGTCAGAAAGGCAGGAGGCAGGCCTTGCAGGGCTTTAAAAGCCTCAATCAAGAGGCTGGATCTGGGAATTCCCTGGCGGTCCAGTGGTTAGGGCTCTGCACTTCCACTGCAGGCGTGGGTTCGATCCCTGGTTGGGGAACTAAGATCCCGCACGCCATGTGGCACGGCCAAACAAACAAAAAAAAGAGTTTGGATCTGATTCTGTGTCTGGCAGGAAGCCAATGAAGAGCCTGAAGTAGGAGCAACTTGATCGGATTTGGGGGCACTGCTTTTGGAGCATGGATTTGTGGGAGCAAGAAGGGAGGCAGGGAGGCCTATGGCTGTCATCCATGAGAGATGTGGGTGGTCCAGAAGGGGTAGGGGCCATGGAGACAGAGAGCAGTGGACAGATTGAGAAACATCTGGGATGTAGAATTGACAGGACATACAGATGGACCAGTGTGAGGGAGACGGGGTGGGTACAGAGGGTAAGGGTACAGTAAGATGGGAGGAGCCTAGGGAAACAGGTATAGGGGCCAACAAGAGCTCCGCTTAGGATGTACAAAGTCCTAAGCCTTATAGAGATGATTATTTGGAAGCTGGATGTACAAAACTGGAGCCCCGAGGTGAGAAGAACACTTGGGAGGCATTGGCATAGGGATGGTACTTAAATCTGTGGGAATGGATGAGGTCACCTCTGAGAGTCAAGAAAGAAGATAGAGGCGGGACTTCCCTGGGGGTCCAGTGGTTAAGACTCCATGCTTCCGATGCAGGGGGCCCAGGTTCAACCCCTGGTACAGGAAGTTCTGTGTGACACGCGGCGCGGCCAAAAAAAAAAAAAAAAAAAAGAGAAAGAGAGAAGATAGAGGATTGAGGCCTCTGGCAACACAGTGATTCTGAAGGCACGTAAAGGAGAAGGAACGGGCGACGAGGTCAGAGGAAAGCCGGGAAGCGTGGCGTGACCGACGCCAAGAGCGTTTCCAGAAGGAAGGAGGAATCAGCTGTGATGAGAGTGGCTGAGAGTTTACGCGAGGATTGAGGAGTGTCCAGTTGATGTGGCAACATGGAGGTAATCGGTGATGCTGGAAAGTTCATTTCTGGTAGAAAGGTGGGGGCAGAAGGCTTGCTGGAGTGGGATGAAGAGTCAATGGGGGTTGAGGTGGGGAGATAGCACTGTATCAGTCAGCACAGGCTAGGGCACGCTGATGGGACAAGGGACCCAGAGTCTCCACGGCTCACAACAACGAAGACTGGGTTCTCGCTAAGGCGGGGCAGCTGAAGCTCTGCTCAGGGACCAGGTGGAGAGCTCATCCTCCACCCAGAACACTTTCGGTCTCGTGGCAGAGGGGACAGAGGACGTGGCCAGTGACTGGCTCTCGAGGCTTTCGTTTCCAGTGATGCACCTCACTTCGGCTCATGCTTCACTGGTCAAAGTCACTCACAGGGCCCAGCCTGTCATCAGTGGGATAGGAAACAATACTCCCAGGGGACTCAGGGAACAACATCTGTGAGCACCCAGAGGCCCCTCATTGGGGGAAGCTTGGCTGTGAAGGGAGCAGAGAGACTGGGCAGGACCTGGAGGGGCGTGGGGTCCAGGGAGGTTGTTTGTTTTTTAAGATGGAAGAAACTAGAATCTGTTTGCATGTTCCCGGGGATGATCCAGGAGGAAAAAGAGAGAAAAACTGATGCATTAGGAGTGAGAGGGCCAAAGAGACAAAGATCCAGAGCTCCAAGGGAACACCTCCTGCGCTGTAACAGGAGGGAATACGATATATGCAGAGGAGACGATGAGTTAGCCTCCGAGGGCATTTTCTCCAGGAGGTAAGTGTGGGTCATCAGCTGAGAGCGAAGGTAGGGAAGAGGGTGGGAGTTTGAGGAGGAAGAAGACAGAATGAAACAGGCTCTCTGTGTGGTAGGAAATCAAGCCACCCCGGTCACAGGAGAGGTCTGTGGAGACAATGAAACAGAAAGTGTTTGCACATCCACTGCCCCAGCCCCCGCCCAAGTTCTCCTTGCCTCTAGCTGGACAGTTGGGGCTGTCTGGCCCCTCCAGTGAAGCTTGTTCACGTCACTGCCCTGCTGACAGTACATTAGCTCAGTAAATATTTACTCCACCCCTTTTCCTCTGGCCAGGCACCATGTCAGGAGGGCTCTGGGGACAAAAGACCCAGTTCCTGGCCTCCATGAGCTGACAGTCTCCCCAGATGCCTTCAGGATAGTATGCTGTGGACATCTGTCACTCCTTCCGGTCACCCAGCCGCTAAACCCCCTTCCTGTACTTGGGAGATCTCCCAGTTTAGATAAATAAGCCCTTCCCTCCTTGTGGAAGCTGAAAAGGTCCATCCCTCACTTTCCCAGCCTCCCTTGCAGCTCCAGCAGGGCCCAGGGCCTGGGCTCTGCCCCTCGACACAGCTACCCTAGACTTCTGAGCTAGGAGTTAGTGAGGCAGATAAGCAGGGGCCCGAGCAGGATCCATGCTTGCCAGGATGGCAGCAGTGGCAGAGCCAACGGGGGCAGGGACTGTGGCGGGAACATTGGAGGTGCCCGCTGCAGGTGTCTTTGCTTCATTTGGGGCGTTGTTCCTGCCTGTGGAGTCCCCAACCCTCTGGGAGATTCTGTGAATGACCCAGTATCTTTTAAATAAATTTGCCTTTTATTTAAATTAGTCAAGGCAGGTGTCTGTTGCTTGCAAATAAGAATCCTCACAAATGTGAGGTCCCTCCAGCTGAGCATGTCTCCCAAGCCCATCCATGGTCTGGCCCTGCTCCCCTGATTCCCACTCTCCCTGACTCACTCCCCTCTCCCTGCCTTCTTGTGGCAGCAGCACCCTAAGTTCCCTGGGGGTGGGGTGGGGGCACCACCCCTCCCTCATTGCAGGTGATTTAGGAGGCAGGGCAATCAACCCTGGCTCAGCCAATTAGACTCTCCCTCAGGAATTTGAACCTGAACATGAAGCAGAGTGATTCGGCTGTTTCACCCTGGTGGGGCTGTCCTGAGGACACTGCCCCAGGAGTTCTTTCCATTAAGACCCCCAGGGCCACCTTGGTCCCTGCCCTCCCCAGAGCTGGGCTGTTCAGCTTCTCCTTTGGGTGCCATTTTCTTTCTGCAGAGGTCCATCCAACACCCTTCTTCTTGGCTATCAGGATCCAAATTTTCTTCAGCTCTCAGGCAGCCACATGCTCTAGAGGAGCCAGGCTCCTCCCCAGCCCAGGAAGTGGGACTTTATTCCTCTACTCCACTGTCAGTGATTGGTTTAAACAGGAGCATGTGACTCCATTCTGACCAATAAGACACAAAGAGAATCTGCTGAGAGACTTCTGGGAAAATTTGTCCTCCTATTCAAAAGAAACACAAGGAAGGTGCGTTCTCTTTTCCTGCCTCTGAGTGTGGTTGGGTGAGGATGAAATTCACGGTGCTAAGGCACCACCTTTCAACCTTAAGGGGACCAGCCTAAAGATCAAAGCCAGCTCGGCAAAGACTACGGAGCACCAAGATGGAGAGAACCTGGATCCATCATGACCTTGTGGAACCAATGAGTCCACCAATCCTGGGATCTGCAAACTTCTTGGTGTATGACATAATAAATCCTCTTCTTGTTGGGCTTTCAATTACTTACAGCCAAAGTGTCCTAACTAACATACCTTCCAATGAGTTCCTCTTCTGCTTTAGTCAGCCAGACTAGATTTCTCCAGCTTGCAACCAAACAAGTGTACCTTATGTACCTGGTAACCGCATGACTCGGTGGCTCACACGGGACCTGCTCCAGGAAGCCTCCACAGACCCTACCTTCTGTGTTTTTGTGGGTTTTTTTCAACTTTATTGAGACATAACTGGCCAATAAAATTGTAATATATTTGAAGCATACATCATGATAATTATGTGTGTGTTTATATATGTATTATATATAAACATAAATTATATATAAAACATATGTATATAATTTCATGAGAACATTTAAGTTTACTCTCTTAAAAATTTTAATTACACAACATAGCATGTCAACTCTATTAGTCAAGTTACATTTTAGATCCTCAGACTTTATTCATCTTATAGCTGAAAGTTTGTACTTTCAGACCAACTTCTATTTTTCCCACCCCCAGGGAGTAGAAATACATTGGTCAGACCCTACCTTCTGGGTTAGACCGTCCACCCTCCTCAGTGCTTTCCCTCTCACTACACTCACCACTCAAAGTCACCTGCCTTCACCACCAGAGGTGTGGAACTACTGGGGTGTCCAATTGGTGCCTCGTACATGGAGCTCATCTGTGCATAACTGGTGAGTGAATGAATGAATGAATGAGTTAGCTGATGTAATTCTAGCCAAAAGCAATGAAACCAGGTGCTTTAGTTAGCTGAGATGGCTTATAGTGGGTAAACATATACAATATATAATATACAGTAAATTTTAGCAGCTGGAGGACCCCAGGGTAGGGACCTCATGCCGAAGAGGATAACTGAGTTTACCAGGCATTTCAGGTCTCACCTCACAAACCTTGCGCTCTTGACCCTTTTGCAGAATCTGTCTTGACTGGCTACTTAAGACACTCAGCAGGGGATGCTTCAGATGGATCTGTGGTGTTCTGTGTGTTAAACTGAGCAGCAGGCTCAGAGATGTTAACTTGCATATTCGCTATACCTTATATATGCTTGCATTTACTATTTACTTGCATATTCGCTATACCTTATGTATGCTTGCATTTACTATTTACTTGCATATTCGCTATACCTTATGTATGCTTGCATTTACTATTTACTTGCATATTCGCTATACCTTATGTATGCTTGCATTTACCATTTACTTGCATATTCGCTATACCTTATGTATGCTTGCATTTACCATTTACTTGCATATTCGCTATACCTTATGTATGCTTGCATTTACCATTTACTTGCATATTCGCTATACCTTATGTATGCTTGCATTTACTATTTACTTGCATATTCGCTATACCTTATGTATGCTTGCATTTACTATTTACTTGCATATTCGCTATACCTTATGTATGCTTGCATTTACTATTTAATAAAAAGAATCAATCAAACAAACAAAAAAAATACCCTGCCAAGTTTAGCTGAGAATCTCAGGTCCCAGGCCTTGAACTGCTTCCTCCTCTCTGTTGGTAGGGCCCCGTACTTTCTTCAGGGGCCCTAGTCTGGCCAGCCACCAGCACATGCCAGCCTCTGACCCTCATCCAGAGAGCTTTAGCCCAGGTAGCACAGGCTTCCCGGTGTCCCCAAACCCTATTTTCCACCGCAAGGTTTTTCTTTAAAGTCACTCTTGATCATTTGTTTTAATTTTAAAGTAGTACTTGCTAATTGTGGAAAATGTGAAAAGCATAGAACTAAAAAGGAAAAATCACCACAATCCCATTACCCTTGACAACCATCCACAGTGCCTTGCTGTACCTTCTTATGAGACTTCCTTCATTTACGTAGGGATATATAAAATTTAAATAAAAATTTTATTTAAAGCAATGAAATTGGGATCATGCTATATAAGCAGCTCTGTATCCTGCCTTTTACGCTTAACTTATTCATTCATTCAGCAGATCTCCAGGTGCTTCCATCTGTGAGGCTCTGCTCTAAGGCAGCCACAGGGAGCCCAGCAGACAGACTGACCCCATCCGACAGGAGAATACGGTCTGATGGGGAAACAGACACTCATCAGACGGCCACATCCGTATATAAGCACAGCCTGTAAGGAGGAGTACAGGGAGAGAGATCCAGGTAGCCGGGAGAACTGTGGAGGGTCCCCTAGTTGGTGGGGGTGAGAGGGCTGGGAGTTTGAAGATTGAGAAGGACTCCAATGGGATGGCTGGGGATTCCAGACAGAGGGAACAGCATGTGCTGAGGGCCTGGGGCCAGAGGCAACACACAGTTAAGTGACAAAAGAATGGTGTGGTAACAGGTACGGTTTTTAGAGACTGCAGAGTATCCTAGTGTATGGAGAGAAGATAATTTATTTATCTGTGAAACATTTAGATTGTTTTTCATTTTTCACTGTTATAAATTATCATGGCAAAACGGATAATATCAGTTGCCTCCTGGGAGGTTCTCCCGGAAGCTTAGGGACTAGGGTGAGGGGAACTTCACCTGTATACCTGTCAGGAACTTTCGATTTATTACCGTGTGAAGGTACCTATAGATTCTTTTAAGAAGCAGTTAAATTAAAACTAAATAATGTTGGAATAAACATCTTTATGCATAAAGCTTTATCCAAATTTTTCACTCTTTCCCTTAATCAGAGATTCATTGTCCAAGTCCTCTTGACACACGACGATAAGTCACCTTCCAGAAAGGTTAACCCATAGAGCCTTAAGTTCTGCACCCAGAAAGTCACCACCCATGGGGGCTTTCAGAGACTTGACACTTTTCTTTGTTTGTCTTCCCAACTAGGCTGTGAGCTACTCAAGAGACAAAAGCTGTGTGTTTCATACGAAGAGGAGACCTCTGGGGAGGGGAAGCAAAGGAGATTAACGTGTGTTGAATCCCTCCTGTGTGCCAGACGTACCGTCCTGGGGGCATCCACATGCACTCATCGGATGTTCTCCCCAAATTATTATGAAGGTGTTCATATCCCTATTTTACAGTTGAGAAAAACAAGGCTCAACAAAGTGTAGTGATTCACCCGAGATGGTGGAGCCAGGATCCAGACCAAGATGGATCTGGAATCCAGTGATGGGGGCAGAGCTCTCTCTCTCCTTTGAGGCCACTGCCCCCTCAGGGACCCTCCCCCACCGCAAAAGGCAGATACCCCACCTCCCACAAACTGTGTCCTTGCTCCCTGAACAATAACTTCATCCCTGCCCCCGTCTTCATTATTTATTTCCTCTCCTTGAGCTTCAGACTCATGAGGCTGGGGAAATGGACAAGGCAGATGGGGAAGGAAGGGGAAATTCTGTGTAATACCATCGTCTGTATCACATAACTTGTCTTAAGTGCCAGCCCCGGGGATTTGCTGGAGCTGGTGCAACAGAGGTGGGGCTGAAGGTCAGATTAAATTGGACTAGTAACCCCAGGGGGATGCTTGAAAGGGGTAGCTAAAGAAAGCATTTCCGGAACGCCAGGCGGCTGAGGCAGGCAGTAGGCAGCACGCTGGCCGGCCGGCCAGGTCAAACCTACGTAGTGGGGCTTAGTGGTGACGGGCCTGGGTTCACGCATCCTCCCCCGGAAACCTGAAATCTTGCCTTTTTCCCCCAATAATGAGTTGGTATAAAAATGGATCCTGAATAAAATTGTCTGCAGTTTTCAAATTTCAAACTGCATTAGTCAAAATATATCAAATTTCCGTGTACTGACTTACCACCTGCTCAAAATCTGATCCTTTTTCAGCTGGAATATATTGAAATATGAATCACCTCCTGAGAGGAAAAGGGGAGAAGAAGTGGAAGGAAGGCCTTCTCAAAATGTGCCAGTGGGCGAACCGGAATCCTGTGCTCCTTGGGCTCCCTGGCCTCCCCCAGCCTCCCTGCGACAATGGCTCCCTGGTGGCCCATGCCCCTCAGCCACTTCCCCTTGATAAATACCTGGCTTCTAGCTCGAACCCCTATGCTCTGGGCAATCTATGCCTCATAGTGCAGAACATGCTCATTTCAAGTCCTCCAGCCTTTAAATAAGCACCTAACATGTGCTGGGCGCTCAGACTCACAGGGAGGCCGACCTCTAATCACACCGCTAAATCCTAAGATAACTCCTTTGTCCTCATCTATTCATCCTCTTAGCAGCACTGGACAGTGTTGGCCCTCCCTCCTGGAAACACTTCCTTCACTTTAGAGATAGGGACCAGCTGTTTTTTTCTCCTGCCTTACTGGCTGCTTTTCTTGGTCTGCTGTGCTGGGGGCTCTTCCTCGGCTTGATCTCTACATAGCCTGAGTCCCCAGGCACAGCCCTGGGATCTTCTCTCTTCCATGCCCATACCAATCCCGGGGGCGGGGTCACCCAGGGCCAGGTTTTAAATACCGTCTCCACGGGGGTGAAGATCAGACGGTTGTCTCAGTCCTGAACTCCAGACCAGCCCACCCAACGGCCCACCTGACATTGCCTCGTGAGTATCTAATAAGCTGCTGAAACTCTGTGTACCCTAAAGGTGTTCCCCACACAGGCTTCCTCGTCTCAGTAAAACGCCAACTCCATCCTTTTAGTTGCTCAAGTTGAAAATGTAAATGGCATTCTCCATTCTTCCCTTTCCCTCATTCTCTTTCCCTTTAATCCATCAAGTCCCGTTGGTTCTACCTTCAAAATAAATCCTAAATCTGTTCTCATCACTCCATCCCCATGGCCCACACCCTGTCCCAGGCCACCATCATCTCTCCTCTGGACCACAGCAGTGGCTTCCCCATCTGATCTCCCTGCTTTTATTTCGGTCCCATCACCACCCACGGCCCACACAGCCACAGGATCTTTAAAAATGGTAAGTGCTGTCTTGTTCCTTTCCTGCTTGAAAACTTCCAGTGGCTCCCCCATTGCACTAGAATAAAATGCAAACTTCTTACCAACCCATAACATCCTCGTGACCGGCCCCCATCACCTCCCCCATCCTCTACCATTTTCCCCACACTGGCCTTTCTGTTCCTAGACCACAGCAAGCTCCTTCTTGCCTTTGCTGTTTTGTTTGGTTTTATGGGAAAATACACAGAACATAAAATGTACCATTTGAGCCATTTTATTTTTGTTGTTGTTGGTGGTGGTGTTTTGTTTTTTGTTTTTTTTGGGCCGCACCGCGTGGCATGTGGGATCTTAGTTCCAGGGATCGAACCCATGCCCCCTACAGTGGAAGCATGGAGTCCTAACCACCAGGACCACCAGGGAATTCCCAATTGAGCCATTTTAACGTGTACAATTCAGTGGCATTTAGTACCTTCACAGTGTTGTGCAACCATCACTACTGTCTAGTTCTAGAACATTTTCATCATCTCAAAGGGAAACCCCATACCCATTAGCAGTCACACCCATCTGCCTCCCCCCCATCCAGCCCCTGGCAATCAGTAATCTGCTTTCCATCTCTGTGGATTCACCTATCCCGGATGTTTCATACAAATGTAATGATACAATATGCTTGCCTTGGAGTTTTAGCGCTGACTCTTCCTGCATGAACCGCTCTGCCCCAGGCCCTTGCAGGACCACCTCCCTCTTAGCATTCAGGCCACAGCTCCAGCATCACCTCCTTGTCTAAAGCAGATGCCGCTGCCCACCCCAATCACTCTTGATTGCAGAAGTGCGCTACTCTATTTCCCTCTTAGCACTCAACACTCTTGTTTATTTTTCGTTTACATGTTCATTGTCTTTCCCCTTGTTTGCTTGTTCCCTGTGGTGTCCCAACCCCCAGGACAGTGCCAGGCACCTGGGAGGCTGTCAACGATTACTTGCATATTGAGTTAACAAGTGCACCATCAGCACCGTGATGGAGCCTTGAAGATGCTTATAGAGACATGGACGAGGGTGGGAACCAGCAGTGCTGCCAGGTAGTGGAGGGGTCACAGTGGGAAGGTGGCCTCCAAGGGGGAGTAGAATCTTCCCTGGCCTTCAAGGGGGAAGAGGGAGGGCATTCAGGTGGAAGGAACGGCATGGTCAAAGGCCTGGAGCCATGAGACAGCATGTCCCATTTGGAGTCCTATGATGTCTCCTCTGGTTTGCAATTTGCCCCCTAACTGTTTTTTGTTTGTTTGTTTGGTTGGTTGGTTGGTTGGTTGCACTGGGGCTTAGTTGCGGCACGTGGGCTCCTTAGTTGTGGCATGCAGACTCTTAGCTGCATCATGCATGTGGGATCTAGTTCCCTGACCAGGGATCGAACCCGGGCCCCCTGCATTGGGAGCACAGAGTCTTAACCATTGCACCACCAGGGAAGTCCCTGTCCCCTAACTGTTTCACTAGCCTCCCACAGAGAGGAGACACAATATATGTCTGGGAGTTGGGTTTGATACAAGATGCAAAGTACTGAGAGTAAAGAAAGAATGGAGTCTTTTTCATTTGTTTCTTCTCCCCCCACCTAGCATGTGCTGGACACCCACGCAGATGCAGAGGAAAACAGACTGGTTCCAAGTTTTCTGATTGTGAGTCATCCTCAGCTACCTTTCAGAGACATGGGAAGGTGGGAGGAGATGGTGATGTATATTACAGACACTTGTCAACTGTGTTTCAAGGATGGGGGGCTCCCAGGATGGAGGCAGAGCTAGGATGGACCTGGGCCCCCCACACGGGCCCTCCCCGGCCCTATCTTTCTGGGCTGAGCCAGTGGCCGCTCTGGGCACTGGGCTGTCTGTGGGCCCCATGTCCTTCATTTCTCCTGATCGAATCAGGCCCAGCTGACCCAGGCCCTGTGGCTCTGGCAGTCCAGCTGAGCTCCCAGGAGAAGAGGCCCTTCCCCAAAGCCAGGAGGCTCAGGAGGGCAAATTCAATTGTTTGCAAGGCGGGAGCCATTAACCTGTCTGTGGACTGCGGTGCTCCCACCCTCTCTCCCCTCTGCCAGATGGGCCTGTCCAGGGTGCCTCTGCCAGATCCCAACCTCCCACCACCCCGAAGGCCCCCCTGCTGCCCCTGGGCTGTGCCCAACCTTTTCTGTCCCTTGGTGCCCCATAGCTCCCATTACCCCTGCCTCTAGGATCAGGTTTTGAGCTAAGAAGAAAAACCAATCCATGTGGAACTCACCCCCTCCTCGGAGGCAAGCCCATATCCTGGCCCTTCCTGCTCCGCAAGCTTCTAGGTGGAATCTGCCCTTAGAAGTCTTAATGGGGAAGAGGCCCTGGAAGTAGGCTGGGGCCATTTGGGCAGAGGATTCTGAGATCTCAAATACCTAGACTGTGGTCTAGAGCTGTGTTGTTCAGTACAGTAGCCACTACCCACGTGTGGCTACCGAACCCTTGAAAAGTGCCTATTTCAAAGACTTAGTATGAAAAAGAATGCTTGCTAAACTGATTACATGTTGAAATGGTAATATTTTTAATATATTGCGTTTAATAAAAACATTTAAAAATGAATTTCACCTGTTGCTTTTTACTTTTTTAATGTGGCTGCAAGAAAATTTAAATTACACGTGGCCCACGTTTCTACTGGACAGAACCAGTCTTGAGTGATGGGCACAGGCTCCGTGTGGGCACATCTCCTGGATCCCATGGACTCGTGCCTTTTGGGGAGGGGAGCAACAGGAAGAGGGCCAGAGCAGGGCCCTCCAGAAGGTGTTGCTTCTTGAAGGAAACTAGTCCCGACACCCACTCAAAGGGCTCCCCTAAATTAGCAGCTGGAAGCCCAGTGACTCCCCCACAGAAGGATGCGCCCTGGAGACAGCTCCCCAGGAAGGGCCGTGGCCTAGAGCAGAAAGCAGGGGAAGGGTTTGCTGTCATCCACTCCTTTTTCCAGCACAGGTTGGGCATCTGTCCAGTACCACGTGGACACAGCTGCAGGCAGGACAGACCCAGTGGCTGCGTTAGGGTAGCCCACGCTCTCATGGGGCAGCGGGCTCACCATAGCCCCGGGGTTGGGTAGGGGCATGGCAAGGGTGTGCCCAGGAATCTGAGAGCCCCAGGAGACAGCTGAGCAAAGAGAACTCCCTGGAAAGATGGCGTAGCAGATCCCAACCTGCAATACTGTGGACCTGAGAAGGTGAAGAGGAGATGGGGAAAGAGAGAGAAGAAAGAGAAATAAAGGAAGATGGAAGAAAGGAGTAAGGAGAGAGAGCAAAGAAAGCAAGGTGCCCATGGAGGGCATGGGCTCTGGTGCCAAAAACCGATGAGGTTCCACCAGAAGAAGGGTCTGGGCAGTGGGTGAAAGAAGGCCTGGAGTGGGGCCGAAGAAGCCCATTGGAGGTTCCCGCCTGGGAATGGGGAGGGGATGGGGTGGTAAGAGGAGGCCGAGGGTAAGGTAATGGGGAGCCATGGGTGGCGCCACGTGGGGACAAGCTGGAGCCTGATGGAGAAGGGGGCGCCTTAGTGGGACTGCTGGGCAGGAGGGGCTGGGGCCCCCACAGTCTCACTGTTGTCTCTTTGCCGATGCCCCTCAGGAGCCCTCAACAGGGATACCCAGCGCGTTTACGTGGAGGAGGAGGGGGGGCTGGGAGCACCCGGAGTGGGTCTGCCTGCCCCTCAACGGTGCAGAGGAGTTAGCTCAGGGCAGGGTTGGCCTGCGCCTCTCTCAGTTGGCTCTCCTGGTGAAGACCCCGGGCCCCTCTCCGCCAAACCCCGGGCCCCGGTGGGCCTTCCTGCCCTCAGCTCCGCCAGCCACTCACGCAGCCCACTCTCCAGAAAGTCTGGCTCCTTTGCCCCAGGATTTTCCGCCTTCACCTGGACTCAGTTTATCAAATGGCCACATGTCACCGTGGAGGGCTGTGGCTTCCGTCTTCCCCCAACCCCAGAGAGGGAAGACTTGCTCGCTTTCCTGCTTCAAAGCTCAGAGCGGCCTTTCAGGCTCTCCATGAAAGCTCCGGCTTCCTGCTCAGGATCGGGCCGGCTCGTTTATGCAGCCGGGATGAGGAACAAATCAGGAGCACCTCCAGAGCTAATGAATGATCCGAGCCTTTGGCTCAGGTCAGCAGGCCCCCGCCAGCCTCCTCAGTCCTCTGTGATGGCTCATTATTCCAGTATTCCCAGGAGAGAGACGGAATTTTCCCCAACATTGCCTAATTACATTCCGGCTCTATGTGATACAGTGACATGTGTGCAAACGCACACCATTCCCAATAAGACGAAGATGAGAACATTCCCGCAGAGGGCGCGGACGGGATGTTTTAATCTTGAGGTGCGCGCTGAGAGCCGTTACCTGGGGAGGCTCCGGGATGAGACACCCCTCTCCTGTTGAGAGCAAGCCCCACCCTTGGTGACAGAGAACCAGCCACAGAGGTGCGGACAGAAGAGACTTCAAAGGGAGGACAGCTGTGGGGAGGGGAAATGTGTTTCCTGAAGGCTTGCTGCAGAGGATGGGAGATGGTTCTGACCCAGAGTCTCGGGAGCATTCCAACTTCTCAACGCAGGGCTCTCCTGGACTTGTGTCCCTCCTGTGCCACGTGGGGCTTCCCAGCGTGCTCCCAGCCTGCGAGAATCCCTGGGACAGAGGAGGGCAGGCTGTCTTCTGGGGCTCTGTCTGTGTGGCCCCGAGTCTTGGGGATGACCCAGACCCACTAACAGAGCCAAAGGACACTGAGATGGGTGTGGAGGCTCCTGGAGGACAGAGCAGCCTCCTTCGTGCCCTCCCCTCCCTCCAGCACCTATTCCATCACCCAGGGATGTAAGTTGGACCCTCGGGTCCCTGGCTCACAATCTTAGCTGATCCCAGAACTGCAGCTGCGCCAGCATCATCCCATGCGGCCTTCACAGTTTCCTCTCTCATTCTCCTCAGTGGCCATTCCAAACCATCTGCTGTCTCCCCAAATTGCTACCCTTGGCCTCTGAGCCTGACCCCTCACCTTCTCAGCATCCTCCCACATCAGGCCTCCTGCCTTCTCGCCTCTCCTCACCCCAAGGTTTCAATTCAAATGCCTACACGGGCGGCCAAACATGAAACACAAAAGGGTGAGATGAACAGGTGGCCACCTGGAAGCCAGGCCCATCTGGAGAGGCCCAGGCTCTAGCCACTGCTGCCCTGCGGGAAGGGGGGGCCTTTGGGTTATCAGGTCATTCAATTTTTCCAGAGACTGGGAATCAGGATTTTCACATGCAGTTGTTTGGCAGCAAATTCAACCAAAAACAAAACACCGTGTGGGCCGGTGCAACCCCACCTGCAGCCTGATTCTGCCCGAGGCCGTGGTTTCTGACAGCTGCCTCCCTGCCTGGGGTGCCCCCTCGCCCCGCATCTCCACTTCCCCACCCCCACGCCCCCAATATCGACTGCTCCCTCTCCGCCTGTAGACTCGCTCAAGTCTCTCCCATTGAACAACAAAACCTGCCAAACCCAAATCACCCTGCTGCGACCGCCTCTCTTCTCCCGTCAGAGGCAAGTCAGCGGCAAACCGCTTGAAAACTCTCTCTCCGAGCAGTCGGCCCACTTCCTCTCCCTTCCAGCCCCTGCACCTGGGATTCCACCCGCTTCTCATGCACAAACTCCCTGCTTTGGCCCAAACCCAACCATTTCCAGTCTCTCTCTTCACTCAGTTGCCCCTGGGGGCAAAGCTCCCCTTGAAATCTCCTCCCTACCGCCCCGCAATTTCCTTGACACAGCTCTCTCCGGGGTCTACTGCAACTCAGGTCTACTCTGGACATTCCTTCTCAGCCCCTGTCACGGGCACCTCTTCCTCTTCCCATACTACCCACAGTCCTTGGGGGGCCACCATGACCCATGCAAATTCATCCCCCTCTTAGCTCGCTCCTAGCTCCAAAACCGAATCACCAAGAGCTCCATGCATGTGCCCTGGGGTCGCCCAGACTCTTCCAAATCGTCAGCATTCCCCAAACAAACATCGCCCCCTCCAAACCTCCTCCCCTCTCCCTGGGTCACCTTCTCAGTGACCCCCGACTCCTCCGTCTGCAAAAAACCCGGACTCTGCCTTTTCCTCTTCCCTTGAGTCCCGTTCACCAAGTCCCGCAGCTTCCACCTTCGAAACTCCCTCCCGAGGGTGCAGCTGCCCGTCGCTAATCTCCTGCCTTCATCCTTTCTCCCCTCTAGCTTCTCCATCTGACTCTATCACTCCAAATGGCTGTGGCCCTTCTCTGTCCAGTGCCCTGGGTCCTAAGCCGACATTCACTTCCTGTCACCAGCCCAACCTTGTGCGTCTGCCGCAGTCTCTCCCATTTCCAGGCCTTGGGTCACGCTGTCCCCTCCACCTGGAATGCCCCTCCTTCCCTCGTCTGCCTGCCAATTCTTACCTGTTCTTCAGACTCGGCACAAGCTAAGTGGGATTCTCCCTGCTTTGGGCTCACCTAGAATGCTCTGTTCATTCTGCACGGCTTCACCACCGTCAGTTTGCATGTAGGAATCTGTTGTCATATGAGAGACTGAAGATACAGATAGGCAGTGCCAAACCACAGAGAAAAATAGAACTCTGACCCTCGATCTGCCGTAACCACCCCAGGAAACAATCCCATTACCTACAGTAACCAGCCCAAGAAGCCAGCCTGCTAGCGACAAGTCAGACTTGTAGGAAATCAGACCGCATCTCTAGCGAATGGTCCAGGAAGCCAAACAGTAACCCCTGTGACGATCAGTCACAAATGGCCAGAACTTGATTAGCTTCCCCGGTTCTTGTCCCCACTTACAACTTAGGGCCAAGCAGAGAAAACCAAATATGCTCCCTAACCAATCACAGAGGATGCCCTACTTCTAATTAGCCTGCCCCCGGCTTCCCCATGCCAATCAGGGCACAGCTGAAGCCTTCCCTGTTTCCACTCTAAAACTTTCCCACTCCTCGGCCTGCCTTTGACTCTCTGCCAAAATGTAAGTGATGGAGGAGCAACCTCCGAATAAGCCGCCTTTACATGTCCTCATTCAGTTGGTCCATTTATTTCCACGTGTGTAATAAACTATTTCAGACGTGAGCACTGAAAACAAAACGATCTCTTTCATGACCTCGTGGCTCTGTGGGCTGAATGGGCTCTGTGGGACGGTTCTTCTGTTGTTCTCACTCAGGGTTTCTCATGTGCTTGCAGACAGATGGTAGAGGGGCACTGGGTCATCTGGGCCCAGAACTGAGATTCTGGGACACCTGAGCCCCTCTCTTCCTCTCCATATGGTCTTGGGGCTTCTCCTCTCAATGTGGTCACTGCCTGTGATGTCTCTAGCAGGGGATCCAGACTTCTTACACTGTGGCTCAGATCTCCCAAATCTCCCAAAACCTTCCTCAGGCTTGGGAAAGTGAGGATGACGGCCTTCTTCAAGAGCTTGGGACGGGGACTGGCACACTTCCACTGCATCTGACTGGTTAAATCAAGCTGCCCACCAGCCTGATTCCATGTGGGAAGGGACACTCCCAGGCCATGAGAGCAACAGGCATGGGTGCCATCTTAGGAGACTGGCTTCCACACATCTTCCTTCTCACTGACATTGTTCTTGGTCTCTGGGCCTCGGCATCTAGCAGGAGCTTGACTGAGTCAGGGCTCAGCAAGTCTTGATGATCAGGTATGAACGGATGGAGGGATGGTGCCCAACAGATGAACAGAAAGCCTCCACACCGGCAGCCCTGCGCCCAGGCCCACACTGCCATGTGTCATTCACATAAACACTGCTCTCTGCTGCTTGACATGCTGCTATTTTTAAACCTCTCAAGCAGTGAGTGGTGCTTAACATTTTTTGGATCAGGGTCCCCTTAGGGAATCTCATGAAAGCTGTAGGAGACCCTCTCCCTAGAGAAGTGCGCCTCTGTAAGATCACTCACAATTCTGCAGCATATTAATGACAGCTACCCTTTACTGAGATCTTTACCGAGTGCTGGTGACTGTGTGCAGTGCAATGTGTCCATTATCTGGATTTATTACCCCAAACATACTGCAAGCTAAATACTACCATTTAACTCCATTTTATAGATGAGAAAGCCAAGGCTCAAAAAGGTTAAGGAGGAACTAGAAAGTGGCACTGGGACTCAGTGCAGGAAGGTCTGAAGACAAAGCCCAGACCCTCCCAACCACTGCACCATACAGTTTCAGGAGGTTCTGGGATGCTCTGAAGTCTTTCTGTGAATCCCGGGTTAAGAATTCCTTCTCCAAGGGCTCCCAAAGTCCTACTTCCTGATCTCAGTACCCTACTTGGCTTTGAAGACTCTGAATAAGCCAGACCCACCCTATGCTCCCTGCCCTACCCCCCTCCACTCCCGGATTTCTGGCTAATCCCAGGCCAGCTGCCTCAGCCTGGCTACCCTGACTCTGACCTGGCCTCCCCTGAAAGGCCCTCTCCGTGCTCTGTTCTTACCCAAAGGTCAAGGCTCCTTCTCCCCAGAGCTTTCCCTGACAGTCTGCCTTGGACTAGTGTCTGCTTATCCCTCTCCCACTTGGGGCTCTCATCACTTCCTGAGTAAGTGCTAGTTTCCCAACTTAGCTGTGATCCCCTTGAGAGCAGAGACCCATCCTCTGTGTCTTTCTCACCTTCCTAGACAGACACTCGAATAAACACTAACGGTTCACAGATTCCTCCCCAGGCCCATTTCTTCTGCTATGCTTTTGGGTCCTGGATCCTCAAACCCAAAGACTGAACCAGACTCCAGAGTGGCCCAGGTCAGAGAGGGGCTGCCTAGACCTGACGTGCTTCCTTTACGCAGAGAAGCAGCTGCTGAAATACAGTTTTAGAACCCAGTCCAGGGTCCCACCCCCACCTGGCATCTCCAGCAGGAATATCTGGTATCATCTGTTTCTTTCTTTTGCATTCTCAGGGGACACCATGTTGCATGAAATCTGTGGCTGCTTTGTTTCCCGATAACAATAAATAAAGACTACAAAGAATGTGCATGTATTGGTCGGATGGACAGCTTCTATGGGAGCAAACAGGACAAAAGAAATATCAGTTTCTTGAGTTCCATGAGATTCTGCTCTCCTAGTGCCCTCCACGCAAACCAGGCCACAGGTCAGCAGGCCCCGGCTTATGGATGGAAAGCTGAGAGCAGGGTGTAAGACTGCCATAGGCCCAAGGACAGAGATGACTGACCAGTCCCCCCCAGCACCATTTCTGTCCCTGAGGGCTAAGGTTACTGTCTTCCAGGCCCTGGGTCAAGCACTTTGCACTCACTACAACCACACAAGCAAACTGTTGAATAATAAAATTCATTTTACAGGTGAGGGAACCAAAGCTCTAAGAGGTAAATGACTTGTCCAGGACCACTGTGTCCATCAGGTGTCATTAGGTTATTTTGAGGACAGTTAATAAAGGGACAATTGACAAAGGTGTGGACAGGGCCTAGGGAATCCTCAGGGATGGCAAATAACAGGCAAGGAGCCACCAGTGTCACCACCCTTCGGCCTGAAGAGGGGAGGGAGGGGACTGGAAATCAGAACCTAGAACACAGAAGCTGTATGAAGAGGGCCCCTTGACAAGAGCTGAGACATTCGGTCAGGGATGGAGCCCGCTTGTAGGGAGGGGGGGTAAATACCCAGCAAGCACTCTCCTCCCTGCCTCTGATCGCCTGCCAGTGCCTCCTGTCAGCTGGGCAGGAGGCCACAGTTGTCGACAAATAGTCGGACTCCAGGCATGGGGGTGGGGTGGGGGGAGGGCTAGCAGCTTCACTGGCTGGAAAGCAGCAGAGCCCTCACTCAAACCCAGGCTCGCCTGCCTCCAGAGGCCAAGCATTTAGCCCTTCACCTACCACATTTCCATGGGATGTAGGCCAAAGAGGCCTGGAGGGGTTTGTGCACAAGTCTGGAGTCCCCCACTGCCCTGGGTGTTGGCACTCCTGTCAGCTCCAAGCATTGTGGTCTAACCCTTAATTTGCTCCCCACATGGTTCTGAGCCCA
Organism: Eubalaena glacialis; assembly: GCF_028564815.1. Classification (NCBI taxonomy): domain Eukaryota; kingdom Metazoa; phylum Chordata; class Mammalia; order Artiodactyla; family Balaenidae; genus Eubalaena; species Eubalaena glacialis. The sequence continues at coordinate 14,142,309 of NC_083734.1, read as the reverse complement.
AAATGAACCTTCTAGTTCCTTGAGAAAATACGGTGCGGGAGGTTTGAGGAGTCCCCAGCAGAGGGGAGCTGTGGTTCTACAATTAACCTAAAAGCCTCTTATTAGCATCCTGGCCTAAAAGTCTCCAAACACCCACACAGAAACGGGTCTTCCCCCACATCACCTTTCAGCCTGGGGTAGAGAAAGGGTTTCAGCAAAGATGTGGGCTGCAGCTCTGCAGTCTAGAGAGTCAGCAGACAGCGCAGCCCCTTTGGGGGGTGGGACTAGGCTGCACCCCTGTGACAGGAGGCTCAGGGCGAGCTAACACCACATCATCTCACCGAACCCTGCTTCATTTGCAGATTTATTAAATCGAGAGCCAATTCTGACACAGTTTCTTTCAAGCCGTTCTACCTTGCAGGTGTGCAAAATTTATTTGAGATAAAGAAAACCATTACAGAGAGAGCGCAATCTTCAAAGCCCACCTCTGAGACCAGAAAGAAATAAAAAACAGTAGCCCATACAAATGTGCAATTACGTTTCCAAATACTTGGGAGCCATGAGAAACACCATCCCCATGGAGAGCAGGTCTTCAAGGCAATTTTCTTGAACTCTATTCAGCACTCAGAATACTTTTTAAAAATAACATATGATTTTCTTCTCTCTCCAAAGGCTCCCTTGTTCTTTCTCTTCCAGGTAAGAATGAGCCAGCTCTGAAGTGAGAAAAGCAGTCACTCATTTCGATAGAGGATGATGTACTATGTTTCAAGGGACGCAGATAAGAAAGCCAAACAAGCATCCCTGCCCATGGAGCAGGAGTCTTGCTGAGGTGTGGGGTGGCCCAAAGCCTAGGGGCTGGCCCTGGGGGGTCTTCACCCATCAATAGAAGGCCACGGTTCCAGAGATCAGACTCAGCTCAGAGGAGGTGTCTATCCACAGCCTAGGCTGGGCTCAACAAATGCCGACTTTCCCCAGGTGGGGATTTGATTCCCCGTGAGAGGGAGAAGGCTCAGTTCTGCTGTAGGGTTTGCTAAGAATTAGATTCCTTTTTCTACAAGAAGTTGAGTGAGCTGCAAATAGGTGCAAAATAGAGTCAGTGCTGCACAGGGAGACAGGACCCACATCCCGGCCCTGCCACTCAGCAACAGTGTGACTCTGGGCAGGTGGCCTGGCCTCCCAAGCTTTAGTTCCCTGAGCTATCAAATGAGATACTTCATAGGGCTGTTGGGTGAATGTGTGGTTTAACCATAAGAGCACCTAGCAAGTTATATTTCCTGGGGCCAGGCAAAAACATACTGCAGCTGGGGCTCAAAGCATTGCCTCAGTCCTGGAAAGGGTCACCACCCAGTTACCAGGGCAGGGAACCAGAGATGTCACCATGCAGAGACAGCACAGGCTATGGTTGAAAGCCCAGATTTTGGATGGGTCTCAGCTTTGGATCTTAGTTCATAATTTGGTGTCTATGTGTCCCTTGGCCAAAGCCCTTAGCTTCTCTGAACCTCAGTTTCCCCATCTGTGAAATGGGGACATTAATAATACCTGATCAAAAGAGCTAATCCATGTAAAGTTCTTAGCTACTGCCTGGCACAGAGTAAGTACTTAATAAGCAGTTGTTTTGTTATCATTATGGCCTTCCCAGATCAGACTCTATGTGCTAAAATTTAATAAGTTTGTTTGTGTTTATTTCTGCAGTTACTTTCTATTTATGGCAAGTGATACTGTCTCCATTTACAGGGGTGTTATCAAGTTTCCTTTTTAAATACATTTATTTAAGCTGAAGTGGGTTAATATACAGAAGAAAAAGGAAATGAAAAAGTGCAGGTGCCTCACAGATGGATGAGACGCTGGGAAGGTGTCAGGCAGAAACTGAAGTTTGGGAAATACCCAGATAATAACCTGTGTGTAAAGCCAGAAGCAGACCCAAGCCGTGCCCCACACCCACCCCAAGGCCATCCCAAGGTTGTTCAGAAGCCAGCGACCTTGGAGCCTGCTCTTCCCCACCTTCGGGGTCCTCCCTGGATCCGCCATCTTGTCTCAGGCGGAAGTCCCCAGCTGTCCTGAGGACGACTTTCCCAAAATGAGGGCGCTGTGAAGGGCTCCCGAGGCCCCTTGCCTGCCTGCCTCCCTGCAGGGCCTGGGCCCCAGGAGTCAACCACGGCGCCGGAATCTTGGGGCCAGTCTGGCGGAAGACCGCCGGGCTGGGAGCTGAGGGCTGGGAACTGGGAGGGTGGTGGGTGTGGTCCCTTTGAGAAGGTGAACCGAATGCCATCTTTCTACAACTTCTAAGGAGAGACTTGGAGCAGCCAGGAAAATAAAAACACCATCCTGGCTCTCGCCGCCGAGGTGTTACAACTCAGTCCCAGTTGCCTGGCAACCGTGCAGGTGTGTGATTGGGCGAGTGGCGCTCCCAGGGAGCCAACCAGCGCCCGCCGGGACGGCCCAGGTGGGAGCCGGTGGCGGAGAGGGCCAGCAGCCGCGTCCGCATCCCGCACACCGCATCGCGCATCCGCTCGCGCCTGCCGCCCCACTCCTGCCCCCTCCGAGAGAGAAGAATCGCTCTGGCCTCTAGGGGTCGCGGTTTGGGCGGCTGCCAGATCCTGGCACCCGTGCTCCGGCCTCCACTGCTGTCTCTAGCCCAGGTTGGGTCACTGGCTCCGGAATCAGTAGCCAAGGGCCCTGACCCCCTGCAAGCCGGCCTCGCACCCCACTCCTGCCCACACCCGGCATTTCAGAGAAACCTGAGAATGAGAATGGGTGGGACCTCCCTCTCTGGGATCTAGGCTCTCCTTTGGCACATAAATACACTTTCTTCTGTGCCCAGAGAAGGAGCTAAGGGCGCAGAATCCTTCAGAGGAGGGATTTTGTGGACTCCTGCAACAGCTATCTAGGTGGGTTCTGCAGCCGACCTCCCAACACCAATGGCCAGCAGGAATAGTGGCAACAGGGCTGGCTGAAAGCAGGCCTGCATTTGAACTCCAGCCAGTGACTGACTGGCTGTGTAGGCCTGAGCAAGTCATGTAACCTCTCAATTTGCTGATCTGTAAAATGGGGAAAAAACAGGACCCACTTTATAGGGCTGCTGTGAAGATTAAGTAGTACACATAGAACATTTAGCATGGTGCTTGACAAATTCTTCCCTCAATCTCAGAAAAATAAATAGTTCCATTAGGGCCTGGAAGCTGTTGCCACCAGGCATAAGTCACAGTTGCTGGGGAGCCTCCCACTCAGAGCACATGGCATTCCAATCCCCCCCGCCCCCCGCTTCAGTAACCTGTGCAGGTGGCCTCTAAGAGGTGGGTCCCCATGATGGCCGGTGGGCTACCTTGCACCCCATGTGGTGGCCTCTCCCAGCCAGCAACCCTGCACTTGCTGCCTCCTGGCACCATTTACAACTGCCCTAAAGAAGTGCTGAGTCATGGGATGCTCAATGCTTCCCTGGTGGCGCAGTGGTTAAGAATCCGCCTGCCAATGCAGGGGACACGGGTTCGAGCCCTGGTCCGGGAAGAGCCCACATGCCGCGGAGCAACTAAGCCCGTGCACCACAACTACTGAGCCTGCAATCTAGAGCCTGTGAGCCACAACTACTGAGCCTGCGCTCTAGAGCGCGCGAGCCACAACTACTGAAGCCCGCATGCTCTAGGGCCCATGCTCTGCAGCAAGAGAAGCCACTAGCAATGAGAAGCCCACGCACCGCAACGAAGAGTAGCCCCCGCTCGCCACAACCAGAGAAAGCCTGCGCACAGCAACAAAGACCCAACACAGCAAATAAATAAATAAATAACATCATTCACTTTAAAAAAAATAATTTAAAAAAAAGAAAGAAAGGAATGCTGAGTCAGGAGGCAGGTGGTGGGAGCAATCAGGATTTCTGCCTGCCGCACTCCACCCCATCCTGGCTCTGCCTTTTCACCCTCCCTCTAAGGTAGCATTCTCCATGGGGTCCTCCGCAGCCTGCACTAAGGACTCACCTTCCCAAGGCAGGTGTTGCTCACTTGCAATTCAGCAGGGCTGGGCACTCCCCACCCCCACCAGGAAAGAAAAGGAGGAAGCAGGCCAGCCAGACTCCAGCCTTTTGCAGGGTGGGGTAGCCCTTCTCTTTGGAGAGCGCCTTCCCTCCCCCTTCCCCCGGGCCCCTTTCTTCCATCCTCTACCCTCTACTGCCTTCCACACACCGCAGGCGGCAGGTGGGCAGGCTGAGCGTGAAAGTGCTCCTGCTGGGGAAGAATATGAAGAAGGAAATCTCTGTGACTGAGGCAAACCCCAACCAGCCTTCTGGGAGGCTCCCGGGAAGCCTCGCTGAACCCCAGGGGCTGAAGACCCAGACTTTGTCCACACTCCCCAGCGTGGAGGGTGCCTCCAAATCCCTGCACTCCAAATGCACTTGGCTCAGATGTGTTTTCTTAAAAAGATTAATTCCATGCAATCCCAGGCAGACTTTGACACTGATGTTTACATGGGGTTTTTAAAAGCTTCTGCTTTTCAGCCAACATATTAACATGTTAACAGTTGTGCTTGACTCTGCTTTGGCGTCTGGGCTTTTTCTCCTGCTTCTTTAGAGTTTTCTATACTTTTCAAAATTTCCACAGATGGCATGTATTACTTTCATAGCAAAACAATAAAAATAAACAAAAACAAAAGATTAATTAGTGGGCCTGCTCAGCAACCTGTTTAAATCCTTATCAGAAGGGTAGCAGAGTGCCCCAGAGGGCCAGAACTGGCCCCTGTCCCTTATCTATGCTGCTTCCTGGAGCCACATTGGGCAGGAAGGGCAGGGAGGCACTGGTGGCACAAAGTGCTCCAAATGATCCTCTTGTGACCCCTCTAGGGAATGGCTGTGGTCATAGCGGGCAGCAAGTGGCCAGCAGCTTCCTGGGAGTCACCTGCCCAAGGTACCAGCCAGAAACTGCCCTCTTAGGAGACCTACAAATGAAAATCCTGGTTTCCCCTTTGCTCAGCTCTGCCTTTCCAGAGACATTAGGAAAATGGGCTGGAGGGGTAAGGTAGGGAGAAGGGTTGTTCCTCCCTCATCCCTGCAGCTGCCTCTTCTGCCCATCCTGACCTAGCCCCACATGAGTCACTGCCCACTTCCAGCTTGGCCTGCTCCAGTTTGATGCAACCAACGCTGCCCAAGGCACTGCCCTGGGAGATCCGTCCATGCCTCGGCCTTGACCAGTCTTCTTCCAGGAAGCTCTAGGACCCAGCAGAAAAGGAGACTTGCCAGGATGCTAGAAAGAAAAGGGTGTAAACTCCAAGGGGCAGGGATGGCTCTCCCAAAACAATAAGAGTAAGTGAGAAGTTAGAGCCACTGACCTCAGGGTCAGCACTGTGCTTGGCCCTACATGTATGATATCCCTAACCTTCTCAACACTCCAGCAAGGCAGGTGTTATTATCCATCTTCTAGATGACAAACTGGAAGCTCAAAGAGGTTCAGAGACTTCCACAACACCCACCCACAAGTACAAAGTGGCAAAGCAAGAGCCAAATCCAGTTCCTCTGTGGTCAGCCTCTTGCTCCTGACGGCATCTTTCTCACCACGACATTCTCCGTGCAGTGCAAATACTAGGAGAATGAATAAGGCAAGGATGGAGGTAGCTTCTGTGCCCGCAACCCTCCATCTTCCGATGGACCTGCCCCAAACCTGGGCCTGGACAAAGCATCATACCCTGCTTGTCTCGACAGAAACTATGGGAAGAAGCAGTGCGACAAACACCGGGACCCCTCCATGGATTCCCTACCAGCAGTCCTCTCCTCTTCCTGCACAGAAGTAGATGGCCAGGACCCCTTATATATCCAGCCTGCTGGGTAACCCTGAAAGTGGAGTGAGGGAGGCCCCACAACTTGCTGAGCTGGGGCAGTGAGGAAGGTGGTTGCTCAGTAGGCAGCAAAGTGAAAGCAGGGGAGCAGCCATGGCAGATGGGTCATTATTTACCAGTACACTGGGTCTCCTTTTTCTGGGAGCTCCTTGAGGGCAGGCTGGTCTTTTCACAGATCCATATCAAGCACCCAGTGGAGCAGCATCCAGAAAACTGGGCAAGTGCCCCTGGGATGCAGTGGCCCTGGGAGGCTTTTCGGTGGTTGAGCTATGCTGAGACCCCACATTCTCCTGAGGACCCTTGTCCGGTAACAACACCAGCAGAGGCCAATTTACAGCAATACTAACAAAGCATCCACAGCAGTCCCAAGGTCCTGCACCTCATTCTGTATTCATGACTTGTTATATTTTTTCAAAAAAGGGGCACCCCAAATTGTGTAAACGCCACAAAATCTGGAACAAGCCCAGAATATCAAAACCTGCAAACTCCCTCCACCCACACCCTGCTCCCGGCTGGCACGTGTAAGCTGGCTTTCTGGGGAAAGAACAGCAAGAACCAGGGTAGAATGAAAAGGGCAGGCAGGGCTCTGAGGCCAAGGAAGCCCCCAGATCACAGTCAGATTTTGATCATGATCGAGGCTGTGTATACATCAAGTGCAAGTGGGAGGGCTGGGCAATACCCCTCCTTCACCCCCAAATAGTCACAATATCACAGAGTCCAACAAAGTCCTCAATCTTTTTGAATGCGGGAACATTTTGAGAATCTGATGGAAGCTCCCAAGGAACTAAAATGCACCCCACACAGAATAGTGCATATCCTTGTAGGGGGTTATGGCCCCTAAGACCCATTGGTTGGCCCTGTAGGAGTCGGGGAGGACCAGGTTGAGGCCCCTGCAATGGAGGCAGCATGATGTAACGATGTACAATTGTGACCGTCGGGAAACTGGGTTCTATCCCAGCTTCTAAGTCTCTTCACTTCCCCAAACTTCTACTGAATTTTGTATTAGGTGTTCTCTAAATTCCTTCCAACTCCTTCCAGAATTCTGATTATTTCTGTGACTTTCATCTTCTGCAGGCCTGAGCACTGCCCCAAGGCCTTCGGGGGAAAAAAACAACAACACACCCGTTCCATGAAACAAGCATTTTTCATACGTTGCTTGTTTAATTCTCTCAGTTACCCTATGGAGCAAATATTCTTTTTTTTAAAAAATTCTATGTATTTATTTATTTATTTTTGGCTGCGTTGGGTCTTCGTTGTTGCGCGTGGGCTTTCTCTAGTTGTGGTGAGCGGGGGCTACTCTTCATCGCGGTGCGTGGGCTTCTCATTGCGGTGGCTTCTCTTGTTGCGAGCACGGGTTCTTGGCTCACGGGCTTCAGTAGTTGTGGCTTGCGGGCTCTAGAGTGCAGGCTCGGTAGTTGTGGCGCACAGGCTTAGTTGCTCCGCGGCCTGTGGGATCTTCCCCGACCAGGGCTTGAACCTGTGTCCCCTGCATTGGCAGGCGGATTCTTAACCACTGCGCCACCAGGGAAGCCCTGGAGCAAATATTCTTTACTCCACTTTACAGATTAAGAAACCCCTCTGTCGGGATGAGGGGTAAAAGAACTACCCAAAGGTGATGGTAAGTGTTGAGGCTCAGATTTGAACCTGGATCTGTTGGTCCACATAAGCCTGTGCCTTTGCCATGGCCGCAATGATGCCCTTAGTCCCCTCCTTCTTCTCACACCCACTGTCAACTCGGCCTTGAAACACGGGTCTTTCCCTCCATCTCTTGCCCCTCTTGGCCTCAAGCAACCTGCTTCCCACTCTCTGTCCGTGGGGTCTGCTTGTCATCCAGCAGTTGGAGAATGAGGACCCCATTCCCATCCAGCTAGATCAAATCCTATTGAGCCTGATTCCTCCTGGGACAGGGTTGGGGGGCAATTAATGGCCATGGTTGATTACTGGACACTTATGCACAGAACAGCATCATGCAGGTTTGCCTTTCCAGCTTAAAAGCCCAGATTAATTGCCCCGGGCTGGTTCTGTCACACACAGGGATATATTTTCCTCTTGGAATTTACAAGTCATTCCATTTGAGAAATAAACAACCAGAGATAAAAATTACATTGTCACAGTGCAGGTGTGATAGATGTAGGAAGCAAGCCATCGTCGTGGTCGCCATGGAGGTGCTCTGCCGACAGAATCCACCAAATGAGACCTGGAGGAGCCCCAGGGAAGGGGGGTGAGATGCTGATGGGATCTCAGCCAAATGGGAAGCATGCAATCTCTGCAATTTACATTCCATCACTCTAAATCATAGGGTTACATGTCAGCCTCCTGGAGCCAGGGTGAGAGTTTGACAGGAGACCTCCTCGGGCCACCCCACCTCTCAGCTGCAGGCCTCAGGAAGGGGACACCTGGACAATAGAACAGGCCCCAGCTGAGGGGCCAGCAGGGGGACACTTGGCTTAAACTTGGCCACAGTGTCTCCACCAAGACACCAACTACTTGACTTGTCTCTACTGCTGCTAGCGGAGGGGAGCCAAGCCTACTTGTGAAGAAAGCCACTTCAGAGAAGGCCACAAGAAGACCAGGCTGGACCTGGGGTCAGAATAATAATAACTAACATTTACTGAGCACTACATGCTCGGTCCTCTGTGAAGGACCCAACAAGGATTATCTCATATTAATCCTCAAGACAACCCTATGAAGTGATACTATTATCCCCACTTTACAGATGACAAATTGAGGTTCAAAGAGGTTAAGTGACATGCCCAAGGTCCCTGGCATGGATTAAATGAATGGCCCCCAAAATATATGTCTACATCCAAATCCCTGGAACTTGTAAATGTGACTTTACTTGGAAAAAGAGTCTTTGCAGATGTAATTAAGGATCCTGAGATGAGATCATGCTGGATTACCCAGATGGGGCCTAAATTTAACGACGAATGTTGTAAGAGACAGAAGAGAAGACAGAGAAGAGAGAAGCCTCGAGAAGACAGAGGCAGAGATTGGAGTAGCCCCGAGGCATACCAACCACCACTGGAAGCTGGCAAGGAAACCATTGTCCCCCAGAGCCTTTGGAGGGAGCACGGTCCTGCCAACACCTTAATTTCAGATTTCTGACCTCCAGAACCATGAGAATAAATTTCTGCTGTCTTAGGCCACTCAATTTTTTTTTTTTTTTTGGCCGTACCACACAGCTTTCGGGATCTTAGTTCCCTGACCAGGGATTGAACCCAGGGCCCCGGTAGTGAAAGCGCCAAGTCCTAACCACTGGACCACCAGGGAATTCCCCAGCCACTCAATTTGTAGCAATTTGTTACGACAGCCCTTGTAAAACAATACAGGGCCATAGCTAACAAATGGCAGAACCAGGATTCAAATCTTGCAGGCTGACCCCAGACTCAGGGTCTGCCCAGCAGGTGATCCCCGGATGCCAATCCTGCCTCCATTGCAATTGAGCTGTGTGACCTTGAGAAAGTCGCTAAGCCTCAGCCTACTCACCTGCAAAATGAGGAGGCTGAACAAGACAACTAGGGTGCCTCAGGGGCTGTCATGGAGACAAGAAGGACCAATGGGGTTCTGAGTACACAGTCAGGTGTAGAAAAAGAAAAAAGCCTTAGCAAACCACCTGTAGACTGCAACTTGTGTGGGTTTTCGGCCACCCACGACATGCTCCCCTCCTTCTGGACACAGTACCCAGTCAGCACACATTCCCAGGCCTCAGTGACTGGTTCAGGACCAAACCGAGGTTGATGACATCAGGCCCAGAAAGATAAACTTTCTGTTTCTGGGGGGAGGGGGCATGAACTTGGAGCTGCTGGGCCTTTCGAGCATGATGCCGATGCAAGAGAAGCCATGCCAAGAAGCTGAGAAGAAGAAACCAAGTCCTGGTGATCACTGTGTGATCAAGACACACCTGAAGATGAATCTTTCAGTTTTATGAGCCTGTGAGATTCCTTTTTTGTTCCAACAGTTTGCGTCTCCGGCATTTCTAACCAGAGTGTCCCAACCTTCAATTCACCAGGCACTACCATTACTACAGGTCTTTCTAGCTCTGAAGCAGTGTAATTCCAGGGCTAGACAAGCCACAGTGTGTGCATTTGCCTGCAGTGTGTGTGTGTGTGTGCACATTCTTGTTCACAGACATGCCTGCACATGTGTACTTTCCAGGCAGGATGGCCCTAGCATCTCTGACAGGAGACCATTATGCCTCCACTGCTTGACGCCTTCCTCAGGAGGCCGCTGGTCCACTGGTCCAGGCCAAGCCTCACCAAACTCCACCTGGATTCTTCCTGGAAGCCTCTAACTCCTTGATGCATCAGAAGACAGTTCCCCCTAATCTCCTCTTCATGGTTCCTTAAGGAATTCCTAATATGACCCAGTTTTTCAGCATCTTCACTACTTCATAGTCCACAACCATTCAGCAGGTATTTGCTGAGCACATAATATGTGCCAGGTGCAGATGAGAGCTGGGGATACAAAATCAATAAGCAGACATCCTGCCTGTTAATTAATTGACACAGCCATTCAACTTCCAGACACCACCCTAGTCCAAGTGGCCACTCTTCTCTGGGGCCCCGCAATCTCTCCTAACCTTTCTGTCCTCTTCCACTCTTCTCCCCCAAGTCTCTTCCCCACATGGCAGTCAGGGTGATCTCCCCAAAATATGAATCCTCTTAAAATGTAAACCAGTCCCCTCTATGGCTCTTCATCACACTGAGGATAAAATTCAGTGATCTCCCTGTGGCCCACAAGGTCCTGCGTGATCTGACCACACTGCCCCCTCCTTTCCCCCAGTCCCCGTGCCCCAGCCCACTGGGGCCGCCTTACTGTTCCTGGAGTATCCCAGGCACACTCCTTCTCATGGACTCTGTGTTGGTTTTTCCCTCAGCCCAGCCCCTCTCTTGCCCCAGCATCCACGTACTCCCTCCGTCATCCACCGGGGTCTGATCAATGTCACTTCCTCCCGAGGCTTCCCTGAGTGCCTTATCCCAAACTGCCACCCCCGACCTTCTGTGCCTTCACCTCCACAGTCCTCATCAGCCCTGGCATTGTTTTCTCATCCCTGACGCCACCACCCCCACCCCCACCCCGGGTGTGAGCTCCATGACAGCAGGGCTGTGCCTGACTCACTCACCACTGTGTCCTCAGCACCAAGGTGCCTGGCACCTGGCTGATGTCATTACGTTTGTTCAGTGAATGAATGAATGAGTGCTGGATGCTGTAGGCGCCGATAACTGGGGGACCTGCTGTAGTCTGGGGGGCTCAGGACCACTTCTTGAGGAAGTGTCATCTGAGCTGAGCTCTAAAGGAAGAGAAGGAATTATCCAGGTGAGGGGTGTGGGGTGGAGGCCACATCAGATAGGCAGCATAATCTGCTTGTGGGAGGACCCTGACCAGGAGGGAGACTGGCATGTGTGAGGAATAGAAAATCAGTCAGTAAGGGAGGCAAGTAGTGTGAGGTGAGGTTGGAGGCATAGGCGGGGGGCCAGCTTACACCAGGCCCCAAGAGCCCCGTTAAAAACTGAGGCCTCCCTGGCGGTCCAATGGTTAAGACTCTGCGCTTCCACTGCAGGGGGTGCGGGTTGGATCCCTGATCAAGGAACTAATATCCCGCATGTCACGCAGCGCAGCTGAAAAACAAAACAAAACAAAAAAACAAAAACAAAGAAAACCTGAGGCCTCTATTTTCAGAGCTGTGGGAAGCCACTGAAGGATTGTAAACAATCAAAGTGATATGATCAGATCATTTTCCCCAACATCACCTGTCTGCAGTGTGGAGCTGGAGACAAGAGAAGAAGCTAGAACACCAATCAGGGGACTACTGCAATGGTCCAAGCAAGAGATTCAGGACCCTGATTTAAAATGGTAGAAGCAGGGGAAATGGAGAGAAGGGGATACGTTTAAGCAATGTGCAGGGGATGGGCTGGATTGGTAGACGATGACGAGGGAGCGGGTGACTCAGGTGGTGTTCAGCAGACAGCATAGCAGGTCCCTCAGCGTCCTAGATTTGGACACTTCTATTAATGTGGCCAAAGATTATAGATGCTTGTTTTTTTTGGAAGGCACATCAAACTTTCTGACTCACTGTGCTACAGGCAAACACTTCCTCATCAGAATAACCCTTATGGGGACAAAAAATCTCTACTGTGAAGGAGGTGGAGCTCGCGGCAAGCTGCTGGATCACGGCCTTGAGAGAGGTGCCAGGGCACCACACACTGGCCAAGTCCAGAGAACCGCTGGGGGCGGATTTCATTTCAAGAATGAGATAGTGGTCATGGGCAAGGGATATATACTCTCTCCTTCCTCTAGGCTAGTAAATTTTTGAGACAGGAAAAAAAAAGAAATAGTAGGAGAAATGTCACCAAGCTATAGTACCTATATCTCTGTTTCTAGAGACTTCCACGACAACCCCCCACCCCCACCCCGTGTTCTACTGGACTGCCAATGCCTGTGGATGATTTCAGAGACCAGAGAACGAATCCACCTTGACGGCGCTTCCAGAAGCTGGTATCTGGAAGACTGCCGCAGAACACAGACCAAGTCTGAGCAAGGATGCGCTCCTTAAGCAGAAAGCAAGTGGCCATGAAGAAGTGTTTCTCGGGCTTTCTCTACTTTTTAACAACCGTGCCCCATTAAAAATGGTCATTATGGGTTGCAAACCAATGTGAAGGTACTTAATGTTACAAAATGGCACCCTTGAAAAATGCTTAAAATGATACATTTTATGTTATGTATAACATAAACAATAAAAAGAAACCTTGTAGTCCACTGAAACAACCAACTACTGAAGCTTTAATTTCTCCTACAAACGCCTGCTACATGGTTGTCTTCCAACCTCAGGCTGAACGTATACAACAACAGGAGAGTTACTGCCATGGTCACAGAGGACTCCATTTTTTCTGTCTCTGTTAAAAACTTCTTGGGGGACTTCCCTGGTGGTCCAGTGGGTAAGACTCCACACTCCCAATGCAGGGGGCCCAGGTTTGATTCCTGGTCAGGGAACTAGATCCTGCATGCATGCCACAACTAAGGAGTCTGCATGCCCCAACGAAGATCCCGCGTGCCGCAACTAAGACCCAGCACAGCCAAAATAAACAAACAAACAGTTCTTGGAATAAAATCAAATGGCTAATACTTAAAAAAAAAAAGTCACCATGGAGCTTTTGGGGCCCACTACAGATGCTCTTCTGACTCAGAATCTTTCTAGAGCTGGACCTTCCCATGGATCACACCATTGTTCTGTCCTGTTTCCTCAAGTCACTCTTTGTTGTGTCTCCAGAAGAGATGGTATACACGTAAAGCCCTCACTGGGTCACATCGGAGCAAGGGTTTGGAATGAATGCAGGGAAAGAGTCCCTCTCTGGATTCAGAGAGCTGACCTATGTGGGACTTAGATGTCTGACCTTAGCCAATTAGTACCTTGCTGGGTGTAACCAACGGAGTCACAGATTCAATTCAGCAAACATTTATGGAGCAACTCAGAGCCAGCTGAATTCTGTCTGTTCTCTAATTGCAATGAAGCTCAACCTTCTCTCTAGATTAGAGGTATTTGTATTTCAAGGCAAAAAGATAGGTTTTAAGTACCTGTGAGAGGTGGTAATGGACGCCTTGGGGAGGGGTGGGCATGGAGCTGAGAAACGGCCTGTGAGTCAAGACGGCAGGACCTGGCTGCAGGCAGGGAAGAAAAAGTAGTCTGAGAAGCCAGATAAAGCCTGGGGATTCGTTTGTTTTTAAACCCCCCCACACTTTCTTTTTAATCGAAAAGATACTGCATGCACATAGTAAAAAAAAATTTTTTTTTCAAAGAACACAAAAGGGAATACAATGAAAAATAAATCTCCTTTCCTCTCCCAGACCTCCAGTCCCTAGTATCTTTCTTCAGAGGCATCCCACTGTTAACAGTTCCTTTTGTGTCTTTCCAGAAAATTTCTATCACATACAAGCATATCTTTCTTTTTAAAATCCAAATGGTAGTGCAGTATATTACCACAGCTTTTTCACTTAGCAATGCATCTTGGCATCTAGCCCATATCAGTGCTACAGAGTCACCCATTCCTTGCAGCACAGAGTCCCACCGTATGAGGCTGTTGTAATCTACCTAGTCTATCCCCTACTGATGGACATTTAGGTTGTTTCCCGTTTCTGCTATTACAAGCAGTGATAACATGCACACTCCTGTATGTGCATTTCTGCCCACAGGTGCAAGGGGATGCGTAATAAATTCCTGGAAATGGAATTGCTATATTTAGATAGATGTGACTGACTGTGTCTGAGAAGTCCAGTTGGAGCTGTGTTTCCAGGAGAGGAGATGGCGTGTCCCGGGCCTCAACCTGCCCTCCTTCCTTGCACACACAAGCTCCCAGTTCCCTGACTGACGTGTGGCCATGTCAGAGGAAAGGTTTGGACTGCGTGTAGGGAAAGAGTTCTTCCCTGGATTCAGAGGAGCCAGCTTTCGTGGCTGAGGACCCAATTCGGAGCTAAGAGTATGTAGACCCCCACCAGTTGGAGGGTAAGAATGTGCAGAGAGGGAATTCCCAGGTGGTCCAGTAGTTAGGACTGTGCGCTTTCACCGCTGTGGGCATGGGTTGGATCCCTGGTGGGGGAACTAAGATCCCACAAGCCGCGTGGCGTGGCCAAAAAAAAAAGGAATATGCAGAAAGATCAAAGTTTAATGGTAAGGCTTAGCACAATGCCTGGCACACAAGGAGTGCTCCATCAGCATGAGCTATCACTGGTATAGTGATAAGAAGAAGAGGAAGAAGAAGGGGAGGAAGAAGGCAAGACAGAGGGAGCCTGTCTTGCCAGTGGTCAGGAAAGCTCCCAGGGTCAGTCTGTTCAAGGGTCCAGTTGACTCAAAGGCACCGACCTGGGAGCCTGCTCAGCGTTTGGAGCTGAGACAGGCAGTCTCCACTTATCACCGCTTGGCATCTGGAACTCCCAAGCCTTTGCCAGTACCTAATAAACACCATACTTCATGCCTTGCCATTGTCACCCACGCGTCCCCTGACGCCCGCTGATGACGTCTGCCACCGCACAGAGTCAGCATTTCGGCCTAGCACATGACTCCTTTATGACCTGCTTTCTTTTTTAAGTGGTGAATGTAGCCCAAATGACGTCACCTTGACATAATGAAACTAAATGTGTGTTATTGTGGGGAGGAGGAGTGCGGTGGGTACACCAGAACTTACACATCCAGAAAAGAATTAGGGGTCAGTCAGACCCGGGTTTGAATCCTGACCCTGACACTTACAAACTCTGTGGCCTTGGGAAGTCATTTAACTTCCTTGAGCCTTAGTTTCCTCACCTGTGAAATGGGCTAAGAACTTGCTCTAATAGGATTACTGTGAGGAGTAAGCAAGATAATGGATTATTGATGAATTTTTTTTATAGACTGGCCTTATTCCAAAAATGATTTCAGGCAGTTGAGATAATGTATATAAAGTGTCTGCACATGTAGCGGCTCCACAAAGCATCAATTCCCTTCCTCTGCCCTTCTGCCAAAGTAGTCAGCCTTGGACCCCAGCCCCCGCCCCCAACACCCCTGTTTCAAGGTACTGCCATCACTCAAAGCACTTCTGGAACTTTCTTGTATGAAAAGTGGCTCAATTCTTGAGTCCCATCTTGTTTTCAACCTAAAAAAAAAAAAATTCCAACAACGAAACAAATCACATTCTGCAAATTTCTCATTCATTTATTCATAATACACAGCTTCAAATTACTCTTGGCCTTTTTGAAAAAAGTCACTCCCACCCTCACTGGCCAAGGATTCACCATCACCGAAGCTATCAAGAGGAAAACGCTGTGAGGTGAGGCAATTTCCCATGAACTGTTGTGAGCTAGCAGAACTGGAATAATGGCAAAGGCTGCCCAGCTCCCACCCCCAACCCCCATGACTCCTTTGACTCGGCCCATTCTTGGGGACACAGAATCAAAAACTCTTTGCAGAAAAGTCTACCTTACTTCTCCCTCATCCCACTCGTGGATCACATTTCCCAATCTTTGGGGTAAAAGCAGATTGCACTGCCTCTGAGAAGTGCATGCTTGGATGGAATTCACGGACACTGAGTGCTAGGATAAGGTATTGAGGGGAAAGTGGTGGGTGAGAGTTTGAGAGGATGGAGTGGCCTTCCTTCCATCTTTTATGAGGATACTTAGAAAGGATCCCAGGGATTCTGGGTTGGAGATGGGATGACTCAGGAGGCAGAGAGCAGGGTCCCCCCCGTGCCCACGCCTACTTTGTTACAATGGACCCACCAACTCTCCCAACGGGAGACCCACTTGACCCCTCCTAGGACAAAAGCAGGGCAAACACTTCCCACAGTCTGAATTTCCCCAGATGTTCTCAGGCCAGAAAATGCCAAAGGGCCCACTCCATCCTCTCCTGCCAGCTGGTGAGCTTGTTCCTCCTATACCCACAATTCCGAAGAAACCCCTGCTCCTACCTAACCTATGAGAAGGCTGCAGGCAGTGCAGTCAAGTGGAAAGGCCCTAGCTTCCAGAGGCAGCCAGGCCTGGGTTCAAATCACTTGGGCAGCACAAGAAGAACAGCTGCTTCTCACCTCCAAGCCTCAGTATCCTTGTCTAGGAAAGGGGATAATACCTATTTGGGTTGGGGAGAGGGGGCTTATAAAGATGAGATGATGTAGCCCCTCCGAAGATGGCAGCTAATATTCCTAAGGCCCTGGGTGCAGGTCCTGTATCTGGAGTGTGTGGGTTCCCTGCTCACAGGAAGCCTGTGATGATGCCCTGATCCCACAGGGATGGAACTCAGCCCACTGAGCTTTCACTGTGTGTCTGTGAAAGGACGGTGGGAGAGGGGAGCCTCCACAAGCAGGAGGGCCTAGAATCAGCTCTGGGAGGACAAGACCTTGGCCTTCCCTCGCTCTCCTCCTTGCAGGCTCACCCCAGAGACAAGGGGGCTGACTCTTGCCATCGATGGAAGCACCATGTGCCAGAAGGCAGGAGAGCACATTGGTTCTGCCTGGCACTCTGTATCTGTAGCAGCCCTCTTAGATGGCTTGCTGCAAGCTCTACAGTCAGTTCAAGATACACAAGTCCTTATCCTCTTGCTAATTGGTTCAAATCGATTGACCTTCAAGTGGGTCTCATGTACAACTGGTAAGAGATGGCCTGTATGGCCAAGCAACCCATGCACTTAACTAGCTGTTGCTCAAGCAACTGAACAAGGCACATTGACCCAAATTTGTCAGAACACCTTCTCCTCCTAGGCTGCAGGGTCAGCATTTCCCCCATCGGGCTGAAACATCTGCTGGGTCAACAGGCGGACCCTATTAGGCAGGTGGTGATAACACTAACGTAGAATCCTTGGGGAGGCAGAGGGAGCACTGAGCCTGTGATGAGAGTCCCTGGGCCCTGCCCCGTCCTGGCTCAGACCTCCTGGCAGGAGAAGGGGCTGCGTCCCAAGTGTACTGGCAGAGGAGGGGGAGGAAGGTGATTTTCCTGGCACTTTCGTGAGCTGGCTCCCGTTTGCCTTTTGATCTGTTTCCTCGCTCGGGCTTTTCCCAGGAAAGCTTGGGTCTGTCTCACTGAACCCATCTCCAAGGTTAGGTCACCGCTGCTTTCCAAGTGGGAGCCGATGTTTAGTCTTTTATTGTTGCCAGAGTCTGAAATGATCTGGAAACCGGTAAAGACACCAGACACCAGGAGATGGCCTAGAAATCTTGGCCAGGCTGGGGGTGGACAGCAGTTCTCCCCACCTCCCCTTACCCTCTCTGTGCCCCCCTGCGGAGAGCTAGCTGCTGGCTGGGAGTGTCTCGCAGCCTGCCAGAGTGGAGGCCAGCCACCCCTAACTTTCCTCAGCTCTATTTATAAACCTCTGCTCTGCTCCTTCTGAGCCCCCTCCTCAGGGTTTGAGCCTCGCTGCTTTGCCTTATCAGCCTTGCTTTTCACAGGCACTTAAATTCATGAGGAAAGGGAAAAAGTGAAATCAGATAGAAATGCAGGTCTGTTTGCTGTTTTCTCCAATGCAATGGTTGTGGGTAAACAGCAGACACCTTTGATGAAATCCCAGCAGGCTTAAACAATAAAGCTGGTTACAAACTCAATCTGGCAGAGATATCAGATCTGAAATTGTTTCAAAAAACATGTCAACATTTTCTAATGCTCCTTAAAAAAACTTCCTGCGCAGCCCTCTGTGGCGTCTGGGTCGGAGAGACAGGGTGGGGACAACCCGGGGCCTCGGCCAGCCAAGAGCCCAGGAACAGGCCGTTCCAGCTGCTGGGGGGCCCTGCCAGCTGTGCAAGCCTTAATGGCCACTTCACAGTCATCATCCAAACCAGGCAGAACACCAGCCTCCCTCCTGTACGCCCCTGCACACCCCCCACCCCAACCCCGCCCCGAGTCTGGCCTCTCAGCCTCCACCCTTAACTCCCTACCTTCTATTCTCCATACTGCAGCTTGAGGAAGCTTTTAAAAATGTAAATCAGATCATGCCGTTCCTTTGCTTAATACCTCTAATGCCTTCGCGCTGCACTTAGAATAAAATCCAAACTCCTCCTATGGCCTACAAAAACTCCTACGGGATCTGCCACTGCCTGCTTCTCCCCCACTCACTACAGTCCAGCCTCCCCGGCCTTCTTTCCAGTCCTAGAACACCAATCTCTGCCTCTGGGCCTTTGCGCTTGCTGTAAACTGCCTGAGATGCTTTTGCCCCAACCCTTGGTCATTAGCTCCCTCTCCACCCCGGCTAAAGTTGGTCCTCTCCCAGCCAAGCACAATATCACATTACAGTTTATTCTCCACACTAAACTCAACGGCTATCTGAAGTCACCTTATGCGTTTACTCATTAACTGTTTCCTCCGTTGGAACATAATCTCTCTGCAGGCTCCCAACCTGGGTGTCCCCTTACTGGTAGCCTATGACTAGCATACAGTAGGTGCTCAATGATGAACTGCTGCATGAATGAATGAGCAGCAAGGATGTCATCACTCCTCTAGGTATCCTCCCAGGCAATGCCCAGGAGTACAGCACCATAGAAATATCTCACCAGCCTCTCCTAACTGGCCACCCTGGCTATCCCTGCCCCGCCCAGGCCTCACCCAAGGTCCCTGCAGGCTTCGGGCCACCGGGCCTTGGTGGAACCTGGGGGCAGGAGCTCAGGCACCCGCAGGGATTGGACTGTCTCCGCACTCTCACCGCCCCCTTCCCCCGGGCTGTTTCCTTCCTCTCCGAACTCCCTCCTCCCCCCGGACCCAAGCTCACACAGGCTTGAGATGGGGGCTGGGCAAGGGCGCGACGGCACCCTCCTCGCTGGCCTTCTTGGACGAGCTCAGGCGCCCGGTCGGCTCGGGCCTCCCGGGTCTGGGACCGCGGAGGGGGTTGCGGGGCGAACAGCGATGCCACCCGAGCGCTCAGGCCCCCAGCCACACCCCGCCCGGACTGCGATCGATCCCTGCTGCTCCTGCCTCATTACCGAGGAGAACGGCCGGGGCTGGAAGAGGAGCCAGACGGCTGCGGAGGGGGCGGGGAGGCCTCTCGGCTCCCTGGCCCGGATTAAATATTTACTATGTTTTGTTTGGCCTTTGGGGGAGGGGCAGGAGGGCTGTCGCATCCGTCCGGAGCCGCCGGCGAGGAGGGGCCCAGAGGTTGGGGCTGGGTTCGGGCCCCGCGGCCCCCACCGAGACTCCCGGGCTGGCCGGGACCCGAGTACCCCCGGCCCGACCCCTCCCGGGGCGGGGATTCTGCTACGGATCCGCTGGGCCGCGCTGACAGATCTGGGTTACCGCGCTGCTGCGGCGCGGGAGCTGTGGGCCGCCCGGGAAACGCTTCCCACCCCGCGGGCGCCTAGGCCAGAGGGCCGGGAGGGGCCCCGCGCTCGGAAACCCGCTCCCTCGCCCGCGTGCGTCCTGCCAGCAGACCCCCGAGCCCGAGCCCGATCGGCCGCTGCCGGAGCGCCTGGGCTGTGCTAAACCGCATCTCCTCTAGGCCTCCCGCCTCTGATCCCAGCAGCAGCCCTCAGCCGGCTCCACTCTCCCATTGCACAGATGTGAAATCGGAGGCAGAGAAGGAGACGCAGGGGCCAGACTGGACACCCAGGAGCGCCCCCAGAGCCCGGGCGTTTCCTCACCAGGCTCGCCCAGCATCTGGTCGCACGTTTCTACTTTTCTACCTAAGGTGGTGCCGCGCCAACGCCCTGGCGCGCTCTGCCCACCGGCCTGACGGGCTTCGGAGAAGGGGAGAGAACCGCGAGTAGTCTGGGCACCGAGGGGGACTCCGGGAGTGCTCTCAAATGCCTGCCGGATGGGCGGGTTTGCCACGCTCCTCTGCAGCCAGCTAAGACCCTGGAGTCCCTTTACACGGGCACACACACAACCCCTAGTCATCCATTTACTGTTCCCTGCTCGGAAGAGGTGTGCTGGGGACACAGAGTGCTGGGTAGACAGGGTCCCTGCCCTCATGGAGTGCATAGTCGGCTGTGCACACAGTAAGAGCTGCCATCCCTTTCCACCCCTCTACTCGAATGTACACTATGACACACACACACACAACACACACACAGGGTGACTACTCTCCAACAATCCTGCTGCATGGACATAGACCCACCTAAAAGGCTGCTCACATCACATTCTACACGGGCAGGTACACACACACGTGCCCAGCCCACTCCGACCCCGTCTTTACATATATATGTGTACACATGCCCACATACATGCACACAGCAACTAAGGAGTGGCTGCCCCACCCCTTATATTAGTGGGTCATGTGTGTGCCCACTAATATAAACACACACACACACACACACAAGAGCTGCCCCATCCTTACACATGCATGTGTATATGCGAGTACACACATAGTCACTCACAAAGAACACCCATCTCCACCTCCATACATGTTGGTGTACATACCCACAGAGCTGACTATCCCCTCATCCCATCCCTGCACACACTTGCACTGAAGTGTCCACCGCCACCCCATCCCTATACATGTGTGTCCCCCCTACACACACACACAGGCACACAGGCACACACGCATGCGCACTGACTACAGGCGGCTGGGGAAGAGCTGCAGCCTCCAGCCCTGCTCCTATTTCAAGAGGAGCATTGCTGGAAAAGGAACAAAAGCAAAGCTGGCTATAAATAGCCACCTCCCTCCCTGCTTTTCCTGCCCTCCGGCCTCAAGGCCTTGCATCTCCTCTCCTGCCTCGGGCCCAGAGCAGCCAGGGCAGGGGTGCCCCCAGGGATGGGCAGGGGGGCCCTAGAGGCCCTGTGGCCAAGCACTGAGCACTGGGGCCGGCCAGGGGCTCTGGGCCTGGGTAGGTGCAAGGGCCCCCAGCCTGCCACCTGCAGCCAGCCCTGTGTGCATGTGCCCAGCTTGGAGGGAGGGAGGCCCACTTGGACCAGGCATGGTTGCTGCCTCAGCAGAACTGCAAAGGCTGGCAGCTGCAGGGGGAGGAAGGCGGGTCTGCTAAGCAGCGGCCACAGCTGCCCCTGCCTGGGCCCTCCCTTCCCGGCCGGGTTAGACCTTCCCTGTGTTGATTCCTGGTTTGGTTCCTGCGCCCAGAGTTGGGGATATTGGGTGCCCTGTCAGGAAGCCGCATGGGGTGGAGGAAAGGGTGGCAAGATCAGAAGTGGGGGAGAGGATGCAAGTCCTACTTTGAGTTCCAGTTCTATCACCTACTGATCCACCAGCCTTAGGACAGGCTCCTGACCACACCACCCAGCCTCGGTTTCAACCCCCTCTTCATGGGGTGTTGGGAATGATGCATGAAAAACTGGCGTGCCTGGCAGGCCCTTGAGAACTGTGGAAGGCCATGGGATGGGGGAGATTACAGACTGCTCTCTGTGTCTGAGAAGAATTGGATTAAAATAATACCTTCATTTTGTATTTACCATGTGCTAGGCACTGGGCTATCTTTAGTTTATTTCATCCTCTGTGAGGTAGGTACTATTTATATTCCCATTTTACAGATGGAGAAACTGAGGTTCAGGGGCTCGCTCTAAGTTCACACAGGTCCCTAAAGCACAAAGCCAGGTTGCAAAGCCAAGCTGGAACTGAAACCAAAGCCTTCTTTCTTACGTCTTATACTGTGGGGGACTGGGGCACCCTGGTTCTCAGGTTAGCCCCTCCTCAGGGACCAGTGGAGGGCTGGGCTGGGCTGGCTGGGCTGGTTGGGCTGCCTGGGACTGGAACTCAATGTGCTGCAGGGAGTGAGCCAGTGTGGTCCTCTGCTCCTGAGGCCCCCACCAGGGACTTGTGGGATCAGCCCACCTCCCACCCACCCCTCCTGTCCCTAGCTCCCTTGAGGGGCCTTTCTCTACCAACCCTGGGGGAGGGGGAGGGAGGGGGATAGGGGAGAGCTCAGGCAGACCTACTTTCAAGGCTTTAATCCTTTTCGCTTAAAGGATTTTTTTTTTTTTTTTTTTTTTGCTTGGGGAAGACTTGGTCTGATCAGAGGAGAGACGCAGCTGACAAGCTGCAGAGGATGGGGGGTGGTGAGGAGAAAGAAATACATATTTATTACCCTCAATTATTAAAAAATAGATAGTACCAGATCTTAGGTCCTGGCAGACACTGCAGCGGCATTTGTGCAAGGACTGTTTTCTTTCCCTTTTCTCTCTCTGTCTCCCTTTTTTTCTTTTTGTTAATTCTGTTGAGATTGTGATGTTTGTAGTGTGGCTAGCTTGTTAGTAAAAAATGCCCTGGCCAGTTCCCAGCGGGCTGGACAGCCGAGAGGCGAACAGAGCCTGCGACCAGGGAACCTCTGTACCCCAGGTACAGGGAGGAGCCGGACCCCTTCTCAGTGGAGGAGAGGGTGTGGGAGGGAAGGATCTGTGTCCCCATCTGGGGCTGCTCGGGCTGGGCCCCGGCAGGCATGTAGCCCCAGCTGTTTCTCCCCCGCTCCCTGCTCTCTCAGGGCAAACCCACCAATAACCAATAATGTACCTGCCCCCCGCCCCTTCCCATGTTGCTGCTCTTTTCAAGGGAGTGGAGAGAGAGAGAAATCGATTCCAGCTTCTTCTGTGAGGGAGGTGACAGCTCTTGCCCCAGGCTTCTGAGGGCTTTGCCCAGGGGCACTGCCAGCTCCCCAGACACACCCTTCTCTCCCCAGGACTGTATCAGCCTGTTGAAAAGTGGGCAGATCACCAGCTTGGTGCAAAGATGCCAAGGCATCCTGCAGGGTCCCAAGGCCCATTGAGGCCTGAATCCCCAGCAGGCAGGTATACACCCCCAGCCTCTTTTCTTGTGGATCCTACAACAGGGCAAGGTGGGGCCCTAAACAAAAACAAAGAGAGGGATCTCCAATGAGGAAAAAGACCAAGAGGCAAAGCCACTGAGAAGCAGACTATGGCACTCATTTTGGTACTTGAAGACCTCACAGAGCCTGGCACACAGTAGGCCTCGGTACAGGGCTGTTGGATAACAGATCAGGATGATGAAGACAGAACAGCAGCAGCATTTCACTGAGGCCTTGCTACCTGCCAGGAAGGTGCTTTACACCCACCTTGTCATGAATTCCCAGAACCCCAAGAGGCAGATGGCATTAGCCCCACTTTTCAGATGAAGAATCTGAGGCCCAAAGAATTAAAAGCATCTGCCCAAGGTCAGGCAGCTGGTAAGTGGCAGAGCAGGGCCCTGATTCCCGCCCATCTGGCTCCACAGCCTTTGCTCTCAGCTACTCATCTCTATATACAGAACCAGGCAAGAAGCAGTGTCCGTTTCACAGCCCAAGAGACAGAGTTACTGGGCTGGGGCCAGGTTTTCCTTTCTGATCAGGGAGACCCTGTTTTGGAGGGAAGGAAGAGGCAGCTGAGGAGAAGACAGGGCTGTGGGCCGGTGGTGGGTGGATGATGTCCCAGTTTTCTGGGGAGGCTTTCAACCTCTTCTTACTTTCCTGAACCAGTGAAAACCATTTGGGAATGCTTTCCAACTCCCCCACCCCCCAGCCCCGCACTGCCTTACAGAACTTCTCCTTGACTGTAGGCAGAGGGGGCAGGGAGTTCAGGACAGAGCCAGTCCTCCCCAAAAAAGGTGACCCATCCCTGTTGGTCCCGAGACTCCTCCCCCTGGCCAGGGCTGGCCTATGTCATTTTGTCCACTCACACAGACTCAGTCCTGGACACAGAGAGGCAAAGCTTCAAAGGGTAGTCAGGTCTGGCCCACAGGAAGGACAGCACAGGAAGTGACCACTCATGCTACTAATACTGAGGCCGCATTGGTTGAACTCCTATTCTGGGTCACAGTAAAGTGCCAATAACTTCATCAGCAACATCTCATTTAAGCTTCACAACCCTACAAGACAGGTACTCTTAGTAGCCCCATTTTACAGATGGAGTAAGTCAAGTTCAGAGAAATAAGGTCATTCCCAGGACTTGGATCTGCGTCTGGCCAGATCCCCACTTGGAGGTGAAGGGCTCGGCCACTGACCCCTGGAATGAGCTCTCCCTACCAGACCCTCTCCTCTTGTGGGAGAAAGCCTCCACTGAGCAAGGACAGCCACTAGCACAGCCGCAGAGGCCACCGATGAGGGCTCCACCAGAGTAGAGGTACAGGGAGAGGCTGGCGATGGGGGTCCTGGACAGATAAGGGGCATGTTACCAATCTTATCAGCCAGTATGCTTTGGACATTGTATGGAACACACCAACCCAATGCTGTATGATGTTGGGCAACCTACCACGGCTCTCTGGGCATTGGTTTTCTCAGCTGAGTTATAAGGTCTCTTCTAGCACCAAAGAGCCTGCAAATCTGTCAAATTCACACAAATCCCCTGGTCCAGATCAGAAGCCAGGGACATGGTCTTCCTCATGCTCCATCCTCAGGAGTTTTTGGTGCCACAAGCCACTCCGATTCCAAGGAAAGCTAATGCCTCTGTACATCTTCCCCCTCTGGTGTGCTCACAGGCCCCTTCACTGGAGACCTAGACCATGTCTCTGCCCCCCCCCCCCCGCCACACACACCCTCTTCCTCCTCAAATAACCAGAAGGCTTTGCATCTGGCTGTCTGCTGCTTGGGGTAGTGTCAAGCCCACCTACCTAAGGGGCATCACTGACCTCCCACACTGGCTTCCTTATGAAGGCCTTGACCTTTCACCCTTCTCTCCTTCCCCTGCCCAGAAGCCCACACAGCACATGGGCCGAGGCATGTGCACAGGTGTGGGCTGTGGCATAAAAAAGAGGGAAACAGTCTCCACGCACAACCCAGAGGATGGGCAGTCAGACGAGGGACATTCTGTGGTCATTAAAACAGGTTTCGAATGACCACCCTAGAAAGGCATTTGAGATCTACTGTTAATTCAACAAGGGCACATTTGCATGAATGTAGGAAAGAAGGTTGGAAGGATGCACCATATGCCCTGGGAGGGATGAGGGTTCCCACTCTTTGAGTTGTGGGATTATAGTGATTTTCTTCTTTTTGCCAACCTGTGGTTTTCCAATGTTTTCTGCCATGTGTATGCATTATTTGCGAAGTTCAAAAATGTTACTCTAGGGAGAGAAGGCTGCTGTATAAATGAGGCAGCAGGTGAAAAAAAGCAAGACCTTACACAAAACTAAGTTCTATGTTTTGTGCTTAGGAGTCAAAGGCAAGGGCTTATGGAACTGATCTCTGATCTTGTACTAGGGCTGCAGCCTGGACCACATTAAGAGCCAAGGAGGAGAGGTGTCTGACCTCATTGGGAAGGGGGATCCCAAGACCCACCACTCCTCTTCCCCAACCACCATAGCTGTTTCTTTGGTCTGTGTTTTGGCCCCTCCCCCTTGGCCAAGTGGCTGATGGACTTGGGGCTGACCCTCAAGCTCTGGTCCTCTCCAAAGGAACTTGAAACTATTCCATGGGCTCTACCTCAGAATGTGTGCCCTGCCCACAGCTCCAGCCCGCAAGGCAGCCAGGTATTGTATCAAGCACACTCCTGCCTCAGGGCCTTTGCATTTGCTGTTTCCCCCATCTGGACAACTCTTCCTAAGCAGAAGCAGCTTTGGTAGCTGCAGAGAGCCCTCCCTCACTTCCCTTAGGCCTCTGTTCAAGTGTCACCTTATCAGAAAGACTTCCCAGCCACTCTCTCTAAAATAACAGCTCTCTGTTCCTTAATGAACACTCTGTTAATTTTCTTCTAAGCACCTACCCCCACTTGACAGAATACATCCATAGTTGGTCGTTTATTGTCTATTCTCCCCACTTAGAATATAAGCTCTATGAGAACAGAGGACTTGGATTTTGTTCATTGCTTCATCCTCAGTGCCAAGCCAGCAGAAGGCAGGCACTCAATGGTTGTTCAATGTTTGTCAAATGGAGAGAGCCCTCCCATACCTCTCTTAGCTGAGAGGATAAAAGGCGGCCATCGCATCCATGGATAGATAATCCATAGATGACCATGATCTATAATATGGTCTGGCATGGAAAAACATGGCTGGCTCAGTTGGAGTCTTCCTTCTGGGAAATAAAGCTGAGAATACCAGTGGGACTTCCCTGGCAGTCCAGTGGTTAGGACTTTGTGCTTCCACTGCAGGGGCACAGGCTCGATCCCTGTTTGGGGAACTAAGATCCCGGAAAGCCCCTGCCTAAATAAATAAAGCCGAGAATACCAAGAATGTGGGGCAATTAAGTGGTGTGAGGATGGGGTGAAAGGCCGTCTTGAAGAGTAAGCAGCCCTGGGTGGCCATATTGGCCCTTGTGTGAGGTGAAAAGTCATGGGTGCAGACAGTGGGGCAGGGGCAGGAGTAGCTGTCTTAGGTGGAAGGAGAGGCCATGAGAGAGACCACAGAGAGATTGCTACTTTCTAGAGCTAGCCCCTTTCCTGGAGGCTTCTGGAGTCCAGGTCATGCATCTCTTTGCAATAATCCCCCATTTCTAATGAGCTACCTTGAATCCCTGCCATCACATTTGTTCACTGAAGGCAGAAATACCAGCCCACCAGGGGCAGTGGGCCAATCACAGGAAGATGATAACCACTGCTGCCTTGAGGCAGCCTCAGGGCCAATTGCCACCCCATGATTTGATGGTAAATTTCCCCCTTTGGTTGGTGCGTTCTCCTGAGCGTGGCCCTGTGAACTGTCCCGGCCTCTCTCCCCTGCTCAGAGATGCTGTATCAACCGCAGGCTTGGGCAACATCCTCCTTGCAAGGAGAGGAAGTAGTTCAAAGTAAAAGTCATTTCCACAGATGGGAGAGAAGGCAAAAGAGGCAGAGTTTTCTCACCCTAGGCACCACCTGAGCTCAGCTTTGCCTGGCAATTTTATCTCCTCATGTTCCGTCCAGCCTCATTTAAACATTTCAGATCTCTGAAGCCCAGAATGTCCACGAGAGGTTTTCATTTGCCACGGAATCAATAGTGCAAATTTTGTTCCATAAAAATCTGCCAAGTACAGCCCTAAACTTTTCTGAGCGAGAGTGCTGTTTCTTTCCCCAACATAGCTCCTGCCCTGCTGGACGTCCTCTGTGGCCCAGTTGCCCAGTCTTTCTATGCCTGTTAGCTTTCTCTGCCTACAGAGGAATGGAACAGGGCTGGGGTGAGGCAGCAACAGCCCTGGGCCCTAGATGAGCTCTGTAGCCCCTCTGCGCCTTAGTGTTCTCATCTGTAACTTGGGGCTAATACAACCTGCCTTTTCTGCTCTTAATGAGGCATTGTACAGGGAAAACCATGAGACACCTTTCTCCATACTCCTCACTTAAAAAAAAAAATCTGTTTCCTCCTGGTTCCTGATACGAAGTTTCTTTTTTTCTTTTCTTTTTTTTTAAAGCCCTAGGTTATCGTGATTTAATTTTTCTTACAGTTGCAGAGCAATTTAAAAGTTAGGTTTTGGTACCAGGTTCCTTGTGTTCCAACTAACATGTAATCAACATTCAATCAACATTGCCAGTCAGCTCATAAAGACACGACATTAGTTATTGATTCAGTACTCTTTACCCAATGCCACACTTGTGCTACATTTTATTTTGTGCAGGATGCTGTATTAGTCGGGTCCTGGTAAGAAAAACAGAGCGCTGTCAGATTGAGTAATTTGATGAGTACATAATAAAGATGAGAAGAGTGGGTAAGGAAACCCTAAGAGATAATGTCTTTTACGGCCCCCTCCCCCTAGAGCTGAGTGAGGAGAGGGAGCTCTTACTGAGCCTGGAGAAAGAGCTGCTGTGAGGGCTTTGACACTTTCAGCATATACCAGACTGACTTCCAACTGTCAGAATCCGCATTCCTTTGCCTGAGGGCCTCCTCTAGCAGGGAAGCTGTCTTTGCTTTCTCCAGGGGAACAGCACTTAGCCAGTGAGGGATGGGGGTTGTGTATAAATACCCCAGCTCCCTCCCCTTGGAGTGAGAGAACTTTGAGGTGCATGTTCTAGACTGTATCTGAAGTTCCGCAGTGGGATTAAGTTCTGGTTGCCCATGACAACACACCTGTTATTGGCTTCTTCCCTTCTCTGTCTCACTTCCCCACTCGTCTCCTAGTGTTTCCTAGGATCCCTCCCAAATAAAGACTTGCATTTGAATCCTTGTCTCAGGCTATACTTCTGGGAGAACCTTTGGGTGACCTATGGTGGAGGGACACAGAGAGCCCATGGCGACCCACCATTGGTTGAACCCAGCTGGAAGCAAGAGGGCATGGGAGCTCATTGCTGAAGTTCAACAGACCAAGCTCCCAGGACAGAGAGCAGGTTGGAGAAGGGTGGAGAGCAGATCTGAAGGGGCGGCGGGGTAAAGAGTAAGCTGTCTCCTCAAGGAACTTGCCATCCAGTGGGGAAGGCAGATAACATAAAGGTAATTGCAATAAAATAGACTGAGTGGGACCTCCCTGGTGGCACAGTGGTTAAGAATCTGCCTGCCAGTGCAGGGGACACAGGTTTGAGCCCTGGTCCGGGAAGATCCCACATGCCGCAGAGCAACTAAGTCCGTGTGCCACAACTACTGAGCCTGCACTCTAGAGCCCACGAGCCACAACTACTGAGCCTGCGTACCACAACTACTGAAGCCCGCACACCCTAGAGCCCGTGCTCCGCAACGAGAAGCCACCGCAATGAGAAGCCCCTGCACCGCAATGAAGAGTAGCCCCCGCTCGCTGCAACTAGAGAAAGCCCACGTGCAGCAATGAAGACCCAATGCAGCCAAAAATTAAAAAAAAAAAAAAAATAGAGTACTGTGACCGGAAGTACAGGATATGGTGGGACATCGAGGACTGCTCCCCAATCCAGGGGGTGCAGGAAGGTTTCCCAGAGAAGTGATGCGTAAGCTGAGTCCTGAAAGATGAGCGTGAAAGGGAAGAGGGCAGTGAAGAGTGTTCAAACAGCGGGAGCTGCTTGTTGCAAATCCTTAGAGACAGAGAGAGAGCACAATTCAGTCGAGGGATTGAAAGAAGCTCATTAGACCTGGACCTCAGAGTTCAAAGTGGGGAGTAGGGAGAGGAGAGGGTGGGGCTGCAGGTGGGGCAAGAGAGGAGGACCTGACAGCCAGGCTGGGAAGTCTGGACTATCCCCAGAAGGAAAAGGAATCACTGAAGTCTTTTAAACAAGGAGGGACAAGATCCCATGGCATTGTAGAATCTGGCCACCATGTAAAGGCTGGATTGGGTGAAGGCAAGAGTAGAGGCAGGGAGGCTGCTGGTGTGATTGGGGAGAGGATGGTGGCCGAGCCTAGGGTGGAGGTAGGGAGAAGAGGTGCGCAAAGGATGCTGAGGGAGAACAGGCAGCATTTCTCAGACTAATGGGGAGGGGTGGGGTGAGGGGGGACATTCATGGGTCCAATTCTCAGGCTGACGGTACCTGCAGGGATCGTAGTGCCAAATGCTGAAATGGGAGAAATGGGGAAGGAGCGAGTTTGCTCAGAGCTCAGAGTAGAAGGAAGAGCACGGTTTCACACACACTGGGTTTGAGGGGCCTGTGTGGCTGCCAGTGGAGACATCTGAGGGAGGGGTCAGCTGGCTGGATGGCTCTGGACGTCAGAAGCAACATCTCATCCGGAGGTGGGATGTTGGGGGGGGGGTCAGTAAATGGGCGCTACAGCCGTGGATGAGCTGACAGCCCCAGAGCTGAGCTGACACCCCCAGAGCAAGAGCAGGCCCAGGGCAATGCCTGGGAGGCACCACACTGAAGGATGGCAGGAGGTAGTGAAGCTGGCAATGAAGGCTGAGAAGGAGCAGCCACAGAAGTAGGAGAAAGACCAGGGGAGCTGCCATCGGGGAAGCCAAGGGAAACTATGGCCGATGGAGTCAAAGGCCACCAGGTCAGGTGAGACAAGGAAAATGTCTGGTAGGGTCAGCGTCAAGCCAGAGAGGTGACAGTGGAGTGATGGCTGATGTGTCCTCCTTCAGGGGTGAGAGGGAGGTGAGGGCAAGCAGACTCCAAGTGTGGACAGCTTCTCCCAGCTAAGTGGTCACCAGGGGTCCAAGCCCCGCTGCATGAGAGAGAGCTCAAACCGAGGCCTGTGGGCAGTGCAGTGTCCTCTTCGTCAGCACGCGACACAGCCAGTGGCCTTCCTGCCAGCACTGCTTGCTGGCGGCGGACCACAGGGGACTCCCCAGCCCCCAAACTAGAGGAGCTGCTAGGGTAGCAGTCAGGCCAGAGGAGGAGGTCCCTCGAGCCAGCTCTGACCAGGGCCACCTGCGCTATCTGCTCTGTATTCTGGGCTCTAACACTGGACATGATTTGAAGAGACTCTTCTACTGCCGAAAAACCTTTGTCAAACCGTCAATCCAGTCATATTACAGATGGGGAAACTGAGGCCCAGTGTCCAGGGTCCTAGTGAGTCAGCCACAGAGATGGAACCAAACCCAGCCCTGGGACTCCAATTTTGGGGTCCTTTCCAGAGCCCCAGGGTCCCCAGGAAGAAAAGGCCTTAGCCAGGCCAAAGCCAGGGTCGCGCAGAGCTGCCGCTACAGGCAGAGCCGGGCGGCCGGTGAAGACAGAGACAGACAGGAGGGTAAACACCGTGAGGCGTGCTGCCTGCAGCACAGGCTGAGGAGGTGGCCGGCGTGCTGGCCGGCAGGCTGCCGGCACAGCCCTCGCCCCATGCCCAGCCTGCCCAGGCTGCCCCACGCTGGCCACTGAGTGACCTACCCGGGCCCGCCTCCCCCGAAGCCCACCGCACTGCCTGCTCCTTCCTCCTCCCAGCCTGCTCAGACAAGCCCATGAATAGAACATTAAAGGTAAAACCTTCTAAAAGAAAAAGCAGCTCCCTGGTAGGAGTCGCCCCGTGAAATGTCAAATGCAGAGCAAGGCTTCCTGCCTTGTGTGCTTCTCACTAATGGAGGCACCTTAGCCTCCATTCCCCATCATCCAATCGCCCTATAAATAAATCATTGTAAGAAGAATGCCAATTTTCCCCCTAGGGTCTCATGAATCCCTCTATAAAAGCCCCCTTCACGACGTGTTGGCTCAGGTGCCCAGAGAGGGACATGGCGAACTCTGCTAGGACAATTTTAGAGGCAGAAGCAACTCTCACGCCACCTCTGTGGGCTGAGAGCTGGTAACTCAGCTCTTCTCCTGACTTGGGGAAGAATTTTTTGCTCCATTTCCTGCAGATCCACCCCGACCACAGTGCCACTGTCCTCTGGAATCAGCCCAGGACGCTACCAAGAGGCCTCGGCTCCGAGGGCTGCGGTGGTTTGTCCCCTGGCAGACATGTGATGAGTCGTGCCCACCCACCCCTGCATGGGCGGGTGAGCCATAGACCCGCTCGAGCTTTGTTCCCGACACGTGGCATGCAGAGTGCTGGCCTGCCCACTCCCGGGGCCCCCACTGAGTGGCTCACCAGCCACCCGTGGTGCCAACGTCACGCTACTGGCCGCAGGGTGGGAGTGCCGACCTAAGCGCCAGAGCCCACAGCTGAGCATTCGGGATGCTCAGCTTTGCCACTGTGGACCTCTGGCGTGCACTCCCGGAGCCTGCTGCATGCTCACCAGGTGTGTTTCTGCACACACACATAGAGTATTGTGCCAACCCTCTTGCTATGCCGGCACGGAGGCCTCCACAGCACCTCTTGTGAATCACATAGCAGGGGCTGTTTGCAGTTTCGGGTCCCAAGTTCACTGACTGATTAGACAGTAATCACAGGTTCGGAAGCACCCCGCTGAATCCGTTAGATCTGACACCCCGCGCCACCCACACCGAGGAGGAGAGGCGCTCCTCGCTCCGAGGGGGGGATCTGCTCTTCTACACCGCGAGATCGGCTGCACTCTGCCTTTTTTTTCTTTTCCAAACTGCAGGAAGAATGGGCCTCTCAGGTACGCAACCGCGGCCGGAAGGGGGCAGGAGAAATCCCTTGTGGAGGACAGCTCTGAGTTCTGCAATTACCACCCAGCTGACCGGCTAGGGCTGGGCCATGGGAGCGCCCCCAGGAGTGAAGGAACATTCCAGAGGAGGAGGGGCAGGTGCAGGTGGAGGGACCTCCCTCATCCAGCCTGCTAACTGCCACCACCAGGGGCTGTTGCTCCCTAGTCACCGACCAGTTTGGGGTGTGGCTCTGTTAGCCAGTCCACCAGGATAGTCTGGAAGGGGAGCCACGGAGAGCAACCTATGGAGAGATCCCAGCCCCCAAATAAACCATGGCTCCACCTTTCTTATGGGCATGAAAGCAGGCAGGTTGGTGCTGCCCCACTGTCTCATCCCTGTCTGCAATGAAGAATCCAGAGCAGGAGACAGTAGGGGAGGGGTGTGTCTCCCCAGACAGAAAGTGTGTGTGTGGAGGTGGACAGGGTAGAAGAGGACACATGAGAGAGGGGTTCAGGGTATCAGGAGCCCCAAGTCCCAGCCAGAGATGTTCCTGGAGGAACACCAGAAGGGGAGTGTATGGGAACTACCAGGGAACTCTGTAACGAGGCACAAGTGATTCAGCAGTGCCCGGCACCTCGCAAAACAAATGTCATATAAATCAAGGCAGATGGGCATGTGAGGCAGTGGAGCTTAAAGGTTAAGAGAGCAAGAGAAAGAGCGTGGTGGCAGACAAACCTGGGATTGCATCCTGACTCAGTGCGCCAGCTGGGTGACCCAGGGCAAGGGAGTTCATTTGTCTGTGCCTCGGTTTCCTTATCTCAATAGCAGGGACAAGCACAGACTGATCTTGATGGGTGGTTGTGGAGATTGCATGAGGTAAGGCATGGAGTCCACTCAGCTTGGCCCATCACTAGTTATAAGCAGCTATTGTTGGCATGTGGACAGGGACACATTCCCTGATGCCCACTTCCAGCTCGCATCCATCCCTCCTCCCAGCAGGCTTGGCCAAGTATGCTCTGAGACCCGCATGGCCTCCCCTTGCTCTAGTGATGGACACCAAGTCAGCCGTGCCTCTTCTCCCCAGTTCAACGACATCCAAAGGTCCCTGCTCCTGGGCCCCCTTGCCTTGGAGTTGATGTCTCCCTAGGTCTTCTCCCAAGCCTTGAGGAAGCCCTCGCCCTGGGGTGCCTGCCTCACTCGTCTCTCGGACTCACTTCTACCCAGGGTGGCCTGGTCAGCGCACCCTGAGGAAAAGGCTGCTTCCAGCACTCTGCACGGAGGTCCTGCCTTCTGCTGTCCCTGGAGGCTCTGTTCCCGTTTTGCCAGTTATTTTGCTTCCTCGGCCATCTGTTCCCTCCCTGTCATCTCCTCTCTGCTTTAACCTTAACCACCACTTCACTGCAGATGGTACCAAACAGATCCGTTCTTGACATCCTTCATGATGCCTGCCCCCTCCTTCTCATCTCCAGAGAGTGAACTTCTGCTCTGTCCTTTCTCAGGCCCTGACTCCAAAGCTTGGAGTTGGATTCACCCCCCACAAGGCCCCATTCACCTCCTCGGTCCCATCTGCTGTCAACTCTGTCACAGGTCAGGGGGCAAACACCTGCCCTTTTCCCCTGTCTTTTCCTTTTCCTAATGAGACTTCCTCTTTTCAAACTTGGCCGAGAACCTCTCCTGGCGTCAAGTCCACTGTTTGCTCTGGTTATCCACCTGGTCTCCTAAAACAGAGCTGTTTAACCCTCCAGGGGGGTCGGGGTTGGTAGCCTGAATCTGAGACCAGAAACTCAGGTTCACTCTTGCAGTAAAGGAGCCAGTATGTCCACGCTGGGACTTTGGGTCCTGAACTGTTCCTCTGTAGAAAATGGACCTGGAAATTGCAGTGAGGACTTGGCTCTGTGTTGGCATGACAGAGACCGAACCAAAACACATTTCCCACATTGTGTGAGCTCACAAAAGGGGAGCATTGCACTGCTTTCCTTGCTTTTATTCTGGATCCTGGTGAGAAAATGCATGCATGGACTTTATTTAGCAACTCACCCTGCCTCTCCTCTCTATTGAGGTGACCTGGTGCTCCCCTAAAATTCTTCCTCTTGGCTTCTCTTTGCTGGCATAAGGACCAGGAGCTTTGAGGAAAGAAGTCCGGAAGCTCCTAATTAAGGAAACTGTCTTGGTGTCATTGGTTTCACTAGGCTGCATTACTTGAACGGGACAGAATTGGGCTGGGAAGACTGAAATCCCACTTCTGTACCTGGATTTGGGCTAAAAAGCCTCATATCTCAACCCTCTAGCCAGGGCTCTTGTATTTCCCCTCTACACTTTCTCTAGCAGAAAGCAGAGTGTCTTGGCTGTCCATGGAACACTCCCCACTTCCCTTCTCCATTGGGGCTAAGGAGGCCATGTCACTAATAGCTCCAAGAGGAGCCTCCTTACACCTGGCCACATGGAGACTCTCTGATTCCCTAGGGAACCTCTGGATTCAAATCAACCAAGCATCTGACAACCCCATGGTCCCTCTACCTTCCCTTCTTCCCACAAAGGAGACCCAATCTAGCCACTAGGCCAGCCCATCAGGCTATGGAAACCAAAAGAACAAAATACATCTTACTGGGTTGCAGGCCTTAATCTAGCTCTTGCTGAATTATTCAGGGATGGCATTAACTTATAAATGAGTGTGTTTGACTGATTTTGTGGTTGATGTACAGATAAATTCTAATGAAAGACAGCTACAAGATTTTAAATTATTAATTAGACTGCCACTTAACAAAGCCTATTTGGCACTCTATTTCCTTGCTTAACAAGACAAAAACTTTAAGGTTCTGTATGTGCCCAGAGGCTGTTGATTTGCATTCTGTTTTTATAGCTCTAAAAATGAAAACCATAGATCCTGACCTTAAGCAGGCCGCTTCTTGCAAAGCAAAACCCCCAGCAGGCTGCCCTTCCTTCCTGGATGGTGCTGGGTGGCTCGGGGCCTCGCTTGCCCTGACCGCCTCTCATCTCTGACCAGAGATTTGCTTTTTATATCCCTGGTTCTTCTGGGGTAGGCCAGGAGATGGAAAAGCCAGGAGGGCAGCTGCTGAAGCCTAAAGCTACCAGCGCTGTCAGCAGCAAGATCCACTGAGGAAGCAGGGCTATTCTGGTTCACAGAGGTAGGGCTGTGGCCAGTAGAGTCTGTTCATTAAGAGATGCAAGGCAGCACCCCCAGTTCCTAAAATGTCCTCCCTGGGGACAGCACCATGTTAACTGCAATAGGACAACCAACAATCAGAAGGACGACCCTTGTGGTCCAATCCCTACTCTCACCTTCTTTCTCCTCTGGGGTTTCTTTGCAGGATGGGTAGGGCTCGTGGTCCCCTCTTCTCCCAGGATCTAGGGAGGGCTACTCTTTCTTCATCTTTCAAACCCTTTTCCAAATCATAATTAAACTATGAAACTCCCTCAGAGCCAGGATCCCACACAGCGTTCTGAATCCATGCTATGACATTTTTGCCGGGAGCCTTTGGGAACAATTTGAGAAGCAGAAACTTCAAGGGCCACCTCTCTTGGCACTAGCCCCAGTCATATCTTTGTCTCTGGGCACACACCTAGAATCCACACAGAGAATTTGAGTGGCCTGTGTGCGTGTGTGTGTGTGTGTGCCTGTACGCGCAAAAGAGACCAGTCCTGGGGACCAGGATCAGGGGCCAAGGGAGAACATTGCCCAGGAAAGGA
This sequence comes from Eubalaena glacialis, assembly GCF_028564815.1. Taxonomy (NCBI): domain Eukaryota; kingdom Metazoa; phylum Chordata; class Mammalia; order Artiodactyla; family Balaenidae; genus Eubalaena; species Eubalaena glacialis. Next base: position 14,106,669 of record NC_083734.1, on the reverse strand, counting down.
CCCAAATAAAAGTCCTTTGCCCACACTATGTCCCACCAGCAGGCTCCAGGCCACTGGAGCCCAGCCCAGCCCAGCCCAGCAAAGGACTTCTCTGCTCTGCTTCCCTCAGGCCAATCCAGGTGGAAGCCTCTTTGGTTGGTAAAACCTCTCCTGCCAATGAAGCTGTGCAGGAAGGGAAAAATAGCCCAAGTGGCAAACACACGTGACTGCCAAGCCTCCAGTGGCCACCTCTTGGGCAAGGTAAAGAGCCTCCCCCTGGGGAGCCGCCCCCAGAATGCACTGGACTCATCCCAAGCTGGGCCTCTGGCTAGCAAGGATGGGAGAAAAAGGCTCCTGGAGGCTGCTCAAGCCTCCCTGGGCACTTAAACCATATAAATAAAGTGCGTGGGCTGCTTCATGGCTCGTTTTTAACTGTAAACTGCCAAAAGACAAAAGACCAAAAGGGAGATGAGATGTCAGTTCCTCTCTGTTATCTCCATCACAGACCTGCAGCCCAGACATGGCGGCCTTTAAAACTGCCTGGGAAGCCTTCCCCACTGGGGCAAGTTTGCAGGCGCCTGGCCCAGGCTGCCCAGACCTGGGCCTGCGCTCAGCTGTGTAAAAAAGCATCCTCTCTGTGCAGACACACTCTGGCCAGCACCGCCCGTTGCTGAAAAGGCTTTTAGTCCCTTTCTGCTGGGAAAAGGAACTGGGGTGTATCCGTGAAGTGGTTTCTCCAACCAGCCGCAGAGACTTTTCCCACCCACAGTGAAAGGCAGTCAGCGTTTCCCCCCTGCACTGCACCGACCCACGTGGAGGGCACAAGTCACACACAAGTTTGTGGATATTGACACGGTGGGGCAACCGAGGCTCCTGGGTCGGCCTGAGACAGCCGAGACACCGGCTTTACTGCTTCCAGCGCAGGCGTGGTTTCTTCACCTACCTGTCCGACCTGCTTATGGGGTCTCTTCCATGACCCCCACATCTGCTCCTCCCCGCCCATCTCCGGGCTTTGGTTCCCCCTCCTCCGCTACCTCCCCCTGCCCATTTTCTCCTTCCCGATCCTACTGTGAGGTCAGAATCCTGTGCTTACGACACCTCGGTCTGTTGCCATGGAAACAGGGGCGGATTAAGGCTGGAGCGCGGAGCGCAGGGATCAGGCCCTCCGCTACCTGAGCTCCCGCCTCATCAGGCTCCGCAGGGCCCGGGCAGCCAGCCGCAGGCGCCCGCGTCTCGTCAGCCGCTCGACCCGGGCCAGGGACGAGGGGGTCCCGACGGGGCTCCGCAGCCCACCCGGACCTGGGAAGGGAGAGAGGTAGACGCAGAGGCCCGGGCAGCGGTTGGCGGAGCCCGTGGGCTCACGGCGTGGTCACCTGCCCTCCCTGGGCCCTGGGGACAGCTCCCGGCGCGGCAGCCACGTGGGGGCGCGGCGGGACTTCCCCAGCGCCCGCGCCAACTTTGCAGCGCTCAGCTATGAGCCCGACAGCCCGAGGGTCGTCGTGAGGTGGTCGTGGGGCCAGCTCTTAAGTTGAGCCTGGCTCCGGCCGCGCACGCTCCCGGCACGGCCTCCGCCTTCGCATCCCTCCGCTCCCGGCAGAAGGAAAGTTTGAGGAACCGATCAGCAGGGGCTAGCCACCAACCCTCGGCCGCTGGGTGTCCAGAGCCCGCCGCTGAGGACCACCAAAACGGGGCTGCAGCGAAGGTGCCCGGGTCCGGGCCCCACCTGGGAACCAGGACGCGCAGTGAGTGAGCGCCCGGGCCGCGCGGTGACTGACCGCCAGCTGCACCGGAGCGCAGGTTGGACCCGGCCCCGCCAAAGCGGCAGAAGCTTGGCGGCGTGTGCCCGCGCAGGGGATGGAGCCTGCAAGTCAAAACTTTATACTGGCAAAGCTAAGGTCCCAGGAGGCCGGCTCCCCTTCCATCAGGGGCAGCTCACTGTGGTCTCGAAATGACCTCGCCGAGCCAGATCCCTAGGCCTGGCCGCTTGATCCAGGGAGCAAATCCCGTGTCTCGCTACTGGCCCCAGTCGGGGGCTGAGCTCCTCCAGCAGCACTTCCTCGGCGGGTGCGTCCCCGCAAAGCCCGCCAGACTGCCCAGAGCTGCTTCCCGGGCTCGGAGCCCCGGCGCCTGGCAGCTCTCGGGCGGCTCCCAGGCTCGCGGCTCTGCCCCGTGCGTATCCAACTCCAACTTGCCCCTGCGGCTCCAACTCACCTTTGCGAAGCATGTTGGCCGCGGGGCCGCCACTCAGAGGTCGGCCTAGGCGCGCTCCCTCCCAGGGTCCGGATTCAAATCCTTGGGCGCTGGCTGCAGCTAATCCGAGCGCGTCGAGGCGGGGGCAAGCCGGGAATCCGCTTGTGCCCGGCGGCCCGGCCCCGCAGGGGCATGGTGAGCCCGAGCCCCGCGCCGAGGGCACCGGCGCCCACCAGCAACCGCGGCGCTGCCCGGCAACCCCGGGGCGAGCTGCTTGCTCCGCGGAGCTGGCGGCCTGCTTCTGCAGCCCCGAGCACTTTGCAGGCGGTTTTGAGGGGGGACGCCGCCCCCCGGCCGCCCGGCCGCGGCCCCCTCTTTTCCGCCCCCTCGGGCCGCAGCCGCCGCCGCGGTTGCTGCAAAAGGGCGCTCGCACGCACCGCCAAGCTCCGGGGAAAGCGCCCGGCGCGCGTTTGCAGGACTGTGCGATCGGCGGAGCGGGGCGCCTCCCTTCCTCCCCCCGGCTTCCCCCACCTCTCCTCCCTCCTTCCCTCCCCTGCTCGCTAGCTCCCTCCCTCTCTCTCTCCGCTCCCCGCCCCCGCTCACGGAGCGCCTCCCATACAAAATTTATGAAAGTGCTCTCAGCTCGCGGTGCTGAGCGCCGTCCTATTCCCAGGGCAGCGGCGCTCAGCCGTGCGGCGCCGCCTCCCAAGGTGTTTTCGCTGCGTCCGACCCCGGGGACGATCCTCGGCCCGCGGCCGTCCAAGTACCTGCCCCAGTCCCCGGGCCAGTCGTCGGGCCACTCGAGAGCCCCTCCCGGGCCCCGTGGGCTTCCCGGGGCTCGCACCCGCCGCCCCACCCCCCGCTCGCCCTTCGCGGATGGAGGTCACCGAGACAGGCAGCTGGAAGCGTGCGCTCTGCCCGCCGGCTGGTATGCGAGGACCGCCGCCCAGAGTCCCCGATTACAAGTCCGCACCCCTGCCCATCTACTCCCTGGCCGGGTCCTCTTCCTCCTCGGGAGGCTCGACGGCTCCTCCTTGCCCAGGATAGCTCCGGCAGACCCAGTCGCATCGCATCCCGAGACCCAGGACACTATCCTTTTTGAGGGGTGGTGTGGTGTGCCCCCTGGCTGGTCTACACATCTCAGCAAGAATTGGGGAGGCCCAGTTGCATATTCTAGAGAGGGAAAGACTGATGTGGGGCTCAGGCAAGCTATCTCCGCCTGGGAGGGTGGGGGGCTCTGTTCTCCCTCAGTCTACACAGATCCCGCCTGGGGCTTCGTGGAAAATGGAGGAGGCACTGCCTAAAAAGCAGGTCCTACAGGGGACCAGTTGGGCTGAGCTTAGAGAAGGTTCAGGCCAGATGAGTCCTGGGTGGAGGCCGGCACCCCCTACTGGCCTGGGATAAGAGGGGTCCTGGAGGGGGAAAAGAGTGGGCTAAGTCACCCTGTAAAGGCACATTTATTGAGGGTCTATCATTGTAGAGTACTACTATTCCCCGGGGATTCAGCCAATGAAAAAGGCAAGGTCCCTGCCCTTGTGGAGTTTACAGTTAATAGGGACCAATTGAGGAAAGTCCAGATGAGATGGCGCTTGGAAGAAGAAAAAGCCAGGTGTTGTTCTGGAGCTGATACAGGCAGATCAGGGAAAGCCATTCCGAGCAGGTGACATCTAAGCAGAGATCTAATTGAAGTGAGAGCGTGAGTAGTGTGATTCCTTGGAGAAAAACTTGTCATGATCGGAAGGTCAAAAAGAAGGCCATTATCATTCATTCACCCATACATGCATTCAACCACACTGAGGCTCTGGGTGTGTGCTAACTACCTAGGCTTGGACTTCCAGAAGTTTATGGCACAGTTGGGGAAGACCCACAAGCTATCTTAGAATGTGACACGAAGAGATACAGAGTGTGGGAGGGGGCTCTGCTAGCTCTGTAGGGGGGTGGGGGGGAAGACCATCCAGAAAGACTTCACAGAAGAGATACCATTGGTCTTGAGGGCTGAATTCATCAGGCTGAGAAGGGGAAAGGCCATTCCAGGCAGGAAAGAATGTGCAAATGCTTGGAGGTGAGGGAGTAACCTTGTTCTGAAGATTAAGAAGATTGGTCGGGAACTACCATGGCAGTCCAGTGGTTAAGAAAGAGCTCGCCTTCCAATGCAGGGGGTGCGGGCTCGATCCCTGGTCGGGGAGCTGGGATCCCACATGCCTCTTGGCCAGGAAGCCAAAATGTGGAACAGAGGCAATATTGTAACAAATTCAATAAAGACTTTAAAAATGGTCCACATCAGGGCTTCCCTGGTGGCGCAGTGGTTAAGAATCCTCCTGCCAATGCAGGGGACATGGGTTTGAGCCCTGGTCCAGGAAGATCCCACATGCCGCGGAGCAACTAAGCCTGTACGCCACAATTACTAAGCCTGCACCCTAGAGCCCCCGAGCCACAACTACTGAAGCCCGCGCGCCTAGAGCCCATGCTCTGCACCGCGATAAGAAGCCTGCGCACCACGAGTGCAGCAACGAAGACCCAATGCAGCCATAAATAAATAAATGAATAAAATCTATATAAAAAAATGGTCCACATCAAAAAAAAAATCTTAAAAAAAAAATTGGTCCATCTTGTTGTGGGAAAAGAAGGTGAGGTATTCTCTTAGCCTCCACCAGCTGCAGAGCTGGACTGAGCCACCCATCTGAGCCCTGCCAGGCAGACACTAGCTGAACTCGATGATGCTGAGAGCTGCAGAGGCCCTCCACCAGTAAACCAATGTCAGGGAGGTTGAACAGCTTGACCAGCATCTCACAGCAGATCAGTGCCAAAGTATGGGCCTGAATCAGGGTGTGCTGATCCTCCTTCCACCTCGTCAAGCCGCCTCCCCATGACCCCCTGCCCCACAATCTCCAGTATCTTAGGCAAAGTTGACTGGGGCTGGGCGTGAGTGTGAGAAGCAGAGTTATTTCAGTCCTCTGGCTGGGTGCTGTTTTGGAGTCCAGCCAGGGAGTGGGGGCGACCGTGGGTGGGTGTTTTAGTTTAATGTGGGGGTAGCACTGTGCCCGCCTTCTTGTCAGGCAGTAATTACTCAGACTGCTGAGTAACTCTGGCAGGGAGACCCCCATGGACAGATGGAGGTGTTCTCTGCCTAAGTTGAATGACAGCCCCCAATGTCCTGCACTGCAGGGTCTTGGGGCACATGCTCATTTCCTAATGGGTGCCAGGGCAACTCATTTAGGACAGGGGGTGTGGGGCAATGTTATAAAAGGATGGGGGACTTCTATCACCAGTGGGCCCACCTCTGCCTAGGGAAAGGCCCTAAGGGATACAGGGCCTGCTAGGGAGAAGCCATTACTCTGCTGGAGCCAGTTTTTCCCCCTTGGAACTCACAGCTGCAGCCAGAGCTAAAGCTGCCCACAGGCTGGGCCTTAGTGTCCTGAATGGGGAGGGGCCGGACTCACGGGGTCCCTGGAATTGAGATCCTACACCCTGGGGGTCCAGAGAACCTGAGGGAATGGGAAAGTGCAGGCTGGACTCTTATCAAGCTGATGGGGTGTTCCTTGGACCCATGTTGGCCACATTCCTGTCCAAAGCTGTGATTGTCCTAAGAGCATCAGTTGGTGGTCTGAGGGGCAGAGCACTGACCCCTTCTGGTCCTCCCCTTGGCTGCTCATTCCCAGCCTTCCCAGCCACCTCTCCTCTCTGGGCAGTCTCCCAGGCAAGGCCTGTCCCTGGCTGCTTGTTTTTCACTTCTCCATGCACCTTAATTAGGAGTTTCCAAGCAGGGAGGGCCTCCAGGGGAGCCCGAGGCCACAGAGCGCATTAAAGGGCCAGCTGTGCTCACATAGAGAGCAGAGAGGAAGACGGTGCCAGAGGGCTGCATGGGCAAACGGCCCTGGGGGACGATTGCTCTATGGGGCAGACCTTGCTGAAAGCCAGTCCTGCAGGTACTCTGCTCTTCCAAATGTCAAGGCTGTCTCACTGGCTACCCTGCCTTCTCTTTGGGATTCCAGGAGCTTATGCCACTGATCAGGAGAAAGGCTTCCTAGGCCTGAGGGGCAGCCTAGGCAGGGCAAACGTTGGCCAGAATCCCGAAGGTTTAGGCAGTCGAGTCCTTAGACTTCCCCACTCTCCCAGGAAAGCACCTTCAGGCTGGGGGCCTTCCCCTGGTAGCAGTTTATCACAGGTGAACCTTCCACACTGTCGGTTCTAAAGGTGTAAGGGCAACCCAGCGCTCCGGAAACCGGCACCAAGACTCAACTTGGAACTGGCTCGGTGGGTGCTGAGTTCTGTCCTGTCCGAGCAATGGGGTCCTCTGAGGCAGGGAATGCGGCCCCACCCATAGGCATCCAGCGCTTATCAAGAGGGGGGAGAGATTGAGGGGAGCTGAAGGAGGACCCTGTGGTGTCCCCATTTACAAGACTCCACCCGCAGAACTGGGGTAGGGAGTCGGCAAATAGGAGGGCACTTGTCCGGGAGAACCATGTTCAAGCTGCCCGGAAGGGGAGGAGGGGACAGGGTCGCCGGGAGAACGCAACTGCTGTGGCCGGAGACCACTAGGGGCTCCCGAGAGTCTCGACCTTCCCGGCTGACCTGGGGGTCCACTGTAGCCCCACCCCTATCTTTCTCCTTCACGGTCCCCGCCCCGCAAATCCCCGCCCCTCGCTGGCCGATCGGCGATCGATCGCACTGTCTGCGCTCTCCTCGTTCTTCTAGCGCTGTCTTTTTGGTACCAACGTGGGCAAGCTGGTAATGGCGGCGCTGGTTGCGGCCGAGGCCACAGAGTCCGGCAGCCGAAACGGCCCGGGCAGAGGTGGGTGCTAAAACGCTGCGGCCTCCGGACCTCGCATCTCGGGGTAGGGCCCCCAAGTCAGGGACAGGACCCTTTAATGGCGGCGGCGCGTTTCTCCTCCAGACCCGGAAGGCCTTGCCGTCGCTCGCTCTGGGCGGCTGTCGCTGGAGTCCAGGACGACAGGTCTTTCTTTTGCAGCCTTAGGGCACGATCGGGAGCAGCCCCTCCTAGGAGCTTGTAGTCCTCAAGCCGGAAACGCTACCCCCCCTGCCTTGGCGGGCAGACAGACGCCTGAAGACTCACGGATAAGACGTACCCGACGGGGAGGGAAGGAGCCAGGCGCGTTGCCCTGGGCATTACACAAGTGTGCCTTCGGGGAATGCTTCAGGAAAGATGCACAAGGTTTCATTCACCTGGCACTTATTGAGCGCCCGCTGAATGCCAGGCCTGTGCTAGGTGCAGGGACTAGACTGCAGCCCTGCCCTCAGGGATCTCACAGTCTACCGAGGAATGCTGACGTAAACAGAAGGTTACAGCCAAATGATAAAGAAGGAAGCGCCTACTGGCCCTTGGGACAAATCGAGCTGCTACGACTAGCAGCTCCCACACCCCAACAACCACAGGGGACTTGGGCCTCTGCCACAGGAGCTTCTGAGAGGGGCGGGCCCAGAGACGCAGGCTTGTGTTTCATGGCCTTTGAAACATCTGAACAAGTACCATAGCAGTGGTAACATTCAAATCTGGACTTAGGGTCCCAAGCCTGCCATTCTAGTTCTCCACTGCACCATCACCACCACCACCACCACCCATGCATCAGCCCTCCGCCACCCCCCTCTCCCGCCAACACACACACAGAGGCTGAAGTGTCAGGTCTGGCAGGATCCCTGGCAGAAGTTCTGGCAAATAGTACAGGCTCAATAAATACTCGCTGAATAAATTCATTTCTCTCCTTGTCACATTCCCAAACTGTCTGGTGCCTAAAGGGATACCAGGGTTGGGCTAAACTGAATTATGGGGAGTAGGATGCAGATAAAGGGCTGCAGCCTTCCTAAAGGGCTACAATGTTTCTTCTTCTTTAATCAGGGGTTTGTAATTATTTCTGTACCTGCATTTGCCGCCACTAGACTACTAGGCCCTAAAGGGCAAGGTCACTTTTCTGTCCTTACCTGTTTGCCCACAGTCCTGACTAGAGTGTATTCTTTCCATCCTTCCTGGGGTGGGAAGTGGGGTAGAATGATGGAACTGGGGAACTTGTTAAGTCAGTTAAATGTATGGTGTTTATTTCCCTTTTGAATGAGGAGAGGGAAGAGTGCAGGAATTAACCAGTGTAGACATAGTCAGTGGGACTCAAGTAAGGAAGGCAGTCTTTTAAATTAGTACTTACAACAGTTTGCTTATAGATCTCATATCTAGGATCTCAGAACTTCAAGGTGTTCTCAGGGGCTGGGAGGAGAGGGACATTTTCCCAGACTGGTTGGGCTGGCTGGGCTCTTGGGGTTTCCTCAGGATTGTTCTCTATCAAGGAGCAGTTGTGTGGACTTTTTTTTCATTTGCCTCTCAGTTGAGTCCCCTGGTGTCAACTTACTCTCCTGAGGTAAGAGCTGAGCCACACGCTCAAGTCCTTGATTCCCAATAATCTCATAACATGGAAATTAATTATACAGATTTCCTCTTAGCTTAATAGGTTGTCTTTCTAGCTTCAGGATGAACTCAGTGGGGAAGAAGGCTGGGCCAATCCCCTTGGCATCTAGGATCTGGGCCTTAAACTTGGGTGGTGGTAACAGCTCACTCAGGTCTGGCTGTGGTTTAGGCCAGGCACCAACCAACTCAGGCCTTGCACTCATCCTAGGTCGAGCCCCTTGGGGCCGCTTGGCCAATCAGATACCCCCTGAGATCCTGAACAATCCCCAGCTGCAGGCAGCCATTCAAGTCCTGCCTTCCAACTATAACTTTGAGATTCCCAAGACCATCTGGAGGATCCAACAGGCCCAGGCCAAGAAGGGTGAGCCCATAAGCTTTGAGCGGGGGTGGGGGAGGAGAGGTTGCCTGGCCGAGCCAGGGGCAGCGTCCCATCCCAGTCTCTTCCCAGCCCTCTGCTCATGTCTCTGCTCTGTCTTGCAGTGGCCTTACAAATGCCTGAAGGCCTCCTCCTCTTCGCCTGTACCATTGTGGATATCTTGGAAAGGTGAGCCTTGGGCCACTGACGAAGCTGAACCAAGACCTTCCCCATGTCCATTACAGCTCTGCCTGTTGGCATCATTTTTTCCTTCTGGACCTCTGCCTTACCGTGTTCCTTCCCACAGCCATACACACACCAAGGGAAAAACCCCAAACTAAACTCCTAGCCTGCTGCAATCCCTGCTTGTCTCTATAAATCTCCCCTTCCCTAAAAGAAATTGGGAGGGAGAAATGAGTCAATTCCAGTATCTTCAAAGGTGGGCCCACAGCAGGTGGTGGAGCCTGAGGAAGAAGCTAAGAGTCCTCAGAGTTGACCCTGCAGTGGGCTGGGTGGTCAGCGTGGGGTCTGGCTTGGGGGAAACTTTTTCTCTGGCACATTTGGAGGAGTGAGGCAAGAGGGGCTTGGCAGAGGGAGAAGCGCATAGGAGATGGTATTCAGTTCCTCTACCTCCCTCATCTAAGTTTCTTCAATACAATGAGCCATCCTTGGGAGGGGGGTGAGTGCTCAGCCATCTGGAACCAGCACAGGAACAGGGAGGGTGAAAGAAGAAAGGGGAGGTCACCTCGTGATGGGAACCTCCCACTTCCCTGCTGCTGCCCTACCCCCACCCTGCTCCTCATCCCCGCCGCCACAGACTCACTTCCCTGCTCCCACCCTCTTGCCCCTTGGGGATGCTCTCTCGGGCTCGGGCCAATTTGCATACATTTTAATCTATAAAAAATTAAGTGCTCTGGCTGACTCAGATGCCTGGGCTGCATTCTAAGGAGCTGAATTATCTGCTTCTGTGCACAGCCTGATTTGGGGAGGGGGGGGGAGCTGCCTGGCAGCAGCTCAGCTTTCCGCACCACACCCCCAGGAGAGGAATGGGGAGACCCCCTGACACTGAGCCAGACTCCACGCCCCAGGGGTGGGTCTCAGGGAAGAGCTAGTCCTCTGGCCCCATTCCTGTGGTGAGTTCAGGGAGAGTGGGGTCTTCCCCAGCCACCCCATCCCCCAGTGATTCAGGCCTGGCAGCAGATCCCATGGCAATGTGCTGGCCAGAGCCCACTCTTCCTGACGCATGAGGGGTGTGGGTGGCGCCATGTGCTGCGGAGGAGCTGTCCATGGGTCCCCCCATCCCGGGCACAGAGGGCCCTGACTAAGGGTGGGGAGGTAGCAGGGGGTCTGGGCGACGGGCAGGCTATGTGTATCCACACACGCCTGCCCACACACGTCATGGTGCCAGGGTGTGGGAGTGGGTGTCTTTGCCCCTGTGTGCATGCTCATTGCTCTGGGTGGGAGGAGTTGGGGCGGCGGAGGTCTGTGTTTGACCCCCTGTATGCCAGGCTGAGGGTTGGGGGTCCCTCTTGCAGTCTGAGCCTGGGCAGAGGAATAAGGATGCTACAGAGTCCGTCCTCATACAGCTACGGTTCCAGGAGCTGCTGCCAGGCCTGGGGGAGGTAGCAGCTGGGCCCCTCCTACTCTGTTGGCAGAAGTGGCAGCTGCCAACCCAAGGGATTGGGAGAGGTAGGGAGAGTGGAGCGGGGCCCTGAGATACCTTCACAGTTAGGTTCTCTGCTACCTCCTTGTGTCACTGTCCCATTGTTCCCCACCCCAACAGGTTCACGGAGGCCGAAGTGATGGTTATGGGTGATGTGACCTACGGGGCTTGCTGTGTGGATGACTTTACTGCAAGGGCCCTGGGAGCTGATTTCCTGGTGCACTATGGCCACAGCTGCCTCGGTACGGCAGACCAGGACACCCAGACCCTGGCAGGGAGGTGGGACTGCACGCTCATCTCCATCACAGTGCCTTGTCCTGCTTGTATGCACAAGGTCCCTCCCGGTTTCTGGGATGGCCTTGGCCTTCCTGCACTGCAGGTGGATCTTTCCTTTGGATTTGGTTGCCTTGGAAACCATGCTGCTGTCCCAGATGCGGGTGTTTGAAAGGCTGTTGGTGGTAGAGCAGTCTGGGCCCCCAGCCGAGTGACAGAGATGGAGCTTCTAAAAGACCTGTGACAACACCCTCCCCACCTCCCCCAACCCCTCCCTCTAACCCTCAGGCTAAAGCCACTGGTCCTGGCTACTCAGAAACCTTGGCCCGGGCCAGGCCCTCTGCCCCTCCTGCCTTCCAAAACAGTCTCCTGAACTCTTCCCTCCTCCCAGTTCCCATGGACACCTCGGCCCAAGACTTCCGGGTGCTGTATGTCTTTGTGGACATCCGGATAGACACTGCCCACCTACTGGACTCTATCCGCCTCACCTTTCCCCCAGCCAGTGCCCTTGCGCTGGTCAGCACCATTCAGTTTGTGTCAACTTTGCAGGTAAGTGGGCAGACAGTGGCCAGTCTCCAGGCTCTTCCTGGATCCCCATGGCAGGTGCTCCAGGCTGGTCCTATGGCCCTGCCTCTCCTTCCCCATCCACTTGCTTCCCTTCCCTCATTATCCCTACAGGCAGCTGCCCAAGAGCTGAAAGCTGAGTATCGTGTGAGTGTCCCACAGTGCAAGCCCCTGTCCCCTGGGGAGATCCTGGGCTGCACGTCCCCCCGTCTACCCAAGGAGGTGGAGGCTGTTGTGTAAGTGAAAAATGGGGTGCCGGTCATAGAGACGTAAGAAATGTACCCTAGGAGGGAGCTGAGGTTCATCATCCAGGGAAGGAAACTGAGTCTAAAGCTCCTTAGCCATTCGATCAAGGTCACCTTGCAAGATGGGGACCAAATAGGGTTTCAGGTTTCCTGTCTCCCTCTCCAGTGCTCTGTCCAACATCCAGAAGGCTACGCCCAGGGTGGAGCAGGAATCAGGGCCTGATGGGGGGATGAGGGTGGGCTAGAAATGGTGGGAATATAATTGGAGAAGATGGATGGGCACGCCCAGGCTGCAGCCCCATTAATTTAGCATCCGGACAGCTAACAAGCAGGAGCAGCATGTCTCCTGCTGCCTAATTATTTGAGGTAATGGAAATGCTTAATGTTGTGTGAACGCAGCCAGCCCCAGAGCCGACAGCTCCCCCGGCTAAGACTGGGGAGGGGAGCCCCATTGCCAGCTAATGGCAGGGAAGGAGGGAGGGGCACTCCCCGGACTCAGCCCCACCTCTGGGGCTGCTGCTGCTCCCACAAGCCTTGCTGCACCCACACAGGACATCCCTGCCCCTAGCAGGCCCACCTCAGGGCCTTCCCCAGCCCAGACCTGGGAGCCCTGCTCCCTGAGGGGCATTCCCCCTGTGCCTGTGCCTACATAACTCTGAGCTCATAGATGCCTACTCCTGGGGGCGTCATGGTGTGTGTTGGAAGGAGAGACACCCTGAGTGTTGGCCAGTCATCAAAATTTGGTGTGATCTCCAAGACAGAAGGAGCTGCCATGCAGATTGTCTTCCATGCTCTGGCCTCTCCATGGTCTGGGAAGGTACTGTTAGGGACAGCATCTCCTAGGCATGCTTGGTACAGCCTGATGGGTAAGCCTAGAATCAAGTCCCAGATATACTGCTTAATAGCTGTGTGACTTTGGGCAAGTTTCTTAACATCCCTGAACCTCACTTGTATCTTTTGTGAAATGGGGATACTATAGGTAGCAGCTTGGAGGATTACCTGATAGGACTGAGTGAAGTCATACATGTCAGGTGTTTAGCCCAGGCCTGGTACACGGAAGGCACAAGCCCAGTAAACAGTGGCTGTTACTACAACTCAATAACTGGACCCAAGAGCTAGTTTGGGCAGAGAGTAGCCAGTATATACCCTGAAAGCTCACTTGTGGCATAGATGACACCCTGAACACTACTTCCCACATCTGTATTGAGCTAGGTGAGGGAGAATCTGTCACTCCACCTCCAAGTTAGGATCTAGATCTAGAGCCTTACCATGGCCTTGGCTGTCCCTTTACTCTTCCCCCCAGAAGGTCGGGGTGGGGAGAGGTGCAGTTCTTAGATTCTGCATTACATAGCTAGAGGGGCCTTAATGGTCATCCAATTCAAACTTATTTTACATGTGAAAAAACCAGGATGGGGGTCTTCCCTGGTGGCGCAGTGGTTAAGAATCCACCTGCCAACGCAGGGGACACGGGTTCCATCCCTGGTCCAGGAAGATCCCACATGGGGAGGAGCAACTAAGCCCATGCGCCACAACTACTGAAGCCCGCGTGCCTAGAACCCATGCTCCACAACAAGAGAAGCCATCTCAGTAAGAAGCCCGTGCACCACAACGAAGAGTAGACCCCACTCGCCGCAACTAGAGAAAGCCGGCGCACAGCAACAAAGACCCAACGCAGCCAAAAAAACCCAAAAACAAAACAGGGCGGGTGGGGTGGGGTGAGGGGGGCGGTGTGTGTGAAATGATGCTTTGTCCCAGTTCACATACACAGTCAGCAGCATAGCCAGGAACTCAGTCCTCTGGACCTCCGAGCCAGTGCCTGCTTCTTCTGGTGCCCCACCCCACACTTACTGTCCCCTTTCTCCCCCCTGCAGATATCTTGGAGATGGCCGCTTCCATCTGGAGTCTGTCATGATTGCCAACCCCAGTGTCCCCGCTTATCGGTATGGACTGAGCTGGGCTGACCAGCTGGGAAGGGGGTGGGGTTCCCTGCCACTGAAACCCTCAATCAGCCCAAACTTCCTCATCCCTTGGCCACTTAACAGCCCCCGGCCCTAAGGATCTGAGGCACTTGGGTTCTGAATCTGGGTATCAGGAGAAGGGTTGCTGCTGCGCAGCACCTACCCATCCCCTGGAATCACACCTGGATCCTAGACCCCTCTCCCACTCTTGCCTGCTCGAGTTGTGGAACTGATCTTCCCAAAGACAATCTCTGCTCTTGCCTCTGTTCTTTTTTTTTTTTTTTAATTTTAAAAATTATTTATTTATTTATTTATTTATGGCTGTGTTGGGTCTTCGTTTCTGTGCAAGGGTTTTCTCTAGTTGTGGCAAGTGGGGGCCACTCTTCATCGCCGATGCGCGGGCCTCTCACTATCGCGGCCTCTCCTGTTGCGGAGCACAGGCTCCAGACGTGCAGGCTCAGTAATTGTGGCTCACGGGCCCAGCTGCTCCGCGGCATGTGGGATCTTCCCAGACCAGGGCTCGAACCCGTGTCCCCTGCATTGGCAGACGGATTCTTAACCACTGCGCCACCAGGGAAGCCCTTGCCTCTGTTCTTAATTGCCTGCATGGAGTCTGAGGGTTCAGGAGACCAAGGGGCCGAGTCAGGGAGCTGTGTATATAGCACAAATCCTGTAAGTGGCTGTCACTGTGACCATGACAGCTTCTTTTCCAGATACGACCCGTACAGCAAAGTCCTGTCCAGAGAGCACTATGACTACCAGCGCATGCAGGCCAACCGCCAAGAAGCCATAGCCTCTGCCCGCTCAGCTAAATCCTGGGGTCTCATCCTGGGCACTTTGGGCCGCCAGGGCAGTCCCAAGATTCTGGAGGTCAGAGGGCTCGGGATGGCCTCTGGAAAAGAGGACTAACTGGGAACCGAGGTGGGAAAATCAGTAGCCTAAGGGATTTAGCTTTGGCTGCTTGATCATGGGGACCCCAGCTCTGCCTCCCTCTCCCAACAGCACCTGGAATCTCGGCTCCGAGCCTTGGGACTTCCCTTCGTGAGGCTGCTGCTCTCTGAGATCTTCCCCAGCAAGCTTAGCCTTCTTCCTGAGGTGGATGTGTACGTTTCCCCACCTTACCTGTCTAGCTATGACTCTGGCTAAAAAAGCTTAGAATCTGGGTCCTGCCCAGCACCTATTGAAGGCTGGAGTCGGTGCTTCCATGATCATGAAATTTTAGTGTTTACAGAGCACTTGTCCAGCAGGGACTACCTTTGGCTGTGGGTCTTCCCTACTTTGTCTGGCTTGGGGGCTCACAGGCAACGGCAGCATCATAGTCATTCTGCATGAGGTGAGTTGGAGGGGTGGTTGGCACCTGCACTGTACCAGGCACTAAATTTGATTCTGGGGATATTATTGCAAATGAGCTGCCCAGGCCCTCCCTTCAGAAAGCTCATAGTCAGTGGAGGAAATGGGAGAAAACAAGCAACACCATAGTGTTATTCTTTTTTTCTTTTTTAAACATACTTATTTATTTATTTTTGGCTGTGTTGGGTCTTCGTTGCTGGGCGTGGGCTTCCTCTAGTCGCAGCGAGCGGGGGCTACTCTTCGTTGCGGTGTGGTGGCTTCTCGTTGCGGAGCATGGGCTCTAGGCATGCGGGCTTCAGTAGTTGTGGCTCGCAGGCTCTAGAGTGCAGGCTTAGTAATTGTGGCGCACAGGCTTAGCTGCTCCGCAGCATGTGGGATCTTCCTGGACCAGGGCTCGAACTCGTGTCCCCTGCATTGGCAGGCGGATTCTTAACCACTGTGCCACCAGGGAAGTCCCCATAGTGTTATTCTAAACAGCAGTAGGTGACAGTCTTTACTTTAGAATAGTAAGCACCCATTGGCTGTGTTGGGGACACAGCCATGTTCTTCAGCATGCTGCCCAGGAACAGGGGGACCCCCCCCTTGGATCTGATGTGACTTCCCCTCCCAGGTGGGTGCAGGTGGCATGTCCACGCCTCTCCATTGACTGGGGCACAGCCTTCCCCAAGCCGCTGCTCACACCCTATGAGGTAACACCACGTTTTGAAAATCCCTGGGAGAGAGTGGGCTTTGCTCCTAGTTCTGTATAGGAAGGGATCCGAAGTGGGGTGGGTGGGCAGCACTTAGTTACAGCTGAGCCACTTCCTAGCTGTGTGGCCTTGGAAGTCCCTTCACCTCTCTGAACCTCACATTTCCTCTCTGTGCTATAGGGATATAGTAGGATCTTCGTAGGCCGTCGTGAGGGCAGAATTAAATAATCCTGCGTAGAAAAATGTTGGCAGATGTTACTGTCCGGTGTTTCTCCTCTAGGCGGCAGTGGCCCTGAGGGACATTCCCTGGCAGCAGCCCTACCCTATGGACTTCTACGCCGGCAGCTCCTTGGGGCCGTGGACGGTGAACCACGGGCGGGATCGGCTGCTCCAGCACCCGGGCCGGCCGGCGCTGGGGAAGGTAGGAAGGAACCTTAAGGAGGGCGGAGAGGCTTGGGCGCGGCCAGACATTGGCCGCCTCCTTGGTGACGCGAGCCGAGCCCGCCGCCCTGCGGCCGCTACGGGAAATGCGTGTCAGCGGGGTGGGGAACGTCGCGGAAGCGGGACCGTGACCAAAGTCGGCCACCTCAGGTTCAGGAGAGGCCCGCGCGCCCCTTTCCAGCCGTGGCTTGCGAGGCTTGCAGCTGCAGAGACGAGGAGGTCGCGCCGCTCGCTCCCTGAAGCGCTCCTTGGTCCCAGGTATCAGCCCCAGCTCTGGCCGGGCCGCACCCTCTCTCCGTTGTCATGGCAACGCCCACTCTCTCTGAGGCCCGCCTCCAGGGTGGTGCCGGCATTGGGTTCCGCCCCCTTATGTTCAACTTCCGCTCGGGGAAAGACCGCTTCCGGTCCCTCTGGCGCTTGCCCGGAATTATGGCTACGTCTCAACCTCTGCGGGTCTTGTGTCTGGCCGGTTTTCGGCAGAGCGAGCGGGGCTTCCGCGAGAAGACTGGAGCGCTGCGGAAGGTGCTGCGGGGCCGCGCAGAGCTCGTGTGCCTCAGCGGCCCGCACCCGGTCGCGGACGCAGCGGGCCCTGAGGGCGCTGGGCCAGACCCCGGTGAGATGAGCCCTGCCCGGAAATGCGCTCAGAGTCTTCTCTGTCTTGCCTCGTCCCCGTAACGCCTGCCTGCACACAGCCACCCTTGCCCTCCCCTCATTCCTGCCACCCTCCCATCTCATTCTGCCTATGCCCTCCATCCCTCCCACCCCAGCCCCTCGCTCAAATTCCAGCCTGGCCCTCCCAGACTTCCACCTTGTCTCCTCTCCAGGTCAGTCTGTTCCCCCCTCATTTTCCCCAGACTTTATTCTTTCCTTCAGCCTCCTCTCTTTCCCTCACTCCCTTTCTCATTTCTCTCCCCTTGGATTTACCCTTTCCCTAACTCTGAACTCTTCCCCCTCATCGCTGTAGGGCCCTGCCCTCCGGAGGAGCAACCTCGAGGCTGGTGGTTTTCCAAACAGGAGGCAGACGTTTTCTCGGCACTGGAAGAGCCCACGGTGTGCAGAGGTCTGGAGGAAGCCCTGGGAACGGTGGCACAAGCATTGAGCAAGCTGGGGCCTTTCGATGGGATCCTTGGTTTCAGCCAGGGGGCCGCGCTAGCAGCCCTTGTGTGTGCCCTTGGCCAAGCCGGCGATCCCCGCTTCCCTTTGCCCCGGTTTATCATCCTGGTATCTGGTTTCTGCCCCCGGGGCCTTGGCCTCAAGGAAGCCATCCTGCAGGGCCCCTTGTCACTGCCTTCCCTCCATGTTTTTGGGGACACCGACCGCGTCATCCCCTCTCAGGAGAGTATGCAACTGTGTAGCCGATTCGCTGGAGCCATCGCCCTCACCCACTCTGGTGGCCACTTCATTCCGGCAGCCGCGCCCCAGCGCCAGGCCTACCTCCAGTTCTTGGACCAGTTTGCAGAGTGAAAGATCAACAAATGCCTTTGCCTCTGCATTCCCTCTCCACCCCCCACCCCCTAATGGGGACACATGACCTTGATGCAGCCTCTATAATCCCTGTCCTCCCCTTCTTTCCCCTACTGTGATCTCAAGAGACAAATATCAATACTTAAGACTCATATAAGCCCAGCTCTGCACTCAAGAAAAAGAGGATTAGGAAGCCTAATGGACTTTGACCATGGCATCTGATATTCAAATATGTAAAATGTCAGTAGAGCCCTGGATGAGTGGAGGGTAACACGAAAAGCAGAGACTGGCAGCACTGTGACTGCCACACAATAAAGTGGTGATTTGGATTTTGAGCATCTTTTCCCTGGTATACACAGGAAAACTCATTTTATTTAAAAAAAAAAAGTGGATTCCTCGCCATCCACACAGCCTCCAGGGCAGCACCAAGCAGGGAGGTGTTTCCAGTTATGAACCCCCAGGACAAGCTCAAGCATGTGTGCACGTAGACACTTACACATTACTGGTGGAAGTCTTAAGTCCCAACCTGAAAGAAAGGAGGCCTCCCTGAAGCAGGGAAGAATTTACATCTGAGAAGTTTGGGGAAGAGATCAATTGGCAGGGCTCTGCCTGGGCCATACTGAGTTTTGGCTTCCTCCATCCTGATCCCTAAGAGTTTGTGTTGGCCTGTCAAAACCTGGCTTCATATGTTCTCTGCTCTCTCCACCATAACAGTCTTCCCCCTCCGAACTATGAGCTTGAAGGGTGGGATGGTGCTAGACCTTGATGGAAGCCAAAGACAGCACAGAAGTAACCTTCTTCTAAACTTGACCCTATTTGCAGCGTTTGAGATTGATGCTACTCTGTAGAGATTGCAGCCAAGGCCTAAGCAGCCCATCTGGTTTGAAAGTGCTGTTATTCCTAGACACTCTAAAGACTGCTTACTTCAGCCATTTCCCCCACTTCCAGGGCCTTCATCCCCAGCCTGCCCTGCCTCTGCAGACTCACCAGCTTGTTCCTTTTCTGGAAGATCGCAACAGGCCCTATCTGGCCCTCAAGCATGGCTGCCCCAAGTAGTTTAGTAATTGAGCAGGAATTGAGACTAGGAGATTGTAGCACAAATACTCTAGCCCATCCTGAGACAAGACAAATAGTCTGAAATCACCTGTAATTCTGAGTTCTTCACAACGGACAGTAGCTGTCCAAGATTTTTTAAAAAGAAAAAAAAAAAAAAAGGCAGGAGTTACCTGCCCAGACAGACCCAGTTTACTGAGTCTGGAACCTTTACAGCAGAAAGTGGGGTTGGGGAGAAAGTTCTCCCTTGCTACAGTCTGCTACTGCCTTGTTCTTGGTGGGGTTTTTTTTGTTTTGTTTTTGGTTGTTTTAAAGGGATCCCTTCCTTGGCAAAAGGAAGAGACTGAAATGGACTGAATTACTCCTATAGACCTGTTGGCTTTGGCCCATAGAATTTTAGAAAAAGTTGGGATTATGATACTTAAAAATTTTGGAATTTCACACAAATTCAGATTCCTCGCTTCTCTGGAAATAAGCAGTTCAGGATGGAAAGCAGTGAGTAGATCCGCAGCTAAGGGCTCACATGCCCTCATGGCAATCACAGCAAGGCCCCAAGCGGTGAAAATGATGCCAACTTGGGATCATTGGAAGGAGTAAAGGAGAGAGGGAAAGACATTTGGGGAATGAATTTTAAGGCAGGGTTTAAAGTTGGAAGGGTGAAGTTGAAGACCAGAGCAGTGTCCGGTGGAGCAGAAGTGAGGAGGTAAAAATTCCCCTGAGAATCAAAATGTCTGACCTAGAAGGAAACAGATCATGTGGTCCACTGGTTCCCAACAAGTGAGATATGTCTTCTCCCATCATGCCCTCCAGGAACAATGGGGAATCTTAAGGGGTTATTCCTCCCACCCTCCACACAGATTCCATGGGCCATTTGCATCAGGATCATGTTAAACCTTGGATTCCTGGGGCCAACTCCAGAGCTACTGGGACCCAGGAATCTGCATTTTGACAAACCATCCTGGTCATTCTCATGCAATGAAATACTTGAAAGCCACCGCCTTAGAGAGTAGAGTGTAAGTCTCTGGTAAATACATGTAATTTTAAAAAGCCCCCATGTGATTCTCATGCAGTCCACTAGGGAAAGGGAAGAAGCTCTCCTGTTAAGAATCATTGATCTAACATTTTCAACTAAGGAAAATGAGGTCTAGAGGATAGGAAGAGGAATATAATTTATTGAGTGCTAACTATGCCAGACATTGTGCTAAGCAGAAGTTTTAGTTAGCTAGTTTAATCATCTCACAACTTCATAAGGTAGATACTGTTATTAACCTAATTTTACAACTGAGGAAAGAGGCACAGAGAGGCTAAGTAACTTACCCAAAGTTGGACTTTTGGGTAAGAGACTAACTCTTAATGGGACTAACTCCCATTCTTGACCTTTACTAGTCATTGTTTTCTCTGCTGCTTCACAGAAGATGAGCAGAGAGGCCACCACTCACTACTGTTGGACAGTATGTCCTGCGTGGGCCTCACCTTCCTAATCCATAAAATAGGTTGGCGGTGTGGTGCCCTAAGTGATTTTCAAGATACTAAAAAAACTCTTAACATTGTACAGTCAGTCCTTTGGTTTTTTCCCCTCTGTGACCACCTTCAGATGGGTTCAGACTGCAAAAGACTTTGTCTCTTCAAAACATCCCTACCATTTCTCTTTTCTACCTCTCACTCCACCTCTAGAGTTCCTAAAGCTCTTGGGAGAGAGAGTCCCTAAGCAAAGAACCCTCAACAGCCCCAGTCCTAGAGCTTCTGCTCAGAGAAATGTGTCCCCCTCCCCTGTTCATTCTAAGTGCCCAGAGCTGGGGTCTCCCACCACCACCACCCCCTTACAAGGACATAGTAGCCTAAGAGAATACTTAAGATAGAAATAGCTTTCTGCCGTTTGCAAAGATTTTTACTTATATGATCTTATTTGGTCCTCACAACAGGCCTGCCAGAAAGGAGGGATTATTATCTCATTTTACGGAAGGCTCAGAAACAACATGGCCCCTTAACAACCAGTTGATGGTGATGCCAGGTTGGACCGCCTGCTTCCCAGTGCACTCCTCCCATGTGCACACACTACAGTCTGCCCACAGATGTCCACCGGATTCCAGAATCAGGTGCACTTTAATCCAAGACCTCAGTGTCCTTGGGTGGGAAGAAGACAATGTGTGGGTGTTGATTAGCTGTGAAACCAGCACCAGCTGCCTTAGAAGTAGTTTAGAAAAGGAGGGGGTATGGAGAGGTAGAGAAAAATTGGATTAATGGGTGGCAGGGCTGGGTTGCATTAACCATGCCCAACACTGTCCCTTGGGAGGTCCTGAACCCAATAAACAGTCAGCCCGTGGGTGATGATGGTGGTGGCAGGTGACATGCAGAATGTTTTTGAAGAGGTCATTGCTTACACTTCACTGGCCCAAGAGGACTTCAGCTCCTCTGATATTTACTCCCTCTCTTTTGGGTTAATTTGAGACATTGTCTAAAACTGGAATACAGCATCTAAAGATAGACTGAGGTGAGGATGCTGGTATGTTCAGACAACCGGTTTAAGGACTGGTTAACTTTACAAGTTTTATGGCTTCCCTGAAGGGGAACCCTTCTTATCCTTCAAGACCCAGAGGGAAAAAGAGAGGGAAGAGGAGTGAGGGAAGGCTGTGACTCCATCAGGACATGGGTTCAAGGTTTACCCTTTGCCCTCTGCCTACTCAGCTAGGGGTTCCTGGAAGAATGAGGTCGTGGCGTATTCAGGAAAACTTCCCTCCGCCTACCCACTTCGGTCCCCAGGATGCAAACATTTTTCCAGGTCCTAGCAGCCTCCCTCCCACCAAGGAGATAAAAAGAACCCAAATCCCAGAACTACCCCTTCTCTCACAATCCCCTGGGTGCAGTACCTCGGCTAGGAGGACAGGACGGTCACTGAGGGGGACGGTCAGGCATACTCCGCAGACCGCGCTTCTCTGCCTCGGTGGATGCCCGGCTCCGGAGTAGCCCGCCTCCCTGCGCCTCACCTCCCGCCACCCCCGCAGACACATGGGCTCTCGACTTGCCGCCTCCGCTTCCTCCTGCTCCGAGTCTCCCCCATCCCGGCCCCGGCGGTGCGCTGCGCGGCGCGGCGCGTGGGCGTGCTGCGGGGCGACCATGGCTGTAGACTGTTACCTCCGGTTCCCACAGTAACAATCGAAAGCCACGGTTGCCCTGGAGACGCGGGGGCGGGGCGCGCGCTGCTGACGGCACCACGGCAGCTCCACTTAGGCTGACGTCAGGACCGCGGAGTGGGGGGACGGCGGCGGCGCTGGCGCGGGCGGGGGATGGCGCTCTCGGCAGGGGCCGGGCGCTGGACTCCTGGGGCTATGAGATGTGCGTGTAGGCCGGCAGCCCCTCAGTAGCCCTTGGGGACCGGGGACGGGACGGCTCGATGGCGGTGCCCACGCCGGATCAGCACCGCGGACAGCGGCGGCGCGGGCAGCGAGCGCGGGGCTGAGGGACCCTCGGGGACAGAGGGGCCGGGGGCGCGGCAGGTGGCCGGGTCCGCGGTCCTGGGGCGGGGCCAGGCGTCGGTGGCCGTGACTGGAGACTGTTACTGAGGGCGGCCCGGGCAGTAAGCAGTCTAGAGCCAAGGTGCCGGCGCGCTGCCCGGGCAGGGTGGCTCCGTCGCCCGCAGCTGGGGGCGCTGCTGCTCTTCCTCCCCCGCGTCTCCAGCCCTTCTCTGACCCAGCGCTTGCGGACAGGCACGTGGCCCTTGACGTCAAAACCCTGTGACGTCAAAGATGTCCCTGCAGAGAGGCACTTCCGGCTGCGGGGAAGGGGAGGGCGATGGGGGCGGGGCAGTCCGGCCGAGGCCCCGCCCCCGCCTGGTCCTGAGAGGACAGCTCCTCCTGCAGAGGCGGGAAGTTGGGGGCGCTGAGGGACCAGCTCGACGGGACGGGGAGGGGGCGCCCCCGGCTGAATGAGGGGAGGGGCCCCGAGAAAGCCGCGGCCAGGGCGGCGGGTAGGTGGGCGTCTGTCTCTCGCCGGCGCCCCAGCTCAGCCGACCGGGGGCAGCGAGGCTGAGTCACCGCTCTGCGGGGAGGAGAGGAGGGGGCGCATCTCCTGGGGCGCCAGCACCTTCGTCCCACTTTCTTGGGAGGATGGCGCAGGAGCTCCAGGAAGAGCCGCAGGGACTCTGAGGTCCGTCCTCTGACCGACGCTCCTCCGAAGTGGCTGCGTCTCCATCCGGGCGCAGGCAGGTGCTGCACAGGGTTCTGCGTACGCCTCCGGCTCCGGCTCCAGCAGTTGCGAGTGGACCCTCGTCCCCTCCACCCTGTCCCCAACCCCACCACCCCTTAGGGGCCCCTCTAACCTGCAGCCTGTCGGTCTCCTCCTTGCCCTCCAGTCCGTGTCCGTGCCCGTGCATCGGTCCATCTGTCGCCCGTTGGTCGGTCAGTCCCGCTTACCTGTCGGCTGTATTGCGTCCGCGCCCGCTCGCCTCCCGCAGCCGGGCTGGCGCGGCGGCTTTTATAGGCGCGCGTAGTACTCGTGCGGCGGCTCATTCATGCGGCCGCGGCTCCTACACACTGACGCGCTGCCGACGTCAGCAGGGAATTTAGGAAACGGGAAAAGGGGCTATTTATAGTGGCGAGGCGGGGTGGGGGTGGGGTGGGGTGGTGGGGACCGAGGCGACGGGGAGCTGGAAGAGGGAGGAGGGCGCACGGAAGCAGGAACGGGGAGGGGGAGCCCGCGCCCCCTGTACCGGTCTACAAGGGGTTAACTTTCCGGAACTGCGGGCTGGGGGCCCGCGAGAGGACAGTGCGGGGAGGGGGGACGGGTCCATTACAGATTTATTCACTCTGGGACACCTGGGGGCGCAACCCCACCCTCGCCCGGCCTTCCGAGGCCCTCACCCAGTAGCCCCCACTCCCACTCCTCAGTTCCTGGACCCGACGGCTCTGTGACGTCACAGGATGCCCCGCGGCGGCGTTATACCCCACAAGGCCACTGCGGTGTCGTCACCCTTGGGGGGTAGGGGACAGGAGAGGAAGCTGGACCCTCAGAGGGGCCTCTGGCAGCATCTAGAGCTGTGGTGTCAGGGACATGAGGAAAGAGGAGTGGGGGAGCCCAGGGGTCTGGAAGGCTTTGTAGGAGGAGGCTGGGCCTGGAAGGAAAGGCTCAGTGGGAGTCCAGGTACCAGACAGGAGCTGGAGACGCGAGGGAAGGCAGAAAAGTTGAGGAGGGTGGCTTGGACTCCCCAGGAATGAGCAAGAGGGTCCTCTATGGGGGAGGTGGGGGAAAGGTGGCAGGAGAAGGGAGAGAGAGGAAGAGGAAGCCTCAGCAACTGGAGGGGAGGAGGACTGGTTCACAATGCCAGTTTCAGAGCCTGACACTCAGCAAACCGCGTTTAGGACCCATTTGTGGAATGAGGGACATTGGCAGCTTAGCAGAGAAGAGTCTCTGGGGGTAGGAGGGAAGAGACCACTTCCTGGAGGAGTTAGAGTTCCTGGAGGTCAGAATTGGCAGGAAGAGTCCATGCAATGTGAGGCAAAGTTCTCCTGGACAGGATCAGGGAGATGAATGATCCTGGCCCAACCTAGCTCCATCAGTGGGGGAGGGGAGTGTGTCCAGAGAGAGGAGCTGGATTAGGGTGGGGAGGGAACAATGCCAGGCCAAAGCAGGTGGAACTAGGGAGGGAGGAAAAGGTCAAAGATTGAGGAAGAGTGAAGTCCACAGGAGGGCAGCTACGCCGGAGGCAGGTCTGTCAGACCCTCCCATACAGATGTAAGGACAGTGTGAGAATAGGGGTCGGGAAGTGGGAATCTGGGGAGACTGTTGAAGAAAAACAAAAATAGTGGGCACAGGGGACCCTAGGGTGGGTCCACAGTGGACAGACTCCACTGCACAGAGACAGGGCTGAGTGGATCCTTGTGGGGCTAGGATCTGGCCCCATCAAGGGGATAAAAGATTACAGCAGAAATGGGGTCAAAGAGGTCCTGCATACCCTTTGGGATCTGGCCTCCTAGAGTTCCCCCCCCACCGCCTTTTTTTTTTTTTTTTTTTTTGCCCCCAGCGTTTGTCCCACTGGTTCTCTTCTCCAGGAATGCCTTCCTGCCTGGGGGGAGAACTCCTGTTCATCAAAGCCCAGATCTAAGAGCACTGCTCAGGAGTCTTTCCGCCTCCCCCCAGCACTCCATACACTTTTCCACCTCAGCACACAGCACGTCTCTCCGCCAAGATGTTGAGGTCCACCTTCCCTGGAGGCTGTCAGCTCATTTTCATTCTTGGAACCTCACTACTTCCTTAGCGAGGACTCTGGGGCAGGGGTGGGGGAGATGGAGAAGAGGACTGGGATAAGATGGACCCAGAACACGGAGTGGAAACAGGGTAAGGGCGGACTCGGGAAGCAGTGGGAGTCAGAAGAACCTCTGGGGACCAGGAGCTGCCTCCTGGCCCCGAGGCCATGAAGTCCCCTGCTGAGGAAAGGGAGCCTCTGGGGGGCGCCCGAGACCTTGGTGTCTGTCAGGGACCGCGAGTGGCCGCGCCGGCGGCCCCTCAATGAGTGACTCAGCCACTACTTCTGGCGCGGGCGTGGGGGCGAAGGATGGAGCGCGGGGCGGGCGGAGGGGTGAGGGGGTGGGTGGGCGGCGAGCACGGCCCCCACCGCCCAGCGGCTCTGCGCGGTTGCTAAGCTCTCCAAGGCCTCGGAGAGACGCGATATGGGCGAACCTCATCGGTTACTATGGTAACTCTGCGCCCCAGCCTCTCGCGCTCGGCGGCTGAGGGAGGCGCAGCCAATCAGAAACTGCAGGCGTTCTTGGGGACCCACTCCCACCACCCCCCCCTGTGGGCGGGGGTCAGAAGGTGCGGGGAAGAGGCGGAGCGTGGGCTGCGGAGGCCCACTCAGCCACACAGGCGCTGGCTGCAGGCCTGATGTGCCGGGGCGGCTCGGGGACACTTCCGGAGTTAGCTGTGCGAACGCCCGCTCTCTAGTGCGGGGTGCCCTCCCTCCCAGAAGGGGCGTCACCTGCAAGAACCCGGCCTTCACGTGGGGTGCAGGACCTTGTGGGGGATCCCGGGCTGCAGGCCGTCCTGTGACTTTTCTCTCGGGTCCGTGGGTTTGGAGACGAGGTCGTTCAAGCGGGTCGTCCCTCAAAACGGCTCACACGGGGAATCTGGGGGCTTGGGTCGCTTCTGCGGGACCCCCAAGAGGCGCTGTCCAGCCATTCCCAGTCGCATATCCTGGGGTCCCTCCAGAGGCCTGCAAGTTCAGGGTGGGCTGTTTGGGTACCACCTCTGCCCAGGTCATGGAGGGCCCTACATGACAGTCCCCTGAGTATGCCAGAAAGCCAGATCTCGGACTCCGGAAGGGGGCAAGTGTGTGTCTGTGCAAACATGAGCGCCCGCGGGTGTCAATGCCTGGAGAGGGTCTGGGTGCAAACGGGTTTATTCTGTGCATACCTATCCCATGTGGCTGAGTGAGGGTGGGTGTGTTGGGGAGTTACAAATGGGCAGTCCCAACCAGGAATATCTAAGGAGGGTCCCCTAAGATCTTGTCTGTCTTCTTCTTCCTTAGGATTTCCAAAACCTCTCTCCCACCATCTACTGTCCCCTCCTTGCGGGCAGGAGTTAACTGAATTGGGGCAATGTGAGAATTTAGAAATATGTACAGGGGAGCATTCAGCTCAAAACTCCGGGGTTTGTGGGGCTCGCAAGTCCGAGGCTGGGGCCTCCAGGTGGGCACATCTGGGAGGCTGAATCTGCCAATAGGCCCCCCTCCTGAGTCCAGCTCCGCATCTGGGCGCCTCCGGCCCAGGTGCGCAGGAAGGAGGCTGTGGCTGTGTCGCGCAAAGTCCCTCACGGCCGCGAGGTGGCGCCATAGCTGCAGCAGCGCCCGCCGGCCCGGGCCGCTCCAGATAAGAGTGTGCGGAAAGCGCGGCGGGGCTGAGACGCGACCAGGACGCGGGGAGGACGGACCAGCAGGACAGACCGACGGGGGCCCGGCGGGCGGAGGGCAGCGCAGCCACGTCCCCCCTGGATCCGCCGGCAGCCGGGCCCGGGGCTTCCGACATGCCCCCCAGGTAGGTTCTAGGGGTGGGGACCGGGAGGGACAGGGGACCCGAACAGCCCGGTCCTCGCGCGCTGGCCGCCTCGGGCGCATCCTCTGGCGCGGGCGCCCCAACGCGGCTGGCGTTCAGGGCTCCGGGTGTCGCCCCTAGAGGACTCAGGACTGCCGGGCCGCTGCTCTGCGCCGGGTTCACGGCAGGGTCAGCGGCCCGGGGCCGGCTCTGCCCGCACATGGGCTAGAGAAGCGAGGGGAAGGGAAGGGGAGCTGGCGGGCGGGGCTGGCAGGGGCGCTGCCCTCCCTGGCACAGCGCGGCGCCTGGCAGCGGAGCGGGTGGGGCGCCGACTAGGAGCTGCCACCGCCACGGGGAGGGAAGCCCGGCCGGGCGGCGGCCGCAGGTAACGGGCCGCGAGGCCCTGGGGGCCAGGCGGGGAATAGGGTCGGGCGGGCGAGCGGCGGGCCGGGGAGCTCAGGGCTCGGTTCAGGCCCGGCGGCCGCCTGGCTGCCGAAATTGGGGGCCGAGAGGAAAAGCTGGGAGCCGAGGGACTGCGGCTGGTGCGCTCCTCCCGGCCTGTCTGAAGTTGGGAAACTTTTCCCCAAGTTTGGGGCGGCAGAGGTCCCGTGGAGAAGGGGCCGAGGGGAGCTGGGGAGGGAGGCGCCGGGCCCGCGAATGCAGAGCGGAGGCCGAGGCCGGGGCCGGGAGGCGGGTGGGGCGCAGGCCGGGGTCAGGGCCGAAGCCGGCTGTGCGCGGTGCCCGCCCGGGGCGCTGCCCCCTCCCTCCCTTGGGAGCTGCGTGGCTCCCCCCTCCCCCCCACCTGCTTCCTGCCTCAGCCTCCTGCCCCGATATAACGCCCTCCCCGCGCCGGGCCGGCCTTCGTGCTCTGCCCGCCACGGCAGCCGCTGCCTCCGCTTCCCGCGCCACGGGCCGCCGCCCGGGCCTCAACTGAGGGCCTGACAGCCCCCGGCCAGGGCGGCGCCACGGCGGGCACCGTGCTCCCCTCCTCCGGACCTCTTCCCCCAACTGGGGCAACTTCTCTCGAGGCGGGAGGCGCTTTTTTACTCGGCTCCCTTGTATCCCACTTGGGCAAACTTAGCCCTGAATGACTTTTCCTGCAGCGGACATTTTCCTCAAATCGGGTAACTGTTTCCGAAAGGGTCGCTTCGCCCCAACAGTTTTCTCCTCGGAAGCCCCCAGAACCCAGGCGGTGAGCCCGGCGGTATCGGGCCTGGGGGTGCAGGCCAGCCTGGCCTCCTCTCCGCCAGCCAGTCTCGGCTCCTTTTGGTCCAGGCCGGCCGGCCCAGGCTCCCACTCTTGGAGGCCGCGGATCCTCCGCCAGTGCCCAGGCCGCGGTGCTCAATGCTCCTGCCCAGCTGAGGGGAAGGGGAAGTGGAGGGGAGAAGCGCTGGACTGGGTGCAGGCAGCGAGGGCTCGGTGCGGCTCTGACCCGGCTGGTGTGTGTCCCCGCAGGAGATTGTGCTGGGCAGACGATGCTGGACACGATGGAGGCGCCCGGCCACTCGAGGCAGCTGCTGCTGCAGCTCAACAACCAGCGCACCAAGGGCTTCTTGTGCGACGTGATCATCGTGGTGCAGAACGCCCTCTTCCGCGCACACAAGAACGTGCTGGCGGCCAGCAGCGCCTACCTCAAGTCCCTGGTGGTGCATGACAACCTGCTCAACCTGGACCATGACATGGTGAGCCCGGCAGTGTTCCGCCTGGTGCTGGACTTCATCTACACCGGCCGCCTGACTGATGGCGCGGAGGCGGCGGCGGCGGCCGCCGTGGCCCCGGGAGCCGAGCCGAGCCTGGGCGCCGTGCTGGCCGCCGCCAGCTACCTGCAGATCCCCGACCTCGTGGCGCTGTGCAAGAAGCGCCTCAAGCGCCACGGCAAGTACTGCCACCTGCGGGGCGGCGGCGGTGGCGGCGGCGGCTACGCACCCTACGGGAGGCCGGGCCGGGGCCTGCGGGCTGCCACGCCCGTCATCCAGGCCTGCTACTCGTCCCCGGCCGGGCCTCCGCCGCCGCCCACCGCCGAGGCGCCGTCGGGCCCCGAGGCCGCGGTGAACACGCACTGCGCCGAGCTGTACGCCTCGGGCCCCGGCCCGGCCGCCGCGCTCTGCGCCCCGGAGCGCCGCTGCTCCCCGCTCTGCGGCCTGGACCTGTCCAAGAAAAGCCCGCCGGGCTCCGCGCCTCCCGAGCGGCCGCCGGGCGAGCGCGAGCTGCCCCCGCGCCCAGACAGCCCTCCCAGCGCCGGCCCCGCAGCCTACAAGGAGCCACCGCTCGCCCTGCCGCCCCTGCCGCCGCTGCCCTTCCAGAAGCTGGAGGAGGCCGGACCGCCTCCGGACCCGTTCCGCGGCGGCGGCGGCGGCAGCCCGGGACCCGAGCCCCCCGGCCGCCCCGACGGGCCCAGCCTCCTCTACCGCTGGATGAAGCACGAGCCAGGCCTGGGCAGCTACGGCGACGAGCTGGGCCGCGAGCGCGGCTCCCCCAGCGAACGATGCGAGGAGCGAGGCGGGGACCCGGCCGCCTCGCCCGGGGGTCCTCCGCTCGGCCTGGCGCCGCCGCCGCGCTACCCGGGCAGCTTGGACGGGCCTGGGGCGGGCGGCGACGGCGACGACTACAAGAGCAGCAGCGAGGAGACGGGCAGCAGCGAGGACCCCAGCCCACCCGGCGGCCACCTCGAGGGCTACCCGTGCCCGCACCTGGCCTATGGCGAGCCCGAGAGCTTCGGCGACAACCTGTACGTGTGCATCCCGTGCGGAAAGGGCTTCCCCAGCTCGGAGCAGCTGAACGCGCACGTGGAGGCGCACGTGGAGGAGGAGGAGGCGCTGTACGGCAGGGCCGAGGCGGCTGAGGTGGCTGCAGGGGCCGCCGGCCTCGGGCCCCCTTTTGGAGGCGGTGGGGACAAGGTCGCTGGGGCTCCGGGGGGCCTGGGCGAGCTGCTGCGGCCGTACCGCTGCGCGTCGTGCGACAAGAGCTACAAGGACCCGGCCACGCTGCGGCAGCACGAGAAGACGCACTGGCTGACCCGGCCCTATCCGTGCACCATCTGCGGGAAGAAGTTCACGCAGCGCGGGACCATGACGCGCCACATGCGCAGCCACCTGGGCCTCAAGCCCTTCGCGTGCGACGCGTGCGGCATGCGCTTCACGCGCCAGTACCGCCTCACCGAGCACATGCGCATCCACTCGGGCGAGAAGCCCTACGAGTGCCAGGTGTGCGGCGGCAAGTTCGCCCAGCAACGCAACCTCATCAGCCACATGAAGATGCACGCCGTGGGTGGCGCGGCCGGCGCGGCCGGGGCGCTGGCGGGGCTGGGGGGGCTCCCCGGCGTCCCCGGCCCCGATGGCAAGGGCAAGCTCGACTTCCCCGAGGGCGTCTTTGCTGTGGCGCGCCTCACGGCTGAACAGCTGAGCCTGAAGCAGCAGGACAAGGCGGCTGCGGCCGAGCTGCTGGCCCAGACCACGCACTTCCTGCACGACCCCAAGGTGGCGCTCGAGAGCCTCTACCCGTTGGCCAAGTTCACTGCGGAGCTGGGCCTCAGCCCCGACAAGGCGGCCGAGGTGCTGAGCCAGGGAGCGCACCTGGCCGCCGGCCCCGACGGCCGGACCATCGACCGTTTCTCCCCCACCTAGAGCGGTCTTGCCGCCGCGTGGCCCCGGCCCGCGCCCCTAGGCAGCGGCGGCGGTGGCCACCAGCAGGCAGGCACACCGCGCCCGACGACTGTAGTAGCTGCGGCAGCGTCGCCGCAGGGGCGGCGGCCCCACCTGGCCTCACTGCTTTGTGCCTTAGCCCGGGGGTGGGGGTGGGGAGAAAACCCCGGGACGGGGGTGGGATGGGGGAAGGGAGATTTATATTTTTGATATCAGCTTTGACCAAAGGAGACCCCCGGCCCTTCTCCGCCTCTTCCTGTGGTTCGTTGGCCCCCTCCCCCGGCTCCGTGCTGCTCTTGGGGGAAGGGGTGTCACTGTTGGGGCGCTCCCAGCCCTACCTCCGGCCCTTGCGACCACACCCATTCTCACTGTGAATCTCCCCGCTGGGGTCGGAGCGTCGGGCAGAGTTGGGGAGCGGGGAGGGGACTGAGCCGGCCGGAGGGCCCCCCGCCCCCGCCCCTGCCCGCCCCGGGACTGATAATGTGAAGTTCCTCATTTTGCACAAGTGGCACTAGCCCCAGGGCTAACGTTTCCCTCCCTCTGGAGTCAGAGGGCTGAGACAGCCCTGGCCTACCCGGTCTCCCACTCCCGCGGTGGTCCCCCCTTCCCTTCCCTGGGGCCCCGGACCATATTTATTGCATGCGCCCTGGGCGGCCCCCCCAACCCCGAGCCCAGGCTGGGCTGGGCTGGAACGTGGTCTCTTTAGCTCCCTCCTCCTCGTTTGTATATTTCCTACCTTGTACACAGGCTCTTCCAGAGCCGCTTCCATTTTCTATACTCGAACCAAACAGCAATAAAGCAGTAACCAAGGACCCTGGACCCAGCGGCTCTCTTCGCCCTGCACAAGGAGCTGGGTGGGCTGCACCGGGGTGGGTGCAGGGGCCAGAAGCAGCACCCTCATATAGGTGCAGTGGCTTGGACCTTCCCTCCCCAGTCCCAGAGACAGATCAGCAAGAGCTCAGGTATGTTTCGTAACTAAAAATTTATTAAGGAAACAAATCCAGTGCTGCAAATGGGACAGAAAGGAGAGATGGGGTTTCCCACCCACCCGGTCGTCAGCCTTCATCCAGGGGAAAGGATCTCAAAGGAGAGGCCAGGGACCCTAGACCCCAAAAAGCCCAGTCTTCTGAGGCCCTGGGGGACTCACAGCCCCAAATCGTCGGCCGTGGCTCTCCTGTACAGTTCCCCCTCCTTCTGGCATAATCTCGGGCCTCCGGGAGGGCACTGCCTTGCTCCCATCCTCTGGGCAGGCTGTATAGTCAGATGGGGGTGCTCTGGGGGATTCCCCCACTGGTCCCATCAAAACTTACTCCTGGCTCCGCCTCCAAACCCTGTCTTTCCCTAAGTCCCCCTCCATCCCTGTCCCTGGGTTGGGAGAACGCTTTCCCAGTAGGAAGCCTCCTGAGTGAAGCTTTGAACACAGGTGTCAGCTAAAGAGGCAACAAAAAACTCCAAGGCCAAAGGGCCCCTGGGTCAAGTTCTTCTAGGGCAAAGCTAGAAACAGGGTGCAAACTCCAGGCTAGGCAACGCTGCTCCCAGGCACTGGCCCACCCTACCCTCCCTCAGGCTGGGCTGGAGGAGCCTGGAAGTATCCCAGAGCACGGGGGCCTGGGAAAGGTGGTCAGCGGCAGGAACGCTTTCTTAGGTTCCTGCCACAGGTACCGCAGGAGAAGGATTCAGAGTGAGAGCCTCCATGGCAAGGAACTGAGGGGCCAGGAAGGTGAGGGGGATCAACTAGAAAGAGAAGGAGGGTGAGGGGGATGATTCAGGAGGGGGAGAGGGAGGGGGAGTTGAGAAGAGTCTGAGGAAATTTTGTAAAGTGGGAACTAGAGCAAAAGGAAGGCCAATGGAGGGAGACGGAGCAGGCAAAGGCCACCCAGGAAGCATGGGCCTGAGAGCAGATGTCCCTTCCCTACAGACCCATGACCAACCGAGGGGAAAACAAGTGGCCGAGTACAGTGGACCCAGATTGGTAAGGGCGGGAAGAGCAGCGGGATGGGTGTGTGTGTGTGTGGCGGGGGGGGCCTAGGGCTGCTGTTCAGAACCCAGGTGGGGTCCATGGGGGAATCCAGGCCTCAGGGGGAGAGAGACGCCCTGAGCGCTCTCTTCATGGCGTGACCAAAGCCTCTTGGACGCTTTCAGGACAGGGGCTCTGAAGATGAAAGGGACCCGTGATCTCACCTGCATCTGATGGAAACTCTAACCCCCTGCCCCATCTCCAGCTGAGAAGGTGGCTGAGTCCCCCGGCTAAGAGGGCTTCCCCCAGCCCTTGAACCGGCCACGGGGAGGGAGAAAGGCTGAGCACGGGGTGGTCGGTCTGGCTCGCCCACCTGCTGTCACTGCAGCCGGCCACCTCCCTGCTAAATCCCGGCAGCCCAGGAGGGTCCCAGCGGCTTCCGCCCGGCCCTTGGGAGGGGCTCTGTGCGGAGCAGCTGCCCCCACAGCGCGGCCACGGCGTGGGGGGAGGAGGGTGGGTTACTGTCTGGGTGGACTGGTGGCTCAGGCACGCGGGCATCTCCTGTGCTACTCTGGGCGCCTGGTGGCCTCTCGGGAATGGTTCCGTGGGGGTGGGCCCCGCTCTGGCCCCCTCAGCCCACCTGGGCCCATGTGAGGAAGGCCGGGATGTCCCGCACAGGCACATTCCTGGTCAGCGCCTTCACACGCAGGTTCCGGTCATCCGTCAACAGCACCACCTCCCGCAGTAGCCGGATCGGCTCCTCTGTTGGCATGAGAGCGCAGAGGGACTTCGCTGAGGGCAGGCGGCAGAGGCACTGGCTGCCTCCCTCTTCCGGAGGGAAAGCAGTCCTGGGGGCTCAAGGCCAGCCATATCTTGGCCCTTCCACAGGTCCTTTCCCTCGTGCGGACTATCAGCCGAGGGCGCCCCTCCCCTACTGGCTTAGGGAGGGCCACGATGGGCCAGGGCTGGCCTTCTGCTCTGGACCCCCACCTCCAGAGTAGGGCTGTGCTGCCTCGTGCCCTGAGAGCTGCCCGACCCGCCAGCCTCCGCAAACCCCTCTTCTCAGGACCCTGAGCTGAGGGAGCAGAATCCGCCCTCCTATTCCTTCTGACGGCACGACTAGTCCTGGACTCAAAATATTCCTCTCCTCTGCACATCTTCTCCACCCACCCCCCATCCCCCCCAAGGCCGGCAGATCCACGCTTTAGGTATTCAGAGGTAGAAAACTCAAGATGGAATACAAAATGTATCCAGGGCTCCCGGGAAGTGAGGAGAGGGGTTAGCTCAGGGAGCTCTGAGGAGAGGAGGGCAAGGGTCCCGGCAGAGCCCAGCCAAGGTGGCCCTGAGGTTAGAGCCAAAAGATTCCCTCTATTAAATAAACGTGATCCGTGTGTACGGTAAAAACCTCTAGGTACAGAAAAAGGAAAGGTAAAGTCGCATCATTCTCCCTGTTCTCTCCCTCATGTCTCTCTGTCTTGTTTCCCAGGGTAGAGCTGTGTATGTTTCCAGATTTCTTTATGCACATTTACAAGTATATATACTTGTTATATAAGCTTTTTTTCTATAACATTACAATCATACTCACCGTACCTACTTCATTCAAATTTTAAAGATTTTAAAGCTCTTTCTATATCAGCACAAACGGACGCACAAACGGATAGCCTTCGTTCTTTTTAGATGACTTTTTAAGCAGGATATCTTCCCCCACTTCTTTCCCCCTAATTCCCTAACCCTTTAATAATGTATCGGGGAGAATATAAACTGGGGCCAAGCACTCACACAAGTGACATCCCCACCCCTGCTAAGGCCCCTTGGGTGGCAGGTCCACTCCTCAGGCCCAGGCTGGGTGTTTGCTGACGGAGGTCCAGCAGACAGTGAGGCACAGGAAATGTCCTGCGGGGCTTGCTGACTGCGAGGGCTGGTGGGGCTGGGGGACTACAAACATCCATGCCAGACCTGAGCAGTTTCAGGCTTGCCAGCTCCAGGCAGGGAGGCTGAGAACTGGCTGTCAGCCTTGGGAGGAGTCTGGGGGGAAGAGGGAGGGAGAGGCTCGTGGGGTTGATGGCGGTGAGAGAAGGGGAGAGGCGGAAGGAGGGTGTGGTGGGAGGTGAGCAGCTGTGGCAGACAGAGAGGGAGAGGAAGGCAGCCATGGGGAGAGGAGATGCTCTGAGACTGCTCGGCTGCTTGGGCCTGGCCCCTCGGGGTGTGTGCGGTGGGGCGGGGTGACGTGCAGTGCCATGTGGGGCTCCCAGCGGGCTGCCCAAGTCTGTCCACAGTCCCACTGGTCCTGCCCTGGGACTCAGACCAGGCGAGTCCCAGGCCTTAGGTCAGCCAACCAAGGCCCGGCATTGCTGGCAGGGGTCTGCAGGGGTTTCTGTGGATACTTTGAGACATTTTTAACAATAAACATCCTCTGTTTTGACACTGGTAACTTCACTTTGTTAGAAACCAGAGACTGTCATCTTGTCAGGCCCCATCCGCCATAATCCACATGATTTTAAAATTCAACATCGTTTACACATAAACATTTGGTGATGGTTTCTCTGTGAATCTGACAAGTTAATCTGCTAAGAATTCACACTGACAAATGGGGTTTGATTACACCAGCCGTTGCTGATGTAATTCTGATAGGGGCGGTCCCCAGGATGGCAATGGGTTCCTGTAGGCTGTTTGGGGTGAAGCTGGGGGGGGGGCGGGGGGGGAGAGACTAGGGCCAAAGCCAAAATGTGTCTCTGCTAAGAAAGAAACAGCTCTGAGGCTGGGTGGGGCCACAGCAGTATCTGAACCGTACTTCCCAACAAGGCCTTCTGCACTCCTGCCTACCTCTCCCTCAGAAGGTGCCCCTCTAGGAAGCTGCCTGGGAGCAGAGCCCAACCTCCTCTCTTGGGCTCAGCCAGGGCTCCTTTTTACCACTTGAATGCTCCGAATCTGGCCCTAAGGGACAGTACATGCAAGCCACGTGGCAGGACCCCTCTGAAGAACAGCAGCTGTGGGCTCATTACCAGCCTCAGGTACAGAGACCTGGGCAGCAGTGAGGGGCTGCACTGAAGTGGGTGGGAGGAGGGCTGGAGAGAAGACAATCCCCAGGCCAGCCTAGAAGCCAAGGCTAGGAAAGCAAGCAGAGACAAGAGATGGGTGACAACTAAGAGAAAATGACAAGAGGCTACATACACACAGACACAGACTAAATGGTGAGAATTATCAGCTCTGCTGATGACACCGAGATAGGAAATCCTAGGAATTCCTTCCAAAGAAAGAAATGTCAGAGTCCTGGGACCCGGGAGCAGAAAACACCTGAGCCTCGCTGACTCTGCGGGGCTGCGGGGCTGAGGGGCTGCGGGGCTGCGGGGCTGCGGGGCTGCGGGGCTGAGGGGCTGCGGGGCTGAGGGGCTGCGGGGCTGCGGGGCTGAGGGGCTGAGGGGCTGCGGGGCTGAGGGGCTGAGGGGCTGAGGGGCTGAGGGGCTGCGGGGCTGAGGGCCTGAGGGGCTGAGGGGCTGAGGGGCTGAGGGGCTGCGGGGCTGCGGGGCTGCGGGGCTGCGGGGCTGAGGGGCTGAGGGGCTGCGGGGCTGCGGGGCTGAGGGGCTGCGGGGCTGCGGGGCTGCGGGGCTGAGGGGCTGAGGGGCTGCGGGGCTGAGGGGCTGAGGGGCTGCGGGGCTGAGGGGCTGAGGGGCTGAGGGGCTGAGGGGCTGCGGGGCTGAGGGCCGGAGGGGCTGAGGGGCTGAGGGGCTGAGGGGCTGCGGGGCTGAGGGGCTGAGGGGCTGAGGGGCTGCGGGGCTGAGGGCCTGAGGGGCTGAGGGGCTGAGGGGCTGAGGGGCTGCGGGGCTGAGGGGCTGAGGGGCTGTCTCAGAGGCGAGATGGCTCTGGGTTGAGGGTGAGGTGCTCAAGCATCTGGAAGAGAACCTCTGGTTCCCAGATGGGATTCTGCTCACCAAAAGGGTTTTGAAAACTGGGCTGAGGGCTCAGTCCACAAGCTCTCACCTGCCTCCAAAGGGCTATGTCACACAACCAGAGAGACAGGAAGGAAAGGCCCACTACTAGGTGGGGAAGCACTTCCACCACCACCCCCGCCCCCCCTACAGGGTAAACATTCACGGATGAATTGAGAGGATGAGCATGGCCAAGAACAGGGAGGTGGGCCCCAGGGACCACCAGGGACTGTCCTCAGAGCGGCAGAGGGCTGGGCTCAGGAGACCATGGCCAGAATAAGCTACACTGAATCATAAAGACATCCTTGCTGTCAGAGAACTCACCGAGGACCCAAGAAAGGAAATGGACGCATGCACAGTGGGAAAGTTCACAGTCTAGAGCCCAGCTTCCTGGGCTAGGCCCATCCCTAGTTGGCCGAGGGTCCACCTGAGGTGGGGGAGTTGTGACAGGGAGGTCTGACTTCCAGGAGGGGAGGAAACTGGGCTGGCCTCAGGCTTGTATCAGGCCTGAACCCTGATTCCTTAAACTTCCCAGGCCAGAGTCAGTGGAGGGACTCTTCCCTAGGGCTGAGGAGGGTAGGACAAGGTAGGGAGGGGAAGGGATGGTCCCGAGGCAGAGGCAAAGCTGTACCTTTGCTGGTGGGCATGAAGTCCTTAGCTTTGTCTTGGCAGTAGTGGAGGCAGCAGGAGAGGATCAGGTCATCATTGTTGCCCTGGAGAAAGACAGGATAAGTGCCAGCGGGCAGGAGGGGGCGCCATGCAGAGGAGGCACAGGTATGCTCTGCCTCTGGGGTCCTGGGGAAGGTCACTTCCCAGTGTCCCTCCCAGACATGCCCTGGCCCTGCTTGGCCAGGTCCAACTGTGCCAAGAGTGATCTAGGGGACAAGGAACTCCCCCTCCTGGGCCTCGATGGTGGCTGTCCCCTCGGCTGCTCCAGCCAATTGGCCTTCCTCTAGCCCCTCCCTCCCGGAGACCCTGTTCTGAAGGCTGGCTATAGGTGCTCCCTTTCTGCCCTGGGTCTCACCAGCTGGCCAGTGATGTCCTCACTGCGGAAGGCGATGGATTCGAGTTCATTGCCACGGCTGGTCAGGGCCCGTAGGCAAGAGTCCCGACTCTCGAATCGCTGCTCGAGGAACTCAATGGACTTCCGGGCCTTTTCCTGCACCACACGGGCATAGCCCCCAGCCCGGTGGTCTGTCTCCTGCCCCTTGGCCAGGCCGTCCAGCTCATTGATCACTGATGAGACACAGTCCCGCAAGGAATCAGCCTCAGCAATCAGCAATCACGTCTGTCTTCGCCCGAGGCCTCGCTTTCCCAGCCAGCCCCTCCCCAGACCACAGAAGCCATCCTGCCCCACAGGAGTCTTCCAGTGAAACTAGGGGATCCTGGGGGGCAAGAAATGCCCCAGACTTTCCACAGTGTTCTATCTTCTTTCTGCCTCTTCCCCTGGGCCCCACCCTCCTCCTGGGAGGAACTTACAGGGAGTTTCTGGAGCTGCTGTATTCAGGGGAAGAAACCTGGCCCCTCTATCGCATTCCTCAGTTATAGAATCAAATCGAGAGGGTCCCTCAGGAGAGGCGAGGGTATGTAGCGGCTAGAGGAAAGAGGCACTCTCCCTCATCCGCCTGGGCCCCCACCACGGCAGTCCAAGAGGGGCCCAGTTCCATGCCCACCCCTGCCAGAGCGCAGGGAGGTCACGAGGTGGCAAGTGGGGATCACAGCCTCACTCGCAAGGACCCTGCTATTCCCCTAAACCCCTGGCACATCTACCTCCTCTGATAGTGCACGTGTGTGTGTGTGTGTGTGTGTGTCTGCCTGCCTATGTGTCTGGGACACAGCTTCATTTTCTGGTGAAGATTCTTTCCAAAATTCCAGCCAAAAGCCTGAGGTCAAGTGGGAAATATGCACTCCTTGGGGGCTCCGGGAGAGTTTGGGGTCTGAGGCCTCTCCTCAGTGCAGTGATTCACGGCTCGGGGAGTCGGCGTGAGCATGCTGTTCCATGGTGAGCCTGGCACTCACCGTCTGGGTATTCAGAGACACTTTCTGGAAACGGCCCATGTGGGAATACACACACACAGACACACACACACACACACACACCATGCCTTCAGCAACCTGAGGCTGCAGTGTCCACACACACACACACACACACACACGCCATGCCTTCAGCAACCTGAGGCTGCAGTGTCCACACAATGTATGGCTGAGGTTGCGGAGTAGTGGTGGATGGGTGTATGGTACAGCAAACAGAACATCAAACATGAAAAACTGGTATTCTATCCCAAAATCTGCTTTCCTGATTCCAAACTAAACAGGCTTCAAAGGGGAAGCTTGTTTGTGCTTCTGCACCAGGCGGGGCTTTGCGAAGCTGGGGTCAGACCTAAGGAGCACGGAGCAGGTTAAAGAGCACAAGAAACAAGCAGAGAAGGCCGCCGGCTTAACCCTTCGTGCTCTGCGCACAGGGCGCACAGGGCAGGACTCCCCTGCGGCGCCTCGTTGAACAGGAGCCCCCTCTACAGCCCCTGAGAGCCAAGGCCCTGCCCAGATGAGGACGCTTCAGAAAGGCTGACCTGGATGCCGTGACAGAGTTGGCATTTCCCAGGGCCCCTGGGGGTTGACCATTTATTTATTCTCTATCTACCTTCTCCTCTGAGTTTTCTCATATATTTGCTCCCTCCCCACTGAATCTGGCTTCCCCCACTGAACCATAAGCTCTTCAAGGCCAAGGGCTGCAGCTCTGCCTTTCACTGGCTCCCTCGGGAACAAGAAGACTGAGCACACAGTAGGGGCACAATCGGTGCTGGTGACCAAGGGCTCTGCCAGCCTGGGATGGTGTCTGAGGCTCCTACCAAGACTCAGGGGGCTCCTGAGATGTCAGCAACCTCTCAGTTACACCATTTCCTGACCGTCTAGCAAAAAGTGACCAATTCACTTTCTTATCCCTGAAAATCTCCTGGGTAGGAGAGCACAGGGACATGCTATCCTGAGAGTTGCCCCACCCCGGGACCTGCTGAGGGTAGAGGGGAAGCTGGCTCTACCTTGGGCAAACAAGCTGCTCTACTTTTGAAGAACAGAAAACCTTCCCTTGGGTCTAAGGGCCTGGGTTGAAGAGGCTCTGGCCAGGCCACATGGGGAGGGGGAAGGAAGACAGGGAGGGTGGAGGCGGGACGAGGGCTGCTTCAGTGCCAACATTCTCAGGTGGTGCTAACGTGTTTCCCACAACCCCCCAGGGTTCTATAGCCTCTGCAGGGGCGGATGTTTCCTGCCCTTTGTTTCCACCCTCATCTGGCACTAAGACACTAGGGACTGGGAGGGAAGGCCCAGCGGAACATCTTGGCATGAATGTCAGAGGTGGCTTGGCAGGCAGACTGCCAGTCTGGCAGATTTTCCAGAGGACAGGGCTCCTAAACTTGCTCCAAGTGGCTGGTGAGAAGGGGACATTAAAAAGCCTGGGCTTGCCAACCATCTCCCAGACCCTCTCCCTCCACAGGATAGCTATCAGTGATATTAGCTGTATCAGTTATATCAGACAGCAGCCCGGAGCCCAGAGCACAAAGCCCATCCTGAAGCTGACCTACCACAGGGCTCCCAGAACCAGAGGTGCCTCAGACAGCCCTCTGGAGATAGCCCAGCTGGGCTCCTTTGGCCTGAGGGTGGAAGCAAGCTAGCTGGGTCCTGAGATGCTGACCCTGTACCAGCACCAATGACCAGACAGTGGTTAAGAGCCCAAGTGGCAGGAATCCACACGCGTGAGCCAAGGGCTTGCTCTGGAGGGTTTCCATCAGCCTGGCCTTAGGGTGACATTGGCCAGAAGAATGTTACCTCGAACCAACAGAACGATCATGAAAAGCTACAAGACAATCAGACCAAAGGCATCTAAGCACTTCAAAACCCTCCCAGCCTCCCTGCCAGACCACCCAGCAGCACTGCCGCTATCTGCCAGGGCTGAGTGTTTACCAATAACGGGAACCAGCTTTGCTGTTTTACTGCAAGCTTTATAAGGATAAAAACAAGGGCTGGGCTCATGCAGCCTCTGGTTGCTGGGACACAGGAGTCCATTTGCTCAAGCAGTTTAAGCCACGGATCAGCCATAATAATTTGAACTGCTTTGATTATTAAACAATTTTCCTTGCCCCACACATTCCCTACTTCCCTGCAAATCCTGTCTTACACACACAGCAGGGTTCTGCCTGCCTGGCCCCCAGGCTGTGGGGCATGTGTGTAGAGGGGGTTACTGCGCACATGCAGGGCTGCTCTGGCCTGACTCACCGATGAGGGGCACCACCAGGATGTACTTCCTGCTCTCCAGCAGCTGTGCCAGACTGGCCAGGTGGTCAATGAAGCCGTTGGTGTCTGGTACGAGGAACAAGGGTCTGATCTCGAGCTCCATCTGCCTCATATGACTCTGGTCCTCCAGGACAGCCTACAGGGACACAGAACGGTGAGTGAGCCAGTGAGTGAGTAGGCAAGGGGTGGGCGAGTCAAGGCCCTGACTCCACGGTGTGTCAGCATCCTGCCCCTTCCCCCTCCAGAGAAACAGCCAGTCCCCGTCGGGACAGGCCCAAGGGCTGGGCAAAGCACTGCAACAAAAATCAGTGTAGACCAAATGGCTTGGGGAAACAGGTGTGACTAAAACCCCCGCATAGGACTGAGAAGGGACCTTGATGGTTATTAAAAATAACGGGTCTCTGAAAGTAAGACCTTGGGCTAAAAATCAGCAAGAGAGAGTTAGGTTCCTTGGATATGAAAGTGGTTTCACATTCGTTATCTAGGCAGCATATACAGGGGGTACTTCTCAACCCAGACACTTTTATGTATATGTACATCCCAAACAGAATTTATTTCAATTTACTTCACTCTGTACTTAAAAAAAGGAAAGAAAAAGAATAAACTCAAAGTCTATACAAAAAGAGTGATGCTGACAACTAATAATTAACACCGAAGTCTCCCACATCGGCAGGAGCCCACATGGTGGGATGGTTTAGGACCCAACTCACAGATGTGCAAAGACCACCATCCAGACTGATGAGAATCGTCACCATCTTCCCCCACCAGCACGGTGATCCCTAAACAGTAGTCTTCTGTGTTCTACCTGCACTCCTTTGCCACGATTCTGTACAACCTATACTCTTGTTTACTTGATGTTTTTCTTTAAATTGACTTTACGTCAACTCGTTTTTGTGGCTCAGCAAATAATATCTGTGGTATCAGGAGTCTGAGAGCCTAGGAATATGTTTACCAGCGCAAGCTGCATTTCTGTAATAAAGAGTCAGAATGTCTGCTATGCATCATTGAAAAAAACCCCTCACGTAGCACCAGTGGTCTGGGCACCACACCTCGGAAGGCACACGGCCTAGCGCCTGTTAGTCTTACAGATGTTCACATCTTTCAGGGAAGTTCCATGCTCATCGGTAAAAGCCCAATCTTCTCAAGTCTTCCAGGGCCTTGTGTGGCAGCAGCCTTTTGAGACTGGCTCTGGGTACACCTGTCACTATAGAACATGGTCACTATCGTGCTGCTTCCTCTTCTGGGGACCATGGCCAAGAAGCAAACTGATTTGCGGGCATCTGCCCAGACAGTGTGCTCCCTGTGTGCAGAGCCAGAGGGCACTGAAACAAACCCAGTAGGGGCCTGGCGAGCAGGTCCCAGCCCTGTCCTGCCCTCCCATGGCCTCCTGCCACACACCAACTTGCAGGGACAGAGACACAAGCACAGAGCAGGGGAGGAGATGTGCGTGCCAACTGAGATGGGGCCCACAGGCTGGGCCCTGGCCACTAACAGTCAGTGAGAAAGGTGATCAGGTTTCACTGGCAGTGACAGTAAAACTGAAAGGGCATGCCTCTGAATGCTGGGGGTGGCTCCTCTGTGACCTGCTGGGGACCTCTCCCTATGAGTAAGTCACTGCTGCCACTGCCACCACAGCTGGTGGAAGGCACAGGACGCTGGCAGGCATGAGAAACGCAGCTGAAGGGCTCGCCCGCTGAAGTCTTCCTACTGCTCGCACCTCATGAAGGGAAAGCACCTCCGCTGCAGGCCACCTTCCCAGGGGATGTGGGTCACTGGCCCTCCCTATGGGGCTGCCAACTAGAGGGTGACACACATTCTACCGAACTCAGCTTGGGCATTAAAAAAACCCCTATTTTGTATTGAGATATAATCGACATATAACATGTGTGACGGCGCGGGCATTTTGTGAGAACAGGACACGGTCCCCACTCAGGCTTAGTGAGCTCTCCCGTCTCTCTCCGCACAGAGGGCGCATCAGCACTCCTGCTGCTTATTTTCCCAGGGCTCGGCGTTCTCTATCCAGCCTTTCCACCGCCTGGAACGCTTCTCTTGGTATTATAGGCCCCTA
Organism: Eubalaena glacialis; assembly: GCF_028564815.1. Classification (NCBI taxonomy): domain Eukaryota; kingdom Metazoa; phylum Chordata; class Mammalia; order Artiodactyla; family Balaenidae; genus Eubalaena; species Eubalaena glacialis. The sequence goes on along the minus strand of NC_083734.1, from coordinate 14,064,133 downwards.
AACCTCTGTCTTTCTCAGTGAGAAGGGGCAGGACGAACCCTGACGCCGGCTGGGTCTGAACACAGCATCTCTGCCACCGTTCCGCGCAGACCCCTTTCACATCTTAGTTTTCCTGCCTCCATAAATGATCCTCTGGCCCTAAGGCTGACTCTAAGGAAGTGGCACTGGCTGCCCCTTTTACCCTGTGGGAACAATGAGCTCCTAAGACCTCAGACCACCCTTCCTGAAATGCTGGCCATGGGCAGGAGGGCCTTTAGGCCAGATGGCCGAGGGAGGCGGGGGGCTGAGCCCGCCTGGGTGTTTTGATGACAGGATGGAAGAAAGATCTAGGTGCAAGGTCCAGGGAAGCGCTAGCCGTCTGAGTTCTCTGAGCTCTGGCTCAGGGCCAGAAAGGTGAACGGAGGCCACAGCCTCTTTGGGAGGTGGCAGCCTTGTTAGTTCCCCAGGGGTGGGCGGGATCAAGCTGATGAGGGTGGTCAGAGCTGTGCTGCCACCATCCGGTCCCAGGGACACCCGCAGACAACTTCCCTTAACCTGGCTCTGCCCAGTGAGTCACTGCACAACTGCTTCCTGTTCCCCACATGCCCTCCTGGAGTCTCGGGAGATTCACTGAAGCTGCTCCCCCTTCTCTTGGGGTACCAGTGGGACTCTGGGGGGTCATACCTGGGTCAGGAGACTGGCCCAGTCCCCTTAAAAGAATGGCAGACACGGAAGGATTGGGAATCCGCAGCCCCTCGTCTGTGGGTGTCGGTGTTTCCGGCCCTCTCTGAGTGGCGCTGTGTGTGTGTGTGTGTGTGTGTGTGTGTGTGTGTTTGTGTGTGTTTAGCATTTGCCCTCCCAACTTTTCCAGATTTTACCCGTCAGATTCCTGGCAGCTGTGCACGGCGCCTGTGCCGGCCGTCACGTCCCATTCTGATCTCTGGGTCGCACGGTGAGAGAAGGACACAGGATGCGCAGGGAGTGAAAAAGTGATGTCGGTGGGGAGAGCGCCAAGTCCCCACTCACAGCCATGGGATGCTTGGGGAGAAGGGGGAAGCATGCTGCTGTGGAGTTCAGAGGCCGGTAGTGAGATTTATTTTTGTTTGTATGAGCAAAAAGCTGCAGAAGCCTCTGGTGGGGGTGAGGGGGGTGCAACTGGAATGCTGTGATTCAGACAGACTGGCCCTGGCCTGGAGTCAAGTGTGCTGACCCGGAAGGAGAGTTCCATAGGAACCCTTCTCACTGCAGCTAAGGCTGGGCCACAGTGGTCCTTGGACAGAGAGCTGGGAATCCTAGGAAAGCAAGGACATGTTGAATCAGACCAGTGGCAATAAGGACCATAAAGTCAGAAAGTGTGAAGAAGAAGAGAACTTAATTCTGCTTCTGGAAGGCGCTAAGTAACCAACTGTCTCTGAAGGACGGACGCATCCTTGAGCAAGGTGGTGGGGAACTGGGAAAGAGACAGTCCACAGTAACATCTGACGAGGAAGCTAACAGGCTTGGGTCCCCAGGAAGGGCTCTTTCACAGGTTAAGTTCCTTTTTCTAGATGGTGGGAATGATTTGGGGATGCCTGACCCTTTTGGAAATTGAGACACTGAGAATTACAAATAAAGGTAATGCAGTTAGCTCACACGGGAGTTGTGGAACTTGAAGAACTCAGATCACAAAGCAGAGCCAGATCAAGAGAAGGCCTTCTTAGGTCTTCCTTCTGCATAGGGCTACAAAGGGAGTGTAGCTGCTTCCCTCCCTCTACAGGGTGATGGAATCATTTATCCCTGGGCCTCTCTGGCCAGAGCAATGTCTTCACCAGAAATGAGAAGTCTGGTAACATAGCGAATTTCCACCCTCATCTTGTATGTGAAAGTATCTAGCTAAATGCCTGATACACGTATTAGTAACTTAACAAATTTCAGTTTCCTTTCTTTCTGCCCAACTCCATTTTTCATCTTTTATATATCCGGGGGGGGGGGTAAATATCTGGGGAAACCACTAGGGAGCAGAGCTGGAGCTGGGGAGGGGTGAGGCAGTGCACTGCTGATTTCTATTATGAAACTCGTGGTACTCTTGGTGTTTTGGTTTTTTTTTTTCCTTTTTTCTTTAACTATGTAGAGGTATTTTTAAAAAACAAAAAATGGAAAAATGGAAATGAAATATTAATAGGAATAGCTGGTGAGATAACCACCAGCAGTGCAGACAGGCATTCCTTTTTTTTTTTGGCCGCACTGCGCGGCATGAGGGATCTTAGTTCCCTGAGCAGGGATCAAACCCGTGCCCCCTGCAGTGGAAGCGTGGACCACTGGACCACCGGGGAAGTCCCAGGCATTCCTTCTTGAGCTGCAAAAACCAAAGGGCGCAGATTCTGCATTTGCTATGGAAAGCAGGCCGAGTCGCTGGTTTCTGTTAGCATCTTCATTTGGGGTGGGTTGCTCATGGGGAAGTTTCTGCTTAGGATCCCTTCTCTGGATGTCCAAAGTCAATACCACAAAGCTTAACACATACTTGCTATCTTTTTCAAGGTTATAATTATGATGATTTGCTTGCTACTTCTTACTGCCCTTTCTAGACAGACAGGGAATGGCAGGGCTAAGCATAACACCCCCGAGCTTGCTACAAGCAGCAGCCTAAGGGTATTCCAGCCAAAAGCCTGACCATTTCTGCAGGAGGACAGGACCCTGTGGATGCTGCTGGAACCAGGGAGGTGAGAATGGCTGGAGCAAGCTCTGGAATGCGCTGGAGTGGGGAGGGCGGCCGCCTGGCCCCACAGGCTGATGTGCTTTCCTGCCCTGGCGTGAACGTGCCCCTGGCCTGGTAGTGCGCTGGCTCCCGCCCTGTCTCCGACAGCTAGGAGCCAGGGCTGAGTGTCTGCCTTCCGCTAGATTCCATACAGGTGTGGGGGGCTCTGTGCATGCCCCATTGTTCCACAGCGGCCCCCCCCCAGCTGGGTGGCAATGTGAATGGGCTGCAGCTATATTTAGAGTGAAACTCCTGGGGCTACCACAAAGGAGTGACTGCATCTTCAGGAGGGTGGGTGGGCGGGAAGGGGATAGGGGAGTGAAGCTATTTTCAGAACACATGTCATTGCTGGCTACAGAGCAAGACTGTGGCCATAATGCCGAGGGAAACAATAGCTGTGGCCAGAGGAAGAGCCTGTTATGTTTCAGGTGGGATGTTTGCAACTGCTCAGGAAACCTGACCCCGCCCGACAGCAGCACAAATCACAGCAAAGCCTCGTGGAGGCAGAGAGGAGGTGGGGACTCACAGGGCCAGGGCCAGGGTGAGGTGCCAAGAGGCCACGCCTCAAGCCCGGAGGAGGACGGTCAGTGACTGCTTTGCCCTGAGGGCCTGGTTAGGAAAGAAACACTCCTGACCAGTGTCCCAGGCAAACCCTGTACCCTGCTCTGGTCTCTGGACGCCTCTCAAGAATGGCAACGGGAACGGAAAGAACTCGGGAGGAAAGCAGCAAGGTGGGCTCAACCAGCACAAGATGAAGAGCTGTCTCGGGCGACAGGCAAAGCCTGGGCTGAGCCGGAGAGTGCGGCCTCGAAGCCCTGGGTGGGCGGACTTGGCCCCCAGTGTCCGAGGCCTGCCGGGGCGCCGAGGCTCCAGCTGCACAGGTCCTGAGAGCTGCCCACACCCCTTTTCTGACCTCCAGTCGGCCCCCCTCACCAGCCTCTGTGCAACGCCGGAAGCAGGGAGGGACAGGCTGCGGAGGGAGGCCAGGCCTCACCTCCCCCATCCCACAGACGAGCTTAGGCCCGGGGGTCTCGGTGGGAGCGGGGAAGTGGGGGTGTGGCTACGGCCCCAGATCTCATTTGGACTTTACAGCCAGCATGGGGGCCAGGAGGATTTTTTTCAACCCCACCTTCACATCCCCTTCCCCAAACATGTGTGGTTCCTGTTTTGCTGCATCTGTAAAAGGCGCTGGGAGCTGGGGACTTGCCTTACACCTCTCGGTTAACACCCCTGGAGACTGATGGAGTTCGGAGCAGAGTAATTTACAGCCCATCTCTCCGATCTTAATTCACCCGATGCTCCTCTCTTCCTTATTGTATTAGTGTGACCCAGGTACCTGCCAACAATAATGGCCTCTCCAGCTAGGAGCCTCTCCCCCACTCCCAGGACAATTTATACCTTTTCCTTGGGATTTTCCCCCCTTAAATTAAACAAAAAGAGGAAAAAGAAGAAGAGGTTAACATGGGTTTGGAGCACTGCAGCCCCGTGGTTCTGGGCAGGGAGCCAATGGCCCGAGGGCACACACATGTGTGTGCTCTCCCAGAAGGGCCTTCACCGGCCCTGTTTTACAGCCACCTCGGCACAGACTCCAGGGTTCACGCATATGGCCAGACAGATGTGTCTGGCTTACGTTCAAGGCTGGAAAATGAAGAATTATGGAAGTGAAGGGCCCCGGGCATTAAACAGGGGGTGGGGAGAAGGGAAGGGGGGAATTTCTTCTCTGCTGAGAAATCCTCCTGTGGCTGTGAGGCTGGAGGAAGAAGGCTGACAGGAGGCAGGGCCGCCAGCAGCGGTGCACGTGGGGCCTGTTCTTAAAGGGGCCACAGCAACACCAGCCTGGACGGCCCGCAGCAGGCCATCGATGCCTGGCCTGAGCAGCCTGCTCCAAGGGAGCTGACAGGGAGAACTGGCTTCCGGGGCAGGAGCAGCTGCGGGCACCGGAAGCCAAGTCTCATATAAGGCCTCCGTCAGGCACCGCTTGTCACTGGAGAGGCTGGCCTGAACACTCTGCCTGAGACAGGGCCATGTCCCCTTGGTGCATGCTCCCACAGCATCTTGCACTTCCCTTTGGTCACAAGGCTCGCTCACACTTCGCATCCCTGACTTCTCCACGCCAGTGGACACTCTGGGACAGGACTTCCTTGCTTCGCTCCTGTGTCCCCTCACCACCGGCCTGGTAGGTGCTCACCACCATTTACTACATTGAGCGGAAGACACGTCCCTGATTCCAAGGAGTTCACAGTACGGCAGGGGGAACAAGTCCAGAAATAAGTGTAATTTGAGACGCGATATACGTTTCACAAATGAGGTATAAATCAGTGCCACAGGAACACTGAGCAGAGAGATGAATTCCTCCTGGGGGGGATCCGGGAAGGCTTCACTGGGGAGATGGGGTTTCATCTGGGGATTGAAGGAAGAATAGAATTTCAACAGGTAACAGGAAACGTGGAGCAGAAAAAGGGTACTCGGGCTTGAGTGAAGAGCAGGAACAAAGACGTGAGAGTGGGAAAGGGCAGAGCTGTCGGGGGACAGTGGGTAGAAAGGAGGGTTAGTGTTGTGCAGGCAGGAGGGCTGGAGTGTCTGGACAGGCACTTTGCGTGCACTGTCTTTCTGAGGGAGTTGCTGTTACCACTTTCATCTGACAGATGAGGAAACAGGCTCGGGGAAGTTAAATAATTTGCCCAATGTCATATAGCTGGTGAGGGCTCATGGGGGACGGGAGGAGAGGTTGGGAAAATAGACTGGGAACAGACGAGAAAGCCCTAGATGCCATAGTAAGGAATTCGACTTTATTAGCCAAGCAAAGGCACTGATGATTCCTGAGCAGGGGAGTGGCTCTTTTGGGAAGAGAACGATGAAACCACATAAGATGCGTTGCAGGCAGGGAGCCTGGCATGCAGACCGTGTACCACACAACTCCAGGAGCTGCATTCACAGACTACAAGGGAAAGAGAACCCCCTGGACTTGTGCAATGCAGGCTTGCTGGCTACAATCCAGTCAGTATCTGGACTAGAACGGCTGTAGTGGCAATGGGGATGGAGACGGGGGGGAATAAACGAGTGAACAGATAGGATCTGATAAGAAATCAGGCACGAGGGGTTAAAAGCCAGTGAGGAACTTAAGATGATGCTCTCGTTGCTATGAACATCTATGAACTCACGGAATGAAAATACTTGCTGAGGGCCAACTCCATGTGCTGAGACTAAGAAGTAAGAGAAAGGGAGGAGGAGACCAAGTAACAAATGGTGGTGAGGAAGCCCAGGAGGGTGGTGTGGTCACCAGACAGAGAGGAGACGAAGGTCCTCGTGTGCTGAAGTGAGGCTGGAGGGAGGCGGCTTTGGGGTCCAAAGCTACAGGGAAGTCAAGTGTGATGAAGACCCGACAAAGGTACTTGGTGACCTCTGATGCAATCGCCTCTATAACTGCTGGGCTGAGAGTCAAGAAATGGAGGTGGTAGTATGGACAGAACTTTTGGGAAGACCGATGGTGAGGAAGAAAAGAGCTACCGGACAGGAAGAAAGACAGCTTGCAGACGAAGCTTCGAGGGCCATGACAGAGGTTCACACAGACTGCGCAAGGGTGGAGAAGGCAGCCACGCCACAACGGCAGTGATGCTGGCAGAGGCTTAATTCCAACTGGTAGACTCCTATGAATACGTCTAAAGGACCATGAGTCCCAACTGGTATCCATTCCCCTTCCCAGGGCAGGGCTCTGTCTGATGAGCGGTCAGACTGCTACCAGATCACGGTGTGCCATGCACTATGCTGGGTGCTTTACGTGCACTGGCTCCTGTGGGCCTCACAGCCATTCCAGGTGGTAGGTGCTGTCACCAGTTTCACTCTGCAGATGAGGAAACAGGTTGGGAGAAGTTAAACAATGTGCCCAAAGTCACAAGGCTAGTAAGTGGCAGAGCCCAGCCTGATCAGGTCGGCCTGACCACATGCACTACGCTCCATGCCAAAGGCCAGAGGTGGCTGAAGAGAGGGCTGAAAACAGACATTCCTAAAGACGACTGACGCTTCCCCACGTATGCAGTTAGTCTTAAAGCAGGGAGCATGGCCGGCTCTTCCCCGTCTGCCCCGCGCCCTAGATGAGAAGAAGTGAGCTTACAGCGCAGGACTCAGACCTGGGAGAGCCATAAAGAAAAGCTTGTTGGAAGTGAAGGTATGGGTCCACGAGAGGGCTGATGGTGCAGGAATCCTTACGTGGCGATCGAGTAGTTTCTCCCTAGGGTTTAGACTGCCCTGTCCAGAGGGGCTCGGCCATTACGGTGGGAATCCAGACAAGCAGACTGTGGCCATGACACCGTCTCCCCCTGAGAATAGGTGTTCTCAACAGAGAATCCACAGCTTTTCCGAGAGTGTCTGGACAACGTTCAGGGGAACTTTGAAACCCCTGAAATTGTGTGAAAGGTTGGGTACGTGTGGTGTGTGTTCATAGGTCATCACTGGCGGAGAAGTTTTCAGCAGATTCTGAGAAGAACCTGGCCCTGCTTGCAGCCCAGGAGGAGGGAGACTCCAGGCACCAAACTAGAATTTAGTGGCAGAGGAGGAAAACAGGTGGTGGAACCAGTCCGGACACTGCAAGACTTCCTGAGTGAGAGGGTCCTGCTCATCCCTACTCCCATCTCCTTCATGCCCTGTACAGACCACCAGCCACACGGGAACCACCCTCCCCAGGCAGGCCCCACCTGGATCTTCTCTTGGCGACGTTGCTGCTCCGCTATCTTCCTGGCCAGAGCCAGCTTCTTGGCCCGAAGCTCCCTGATGTCATCCTCGCCCCCGCTGCCTTCAGCCTCCGAATCTTCCTCAAAGTCTTCAATCACCACGTCCTCTTCCTTTGGCGGTGGTGCAGGCCAAGGGAGAGAGGAGACTGTGAGCCCACAGCACAGACCGGACCCACCCTTCCGTCCCTCCTGCATCCCAATCCAGGCCTATCTGGACCATTCCATGCACAGGGCCCCAAGGTGTGTGCTTCCCCCAGCTCAGGCAGAGGCAGGTCGAGGGAAGCTGTCATGCTTCTCCCCCGGTAACTGCTCCCCTTTGCGCTCCAGGGCCCTCCACTTACAGACTCACAGATCCACACCCTATCTACTTCCATGCCTATACTCACAGCCCTTCCTTCTTTGCACACACTCAAAATGTCAAACTTTGGGCCCATTTTCATTTTGAAATTCACCAAAGGGGAAAACAACAGAGAAAGTTAAACCACCCAATTTAAGTCTAATTCATGCTAACGATCGGATAGGAATCATTCTGGCCAACAGCTGGGAGCTAGGCATGGAAGCTCCCCTGCCCCAGACGGCGTCAGGGAGCAGATGCTGTAGCTCAGCAGACCTTGCCCTGGTTTCTTTTTAAGACCACAGCCTGGCGGTGCGGGGGCTGGGGGCCCCATGATAGGAATTCACATGCCATGACCTTGCTCAGCTGCCCTCTGGGGGCCTGCACAGACTGGGAGATGTCTGGCTAGCTTAAGGAGTCTCCTGCCAGGCTGGTGGAGCCTTCCCCAGGGATGGCACCTCCCTGCTTGCAGCCTCAGCTCTTAGAAGCCACTACTCCCCGGGTGGTCCCAGGCTCCATCTCTCACTCTCTCACTTTTGGCCTTGGTCAGTAGAGAACATGCAGCTGCCCAAGAGAGCTTCCTTTGAGGGACAGGGTTAGCACGGGTAATAGGGGGTGACTTAGTAGGAGAAGATTCCTGGGTCTGAATGTTAACTGGATGATAATAATGACAATGATTACGACAATAACGGCTACCATTCACTGAGTGCTTATTATGAGGCCAGGTACCAGGTTAAGCATTTTTCATGCATTAACTCATTTAATACAATAGTCTGTACATAGATGCTATCACCATCCCTATTTTATAAATGAACTGAGGTCTCGAGAGTTAAACAATTTGCTCAAGGTCACGAAGCTAGTTAAGTGGCAGAGCAGGGATTCAAACCTTAGTGAGTCTGTTTCCAAAGTCTGTGCTCCTACCAATAATACCAAGCAGCATAGGTGCGGTCCTGGATCTAGATGGTAAGCTCAGACCCAGCCCTTTGCCAGGTCTCCCACAGACTCACAGGGATCCTGTTCCATACAGACTCTCTCTCCTCTAACTGTCCATCTCAATGATATTCTGAAGGACTCTTTTTGCGGAAAGTGGTTAGCAAGAGTGTGTGAGTGGGTAGGTGATGCTTTGTCTTAGGAGTAGAATCTAGGGGTGGGAAGACAGGTGTTCTGGCAGCATCCTTAAGGAAATGGATTCTGTTCTGCTCATGAAGAATGATGTCTGAAGAAACAGCTCCCCTTTCCTCTCCCAATCAGCTTAAGGGACTCAGTCTTGCAGTTAGGAGAGATGAGATCTCGGGATGGCGCCAGAACTGCCACTATCCTAAGAGGTCTCAGGGGTCTGGGATGCTGTCCGCAGTCACCACTCATCTGACAACGCGCGGGCTCTAGTGTCACAGGGCCCACTTTCAGAGAGGCCCAGGCCGTGGGAAGGAGGAAGACTCTCTCTGCACATTTACTTCCTGTTCGTGGGGTTAACCTGGACCAGAGTGAGTGGAGTAGGGTCCCTGGCTGGTCTGTGGGGGACACTGCCCCTGCCTGCTCTGACCAGGGATACACGGGGTTATCATGGGGCTTGGACTGAGCCTGACTGAGGTCAAAAGAGGGTCAGCGAGGCTTGTCTGAGGTTGGCTCAGCTCTCATAGCAAACGAGGAAGTGCAGGGTTGTGAAATTACACAGACCAGGGTAAGTAGGGTTTCCCAGGGGCCACTAACATAACGGAACCCAGGAGGCTCGTGGGAAAAGGAAGAAGTGGGCAGCATGGCATGGGTCACAACCTTTGTCTGGTCAATAAGCCTAAGAAGGAGGGAGAGAGAGTGTGGCGCAGCCAAGATCTGGGACCGAGAGCTGGTCTGTTCCTTGTGAGAGTGGAGGAGCCCCTCCCTCTGGGCATCGCCTGCTTCCCTGGATTTGGTCCTGCAGGCTCCTCGGGCCAGGGGACATCTCTTGCAGCAACCCTGGAGAGCCACCTTGCTCACCTTCTACCGCCCGCCTCAGCCTTAAAGCGCGGGTGAGAGAGCTGACCAGGGCGCTACCCCACCCATGCTTCCCTACACGGTGCCCAGGGCTTGGGTGGCATTGCGCTGTCCTGCCTGAAGCCTGGACACCTCGATGGCTTTAGCAACCCCACTGTCTCCTCCCATACTGACAGCTCATTCTTTTCCGTTACTCCCTGCCCAGGTTTCATCTGGAGAGTCTGGAATCATGGGCTCAGCTTTATCCCTGGAACCACCTCTATCCTGTGTCATCAGGGGTGGGGTGGGGTTCTCCAGCTATTCTAATGAAGCCCGTCCAATATTTTGCTGCTCTGAAGACTCTGAACCAAAGGTGGCCACTCTATCACTGCTTCAGATCACCAACGACAGCTTCCAGCTGACATCTGGCTTCCCTGGCCTGTTGCTGATTTCATCCCCACACCCCACCCTGCTCCACCAGGCGCTCGAGACTGCTGCAGGCCAAATGACTGTGCTGGCCTACGGGTGACCTGGCCTCTGGCTACAGTCGCTTGCGTCCCTTCCTTGAGTCCCGTGTTCTTTCCCACCTAAGTCCCCTCTGTCTATAATACTGTGGGGCAAAAAGAAGAAAAGAGTCAACCATCAGGCAAAGTGAGCTATGTGTGCATACACACCCAGACACCCACACCCAGACACATAGCAGGGCAGCTGGCAGCAACAGTAAGCACAGTAAACGCACGCAGGCACCGGCACCGACACCGTCCACACTCACATTTACTCAGAACCCACAGACAGCAGGGAAGCTGGCAGCAGTGTTCAACTTACACGGACACACAAACCCACTGTGCACAGAACCACGGTAACCATCACCCCCAGAAAGATACATACATGTACGGCAAGGCAAATGTCAGCGGGGTTTGGCAGGGGTGGGCACTCAGGCTGGCACGAGCGCGCGCGCACACACACACACACACACACACACACACACAGTCTGGAGTGAAGCAAGGGCTACAGGAACAACCAAGGGCAAACAAACAAGAGGAGAATTCCTTAATCACATCAGGATGTGCAGGAGGGAGGGTGGGAGGGAGCAACGGAGGGAGGGTAGGCCAGGGAGGGGGTGATTTTCCACACGGGGCCAGCAATGTCAGCTCTTCCTGTACGTGTGCTGGAGGCTGCAGTTCAGGCCTGTGCTGCACTGAGCTCCACACATCCATAAACTTGATCCTCGGCCTGAACCCTAACATCCCACCCCCCCCCAACTCCCTTTCCTAAGCCTCCAGAGCTGCACATTATTAAACTCTTTCTTTCCCTCCCTTCTCCTCCACTGCAACATTAAAAAGAAGCATCTGGAACTCGTAGCAGAGCGAGATGGGGGCACCGGGGTGGGACTGGCAGGAAGGGGCACCAGCAGAGTGCACTCTTGAGAAGCTGGCTGGTCACGTCAACATCGCCACCGCTCTGAGTGGTTATAAATAACCAGGGGTAGAGGCTGAAGCCCGGGCAGAGCAGCGCTGGGGGGATGGGGGAGCCTTCCTTCGGCCACAGCGGGCTCTTCCCGCATTGTACCTCATCTTCCAGTTGTTTTCCCTCTTGGCTTCCCATTTCCTTTCCCATGGTGTCTGGGACGGGTGCCACTGACACATATTTTCCACCCTTGAATGCCAGCAGAGGCTCTTCTTGTCCACAAAGGGCTTCCAGAAAATACTTCAGCACTGTGACCCTTTTGCAGTCGGCTGCAATAACCTACAGGGCAAGAGGGAGAAGAAAAACAGCATTTTCTGAAAGGGAAGATGAGAGACTTTGTTTGTTGGCTGAGGGGCACACGAGAAATGTGTCCACTGGGCAGGGAAGGCGGAGAGAGCGAGCGGGAGTGCGTGCGTGTGAGGTGAGGAGGAGGGCCGAGACCCTCTGAAGGAAGACAGTACCATCTCCCCTTAGGTCACCTCTCGGGGAGCAGACAACCCCCGGACCAATGACAGGTGTCCTCTGGGGTTTCGCCTTTCTTTTGCTCAAGTCCTGATATGAAAAAAGAATAAATTAAAAGTCTTCCAAGTCTGGTATCTAGCTGATAGAAGGAAGGGTGGCATGTAAAATATTGGCTGTCACAGAACATAGCTCGCTGGTACCCTCACTGCCGCTCTCCATTCTTCTCCCAGCTCCCCTCTCGCCAGACTCCCAAGAGGAGAACTTTCAGCCTGAGTGTGAAATGAATGATGAGGGCTTTCTTGGCTGTTTCATTTCACGCAGGTCATTTTGGGTTTCCCCTGACAGGTTCCTGCCCCACCTAAGAGCTTCTTACGCTGAAGAGACTGGGGTCCGGCAGGAAATTGTTGTCAGGAGAAGGGAGACAGGCAAAGCAGGTGGGTGTATGTGTGAGGGGTGTTTCACCAAGCTCTGCTCCTCCAGGGGTTTAGGCCATCCTGCTCCCATGTGGCCACGTCAGCACATAAGCCAGTGCTGTCAGAGAAGCTGGGGCTGATTTAGCTAAAATGAAATTCAGTATCTTGAGCAATCATCAAATTTGTAAGTGGCTCAGAGAAAGTTTCCATAGTCACCCTGTCTGGCGTCCTTCTCCTGCGAGACCTGCAAACCCACCTGCTTTGCACCTTCTCATGCCCTACTCTTCATCCCTGGTCTCTGGGGTCCTCTCCTCCCTTCTGGGAGGGCGCTCACCAAGGGAGAAGAGGGGCCCATTTGATCTGGAGCTCACAAGTGGTGAAGGCCGTTCCCATAGGGAAACACTTCAGTGGCCAGATATGTCACAGGGTGGCAGCCCCTCCATCATCACCGACTCTAGCCCCTGCCCCTTGACCCCCAAACCCCATGCTTCCCATCCTGTCACATGACAGGGACTTCCCTGGCTGTATCACACAGTAAAGTAACTAACTTGGAGACTGTCTTTGACTGCTTGCTCTTTGTTTCACAGGTGCATTTGTTATCGCCCGCGCCTGGATAATAACTCCACTGGTGGCAGAGACTACATCTCATACTTCCCTGGCAAGGGGTGCTAAGGACAAGCAGGGCACTCAGGAGGTTTACAGTAAGGGCTGACAGGCACAGGGGAGCTTGGCTGGGTACCAGAGGGAGCAGATGAGGCAGGTGTGACCCAAGTCCTCCAGGAGACGTGGAAATGAGCTCCCCTCTGGCAGCTGGCTGGCCAGGGAACGTGCAGCACACAACTGTCAACCCTGCGCTCCATGACTCCGTCCTCTGCCACCTCTCCCAACCTCGGAGTGGACCCCCCCCTTGCCCCACCAATGGCCTTGATAACAACTGAGGCCTGAATCGCAGGCTAAGTACCTCGACCACCTGAGAGGCTAAACCAAAAGGTGCTCAGCTACCCAGAAAAGGCTTAGGAAAGGACAGCTGTCTTGAGCTTGGGGTGCCCAGTCCTGCGCTTAAAAGGAGGAAAGAAGCGCTTGTTGGGCCGGCAGGTAACCGTGGGTTCCATCGCGTGTATTCAAACATGTGATGAGGAAGGCTAGAAATACAGAAGCAGGGGCTAAAAGGCATTAAAGAACAGAGCTGAAATGAGTAATAGCCTGGCAGGCAGCACGCACAGTGGCCTCCCTGCATCCCCAGCCTCTCACTTGCAGAGGAAACTTCTGCATTTCCACAAGACTGCCAGTTTCCTCTCAGTGGTCTAATTTTAACCACCTTGTCGTTACAGTGTGTGTCAGCCACCTGACCCCACTATGACCTCTGACCTTATGCCCCAGTTACTGCTTGCACTATGGAGAATTATGTAATGGGTCCAGGACTTTCCTTTTCGGTGTGAGGCTGCTGTCACTGAATGGAGAGGAGGTGGGGGTTAAGGGGTGAGAGGAGGACAGAGGAAAACCTTACAGTGGTCCTTGGCATCACCTGGATGGTGAGAGGTATGCTGGCACTCCTGCTGAGTGTGCTGCAGAAATCTGCCCAGGAGAGGAGAGTGTGCCCATGGGTGTGTGTGCTGACAGGCGGGCAGAATTCCTGCTGTTAGGGCATGGGCTGGATGGCATGCTGAGTGGCTCAGGAAGAAAGGGTGATTCCTGGCCAAGGGGGAGAAAGGCCACATGTGTGGACGTGGGTCTCCTGGAGACTGGGATTTCCAGGGCACAGCAGGACCCAGGGATGCAGACATCCTGAGCCTGCCTGCGGCACATCCTTAGAGGATCAAGGGGAGCTGTTATTCACGTGGACACCAAAACAAAAAGGAGTGCCACCTCCCTCCCCGGGCCCCTGCCCCCTATTTTAGTTTTCACTCTGGAAGGAAGGAACCTGATTTCCGGGGGATTTTGTCTGCTATGGCCATCAGTTCCTCCCTGAGGGCAAAGGAACTCCTGGATGATTCTCAAAAGGGCTTTGATCCAGCTGGGTCTCTGAGTGGGGTGTAGAAAAGAATTCTACATGTTTGGAGAGAAAAGTCACCCAGCCTTCTGGAAGAGTGTCCTCGCCTTTGCAATCCAACTAGCAGGGAGGATAGCCGATGTTGTATGGTCTCCTTAGGTTTCAAAGTGCACGATGGAGTGAGGAATGGGGTTTGAGCTACTGAGGAGATGCGGGGACTGAGGGGCAGAAAGTCTAGGGCTTGTCCGGGGCACAGAGAAACCCTCGGTCTCCAGCCTGCCGGCCTGTCTGCTCAAGCATTGTGCTCTCAGGTGGGAGGAATCAGCCTCAGCGGGGTGGATTCCTCCTAGACAAAGCCTCCAGCACTTGAGTTGGGGGAAAAAAACCCAGTTTGAATATGGTTAATAAGGGATATCATGAAGGAAGACGCCCTTTAAACCATTCACAGAGAGCCAACTCCAAGATGATCTCTGTCTGGCCAAGGACGACTTCCTGGTAGGAGAGGGGTTAAAGCTAGGCTCCCGGCTCGGAGAGGAAGGAGTCCAGATGAAGTCTATGACATAATCCCCACAATAGCTCTGTTCATGAGTACATTTTTCCATTCTATATCAATGAAAAACAGAGAATGTAAGTGGTATGTACATTATAGCTCTGGGCAAATTCTAGATTCTCTAGAGGAGAAGGATCTGGGCCGCAGAGGCCTCCTTCCTGGGCTGTTAACAGGTGGGGCTGGACAGGGGCTAGAGCTGAGTAAAAGGGCTGCTGGCCAGGGAACACCCGGGTAACCTGAGACCCGGCACCTTCTCAGGGGCAGTCACGGTCCTTCTGGAGAGACTCACTGTGTAGGAGACCATTGGGAGCTGCAAAGTTGATGGTCCAGTCAGCTCTGAAAGAAGACTGGGGCTGTGGGTCAGGGAAGGGCTGAAAGAAAGGCACCCAGAGAAAGCCCCTCTCCCTCCCCCTGAAGACGATCTGAGGCAGTGTGCCCCATCGGCGGGAACTGAAACCTCCAGCTTCAGGGCTCCAGCTACCACCCGGATCAGGTCCACACGCAAAGAACCAAGCAGAAAGGAAAACTGAAAGTGAGATGTGGCGAGGCGATGTGGGAGCCTGGCCTGTCACAGGCTCAGTTCCTTAGAGACAGAGAAAGTGAGCATGCACATGATAAGCGGAGGCTGGCACTTAGAGGAAGGTTAGGTCCTGAGGAAAGCAGGAAGAAACCTCTAGGGCAGGAGAGAAGAAGGAAGGCAGTCTGGGGTATCTTAGCAGTGGGCCAGTGGATGAGAAAAGAATGCTGTTCTCTGAAAACTGGTGACTTTCTACAGGTACTCGGCAGAGGACCAGCCCAGCCTGGGCAGAAATGCCTAGGAAGGAACAGAAAAAGAGGTCCAAGCAGTCTTATGGAAGGTGGCGGAGGGAGAGAGAGAGAAAAGGAACTGAGCACCAGGTATCACAGACGGATGTTAAGTGGCAAGACTTAACACCAGCCATGGGGAAGGGAGAAGAGCCCTGATCCAGCCAGGAAACGGGAGGGAGGGGTCAGAGAGATGAAGCAGGCCTCTGGATGCAAGCTCCAGGGAACGATGGACTCACTCCATCTTTACTGGGTCCCTATTCAAACAGGCCTCCTGGAAGGCACAAACACTACAGTGACCGGTTAGATTTTGCAAAATTTCTTTTTCTGAACTTTTGGTTTGGGGGAGTCAGAATTTAAATTTGCACTATCAGCCAGTTCGATTATTTTCTGGTTTAAAAAGTCCTGCTTGCTACTGCTCCTCTGGTTACAGAGAAAAATCACATGGCTTTTTCCCCCACAAACTCCAGTTTACAGGTTGTTTTTCTTGTTTCTCTAAATGGTGCCAATTATTCTCACATTTGTTGAAACCTTCAATCAAACTTTATAGCTTGTTAATTTTACAGAATGTCCTTACAGCAAATAAGATGCAGACAGAAAAGTGAGGCCTTGCTGAAATTATTAAGAAATCTTAAAATAGCCTACAAATCCATTATCAAGCCTGGTAAAATACAGGCTGCTTGGCTGGCTTCTGAGGTCAATTAGCAATGGGTTAATAATCATCTCTAATGAGCCCAGCCTACAGGATTGGCTACAAGAAACTGAACTCAGACTAAAGTGTTTTCACAAACTGAGAACCTCTAGTTATACACGACTCGCCTTCACAGGAGACTGAAGGGTGGGTAGGACGATTCTGTAGTGGCCAAGGGTGGGTCAGCCTGAGAAGAGGTCTGCCAATGAAAGTTCAGACACAGGGAATCCTCTGGAGCTGGAGGACAGAGGAAACAGTTTATTCACATTCCTGGAGGAGGGGCTTCCAGGCAGGAGGGAAGCTGGCCACGAGGATGCACATTCACTCTGAAGACAGAGGCAGTAGCTTATGATGGGGAGACAGACACTCCCAGCCTAGATGAATCAGGACGACTGGTACTGATTTGTTGAGAGGGTCACAGGTCAGAGGGGAGAGAAAGGAAGAACCTGGCAGGCACTGAATGACAAAGTGGACAAGGAGAAAAGGCATGGATCCTTGTGCCAGACACATCCTGACAAGCCCCGGGTACCCTGTCCAAGGGCATCCACTCAGCGGGTCACTTGTTCCCCGTCCCTGCAGCAGCAGGACTGCATTTCTTTGCAAGGCAGCTAAGCACAGCCTTGCCCTCAGTCACTTTTGATCCCAATGTCCAGACTCAGCTGTCCCTAGTCCTAGTGCCAGTTGAGGGGTCAGTGGGTCACAAGATGAAATGCTAACATCGTCGGCCAACCCACCCCGCAGTAGCTATACCACTCCACGTGTCTGGTCCCAACAGCTGTGTTTTCTTCTTAGCGGAGGCAATGTGGGCTGTTACCAATCAGCTGGCAATGCACAGATGCCTGTTCAGAGTGGATGGCAGCCTGCTAGCCCCACCCATACCTCCCCCCACCGTGTGTGTGCGCGCGCACGCACTGGTCTTACGTGTCCTAGAGGGGGGGTGGGTGGGAACTGGCAAATGGTTAGGTGGGAAGATTTGGTGGGGGTGAGGGAGAGGCTACTCCATTATTTTTATTGAAGATTCCAAAGGGTAGGGGTACTGAGAGGGAGATTATGTTCACACTGGAAGGAGAGTTGGGAAAACAGAGGAGATGTGGAGCATACACTGGTGGTGAGAAGTTAAGTACAGAAGGAAAAACAGGTCCATTCTGGGAAGAGGCAAGCTTAGGCAATACAGGGGGTCGGTCAAGAGCCTGGGCTTCCTAGTCAGAGATCTAGAGTTCAAGTGTTAACTGCCACTTCCTAGCTGTGTGTCCTTAGGCAAGTTACTTAATGTCTCTGAGCCTCGGCTCAAGTTGTTTAAAAGAGATAATGCATATCAAATATTTAGCAAGGTGTCTGGGCTCAGAAAGTGCTAAGTAAATGAGTGGCTATTATGTTTTTTCTTCTTTGCTGCCTCACTCTGCTCAGAGACAGGAGGGGTACTCTGCCTGACACCACTGAGATGTGTGGAAGCCAGGCTCAGAGGTAAGGAAGGAAGCATGGGGCAGGCACACAGTCTAGGGCTGAGGGGAAAGGCCCTGGAATGCTCACCTGGCTGTTGAAGCTGCTGAAAGTTTATTTTGAGCTACGGTGTTGGATCCAGGTTGCTGGACAAGCCAGTTGGTGGAGGGAAGCCCCGGCCTCTCTGCAGCTGCCCCCTTCCTATTCTCTACAAAGATTCCTGGACCTAACCATGGGCATGCGTACATTCTGCAGGACTCCAGAGGGGCCCCCAGGGCATGGGCTGTAAGACAAGCCCGGCACTAAGGCACACATCAGAAATAAGGTCCTGCGGTGGACATCACAACCACCTTGCCCATCTGGCCCCTTCACACGGGGGCGTGGGCAGCGACTCTGCCTCTGTTAATGGCATCCTCCTTAAATGAGACCAGCTGGATCCTTGCTCCAGGTCTTTCAATACAAGAGAAATGATGAGAAAATCCTCTTCATGCTCTCAGGCGGTATTTTCTACCCACCTGAATTTCCTGAGCTTGGATATTCTAAACAAAGGCAGAGAGGAGTCTTGGCTCTCCTGGGCAGAGGACAGCGGGCTCTTCTTGAACTGTTCCCTCATGGAAAGAAACTATTTTTTTCTGGAGCTCTAAGCTCCGGCTGCACGAGCAAGGTGCATTCTCAACAGTGAGGGCGTCGTCGAGAGCAAGCTATAGGCAGCAGTAGCTCGGGCTGCGGTCCAATCTGCTTCCCCTGCAGAGGCTCTGAGAGCAGCCACCCGCACTGGCAGGGGCTGGGCGGATACTGGCACTGCCAACACAAGCCTTTCAGGTCTGGCTGGCTTCAGCTGCTCTGAAACCTGGAGCACAGGCACTGGGGCCCTCACTCACTAACCAGCAGGGGAGGCTACAAGCTCAGCCCCTGGGGAGGAAAGGCCTGAGTCTGTCTCAGTCTGCAAATATCCACATGCAGTCTGTTTCTACACTGCCGGTTAGTTCTGGGCCAGGAGCACTGTCTCTTGTGCTCTGGTCGCTCTGAGCCACTTTCTTATTTGCCTTCCAGACAGCCAGGATCAGGAGCCGCCCCTTAGGTTCGTGTGCAGACTCCTTCACCCGATCTGTTCCTAGTTTTATTTATCTTATGTGTGTGGAAGAATGCTGAGACCTGCAGCATTCAACACATCCAGTCAACATTCAATTCAACAAATATTTACTAGGTGTTTACTGTGTGCACTAGGGCCCGTTCTAGACCCTGAGGATTCAGCAGGAGGGGGGTGGGGCACATTCAGAGCAGGTGCATCAAAGACTCCCAAGAGAGAAATACGCCCTCTCCCCCGCCCCCATTACCTACAGCACTCAAAAGGGCAGAGTTCTCATTCCTCTTCTCCTTCAAGAGAGGAGGAAGAGGCAGCCCGGGGAGAAGAAAAGGTCTTTGTAGAGACTGGGCACACTGCTCCTTTATCCCTTTCAGGCAGACAGGTCCTGAGGAAGTCAGGATGGAGAAGTCCCTTGGGCTCAGCCTTAGTACCAGATGAAATCCCAATGTCTCTCAAAGCTCTCCATGATCTGTGCAAGCCCTCCCCACTGTACATCACCACGGCCCTTCTTGCTGTTATTCCCTAATCCCCAACTCCAGGCCCAGGCAACCCTGCTCAACATTCCCCTGTGGGCCATTTGCCCCCCACCCCCAGCACCTCTGAGACTTTACAGATTATTCCCCGAACCTACCCAACCTACAAGGCCTTTACCTTTATGCAATCAATTCATTCCCTCACCTTCCTTTACGTTTGATAAAAAGTCTTTCTTTCCTTTTCTTTTTTTTTAATTAATTAATTTATTGGCTGTGTTGGGTCTTCCTTGCTGCGCGTGGGCTTTCTCTAGTTGCGGCAAGTGGGAGCTACTCTTCGTTGCGGTGCGCAGGCTTCTCACTGCGGTGGCTTCTCTTGTTGCGGAGCATGGGCTCTAGGCACGCAGGCTTCAGTAGTTGTGGCATGCGGGCTCAGTAGTTGTGGCGCATGGGCTCTAGAGCGCAGGCTCAGTAGTTGTGGTGCACGGGCTTAGTTGCTCCGCGGCATGTGGGATCTTCCCACACCAGGGCTCGAACCCATGTCCCCTGCATTGGCAGGCGGATTCTTAACCACTGCGCCACCAGGGAAGCCCAAAAAAGTCTTTCTTTTCAAGAAGTCATTGTCCAGCCCACCAGCCCACTGTCCACCAATTTTTCCTAAGGCCCTGCTATGTGACATGCTAGACATTTCGGGCACACAAGAGAGAATAAGGCAGATGCAGTCCTTGACACTTCACAGAACTTTCAGGCCATGGAGGGATTCCACAGTAACCTGGCACTAACCTCTTCCAAATCCCCAGTTGCCCCTCCAGCGCCTACGGGCTAGGCCTACACGTCCTCCTCTTCTCCGACCTCATTAGCAGCCCTCAACACCTGTATCACTTGGATGCCAGAAAGTGGGTTACCAGTCACTCAGAGCCACCCTAGAACCTCTGCTACAACATCTCCCAGTGATCCAACCCTTTCTTGAGTATGTCAGGTGGAAAGGATTCAAGACCCTGGGGAAGCTTTTAAAACCATCATCCCTTCATGTTTAAGACACATATAAGTAATTTTTATTATTACATACTTAGCAGATTTTTTTCCCTATTAAGTTCCAGTCCTGACCATGCTGTATGAGAGGTCTGTTACTGTCTTGAGTCTCCAAGGGGTTCATTGCCTAAGCGGGAACCCATTCCACTTTTGGACTTTTCTCGTCGGTGGAAATGTCTATCGCTTTTAAGCCCAAATCTGCCTCCAGTGTTTCTAATCCTGTTCTCTGGGCCACAAACAACTCTAACTCTGCTTCTACCTGACTGGCCTCCAATTTTTTGAAGTCTGCTATGTTATACCTTCTCTAGGCTAAACAGTTCCACTTCCTTCCACTGTTCCTCACTTCAAGTGTCTCCTTAACATCCTGCTTACTCTTTCGCTAAGACTTTCACTGAGACGAATGTCTCCTGGAGGGAGTGCCCACGTGTGATTTAGCAGCCCCTCCTCGTTCTGTTCTGGACACCTCTGTGAATAGGCCCAAAAGCATACATTTTGTTGTTCACCACTTTGCCCTAATGACACATTGTGAGCTTTTAATCAACAAATCCCCAAAGTGTTTTCACATATGTGGCTAAATAATATCTTCGCCAACCGCGTGCAAGCCCTCCAGTAACTATTTCCTTTTATAACATTCCTTCACTGAGGTCTCCCCATGCTATAAAAAAAACCCTATTATTTAGTATTGTGCCGCACGCTACTTGCTGTGTGCAGCTGACTTTCTGGATAAAGTAGGATTTTACATTTATTCATATTTGAGTTCATGTAATTATTTACTTCTTTCATTGTAGCCTATCAAGTTCTCTTTGGATCCTCAATTTGTCATCTGAGAATGTATTCCTTCTGAAGTTCATGACATCCACAAATTTGATCTGTTTATGCTTCGCAATATCTTTCTCCTATTAAGCTGTCCTGTTTTCTCTCCTGAGTAAGACTCTTGAGGACAGGCACTGTAATTTGTACGTGTGTGTGTGTATTTAAAGAAAAATCTATCTGCAGCATCTACTATACACTATGGGTAGTCGGACAACGTGGATGACTGATCATGGGAGGCTGACGGCAGCTTTGGGACCTTAGGACAATTCCAGAGGACATCATGATCATGGAGGGGGTGCCAGCCACACTGTATACCGTGAATCACGCTCCTTGTGTTGTGCAATGCAAACACCCTGGACTGGCTACTCAGAGATGCTTTTTTCTGCTTCAAGTGATGCTCCCCACGGAGATTTAGGCTCCATAACGAATGGTGCTCTCTTTTGACAGGCTGCCTACAGAGTTTCTAGTTTGAAATAAGATACCACAAGAAGCCAAGCTCTGGGCATGTTCTGCCTTGTCTTAACTGCAGGCTGCTGCCCCAGGGCAAGGTACAACACACCTCAGCAAGAGGTGAGACTTATCTTCTTCAAAGCACTGATGTCACGTTCTGAGAAAAAAATTACACCTGTATCTCGAGAATCCCCACAGCATATTAAAAATATGGTGAAGAGAAATTCTGAGATTAGGGCTGAGGTGTGAGGCCACTTTAAGTTGTACTTTCAGGTCCTACATCTAGAATCCTGAGTCTCAAGTGGCCCACGCCTCATGGCTGGAGACAAGACAAGCTTTGCTAACTAAAGCTAGCTAAAGTCTATTTATAGTTTGATAAGGTATAAGTAAGCCAAATGTCTGGCATATAGAAGATCTTCAATAAATATTAGTTCCCCTTTCTTCACCAATAAGCACTAAAAAGCATTTAAAAAACCACCTGCATCTGAATCACACAGCGAGCTTGTTAAACAAGCAGATTCCTGGACACCACCTTGGACTAAACAAATTATTTTTTCTGGGGACAGGGCCCCAGAATGTGTACTTTCAATAAGTGTTCCAGGTACTTATGAACACTGAAGTTGTAGAATCACTGCTTTAAAGGCTAGAAGACTAAGTGAAGGTGGTCACAAGTTTAGTCCACTCTTCAAGTGCAACTCTAGCTAAGGTACAAAAGAACACGCTACATTTTTCATGGCAATTCTGGAATCTAGGAGTCCTCAGCACCTTACAAAGCAGTTACTATTACATTCAGATAATGATAAGAGAGATGAAAAAATAAGTTAAATGAGATTTGAAGCCAGATGAAATGACTTCGTAGGCCTGTGTTCTTGCCACCACCTCACCAGAGCCACTTCCTGCGAGAGCACCACTGGGGCTTCTAAGGCACAACAACAAAACCCGCCGCGTGCTCCTCTACGCTTCTCAGCCATGGCTAACACTAAGTGAACGGCTGCCAGTGCCAGGCACTGTGCCAAAAGCTGACATGCACCACCTCATCTAATCCACACAACAGCCCCATGAGGTAGGTGCTGTCAAATACCTCGATTTTACAGATGAGGAAATCAAGGCACAGAGAAGTTAAGTAACTCGCTCAACTTTAGGCAGCCGGTAAGTGGAGGGGCTGGAAGGTGCCTCTGCTCCTAACCAGCGTTCCAGCTGCCCACAGCTCTCGATGGGTCCAGAGCATCTGCCTGTGCTTCGGGCAGAGACTCTCACAATCTCCACAAGGGGAAAGAGCTGATCATAAATTCAAAGGGGGCAGCCTCTTGCTGCCGATCTTGTGAAGACGGAACTCCTTCTGGGCTTGCTGCACTTCTCTTGGGCAGCTGACCTGCCATAGGTCTAGGGAAAGCAGGGTCTAGAGGAACGTTCACTTCATGCTCTCCTGTGTGATCTTCGGCAAGTTACCGAACCCTGTTTGCAAAATGCAGGTGATTCTCGAGATCTCTTTCCATTTTTAAAGGTTTCTATGACTCTGGGCAGTCATCTTGGAAAGGAGAGGAAAGACGGTTCTGCCTCTGACCTTGATGCTGGAGCTCAGCTCTGTCACAGGGGACAGTGCCAAGAGCTGGGCTTGGCCTTTTTGGAAGGAAGGGCTGAAGATTCAGAATCTGAACTAACAGTGAGAGCCTGGAGATAATTCATGATGGAAAAAGGTGGTATAGGTTCTTCTCATACGATAAGCCACTCAGGAAGACTTGGAGGGTTTTATGGAATCATTAGCACAGAGCTCCCCTCTGGCCACAGAGCAGAGGAAGAAACAGCAGACCAGTTTATAAAGCTCCAGAGCGGAAAATTTCTGTTGGTGTCCAAACTAAGTTTTTGGCTTTCTGTGAGATTTGGAAAGACTTATACTGATGTTTTAATCACCTGTTTAGTGTTCTGAAGACTCTTGTCAGCAGCCTCACTGAGCCTGCTCCAGCAGGCAGTGGGAGCCACTGGCTCACGCGCTGTGCTCTTTCTGTGAGCCGTTTCTTTCCCATGGCCATCTCTGACACCCTGCAGCTCCCTCCGGGCCACTTGGAGGGTACAAGCCAAACCAGTGTGCCCTGTAAGAGGCTGAGGACAAGGTTTCTGGATCACTTCTCACCAGATTCGAAGCCAGGAAGGGCCCCTTAAGAAAAGCCAAGGTGCAAAGAGGTAAGGAGTGGTCTCTGGAGATCAGTCGGCCAGCAAGGCCTCTGGGGTGGCACAAAGGAAACAGGCTTGCCTTCTAGGAGAACTACCGTCCAGACATTCTAAAGCCCTTGGGTACTGATCATGAAAGAAGTTCTCACAAGTGAAAAAGAAAACTGAACAAACTCAGGGCAGGGCACGTTGTAGAAACAAAAACTCATGAGCATGCAAGAAACCCATTAAGGAGGTTCAGGGTAGTGGCACGCAGAACAAGTCAGCATTTTACTTCTTCTGCAGTTTTCATGGGTCACCACTTCTCAGTGGCTGAAATATCCCATTTTTCTGGGAAAGCTGTGGTGGAGATGAAGTGGTGGCTGAGGGTCGCTAGGCATTATGCTATTTCATCTGATTATCACAGTAATCCTGGGAGATAGAAAGAGGAAGAAGAAACTGGAGCTTGGAAGAAACAAACATCCAGTCAGTGGTAAAACGGGGATTTGAACCCACATGTGTCTTACTCCAAAGTCTGTGCTCAGTCCATTATACTTTGTAGCCTGTCTGGAAGTAATGGTACTTTTGGAGAAAGGGACCTACTTCAAGTCCTTTTTACTGAAGGGTATATCCACCTCCCCACCCCCCCACCCCCCACCAGCTCAGCACTAGCCCAAAGGCCAGCCCCCAGGACAAAAGAAACAGTTCTGATGAATTCACATTTAGATGAACACGAACCAAATGGGAGCTTGGCTAAGCTAAGGGCAAGAACAGAGATACTGAAATCAAAAACTTCTCAGGGTACCTGGCCTAAAAGGAGTTCTATCATCCAGTTCATTTCATTTCCCTGGACACAGCATGGATAAGACCTCACCTGGTCAGCTGATGAGCTGAACGAATATGGGAAACTCGTCACTATTGGATGCCAAGCTAAAACCTACGCATGAGTGTCCCCAGAAAGTTCTCTGCACTACACAGTCTTGGACTCTGGATGGACTGTAAAGAGGAAAGTCCATCAGAGAGCATGGGGACAAGACAAAGGAAGTCAAAGTTCCCTCCTTCCACCTGGCACCCAAAGGCTCCACAAATCCATCAATCTGAGAAACTTTTACTGTGAGAGCGACAGGGTGCGTTGTTCATCCGGCAATCCTTGATCCTGGAGCAATATATGAAGGCAGGGAAGAGAAAGAACAATAGTTTCCTTCTCAGTAGAAAGACCAGGATGAGGGAGGCGATGCTGATTTCTGACTGAGTTCTCAGGGAGTACTTCCCTGCCACAGAATTTTCTCTTTCCTTCTCTTCTGCTCTTTCCGGGGGAAGCTTCTTCAACTGCCTGCTCTCTCCAGCTGAGAGTTAACTTCCCTTTGCCTGACCAGACCACTCCACAAATGCCATCGTTCCTTGCCCTGTTATGCCCAAGTTCAAGCAGATAAGCCGCCAACATGGCTTCTAATGGAGGAAGGGAGGGGCTCTCTCAAGGGAACTCGGCTTACTGAGGGAAAAGAGACTCGCACAGCAGCAAACGGCACACACTGCCCCTCCTCAGTGACCTCGGAGGATTCTACTTACAAAGGCTGCAGTTAGAGAGGGAAGAGGGAGAAGGAAGGGAAAGAGAGGGAGACCATGACCAGAGAGGTCGTAAGTCCCACAGGAATAACGGCGAGGACAAGGAAAAGGCCGTCTTGTCACGAGGACAAAATTAACCAGACCCATCTGATTATGACAGAGGGAAGGCAAGTGCTGGGATAATGACTGGGGGAAGAAGCTCACAGACCACTGTGTACATGGGGAAATGTAGGAGAAAAGTGTTCCAAAGCTGATGACAAGGCAGACAGGAAACTTACATGTCCTTGCTGACAGGAAAGAAAGAGTGAAATTCTGGGTCTTCTCTCATCTGCAGGATTTCTAATAGGCGTCTGAAGTTCACCCTCTTCCCAAGGATGTGCTGACAGCTGGGAATACTGCCCTTCAGGTCAGGCAGAGCAGGGATCTAGACCTCTCCAAGAGTTCACAAAAAGGTTCAGTAAGGATTCAAACCACGATCCAAAACACAAATGGGACTGCCATTTCCTGTTGGGTTTCCATGCTGTAAAAAAGTGGGGGAGAAATGCCAACTACAAAGTGCTCTGCCTCCTGTGGAAAACGGAGTGCAATGGATCTGGCTCCAGTTCTGACTTGTGAATCTAAGTGAGAACTGGTTGCTAGCTGCTAGAGGAGTATAGTGTTAGAGAGACATCCCACCACCCCACCTGCCAGCCTTTCTGCTCATGTCCGTGGACTGCTAGGGAGCTAATGACAAAGTCGTCTCGGGCCTCCGTAGGAAGGGCAGCCTTGGACTTTGGCAGCTCCTCTGGACCCCAGTTCACTGTCCTGTGTTCTTAAACAGCTTTGATGGAACAAGCCATCTGTGGGAGTTATTTAGTTTGGAACTGGAAGAGGGTTAGGATGTGGAAAAAATAAACTGAGCAGCCAAAGGATGGGGCCAGAGAGACAGAGAAGGCAGGTGGCATGTTCATGGGACTATGTGCCAGGGCGAAGAGGAGGGTGGGACTGCAGAAAGGAATGGTGCCGAAAGGAGGCCAGCATGAGAAGTGCTGGAACACCCAGGACAGTGTGATTTTATTTCCAAAGTGGTGTTCTGCTGTTCTCCTTCAAGGGCTCACAAACCCTCACTTGTGGGTGTCCATTACAAGAGAATCCTGGGATAGTATAACTGTAAGCACACCTGATTTGCCATCTGAAAAACTACCTGAATTCTGCCTAATTTCTTGCTGGGCCTGTATCCTAGCCTAAAAGGCAAATCTAGCAGTTTTTTGACATCCAAAGCCACAAGATAATGGCAAGAGCTGAAAGGGTGGAAAAGGGAGATGGTGGAGGATCTGAGGGAATCCTTATGAATTACAGAAAACAGCAACAGAAGCTGCAGGGTGATCTGGGAAGATATATAGGAATCTGGTGCAGAACTGGACTGAACCTGGTCATTTCTTTGGAGTCTTCTTAACTGCCCCCTCCAATCACTATAAAGAACATATATATATTGAGAGAGTTTTATTTTTAAAATATATTTTCACTTGTGTTATCTCATTTAAACCTTACCAAAATCTTAGGAAGGGACTATTCTCATCCCAGTTTCACAGAGAGTAAATTCAAGCCCAGACGGAATAAATAACTTATATGGAGTTTTCTTATGATCAGAATGGAGCAGAATGAAGACTATGATTCGCAACTAGATTTTTAACCAGATTTTTCTGCAGGTCATTCTGGCAAAATGGCATTAACATTGATGGTATCTCATCTGATCCACTCCTGATCGCCAAGCCTACGTAGCATATCCTCACAGGATTTGAAAAAGAGATCAGAAAGCTGCTGCTAGAGTCTATTTCTGATTCTTCACTAAATCTTTCCAAGTCATTAGTCTAAGAACAGGCTTAGAGACAGTAAGCCAGCAACTCTGAATGCTGTTTACTTAACTTCTGAAGCACACACACAGAAAGACATACAAACAATTATAAACTACTTAGTATAGTTTCAGTGCTTCGTACTGATAAGACAGAGAGACAAAATTTCTGTACCAGCCTGTACTAGGGAAGCCTACACACA
This sequence comes from Eubalaena glacialis, assembly GCF_028564815.1. Taxonomy (NCBI): domain Eukaryota; kingdom Metazoa; phylum Chordata; class Mammalia; order Artiodactyla; family Balaenidae; genus Eubalaena; species Eubalaena glacialis. The sequence continues at coordinate 14,036,992 of NC_083734.1, read as the reverse complement.
GCCTAAACTTTTTTTAAATTGACAACACAGAGCTAAAACTGAATCCTGTCACTGAATTCTGTTACTTAGCCTAAAGTCATTCTTGCTGCTGACAAAGCAGAAAAGAAGTTCAATGACAGCATCTCTTCTAGGAGGCACTGAAGATATGGTGGCACCTGGGCTTCAAGTACCAGGACAAACTGAAGCTGTTCAGTAACACGTAGTTTAAACACGAGGCACATGGTAAAAACAAACAAACCAACCAACCAGAGAGTACATATGGCTGAATTTTAAAAACAATCTTCCCACCTCTGGTTTCTAAAGCCTCTGTTTCCCAGCCTGGTTGCCAGTTTCTGGTGTGGCCTGCAGAGATATTTATACATATACTGCCATATATGATTAACTATGGACCTATACCTTTTAATACTTATTTGTTTGTTTATTTATTTATTTGGTTGCGCCAGGTCTTAGTTGTAGCAGGTGGGCTCCTTAGTTGCGGCTCGCCAGCTCCTTAGTTGTGGCATGCGAACTCTTAGTTGCGGCATGCATGTGTGATCTAGTTCCCTGACCAGGGATCGAACCCGGGCCCCCTGCATTGGGAGTGCGGAGTCTTATCCACTCCGCCACCAGGGAAGTCCCAGACCTATACCTTTTATATACATTTATATGAATGGTGATACACGTTGCCACTTAACAGCGTATCTTAGAGATTATCAACATCATTTGGGAAGCACATTTCATACCAAATGCTAAAGATCATCAACAGCAAGGTTCTGGAACAGATCCAGAAAACCAACCATGTTTATTGCAACAGAATTTCTCTGTGTTGGGATGACTGAAAGACCCAGCAAACGCAGCAAAGAAAAGCAGACAGAAGAAAAACTGTTCATCAGTAAAGTCTGTCAGTCACCATCAGGTCCAACAGGCCTGGGAGTGGTCAGCAACAACAGACTCCTCAAGCAGGCAGGGTCTCAAATGACAATAGGCTGGGCAACAGGGACTGCCTTTACATATCCAAAAAGAATGTGGAAAAGTACATTATGCGCTCCAGTCTGCATGCTGCCCGGAAAGGGCTCCCACACCAGAGCAATCAACAACAGGAGGGTCTTCAACAAATCTGAAGGCCAGAAACAAACACTGTAACACTTTTTAATGTGAAAATTAAATTGTGTTAATTACATCTCTACACATAACCCAGGTGTTATGGCAAGAGGCGCCTGGTACATCTGAAGGCTTTGCACTGTCTGCCAGTGCCAGTCTCCCTATCAGGGGTTACATGCAGATACCACAGAACGGCAGGATATTTGAGGTGTTTCAGGCTGATCTCACAGTCTGAGGTTCTGCCGTGTGACAGTACCCTATTCCAGGGGTCAGAGTACAATAACTCTTTGCTCCTTAAACTGTACTTCCTAAAACATTTTCAAGTATTCTACTGAATTCATTCAATAAATATTTATTAAGCATCTGCTATGCATAGCAGGGCTTATTTAAGACACGAGGGATACAGCAGTCAATAAAATGATGTTCCTGTTGTCATGCAGTTTAACATTCTTGTGAAACTGAGAAACAAGCGAACAAATACAGGACAAGTAGTGGGAAGTACTAGGAAAAAAATAAAGTAGGCTAAGAGGGACAGAGAGTAACAGGGTAGGGGACAGTATTGTTATTTAATCTAACACGGACAGAGAAAGTCTCCTGGATAAAGTGCCATTTGATCAGACGTGAAGGAGTGAGCCACAAAGCAGAGAGGGCCTTACCTTCTGGGTACCTTCTTGGGCAGGTAACCAGAGCGCCAGGGAGCCCCTTCTCTCCTAACAAGGGTTCCCAGCTATGCAGTGTGAAGGAAGGGGCATAGGCTCTTCTAGCTCAGCCGAGTGAGAGGAGAGGCCTTTCAGAGTGCATGCAGCTCGCACGCCTTCCATGCAGTTTCTGGATAGTTTCCATCACAGATGAGAGTTTTATGTTGAATTTTAAGTTGACCACAAATATTTAACTTCCCTGGACCACAAATGCAGTATCTTCTCTGTGGTTTAGCTGGCACCAAGTGCATATTTACGAATCTCTATATGTCTGTCTGTTATTTAAATTTCTTATAGAAGTGCCAAGGTCTTTAGTTGTGATTTATCCCCTCCCATTCCATATAAGTGGGTCTGAACCCTGATCAGGCCTAATTCTTGGAGAAAGGAGATATCTTTACAATTGAAGCTTAGGGTCTTCCTAGTTAAATTTCCTATTACTACTTTCTTTAAAAAATATTACTGGGGGGTCTATTCCAGGTTCTTGTATTTGAATTACAATGTAAAAAATTTTAAATTACTGTTTTTTCCACAAGAGAATAAAAAATAAAACTTAGAAAATCTACATACTTTAGCTACATTAAAAGGAAAAACAAACAAAAAAAGCTATGCATAAAGAGCCCCAAACTTCTAAATGTGTACTCTTATTTACTTACCAATTCCTGAGAATTATAAGCAGTGCTAGAGTTACAAAGAATATAGGAAACAGTCCCTGCTCCCCAGCTGGGTCTGCAACAAGCTGGCTTGGGAAAGGGCTCTGGCTCCACAAGAGCACAAAATTCTGGGTCATTCCGAATCCCAGGGTCAGTTTCTCTTGTCCAACTGGCAAGAAAAGCCATGAGGCATTTTTATTAAATAAAGGCATACAAGCAGATCGTCCGAAACTCATAAGTTTCAAAACAATCTCTCCTACCTCATTCTGGGTATCTGTCATTGTCTTCATCTTCTGCAGTGCAGCTTACTGGGACTCTGGGCTATGGTTCTACTCATATTCAGGCTTCAGGGGGTGGGGAGATACCAAGCTGCAGAGCTGAGATCCAACACAGAAAGACCAACGCTCACCTTCATAAAATGAATAGACTTTCAAAGTATTCAACGTGGAAGCCTAGAAACTCATTTAAAGGGGGAACTCCCTGGCGGTCCAGTGGTTTGGACTCCGTGCTTCCACAGCAGCGGGTATGGGTTTGATCCCTGGTCAGGGAACTAAGATCCTGCATGCCATGCGGTGCGGGGGGGGGGGGGGGAGGAAAAGAAACTCATTTTATAAGAACTATTTTTTTTTAAATTGGAGTGTAATTGCTTTACAATGTTGTGTTAGTTTCTACCACACAGTGAAGTGAATCAGCCATATGCATAGACACATCCCCTCCCTCTTACACCTCCTCCCACTCCCCCATCCTACCCAACCAGGCCATCACAGAGCACCGAGCTGAGCTCCCTGTGCTATACAGCAGGTTCCCAACAGCTATCTATTTTACACATGGTAGTGTATTTATGTCAAACCTAATCTCCCAATTCATCCCACCCTCCCCTTCCCGCCCTGTGTCCACACGTCTGTTCTCTACGTCTGCCTCTCTATTCCTGCCCTGCAAATAGGTTCATCTGTACCATTCTTCTAGATTTCCACATATATGCGTTAATATATGATATGTTTTTCTCTTTCTGACTTACTTCACTCTGTGACAGACTCTAGATCCATCCACATCTCTATAAATGACCCAATTTCATTTCTTTTTATGGCTGAGTAATATTCCATTATATATATGTACCACATCTTCTTTATCCATTCATCTGTCAATGGACATTTAGGTTGTTTCCATGTCCTGGCTATTGTAAATAGTGCTACAATGAACATTGGGGTACATGTCTCTTTTTGAATTATGGTTTTCTCACGGTATATGCCCAGTAGTGGGAATGCTGGGTCATATAGTAGCTCTGTTTTTAGTTTAAGGAACCTCCATACTGTAATTGTAATTAGAATGGCTTTAAGTACATGCGTCTAGTTATTTTGTCTACCCTTCCAGTTTTCCACTGAAATGACTGAAGAAAAAAAGAAAGAAAGAAAGAAAGAAAGTATATATCAGTACTAGGCAACCACATACCAGAAACTATGAGGAATTTTCTACAAGACAAACTGCAGATGGGACTGGAATGAGGAAAAGAACAACTGATGTTCAACCCTTTGCCTGCTTGATAGGTTCATAGATGAGACTTCAGCTGCCATACCCCACTGATGCCCTTTCCTTGGAGCAACTAGGCCAAGAGCCAAGGTGGGTTCTGACACACTTAGAAGGGCACAACTGGATCCCACCAGGGTATCACAAGAAACTTAGCAGCTGCTGGCTTACAACTGGTGTGGGTGGCCGCATGAGGCAGGAGGAAGACAAAGCTGAGTCTGGCTTCTTAAAGAGGCAAGCGCCCCAGAATGAGAACACTAAGTTGGTCTATTACAGCAAACGGAGGGTTTAGCTCCTTGCCATGACTATCTGTAGCTCTAGTTTCCTTTCTACACTCCTCTAGGAGTGTTTAACGCCCGCAGTGTAAATTAAATGTTCCTCTTTTCCTTTTATCTGCACCTGAAAATCTTAACAGACATCCATCTGAGATCTCAATATGAACAAGTATAGACTGCCTAAAAAAGGATGGAAAAAAAAATCACCTAACATGCGAAAAGGTATTAAATTGAACAGAAGGATACCAATCTAAGGAATAAGTATCCCTCTAGAACAGTCATTGTGAAAACTTTGGAAACTTTCAATTTCACACTCAACAGTAATGGCACAAGGACAGATAAATAAGACCACTGGAACAGAACAGAAAGTCTACAAATAAACCCAAACATATATAATCGCTTGACTTATGACAAGCCACCACTGCAGGTCAGTGGGGAAAATTGACCTTTCAATAAATGCTCAATCTATGGGATATCTGTATGGAAAAAAATTAACCTTGTCTCTACCTCATGCCAAAAACAAAAATTAATTCGAGATGAACTACACACCTAAATGTGAAAGGTAAAATAATATAACTTCTAGAAGAAAAAAATAGAAGAATATCTTCATGATCTTGTAGGCAAATAGTTCTTAAATAGGACACAAAAAGCACTAATCATTAAAGAAAAAAACTGACAAATTTGACTTCATTAAAATTAAGAACTTGTGTTTATCAAAAGACACCATTAAAAGTGAAAACATGAGCCAAGGCAGAGATGGTATTTTTAATACATAAATGTATATCCAACACAGGACTTATATATAAAGAATATTTTAAAAATTATTCTATAAATTAATAAGAAAAAGACAAGCCATCGAAAGGAAAATGGGCACAAGTCAGGAACACGCACTCCATAGAAGAGGTATCCAAGTGACCAAAAGCAGAAGAAAAGGTACTCAAGATCATTACTCTCCAGGGAAATGAAAATCAAAACCACAATGAGATCCTTCTGCACACCCACCAGAATGGCTAAAATGAAAACCAAAACCAAAATTAAAACCAAGAGTTGGCAAAGGAAAGATGTGGAACAACTGAAGTTCTCATATACTGCAGATGGTCATGTATATTGATTGGTACAACCACCTTGGAAATCTGCTTGGCACTGTCTACTGAAGTTAAACATACATCTACCTTATGACCTAACAATCCCATTCCTAGGTATATATCAAAGAGAAATAGAGCATATGTCCACCAAAAGACATACATAAAAATGTCCATGGCCGCTTTATTCATAGTAGCCAAGACTGGTAAAAGAAACAAACTTTCATCAACAGTAGAAGTAGTAAACTGTGATGTACTTATACAACAAAATACTACACAGCAATAATGAAGAATGAACTACTCTTACATGTAATAACATGAATAAATCTCACGTAGATTGTGTTGAACAAAAGAAACAAAGCAGGGGGGGACTTCCCTGGTGGTCCACTGGCTAGGACTCCAAGCTCCCAATGCAGGGGGCCCAGGTTTGATCCCTGTCAGGGAACTAGATCCCGCATGCCGCAACTAAAGATTCTGCATGCTGCAACTAAGGGTCCCGCATGCCACAACTAAGACCTGGTGCACCCAAAAAAATAAATAAATATTTAAAAAACAAACAAACAGACAAACAAAAGAAAGGGTATGTACTATATGATTCCATTCATGTACAGTTCAAAAACAGGCAAAACTAATGGATAGTGAATGAGATCAGAATAACTGTTACCTGTGTAACAGAGAGTATTAATGAGAGGGGGCATAAAGGAGCCTGCTGGGATTTGAGAAATATTCTGTATCTTGATCTGGGTGGCAGTTTGCAATTTTTTTTTTTTTTCTTTGCAGGATATTTCTTTAATTCAGATCATGCAATTTTGGAAATAGGTATAAGTCATATTCAACAATATCTTTTATTAATAATACAGATGACTTTTTTTAAACATCTTTATTGGAGTATAATTGCTTTACAATGTGTTAGTTTCTGCTGTATAGCAAAGTGAATCAGCTATATGTATACATATAACCATATGTAAAAATATACTGAGCTCAAACTTAAAAGCAGTGTGTATTACTTAATGAAGATTAAACCTCAATAAAAAAGTAAAAAACAAAAACACACACAAAAAAACACACAGAGTAAATTGCATTTCAATCTAGATTTTGGCAGTCATATTAGAAAATGTTCAGGAAAAACTACAGGTAAGGTTATAAGCAGTCATATTAGAAAATGTTCAGGAAAAACTACAGGTAAGGTTATAAGCAGCAGTTAAATATAGTAATAGAAAACCAAATTAGTGAAACGAATGACTTCGTTGAGCCTCTTCTACAATACAAAAGAAAATATAGAGATGAAAATAATGGTGGGGGGAGTAAAGACGTGAAGATAGAACCCTAATCTTTAAAAGCTATTCCAGAAAGATCAAGACTGATAGGAGAAGAGCAATTATTTTAAAAAATGAGAAAGGAAAGGGGGGGGGGGAAGGAAAAGTAAACTTTCCTGAGTGAAAGAGAGATTTAAAGCCTGAATATTCAAAGGACATGCTAAGAAACTTAATAACAGGAGACCAACACCTTCATTAGAGTTGGCAAAAAAAGTGGGTTTTGGGGGCTTTGTTTTATTTTTTTTTTTAAATGAATCTGAAACTTCATTTGTATTCAATGGGAAAGAGTGCTGTGATCAATTAGTAATGCCTGTCTTTGGCACAGAAATGAAAGCATATTTATCAGACATTTGCCATCCTTGACCCAGACATACCCTGGTTCAGTCTTTAATTTCCAAGGACAATGAGAAAAAATAATCCTGTAAGCATTAAAACAAACAAAAAAACAAACAACAAAAACCCCACACAAATCTGACCGGCCTCAGACTTTTGTGCCCCCAAACTGCCCCATTCATGTAGAAGGGCAAAAGACAGACATTCTCACATAAACTAAGACTTAGAAACATAATAAACATTTTTCTTTCAGAAAAAATACTACTTAAATATGTATCCCAGTATAACAAGATATTAGAAAAAAAATTGAGACCACTGTTTAAAAAAAAATCAAGAACATCTTCAACAAATAAAAGGCATTTTAAAAAAAAGGGAGGTGCACACCGGTCAGAATGGCCATCATCAAAAAATCTACAAATAATAAATGCTGGAGATGGTGTGGAGAAAAGGGAACCCTCTTGCACTGTTGGTGGGAATGTAAATTGATACAGCCACTATGGAGCACAGTATGGAGGTTCCTTAAAAAACTAAAAATAGAACCACCATATGACCCAGCAATCCCACTACTGGGCATATATCCTGAGAAAACCATAATTCAAAAAGAGTCATGTACCCCAATGTTCATTGCAGCTCTCTTTACAATAGCCAGGACATGGAAGCAACCTAAGTGTCTATCGACAGATGAATGGATAAAGAAGATGTGGCACATATATACAATGGAATATTAGCCATAAAAAGAAACGAAATTGAGTTATTTGTAGTGAGGTGGATGGACTTAAGAGTCTGTCATACAGAGTGAAGTAAGTCAGAAAGAGAAAAACAAATACTGTATGCTAACACATATATATGGAATCTAAAAAAAAAAAACGGTTCTGAAGAACCTAGGGGCAGGACAGGAATAAAGACACAGACGTAGAGAATGGATTTGAGGACACAGCGGGCGGGGGGGAAGGGTAAGCTGAGATGAAATGAGAGAGTGGCATGGACATACATACACTACCAAATGTAAAATAGATAGCTAGTGGGAAGCAGCCGCATAGCACAGGAAGATCAGCTCGATGCTTTGTGACCACCTAGAGGGGTGGGATAGGGAGGGGGGGAGGGAGATGCAAGAGGGAGGGGATATGGGGATATATGTATACATATAGCTGATTCACTTTGTTATACAGCAGCAACTAACACAACAATGTAAAGCAATTATACCTCAATAAAGATGTTAAAAAAAATAAATAAAAATTAAAAAAGGGAGGTGGGAAAACTGTTATACATTAAAAGACCCTTAAGAGACATATCAACCAAACACAAAGTATGAAGCTTGCTTAGATTTTAATTCTGACAAACCCATTGTGAAATGACATTTTGGAGATAATATGAAGAATTTGAAAATAGACTATATGATATTAACAAATTATTAATTTTGTTATGTATAATAATGTTATGTTATGCTAGAAAGAAAGCCTTACAAGTTAGACATATCTACTGAGTATTTTCAGTTATAATGAATGGAATTTGATTTAAAACCTCCAAGAACAAAAATCTGGCAGGGGGACGAAGAGAATGATTGAAAAAATATTGGCAAAATGTTGACAACTGCTTAATCTACATGGTGATTCATTAAAGTATTCTCTTTACTTTTCTTGTAGTCTGAAAATTTCAACAGTAAAAGGTAAAACCAAAAAAACCAAAAACAACAAAAACTAACCAAACAAAACCCAGGAACATAGTAGATAAATTGTATTAAAAAACAAATGGCATAAAGCAAAAAGAGTAAAAGATACTTAATTCTATTAAAGTGATGTTAATAGGATTCTGAAATAGTGCAAATGTCAAAAAGTACTCTTCAGAGAAAAGATACACAATGTACACACAATGTACACACACTGTAAAAACATTTAATGATAATAGGGTTGAGAGTATATAGTGGTTAATCTGGACCTACAGCATGTGTTTGAATTACTGGATGTATGACCTTAGTTAAAAACCTTAACCTATTTGCGTCTCATTTTTCTTCATCTATAAAATGGGGATAATGACAGTACTTACACAGGTAGAGTTGTTGGGAAGATTAAATCCTGGCACATTGTAAACCTTCAATAAATAGCTACTATTATCTAAAATCTCACTGATACCTATACTAACTAGGAAATGGAGAAGTGGTAAGACAAGGAGGAAGCAGGAAGTCCTACATTTACACATGGGGGTGCGTGTCAGAAACTGCTACTTGTTTCCCATTATCTGCTCTCCTTCTCTTCCTCTGTAATAAAACTCTTGATTTTTAGCTGTGCATATGGTCTACCTAGAATAAAAATATTTCCCAGTCTACACTGCAGCTAGGTTTGGCCACGTGACTCAGTTCTGGCCAATAGAATGTAGGCAGTAATGTGCATGAACTCCCAGGAAAGGCCCTTAAAGAAAAAGACATCTATTAATTTTTTTTTTAAACTGCATTCCTTCTTTAACTGTTTCTACTTCGCACAGGCTTGCATACAGATGAGGTGGCTGGCATTCCAATAGCCATCTTAGACTTTGAGGGGTCCTTGGAAATGAAAACCATGTATAGCAGAGCAACAAAATAGAAAGAAACTTGGTCCATGACACCATGGAGTGCCAAACCAGAAAACCTCTGGGTTCCCTCCACTTGAGAGGGAAATCTATTTCTATCTTATTTAAGTTACTGTTATTTTGGGATTTTCTGCATCTTACAGCTGAACATAATCCTAACTAAAATGAGAGACAGTTCTATCCTATTTAATTGTTCTACTTGATAAGTAGAGAAAAAGAACTTAAAATATTTTATTTTAAAAATCAGAGATAAACAAGTGGAATTAAAATGCCATGAGCATAGAGGTGTTGGTTGCACAACACTGTGAATGTTCTAAATGCCACTGAATTCTTCACTTTAAATGGTTAATTTTTATGTTATATAAATTCATATAATTTCACCTCAATAAATTAAAATTTTAAAAATACCCCAAAGTAGAAATAAGTAACAAAAGTTTAAGAAATCCAACTATAAAAACAAAACAAAACTCCCAAATAACTTTATAATCAAAGAGAAAAAATCAAAATGACAATTAAAGACTACTTAGAAAATGGTCATTAGAATCCCAATGAACTAGAATGTTGCCAAAGTATTAGTAATCACATATTCAAAGCCATAAAGCTTTTAAGTAAACTAATAAGAAACAAATGAACATAGAAGATCCAACACAAGTAGGAGAACAAAACAAGTCTAAGAAAAATAAGAGGAAGAAAATAAAGATACAAATAAAAATTAATGAATTAGAAGACAATAAATATAAGAGCTAGGTTTTGAAAACTAAGAAACACATACTGCTAACAAATTTAAGAAAAAAGTCAAAGAACACAGAAATTAAATTAGAAATGGAAAGCAGATTTATAACAAATCCTTAATTTTTAATTAGTGAAGAGATATCAAAAATGTGAAGGGGGGCTTCCCTGGTGGCACAGTGGTTGAGAATCTGCCTGCCAATGCAGGGGACACGGGTTCGAGCCCTGGTCTGGGAGGATCCCACATGCCACGGAGCAACTGGGCCCGTGAGCCACAAGTACTGAGCCTGCGCGTCTGGAGCTTGTGCTCCGCAACAAGAGAGGCCGCGACAGTGAGAGGCCTGTGCACCGCGATGAAGAGTGGCCCCTGCTCACCGCAACTAGAGAAAGCCCATGCACAGAAACGAAGACCCAACACAGCCAAAAATATATAAATAAGATAAATAAAAATTTAAAAAAGAAAAAAAAATGTGAAGGGACTCCCCTGGTTGTCCAGTGGTTAAGAATCCACCTTCCAATGCAGGGAACATGGGTTCGATCCCTGGTCAGGGAACTAAGATCCCACATGCTGTGGGGCAACTAAGCCCACACGCTGCAACAAAGAGGCCACACGCTGCAGTGAAAGATCCTGCATGCTGCAACTAAGAGCCAACGCAGCCCCCAAAATAAATAAATAAATAAATAAAATATTTTTTTAAAATGTGAAGATTTTAGAGAAATGGATGATTTTCTGGATAACGTCAGTCAACAAAATTGACACAAGAAGTGATAAAAATGTTCCATATCCTCATTGTGGTGATATTTACACTACTGTATATGTTTGTCAAAACTCATCCAATTGAACACTTAATATTGTTCAACTATTTATTATATGTATTTATGTTATATCTCAATAATCCTGCCTAAAAATTTGACGCAAGAACCAAGAAATCTTAAAAAACATATAACAAGGGAAGAAACAGAAACAGGAGGTGTCAAAGGTTTTCTTTCCAAAACTACTAGAGGCTGAGATGCCTTTATAGGTAAGTTCCTTCAGTTCATTTACCTATTCAGCCAATAATATTTATTAATGGTATGGGAAGGGATCCATTCTCCAGGCACTGTTCTAAACACTGGGGAGTAATACAGTAAATAAAATCACAGTTTTTACATTCTAGTGAGGGACAATAAATAGGCAAAGCAAAAACAAAACAAAAACCAATTGTCAGGTAGGTGATGGTAAGTGTTAAGAAGAAAAATAAAGTCCAGTGAGGGGACAGAGAGTGCCTGGGGTAGACTGTTCATTTCTATAGATTACTGGTAAAGAACTTTCTGATAAGGCTGGCTCATGAACAGGAATCTGAAGGACATTAGGAAGTAAACTGTGCAGGGGGGTAACAGCAGAACAGAAGTGCAAAGGCCCAGAGGCATGAGTTGTTTGGCATAATTAAAGAATGAGCAGGCCAGTTTGACCAGTGAAGAATAAGTGAATAGGAGAGTGGTAGGAGATGAGGTCAGAAAGAATGTAAGCCTTGGTAAGGGCTTGATATTTTTTATGAGTGAGATAGGAATCCTCTGGAGGGGCTTGGCAGTGGTGTTAACTAATCCAACTTACCTCTTAAAAGATCACACTGGCTGCTGTGTTGAGACTACACTGAAGGGGGGCAAAGATCACAACATGCCTACAGTAATAGTTTAAGCAAGAGAAAGTAACATTTTGGACAAGGGTGGTACTACTAGAAATGGTTAAATGGCTGGATTCTGTACATATTACAAAGGTAGAGTGAAAGGACGACTGCTGAGAGGCTGAAGGTAGAGTATGAGAGAAAGAGTCAAGAACGACTCTTTAAGTAATACACACTATACACTTGCCAGGTCACAGAAAAAGAAAAGCTGCTTCCCATTTCTTTGCACGAAGTCAGCACACCCAAATACTCCAACACCCAAAGAAAAAACAGCAAAGACAGAAAAGAGAGGCCAAGCCCACTATGGAAATGGATGTAAATATCCTAGGTAGAATCATAGCAAATCAAATGTAGCAGACCATTAAAATATAACCCAAATAGTGTTCATCCCAGTAAGAAAATGACAAGTCTAGTTTAGAAAACATTAATTTAACACATCACATATAAAGAAGGTGTGAAAAAAACTATACGGAACACAAATACATGGAGGCTAAACAGTGCATTACTAAATAACCAACAGATCACTGAAGAAATCAAAGAAGAAATAAAAAAATACACAGAAACAAATGACAACAAAAACACAATGACCCAAAACCTACGGGACGCAGCAAAAGCAGTTCTAAGAGGGAAGTTTATAGCAATTCAATCTCACCTCAAGAAACAAGAAAAATCTCAAATAAACAATCAAACTCTACACTTAAAACAACTAGAGAGAGAAGAACAAGGAAAACCCAAAGTCAGTAGAAGGAAAGAAATCATAAAGATCAGAGCAGAAATAAATGAAATAGAAATGAAGAAAACAATAGCAAAGATCAATAAAACTAAAAGCTGGCTCTTTGAGAAGATAAACAAAATTGATAAACCCTTAGCCGGACTCATCAAGAACAAAAGGGAGAGGATGCACATAAATAAAATTAGAAGTGAAAAAGGAGAAATCACAACTGACACTGCAGAAATACAAAGGATTATAAGAGACTACTACAAACAACTATATGCCAATAAAATGGACAACCATGAAGAAATGGACAAATTCTTGGAAAGGTACAATTTTCCAAGACTGAACCAGGAAGAATTAGAAAATATAAACAGACCTATCACAAGTAATGAAATTGAAACCGTAATTAAAAATCTTCCACAAACAGAAGTCCAGGACCAGATGGCTTCACAGGCGAATTCTGTCAAATATTTAGAGAACAGCTAACACCGATCCTTCTCAAACTATTCCAAAAAATTGCAGAGGGAGGAACACTCCCAAATTCATTCTATGAAGCCACCATCACCCTGATACCAAAACCAGAAAAAGATATCACAAAAAAAGAAAATTATAGACCAATATCACTGATGAACATAGATGCAAAAATAATGAACAAAATACTAGCAAAGAGAATCCAACAGCACATTAAAAGGATCATACACAGGGACTTCCCTGGTGGCGTAGTGGTTAAGAATCTGCCTGCCAGTGCAGGGGACACAGGTTCGAGCCCTGGTCTGGGAAGATCCCACATGCCGCGGAGCAACTAAGCCTGTGAGCCACAGCTACTGAGCCTGCGCTCTAGAGCCCGCAAGCCACAACTACTGAGCCCACATGCCACAACTATGAAGCCCGCACACCCAGAGCCCGTGCTCTGCAACAAGAGAAATGACCGCAATGAGAAGCCTGCACACCGCAACAAAGAGCAGCCCCTGCTCGCCACAACTAGAGAAGACCTGCTCACAGCAACAAAGACCCAACACAGCCAAAAATAAATAAATTTAAAATAAATAAATAAATTTATTAAAAAAAAAAAAGGATCATACACCATTATCAAGTTTGATTTATCCCAGGGATTCAAGGATTCTTCAATATATGCAAATCAATCAATGTGATACACCACATTAACAAATTAATGAATAAAAACCATATGATCATCTCAATAGATGCAGAAAAAGCTTCTGACAAAATTCAACACCCAGTTATGATAAAAGCTCTCCAGAAAATGGGCACAGAGGGAACCTACCTCAACATAATAAAGGCCATATATGACAAACCCATAGCAAGCATCACACTCAATGGTGAAAAACTGAAAACATTTCCACCAAGATCAGGAACAAGACAAGGATGTCTACTCTTGCCACTCTTATTCAACATAGTTTTGGAAGTCCTAGCCACAGCAATCAGAGAAGAAAAAGTAATAAAAGGAATATAAATTGGAAAAGAAGAAGTAAAACTGTCACTATTTGCCGACGACATGATACTATACATAGAAAATCCTAAAGATGCCACCAGAAAACTACAAGAACTAATCAATGAATTTGGTAAGGTTGCAGGATATAAAATTAATGTACAGAAATCTCTGGTATTCCTATACATCAACAACGAAAAATCAGAAAGAGAAATTAAGGAAACAATCCCATTTACCACTGCAACAAAAAGAATAAAATACCTAGGGATAAACCTGCCTAAGGAGGTGAAAGACTTGTACTCAGAAAACTATAAAACACTGATGAAAGTAATCAAAGACGATATAAACAGATGGAGAAACATACCATGTTCTTGGACTGGAAGAATCAACATTGTGAAAATGACTATACTACCTGAAGCAATCTACAGATTCAATGCAATCCCTATCAAATTACCAATGGCATTCTTCACAGAATTAGAACAAAAAAATCTTACAATTCGTATGGAAACACAAAAGACCCCGAATAGCCAAAGCAATCTTGAGAAAGAAAAACAGAGTTGGAGGAATCAGGTTCCCTGACTTCAAACTATACCACAAAGCTACAGTAATCAAGACAGTATGGTACTGGCACAAAAACAGAAATATAGATCAGTGGTACAGCACAGAAAGCCCAGAGATAAACCCACGCACATATGGTCACCTAATTTACAACAAAGGAGGCAAGAACATACAATGGAGAAAAGACAGTCTCTTCAATAAGTGGTGCTGGGAAAACTGGACAGCTACATGTAAAATAATGAAATTAGGTTGGTTCCATGTCCTGGCTATTGTAAATAGTGCTGCAGTGAATATTGTGGTGCATGTCTCTTTCTGAATTATGGTTTTTCAGGGTATATGCCCAGTAGTGGGATTGCTGGGTCATATGGTAGTTCTACTTTTAGTTTTTTAAGGAACCTCCATACTGTTTTCCATAGTGGTTGTATCAATTTACATTCCCACCAACAGTGCAGGAAGGTTCCCTTTTCACCACAACCTTTCTAGCATTTATTGTTTCTAGCTTTTTTGATAATGACCATTCTGACCAGCGTGAGGTGGTACCCCATTGTAGTTTTGATTTCCATTTCTCTAATAATTAGTGATGTTGAGCATCTTTTCACGTGCCTCTTGGCTGTGTGTTTGATGAAATGTCTATTTCATCATAGAAAAAATGTCTATTTAGGTCTATTTAGGTCTCCTGCCCATTTTTTAACTGGACTGTTTTTTTGATATTGAGCTCCATGAGCTGTTTGTATATTTTGAAGATTAACCCTTTGTCTGTTGTTTCATTTGCAAATATTTTCTCCCATTCTGAGGGTTGTCTTTTTGTCTTGTTTATGGTTTCCTTTGCTGTGCAAAAGCTTTTAAGTTTAATTAAGTCCCACTTGTTTATTTTTGTTTTTATTTCTATTACTCTAGGAGGTGGGTCAAAAAAGATTTTGCTGTGCTTTATGTCAAAGAGTGTTTTTCCTATGTTTTCCTCTAAATGTTTTATAGTGTTTGGTCTTACATTTAAGTCTTTAATCCATTTGGAGTTTATTTTTGTGTATGGTGTTAGGTAGTGTTCTAATTTCCCTCTTTTACCACAATGTTCATTGCAGCACTATTTACAATAGCCAGGACATGGAACCAACCTAAATGTCCATCGACAGATGAATGGATAAAGAAGATGTGGCACATATATACAGTGGAATATTACTCAGCCATAAAAGGAAACAAAACTGAGTTATTTGTAGTGAGGTGGATGGACTTAGAGTCTGTCATACAGAGTGAAGTAAGTCAGAATGAGAAAAACAAATACCGTATGCTAACACATATATATGGAATCTAACAACAAAAAAAAGAAATGGTACTGATGAACCTAGTTGTAGGGCAGGAATAAAGAGACAGACATAGAGAATGGACTTGAGGACATGGGGTGGGAGGGCAAAGCTGGGGCGAAGTGAGAGTAGCATCAACATACATACACTAGCGAATGTAAAATAGTTGGCTGGTGGGAAGCAGCAGCATAGCACAGGGAGATTGGCTCAGTGCTTTGCGATGACCTAGAGGGGTGGGATAGGGAGGATGGGAGGGAGGCTCAAGAGGGAGGGGATGTGGGGACATGTGCATGCATATGGCTGATTCGCTTTGTTGTGCAACAGAAACTAACACAGTATTGTGAAGTAACTGTACTCCAAAAAACATCTATTAAAAATAAGTAAATAAATAAAGAAGATGGGTACATATATACAATGGAATACTACTCAGCCATAAAAAAGGATGAAATAATGCCATTTGCAGCAACATGGATGCAACTAGAGATTATCATACTAAGTTAAGTAAGTCAGAAAGAGAAAGACAAGTACCATTTGATATCACTTACATGTGGAATCTCAAATATGACACAAATGAACCTATCTATAAAATAGAAACAGAATCAGGGACATAGAGAATAGATGGTGGTTGCCAAGGGGGAAGGAGGTGGGAGAGGGTACGAGTGGTAGTCTGGGATTAGCAAATGCAAACTGGTGTATATAGAATGGATAAACAAAAAGGTTCTACTGTATAGCACATGGAACTATATATAAACCATAACGGAAAAGAATATGAAAAAGAATGTATATATATATGTATAACTGAGTCACTGTGCTGTATAGCAGTAATTAACACAATACTGTAATTCAACTATACTATACTTCAATAAAAAATAAAAAGAAAGAAAAAAACACATCACATAAATTAATGAAAGAAATAAGTGATCGGCTAAAAACAGAATCAATAAGAGAATTTGATGTGCTAGCTGAGTACAAATGTTAGCTTTTCCCAAGTACTACGTAGAAGGTGGAATGGAAAAAATTCCATTCATTATAGCAAGAAAATCAGTGAAAAAACGTGGAGACATAAAAGAACTGATATCCAGAGAATACTATGACCTAATAAGAAAACTTATAACAATGTCAAATTTTCTTCAAAGATATTTTTATTTTTAAAATTTTTATTTATGTATTTATGTATTTATTATTTATTTATTTTGGCTGCGCTGTTTTTTTTTTTAAATAAATTTATTTATTTTATTTTTGGCTGCATTGGGTCTTTGTTGCTGCATGCAGGCTTTCTCTAGTTGCAGTGAGCAGGGGCTACTCTTTGTTGCAGTGAATGGGCTTCTCATTGCGGTGGCTTCTCTTGTTGCACAGCACGGCCTCTAGGTGTGTGGGCTTCAGTAGTTGTGGCACGTGGGCTCAGTAATTGTGGCTTGCGGGCTCTAGAGCGCAGGCTCAGTAGTCGTGGTGCACGGGCTTAGTTGCTCCATGGTATGTGGGATCTTCCGGGATCAGGGCTCAAACCCGTGTCCCTTGCATTGGCAGCTGGATTCTTAACCACTGCACCACCAGGGAAGTCCCTGCACTGGTTTTTAGTTGCAACATGCGGGATCTTTGCTGCAGCACATGGGATCTTTTTTTAGTTGCGACATGTGGCCTCTTAGTTGTGGCATGAGGACTTCTTTAGTTGCGGTATGCGGACTAATTGAGGCATGTGAACTCTTAGTTGCGGCATGCACGCAGGATCTAGTTCCCTGACCAGGGATTGAACCCAGGCCCCCTGCACTGGGAGCCCAGAGTCTTACCCACTGGACCACCAGCGAAGCCCCCAAAGATATTTTTAAAGTGAATGCAATTCCAATCAAAATACCATGAGGAGTGCTCGTTTTTGGCAGCACATATAGTGAAAACTGGAACAATGGAGAGAAGATTAGCATGACCCCTGCTCAAGGATGATGTGCAAATTTGTGATATGTTCCATATTTTTATTGTATATTTGAAAGTTGCTAAGAGAGTAAATCTCAAAAGTTCTCATCACAAGAAAAAAGAAATTTGTAACTATGTGTGGTAATGGATGTTATCCAGACTTATTGTTATGATCATTTCACAATATATACATATATCTAATCATTATATTGTATACCTAAAACTAATATGTTGTATGTTAATTATATCTCAATAAAAAAAATACCATGAGGATTTTTTTTGGGGGGGTGGAGTGGGAGTTAAAATTATTCTGACGTTTGCATAAAGCATAACTAGGTAGAAAAAGCCAAAGGTATACTGCAATAAAATATATAAAGGAACGTGTGTAAACTCACATCACTAGTATTAAAACACATTACAAAGCTAGAGTAACTAAAAAGACAAAGTTATGTTTCAAGAATAGACAAACATAAAACAAAAAAAAAAATCCTAGAAACACATGCTAGGATGCATCTACATCTATCGATACATATAGATTCTAGTATAGTGTATACATATATCTAGTGTATGATGAAGCTTAACTTTTAGTTAAGTAGAAACAGAATAAATTATTCAATAAATGATGCTACTTTATAAACTATTTTGAAAAAATTAAGTTAGATCTCTATCTCACATCATTCAGCAAAATAAATTCAGATAAAAGTTTTAATAATTTTTCAAAAAGTAAAATAATGAGAAGAAAATATGATTATTCATTTGGTTTGAGGTTAGGAAGACTTTTTAAAACATAAAAACAAATTTCATAAAGGGAAAATTGAAGATTTGGCTACACAAAATTTTAAATCATTTACATTTGAAAAAGATCCCATAAATAATGGAAGGTAAGTGACAAACTGTATAAAATACTTTGAATATAAATGATTGAAAAGGATTCCAACCCTTGTTAGGAAGGCCTTTTCAAAAAAAAATAGTTAGTGAAAAATATTCCAATAAAAAACAGGCAAAGGATGTGAGAAGGTAACTCCTTAAGAAGACATAAAAATGTCAATGCTCAACAGTACCTGAGAATTCCTCTTTTAAACATTTTCAAAATCAGTTTATTAATTTTAGTGGTAATTCTCCTTATTTCAAAGACCCATGTTATTTTTGACCTTAAAAAGGAATAACTCAACTTGCTCACTGTATTTATTGTTCACTGGAAAAAATATTTACTATTCTTGACTCCAAGTGTTATTCCGGCTATTTAAATTAAAAAACAAAAAAAACGAACACAACACTGTAAATCAACGATACGCCAATAAAAATTAACTTAAAAAAATCAAAGTGAGACTTAAAGTCTGAAGATTTGACACCTTTAAGGATATTCAAAAGATTGACTCATGGATTCCAGAAAGCAGAGGTCCAAAACTCTGGTGATAGAAATAGCACTAATATACACATGTACACATTTCTAAATTAGCTGGTGCAGGAGTTCTGCTTCCAATATGACTAAGTAAGTTCCTACTGGATTAAATTTCCTGTGAATAAAAATGATAAACTCAGGGTAAAATTATAAAAACAAATACCCGAAGGCACTAGAGAATGAACCAAACTAGGCAGATCTGTGAGGGATACTGACACTCAAGAAGAAGGAGCTGGGACAGTTGGTGGTACCAGTTTTACCAGCTAAAACTCTGCTGAAAAATCCAGTCTTTAATAGCCTGAAGAAACAAAGGACAAAGTTCAAGACAATCACAGCTGCTAAAAAGCAAGGGAGGAAATCCCATAAAGGGGGTAGCCAGAGAGAGGAAGCCCCATATTCTGTGTATACACAATACTCAAATTCATGGCTGACTTCTGAATCATGCATGTGTAGATTAAATGTAAAAAACAAACAAACAAAACCCAGACAAACGGAATGGATGTTTGACCTACTGCAGTTTGAGTCCAACCAACTGAAAAGCCTGATACACTAAAGCATCAACCTTCTCTGCAGGAATAAAACAAAATCCACATGACATTTACAATTCCAGGATAAAACCCCAAATTACTCAATATACAGAGAACCAGGAAAATGTGACCTACTCTTTTTTTAAAAATTTTTTTATTGAAGTATAGTTGATGTATAACTTATAGGTATACAATATAGTGATTCACAATTTTTAATGGTTATACTCCATTTTATAATTATTATAAAATACTGGCTATATTCCCCTAGTTGTACAATATATCCTTGTAGCTTACTTTATACCTAATAGTTTGTACCTCCTAATCTCCTACCCCTATATCGCCCCCCTTCCCTCTCCCCACTGGTAACAATTTGTTTGTTCTCTGTATCTGTGAGTCTGCTGCTTTTTTGTTATATTCACTAGTTTTGTTTGTTTTTGTTTTTGGCCATGCAACACGGCATGCGGGATCTTAGTTCCCCAACCTGGGATCAAACCTGTGCCCCCTGCAGTGGAAGCGCAGAGTCTTAACCACTGGACTGCCAGGGAAATCCTGTTTTTTTTTTTAGCTTCCACATATAAGTGATGTCATACAGTATTTAATGTGACCTATTCTTAAGAGAAAAGACAGTAAATGGAGACCACCTCTGAAATGACACACATGTTAGAATTAACAGCGAGATTATGGAAAAAGTTACTATAATGACGTTCAGTGAGATAAAGGAAAATGACTGAAATAAATGAAAAGATAGGAAATCTCAGCAGAGAAACAGAAACTATGCAAAAGAACCAAATGGAAAGTCTAGAACTGAAAAAACAAAAACAAAACAAAACCAAAAGCAAAACAAAACAAACCCAATAATCTAATGTCTGAAGTAAGAAAGTCACCGGATGTGCTTAAAAGGAAATGGAGGGACTTCCCTGGTGGCGCAGTGGTTAAGAATTCTCCTGCCAATGCAGGGGACACGGGTTCGAGCCCTGGTCTGGGAAGATCCCACATGCCGCAGAGCAACTAAGCCCGTGCGTCACAGCTACTGAGCTTGTGCTCTAGGGCCTGGAAGCCACAACTACTGAGCCCGTGTGCCACAACTACTGAAGCCCATGCACCTAGAGCCCATGCTCCGCAACAAGAGAAGCCCCCACAATAAGAAGCCCGTGCACCGCAACAAAGAGTAGCCCCCGCTTGCCACAACTAGAGAAAGCCTGTGCGCAGCAACGAAGACCCAATGCAGCCAAAAAAAGGTTTCAAAAAGGAAATGGAGATGAGAAAGAAGTGAGTAAATCTGAAGTCAGAATAGAAATCATCCAATCTAAAGAAGAGGAAAAAAAGAAAAATTAATAAAGCCCCTGATTTGGGAGACAATAGCAAAAGGCCTAACATACATGTAATTGAATCCCAGAAGGAGAAGAGATTGGAGCAGAAAAAATTAACTTCAGTAATAATGTCTGAAAGTCCCCCAAATTTGGTGAAAGACAATCTGTAGATTCAAGAGCACAGCAAACCCCAAGCAGGCTAAATACAAAGAAAATCATGCCTAGAATATCACAGTCAAACTACTGAATACCAGATATAGAGAAAATATAGAAAGCAGCCAGAGAAAAATGACCCATCACATATACAGAACAACAGTTTGAACAAGGGCTGATTGATGTCTTATCAGAAACTATACAGGCCATAAGACAATGGATGAACATATTTAAAGTACCGAAAATTTTCTACATCCAGTGAAGAGATCTTTCAAGAAGGAAGTGAAATAAAGACATTTTCTGGTAAAAGAATACTAAGGGAATTTTAGCAGATATGCCTTACAAGAAAAGCCAAAAGCTCTTCAAGCCAGAGGAAAACAATACCACTTGTATACTTGGCTCTTCACAAAGAAATGGTAAATACCTGGGTAAATACAAACAACAATTTTTCTACCCTTTTAAATTAAAAAAGATATATAGATTTGTTTAATGCAAAATATAACATTTTACAAACTGGATATCCCCATTCCAATGAATGAGGCTGGTTCCTTACCTAACACCATACATAAAAATTAACTCAAAATGGGTCAAAGATCTAAACTTATGAGCTAAAACTATAAAACTCTTAGAATAAAACATAGGAGAAAATCTTCATGACATTGGATTTCGTAACGATTTCCTGCATATGACACCAAAAGCACATTCAACAAAAGAAAAGATAGATTAAATGGTAAATTTTATTATCTATCTATCTATCTATCTATCTATCTATTATATATATCCAGCAGCTTGCAGGATCTTAGTTCCCCGACCAGGGATTGAACCCGGGCCCCCAGCAGTGAAAGCATGGAGTCCCAACCACTGGACCGCCAGCGAATTCCCAATGTTACATATATTTTACCACAGATACACAAACAACACCTTATCAACACAAGGATTTAGCATTATTTCAAATGTTTGCTAATATTAAGTTAGTAGAAATAAAATTTGCATGTCTTTGAAGTAAAAATCCAAAGACCAAACACATCCCCATAACACTGTCATGTGGAGTTTATAATATATACAGTATATTATATACATATGTATGTTATAGTATATGGTATATACCATATAACAACTATAATAATAAAAGAGCAATGGGTAACTGGAACTGTATGGTTGCAAGATTTCTACATTTTATGTGAAGTGGTACAATAGCAACTCTAAGTAGTCTGAAAAGTTAAGGATGTATTAAATATACTATCATCTACAGAGCCACCACTAAAAAACTGCAAACAAATAACTAAAATGCCAATAAATAATTTAAAATGGAATTCTAAAAGAAAAATCATATAATCTAAAAGAAGTCAGGAAAGTAGGTGCAAAAGGAAGATACAAAACAGAGGAAAAGAAAAAAAGAAGGAACAAAAACTCAGAAGGGACAAAACAGTAAACAACTAACAAAATTGTAAACCTAAATCTAACCACAGGGATAATTACATTAACTGTTAATAAACTAAATACTTCACTTGAAAGGAGGAGATCGTCAGTATGGATTGAAAAGTAAGACCCAGCTACATGCTGTCAATAAGAGATACATTTTATATATAAAGATACAGACTGGTTAAAAGCAAATGGATGGGAAAAGATACACCATGCAAATAATAAACAAAAGAAGACTGGAGGGACTTTCCTGGTGGCACAGTGGATAAGACTCCGCACTCCCAATGCAGGGGGCCTGGGTCTGATCCCTGGTCAGGGAACTAGATCTCACATTCATGCTGCAACTAAGAGTTCCCATGCCACAACTAAGGAGCCCTCCTGCCGCAACTCAGGAGCCCACATGCTGCAACTAAGGAGCCGGCAAGCTGCAACTAAGGAGCCGGCAGCCACAACTAAGGAGCCTGCGAGCCTGAACTAAGGAGCCTGCTTTCTGCAACTAACACCCGGCGCAACCAAATAAACAAATACTTTTAAAAAAATGATTAAAAGAAGACTGGAGTGGCTATATTAATATCAGAAAAAAATTAATTTCAAGGCAAAGTATTATCAGAGATGAAAGAGGGGCATTTCACAATGATAAGATGGTCAATTCATCAGGAAGATATAACAGTCATAACGGTGTATGTGCCTAGTAAGAGACCTGCAAAATACAGGAAACAAAAACTGACAGAGTTAAAGGGACGAACAGAAAATCCACAATCATATTTGGAGATTTTAACATTCCCCTCTCAGAAATTTTTTAAAATTAATTAATTAATTAATTTATTTATTTATGGCTGCATTGGGTCTTCATTGTGGCGAGCAGAGGCTACTCTTCATTGCGGTGCGCGGGCTTCTCATTGTAGTGGCTTTTCCTGTTGCGGAGCATGGGCTCTAGGTGCGTGGGCTTCAGTAGTCCCAGCACGCAGGTCCTAGAGGGCGTGGGCTTCAGTAGTTGTGGTGTCTGGGCTCAGCAGTTGAGGCGGGTGGGCTCAGTAGTTGTGGCTCGCGGGCTCTAGAGTACAGGTTCAGTAGTTGTGGCACACGGGTTTAGTTGCTCCACGGCATGTGGGATCTTCCCGGACCAGGGATCAAACCCACGTCCCCCGCATTGGCAGGTAGATTCTTAACCACTGTGCCACCAGGGAAGTACCCCCTCTCAAAAATTAATAGAGCACCTAGACAAAATATTAGTAAAGACATAGAGGATCTCAACACTATCAACCACTTCAACCTAATTGATATTTATAAAACACTATGCCCAACATACAGAATACATTCTTTCCATTGTACGTAGTTATGGTCTTCAACATAGATACGTGCTAAGCCATAAAACAAGTCTCAATAAATTTAAAAGGACTGAAATAATGCCAAGTATGCTCTCTGATCACGATGGAATTAAATTAGGAATCAGTAACAATAAGATATCCAGGAAAACCCAAATATTTGGAAATTAAACCACACACATCTAAATAATCCATATGTCACTACATACAGATCCTACAGACATCAAAATAATAGCAAGACATTATTATGAACCATTTTATGCCAACAAGTTTGCCAACTTAGATTTAACACCAATATTGGTGGCACAGTGGTTAAGAATCTGCCCGCCAATGCAGCGGACAAGGGTTCAAGCCCTGGTCCAGGAAGATCCCACATGCCGCGGAGCAACTAAGCCTGTGCGCTGCAACTACTGAGCCTGTACTCTGGAGCCCGCGAGCCACAACTACTGAGCCTGTGCACCACAACTACTGAAGCCCGCGCGCCTAGAGCCCGTGCTCCGCAACAAGAGAAGCCACCGCAATGAGAAGCCCGTGTACCACAACGAAGAGTAGCCTGCTTGCTGCAACTAGAGAAAGCCCGTGTGCAGCAACAAAGACCCAACACAGCCATAAATAAATAAATTTATTTAAAAAAAAACAAACACCAATATTACACAAACTCTTTAGGAAAATGGAGGAGAATGAGGAGATTAAACTTCCCAAGCCATTTAATGAGGTCAGCATAACTCTAATTCCAAAACCTGACAAGATATAACAACATAAATATTCCTCATGAACACAGACACAAACATCCTTACCAAAATATTGGCAAATCCAATACAGCAAATAGGGTTTATTCAAGTAATGCAATGTTGTTTAAACATTTAAAAATCAATCAGTGACTCATAAAACTTAACAATAAGAAAACAAACAACCAAATTAAAAAATGGGCAAAAAATCTGGACAGCTCAATGAACTAAATATACAGATGGCAAACATATGAAAAGATGCTCAACATCATAAATCATTAAAAAATTGCAAATTAAAACAATAATGAGCTACCAGTACACACCTATTAGAATGGCTAAAATCCAAAATACAGACAACACCAAATGCTGGTGAGGCTGTGAAGCAACAGGAACTTTCATTCATTGCTGGCAGGATGCAAAATGGTACAGCTATATTGAAGGCAGCTGGGCAGTTTCTTACAAAGCTACACATAGTCTTACCACGTGATCTAGCAATTGTAGTTCTTCGTATCTACCTAAATGAGGTGAAAACTTACCTCCATATAAAAATGTTTATAGTGGCTTTATTCATAATTGCCAAAACTTGTAAGCAACCGAGATGTTCAGTAGGTGAATGGATAAACAAAATGTGGTACATCCATACCATGAATATTATTCAGGAATAATAATAAATATCATTATTTCATACCATGGAATATTATTCAGGAATAAAAAGAAATGAGTTATCAAGCCATAAAAACCACCTTAAATGTATAGTTAAGTGAAAGAAGACAATCTGAAAAGGCTACATGTGATTCCAAAGCTTGTATGATTCTAACTATATGACACTCTAGAAAAGGCAAAACTAGAGAGACAGAAATAAGACCAGTGGTTGCCAGGGGCTAGAGAAGATGGAGGGAGGGAAGAACAGGTGGAGCACAGAGTATCTTTAGTATCAGACAGGGTATCTTCTGTCTGATACTATAATGGTAGATACGTGTCATTATATATTTGTCAAAACCCACAGAATGTACAACACAGAGAGTAAACCCTAATGTAAGTAATGTAAATAATGTAAACCCTAATGGACTTTAGTTAATAATAATGTATCAATATTTGCTCATCAGTTGTAACAAATGGGCTACACTAATACAAAATGTTAATAATAGGAGAAACTGCTGTGGGGAGGGGTGGCGGGGGAGAGCTTGGGTTTTCAAGCTCTCATAAAGTAATAGCCATAAAACAAAAACATGATAAATTAGATTGCATCAAAATTAAAAACTTCTGTTCAGCAAGACACTGTTAAGAAAACAAACAGGCAAGCCACGTACTGAGTGAAAACATTCACAAAACATATATATTTGACAAAGTACTTGTATCCAGAATACATAAAGAAATCTTATAACTCAATAACAAGAAAACAAACAACTCAATTAAAGAAAATGGGCAACAGATCTAAAACAGACCCTTCACAAAGAAGATATACAGATGGCCAGTAAGGACATGAAAAACTATGTAAATTCTGTATTAGTCATCAGGGAAATGCAAATTAAAAACCAAAATGATATACTGCCCCCCTCCCCCAAATGAGGACGTGGAGCAACTGGAACTCTTATACATTGTTGGAGTGTAATATGGTGCAATCACCTTTGGAAAAAGGTCTAGCAATCTCCAATAAAAAGCATCCATATATCCTATGACTCAGCAATTCCAATCCTAGGCATTTACTCAAGAGAAAACACATGTCCACAAAAAGGTTTGTGTACAACTATTCATAGCAACTTTATATTCATAATAGCACCAAACTGGAAATAGTCATCAATCCATCAGTCAGAGAATGGGTAACTGTGATACATTCATAAAATGGAAAACTACTCAGCAACAAAAAGGAATAAACTGCTGATAAATGTAACAACATGGAGGAATGTCAAAAACTTTATACTGAATGAAAGAAGCCTTACTCAAAAGAGTATACGCTGTATGATTCCATTTTTATGAAGTTCTGAAAAAGGCAAATCTCATCTACAGTGGAAAAAAAAAAATCAAGACACAGATTGCCTCTGGGGGTAAAGGTAGAGATAAGGGAGCATAATAATAAGACTCTAAATTTTGATAGGTTTTGGGTTACAGAGGTATATGCATTTGCCAGAACCTAGCAAAGGTATACTTAATGTTTGTCCATATCACTGTATGTAAATTTTACCTCAAAAGAAAAAAGCCATAAACGAATATTGAACTCTAGTTAATGATATATATTCATGCTGAAGGATTTAGAGAAAATGTATTGACGACATAGATCAAAAAGAAACATGATGGATGGAGAGATGGATGGATAGACAGATACATGACAAAGCAAGTATCTTAAGATGAGAATGACAGAATCCAGATGCTGAGGATAAGTGAGCTCATTGTAAAATTCTTTCAACTTTGCAGTATAATAAAATGTTGGAAATCAATTATATCACTAGAAAATAAAAAGACAATGTATATTTGGATGCAGTGGACGTGGCTGTTTGGATTAAAAAAAGAGAATCTATCTTTATCCTTGTTGCCTTCACTAAATGGCTGTCTCCGTAGCTATTAAGGAAAACAGGGTGTCAGAATGCTGGTTTTGCCACCTAAAAGAAGTCTTCAGCTGCTTGTGTCATAACATTGGCTCTGATATAATTCCTCAAATTTGAAAGACTAGAAATGTTGAAAATGTAGAGGCAGTTTCAATACCCAGAAGGCAGGGCTGGGAACCGAGACATATAAATTTGGCTCTGGCACCCGGTGGGGAGGGGGCAATGACTGAGCTAGGTCAGAAGTGGCCAGTCACAGAGACCCTCGCCAGCTCCAGCAGTTCTCTGTCTGGACGTCGGCCCCACATACTGGCTTAAAACCTCAAGAAACTAGAAGATCTCACCAGTGGGATCAGCCAGAGCAGCTGAAACACGTCCCTGTAAACAATAAATGTTTATCTGGGCAGATAACCTGGCAGATAGCCGCGTCCTGATCTTAGGCAACTTGAAACCCCACAACGGGAGGCTGAGCACAGAGGGGCCCTTTGCCTTTGCCACACGGACAGGAAGGCAGAGATGGAAGGTGGACCTGGCTCCTACTACAAGAGAGGCGGCAGGAAGCCACTCTGCAAGTGCCAGCTTCTCTCCTGGGCGATGGCCAGATTCCCTTAAACACAGAGGGTGGGGACACAGAAGTCAAGTGAGCCAACACTAAACAGTGCCACCGCACGAAGCTGGCTGTTACACCACAGCCCTGAAGGTATGAGGGGCTCTGGCGTGTTGGCTGCGGCCACAGGAACCACACTGGCTGAGGGCTTCCCCAGGCCTGGGTGGGAGGCTCATCACTGACTCCGGCCACACACAGGCTCAGTCGCCACCTCGGTCAGTGGCAAACAGCTGCTGAGAGAGGAGGGGCAGACCCAGGGGTGCTGTGCTCTGCACAGCAACATCTGCCACTTTAGGAGACTCCAGACAAGACTCGTAAGAACCATATGGCTTAGACCTCACAGAGGTACCAGAAGAAAGGTTTGTACAGGGAAAGAGGCAGCTGGAAGAAAGGAATGGAGGTATGCTGATGGCACAGAGAGGCCCTTCACTGACAACTGTCTCTGCAAACAATTTTACTACCAGTTCTGAAAACCCCACGCCCTAACTGAGGGATTAAATCTTGGCACTGGTTATTCCTCCCATTTATATGCCTCTGCCCACACTGCTCTTGGGACGGCAGAGGACAGGGAAGTGGAACTCACAGTTTGCCTAAAGGGAAAGTTCAGCTCTTGTTCAGCAGATTATGGTTGAGTTCTCTTCCACGGAAGGGAACGGAGATAGTTTAACAAAGGTTCTGTGCTCTGAAAGAGTACCACGTTAAGCCCAGAAGAACAATAAGGGTGTGGATCTGGGATGGAGCCTAATGGAGAAGTGTAGGAGTGTGTGTGTGTGTGATAATCTGTTTTTTTGTTGTTTTTTTTTCAGGGGTTGCGGGAGGATGCCAATCCATTCTTTAGACTTCATTCGCACTTATAGCTGCTTTATAATCATTTCCTGAAAACACAGTAGGAAGAGAGTGGTATTTGCTCACCCCACCCTCCATCTAACACTGCCCCAGCAATCCAACTATGTGCTTTAAACTGAGAAGACGCCAGTTTTTTGCCTTTGGCAGCACTGAAGGCCAGACATTACCAGCACTCCTGTGAACAGCTCAAGGCTCCACCCAAAGAAGACTGCACACACTGAAATCCAAGAGGACTATCATTTCCAGCACAACAACCCAGAAGAGAAAGAGGAGAGCTGAGGAAGCTGGGTGGGACAGTTGGGACACTTCTAAGTTCTGACACCAGAACACCCAAGTGGTTAGCATAGGAATTTTGGTAGAGCGGTGATAGATCAATTCTAGTGTGAGAAAGCCCAAATGCTATAATAAAAAAAGTTATCTGTATACAAGGAGAGAGATGAGAATGAGGGTGGGGTGTAGGCTAGAGGGTAGTAAGGTGGAGAAAGCATATTTAGAGAACTGGGTAGCTGCTGAGCTAGTCCAATTCTGAATACACAGGAGATGTTCCAGCCTCTTTTCAGGAGAGGCTGATGGAGAGTGGTTATGCGCAGGCCAGGACAAACAGGTTCCATTTCTGGTCTAGAAGCTGACTGGAGGGCTCCTCTGCAAGACAGTCGTAATAAAATGTTGATACACAGACACCACAAACCTACTGCTCCTGGCTATCCAAGGTCAAAGGCATCTTCTTCCAGAAGAGCTGTGTGATAGCCTCTAAGCTCTAAGACACCCAATTTTATTTACTGAGTTTTCCTGTTTACTCCGAGAAGATCTGCAGATCTCCCTAGGGAGTCTTTAGAGAGCTGCTAAGGAAGGGAGCAGGGAGACTGCTGTGAACAGTACTAAGGACATAGCTCTTTTACACCCTAACATTACTGCTTACCTGGCAGGAAAGAGAGAATGGACATGGAAAGGGAGTTCCCTAGTTTGTTTAATTAATTAACTATTTAATTAGTTAATTCTAGTATTCATCCTTTATTTTTGTTTCTGATGTGCAGGATTCTCTTGGACTCTTGACCCTCATGGAAAATGGAATTGGAAGTATGACAATTATTGGCATCTGAAGGCACTTTCTGTTGTTTGTTGTTTTTCCCATGAGAATAGCATCAAAGTGATGAACAAGGTATAAATGCTTTAAAATAATCAATATTTTCATTTAGAAAGGAAATTTCTTTGAAAACAGTTGACCCATTTTGGGTACCATAGTCTCTGTTTATATGAAAATAAGAAGAGGCAGAAGGAGTTCCATTTCTGCCAGAGACAGTCTGTCTTTTGCTAATTTTTTGAAGGCAATAGGTTCTCTCTCTCTCTCTCTATGTATGTATGTATGTATGTATGTATTTATGGCTGCCTTGGGTCTTCATTGTTGCGTGGGCTTTCTCTAGTTGCAGTAAGTGGGGGCTACTCTTCCTTGCGGTGCGCGGGCTTCTCATTGCAGTGGCTTCTCCTGTTGTGGAGCACGGGCTCTAGGCGCGCGGGCTTCAGTAGTTGTGGCACGCAGGCTCAGTAGTTGTGGTGCGTGACCTTTAGGGCACGTGGGCTTCAGTAGTTGTGGTGTGCGGGCTCTAGAGCGCAGGCTCAGTAGCTGTGGTGCACAGGCTTAGTTGCTCTGCGGCATGTGGGATCTTCCCGGACCAGGGCTCGAACCCGTGTCCCCTGCATTGGCAGGTGGATTCTCAACCACTGCACCAGCAGGGAAGTCCAGCAATAGGTTCTTTTTAAGTTCTGGAGCAAACTAGACACTTCTAAAAGGAAAACAGAGAAGGAGATAGGATCTGATGCTGCATGACTTCTGGCTGTCTCATATCCCAGCGAGAGAGAGAGAGAGAGAGAGAGAGAGAGAGAGTGCATGTGCCTGGAGGGACCTACCCCCTCCTGGAGGCAGGCCTCTCTAGGCATGCTTTCCATATGTGCAGTCATCCTGAGCCCAAAGATGATTCAGGTACTACAAGGCCTCTGCAGGTGTCACCATTGCCCAATGTTTTAGAAAGGAAAGAAAATCTGGGAAAAGAATCTAAAAAATAGTGGATATATGTAACTGATTCACTTTGCTGTACAGCAGAAGCTAACACAACATTGTAAATCAACTATACTCCAATAAAAGTTAATTAAAAAAAAAAAAGAAGAAAATCTGAGGATGATTCACTAGGGCTGTGCTGTCTAATACAACAGCCGTTAACCACATGTGGCTATTTAAACTTAAATTTAAATTACCTAAAACTAAATATAATTAAAAATTTAGTTCCAATAAATAGAAAGACATCCCAGGTTCATGGGTTGGAAAACTTAATATTGTTAAGATGACAGTACTACCCAAAGTGATCTTCAGATTCAATGCAATCCCCATCAAAATCCCAATGGCATTTTTTGCAGGAACAGAAAAACAGATCCTAAAATTCGTACGGACTCTCAAGACACCAAATAGCCAAAACAATTTTGAAAAAGAACAAAAATTGGAAGACTCACATTTCCCAATTTCAAAACTTACTACAAAGCTACAGTAATCAAAACAGTGTGGTACTGGCATAAGGCCATAGAGACTAGTAGAAAAGAACACAGAGCCCAGAAATAAACCTTCATATATACTGTCAATCAATTTTTGACAAGGGTGCGAAGACCACTCAGTGGGGAGAGTCTTCAACAAATGGTGTTGGTAAGGTTGGATATTCCCATGAAAGAGAATGAAGATGGAGCCTTATCTTACACCATATTAAAAAATTAACTCAAAATCGATCAAAGACCTAAATGTAAGAGCTAAAACTAGAAAACTCTTACAGGAAAACACAGGGGGAAATCTTCATGACACTGGATTTGGCAATGATTTCTTGGATCTGACAGCAAATGCACAGGCAAAAAAATTTTTTAAATATAAAATGGACTTATCAAAATTGAAAACATTCATATACTGAATGACACTATCAAGAGAGTGAAAAGACAACCTACTGAATGGGAAAAAATATTTGTAAATCATTTATCTGCTAAGGAATTGATATCCAGAATATATAAAGAACCCCCTACAACTCAACAACAACAAAACAAGCTGATTCAAAAACGGGCAAATGACTGGAAAAGACATTTCTCCAAAGAAAACTGTCAAATGGCATAAGCACATAAAAAGATGCTCAACATCATTAGTCCTTAGGAAAATGCAAACCCAAACCACAATGATATACCCCTTCACACCCACTAGGATGGCTATTATCAAGAAAACCAGAAAAAAGGAAAAAAAGAGAACTTTGGTGAGGATGTAGAGAAACTAGAACCACTGTGCACTGCTGGTGGGCCTATAAAATAGTGTAGCTGCTGTGAAAAACAGTTTGGCGGTTCCTCAAAAGGTTAAACACAGAATTACCATATAATTCAGCAATTACACTCTTAGGTATATACTCAAGGAACTGAAAGCAAGGACTCAAACAGATACTTGTATACCACTAGTACACCACAAGGTTCATAGTAGCACTACTCACACTAGCCAAAAGGTGGAGCAACCCAAGTGTCCACCAAAAGATGAATGATGAAAAAAGTGTGGTATATATATATACATTAGAATTATTCAGCCATAGAAAGGAACTAAATTCTGACACAGACAACAACATGGATGAGCCTTGAAAACACTATGCTAAGTGAAATAAGCCAGACACAAAAGGACAAATATTGTATGACTCAACCTATATGAGGTACCTCGAATATGCAAATTCATAGAGACAGAAGGTAGACTAGAGGTCACAAGGGGCTGCGGGGGGGGGGTGTTTGAGAAATTCTTATTTAATGGATACAGAGTTTCTGTTTGCAATGATGAAAAAGTTCTAGAAATGGATGAGTGATGACTGTAGAACATTGTGAATGTACTTAAATGTTACTGAATTGTACAATTAAAAAATGGTTAAAACAGTAAGTTTTATGTTATGTATATTTTACCACAATTTTAAAAAATTTAAAAAAATCATTTCCTCAGGGGCACCAGCCACATTATAAGTGTCAATAGCTATATGTGGCTAGTTGGCTACCATACTAGACAGTGCAGAGTAGTACATTTTTATCACTGCAGAAAGTCCTATTGGACAGCACTGCTCTAGAGCTATATTAAGATCACCTGAAGCGGCCTCTAGCTGCCTTATCCCTTATTCCAGTGTACCACTAGCCTGCCCACTTCCTCTCTAACCGCTATAAACCCCCTTAGCAGTGTAAATTTGAAAGTTTACAGTATTATTTCACAAGTGCTATTTCATTTAATATTCAGAACTGATGGGGATGGTGGTGTTATTCCTTTTTCTTAGGCTTAAAAACTGAGGCCCACAGTTTTATAAGTGGAGCTGGGATGCAAACGCTTGATTTTGAATTTTGTGTTCTTTCCACCTATACACCACACTGCCTCTCAGAGGGTTTTGTCATTTTCACCAGCACTGACATCACCAAAAAGCATTCACTGAGCTGCACATGCTGATGTCCAGGAGGCTGTACAACAGTGGTCATCCTCTCCTTAGAAGTTTCCAACCTCAAACATGTTACATCCCCGAAGGCTTCCTTTTCCAACCTGCCCATTTTAACCAACAGTAGCTCAAATACTTCAGTTATTTAGCCTCAAAATTTTATAAAGATGTTCAATTCTTCCCTCCTTTACCCTACTTGTACCTTAGGAAAACCAAGTCATATTGTAATGCTGCTGCTGGTCTGAGCTAGATTCTCATCACCACTATCTTAGATAATATACTGCCAACCGGCCTCTTGCTTTTACCGTTTCTCCTCTCCTAAATCCTGCCACCAGATTAGTCCTCTGTATCTCCAATTCTGTTATGTTATTCCCTAACATTATATTTTTTACATAAAATTTTTTTTTTAATATAAGGGAGAATAAATGGCACGTAGGCAGCAGGGTAAAGACATTTAAGAAAATAAATGAAAAATAAGATGTGTCTCCCATGAAACAAGTATAGTCCAGAATATGTTCATTTTGGGGGGGTGAAAGAGTAAGAGTAAGAACACATTGAGCTATTTTAGGAAGGAAATCTTAGTTCAACATCAGAAATGTATTAATGTATATTCCCATACTAACAGGTCAAAAAAGACATACCACATGATCATCAACAGATGAAGGAAAAATATTTACTACAATTTAACTCATTTATTTATGATGAAAAATAATCTCAGCAAACCAGGAATAGAAGGGAACATCCTTAACCTGATGAAAGATATTTATCAGAAATCTATGGCAAATAGCAGATTTAATGACACAAGTTTAGAAGCACTGCTATTTAAGTCAGAAAAAAGTAAGGATTTCTGTTATTCTGTCATCTATCATTAGAACTAATGCTACTAGGGTTGGTAGATTTAGCAATAGAAAAAATAGCACTTACGTTTATGCCATTAATAGCCAACTAGAAAATACAATATTCAAAATAGCAATTAAAGCTGTGCTAAGGGTCTTCCCTGGTGGTGCAGTGGTTAAGAATCCGCCTGCCAATGCAGGGGACACGGGTTCAAGCCCTGGTCCAGGAAGATCCCACATGCTGCGGAGCAACTAAGCCCATGCGCCACAACTACTGTCCCTGCGCTCTAGAGCCCACGAGCCACTACTACTGAGCCCACGTGCCACAACTACTGAAGCCCGCGTGCCTAGAGCCTGTGCTCTGCAACAAGAAAAGCCACTGCAATGACCAGCCCACGCACCTCAACGAAGAGTAGCCCCCGCTTGCTGCAACTAGAGAAAGCCCGCGCGCAGCAACGAAGACCCAACGCAGACAGAAATAAATAAATAAATAAATAGGAAAAAAAAAGACCCAATGCAGCCAAAAATAAATAAATAAAATGAACACATTTTTAAAATTTATTTATTTAAATTTATTTATTTATTATTTTTGGCTGCATTGGGTCTTCGTTGCTGCGCGCGGGCTTTCTCTAGTTGCAGTGAACAGGGGCTACTCTTCATTGCGGTGCGTGGGCTTCTCATTGCAGTGGCTTTTCTTGTTGTGGAGCACGGGCTCTAGGTGCGAGGGCTTCAGTGGTCGTGGCACTCAGGCTCAGTAGTTGTGGCTCGTGGGCTCTAGAGCGCAGGCTCAGTAGTTGTGGCGCACGGGCCCAGCTGCTCCGCGGCATGTGGGATCTTCCGGGACCAGGGCTTGAACCCACGTCCCCTGCATTGGCAGGAGGATTCTGAACCACTGTGCCACCAGGGAAGTCCCAATTTTTTAAAAATTAAAAAAAAAAAGCTGTGCAAGGGTTTTATGGAGATTTCCAATACACATACGTCAACAAAGGATTCATATCCAGACCTACAAATCTATATAAACCAATCAGAAGAAATAAGGAGAGAAAATGGGCAGAGATATGAACATGGGATTCAAAGAGGAGGAAACGCAAATGGCTAATAAACATATGAAGAAATGTTTAAACCCTCTAGTAACAAAGAAAATGAAAAATAAAACAAGATATTTAAAACCCATATAACTGGCAAAAATTAAAAGTTTGGAAATGCCTAGTATTTTTTAAAATTAATTTTTATTGGCATATAGTTGCTTTACAATGTTATGTTAGCTTCTGCTGCACAACAAAATGAATCAGGCATATATACACATATATCCCCTCCATTTAGACACTACAGTGCATTAAGTAGAGTTCTCTGTGCTATACAGTATGTTCCCATCAGTTGTCTATTTTATACATTATCAATAGTGTATATATGTGTCAATCCCAATTCTTCCCACCGCACCCCTTTCCCCTTTGGTATCCATACATTTGTAATCTAGGTCTGGGTCTCTATTTCTGCTTGGCAGTTAAGGTCATCTCTACCATTTTTCTAGACTCCACATATATGCGTCAATATGCGATATTTGTTTTTCTCTTTCTGACTTACTTCACCCTGTATGACACTTTCTAAGTCCATCCACGTCTCTGCAAATGACCCAATTTCGTTCCCTTTTATGGCTGAGTAATATTCCATTGTATATATGTACCATATCTTCTTTATCCATTCCTCTGTTGATGGACATTTAGGTTGCTTCCATGTCCTGGCTATTGTAAATAGTGCTCCTGTGAACACTGGGGTGCATGTGTCTTTTTGAATTATGGTTTTCTCTAGGTATATGCCCAGCAGTGGGATTGCTGGGTCATATGGTAGTTCTATTTTGGAAATGCCAAATGTGGAAATGTTTGAACTCATTTACCTTCATAGGTAGTGTAAACTGGTAATGATCACCTTAGAAAGCAATTTGGCAACAGCTAGCAACGCTGAAGGTGAGCATACCTTACAACATAGCAATTCTGTTTCTGATATATTTCCTAGAGAAATTCACACATTAGTACAAAGAGACTGCAGTACTGTTGGCAGTGGTAAAAAAATTGGGCATCTACAAGAAAAGAGATCAATGAATTGTGGTATATTCATAATGGAATACCAATTAAAGTGAAAGAAACATGCATCATGAATAAATGAATAAATCTAAAAACTGTAATGTTGAGTAAGAAAGCAAAGCAGATGATGGTCACAGTGTGCCATGTGTACAAGTCTAAATGCACAAAATAATACTATGTTGTTAATGGATATATACATATTAAAAAGATACACAGGACTTCCCTGGTGGTGCAGTGGTTAAGAATCCGCCTGCCAATGCAGGGGACACGGGTTCGATCCCTGGTCCTGGAAGATCCCACGTGCCGCGGAGCAGCTAAGCCCACATGCCACAACTACTGAGCCTGCGCTCTATAGCCAGCAAGCCACAACTACTGACCCCACGTGCCACAACTACTGAAGCCCACGCGCCTAGAGCCCATGCTCCGCAACAAGAGAAGCCACCGCAATGAGAAGCCCGCACACCGCAACAAAGAGTAGCCCCCGCTCGCCGCAACTAGAGAGAGCCTGCGCACAGCAACGAAGACCCAACGCAGCCAAAAATAAATAAATAAAAAATAAATTAAAAAAAAAATCTTCCAAAACAAAAAAAAAGATACACAGATATAATGAATTCAGGATAGTGATTACCTTTAGGGAAGGAAAAAGAGAAATGGGATCCAACACGGATACAGAAGGAGTTCCCACTGTATCTATGATGTATTATTTCTTTTAAAGCTGGGTGGAATGTACCCAGGTGTTTGTTAACTATTCTATTTTTATGTAAGAATCATTTCTTTAAAAAAAAACCAAACAGCACTCCAAAGCCCTCTCCAGGCCGTGTGGGTCCTGGGGGCATAGGAGGGAGGCCGGGAGATCAGGAGAGGCAGGCGGGAGGGTCCCTCCAGGACAGGAAGAGGAGCAGGAGGGGGGGTGTGCCCCACCCACTCGAGTCCAGGAAGCCTGCTGGGCTCCCAGGTGGGGTCCCCTGCCCTCTGAGACCAGAGAAGGGAGGCATGCCTGGGACCCTTCTGCTCCTGGCCCCTTCTGTTAAGCCTAAGCCCCACCCCCCACACCTCCCATGACCTTTTCCAGCCCTGTGGGTCCTAAGAATAGGCCCCGCCCACCACCCAAACCCCACCCCTGCTTAGGCCCCACCCTCCACAGCCAAGGCCTTTTTCTCCTCTTTTTTACTACTGTGGTTCTGTTTTACCTTCCGGTTTTTGTTTCACCTATGTTTTTATTTTTATATTCTTTCTAACATATTTGTTAGTTTCCTAATCTAATTTTATTTTTTACTTTGTTATTGTTCTCTCCGTTTTTTGCCGCCCCACACGGCTTGTGGGATCTTGGTTCACAAGCTGGGGGTCAGGCCAAAGCTCCTGCAGTGGGAGCTCTGAGTCCAAACCACTGGACTAACAGAGAACCTCAGACCCCAGGGAATATTCATTGGAGTGAGGTCTCCCGGAGGTCCTCATCTCAGCACCAAGACCCAGCTCTATGCAACAGCCTACAAACTCCAGTGTTGGAAGCCTCAGGCCAAACAACCAGTAAGACAGGAACACAATCCCACTCATTAAAAAAAAAAAAAAGAGACGGCAAAAAAATATGTCACAGATGAAGGAGCAAGGTAAAAAAACTACAAGACCAAATAAATGAAGGGGAAATAGATAATCTCCCTGAAAAGGAATTCAGAGTAATGATAGTAAAGATGATCCAGAATCTTGGAAATAAAATGGAGGCACGGATTGAGAAAATACAAGAAATGTTTAACAAAAATCCAGAAGAACTAAAGAACAAACAAACAGAGATGAACAACACAATAACTGAAATGAAAAGTACACTAGAAGGAATCAATAACAAAATAACTGAGGCAGAAGAATGAATACGTGAGCTAGAAGACAAAATGGTGGAAATAACTGCCAAGGGCAGAATAAAGAAAAAGGATGAAAAGAACTGAAGACAATCTCAGAGACCTCTGGGACAATACTAAATGCACTAACATTCGAATTATAGGGGTCCCAAAAGACGAAGAGAAAAAGAAAGGTCTGAGAAAATATTTGAAGAGATTATAGTGGAAAACTTCCCTAACATGGGAAAGGAAATAGTCACCCAAGTCCAGGAAGCACAGAGAGTCCCATACAGTATAAACCCTAGGAGAAACACACCAAGACACATATTAATCAAACTAACAAAAATTAAATTCAAAGAAAAAATATTAAAAGCAGCAAGGGAAAAACAAAAAATAACATACAAAGGAATCCCCATAAGGTTACCAGCTGATTTTTCAGCAGAAACTCTGCAGGCCAGAAGGGAGTGGCAGGATATACTTAAAGCGATGAAAGAGAAAAACCTACAACCAAGATTACTCTACCCAGCAAGGATCTCATTCAGATTCGACAGAGAAATCAAAAGCTTTTCAGACAGGCAAAAGCTAAGAGAATTCAGCACCACCAAACCAGCTTTACAACAAATGCTAAAGAAACTTCTCTAGACGGGAAACACAAGAGAAGAAAAAGACCCACAAAAACAAACCCAAAACAGTTAAGAAAATGGTAATAGGAACATACATATTGATAATAACCTTGAATGTAAATGGATTAAATGCCCCAACCAAAAGACACAGACTGGCTGAATGGATACAAAAACAAGACACATATATATGCTGTCTACAAGAGACCCACTTCAGACCTAGGGACACATACAGACTGAAAGTGAAGGGATGGAAAAAGATATTCCATGCAAATGGAAATCAAAAGAAAGCTGGAGTAGCAATACTCCTATCAGATAAAATAGACTTTAAAATAAAGACTGTTATAAGAGACAAGGCAGGACACTACGTAAAGATCAAGGGATCAGGGGGCTTCCCTGGTGGCGCAGTGGTTGAGAATCTGCCTGCCAATGCAGGGGACACGGGTTCGAGCTGTGGTCTGGGAGGATCCCACATGCCACAGAGCAACTGGGCCCGTGAGCCACAATTACTGAGCCTGCGCGTCTGGAGCCTGTGCTCCGCAACAAGAGCGGCCGCGATAGTGAGAGGCCTGCGCACCACGATGAAGAGTGGCCCCCGTTTGCCACAACTACAGAAAGCCCTCGCACAGAAACGAAGACCCAACACAGCCATAAATAAATAAAAAAAAAAAAAAAAAAAAAAAAAAGATCAAGGGATCAATCCAAGAAGAAGATATAACAATTATAAATGTTTATGCACCCAACACAGGAGCGCCTCAATACATAAGGCAAATGCTAACAACCATGAAAGGGGAAATCGACAGTAACACAATAATAGTAGGGGACTTTAACACCCCGCTTACACGAATGGACAGATCATCCAAACAGAAAATAAATAAGGAAACACAAGCTTTAAATGACACAATAGACCAGATAGATTTAATTGATATTTATAGAACATTCCACCCGAAAGTGACAGAATACACTTTCTTCTCAAGTACACACCAAACATTCTCCAGGATAGATCACATCTTGGGTCACAAATCAAGCCTTGGAAAATTTAAGAAAACTGAAACCGTATCAAGCATCTTTTCTGACCACGATGCTATGAGATTGGAAATCAATTACAGTAAAAAAAAAAAAAAAAAACCTGCAAAAAACACAAATACATGGAGGCTAAACAGTGCGCTACTAAATAACCAAGAGATCACTGAAGAAATCCAAGAAGAAATTAAAAAATACACAGAAACAAATGACAACGAAAACACGACGATCCAAAACCTATGGGATGCAGCAAAAGCAGTTCTAAGAGGGAAGTTTATAGCAATTCAATCTCACCTCAAGAAACAAGAAAAATCTCAAATAAACAATCTAACCCTACACCTAAAGCAACTAGAGAAAGAAGAACAAGGAAAACCCAAAGTCAGTAGAAGGAAGGAAATCATAAAGATCAGAGCAGAAATAAATGAAATAGAAACGAAGAAAACAATAGCAAAGATCAATAAAACTAAAAGCTGGTTCTTTGAGAAGATAAACAAAATTGATAAACCCTTAGCCAGACTCATCAAGAAAAAAAGGGAGAGGACGCAAATCAATAAAATTAGAAATGAAAAAGGAGAAATCACAACTGACACTGCAGCACTACAGAGGATTATAAGAGACTACTACAAACAACTACATGCCAATAAAATGGACAACCGTGAAGAAACAGACAAATTCTTGGAAAGGTACAATTTTCCAAGACTGAACCAGGAAGAATTAGAAAATATAAACAGACCTATCACAAATAACGAAATTGAAACTGTAATTAAAATCTTCCAACAAACAAAAGTCCAGGACCAGATGGCTTCACAGGCAGATTCTATCAAACATTTAGAGAAGAGCTAACGCCCATCCTTCTCAAACTCTTCCCAAAAATTGCAGAGGGAGAACCACTTCCAAATTCATTCTATGAAGCCACCATCACCCTGATACCAAAACCAGAAAAAGACATCACAAAAAAAGAAAATTATAGACCAATATCACTGATGAACATAGATGCAAAAATACTGAACAAAATACTAGCAAACAGAATCCAACAACATATCAAAAGGATCATACATCATGATCAAGTGGGATTTATTGCAGGGATGCAAGGATTCTTTAGTATATGCAAATCAATCAATGTGATACACCACATTAACAAATTAATGAATAAAAACCATATGATCATCTTAAAAGATGCAGAAAAAGCTTTTGACAAAATTCAACACCCATTTATGATAAAAACTCTCCAGAAAATGGGCATAGAGGGAACCTACCTCAACATAATAAAGGCCATATATGACAAACCCACAGCAAGCATCATACTCAATGGTGAAAAACTGAAAGCATTTCCACCAAGATCAGGAACAAGACAAGGATGTCCACTCTTATTCAACATAGTTTTGGAAGTCCTAGCCATGGCAATCAGGGAAGAAAAAGAAATAAAAGGAATACAAATTGGAAAAGAAGAAGTAAAACTGTCCCTGTTGGCAGATGACATGATACTATACTTAGAAAATCCTAAAGATGTCACCACAAAACTACTAGAACTAATCAATGAATTTGGTAAGGTTGCAGGATACAAAATTAATGCACAGAAATCTCTGGCATTCCTATATACTAACAACGAAAAATCAGAAAGAGAAATTAAGGAAACAATCCCATTTACCATCACAACAAAAAGAATAAAATACCTAGGAATAAACCTACCTAAGGAGGTGAAAGACTGGTACTCAGAAAACTATAAAACACTGATGAAAGAAATCAAAGATGACATAAACAGATGGAGAAATATACCATGTTCTTGGATCAGAAGAATCAATATTGTGAAAATGACCATACTACCCAAAGCAATCTACAGATTCAATGCAATCTCTAACAAACTACTAATGGCATTCTTCACAGAATTAGAACAAAAAATTTTACAATTCATATGGAAACACAAAGACCCCGAACAGCCAAAGCAATCTTGGGAAAGGAAAATGGAGCTGGAAGAATCAGACTCCCCATCTTCAAACTATACTACAAAGTTACAGTAATCAAGACAATATGGTACTGGCACAGAAACAGAAATATAGATCAATGGTACAGGATAGAAAGCCCAGAGATAAACCCACGCACATATGGTCACCTAATTTACAACAAAAGAGGCAAGAACATACAACGGTGAAAAGACAGCCTCTTCAATAAGTGGTGCTGGGAAAACTGGACAGCTACATGTAAAAGAATGAAATTAGAAAACTACCTAACACCATACACAAAATAAACTCCAAATGGATTAAAGACCGAAATATAAGGCCAGACACTATAAAACTCTTAGAGGAAAACATAGGAAAAACACACTTTGACATAAACCACAGCAAGATCTTTTTTGACCCACCTCCTAGAGTAATGAAAATAAAAACAAAAATAAACAAATGGCACCTAATTAAACTTAAAAGCTTTTGCACAGCAAAAGAAACCATAAACAAGACAAAAAGACAACCCTCAGAATGGGAGAAAATATTTGCAAATGAAACAATGGACAAAGGATTAATCTCCAAAATACACAAACAGCTCATGGAGCTCAATATCAAAAAAACAAACAGTCCAATTAAAAAATGGGCAGAAGACCTAAATAGACATTTCACCAAAGAAGACATACAGATGGCCAAGAGGCAAATGAAAAGATGCTCAACATCACTAATTTTTAGAGAAATGCAAATCAAAACTACAATGAGGTATCACCTCACATCAGTCAGAATGGCCACTGTCAAAAAATTTAGAAACAATAAATGCTGGAAAGGGTGTGGAGGAAAGGGAACCCTTTTGCACTGTTGGTGGGAATGTAAATTGATACAACCACTATGGAGAACAGTATGGAGGTTCCTTAAAAAACTAAAAACAGAACTACCATATAATCCAGCAATCCAACTACTGGGCTTATACCCTGAGAAAACCATAATTCAAAAACAGACATGTACCACAATGTTCACTGCAGCACTATTTACAATAGCCAGGACATGGAAGCAACCTAAGTGTCCATCGACAGATGAATGGATAAAGAAGATGTGGCACATATATACAATGGAATATTACTCAGCCATAAAAAGAAACGAAATTGAGTTATTTGTAGTGAGGTGGATGGACCTAGAGTCTGTCATACAGAGTGAAGTTAAGTCAGAGACAGAAAAACAAATACCGTATGCTAATGCATATATATGGAATCTAAAAAAAAAAAAATGGTACTGATGAACCTAGTGGCAGGGCAGGAATAAAGAGGTAGACATAGAGAATGGACCTGAGGACATGGATGGGGAGGGGGAAGCTGGGGCGAAGTGAGAGTAACATCGACATATATACACTACCAAATGTAAAAGAGTTAGCTAGTGGGAAGCAGCTGCATAGCACAGGGAGATCAGCTTGGTGCTCTGTGATGACCTAGAGGGGTGGGATAGGGAGGGTGGGAGGGAGGCTCAAGAGGGAGGGGATATGGGGATATATGTATGCATATGGCCGATTCACTTTGTTGTACAACAGAAACTAACGCAGTATTGTGAAGCAATTATACTCCAATAAAGATTTTAAAAAAAACCCAAAACCAAAAAACAAACAACTGGGTAGAGATTAGGATCAATTATCAAGACAGTTCTAATTTGCACAAGGGTAGAGTTCAACCTCCGTCTATGGCCATCCGTGGCCCTAGGTCTTTCTACTTTAGGGAGGTAAAATTGTAGCTCAAAGTGGTTATGTGACTGACTAAATCAACTCCCACAATTAGTCTCTTATCAGATTGCCCTGCTTTATTTCCTTCATGGTATTTAATACAAGCTCAATTTATTTCACTTATTTATTTACTTATTTTTTAACTGCCCGTCTCCCTTCAACTAGAACATTAGGTCCATGAAGTAAGAGACTGTGTCTGCCTCACTCACCACAGAAATCCTAGAACTGCAAGTACTACCTGGCAAATAGTGCTCAATAAATACTTAATATTAAGTGAACGCCACAAGTCAAGCCTACCAGAGGAAGTTAGGGGAGATGTCTGACCCTGCAGAGAAGCCCAGGCTATATACTGACTGTATGTTCAAACACCAATCTCTGTGGGGTATCCATGGGAAGAGACATGGAGTGATAAACGGTGGTACTCTTACTAGCCACAACTAGAACTAGAACACTGAAGCTGGGGGAGTGGGAGTGAAAAGAAAATTTTAAAATATATTTGGAAACAATATTTCTATTAACAAGATAAAGAAACTTTGAACCTCTGGATTCTCTACAGACACCTAATTAATTACCTAGCAAATCTTCTCCTGCAAGTTCCAACAGGAGTTCAGGGATGTGAACTTTCTAAAAACCTAAAGCATGTCACAATCTCTTTTCTCAGCCTCAGGTTTGGGAGAAGAACAGAAGAAGATAGGGAATGCAAACGTAAGACAACACAACAGACACGCTGCTTTTAACACAGTTTATGAATAATCCTGAGGAGGAGAATGGCATGTCTGTAGTG
Organism: Eubalaena glacialis; assembly: GCF_028564815.1. NCBI lineage: Eukaryota > Metazoa > Chordata > Mammalia > Artiodactyla > Balaenidae > Eubalaena > Eubalaena glacialis. Next base: position 13,992,970 of record NC_083734.1, on the reverse strand, counting down.
TGATGAAAGCCACCATCTACTTTTAGGCAATTCCCCAAGAGGCCGTGTAGAGTAGCAGTGGTTCGGAGGATGGGCTCTGGAGCTTGAATTCTCTTGGGTTTGAATTCTGACTCTGCTATTTACTACCTGTGTAACCTTGGGCAACTTAATGGTTCTGTACCTCCGTTTCTCTAAATATAAAATGGAAGCTAATAATGGTACCTACCACGAAGGGGTGTTTTGAGGATTAAATGTTTTAATACATGTAAAGCTCTTAGAATAATAACTAAGACATAGCAAGTCCTCAATTAACGGTAGGTTTTATTGTAATTATTCAACTGGGGGAGGGGAGAGAGAGAGAGAGAGAGAGAGAGAGAGAGAGAGAGTGCTTTTGTTTAATTCTTTGGAAAAACTGCTAGCCCTGGAGGCCTGGATGACCAAATCATTAGCTAATGAAACAGAGACAACATGAAACAGTGGGAAAGCACTAGACCAAAAAATCAAACTGCTGTTGGAGCAGAGATTGCCAGTTACCTCCCAATACCCAGTCTCCTCCTCCTGCTCTTTTTTTTTTGGCTGTGCAGTGCTGCATGCGGGATCCTAGTTCCCCGACCAGGGGTCGAACCTGTGCCCCCTGCAGTGGAAGAGTGGAGTCCTAACCATTGGACCGCCAGGGAATTCCCATACCTCGTATTTTGAATCTTGCTAAACACATTACTAAATTATCTTGATAGGAATCTAGTAATTTTCCACTCTTTGGAGTCCACTATCTCTGATCCTGATTCATTCCTAATAAGATGACTTTTTTTTTTTATTGGAGTATAATTGTTTTACAATGTTGTATTAGTTTCTGCTGTACAATGAAGTGAATCAGCTGTATGTATACATATATCCCCTCCCTCTGGGACCTCCCTCCCCACCCCCATCCCACCCATCTAGGTCATCACATAGCTCCGAGCTGACCTCCCTGTGTTATACACAGCAGGTTCCCACTAACTATCTATTTTACACATGGTAGTGTATTTATGTCAACCTAATCTCCCAAGTCACCCCACCCTCCCCTTCCCCACCATGTCCAAACGTCCGTTCTCTACATCTGCATCTCTATTCCTGCCCTGCAAGTAGGTTCATCTGTACCTTTTTTCTATATTCCACATATATGCGTTAATATACGCATATTTGTTTTTCTCTTTCTGACTTACTTCACTCTGTATGACAGACTCTAGGTCAATCCATATCTCTACAAATGACCCAATTTCGTTCCTTTTTATGGCTGAGTAATATTCCATTGTATATATGTACCATATCTTCTTTATCCATTCACCTGTCGATGGACATTTTGGTTGTTTCCATGTCCTGGCTATTGTAAATAGTGGTGCAATGAACACTGGGGTACATGTGACCTTTTGAATTATGGTTTTCTCAGGGTATATGCCCAGTAGTGGGATTGCTGGGTCATATGGTAGTTCTATTTTTAGTTTTTTAAGGAATCTCCATACTGTTCTCCATAGTGGCTGTATCAATTTACATTCCCACCAACAGTGCAGGAGGGTTCCCTTTTCTCCACACCCTCTCCAGCATTTATTGTTTGTAGATTTTTTGATGATGGCCATTCTGACCCCTGTCTGGTGATACCTCATTGTAGTTCTGATTTGCATTTCTCTAATAATTAGTGATGTTGAGCATCTTTTCATGTGCCTCTTGGCCATCTGTATGTCTTCTTTGGAGAAATGTCTATTTAGGTCTTCCGCCATGTCTCCCTCTCTACATCCTTCCTGCCATTACCCCCAACCTTAATCATCAAGTCATACTTCTTGACTTTACCGCAAAGCAGAGCTGTCCAACAGAACTTCCAGCAATGATGGAAATTTTCTATACCTACTCTTGACAATATGGTAGCCATTAGTCACATGTGGGTATTAACCACTTGAAATATGGCTAGTATGACTGAAGAACTGAATTTTAAACTTTATTTAATTTTAATTAAAATAGACACACATGGCAAGTGGCTACTGTTATTGGACAGTGCAGCCTATGGAGTGAGCTCTAGGAAAGAGAAGAGAATTACACATCATTTCTATTTGATATATCCCATTCCTTCTCAATACCTATACTAAAATGTTTTCTCTTAGCCTACTCCTGATATAGCCTCTAAATCCTTGGGGGTGTACCCATTTCCCTATTTGCGATTTGGGTCAATTACCTTCTTTCCAGAAGAATAGACAGATTTGTTCAACACACACACACACACACACACACACACACTCCTGAGTGAGACAGACATCCTTAGGGCAAAGCTTTACTGAACACACCAGAATAACTAGATTCATGGAATCCACCAAAAAAAAAAAGCTCCAAAGATGATTAACTCCCCAAAAAGGCCAGACCCTATTTTGGCTTTTTGGCCCAAAGATATCTGAAGTTCAATTATCCTTCTTGATAAGTCCTCACGTATTCAATATGAGTCTAGTATGTTCTTTTAATTAAATAAAACAGGAGGAGAAACAGGCAAATTCTGCTCCTAGGAGAAGATCAAACTAAAAGAAATGGCCTGAAGCAAGGTTACTGACCATGCAAGGCTTGGTAAAGCAAATAAAACTGTCAAAATAAGCAGTCTGTCAACTTGAAGAATTAGTATCTTCATGATGGGGATGGGAGGTTGGTTAAAATAATACCACAGGTGATTTAACTCTTAGTGAAGGGCTGATGCTTTTCAACAACGCTAACCCAACCCCACAAAGGACAAGTGATCAACAGTTTACTGGCCTGCTCCACCTGTGTGGACAGCCCTGGACATTTCTAACTATGATCTGTGTATTTCAGCTGAGCACTGGGCAACTTAGGTTTCTACTATCAGGCTGATAGGCAGGACAGAGAAAAAGCTCTAGAAGAAGAGGGTATCAGACAAATGTTTTTCTAGCTCGAAAGACACATGTTAGAACAAACACCCTGACCCTGATGACCCCTCCAGGCTGCTACTCAGGTGCTCGTGTTTGAGATGTGAGCAACAGTGTAATTTCTTCAAAAACTCCTTGATGTGAATCCAAGAAATGATGTGACAGTACTTGCTGTAGATTTCCCTTAGAGGCAAACCAGTATGACCTTTTTCAAATGCAAATTGGCTTACTCTTTACAGCTGTCAGGTTTCTTGGGGCGGAGTTTAAAAGAAAAGGCAACACTCCCCTCTGACTGGCCTGAGGAGTATGGCTGACCCTGAGTAAGTGAGAAAGAGGGACGAAGGACACCTGGAGAATGACCCCAGTGAGCAGAAGGTTCCACAGGACTGGCCTGGGCAGAACTCGATGGGAAGTGGAAATCTCTGGCTCTGCAGATTCTTGCTTGAGTTGAACCACCTTAATTTTCACAGCCCCTTCCTCCTACATTGACTCAGGTATTCACTGATCTTAGTAGAGAATCCGAAAGTCCCCTAGAGCTCCAAGTCAGTTCTCCCTCGTCTTTATGGCAGGCGTGCCCGTAAACCTTGTCACCCAGCTATGCCCCACTGGCTCTTACTCACTAAGGAAGTATTTATCAAGCCCTTGTGAGATCCGCAGCACCACACTAGACACCTGAGGATGTCTAGAAGAGAGTAATTTCAAGGAGCTCACAATCTCATGTTCAGCGTGTAATCGTAAAGGCAAATGCAGGCAGAAAGGGGTGAGAGATGACCCAGGAGAACCATGTCCGTACTCAGAAAATGCCTCCGGTCTTTCTAGGGACTGTTATATCACAACATGGAAACATAATTATTTCACAGGAGGTGGGGGGAAAAAACCCTGGAATTTCAGAAATGAGAGAAAAAATGTGGGGTAAAGGCAGGTAGTAGTTGGGATTAGTGAAAATGACAGAGTGGAAGCTTTAGACTCAAATAGAAAGGCCAGGAAAAGGAGGCCTGGAAATTCAAACATGCCTAGATTAAGGAGCCTGTCCCCATCTACAGGAAGTTTATCTCTAACATCTAAATAGTCATGTTTTAAAATCAACAAGTTTTCTGGTTTTCAGCTGCCACTGACTGGAACCCCCAGTGGCTCTGGCCCACAGTGTAGACAGACTGTGCCCAGCCGGACTAGATGAAGACATGCAGCCGGAAGTCAGCCAGCCAGCCTGACACCTCCCAGCTTTGGGAGGAGTTTGAGCAAAATGCTACCCAGCTACATGAGTAGCAGACAAGAAGGTTTAACCCTAGCAGCACAGGGCTACACTGAGGACCTGGCATCTCAACCAGTAGATTCAGACAGTAAGTGGTCTAGGACCCAAGGGGACTCCAGGAATGAGAACAGAAACCTAGCAGCAAGTTCAGCAGGACCTTTGGTCCCTCCCTGTCCACTGCAGTTGCATATTCACGTTCACAGTCACATATTTTAAAATTTTGATGTAATTATCTCCTAGAAATTACTGTATGTAGCCTCTTGGGATCTAAAGCAATTAAGTGAAGATAAATTTCTTTCATGGAGCAAGCTGTCAAAGGATGAAGCAATTTCATTCCCCATTTGAAGTGGAAGCTTTGGGTCATGCATGGTTTATTTGAAACAATGCCATCACCTAAAGCTGCTGATCTTATCTCTAACTCCATTCTCCATTTCAAACTGCTGGAGATATGTAGCGTGGCACTGCCTGAAGTTATGACATCTGGCTCAAGGCCAGCAACAGAACAAGCCAGCTCCTCTTCTAGACTGAAAGCTTAACAGGACAAAAATAATATTAAAGCAAGATAACTTTATAGGTGAAGTCTGTTAAACCCTAAAAAGGGGAGATCTTCCCAGGGCATCGGGTGTGACTACAGAAGCACCCTAACAGTGGGGAAGTGGTTGAAGAGCAGGCAGGAACGCCCCCCAAAGGGGGTAGAGTGAAATACATGCCAAGGAATCAGATTTTTCTCTGCTGGGAGACACCAAACCAAACAAGTAGTGGGTCCTGTTTCATGAAACAGCCTGATAGATGGAAAGCATACCAGGCCGAGAATCAAATTTGGCCCAGGGTTCTAATTCCAGCACTACAAGACCACATGTGAGATTAAGGGGAAAGTTCTCATTAACTCTTTTTCTTCTGAACTGCAGCTGGCACTTTATTTTAAAAAAATTCTTCATAGCCACGTATTATTTATTTTATAATATACAGTCAGTGTGCTATCTAGGTAATAGTATTCAAACTTTATTTTTAAGCCATTGAAACTTTCTTCAGGTAGAATCACTGCAGGTCAGACCATGTCCAAGCACTGCTTTTAACAGGAACCTTGAAGAACTAGAACTTGTTAGTGCACTGGAATCACCAAAAGAGCTTGTTAAAATGGATTGCTGGGCTCCACCCTCAAAGTTTCTGATTCATAGGTCTGGAGTAAGACCTAAAACATTATATACCTAACAGGTTCCCAGGTGAATCTCATGCTACTGGTCCAGTACCACAATTTGAGAACCAGTGGTATAGAGGAATCTGGTCAGGAGGATGACTTGGACTTGGAGTGTCTAATACAGTAGCCACTGGCCACATGTGGATAGTTCAGTTTAATTAAAATTAAATTAAAATTTCTGTTTCTCACCCACATTTCAAGTACTCAATAGTCACATGTGGCTAGTGGCTACCATACAGGATGGTAAAGAAATAGATTTTTCTGCACCATCATCAAAAGAAGTTCTATTTGATAGCGCTGGTCAAGAATCTATTTGATTGCACTGGTAAAATGTTTACCCTAGAGAAAAGAAAATTTAAGGAGAATTTCAAGTATATTAAGATGTGTCAAATATAGAAAAAAAGGCTTTGTGACTCTCAGAGAGTCTCTCTAAAACAAGTAAGTGGGAATTACAGAAAGGCAGATTGTGTTCAGTTTGAGAAGCAGCTTTTCAATAGTGACTGTCTCATGACACAGTAAACTCTGGGAAGTATCTGAAGCAGAAGCTTTGAGGACACTGGGACACTATTTCTTAATTAGGTAGAAGACTGACTGTTATGTCTATTCTAAAGGGCCTCCCAATTCCATGGTTCTTTTGTAACCTGATGTAATTTTATAATTATTACGGCAAACCATCCCTTCTTGCATCTGGGATAGTTTTCTAAAGCATGTAAGTCAGGTAGAAGGAACTTCCTTTATTAGGATGTTTTGGTGATAAAATTTCCCAGTTTGTATTGTTTAAAAATGTTTTTATGGGAATTCCCTGGCAGTCCACTGGTTAGGACTCCACGCTTCCAATGCAGGGGGCATGGGTTTGATCCCTAGTCGGGGAACTAAGATCCTGCATGCCACATGGCGCGGCCAAAAGAAAAAAAAAAAAAAAAAAGGTTTTACAACACCAAAGTACAAATAACAAAAGAAAAAATAAACTGAATTTCATCAAAATTAAAAATTTCAAGAAAGTGAAAAGACAATCAACTCACAGAATGGGAGAAAATATTTGCAAATCATGTATCTGATAATGGACTTTTATCCAGAATATATAAAGAACTCCTACAACTCAATAAAAGACAAATAATCCAATTTTTAAAATAGGCAAACTATTTGGATACACATTTCTCCACTTTTACAAAATCTTTACAAAGTACTTTCACAGACCTGATCTTTTATCCTCACAATTCCTCTCTGAGTTGGATAGGGCAGTTGTAGGTTTCCTAGTCTTAGTGAAAAAGAGACAGACACCCAGAGAGTCTATATAAATTGTCCAAGACAATACAACCAACCTATGGCAGAGTTAGGATCAGAGCCCACATCGGATGCTTTCTTTCTTTTCTTTTCTTTTTTTTTTTTGCTGCATGGCTTGTGGGATCTTAGTTCCCCAACCAGGGATTGAACCCAGGCCACGGCAGTGAAAGTGCTGAGTCCTAACCACTGGACCACCAGGGAACTCCCCTGACACTTTCTTTTACTCCATCCTGCCTTCTTTTGCCTCAAAGGGAAAAAGTTTATGCTCAGGCATCCCAAGGCCAATCAAATGAGAAAGCAGAAATTATATTTTTTTAAATGCACACAATAAATAAGCACGTGAAAAGATGCTCAACATCATTAGTCATTAGGGAAAAGCAAGTCAAAACCACAATGAGATATCACTTCACACCCATTAGGATGGCTAATTTCAAATACATAGAAAATAACAAGTGTCAAAGATGTGGAAAAATTAGAACCCTTGTGCATAGCTGGTGGGAATGTAAAATGGTACAGTCATTGTGGAAAGTGGTATGGCAATTCCTCAAAAAATTAAACAGAATTACCATATGATCCAGTGATTCCACTTCTGGGTATATACCCAAAAGAACTGAAAGCACGGACTTGAATAGATATTTGGATTTCCCAGCACTTACTCACAACAGCCAAAACGTGGAAGTGACTCAAGCGTCCATCCAAGGATGAATGGATAAACAACATGTAGTGTATATATACAATGGAATATTATTCAGCCTTACAAAAGAAGGAAATTTTGACATGTACTACAACGAGATGAACCTTGAAGATGTTATGCTAAGTAAACTAAAGCAGTCACAAAAAGACAAATATTGTATGATTCCACTTATATGAGGTTCGAAGAATAGTCAAATTCAGAGACAGAAAGTAAAATGGTGGTTGCCAGAGGCTGGGGGGAGGGAGGAAATGGGGAGTTAGTGTTTAATATACAGAGTTTCAGTTGGGGAAGATGAAAAAGTCCTGGAGATGGAGGATGGTGATGGTTGCAAAAACAACCGTGAATATATTTAATGCCACAGAACTGTAAACTTTAAAAACAGAAACAGTAAATTTTATATTATGTATATTTTAACAATTACTTTTTTTTTTTTGGCTGCGTTGGGTCTTTGTTGTTGGGGTCTTTGTTGCTGCGCGCGGGCTTTCTCTAGTTGCAGTGCACGGGCTTCTCATCGCGGTAGCTTCTCGTTTCAGAGCTCGGCTTCTAGGCGCGCGGCTTCAGTAGTTGCGGCACGTGGGCTCAGTAGTTGCGGCTCGTGGGCTCTAGAATGCAGGCTCAGCAACACGGGCTTAGTTGCTCCGCGGCATGTGGGATCTTCCTGGACCAGGGCTCGAACCCGTGTTCCCTGCATTGGCAGGCGGATTCTTAACCACTGCGCCATCAGGGAAGTCCTAACAATTACTTTAAAAAAAAAATAGTTTCAAACCACGTCTATCGGAGCTGGTGAATTAATGTCTTCAACTTTACCTTTAAATGTAGCCGTGTCACACATAATGCGTTCTGACCTCCAAGTCTGAGGCAATGTAAACTGATTTTCCTATTTTATCAGTTGTGTTAGTTTTTTTTAAATTTATTTTTTTCTTGGCTGCGCCGCACGGCATGCGGGATCTTAGTTCCCCGACCAGGGATCGAACCCGCGCCCCCTGCATTGGAAGCGCGGAGTATTAACTACTGGACTGCCAGGGAAGTCCCAAACAATTACTTTTTTTAAAAAAATGGAAGGAGCCTGTTTTAAAGAGTAAGGCCCTAATTAGAAGAAAACCACCCTTCCTAGCTCCTCACCCTCTTGAAAGGTCTGGTATAGGGATTTTCCAGCTGCTGGTATTGACAATGTAAGGAAGAACAAATTAAAGCTATCAGTGAACCAAAGGCTGCCCTGTGACCCTGGCACCTTCAGAGCAAAAAGCAACCTAGGCAGGCTTGTAGTTACTCCTTGACTGCATGGTCTGATTCTCAAGGCCAAAAACTATCCTCAGCTCTGTCTGTGTGGGATTCTGAGTTAAAAGAAGGAACAACAAAGTACTCCTTCAGTTCCTTCAGTTGTCTGTTTATGGGTTGGGCCCCCAGGAAACAGCTGACTCTTAGTTCTAGAAGGCTAAAACTTGCCTTATACCAAAATGTAAGCCAGGGGCAGAGCACCAATTCCAACATTTAAATTCTATGGCCACAGGACTTTAATGTTCCCACAGGGAGGATCCTGCTTAAGTTTTGTAATCCTGAAAGGCAGAACTGCCTGTTCTTTAATGTTCAGTTTAGCCTGAGGGCTAGAAAGAATACAGGTTGGATTCTGGGAAAAATGTCTTCTGGGGCCAAATGCATCCATGCCCTTGAGCATCAAGGTCCCAATATCAATGCATTGGACAGATGTCTTCCACCGAGTTCATCAAGATCCCCCAAAGAACACAGCTGTGTCCCCACCTAGTCAGGGGTAGCTAACCTCTCAGAGGGTTATGTTTCCTTGATTCTCAGATGCTATGGAAGTAATCAGACCCAACTCTGATGGCCATCTTGAGATGTTTTTTTATATTGCACTTGCTGTTCCCAGAGTTAGACAGAAGGCAAATCACTACAGATCTCTGTCCATATGAAGTGTATGTAACTCTAAAGTAATAAGATGTGTTTTTAAAAGTCACAAATGAGTATCAGAGCAATAGGGTACTTGGTAGTCACACCTTATACTGAGGCTGTGAAATACTCTTTCCCCCAACTCTCAAGCCCAGATCTCACTTGAGTGTGGAGGAGGTGGGTTTTGTTTTTGTTTTTTGGGGTTTTTTTTTAAATATCCATAACCCAGCTGTGACACTTCCTTCCACCTCTACCTGTACATCTGTTTCCTACAGAGTGCTGCTGCCTCAAGTGAGATGCGTGAGGCTTCTGTAGATGCTGGGGAACGAGATGGAACAAAAATGCTTCACACCTGGCTCCCAAATTACAGGCACGCTGGACTGGGGCCAACATAAGCTGGCACAGCACCAGCTGCAATGGACATCAATTAAGAAGGCTGTCATCTTTCAAGACTGCGGGGTCTTTTTTCACTCCACGATCCGCACACTGCTCCACAACCAGCCACGGCACCACTGGTAGAGTTTTCCAGATGGGATCATTTCCCTTAGATTCCATACTTGCAGATTTATTGCAGAACTTGTTTTTAACCCCTCCCTTTGTTTTTAAAGCCTGAACTATTATTCCACATTACAGTTTTATCTTTAATTGAATTTATTTCTCCTTAGGAAAGTGGGAAATTTGTACCTACATGAGCAGGAAAAGTTTTAAGTTTGCCTAAAAGATGCTTTGTTTACAAAAAGGCATTCAAATAACTGAGATTAGTAAAGGGTCAGAAATTCTTCTCTGTACACATCACTCCTACTGGGGTCAGAAGCCAGAGAGCCTTGACCAGACTGCATTATCCTGGAGAAATGGGCAGACCTCTAAGACTAAAGCAGGCCTCCTCCTCCTCCTCCCATCACATGCAGTGTTAGTGATCCATGTCATGCGCAGAGAGAAAAGAAACTCTGCTAGTGTCTAGCCAGTGGCAATGCTGTTTAAGAAAAAAAACTTTTTTTTTTTTTTTTTTTCTTTTTGGCTGTGCCACGTGGCATGCAGGATCTTAGTTCCCCGACCAGGGATCGAACCCCCGTGGACACACGGAGTCCTAATCACTGGATCGCCAGGGAATTCCCAGAAAAACACCTTAAGAATGTCAGCAATTAAAAAGTGACAAGATTCCACATAGTACCTTTTCTTGACTTTTGTCCAAAGGGGCAGAACATATTTCCTCCCCTGTACCTAAGTGGGCTGCCCTGTGGAAGGAATTCCATGCAACATGAAAGAGTCCCATGATAAATAAATATCTCATCCACATTTAATGTATGTTCCGAGAACTGAATTCCAGTGCCTCAGGGGGCTGTCTGTTGCTGCCAATTTGCTTCTCATGGCAGAGCCCTGAGTGGCAGAGCCCTGCTTAGGCGCTGCCGATGCTTGTTTGGAAAAGAGTCCAGCTGGAGATGAAAGAAGCTCTTCAAAGTGGGTGACTCCTTGGAGGCTATCACTTTAGGGCTTGGGAATGATTACTTATCAAAAACTATTTCAGTCTGGAATATACTCTGGCAAGAAGCTGGCCTGCCCTCTCGGGTATTCCGTTGGTGTTTGTGGAGCTGGAGAGGCCTCAATGGGTTTGGAGTGATAGCAGGAACTGAAGAACCCCGCTAAAGGTAAGAGCCCAGAATTCACATCATAGGTGGGGACAGGAGAGAGAGAAGGAATCAAAGAAAGCTTCAGACATCTGTCTGCACAACTCAGTCTTGGTGCACCCCTTTCCCCACTCTGGTATTTTAAATAAACAGCTTCAAAAGGGGTGGTCCTCACATCGTTCTGCTGACTAAGGTCTCAATTTCCTTACTTTCTTCTACCAAGAGAGCCTGAAACCTCTAGCGCTCAGCATTTAATCAGTCAAACCTTAGTCTCTGAAGTGAAAAGACAAGCCACAGGCTGAGAGAAAATATGTGCAACACATATATATCTGACAAAGGACTTGCAATGAGAATACATAAAGACCTCTCAAAACTCAGTAAGAAGGGACTTCCCTGGTGGCACAGTGGTTAAGAATCCGCCTGCCAATGCAGGGGACGTGGGTTCGAGCCCTGGTCCCAGAAGATCCCACATGCCGCGGAGCAACTAAGCCCGTGCGCCACAACTACTGAGCCTGCACTCTAGAGCCCGCAAGCCACGACTACTGAGCCCGCGTGCCGCAACTACTGAAGCCCGTGCACCTAGAGCCCATGCTCCGCAACAAGAGAAGCCACTGCAGTGAGAAGCCCACGCACCGCAATGAAGAGTAGCCCCCGCTCGCCACAACTAGAGAAAGCCCGCGCGCAGCAAAGAAAACTCAAAGCAGTCAAAAATAAATTTTAAAAAATAAAAAAATAAGAAACTCGGTAAGAAAACAAACATTCCAATTTAAACATAGACAAAAGATTTGAAGACACTTTATCATGCACATGAAAAGATGCTCAATATCATTAGCCATTAGAGAAATGCAAATTAAAACTGCAGTGGGATACCTGTTGGAATGACTTAAAAAAACAAAACAAAACTGCAGTACCAGCTGCTGGCAAGGATGTGGAGGAACTGGAATTCTCATATGTTGCTGATGGGAATACAAAATGGTACAGCCACTCTGGCAAACAGTTTGGCAATTTCTAACAAAGTTAAACCTATGCTTACCAAATGACCCATCCATTCATTCCTAAGTATTTACCCAAGAAAAATGAAAACTCAAGTTCACATAAAAATCTATACAGGAATGTTTGTAGTAGTTCTATCCATAATTACCAAAAGCTGCAAACAATCCAAATGTTCATCAGCTGGTAAACGGATAAACAAATTGTGGTATATCCATACAATGGAATCCTACTCTGCAACAACAAAAATGAATTACTGATACAGGCAATAATATGGATGAATCTCAAATGCATGATGCTACGTGACTGAAGCCAAACTTAAAAAGCTAATTACTATATGGTTTTTAAATATGACATTCTGGGGCTTCCCTGGTGGCGCAGTGGTTAAGAATCCGCCTGCCAATGCAGGGGACACGGGTTTGAGCCCTGGTCCAGGAAGACCCCACATGCCGCAGAGCAACTAAGCCCGTGTGCCACAACTACTGAGCCTGCACTCTAGAGCCCGTGAGCCACAACTACTGAGCCTGCGTGCTGCAACTACTGAAGCCCGCGTGCCTAGAGCCTGTGCTCCACAACGAGAGGAGACACCACAATGAGAAGCCCGTGCACCGCAACAAAGAGTAGTCCCTGCTCGCCGCAACTAGAGAAAGCCTGCGCGCAGCAACGAAGACCCAGTGCAGCCAAAAATAAATAAATTAAAATAAATAAATTAATTTAAAAAATAAACAGATTTTTAAAAATAAATAAATAAATATGACATTCTGGAAAAGGCAGTCTTAGGGAGAGTAAAACAGATCAGAGGCTGCCAGGCACTGGGAGTCAGGGAGAAGTTGGTTGCATGAGGGAGTATTTTGGGGGTGATAAAAACGCTCTACATCTTAATTGTAGTGGTGGTTACATGACTGTATGTTTGTCAAAACTGTATAACAAAGAGTGGATTTTAATGTATGTAAACAAACAAATCTTGGTCTCTGGGGAAGGGGATGAACTTCAGGAATACCACTCCATTCTGTGAGTGGGGTTACCTGGGGGATGCAATATAACTAGAGTGCGACAGGGCTGACACAGAGCCCATTTTCACCTTAAGTTGGAGGCAACATTAAAATAGACCTGTATTTCTGTTGGAATAAAAGGAACTTTATACCCTTTGTCCCCAAAACTTTTCACTGTTACAGAGATAATGCAATCTTCCATATGCAGATAAAAAGATACCAAGTCCCAGCTTGGTTTTCCTCCTCCCCTTTCATTTCCTGTTTCATTTGGGCAGAGGTCTCTGTTTCTACAAATGGCAAAGTGTATATAAGTTTAAAAATCATGGGGGCAATCAGAGGTTTAAGCTAACTGGAGGTCTCTTGGCCTAAATGGGTTAACGAGCACAGAACCTCATAAAAATAAATCCCCAAACATATTTTCTAAAACAGTAAACAAACACCTGCCAAGGTCTAATTGCAAGTATTCTCAAGAAATCTTTGTCTTGTTGTCAGTGAGTGAAGTCAAAAAACTTAAAGTATACCTGTAATAATAAAGTTTCTTTTTATATCATTATGATCTAATAATGAAATTATGGGCATCTCCAAAGATGCAATATTTTGCAAGAAAGATTATACCTCTTAAGGGTAAGCTGGGACGAAGTGAGAGAGTGGCATGGACTTATATATACTATCAAATATAAAATAGATAGCTAGTGGGAAGCAGCTGCATAGCACAGGGAGATCAGCTCGGTGCTTTGTGACCACCTAGAGGGGTGGGATAGGGAGGGTGGGAGGGAGACGCAAGAGGGAGGAGATATGGGGATACATGTATATGTATAGCTGATTCACTTTGTTATACAGCAGAAACTAACACATCATTGTAAAGCAATTATACTCCAATAAAGATGTTAAAAAAAAAAGATTATATACCTCTTATTATAATGTGGTCATAGGACCACAGGGAGTGAGAAGGTCGAGTGGATAAAGGTGTGTGTTACAGCAGTACCTGGAGAGCTGTGAAAGCAGTTAGCTTGAAGAAGAGAACATATTCCCACTTTCATTTTCGTGGCTTACCTTCACACCTCTGCTTCACAGCTTAATCCTTAGTACTTCCTGGGTGCTTCAGGCGAGAGGAAGGAAATGGTACTTGGAAACAATGACTAAGCTAGACTCTCTTAGCTCCCACCTTCGAAGAGCACAGGCATGTAAGCATATGCACACATACAAATGCAGAGAAAGGGCTTTTTCATTTAAATGGAGGAAGCTGCCATGTCTGCCTCCATAAGCAAAAATATTAATCATCCACCGTCTGGTTTTAATCCACACGCTCCTGATCCTGCATCTGAATGTATTGTTATCAGGGGAAGGAGCGTTTCTGCTCAATCTTATTCACCAGCCAAAAACCTGAAAATGTGAAAACCACATTGGTGAAGTGCCTTCTTGGGGACCCAGAAAACTCTGAGCTGCTACTTTTTTATTGTTTTCTTTCTTTTTAAAAAAATGATGAACAAATGTGAATTTCAGAGGGTCTGGAAGGGAAAAAAAGAAACAGCTCAAGTTACAGGTCCCTCCTGATCTTGGAGTGACACTATCCTCAGGGAAATTAGCACTTTCTCTTCTGTATTTCCCAAAGGGGATCCAGCCACACAACCTGATTGACATCAGCCTGTCAGAGGCTCCCAGGTGCATCCCTTACGAGTATTTACAAATGAAATGGCAAGCCCAAACAGCAAGCCTTTGCCTCCGGTCTCCATTCTTCTGGTTTGTGCTTTGCTAGCAGTAAGAGCAGGGACTAAAAAGGTGTCTGTATGAGTCTAAGCATGCTTCTCCCACTGTCTGTGCTGAAGACCCTTCCCTCTCCTCAGGGTCACCCTAAAAAGGGTCTCCAAGCCAATATGTGGGCTTGAGTACCTTCAAAGCCATTAGTCACCACCCTTGCAGTCTCACTCCAAACTGCGAATGGGGCCACCCGTGACACAAAAACTCTGGCAAGATTAGGGACTAGCAAGGGCAGAAGAAACCACAATACGCCTGAGACTCCCAGGAGAACAATGACTAGTGCTGGTAGGGAACAGACTGACAGAGCAGACAGACTCTAACCAGGCCTCGCTCTGTTTTCGATGCAACACAAATGTTTTCCATTAGAAGTTCCCTGCCCCACAAACACTCATACATGCGGCTATGAAATCCACATACTTAACTTCTGCTTTTCTGGCACTCTGACCCAACTACCTCTCCTGGTCCTCTGGAACACAGCAAAGTTGAGAGTGAAGAGATTCCAATACCCCCAGCACAAAGGTAAGGGGGGGAAGAAAATCAGAATAAGGAGCATGCTCACTAAGTACCATCTAACGTGAGTGTGACTGAGTAGGCTAAAGGGAAGAAGGGAGAAAACAAGGGCTTTACTTTTGCCAAGAGAGAAACAAGTCTTATATAGCTCTGGCTCTTATTGGTTGGCTCCTATGCTTTCAAGCTTAAAGTTTGGCTTTACTTTCTAGTAAAGCCTGCAGCTGATCATCATCAGGAGGTGTCAGTCACCATTAAAAGCCAAGCAGGCAAAAACCTCTGAAAACTCATTACAAAGTCTGCAAAATTCTAGTACTAAGAAATCAAGGAATGCTGGCTGATCAGTAATCCATATTTCAAACACTCAGACCCAGCTGAGTATGGCAACTGTGAGAAGAAGCTGAACTAAAAATCCTTAACCCATCAGTAACCATCCTCCCACCATCTGCAGAATCAGGCCCAGGCTTACTTCTAGTCATAGTCACAGAGGGAGGGACATGTGAATGTCTGGCTAATTAATCTCTTCCCGAAAAAACAAAACAAACAAACAAAAAAACTAAAAACAACAGCAACAACAACATCAAAAAAACAGGGGAAAAAACCCCACAAATAAGAATTTGAGAGAATAAAATAAAAAGAACACTGAAAAGGAGGGAAAAAGTAAAATTTTTAAATGGCATGTAAGAAAGAAAAGGAAATCCCCTCTTCAGGCAGCTCTGGAGTTCCCTAATTGCACAAGAGCAAAGGACAACCCCCCAGTGTGGATGCCTTGTTAAGCAACCTACACCCATTGTGCAATTCCAACCTTCCAAAGCTTTTTGCTGCACATATGAAAACCACGTTTTCCACTGCACTCTAGAATTAAGAACAGTTTCTCATTTTTCTCTTCTTCACTTTAGAGGGGGCTGTGTCCCTGAGCAAAAATTAAAAAACCTGCCCAAATAAAAACACCCAACTATTGCTAGATAAGCATTTACTACAAATGAGGTTTTACATTATTTCATCTGGTTATTTCTGAGTTTACTGGTAGTTAAGAAACATTTGGATTTTCTTCTTAGGCAGCTAAAGATTCATTCTTCCTGTCACTGACAATAATGATATCACAAAAAAATTGTCCACACAAACATCGAAACTTCAAAAGCCTTTGTTCTAAATGACTGCAATTCTGGAATATTTGGAGCAGTTAAAAGTGGCGGTTCCTATTATACGGCCAAAATTCCAATAGAGGCCTGGGTAGATCACAGTGCATCTTGCTAATCACAAACCTTTCTTTTTAGGGCATGTTACACAGTTAACAAGAACAATAATAGGTGTGTACCAAGATGAAGAAAGCATAACAAGAAAACCCAGAGGTCACCTAGGAAAAGACAGACAGATCTGACTCTATAAAAAATTTAAGTCATACGTTGTAAAAAATATAAACAAGATTATAAAACAAGCTACAAACCAGGATAAAATATTGCAACATATAAAACTATCTATAGTATATTAAGAACTCCTACATATCAAAAAGTATGATAAAAAAAACACAAAAATGGACAAGGCCATAAATATATATATGTGTAAGTCAGAGAGGAAGAAATATAAACATGCAATACATATACAGAAAGATTCTTCATTCCACTAGCAAACAAATACAAGTTAAAGTGAGATACTTTTTTAAATCTAGAAGATTAGCAGAAATTTAAAATATAATAATAAACAGTACTGCTGAGAATATGAAGAAACAACTTGTATACTGTGAATGGGAGTGTAAACTGGTATGATCATTTTGAAGGGCAATTTGGCAGTATTTGTCAAAGCAGTAAACATGTATATTTTTGACAAAGCAATTCCACTTGTAGGAATCTATTCCACAGAAACAGTCCTGTAAGTATACAGAGATTTAAGCACAAGGAAGTTCATTTCAGCACTGTTTGTAATAACAAAAATTGGACATAAGTATCATCTGAAAGACAGATGGATAAATTATACCTATACAATGAAACATGATGCAACTTGAAGAAGAATGGTGTAGATTATACGTCATGATTTAGAAACAGTTCCAAGGTATATTAGGCAAAAAAAGAAAGAAAGAAAGAAAGAAAGAAAGAAAGAAAGAAAAGGCAATGTATACATGGCATGTATTTGAAATTTATTAGAAAAATTAATACTTGGTTACCAAACTGTTAACAGCAATCGTCTTTGGAAGGGAGGGACTTGTATTCTTATTTTCTATAGTTCTATATTATTGCAGAGAGCATGAATTACTTTTGTAATTAAAAAGTAAAGACAGTCCACCTTCTTTTTCTGACTACGATGGTAATGGACTAGTCCTCACCCCATAAACAGCTATAAAATATATAAGGCAACTGTTTTTAGGCAGTGCCCAACAGGCAGTGCAGGACAGTGATCCCTGAGAGAACAGAAACTCATGAAATGAGCCTGTAATCACTCTGTCCTCTGCTTAGGGATAATTTTGCAACTTTGACACAGAAAACTGAATCCCAAGGATATTATGGTGGTCCTGTTGAGCTGAGGAGACAGAGAACAGAATATGAGGCAGCTGAAGGGGCTGAATCTGTGAGTAAGGAAATGAACAGAAAGAAGTTGTGCAAAGAAAGGACATGAAGTACATGTGAGAATCCTCAGTGCACAAGTAGGTGAAGGCTAGACTGTACATATGCAGGCCAAGATGACCAGAACTTACCACATGGCAGCTGCTACAGAGTTAAGAGTGGAAAAGAGAGATATCAGAGGTCCAGCAATGCTAGGGGAAGAACACTGCCTAGGGATGAGGGAGTTGAAGTTCCAACACTGCCAGAGTGAAGAGATTTTAATACCTTGTTAACATCCTCTGACAACCATCTGAGACTCCAGAGAGGCCACACCCTAGAGTTAGACCTAATCTGAATCTGCATTAATTGTTCCTAAAACCCAGCCTAAGACAAATCTGCAGGGGAGACGGGGCTTGGAAATTGACTATCACCAAGTTATTGGGGCTTGGGAAACATCCTAGGTTTCTACATAGCTGCACTAATAATGTGTAAAAGCCAAGCCTACGCAAATCCCAGATGATCAAGCACTAATATAACTGCCTGTTAAAATTAAAAAAAAAAAAAAAAAAAGAGGAAGGTAACAAGGTCCAGAATCTCTTTAACAAATTATCCACAAGGTCCAGTGATTTTAAACGAAAATCACTAGACACAAAGAAACAGTAAAATGCAATCCATATTCAATAGAAATCAAATGTGAGATGGCCCAGATGTTGGATTTGGCAGGCAAACACTTTAAAACAGCTATTTTAATAAATATGTCCAAAATATTAATGGGATAGATGTTCAAGAATTAAAGGAAAATATGGTCTTAATGAGTAAACAAATAGGAAATGTCAGTAGAGAAAAGGAAATTAGGGAAATGAACTAAGTAGAAATTCTCGAACTGAAAAGAAATAATTAAATGTAAAGGTTCACTGGATAAATTTAATAGTGTATTGAAAATGGCAGAAGAAAGAATCAGTAAACTTGAAGACAGACCATAGAAAGTAAGTAATCTGAAGACTAGAGAGAAAAATCACTGAGGATAAATGGAGCTTCACACATGTGTGAGATTATATAAAAATGTTTAACATACACATAATTCGAATTCTGGGAAGAGAGGGTATTTGGGGTAAGAAAAAAATGTCTGAAAGACACTCCAAGTTTAATTAAAAAATAGCAACTTATAGCTCTGAGAGGATCAGTGAACATCAAGTAGGATAAATGTAAAAAGAACTACACCTATGCACATCCCAATTAAACTTCTGAAAACAAAAGATAAAAAGGAAATATTCAAAGCAGCTCTCCAAAAAGATGCATTACATAGGGAAGCAAAAGAATGTTGATTTCTCATGAGAAAACAATGGGTATCAGGTAATAGAAGAAGTACATCTTGAAGATGCCAAAAGAAAAAGCTTCAATCTAGAACTCTATTCAGTTTAAAAAAAGTAAAAAAAAAAACAAAAACCTTTAAAAACAAAGATAAAAAAAAGAAAAAAGAAATAGAGACATTTTAAGATAAACAAAGGCTATGGGAATTTGTTACCAGCCAACCTGCTCATGTCCTGTAGGCTCAAGAGAAATGATACCAGATGGAAACTTGGATCTACTAAAAAGAATGAAGAGCACCATTAAATAAGTAGATTAATATAAAAGTCTATGTTTTCTTTTTGTTTGTAATTTACTTCAAGGCAACTAACTGTTCAAGTAGAAATAATAACATGATATGATAGGATTTATAACATGATAAGTAAAAGAGAAGACAACTGCGCAAAACAAGAGGGAACGGTAAATGGAATTATGCTGTTTTAAGGTTATTACATTTGTGAAATGTGAAGCAGGAAACAGGAAGCATAAGGTGTGAAGTGTAAAAAAGTACAATACTGACCTTAAATATCTTCTGAAAAGCTAAAGATGCAAATTGTTAGCCCTAGAACAACCACTGGGGGGAAAAAAATTAAAAGGGGTATAATTAAGATGACAAAAGCAAAGACTTCTTAAAACAGAAAAGGCACTAACCATAAAGAGAAATTCTGAAAAACTGAACATCAAAATTAAATACTTCTGCTCTTCCAGATTCTGTTAAAAAAAAAAAAAAAAAAAAGCCAGCCACACTGAGAGAAAATATTCACAGGACAAAATCTCACAAGGATTTTTGTCCAGAATATATAAAGAAGTTTTACAACTCCATTAGAAAACAATTTTTTAAAATGGGCGGGACTTCCCTGGTGGCACAGTGGTTAAGAATCTGCCTTCCAGTGCAGGAGATGCAAGTTCGATTCCTGGTCAGGGAACTAGATCCCACATGCATGCCGCAACTAAGAGTTCGCATGCCACAACTAAGGAGCCTGTGAGCTGCAACTAAGGAGCACACGTGCCACAACTAAAGGAGACAGTGAGCTGCAACTAAGGATCCCGCTGGCTGCAACTAAGCCCTGGTGCAACCAAAATAAATAAATTAATTAATTAAATTAAAATAAAGTAAAAAAAAAATTTTTTTTTTAATGTCTGAAACATTTATATTAACATATTTCCATACAAATAACCCAATGAAAGTTTAGTATTAGTCGTTTTGTTTGTTTGTTTATACTGCAGGTTCTTATTAGTCATCAATTTTATACACATCAGTGTATGCATGTCAATCCCAATCGCCCAATTCAGCACACCACCATCCCCACCCCACCGCAGTTTTCCCCCCTTGGTGTCCATATGTCTGTTATCTACATCTGTGTCTCAACTTCTGCCCTGCAAACCGGCTCACCTGTACCATTTTTCTAGGTTCCACATACATGCGTTAATATACGATATTTGTTTTTCTCTTTCTGACTTACTTCACTCTGTATGACAGTCTCTAGATCCATCCACGTCTCAACAAATGACTCAATTTCGTTCCTTTTTATGGCTGAGTAATATTCCATTGTATATATGTACCACAACTTCTTTATCCATTCGTCTGTTGATGGGCATTTAGGTTGCTTCCATGACCTGGCTATTGTAAATAGTGCTGCAATGAACATTCGGGTGCATGTGTCTTTTTGAATTACGGTTTTCTCTGGGTATATGCCCAGTAGTGGGATTGCTGGGTCATATGGTAATCCTATTTTTAGTTTTTTAAGGAACCTCCATATTGTTCTCCATAGTGGCTGTATCAATTTACATTCCCACCAACAGTGCAAGAGGGTTCCCTTTTCTCCACACCCTCTCCAGCATTTGTTGTTTGTAGATTTCTGATGATGCCCATTCTAACTGGTGTGAGGTGATACCTCATTGTAGTTTTGATTTGCATTTCTCTAATAATTAGTGATGTTGAGCATCTTTTCATGTGCTTCGTGGCCGTCTGTATGTCTTCTTTGGAGAAATGTCTATTTAGGTCTTCTGCCCATTTTTGGATTGGGGTGTTTGTTTCTTTAATATTGAGCTGAATGAGCTGTTTATATATTTTGGAGATTAATCCTTTGTCCGTTGATTCGTTTGCAAATATTTTCTCCCATTCTGAGGGTTGTCTTTTCGTCTTGTTTATGGTTTCCTTTGCTGTGCAAAAGCTTTGAAGTTTCATTAGGTCCCATTTGTTTATTTTTGTTTTTATTTCCATTACTCTAGGAGGTGGATCAAAAAAGATCTTGCTGTGATTTATGTCAAAGAGTGTTCTTCCTATGTTTTCCTCTAAGAGTTTTATAGTGTCCAGTCTTACATTTAGGTCTCTAATCCATTTTGAGTTTATTTTTGTGTATGGTGTTAGGGAGTATTCTAATTTCATTCTTTTACATGTAGCTGTCCAGTTTTCCCAGCACCACTTATTGAAGAGACTGTCTTTTCTCCATTGTATATCTTTGCCTCCTTTGTCATAGATTAGTTGACCATAGGTGCGTGGGTTTATCTCTGGGCTTCCTATCTTGTTCCATTGATCTATGTTTCTGTTTTTGTGCCAGTACCATATTGTCTTGATTACTGTAGCTTTGTAGTATAGTCTGAAGTCAGGGAGTCTGATTCCTCCAGCTCCGTTTTTTTCCCTCAAGATTGCTTTGGCTATTCGGGGTCTTTTGTGTCTCCATACAAATTTTAAGATGATTTGTTCTAGCTCCATAAAAAATGCCATTGGTAATTTGATAGGGATTGCATTGAATCTGTAGATTGCTTTGGATAGTATAGTCATTTTCACAATGTTGATTCTTCCAATCCAAGAACATGGTATATCTCTCCATCTGCTGGTATCATCTTTAATTTCTTTCATCAGTGTCTTATAGTTTTCTGCATACAGGTCTTTTGTCTCCCTAGGTAGGTTTATTCCTAGGTATTTTATTCTTTTTGTTTCAATGGTAAATGGGAGTGTTTCCATAATTTCTCTTTGAGATTTTTCATCATTAGTGTATAGGAATGCAAGAGATTTCTGTGCATTAATTTTGTATCCTGCAACTTTACCATATTCATTAATTAGCTCTAGCAATTTTCTGGTGGCAGTTTTAGGATTCTCTATGTATAGTATCATGTCATCTGTAAACAGTGACAGTTTTACTTCTTCTTTTCCAATTTGTATTCCTTTTATTTCTTTTTCTTCTCTGATTGCCGTGGCTAGGACTTCCAAAACTATGTTGAATAATAGTGGTGACAGTGGACATCCTTGTCTCGTTCCTGATCTTAGAGGAAATGCTTTCAGTTTTTCACCGTTGAGAATGATGTTTGCTGTGGGTTTGTCATATATGGCCTTTATTATGTTGAGGTAGGTTCCCTCTATGCCCACTTTCTGGAGAGTTTTTATCATAAATGGGTGTTGAATTTTGTCAAAAGCTTTTTCTGCATCTATTGAGATGATCATATGGTTTTTATTCTTCAATTTGTTAATATGGTGTATCACATTGATTGATTTGCGTATATTGAAGAATCCTTGCATCCCTGGGATAAATCCCACTTGATCGTGGTGTATGATCCTTTTAATGTGTTGTTGGATTCTGTTTGCTAGTATTTTGTTGAGGATTTTTGCATCTATATTCATCAGTGATATTGGTCTGTAATTTTCTTTTTTTGTAGTGTCTTTGTCTGGTTTTGGTATCAGGGTGATGGTGGCCTCATAGAATGAGTTTGGGAGTGTTCCTTCCTCTGCAATTTTTTGGAAGAGTTTGAGAAGGATAGGTGTTAGCTCTTCTCTAAATGTTTGATAGAATTCACCTGTGAAGCCATCTGGTCCTGGACTTTTGTTTGTTGGAAGATTTTTAATCACAGTTTCAATTTCATTACTTGTGATTGGTCTGTTCATATTTTCTGCTTCTTCCTGGTTCAGTCTTGGAAGGTTATACCTTTCTAAGAATTTGTCCATTTCTTCCAGGTTGTCCATTTTATTGGCATAAAGTTGCTTGTAGTACTCTCTTAGGATGCTTTGTATTTCTGCGGTGTCTGTTGTAACTTCTCCTTTTTCATTTCTGATTTTATTGATTTGAGTCCTCTCCCTCTTTTTCTTGATGAGTCTGGCTAATGGCTTATCAATTTTGTTTATCTTCTCAAAGAACCAGCTTTTAGTTTTATTGATCTTTGCTATTGTTTTCTTTGTTTCTATTTCATTTATTTCTGCTCTGATCTTTATGATTTCTTTCCTTCTGCTAACTTTGGGTTTTGTTTGTTCTTCTTTCTCTAGTTCCTTTAGATGTAAGGTTAGATTGTTTACTTGAGATTTTTCTTGTTTCTTTAGGTAGGCTTGTATAGCTATAAACTTCCCTCTTAGAACTGCTTTTGCTGCATCCCATAGGTTTTGGGTTGTCGTGTTTTCATTGTCAGTTGTCTCTAGGTATTTTTTGATTTCCTCTTTGATTTCTTCAGTGATCTCTTGGTTATTTAGTAACGTATTGTTTAGCCTCCATGTGTTTGTGTTTTTTACGTTTTTTCCCCTGTAATTCATTTCTAATCTCATAGCGTTGTGGTCAGAAAAGATGCTTGATATGATTTCAATTTTCTTAAATTTACTGAGGCTTGATTTGTGACCCAAGATGTGATCTATCCTGGAGAATGTTCCGTGCACACTTGAGAAGAACGTGTAATCTGCTGTTTTGGGATGGAATGTCCTATAAATATCAATTAAATCTATCTGGTCTATTGTGTCATTTAAAGCTTCTGTTTCCTTATTTATTTTCATTTTGGATGATCTGTCCATTGGTGTAAGTGAGGTGTTAAAGTCCCCCACTATTATTGTGTTACTGTCAATTTCCTCTTTTATAGCTGTTAGCAGTTGCCTTATGTAATGAGGTGCTCCTATGTTGGGTGCATATATATTTATAATTGTTGTATCTTCTTCTTGGATTGATCCCTTGATCATTATGTAGTGTCCTTCTTGTCTCTTGTAACATTCTTTATTTTAAAGTCTATTTTATCTGATATGAGTATAGCTACTCCAGCTTTCTTTTGATTTCCATTTGCATGGAATATCTTTTTCCATCCCCTCACTTTCAGTCTGTATGTGTCCCTAGGTCTAAAGTGGGTCTCTTGTAGACAACATATATATGGGTCTTGTTTTTGTATCCATTCAGCAAGCCTGTGTCTTTTGGCTGGAGCATTTAATCCATTCACATTTAAGGTAATTATCGATATGTATGTTCCTATTACCATTTTCTTAATTGTTATGCGTTTATTTTGTAGGTCCTTTCCTTCTCTTGTGTTTCCTGCTTAGAGAAAAAATTTTTTAAATAAAAATAAATAAATTAATTAAAAATGGGCAACAGATTTGGACACTTCCCAAATGAGGATCTATGAATTGCTGATAAACACATGAAAAGATGCTCATCATTAGTTAGGAAAATGCCAATTAAAATTAAAATGAGATACACTAGAATGGCTAAAATCATAAAAACTAGAAATACCAAATACTGGCAAAGATGTGAAGCAACCGGAACTCTCATACATTGCTAGTGGGAGAATAACGGTGCAATCACTTTGGAAAATAGTTTGGTAGTTTCCTTAAAGTCAGACATATAATTATCATATGACTGAACAATTCTATTTCTAGCAATTTACCCCAAATGAAAAAATCTGTCCACAAAAGACTGTACATTAATGTTCACAGCATCTTTATTCATAACACCTAAAAGATAAAAACAATCCAAATGGCCATGATCAAGTGGACGCATAAACAGACTGAGATATATCCATACAATGGAATACTGTTAATTAATAAAAGGTAATGAACTGCTGGAAAAACATAACAACATGGATCAATCTCATAGAAATTATGCTGAGTGGAAGAACAAAACATAAATGTATGATTCCACTTATATGAAATTCTAGAACATATAAAACTAATCTATAATGAGAATAAACAGATGCCTGGTTGCCTGGGGTGGGGAGTGGATGAGGGAGATTAACTGCAAAGAGGCATTTGGGAATATTTTGGGGAGATGGAAATATTTTGTATCTTGATTGGGGTGGTCCTTACACAGGTGCATACATACATCAGTGCATTCAAATGTATGATTTCATTGTATGTAGGTTACATATCAATAAATTGATTAATAAAAGTGAAGGTATGAACTTCAAATAAAATTATTTTTTTCACATATCTAAAATTATGAAGTAAAAATACATATTATTTTACAGATATGAGGGACTACATTAGTAAAGAAAATTAAAAAGGGTGGGACAGGAAGTTCTGAGGCAGAAGTTTATGTCAATATCAAGGATTTTCTCTAAGTATCATACATCTTCCCTTTATCAATTTCAATTTTAATTTTTCATTATGGCCCACATTCATTAAGTCTTGAGCCAAAGATTACTTCTATGGATGTATGTAGATAGGTAGGCATACTTACATCGTTGACTTTCAGGTTTTTATGTGTGAGTTATCCCCATCAGCCAACTCTAAGAGTCACTGTTCATCTGTAAGCAATCCTGCCTGCAAAGCTTGGAATCCAGGGCATTGTCTTGATCTTCTGGTCCTTAGAGGTTCCACTACCACTACTCTTAGATTTTTTTTTTTTTTTGGCTGTGTTGGGTCTTTGTTGTTGTGCGCGGGCTTTCTCTAGTTGCGGTGAAAGGGGGTTACTCTTCGTTGTGGTGCATGGGCTTCTCATTGCAGTGGCTTCTCTTGTTGCAGAGCAGGGGCTCTAGGTGCATGGGCTTCAGTAGTTGCAGCACATGGGCTCAGTAGTTGTGGCACACGGGCTTAGTTGCTCCGCAGCATGTGGGATCTTCCCGGACCAGGGCTCGAACCCGTGTCCCCTGCATTGGCAGGCGGATTCTCAAGCACTGCACCACCAGGGAAGCCCCTACTCTTAGATTTTTTTTACCCATGAATACACTTCCAAAACAATGTAGCTCATCCAGTGCATATATTCAGTGCCTCTTAGAGCAGTCTCAAGGGTTTGCCAAAAAATAAATCAAGTTGTCTTTTCAAAGACTCATATTCTAGACACTCCGGTATCTTTGAACCCAAGGCATTCAAAGATTTGAAGACCATCCAACCCAGACAGAAAGCAGCAGGAAAATTCAATCTGAGCACCCATTCCCCTCATATGAACTTTTACCTCTTTGTTCATCCTCAGGAACTATTATGGGAGATCAGATGATCTCCCTAAACCAGATCAATAGTTCCCAAGCTCCTGGTGAGAAATCAAGCTCCCAGTGAAAATAAAAGGACTGTCAAAGTTGAGAAGAGAACAGGAAGTATGTACTGGGCAGTGTGTTCAACCACTCTACTGTACTTATATTCAATTAAGGTGTGTGCCCTAGACTTGGATTTGATTCCTTCATTCTTAGCTGTGTCAGCCTGGGCAAGTTCTTCCTAATAGTCAAAGTCCCATAGGGCTTTTGTGAAATTTAAATGAAATAATATAAAGCATTAAAACAGTGCCTAGCCACCAGAATCTAACACTACATTGTAAATCAACTATACTTCAATTAACAAACAAACAAGACAAACCAAAATAATCCAGTGCCTAGCACGTGATAAGCACTCACTAAAAGTCAGCTGTTTTGCTCTGGGTCCTCTTGGGAAAGGAGAGCCAGACATGTGACTTTTCATACATATTCAGGATAAATGTTATTTCTAGCATTCTGAATATAACTTCTGAAGACCTCAGAAAACTATATGGCAACATGGAGGCAAAGTATATGAACTGTCAGGTAATATGCTATACATTCCAGAGTTAAAGATAGAATTAGGAAGCCTACTTATACCAGAGATGTTATTTTTACCTCGACCAAAATCTTTGCCTAATGGCCACAAATTCCTAAAACACAGTAATGCAGACAAATGCAGACAAATTCCTAAAACACAGTAGTTCTTGGAGTGCGAAACCCAGACCATTGGCATCACCTGGGAACCTATTAGAAATCCAATTTTTCAGTCTCTCCTTCTCCTAACTAATCAGAAACTCTTGGGGATGGGGCCGAGCAAGTTTAACAAGCCCTCCAGGTGGTTTTGATGAATGCTAAGTGTGAGAATCAATATCCTAGAATAAAAAGAACACCTAGTCCTTCAACTATCCATAGCATGGGCCTAAAGATAACTGAGTCAACAGTGCCCATTTGGGGAATTAGATTTATAAATTAGGCAGTAACTGATATAATCTGAAGGGACTGAAGTAAATGGAAGTGGTAATTAGCAATTCTATAAATTTATATACAATTAGTAAAGAGGTGAGAGACAGCACACAAAAAAGGTGAGGGAGGGCAACAATGAGTAGACAGAAATATACAATACAAATGATCAGTGCCAAAGGGCCACTGGTGAAATGAGTCATCAAACAAACAAAGTGGCCCATCAAAGTATTTTTGCACCTCAAGTGAGAAGAGGCAAAAAGAAAAGAAAAGAAAAAAAAAGAGTCTATTTTTTGAGATATAAAACCAGAGGACTTTTCAAAACACTGTATAACTTTTACTAAGTTTATACCAATATCAAAGGCTCCTTTGATTAAACAGGCAAAATAGAGAAGGAAATAAATACAGCTTATAGTTCATTCCTAAATATCTGGCTGGAAACAATTTTTCCTTAGATATCTACAGCCTGATAGAGAGGGAAGTGCAAGAAGGAGAAACTAATTCAGAGGTTGAAAACAAAAGACCTTACCGAGCATGGTGTGACAAAGGAACCGTACATGTCTTATTGCCTAAAAAATAGAGTGCTCTCCCTTCCAAGTTTCCAAAAGTTCTTATCTCATTCAGTATAAAAATAAAACACCTCTTGTACAAGGGTAACCAAAGAAAGTTCAAGTTATTCATAAAAAGCTTTTACAAATCATTAAGAAAAAAAATGGATAAGCCTTCTAATGGTAAAATAGGCAAAGAACATAAGGTAATTTATAAAATGTGACACCAATACATATAATTAGTAAGCATAATACTTAAAAAAAAACAACCTTATTAGTAATCAAAGTATGAAAATCAAAACAGTGAGATGCCATTTTTTGCCCATCTTTGGCAAAGTTACAAAAAAGTCAAACTATTCATGATTAGTGAGGATGCTAGATAACAGATGTGATATTCTGCAGTTTAAACAGCTATAACTTTTTTGGGAGGGCAATTTGGCATTATCTATCAAAAGGCTTAAAAATCTGCATACCCTCTTTGACCTAGTAATTCCACCCAAAAATCTGCCTTACGAACTGATAAAATAGATATGTAAAGATTGCCTGAGATGGCATCATTTACAAAAGTGAAAAATCAGTAACTTTCTAAAATGCCTAATGATTAAGGACTAAAAATATTATGATATGCCCATACATGTTAATATAATGCAGCCATTAAAATTCACACTGTGAGTGAACATGGAAATATATTCAGGATATATTTATTGCTAAGTGAACAAGGTAGATTACAAAACAGTATATACAGTTTTATTCTATTTCTGTTAAAAAGCAAAAAACTTCACATATATCTATCTGTCCATCCTTCTATCCAGCCAGGATAGAAGATAGAAAGATCAAGGAATCTTTCATTTTCCTTATTGCTAATATTGATTTTTCTAATATTTCTTTAAATGAACATCTATTTTGTAATACAAAGAAAGACTTTTATAGTAAAAAAACCTTAAAAAGCATACATTTCTGAGTTAAATAACTCTACTTCCAAAATCCCAACTGAAGTGACCAAACTGAATACACAGAGTATATCCCCCACTCCCCATGATGCCTCCTTTGTCTACTGTGTTCACAGCAAGGGCCGCGGAATCTAGAATAGCTCCTGACGCATAGCAGTCAATAGCTATTAAATGGGGAAATGCCATCCATCTGCCGTAAACCATAAAGAATTACTGCCAGATGGATAGAGGATAGCTGGAAACAGGTCATTAAGAGCCAATTCACAGCTTCCCTTCCTAAGAAAGCAACTTAAAAGAAAAAAATTTTCATTTTGCTTGATGTTAGTATGTAGATGTGGAATTGATTTTTGTATACTGACTTTATATCCAGCAACTTTGCTAAACTCACTTACTAATCTGAATAATTTATCCTTATTTTCTACGTATGAATCACATTATTTGCAATTAAAGATAGCTTTATTGTTTTCCCTTTCCAATCGTCTTTTTAGTACTTTATTTTATCTTACTGTACTGGTTAGAACCTTCAACATAAGCTGAATGAAACTGGTAATTAATCACCCTTATCTCTATTTCTTGACATGCTTGGTGGTAATACCGTTGCTCACTTTGTGATGAGTCTTCTTGTTTTACATATTTCCATACATATATTTCATAATTAAAAAGGTTAAAAAAGAAAAAGAAAGCAGCAAGAGAAGAAACCATGAAGAGCCTGGCAAAATTCTCCAGTTTGGAAGGGTCAATTAGTTTCCTATTGCTGCTGTAACAAAATACCACAAATTTAATGACTTAAAACAAAACAATTTATTATTCTACAGCCTGAGAGATCAGAAGTCCTAAACTCAAGATGTTGGCAGCGCTGTGTTCTTTCTGGAGGCTCCATGGGAAAATCTGTTTCCTTGCCTTTTCTAGTGTCTAGAGGCCACCTGGCATTCCTTGGCTCATGGTCTCTTCCTCCATCTTCAAGGCCAGCAGCATACTATTTCCAAATCTCTCTCTCTCTCTCTCTGTGACTTCTGGTTCCATCACCACATTTCCCTCTTCTGACCCTGACACTCCTGCCTCCTTGCAAGGACCTTCGTGATTACGTTAAACCACCTGGATAATCTGGGGTCATCTTCCCATCTCAATATCCTTAACTTAAACACATCTGCAAAGGCCCTTTTGCCTTGTAACGTAACTTATTTAACAGATTTTGGGGAATAAGATATGGACCATCTTTAGGGGAGGGCATTATTCCGCCTACCACAAAATGTGAGGGTATGGGGGCAGATGCAGAACACCGCTTGGAAGACTTCACTGCTACAAATCAGTACCAATCACAATCAGCAGTTCAGAGAGGCCCAAGTAAATGTAAGTGGGAAGTGGCCAGAGGGTGGAAGTTCTTCTTGACATGGCAGGCCACAGCTCCAGGAAGGAGGTCAGAAATTGCTATATCATTTATGTGAAACAGAAACTGGACATGGGATACTCGTTCTGGTACAGGAGCTCCATTATATACAGGAAAGAAAATGTAGAAAATAAATTCATATGTTGAGAATGCACACCACCTGGCCTCCTCCCCAGCTGCTTCAGGGTGGTGACTTGGTAATACAAACTTATATATTCAAACAGTTTTAGACTTGAGAAGGGGATTCTAAATGATATTTGTAGGTAAAGAAGGCATCCAGTGAGAATCTACCTAACCTGTTGTGGAGAAAATATCAGAACTGAGTAAACCTTTCTTTGTTCAAAGAAATATAAAAGGCCAGAATCAGACTGTAGAAATACAAGTGGGGGCCTATGAAAAGAGTCTGCAAGATAAAAAAGGGAACAGAGCATGCAAAGAGACAGAGAAATAGAGAATACTTGGGGGAAAAATGTTAGCAGAAGGAGACAGTATCTGCTTTACTCTTACAATTGGATTTTTAAAATCATAGATTCTGTGAAGTATGCTAAAATATAAATGATAAAACAAAACAGATAAAGGAGACCTTGGTAAAAGGCAGGCAAAAATATAAACATTACAGGATAAGATAGGGAAATAACGTAAGGCAACGAATAATGCAACAGCAGACTTAAGAACTGAATCAGAAGCAGTAAAGAGTAGAATCAGCACTATAAAAATCTGAATCAATTAAAGACAGGAAAAACTTGAGAAACCTTCCGAGATTGCAGAGGCAGAGCAAAAAGGCATTAAAACGATGACAGAAAAATATGTACAGGACAAAGAACAGAGATCCAATATACATGTTAGGAGAAAAGAAATTACTGAAGAAAAGAACAAACACAACATTAGTAATCAAAGACATGGGAGATGAAAACTTTTCTGATCTAAAGATAGAACTGCATCTGCTTATTTAAAGAGCTCATTATGTGCCATGAAAAATTAAAGTACAGAGCCCAACATCTAAACAAATCCTCATACAATTTGAAATTCAAGATTTAAAGAGTTATAAATTACCCGTGCTGTATGAAAAAAAAAAAAAAGTTTACCTACAAAGGAAGAAAAACCAGACTTTTCTCCAATTTTTCCTAACCATTAATGCAATGGAATAATAGCTATTGTTTTAAAGGGGAAAGAAGTTGACCTAAGCTAAGTTGCCATTCATGTGCAAGGGCAAAATAAGAACACTTTCAAAACACAAGTGTTCAAAAAGTAGTCATGAAGAATGTCCTCGATATACTGTTTAACGAAAAGAACAAAGTAAGGAAGAGAACGTATATCGCACTATCATTTTGATCATATATGTATATATGTTTATAAATATGTTTCAATGGGCATAGAAGTGGTCTAAAAAGATAAGTATCAAATTGTTAACAGTGGTTATCCCTAGAGGGTGACTTTGACTATATATTTTTTTGAATTGTTTGACCCTTTTGCTTGAGTATGTATATTACTACCGTATTTCACAAAAATCACCTTCATTTTTTAAAAGCCTCCATGTTATCTTTGCTGAAAAAAATTCTACAATGTTGCATCTGAATAACAGATGAATCAAAGTAAAGAACATAAGAATGGGAAAGCCATAGAATAAAAAGACAAAAACGGTGAAAACTGAACACTGAAAACACTTACTATAAAATTAATTCTAAATAACTATTGTAAATTTAGAAACAAAATGCAACTGTGTGAAAAAGAAAATACATATTGTAAACAGTCCTAATTTTCACATCTTAAATATGGGATAGTCAATTGGTTTTTTTTTTCCCCTTTCACTCTTGATGTTGATACTTTGAGAATAGAAGATTATGTATGTTTTTCAAAAAATTAGTCACTGGTAGCACTTAAAATTAATATTTTCCAGACCACCAAAAAACAAAGGCCACATTTCCCCCCAAACTATATATGTATGTATGTATGTGTGTGTGTGTATAAAAACAAGGGTGTTTAAAAAACATAAAACAAGAACAAAGCATATACTGTATGGTCCCAATTTTATGAAAGGAAAAGAATAAGTACACACATATAAGCATGGGGGCGGGGGAAAGACTGAAAGGACATATATGAAACCTTAACACCAGTTAATTTTAGGTGGTAGTTTGTATGTGATTTTTATTTTCTTGTGCTTTTCTATATTTTCTATTTAAAATATTTGGGGTAATTATGTGCACAACAAACATGCCAAAAATATCATTTAACAAACAGACAAGCCACTAGTTTCAAAAGTTGGACAATTTAGGTGCAGTGGTTAAGAATCCTCCTGCCAATGCAGGGGACACGGGTTAGAGCCCTGGTCTGGGAAGATCCCACATGCCGCGGAGCAACTAAGCCCATGCGCCACAACTACTGAGCCTGCGCTCTAGAGCCCATGAGCCACAACTACTGAAGCCCGCGCACCTAGAGCCCATGCTCCACAACAAGAGAAGCCACCGCAATGAGTAGCCCACACACCTCAACGAAGAGTAGCCCCCGCTGGCTGCAACTAGAGAAAGCCCGCACGCAGCAACGAAGACCTAACGCAGCCAAAAATAAAATTAAAAAAAAAAAAAGTTGGACAATTTAAACCTCATCTTTAACCTCAATTACATATTTTATTAATGACAAAGCTTCCTGAGATCCTACATCCAGACAGAAAGCAAAGATTACTGTAAGAATGAATGGGATGTGATCGTGAGACTTATGACATCACCATATAATATGACCTATAATTTATTCCCTAATCAAGCCAAAGCGTGGCCCCAGCATTAGCTTGTTGGGAAGTTCTTCACTTAGTTCTTGATCAGATAATATGGGAAGGAAAACAAAGACGATCACACAGATTAATCTTCCCGGGGATGCTAGAATGAGGATTGCTTACATCTATTTATGACATCAATGTTTTGCTTCTCATTAAATGGCTAGACCTTCAGAGCCTAAGGAAAGACACAGCCTGTCACTAAATAAATCCTTGTTCAGTACCACCTATAGCTATACAATCACATGCATTTATTTTGAAGATGACAATTAAGCTTTTTTTTTTTTGATATTGACTAACATATAACATGAACTTAACATCTTTCTCCTAAAACAGTTTTCTTTTTATCACTTCTCCTATCTGCCTATAGGGCTACTGGGGTTTCAATGAGGAAATACATGTAAAGAGCTTAGCACAGTGCCTGGAACATGATTATTGACTGCAAAATCTTAAATTTATTATTATTATGGTTTGATTACTTTTTCAATCACTTATGCTTATTCAGTATAATGCAGCAGAAAGGACATGGAGTTTTATTTATTTATTCCTTTAAAACTTGTTCTTATGAAAAATTTCATATATATACAAAAGTAGAATACTATAATAAACTCCATGTACCCATTATTCAGATTTAATAATGATCAATATTTGGCCTTTTTTTCCCCATCTACACTCCTGTCCACCTTCCTCCCCACATTATTTTGAAGCAAAGCCTAGATGTCAAACCATTCATAAGAACATGATGTTCTGAAGTCATACAGACAAGGATTCTAATCCTGTACCTCATCACTTAGCTACATAACCTTGGATAAGCTACTTAACCTCTGAATTTAGGTGCCGAGCAGCCACTCAACGAACCTAAGATCACTCTCTCTTAGTTGGCTCTAATTTTCAACATCTGTGATGTTTCTCTCTAAATGTAACCAGCTCCACTCTATTGCTTTTACCCTAATCTGTACTCTTTATCTTACTTTTGGATAATCCCAACAGCAACCTGTTTTCTCACCTCTTACTCATCCCATACCTGGGTTTTCTACTATGGTTTGTTTCTTTCAGGCAGAATATTAATCCTGTAAGAAGTTCAGTAAATCAGAAAGATCAAGGGTGAAGCAAATTTGGGAAAGATAGCAAAGGGTATCCCCCTCGCATTAAAACTCCAAGAAGTCTTTCAGTAATGGATTCTGTCTAATATTGTGTTACCCTAACTTACATGATTGTGAAACTCTTTTTTTTCACCTAACTATTAAGAACCTATAAAACTAGAGTTTCGTGGAACATGCTTGGGAAATACAGTGATAGGTTAATGCCAAATCAGTGCTCCTTGAGCAATGCCTTCATTGGGAAACTACCAACTCTACAAAATTTCAAGAGTTCCTCCTATAGGTTCAAATTAACTTAGGTTGCTTCTCACATCTTTGTATATGCCGTAAGTTGTCTCCCAAACTAGGAGGGTGTTTGCCTTGTATGTCTGGATTTCTCTTGTGTGTGCAGGTGTGTAATATAGGTCGCTCAGTGAATGCCTGTTGAGTGTGCACCCAGGCTGGACAAAACATGTGACTAATCTCCACCAGCAGTGAAACTGCTCATGTTGCTGCTACAAAGTCCTTGAGATACTTTACATTTCTTAGTAGTGAACACTAGAAGCTGGAGAAGATGTCTATCTTCTTCGGATATCTAAGAGGTCAAGAGCTCCTAAAAAGTCCCTCTGGATACATCCATACTAATCTTCCAGGTCAACCATGGAGATGTTTCCTATGTTTCCATCATTCTTCACTCCTCTCTTGAGCCTCAGTTGTCTCTTTTATAAAATGAAGGTACAAATACCTACTTGGCAGGCATATTGTGAGGACTTAATGAAATAATGGACAGAATTACCTCGTCCTGGGACTGATACATGCTAGATATTCAAGAGATGTTATTTTTCTCTGCCATGGAGAATAAAGCAGAGAAAAAGGAAAAGGAAGGCACGTAACATCTTATATAGGGTAGCCAGGGAAGACCTCTCCAACAAGGTGGCACTGAGAAGGCAGTGAGAGTGCCACACAGCTATCTGGGGACGGGGTGTTCCAGGTTAAGAGGAAAGCAAGTACAAAGACCCTGAGGCACAAGTGTGTGGCTTGTCCGAGGAACAGCAAGGACGCCTATGTGACTAGGGCATACTGGGCACAAGGAAAGCAGCAGGAGCTGGATCAGAGCGTGAACAAAGAAGTGACATGATCTTATTGATGTTTTAAAAAGATCATTCCAGTGGCTGTGTTGAAAACAGACTGGAGAGTAGGAGGAGGGAGGAATAAGAGAAACCAGTCAGAAGACATTTTGTTGAATTGAACTAGGGTGTAGTGGTAAGAAAGAGTTGCATTTGCGTTTATTTTGAGGGTAAGGAAGACTTGGATTGCTGACGGATTAGTTATGGAGGTGTGAGAAGAAGAGAGGAGCCAAGAATAACCCCAAGAATTTTGACATGAGCACCCCCAAAGTCAAAGCTGCCATTTACCGAGATGGGAAGACTGAAGAAAGACCAGGTTTGGGGGAGAGAAATTCAGGAGTTTAGATCTGGAGATGTTGTGCTGGGCACACCTATTTCACAGTCCTTGAAGTGGAGACCCACCTTAGTCTCAATGAGCTGTGACTGCCCCGGGCAGCCTGTGATTCACGACCACAGGCTGAGGGCATGGACCACTGGCTCTGTGTTCTTCTTGCCAGGTCATATATTGTATTTACCATATACTGTATCATACACATGTATCATATGCTAACACTAAAGCTGGGAGAGCTCATGAGAAAACAGGGCTTAGCAAGTCTAAAGCTGGACAGGACTCCTTCCTTGTTCTGCACTGAAAGACAGCTGACCCAATCGCCAACTCCCAAAAGCACCCTCCAGAGTCAAGACCACCCTGTGATCACAGAAAAACAGTACGTACTAGGATTCCCCTGGCCCAAGCCATGGCTACCCAGTTTCTCTTCCAACTCTTCTAACTGAACATCTTCCACAAAGTCTGAACTTTGTTAGCTGTCCTCTGCCTCACACACTACAACTCCCCATTATTATTCCCTTCTGAGACTAGAAGAGCAGGATTTTATTCCAACTTTTCACTGGAAAAGCATAAAATGAGTACTCCTCTTGAGAGACAAAGGTTCTCACATTCCCAATATTAGCCATTAAATGTACCCAAAGAGTATGAGTTTTTGATATGTCAATGTCTAGAACCTTTATCTACGTATAGAAATGTAACCATAGGGAATATATGAAAAAAATTCTGCTATAAGGAATCACCTGTTTATAGTAGTTCAAAAATTCAGGACAGTCCCTTGGTTCAATAAAGCAAAGACTGGTTAAAGAAATCTTGGCATAGAAAAGAATACTAAATGATCATCAAAAATGATTCCAAATAAGAATACATTAAAAGATACTACATGAAAAAAGCCAATTATAAATAACATGTATAATATGACCCCCAGTTTTTTTGTTAAAAAAAAAGTGTGTGTTTATACCATAAGTTAAATATGATTGTGTATAATTAGCAAAAATAACAGTTATGTTACCAGTTGGTAGAGGGATTGTGGATACGTTTTTCTTCTTTTTACTTGTCTACAAGGAACATATATTCTTTTTTCACGAAGAATGAGTTAAAAAATTTTTATATTCAACATAAAATCTCTCATATTTGTAGTTTATGCTTGGAATTTAGTTTTTACTATCTGACATTAAAAAAAAACCCAAAAAACCAAAAACAACTACCTACACCTCTATACATACTTCATCTAGGTCAAAAGACTTCCTTCTGAGAAGCCACTTGTGGACTCTCCCCAAAAAGCTCTCCCCTAGGGGATGTGATGCTAACAACTCCACAGAGGGGTCAGTCACTGAGTTCCCCTGCTCAGCACAGGAGACCCTGCTCCCAGGGTCTGTGGGCACGACTTCCCCAGCCTAGCAACCGCTACACAGGAATGTGAAGCAGAATGGACTGCTCTAGTCTCCACACCTGGCCACAGACACAACTGTTAAGCAGAGACTACGAGTTCCACAGTCCCCACCAGGGCAACAGGCAATGGGCTTTGTTTTCTATAAACAGACAGACAAGGAAAAAGTTCAGGTTAAAACACAGTCCTCGGAGGAAGAAAAATAGAAACCAGGCAGCGGGGAATGCTTCATACTCCTAAAAGCTTTTTTTGTAAGTTAACACATGGTGTCTGCTTCTCGCTAGTCACCTATTTATCACTCTCCTCCTTAGAGAAGGGAAAAAGCCCTGGCTGTTTTCCTAGCGCAGAGTTTTGTGGCTGGGGGGAAGGATGAAAGGGGGGAGGAAGGAGGGTGCTTTAAGCATGATGCAAACCATTTGGAGCTGAGTGAGAGCACTGCCAACACAAGCTGCACTATTTAAACAAGTGAGGAAATGATCGTATATACAACATGCCAGTGAGCGCACACACACACCAAAGGAAGTCGAGAGGGCTTTTTTTTTCAGGACGCAGAGCTGGATGTCAGCGGCTAAAAGGTCGATATTTTCCCTTAACACCCTTCTCAATGACTTAATCATGTTCCGTTTGCACAGAAAACTTCCCAAGAATAAAAAGGTCTGGAGAATTAAGAGGAGGGGTGAATGGGGAGGGATGTTTGGCCTGGGGCTGACCTTATCCGAGGTTTTCTCCACGTAGCAGGGGTCCTGAGGGGCAGCCAGCAAGGGTACAAAGCCCGAGAGAAGCCGATCCTCTTCCAGGATAAGGAGGGTGAGGTCATCGTCCGGGTCCTTGTACAGTGGCACCTCAGACTGATTCACTGCAGTCAGTATGTTACAGAAATCAGCCAGCATCGACCATACATCCACAGCAACCCTGTGAGAAAGAAGGTAAGAAAAGAAGAGCAGCTCTAAAGAGGAACCAGTTAAAGTATTCTAAGCACTTGTGGGCAGGGAGGTACTCGTGGCACTTGCTGTCTACGGCTGGCATCTGCCAGGAAATCTAACCCAAAAAGCTAGGATACAAAATTGCGCCCGTGGCAGTAATCTGGTGGGTGTGTGTCCATCTATGCAAAGTTGAAATTGATTAGGGGGAGTTTTTAATCCTAACCAGAAAGGAAAAAGAACTTAAGAGCATCAGTTGCCTAATGCAGGTCCTGTCACCTTTCCAGACAGTGTGCCTGAGACACTTATTCAAACACTCAAGACAACCAGTGCCTGAGGCAGCTCCCAGAATTCCCCTTCTCCTGTCCAGCCAAGTATATGCCACACAGACAGCAACACAGTGCCAATCTCCCCTCCTCCCACGCAGCCAGAGGGGCCAGTCACACTAGGCAAAGAGTCATGTGGTTATTACCTCCCACCCCAGTCCCCTACAATGCTTTAGAAATCTCTTCCTACATATAAGTAGGAAAACAATCAAACACACCCACCAAAAACCACATTCCTGGCCTGCCAAGATCTTCCCAGGAGGGTAAACCTTCCCATGCATTTCAGCCGACAAACCAGTATCAGTGCTGTCTTGGCCATCCCTCTCCCTCTCCTCTCCCTCACCTGTGGAAGGTTAGATATAGGGTGACCAACTGTTCTGGTTTGCCTGGGATTTGTCCCAGTTTTAGCACCCAAAGTCCCATGTCACCAGAAACCCCTCAGTCCTGGGCAAACTGGGATGGCTGCTCATTCCTAATTGCACATCACCAAGTCCTAGTTGAACCTAAGAAATCTTGAAAATGCAAAGTCTAGCTCTCCCCATTTCAAACTCCAGGGCAGAATTAGAAAAAGAAGGTTCATTTCTCTGTCACCATCATTTGTCAAAAATCGACTGTGGTTCACATCCCTGCTTTGATGGGTGCTAACGATCCTTAAGAGCTTTCTTTTTTGTCTGCACAGGACGCAGCTCAAATAGCCAAACTGTAGTCAGATCCAGGGCTTGCCAAATCCATAGGCCCTGGGCTGTACAAGACTTGGCTTTCTTTTCCAGAAGACTACCTTAACCAGGGACTCTGGAACAGGCAGTGCCCTATGGATGCTAAGTTGTATTCTAAAAGGAGTGAGCTGCACAGAAGAACAAAGAAAAGCTTTACAATTAGGCTCAAGAGGTGGAGCGGCAAGAGGCAAGAAGCAAAGAGAGCTATGAGAGTGAGCTACATCCTGGAATCTTCCCAGAGGAGTTACTGCGCATGAGCCAGATCTGCTAGGGAGGGGCCTCAGACCTAAGCAATGTGTTTCTCCTGGAGACTGGGAGCCTTTGGGAGATGGCAGAGAAGAGGGCATTCAAGGGACATGGCACTGAAGGTGATGCTGGGGGAGAAAGTGGAATAGAGGTGTGGGGACTCCTTGACTGGCTCCAGGTGGAAGGAGGCTGTACTGGTTTATTTACTGTAATCACTGCACTAGGAAAAGGCAATGAAATGAAACATCTTGTTTTCAAGAGTGTCCTGGGAACCAGGCGGAACACAGCTCCATTAATCATACAACGGCACATAATCAACACACATGTACTGCACAAGTAACTCGCCTCACAGGCTTTGCCCAGGAAAAAGAACATGTTTGGGAAGAATCACCGGAGGGACGAGAGTTTTCTAAAGCCTCTCTCTGCACAGACACCGACAACCAGGCTCATTCACAAAGCTCCATCTTTTGGCTCGGCTGAGTTTGGCTGTCAGAAATGTTTAAATATGGAAAAAAATAAACAGTTGCAACACGTTTTAGTGCAGAGATCTGCCTGAGCCCCTTTGTGATGTAATGGGAAACGCAGCATTCAGGCTACCAGCTGTAGAATAAACAGAACTTCGAGGGTTAAAAGGAACTGAACTTTCCACGACCCCATCTGCAGAGAAGAAAATAATAAGAGGAATGATGCACTGCCCCACAGCTCTGATAGTTTATCCTCCGGTCCCGGCTGCAGAGACAAGCACCGGATGTGATAGGGCTGCTCAGGGCCGCCTCCGAGGTTAGCGCTGCCCATGGGAGACGCACAGGGAGGCTCTTCCAGCTCCCCGCTTCCTCCCCAAGTGCCCTGCTGGCCACTTGAGCCCACTGCCTGAGTCTGATCCCACAGCGCTGGTGAGCTCTGGCCAACAGGCACTGCTCGGCTGCAGAGCAGCAATTTGGAAAATAAACAGGAAAGACGACAGTGAGAAGGAAGAAGGTGAAAAGTCTCCCAGCTGAATTCTTGGCTTGAGGGCCTTGGTTGGTGCTGTGCAGGTCAAGGCTGCTTCAGGACGTAGATGGGGGTGGGGGGTGAGGGCAGCAGCATCTCCAGCCAGGGAGAGGCAGCAGAAAATTACCCACGGCTGCCACAATGGGAGGCCCCACATCCCTCTCTCATCCTCCCACCCCTACCATCTTGGATCCAAGACGAAGGAATACGTGGTACCATGTGGTTCTCATTACCATGCTCCCTGTCCCCTAAGGCTCAGATAAACCAAAACTGACTCCTCCCAGCGGCTGCTGGCCACTACTAGGGACCCCTGCCCACATCTGCCTTTTGCCCATTACCACCCACCTTGTGCCAAAACCTTAAGACTCACTGCAAAAATGAAGTGGATGAGTGTTCCTACCCTAGTATTGATTTGTAAGATAGCAGCTGATGCCAAAAGACATAGGAAGTATCCTGAGTTCCCAACTCAGAAATGTAAAGTGGCCCAAGGGCCAAGCTAGACTGAGCAGAGCCAAGGGAATACACAAAATGCTCCGATGAAGGGTCATTTCTGCCCTGATCCCGTCAGACTGGCGTGTGATTCTGAGTGGCCACTTTCTTCTGGTATTGCAGTGGGATGGCCCCCGATCACTTCACATATCATCAGTTCTCTCCTCTCTCACTGAGCACCACAACCATGAACACAACTGACTGGGCGCCCATGGACCATACGGTGACCCCCACAGACGGTGGGGCAGAGGGGAGTGTCAGGAAACTAATACTAAAAGGAAGAGGTACTCTGAAAAACTAGGTGAGATGTCTGAACTCAGAAGTTAAGATATTTGCAGAAGTATGAGGTGATTCCTGGAACCTGGGCAACATTACCTCAGCTTACCCCGATCAGGCCTTTGGGCTGAGAGGTCAGTTCCATGGGTGGACACAGGGTTTCCTGTCTGAGCAGAAGGGGAAAAGTTAGCCTTTTCCTGCTCTAGTCCTTATCCCAGCTGGGAGTGCCTTCCAACCTTCACCCCAATCCAGTCCTTGGATTCTAAGGATTCAAGGTTGGCCTGGGCCAAGGAGCCCAAAGTCAAATTCTGGTGGCTGAGAGGAACTTTAAACAGCTCCCAATCTTCTAGAAATGCCTGGGAAATGACTCCCCAAAAGAGTTTTCAGACATTCTCAAGCCACCTTTGGTTCTAAATGGACCCTCTAGAGTGCTATAGGCTTGGGCAAGTCCCTCTGGCTTGCTGTGGTCCCAACTCATACTTTGGGAAAGCTCCCAGAGTCCAAAAAAATCCCACCAAACAGACACAGGGCAGCCAGAGAACATGAAACTGCAT
The DNA here is from genome assembly GCF_028564815.1 of Eubalaena glacialis. Classification (NCBI taxonomy): domain Eukaryota; kingdom Metazoa; phylum Chordata; class Mammalia; order Artiodactyla; family Balaenidae; genus Eubalaena; species Eubalaena glacialis. Next base: position 13,951,767 of record NC_083734.1, on the reverse strand, counting down.
CCAATGAGTCTGTTCATGGCTCTCAGAATGGTGGCAAGGGAGCCTCTCAAGCAGCTGTGATGTGACTAGTGAGCAGGGATCAGCAGTGGTAGGGTGACCCGGTGGCCCAACCCCACAGAACACACCACACACCAGGAAAGCAGCCCTCTGGCTGGAGTCTGAACACCAGATCCTCGCTTGGGACAGACCAGCAGTGGCTAGTTATAGGTATGCACTCAGGACCAAGGCTCACCCACGTCCCCACAGACATGCACTCACTCCACCAGGAAAGGAAAAAAATAAGAGTTAATTTACTTTTTATTGCCTCAGGATTCCAAGGTTTAATGTAGCTGTCAGTTTTGAGTGCAGTGCAGCTGCCGGCCGATACAATGCAGCCCAGGCCAGCCCAGGTGACTAGGGAAACACATTTCACAGAAATGAACCAATACACACACTGTTGGCTGGCTGTTTGAGGGGATATTGACTTGGGGAATCAGATTAAACCTTCAGGCTGGGGTTAGTTCTGCAAACAGCATTAGAAAAGCAGCTTCAGTCCAAGGAACTGAGAAGCCCTGATCTCAGGTGGACCAGTGGGTTTCTGTGTTTCTACCATTTTGGAGTTTTCTCATACGATCTGTTACTCAACTACATCATGCTCGGAAAGATTAAGGTGTGAGATATGTGAGGCAAGTTATACCACAACAACCTATCTCTTTCCTAGAACTCAGAAAGAAAGGCAGATCTGCCAGCTTTATAGGGAAGAGGTCAAGAATGAACTTTTCTGCAAACTCCATCCGAGGACGGGACTGAAGGAGGAAGACAGTTTGGAGAATGGAGTACTAAGGCCCGACCAGGGCTCAGGCCATCCTTCTGGCAAGTCTAAGGAGGACTGAGCCCTCACACACCCCTTCATATTTTTACTGGGGGAACAGGCTGACTGGTGATTAATATCAAGTACAATGACCCCATGTTACAAGCCTGCAGGGGCCTGTGGAGGTGGCCATTTCCTGTGTAATACCAGCTTGTTTAAACACTAACATTCAAACTCCACAGCTGCAGAACAAACCCGGAAAGAGTTGAGTGAGAAGAAGCCCTGCATTGTGTTTTGGAGCTACGGAAGATCAGAGAAGTACTACAGATGGGAAACGAGTTGGGTCTTTTGGTTCCTGGGGTGAGATGCTCTGGAAATACAGCTAAGATGGCATAGAAACTAGGCACAAAGAAACTGAAAAAGAGAAAGTCCATGGACTATAAACACAAAAGGGGAAAGGCAAAAGGCCACAGCGAGAGAAATGCTCTTAAGATATGTAATATCTTCTTTTTAAAACCTGTTTGCCTATGGACCATCATATTATAGCCCACAACTCTTCACACGGGGTTCAACGGCCAACGTTAAGACCACTGTAGCCCTGGAGGACTTCCCACCCAACTGGACAAAACTGCAGGAAGTGAGCAGATAATAACAGAAATGGACCTGAATCCAACAAGTCTGGTAGAGTCAAAAGAATAGTACCTGGGTTTGAAATAGCTTAGTAAGCTCCTTGGAAAGCCAGGATGTCATGCCAACTCTGTTCTCAGTAGGCTGAGGATCTGGTCCTGGTATCAGGGCTAGGCAGCTCAACAGAACGGGGCAGAGACTGGGGGAGGGTAGGAGGAGAACTATGCAGCTCCCGCTGAGATCTAGGAACTACAGTGTATTTTCCAGATGCCACCATGATATCAACCGGAGACAAAGTTATCAGGGATGACTATTCTAGGAGTTAAGACATGGGCAGCAAGATACCATCCTCCAAGAATAATAGCTGTTTATTAGGTGACCACTAAAAAATATAAGACTCAGTTAAAGATGATCCTTTCTGCCTTCCTAATTTATACAAACAAGTCAACTTGGGCCCTTGGAAGAGTGCCCAACTTAAATTAATTCTGCCCAATAGGGCAAAATCAATCTGCAGCTCAGTCACCCTGCACTACTCGAAGAACACAAACTTCATGTTCTAAGCAGTGCAGCTGGAGCCCTACGGCCAACAACAGGTCACGGTAACCTCATTCCAGGATTTCTCAAGTACCTCGAACTGTGCCTCCCTCAACCTCTCTCTAGGTCAGTGCCTATTTGACTTCAGTTCTCCCAAGCTACACTCAGATGTATAGCCTCTGTCGCATCACTGTGGTGTGTTAAACCCATCAGCACTGTGTGTTTGGGAAAGAGCAGCCCCCAGGGGACCTTGACATCGCCACGGCATGAGTGGAGCCCTCGGCGGCCTCCCTGGTGCGGATTCTCACGGTTCCTGCCTCTCTAAATTTTTAGCTGTAACCACTCCAACACGTCTTCTTAGTTTAGCACACACTGGACCCAAATAACCTCAGCCCAGAGCTGGAAAGTACTCTCCCTGGGGTCAGCGGCTGTACCCTGCTGGGGTCAGACTGGAGCCTTGGGCCAACACCCCTTCCTCTCACAAGAAGTCCTGTGGGAGGAGTGGGGAGGGGACAGCGGCTCCTGCCGTGGGAGAGATCACGTGTGCCCCACACTCAGCACTTGGAGGAAGAGGAACCCCCTGGTGCCAGGCTATAGTGCTGACGCCCCAACCCGGAGCCAGGGAGACTGGGTGGGGAGCCAGGGTAGCAAAGGGGCTTCCCACAGTCACCACCACTTCCTTCAGGGAAGTGCTGATGGACTATTACTTAGTGACCTCCCAAAATGCCCTTCTGGGAAGACGTATTAAGCGTCCTTGAAGGGGTGCCGATTAGACTTGGGATTAGTTCTTATTTCAGAACTGCCCTATGAGGGTGAGTGAATGAGCTGCTTTTTAACTCAAGAATTTCTATCTCGTCTACAGGGTCAACACATGTAGGCTCCCTGCGGAAATGAGCTTACTGCATACTCCCTCCATATCCCCATGTCTCCCTATGTGACGGCACCTCAGAGGGCTCCCTACAAGCCCTTTCCAGCATGCTCTGTAGACTATACAAGACAAGCCATGGAAAAGCAGCAAGTCCAGGAATTTCTGGAGTTTTTTTTTTTTTTTTTTTTTTTTTTTTTAACAGTGTTCCAATCCAACAGTGTGATAAATGCATCCGAGCTACAATTAGGAAGATATATAGCATCAGAATGCGAAGGTCTGGGCAGCCTGGTGAAACGCGGGCTCTCCAGAGCCCCAGCTATGTTTCCCATTATGTAACCCTGGTCATGGGCAGACAGCCAGACTCCAAATGAAAAAGAGACTCTGGCTTGGCACTGGTTCTATTTTCCTATCCTCATTCGGGGTCAGCGCAGTGTCATACAGCTGCAGAGAAAGCTCTGGGGATTAAACCTGGGAAAGCCTCCAAGACCAGGACCTGGGTTCAAGTACCAGCTGAAAGCAATAAACCAACTGCCACAGCTGGGCTAGGTTTGGATGTTCTCAAAGTCCCCTGACTCTTTCACTTACTGAGAACTAGAGATCAAGATGAGGGAAGATTTGGCTTCAGCAGAGACTATGAAATGAGGTAGGTTGTCCCACTGCCCCAGCCTTGCCAAAGGTCCTGGGGTGCAAGGGGGCTATGCTTAGGCTCATGGAAGCCTGTTGCTCTGCTCCTCTCCACCACCTGACATTCACAACTTGCCTCATGCTCACTTGGTAAAGTGGGGAGTGGCTGCCCCACCCCTCTAACAAGAGGCCTGGCACAGAAACTGTGCTCCCCACTCCACCCCCACCCCCACAAGTAGACGGCCCCTCCAAACACTGTGGTCTGTTCTAACCAGACCAAAGCACTCTACACTGCCTTTTACAGTGGCTCAAGGCAACTTTCCACACCCTGCTACAATCCTCTGTACCAAAATCTCCTGGGATATAAAGCCATCCTATTACGACTCCTAACAGATGCAAATGGGAAGTCAACATACTTACGTGCTGACTCCAGCACACACACCTACTAAGTGCCACTGTTGTGGGAAGGCACAAACAGACCTGAAATCCTGCCCTTGTCACTCTGCAGTGTCAGTGAAGTTCTGTCATCATCATTCTAAGTGCTCCATATGTGCCTAAGTGGCTACTGCTTAGGAAAAGTAAACTTGACCAGAAAGAAGAGGAATATGGGCAAAGGGGAGAGAACCAAGGAGACTACTGATGCGCTTCAGAATTCCCTTGAAAAAGTGGAGGTGCTTCGAAATGACTAACTGTGCAAGGAAAGATGGTAACACAATGAAAGACAGAAAGGGAATGAAGGGAGCAAGATTAAACAAGGGTCCAAATGTGTCAAGGAGACAATTTGGGAGTAGGGAATTTCTGGAGGAGAAGCAAACTACAATGTAGGCTATCTGGTCACCTTTTCATAGGATCAGTGAGGAATCTGTCTTTGCAGAGAACAAATGCAGGCGAAGACCAATGAAAACATGCAAAGGAGAGGCGTTAAGTGGAAGCCATTTCCTTCCTACTCTCTTGGGAGCGTTCCTAAACCCTCCAAAATGAAGAGCAGCACAAGGACCTTACGAGTGTCAGAGGGATTACTGTTCTGACATCTACAGAACTCTCTGGAGTATGTTATTCCCTACAGCCTTAAAAGAAAAGGCTCCACAGTATGGAAGATCAGTGGGTATAAGATGTCACTTTGAAACCTACAGAAGAACCACCATACCTTGCCAATCTCTCAACCACAGTATTCACTCGGTGAACGTTAGGCAGTTACATGAGAAACTAGAAAGAAGGGAGGTAAATTCTTATTCCACTTTCCACTGCTTGGATCTGAAGGCTATGAGGTGGGATGACCCTCAGGGTGGTCAGACCAGGTTTGCTCTGTCCAACAGTGGCACCAGCCCTCAAACCACCATGCCTTGTGGTCAGGCCCCAGGATGGCAGAGCCCCTCCTTTATGCTTAAACTTGCATTCCAGAGACAACCAGCCGCTGATCCTGATTGCAAAGGGAGGCAGTGCAGAAGGGGACTCTATTCTCTACCACACTGACTTCGCTAGCCTAAACTGGACTCATCAAAAAGTAAGTTACAGCTACAGGAACTTGTTTACTAAGCAATCAGATTCAACATATTATTTGGTCAGATTTGCTATCCTTGTGCAGAAAAGTCTGAAAAGACTAAGCAAATTTGATTCGAGTGTCCCAACCCCCTCTGCCTTTCTGTAGCCTTGGAGGTGAAGCCCAGCTGGGGATGGATGTAACTTGGACCACGTGCCCAGCTGCAGATTGAGCCCTTGCCCAAAGATGGGCAGCAGCTCGCATGAGCCGGCAACGGGCCATTTGCTCCAGCATCCACAGAGAAAACAGATTCAGCACCTTAAGCAAATGAAGCCCAGCACTTCCTGTGTGAGGTTTCCATTTCCTCAGCCAAACAAAAGCCAAAGGGAGCAGGAGAGGGAGGAGGGATAAAGGGAGACAGGTCGCAGAAGAGAGTTAGCAGGCCTGATGGCCAGGATATGGGTAAACAGGGGCTGGGTGGACCATATCTAAGGTTGTGAGGTGGGGTGACCCAGGGAAGGCCCAAGCTCCAGGGACAGATGGTCTGCCTCCCCACCCTCCGAGAGGAAGGGAGGAACACTCCGTGACCCCTGCACATGCTCAGAAGCAGTGGCTTCAGATACTTGGAGAGCAGAGCCCTTCCTTGTCAGTTTCTTTCCAAAACTGCAAATTGCCTAGTCGGCATCTTAGATTAACGGCCTGAAAACTTTGAGGCTGTACATGTTAACTCTTCAGTGAACACTGCTGGGAAACAGCTGCCCCATAGCCAGCAGATTGGTCTGTTCCTTTGTGTGTCCACAGCTCCCCAGCTCAGGCTCAACCCTGGCTCACGAGGCCTCAGCCTGGAGTGCATTTTGAAACCTAGAAGGGTTCACAGGAAAGATGCAAAGATTTGTTTGATGCTGTGAGCATCACTCACATGGTTACAGAGCTAGAGCTGGGGGGGGGGCCTGGGGAGGGCAGGCTTAATGGTCCAGGGGTGCTTCCTGGGGTGAGGAGCAAGGAAGAAATGGGATGAAGGAAATGTAGGAAAGAGTCAGACTATATAGTCCACACAGAAAGGTCTAACTGCTGGCCAGAAATCTCTGCTGCAGTCTTCCCTCTGTGGGTCACCCATGAGTCTGGGAGACTCACATGGCTGGTCCCCAGCCCAGAGAAGCACCCCTCCCCACTCCCTAGAAATGCCACTGGCACCATCCTAGGTATCCATCCTCCATCCTCCAGTATTTTCCCCCTCCCAGGGAAGAGCACTGGAGAAGAATGATGAGATGCTGGGTATGGATGTTTGTTCCCAAACACACATATATACACCCAACACAGAGCCTGAAGGAACTCTGAGTGCACTACACCTGCCAGAGACCACAGTACAGCGGATGGGGGAGGGAGGAATGGAGGGAGGGGAGAAAGGGAGAAGGAAAAGTTAAACAGAGAGAAAGAGAGACAGAAACACCAAGGGAGAGACAGATAGGAAGAGAGAAAGAGTAAGGGAGAGGGAGGGAGAGAGATGGACAGTCAACAGAGTTGACCAGAAATAGGCACCTACGTGCACACACATTAGGACACTCTTACGCAAACACAAACACACACACAGTGACCCTAACATACAGAAGAACAAGACACATAGGAACATGGATATAGATGAGGAGCTGGCAAACTTTTTCTGTAATGGGATAGAGAGTAAATAGTTCTGGCTCTGCAGACGATACGGTCTCTGTCACAACTACTCAACTCCACTGCTGCAGTGTGAAAGCAGCCATAGACAAAGTGTAAACAAACAAGCATGGCTGTGTTCCAATACAACTTTATGGACACTGAAATGGGACTTTCATATACTTTTCACAAGTCATGAAGTCTTACTCTTTTTATTTTATTTTTTCAACCATTTAAAAATGTAAACCATTCTGAGCTCATGGGCCATAGCCTGCTGACCCCTGAAACAGATACACAAACAGCAGAGAGAGACAAACAGAGTCAGGCAAAGAGGCAGGCAGGCACAAGCCAAGACAAGCTGAGACAGGCAGGGAGACACAGGCAAGGCAGGTGGATACAGGCAGACCCTGTATCCACATATACAGAAATCCCTTGCCCCCCAACAGAGAGACCTAGGTTGACACACAGAGACATACTCACAGACAAATATGGACATGGACACGGGCAGTCCCGGGCACAGACACTCAGGAACATATACAAACACTCCCACAGGACACAGCCACACGCAGAGAGACATGGACAGGACCAAAGCAGACATGGACTGACACGGACCAAGAATCAGACACAGACATATATATGAACACACAGACACGGAGACAGACACACAGTGAAACAGATTCCTCACGGGGACACAGGGACCCTGTAAAGAGATCCACACACAAGGACAGACAGAGACGCAGACACAGATATGGACACAGCACATGGACACACATACATAGACAGACATGGAAAGGCACACCAAAAGAGCCTTCGATAGACAAATCCCCGGGGACGGACACACACACACACACACACACACACACACACACACACACACACACACTCAGACACACACAACCAGACACACATAGACAACCAGACCCAAACAGACACACCCAGATCTACAACTCACACATCGCTACAAACACAAGAAATAGCCCTACCTGGTTGCACAGCAACGTGAATGTACCATGCCACTGACTGTATGCTTAAAAATGGTTAAGATGGCAAACTTTGCCACGTATATATTTTACCACACGTCATATGGACACACAAAGAGATCTACATAGAAACACCCAGCAGACACACATACTCCCCAGACCAACACACCCCACATCAACACACAGAGACAGGGAGAGGGGGTGGGATGCTCCCCTACGGGGACAGGGAAGAAGTGAGTGGGAGAGAGGGGTGCATGCTCTCACCATTCCCCACATACTACAACGTCGTGAGAGGAAGGCAAGGAGACAGAGTGCGCAGGACAGCACGAGAAGCAGCAAGGGCCTGAGAGATGCACAGAGATGAACTAAAAGGGAGAGAAAGAAACAAAGTCTCTCACACACACTGACTGACACCCACCCAGACTCAGCAGGTAGCTGCCGAGACGGTGAGTATGAACAGCACGCAGTAAAAATTAGCAAGATCAAGGGGAAGGAACGAAACAGAGCAAGCTATGGTGTGAGAGAAAGACTGAGAGGAGGAGGAACAGGTGGAGAACAGGCCAAAACAACCTAATACGTCAGAGGATGAGGAAGGTGTTCAGGGAAGGGGAAAACCCAAGTTCAAATGAAGAGGGAAGACAGAAACAAGCGGGCTGCGGGACGGGGGCTGTGGGAACACCGGTGGGCAAGGCTGACTCACTGTGAGGGCAGATCCAGGGATGTGGGTGGAGGATTCCAGGTGTCTGGGTAGCCGAGCATCCAGTCTGACCAGACTTTCACACTGGGGAGCAGTTCCTTCAGGTCCGGGACAAAGGAAGACACCTTGATGTCATCTTGATCCTCCTCCTCCTCAGGAGAGGACAGCTGAGCTGCAGAGGCAAAGGGTGAGAACTGGGCCTAGGTCTGCTGTGGCCCCCGAGTGAGGCCTGGGGCACTGGGATGGCAGCAAGCTCTTAGGGAAGGGAGACCAAGTCCACAGGAGAGCTGGGCCCAGAAGTGAAGGACAAGTGCCAGCACCTGAGAGGATTCTGAAAAGCAGGACAAAGAGAGAACCAGGGCACTGGGTCCGCCCTGCAGACAGCTGTCTCTGCTCCACCTGTGGCCTGGCTGTAGCTGCTACCCTGGCCTCCAGCCCCTGCCCCCACCCACTTTTAGCCTTCCTCCAGCACAGTGCTGAGATGGCACCAGGGTTCATGCCCAAACTGTACAAACTGAATTTGATAGTGAGGACGTATCAGAGAAACCCAAATTTTAGGGCGTTCTACAAAGTAAATCTCCTGTACACTTCAAAAATGTTAAGACCATGAAGGACAAAGGAAGACTGAAAAACCATTCCAGATTGCAGGAGACTAAAGAAACATGACATCTAAATGCAAAGTGTGATCTTGGAATGGATCCTAGACCAGAAAGCAACTTTTTGCTTAAAATTGTTTTTGGGACAACTGGTACAAACTCAATAAGGCCTGTAGATTCAATAATAGTACTGTATCAATGCTGGCTTCCTGATTGTGATAAGAGTACTGTCATATAAGAGAATGTCCTCATGACTAGGAAATACACAGTCAAGTATTTGGGGGGAAAAAGCTACCATGTCCGCAACTTACAATCAAATGGTTCATAAAAAAAAAAAATAACAGGGACTTCCTTGGTGGCACAGTGGTTAAGATTCCGTCTGCCAACGCAGGGGACACGGGTTCAAGCCCTCGTCCGGGAAGATCCCACATGCCGCGGAGCAACTTAGCCTGTGTGCCACAACTACTGAGCTGGCCCTCCAGAGCCTGTGAGCCACAACTACTGAGCCTGCGTGCTGCAACTACTAAAGCCCACACGCCTAGAGCCCGTGCTCTGCAACAAGAAGCCCGTGCACCACAACAAAGAGTAGCCCCCGCTCGCCGCAACTAGAGGAAGCCCACGCACAGCAACAAAGATCCAACACAGCCAAAAATAAAATAAAATAAATAAAATTTTAAAATAAATAACAATAAGCATTAGGTATAGGTGTGTGTGTGGAAAGAGAGAGAACTTAAAACAAATATGGTACAATGTTATCAATTAGGGAATCTGGGTGAAGGGTATGTAAGAGAGCTGTTAGTATTATTCTTGCAACTTTTCTGTAAATTTGAAATTGTTTCCAAATAGTTACCCCTACCGTCCCTCCAAAAAACAGGCAGTCCCAGAGGCTAGAGGCATTCACAAAAGCTGATGCGGGGTTCAAGACGGCGGAGTAGAAGGATGTGCGCTCACTCCCTCTTGCGAGAGCACTGGAATCACAACTAACTGCTGAACAATCATCAACAGGAAGACACTGGAACTCACCAAAAAAGATACCCCACATCCAAAGACAAAGGAGAAGCCGCAATGAGATGGTAGGAGGGGCGCAATCACAATAAAATCAACTCCCATAACTGCTGGGTGGGTGACTCACAAACTGGAGAACACTTATACCACAGAAGTCCACCCACTGGAGTGAAGGTTCTGAGCCCCACGTCAGGCTTCCCAACCTGGGGGTCCGGCAATGGCAGGAGGAATTCCTAGAGAATGAGACTTTGAAGGCTAGTGGTATTTGACTGCGGGACTTCTACAGGACTGGGGGAAACAGAGACTCCACTCTTGGAGGGCACACACAAAGTAGTGTGTGCATCAGGACCCAGGGGAAGGAGCAGTGACCCCACAGGAGACTGAACCAGACCAACCTGCCTGTGTTGGAGGATCTCCTGCAGAGGTGGGGGGGTGGCTCACCATGGGGACAAGGACACTGGCAGCAGAAGTTCTTCTGGGAAGTACTCCTTGGCTGAGCCCTCCCAGAGTCCGCCATTCGCCCCACCAAAGAGCCGGTAGGCTCCAGTGCTGGGTAGCCTCAGGCAAAACGACCAACAGGGAGGGAACCCGGCCCCACCCATCAGCAGACAAGCAGATTAAAGTTTTACTGAGCTCTGCCCACCAGAGCTGAGACCCAGCTCTACCCACCACCAGTCCCTCCCATCAGGAAGCTTGCACAAGCCTCTTAGATAGCCTCATCCACCCGAGGGCAGACAGCAGAAGCAAGAAGAACTACAATCCTGCAGCCTGTGGAAGGAAAACCACATTCACAGAAAGACAGACAAAATGGAAAGGCAGAGGACTATGTACCAGATGAAGGAACAAGATAAAACCCCAGAAAAACAGCTAAATGAAGTGGAGATAGGCAACCTTCCAGAAAAAGAATTCAGAATAATGATAGTGAAGATGATCCAGGACCTCAGAAAAAGAATGGAGGCAAAGATCAAGAAGATGCAAGAAACGAAGACCTAGAAGAATTAAAGAACAAACACCTAGAAGAATTAAAGAACAAACAAGCAGAGAGGAACAATACAATAACTGAAATGAAAAATACACCAAAAGGAATCAATAGCAGAATAACTGAGGCAGAAGAACGGATAAGTGACCTGGAAGACAGAATGGTGGAATTCACTGCCGCAGAACAGAATAAAGAAAAAACAATGAAAAGAAATGAAGACAGCATAAGAGACCTCTGGGACAACATTAAACGCAACAACATTCGCATTATAGGGGTCCCAGAAGGAGAAGAGAGAGAGAAAGGACCCAAGAAAATATTTGAAGAGATTATAGTTGAAAACTTCCCTAACATGGGAAAGGAAATAGCCACCCAAGTCCAGGAAGCACAGAGTACCAGGCAGGATAAACCCAAGGAGAAACACGCCGAGACACATAGTAATCAAATTGACAAAAATTAAAGACAAAGAAAAATTACTGAAAGCAACAAGGGAAAAACGACAAATAACATACAAGGGAATTCCCATAAGGTTAACAGCTGATTTCTCAGCAGAAACTCTACAAGCCAGAAGGGAGTGGCAAGATATATTTAAAGTGATGAAAGGGAAGAACCTACAACCAAGATTACTCTACCTGGCAAGGATCTCATTCAGATTTGACGGAGAAATCAAAAGCTTTACAGACAAGCAAAAGCTAAGAGAATTCAGCACCACCAAACCAGCTCTACAACAAATGCTAAAGGAACTTCTCTAAGCAGGAAACACAAGAGAAGGAAAGGACCTACAAAATAAACGCATAACAATTAAGAAAATGGTAATAGGAACATACATATCGATAATTACCTTAAACGTGAATGGATTAAATTGCTCCAACCAAAAGACACAGGCTCGCTGAATGGATACAAAAACAAGACCCATATATACGCTGTCTACAAGAGACCCACTTCAGACCTAGGGACACATACAGACTGAAAGTGAGGGGATGGAAAAAGATATTCCATGCAAAAGGAAATCAAAAGAAAGCTGAAGTAGCAAGACTCGTATCAGATAAAATAGACTTTAAAATAAAGAATGTTACAAGAGACAAGAAGGACACTACATAATGATCAAGGGATCAATCCAAGAAGAAGATATAACAATTATAAAAATATATGCACCCAACATAGGAGCACCTCAATACATAAGGCAGCTGCTAACAGCTATAAAAGAGGAAATCGACAGTAACACGATAATAGTGGGGGACTTTAACACCTCACTTACACCAATGGACAGATCATCCAGACAGAAAATTAATAAGGAAACACAAGCTTTAAATGACACAATAGACTAGATAGATTTATCGATATTTATAGGACATTCCATCCAAAAACAGAAGATTACACTTTCTTCTCAAGTGCACACAGAACATTCTCCAGGATAGATCACATCTTGGGTCACAAATCAAGCCTCGGTAAATTTAAGAAAACTGAAATCATATCAAGCATCTTTCCTGACCACAATGCTATCAGGTTACAAATCAATTACAGGGAAAAAAACATAAAAAACACAAATACATTGAGGCTAAACAATACGTTACTAAATAACCAAGAGATCACTGAAGAAATCAAAGAGGAAATCAAAAAATACCTAGAGACAAATTACAACAAAAACACGACAATCCAAAACCTATGGGATGTAGCAAAAGCAGTTCTAAGAGGGAAGTTTATACCAATACAAACCTACCTCAAGAAACAAGAAAAATCTCAAATAAACCATCTAACCTTACATCTAAAGGAACTAGAGAAAGAAGAACAAACAAAACCCAAAGTTAGTAGAAGGAAAGAAATCATAAAGATCAGAGCAGAAATAAATGAAATAGAAACAAAGAAAACAATAGCAAAGATCAATACCATACGACCCAGCAATCCCACTACTGGGCATATACCCTGAGAAAACCATAATTCAAAAAGAGTCATGTACCAAAATGTTCACTGCAGCTCTATTTACAATAGCCAGGACATGGAAGCAACCTAAGGGTCCATCATTGGATGAATGGATAAAGAAGATGTGGTACATATATACAATGGAATATTACTCAGCCATAAAAAGAAATGAAATGGAGGTATTTGTAATGAGGTGGATGGAGTTAGAGTCTGTCATACAGAGTGAAGTAAGTCAGAAAGAGAGAAACAAATACAGTATGCTGACACATATATATGGAATCTAAGGGAAAAAAAAAAGGTCATGAAGAACCTAGTGGCAAGACGGGAATAAAGACACAGACCTACTAGAGAATGGACTTGAGGATATGGGGAGGGGGAGAGGTGAGATGTGACAGGGTGAGAGAGTGGCATGGACATATATACACTACCAAATGTAAAATAGATAGCTGGTGGGAAGCAGCCGCATAGCACAGGGAGATCAGCTCGGTGCTTTGTGACCACCTAGAGGGGTGGGATAGGGAGGGTGGGAGGGAGGGAGATGCAAGAGGGAAGAGATATGGGAACATATGTATATGTATAACTGTTTCACTTTGTTATAAAGCAGAAACTAACACACCATTGTAAAGCAATTATACTTCAATAAAGATGTTTAAAAAAAAAAAAAAGATCAATAAAACTAAAAGCTGGTTCTTTGAGAAGATAAACAAAATTGATAAACCTTCAGCCAGACTCATCAAGAAAAAGAGGGAGAGGACTCAAATCAATAAAATTAGAAATGAAAAAGGAGAAGTTACAACAGACACCACAGAAATACAAAGCATCATAAGAGACTACTACAAGCAATGCTATGCCAGTGAAATGGACAACCTGGAAGAAATGGACAAATTCTTAGAAAGGTATAAACTTCCAAGACTGAACCAGGAAGAAACAGAATATATGAACAGACCAATCACAAGTAATGAAATTGAAACTGTGATTAAAAATCTTCCAACAAACAAAAGTCCAGGACCAGATGGCTTCACAGGTGAATTCCATCAAACATTTAGAGAAGAGCTAACACCCATCCTTCTCAAACTCTTCCAAAAAATTGCAGAGCAAGGAACACTCCCAAACTCATTCTATGAGGCCACATCACCCTGATACCAAAACCAGACAAAGATACTACAAAAAAAGAAAATTACAGACCAGTATCATTGATGAATATAGATGCAAAAATCCTCAACAAAATACTAGCAAACAGAATCCAACAACACATTAAAAGGATCATACACCATCATCAAGTGGGATTTATCCGAGGGATGCAAGGATTCTTCAATATACGCAAATCAATCAACGTGATACACCATATTAACAAATTGAAGAATAAAAACCATATGATCATCTCAATAGATGCAGAAAAAGCTTTTGACAAAATTCAATACCCATTTATGATAAAAACTCTCCAGAAAGTGGGCACAGAGGGAACCTACCTCAACATAATAAAGGCCATATATGACAAACCCACAGCAAACATCCTCCTCAATGGTGAAAAACTGAAAGCATTTCCTCTAAGATCAGGAACAAGACAAGGATGTCCACTCTCACCACTCTTATTCAACATAGTTTTGGAAGTCCTAGCCATGGCAATCAGAGAGGAAAAAGAAATAAAAGGAATACAAATTGGAAAAGAAGTAGTAAAACTGTCACTGTTTGCAGATGACATGATACTATACATAGAGAATCCTAAAGAGGCCACCAGAAAACTACTAGAGCTAATCAATGAATTTGGTAAAGTTGCAGGGTACAAAATTAATGCACAGAAATCTCTGGCATTCCTATACACCAACAATGAAAGACCAGAAAGAGAAATTAAGGAAACAATCCCATTCACCATTGCAAGAAAGAGAATAAAATACCTAGGAATAAACCTACCTGAGGAGGTAAAAGACCTGTACTCAGAAAACTATAAGACACTGATGAAAGAAATCAAAAATGACACAAACAGATGGAGAGATATACCATGTTCTTGGATTGGAAGAATCAATATTGTGAAAATGACTATACTACCCAAAGCAATCTACAGATTGAATGCAATCCCTATCAAACTACCAGTGGCATTTCTTACAGAACTAGAACAAGAAATCTTAAAATCTGTATGGAGACACAAAAGACCCCAAATAGTCAAAGCAGTCTTGAGGGAAAAAAATGGAGCTGGAGGAATCAGACTCCCTGGCTCCAGACTATACTACAAAGCTACAGTAATCAAGACAATATGGTACTGGCACAAAAACAGAAATATAGATCAACGGAACAGTATAGAAAGCCCAGAGATAAACCCACGCACCTACGGTCAACTAATCTATGACAAAGGAGACAAGGATATACAATGGAGAAAAGACAGTCTCTTCAATAAGTGGTGCTGGGAAAACTGGACAGCTACATGTAAAAGAATGAAATTAGAACACTACCTAACACCATACACAAAAATAAACTCAAAATGGATTAGAGACCTAAATGTTAAGACTGGACACTATAAAACTCTTAGAGGAAAACACAGGAAGAACACTCTTTGACATAAATCACAGCAAGATCTTTTTTGATCCACCTCCTAGAGTAATGGAAATAAAAACAAAAATAAACAAATGGGACCTAATGAAACTTCAAAGCTTTTGCAAAGCAAAGGAAACTACAAACAAGACGAAAAGACAACCCTCAGAATGGGAGAAAATATTTGCCAACGAATCAACGGACAAAGGATTAATCTCCAAAATATATAAACAGCTCATGCAGCTCAATATTAAAAAAACAAACAACCCAATCAAAAAATGGGCGGAAGACCTAAACAGACATTTCTCCAAAGAAGATATACAGATGGCCAAGAAGCACATGAAAAGCTGCTCAACATCACTAATTATTAGAGAAATGCAAATCAAAACTACAATGAGGTATCACCTCACACCAGTTAGAATGGGCATCATCAGAAAATCTACAAACAACAAATGCTGGAGAGGGTGTGGAGAAAAGGGAACCCTCTTGCACTGCTGGTGGGAAAGTAAATTGATACAGCCACTATGAAGAACAGTATGGAGGTTCCTTAAAAAACTAAAAATAGAATTACCATATGACCCAGCAATCCCACTACTGGGCATATACCCAGAGAAAACCATAATTCAGAAAGACACATGCAGGCTTCCCTAGTGGCACAGTGGTTAAGAATCTGCCTATCAATGCAAGGGACACGGGTTCGAGCCCTGGCCCGGGAAGATCCCACATGCTGCGGAGCAACTAAGCCTGTGCGCCACAACTACTGAGCCTGAGCTCTAGAGCCCGCAAGCCACAACTACTGAGCCCACATGCCACAACTACTGAAGCCTGCGCGCCTAGAGCCCGTGCTCTGCAACAAGAGAAGCCACGGTAGTGAGGAGCCCGCGCACGGCAACGAAGAGTAGCCCCCGCTCGCCGCAACTAGAGGAAGCCCGCGTGCAGCAACGAAGACCCAACGCAGCCAAAAATAAATAAATAAATAAATTTATACATATTAAAAAAAAAAGACACATGCACCCCAATGTTCACTGCAGCACTATTTACAATAGCCAGGTCATGGAAGCAACCTAAATGCTCATCAACAGACGAATGGATAAAGAAGATGTGGTACATATATACAATGGAATATTACTGAGCCATCAAAAGGAACGAAATTGGGTCATTTGTAGAGACGTGGATGGATGTAGAGGCTGTCATACAGAGTGAAGTAAGTCAGAAAGAGAAAAACAAATATCGTGTATTAACGCATATATGTGGAACCTGGAAAAATGGTACAGATGAACTGGTTTGCAGGGCAGAGATAGAGACACAGATGTAGAGAACAAACGTATGGACACCAAGGGGTGAAGTGGAGGTGGGGGTGGGGGTGGTGGTGGGATGAATTGGGAGATTGGGATTGACATGTATACACTGATGTGTATAAAATGGATGACTAATAAGAACCTGCTGTATAAAAAAATAAATAAAATTAAATTAAAAAATTAAAAAAAAAAAAAGCTGATGTGGCAGGGGAACAAAAGAGGGGCCTCACCACTCATCAAAACTAATCCAGAAGCTGAAAGAAAGGTACACCCTTCAGCCCTACCTTACACGGCTCAGCAATCAGGCTTGGAATTCTAAGGGCAGCCTTAAAGGATAAGGGGACACTGCTCAAACCAAGGGCTAAAAAGAACCCCTGCTCTGGTCCAGTGAGTCTCCCGAGATGGCTGGTCCACAGTGGTTATAACCCCCACCAGGTACCCGACAAACAGGGACATACAGATAGAGGGGGAAACCAAAACATGGATTATGAACACCAAGGGAAACTCATTTTTCTTTCTTTTTTTTTTTTTAAGTTGCAGGAACATGCGGCAGTTCAGAGGTACGTTGAAAATCCTAACTATTAAAGGTGAAAAGAGAGAGAGGAGGAAAGAGGCCTCCTCTCCTTTCTACAAGGAGGAAAGAGGGCCATAGAGGAAATGGGACTAGTTAGGTGGGCAAAAGGAAGCCTGGTGTAGAGGCAGAAGATGCAGAGAAAGCAGCGTGGCATTCTGAGCTTGTCTGGGCAGGACCCAGGAGCTGGAAAGTCCACCAGTCAGGGCCCCTCATCTGCTTACCTTTGGCTGATTCCTTCAGTAAGTAGGTGCAGCGCTGCACCAGGAGAGAAAACATGGCCAGGCCCAGGGCTGCGGCTTGCTCCTGGATCACAGAGCGACACTCCTCCGAGAAGCAGTCTGAGCAGGAGCAAAGGAAAGTCCATCAGTATCCTGGGGGCCAAGGGCTCCTCTTCCCTACCTCACTAGGTGCAAGTCCTTGCTTGTATCACCGAGCTCCTTTCCCTTCATCTAAGACTGGTGTTGTAATATTCCCTCTCTCAAAGGGTAGTTGAAAGGCTAAATAAAGTAATGCACGTGAAGCACTTACCACGATGACTGGCCTGTGGGTAAGCACTCAATAAGGTTATTATAAAGCTCACTTGTGTAAATTCTGTATCACATCACTTCCCCAGGATCAGTTACCCCAAGGCGAGCAGTCTGAGCCACAGCTGCATGCTCTCTGCCTTTAGTTGCCTGCTGATGATGTGAAGCAATAGCAACAAGAAGTCATATCTAATTAACTCAGTCTCTCTAATGTATAGATAGCGGGAATACAATCACCAATTAAGATCAGAAAAATACAAATTTAAAAGTTATCTTCTTGAATCACCAACCTTTGTTTCCATCCTTACCTTCTCTCTGTTCCTCCTCCTCAGAGAACACACATGAAACAAATAACCTATTTTCACCGCATGAGTTAACTTTATATAGGACAGTGCATGGCACATAAGCACTTAATCAGTGTTAGCTTTAATTTTCACAAGTTCTTTCCCCTAGGGCTAAGAAATAAATCTGGTTTCCAATACTAGCACCCTATCCCCCTCACTTTCTCAGCCTGCCCAACCTCCCTCTGGCTGCAGGTCAGGGAAAGGAGCCACCTTGGTGGTGGCCAGGGCTATTCTTCAGCGGGAGCTACATACACACCTTCAAACCACTGCCTGTACCTGCCCCTTGTCAGTGGCCCTCCCTGATAGGCACGTCATCCAGACTTGAGAGAAACAGGCAACAAACAGAAGGCAGCAGTCCAGCCTGCAGCCTCAGAGCAGGAGACACCCTATACGCACAGGAGACGGAATCAGGGGCCGGGCTCGCTTGCTCTGGCAGCAGCTGATCTGTTAATTCCTTCTGTCTGAATACAGGAGAACTTCCAGAATCTCCAGGTGTTAAAAGGATAATTAGCCACATGTCTGATCTCTGTCCCTGCTTGCATTTTAACCTCAGTAGCCAAGGGGGAGCCCTCTTGCCTCTCCCCTCATTGATACTCATCTTTCCAGTGGGGCCTAATTGAAGTCTTTACTCCAGGAGATGCTACACAACCACAGTTATTCCTAACCGTCTTGGCCACAGGAGCAAACATGACTGGAGTATGCAAAGCCAGCCCAAACCACTTTAGAAAGCCCTGGGGGTGAGAAGGAACGGGCTGCTGTTCAGAAGGTCCCAACATATGAATAGCATCAGTGTAGCAATTCTTCTATAGTGGCTTTCCCGCCATCCTTCCAGATGCCCAATGGTCCCAAATGTCACCCTCTAACTTTCCAGTTCAACTGTGGCAGGCAGTAAGGAAGTGGTAACAATCCATGTGATTAGAATAGATCACCAGTCTCATTCTTCTTCCGGTAAGGCCCTAAACCTGTGCTAGAGAGACAAGAAACAAGCATCTAAGAACAAAGCGGAGGGAGGATGGAAAGTAGGGAAGGGGAAGATGTGTAAGCCATCCCAAGGAAAAGTTGCCAACTTCTCTCCTCCACCCTTACTATAGGCAACAGGACTGTCTGTACCACCCCAGCTCAGCCCAGGCCCCTGCCAAGCACTGCCAGCAGCCTGCCTCTAATTAGCAACAAATCCCAGAATGGGAGAATAAGTCCATAACAGAGGGAACTAGGAGAGGCGGAGTAGAGGCCACATCCTGGTAGCTGACACACAGTACACATTAGTGTCCCCTCATCAATTGGGCATCTTAGGCAGAAGTTACCTGCACAGGGAAGGCCCTCAGAAGGGATGGAGGCGGGTATCTTACCTCCAAGGACTGGCAGAAGCCCAAGACGACAAGAAGACACTCTCATTAGCCTCGATAAGGATAAGATGGGGCAAAGGGAGATCACTTTCACCAAGACCACTTCTATTTTTATGATGAACAGCAACCTCAGGTTAGACTCCTTCTCAGAGTGCACAGGGCTAGGGCTCAAGGGGGAGAACTAACTGCTTAAGAACAATGACACTGAGGCCTCTGGGGAGTCCAGGCTGGCTCCTTTTGAAAGCTTCTTGCAATAAGGTCTGGGGACCAGGTGGGGAAGCGACAACTGGAGCCTCTCTGCTGTGTCTGGAAGGGCTCAACTACCTCTCAGGGCAGCAGCTAAAAGGTAGCTTTCATGACTGCTCTGCTCTTGGCCATGGTTATGTCACCTCAACCCTTCACCCCCCACCCCCACCCCTCCATCTCCCCAGGAAGGGCCTGACAGCACTCCCTGCTGTATTCTGGTTTGACTGATGGGGAGGTACAAATCAGTAAGCTGTTCTGCTCTGATCAAGCTGGTGGTGATATCACAGCTATCTGGGGGGCAGAATGCCTGGGTCTCCGTCAGCTCTTCATACAGAGCACTTTCTGGAAGGCCTGCCCTCCTCCAAGGCTCAGTGGTACCACAGGCACTGAGCATCTACAGTGTCCTTGACCCTGTGCTGAAGAACAAAGCTACAAATAAAACAGGATCCCTGCAATCTTAGGACCTTTCAAATGGTTTATTTACCCCCAGTAACCGTGGCAACTCAGACCCAGTGCCTCCAGGGAGAAATGTATTAAGTGCTGTGGTATCTTCAGGAGATGCTCTGTGCTTCACTTAGGCTTCTGCGGACTAGAAGCTGTAAGATGCCAGTCCTTGAGACGTACCCACGCTTATGCAAGTGGGTAGGAAAACAGCATCCAGATTCCCAGGCCCGCCCACTCTAGGGTTAGGCCTAGGAAACTGGTCCCGGTCTTACAGATGCCCATATATATCCCTAGAGCGGGCTGGGCCAGGCCAACACGTGATGTGGGGTGGGGAAGGAAAAAGCATTGTTCGCCTTGGTATTTGCCTGGGTTCCTCTGGCTTTGTGTCAGGTAGCTGGAGCCTGACATGAACTGAGGAACTCATTAACATTGTGAAACAGCCTTTTCCCTTCTTTCCAAAAGCAGGCTTGCTCAAGGGTGTAGGGGGATGGTTCTGGCTAAGGAAGTCAGACGGAAATATTTCTTACCAAGAAAGTCACCTGAAGTCTGAACTTGGTTCTGCCCCTTCCCACATGCTCTCAGATGGGCAGGTGACCACATCTCCCACTATTCCTCTGGCCAAATACCTGCTCAAGCAGAAACACTCTTCCCGCTCCTATGTAACAGGGAGACCTTCTCATTTTTCTGAGAACATATTCATGGAAAACATAAACCAACTGTCGTCAAAGTTGTATGAAATCAGGAAATGGAGCGGCCGGGAGAAGGCTGCCATGTGGCCGGATGTTATGTATTTCTAATTAGTGCTATACATCTTTCAACAGCAAGTGTCCTTCTGCTGGGAAACACAACACACTGCCCTTGTTATTGTAACTGTCAGAGAAGTGCTTAAACAGATAATCTCCAGGAAAAGTGATAAACACGTCCCCTCTCCCACCAGTGTGTGTGCGCGACGGTGCTGCCAAAGCAAAGCTGTGCTTGACGGCTCCAGGATGGCAGAGTGTCCTCCTGCAGGAAATGGGAGCGAGGCAGGAGGGGGGAGAGGGAAGAGGAGGGCAGGAGAGGCAGGCCCACCTGCCCGGACCCACTGAGCCCAGCCAAGGGACAGTGGTTCAGAACCATTGCTTCTGATCAATTCCCGGGTCACGGAGAGATCTGGAGGAAACCAAATCAGTAGGGATGAGGTTTGCCGGGGGACAGAAAAACCTGGCAGCAATGGAACAAGCAGAGTTCGCCTGGTGCACACAGCCAACTTCCTAGCAAGAGAATGAGAAGAGTAATGAAGGGAAGACACAGGATGGATGACACATAAGTCTGCTACCCTGACAGCGGCAGAAGGCATTCAGAGGGCACTGGGGTCCACTCGCCACTCCAGCAGAGAGAACCAACCATTTGCTCAGCTGCTTCACTAATAGCCGGAGAAAAATGCAGGCAAGACCACTTATTCACTGATTCCGTCCCCACCGGCTCCTCCCAGAGAGAGGAAATGAATGGTCAGTCACCTCCAAACTACCACCACCTGGAGGCGATTTGTTGGCTCTTATCTTTCAGACATGAGGCTGCTTTTCTCATGAGTCAGTCACCAGTCAGACACAGAGCTGGCACAGTTCCTGAGCAGCCCACCAAAACCTCCTTGTCTACAGGAAGTGGGCAGTGAGAGCATCTTTCGACTGCTGCTGTTTGAGCCACAGAGTTCCCTGTGGCAGCTGCTGGCTGAAAGGGAGGTGGAAGAAGCAGTCGTTTCATAGGAACCATACAAAAATCTCACAGCAAAAGCAGAGATGTCCAGGCCATCAGGGCATCATTTTATTCCCCAAGGAGGAGAATGAATGAGTCAGAAAAATCAGGCACCAATACACCCAAGCAAATTATTCATGCACAACAGCAGAACACAGGCTGACTGGGTGGAAGGCAATCCATGACATATCCCTGAACAAGGTATGTCTGAGACAAGACAAAGGAACATGGAAGGTAATGTTTCTTCCCTAAGAGCCCCTACTCCTTTTGGATTTTCTAGGATTATAAAACTCTGACTTCCTTTAGCGGGTAGATGTCGGGGCAAAGGAAATCCCAACCCCCTAACAAAGTGACCTCTCCGACTAATTCCAAAGTTGTTTATTTAGCCCAATTGTGGAGGATATAAAGGAAAACAGGATACTGTCCATGAGAAGATGACATTCTAATGAGGAAGACAGGAAGAATACACAAACACCCAAATAGCTGTAATTCAAGACAATGTATTATTACATGCCATAGGAAGGTGGAAATAAGATGCTTTCTCTCACCAGAAGGAAAGAAAATCATTTCCAGCTAGTGTATATCAGGTAAGGTTTCATAGAAGAGAGCACTTCTGAGCAGGGCTGCAAAAGACGAACTGGGCAGGATGAAGGAGGGATTGAGCGTGCTAAAGAGTCACGCAGGTATGGACACACCAGGCATGTACCCAGACAGCAAGCAATGTACTCGGCACGTGGTAAAACAGGGACCACAAAGCATAGGGCCTGCGATGCCACAGCAAGGAACACAGGCTTGACCCAACAGGCAGTGAGGAGGGCACTCGCTCAAGGTTCCTGAGTGAAGGCAGAGGTGAGTATTTTATGAAGATTAATCTAGTTAAAGCATTCAGGACAGATTAGCATAGCTGGAAAAAAGTAACAGGGAGGCAAACTGGTTGGGAAGCTAAGAGGACATGAACTTGTTTAAATTAAGAGGAATTACATGTAGAACACTTCATAAACTTTATAATGCCAAATAAATGTAACATCTTTCTTATAAGAGAGGTGGGAGAGGGAATGGAAAGGAGTGCACAGATGTGAGAAATGCTGCAGAAGGAAAATCAAGAGAAGAGAAGGTAGAGATGATGTGGGGGAGGGAAGGACTCTCGCTGATAATCTCAGCCAAGTTCCAGAGGATCCTGAGACCTCAAAAAGGGTAACACCCACCAAACGAGATCCAGGAAAGGGGTAGAAATGTGGGAATGCAGAACACCTGGAGAGGGGGAGGAGTCCCCAGGCTCCCGCCCACTTGGCTCTGGGCCAGTCCTGTCTTTCCAGAACAAAGACACTTCAGGGGGTCAGAAATACTTGAGGAAGACCTTGCAGAAGGAGGCCTGGGAAGTCTGAACTGGTTCTCCCTGTGGAAGCCATTAGATATTCAGCACTTCATTTGTTTCCAATTCTTGTATGAGTGCAGCTCCAGGCTGTGGGGTGAGAGGCTCCTCTCTGACGTAATCAGGAAGCAGCTGCAAAATTAAGGAATCCCTCATGACATCATAAAAAGGGTCGATGGTTTACTGGGGAAAGTATAAAAATTAATTACATATTCCCACATGACTCCCTTCCCCTAAATCTGTACATACCCCCTCCTACCCCCACACATTCTCTCATCATCAACACCCAGAAGCCACCTTGATGAACAGGGTACAAAAGGGCAAACAAAACCCATGAAAAAAAAGTTCTTTGATGCACCCACTGTCCACACCACACATTTGGAACTTAACAAGTGATGCCTAGTCCTGGAATTTTTATACATATAGCATGTTTCCTCAACAAAATTATAAGCCCCTTGAGGACAAGAGCTATGTCAAGACTTCACATCCTTGAAAATTAGCACCATGAAGGGGTTCAAGAAACATTTGCTGCTCTTAACAGCAGGTACACTTGCCTCTCCATTTGTGGATCATAAATGATGATTCCACTGTGGCCAGAAATAATAACTAAGATATAGGGAGAGCTGTGTTAGACACAGAGCGTTCATATATATATTTTATCTCAGAGCTTTACAAAAGATTTGCACAGGAGGTGTTATTCTCCCTTTCTGATAGTTGAGAAAATAGGCTCAGAGAAGTTAAATGACTTGCCCTAGGTCACAAAGTCAGTTAAGTGTCAGAGATGGGATTTGAATCCAAGTCTGTCTGCTCTTACACCTACACTGTTTCCATACCTGGTGTTTTTGTTTTTTGTTTTTTGTTTTTGGCCGTGCTGCGCGGCTTCCGGGATCTTGGTTCCCCGACCAGGGAGTGAACCTGGGCCCTCGGCACTGGACCACCAGGGAATTCTCCATACCTGGTTTTCAAATGCCTGTGATTCAAGTTTCAAACTCCAACTCCTCTTCTCTCCTTTGCCATGAACATGAAAACCTCACACCACTCCACAGTTCTGCACAAAAAGCTCTGAGATAACTGTGTGGCGACTGAAATTAAAAACACAGTATTGCCAAAGAAAATGAAATACTTAGGTGTAAATCTAACAAAATACAAACGGGATCCTATGCTGAAAATTACAAGTGTTGATGAAAGAAATAAAAGATGACCCAAAATAACTGGAGAGACTTACCATGTTCATGGATTGGAAGAATCAATATCATAGAGATGTCAATTCTTCCCACAAAGATTTAAAGGTTTAGCAAAATTACTATCAGAATCTCAGCAAAGTTTTTTTGTAGACGAAAACAAGCTTATTCTAAAGTTTATGTGGAAAGGCAAAGGACCTAGAATAGCTAAAACAATTGTGCAAAAGAACAAAGTGGGAGGAATTATCGCTCCTGATGTTAAGTCAAACAAAGAAGGATAGCCTTTTCAACAAATATTTGCTCGAGCAATTAGATATCCACAAACAAACAAAGAACCTTGACCTAAATCTCACACGTTATACAAAAATTAACTGAAAATGGATCAAAGACTTACATGTAAAACGTAAGACTATAAAACTTTTAGACAAAAAATAGAAAAAAATCATCAGGATTGAGGACTAAGTGAAGAATTCTTGGACTTGATGCAAAAAGCACAATCTATAAAAGGAAAATTGGTATGCTAGACCTCATAAAAATTAAAATCTTTCACTCTGTAAGAGGATGAAAAAGCAAATTATAGACTAGGAAAATGTATTTGCAAACTACATATCTTACACAGGACTAGTATCTAGACTATATTAAGAACTCTCAAAACTCACCAGTAAAGAAAACAAACAGTCCAATTAGAAAATGGGCAAAAGACATGAACAGACATTTTACCAAAAAGGATATGCAGGTGAAATATAAGCACATGAAAAGATGTTCAATATCATTAGCCATTAGGGAAATCAAAGTTAAAACTACAGTGTTAAAATTACTTATCAGGGGCTTCGCTGGTGGCGCAGTGGTTAAGAATCCGCCTGCCAATGCAGGGGACACGGGTTCGAGCCCTGGTCCAGGAAGATGCCACGTGCCGCGGAGCAACTAAGCCTGTGCGCCACAACTACTGAGCCTGTGCTCTAGAGCCCGCGAGCCACAACTACTGAGCCTGTGTGCCACAACTACTGAAGCCTGCATGCCTAGAGCCCGTGCTCTGCAACAAGAGAAGCCAGTGCAATGAGAAGCCCGCGCACCACAACGAAGAGTAGCCCCCACTTGCCACAACTAGAGAAAGCCCGCGTGCAGCAATGAAGACCCAATGCAGCCAAAAATAAATAAATAAAATAAATTTATTAAAAAAAAACACAAAAAACTACTTATCAGAATGGCTAAAACAAAAAATAGTAACAACACCAAAAAGCTGATGAGGATGCAGAGAAATTGGATCACACATACCTAGCTGATTGGAATATAAAATGGTACAGCCACTCTGAAAAACAGTTTGGCAGTTCCTTCTAAAACTAATAATGCACTTATGATATGACTCAGCAATTATATACTCTTGGGCATTTATCCCAGAGAAATAAAAACTTATGTTTGCACAAAAACCTGTACGCTAATGTTTATAGCAGCTTTATTGATAATAGCTTAAAACTGGAAACAACCCAGATGTTCTTCACTGGATGAATGGTTAAACAAACTGTGGAACATCCATACTATGGAATACTACTCAGCCATAAAAAGAAAAGAACAACTGGTACATGCAACAACTTGAACAGACCGTCAGGGAATTATGCTGAGTGAAAACAGCTGATTTCAAAAGGTTACATGCTATATGATCTCATTTATATAATATTCTTGAAATAATGTAATTATAGAGATGGAAAACAGGGCTTAGGGTTTGGGGATGGAAGGGGGCAGGGATGGTTCTTACAAGGTAGCATGAAGGAGCTTTGTAGTGATGGAACAGTTCTGCATCTTTTTTTTTTATATAAATTTATTTTATTTATTTATTTTTGGCTACACTGGGTCTTCGTTGCTGTGCGCGGGCTTTCTCTAGTTGTGGTGAGCAGGGGTTACTCTTCGTTGCGGTGCGCGGGCTTCTCGTTGCACTGGCTTCTCTTGTTGCAGAGCACGGGCTCTAGGCATGCGGGCTCTAGAGCACAGGCTCAGTAGTTGTGGCGCACGGGCTTAGTTGCTCCGCGGCATGTGGGATCTTCCCAGACCAGGGCTCGAACCCGTGTCCCCTGCACTGGCAGACAGATTTTTAATCACTGCGCCACCAGGAAAGCCCCAGTTCTGCATCTTGATTGTGAAGTAGTTACATGAAACTACCTGTGTGATAAAACCGCATACAACTATACATACACACACAAACACAAACAAGTGCATGTGTAACTGGTGAAATCTGAATAAGGTCTGTGGATTGTACCAATGTCAATTTCATGCTGTTGATACTGCACTAAAGTTATGCAAGATGCTAACATTAGGGAAGGAGGGATGAAGGGTGAACAGGACCTTCTGTACATTTGTTTCTTTTTTACAATTTCCTGTGAATCTATAATTATTTCAAAATGAAAATTTTAAAACAAGTAAACAAATAAAAGTAAGCCGACAAACAAAACCCAAAAAGATCTGACACAGGATTCCAGAAACGTTTTTCTTTTACATAGAAAAGGGCTCTTAAGACATTTTGAGGATGGTTTCTCAATTAGTTGAGAATACGCTGTGCAGATGCTGCAGCCCCTTGTTCTCATCGTGTGCTGACTGGCCTGAGCTGTTGGAGATGCCCAGCTGTGTGGCTCCTTATCTGGACTGAGCAAGAAACTGCCAGGGGCAACCAAAAGGAAAATAAGAAAAAAGAAAGGAAAGTTCACTGAAGACAGAACTTCTGTCTAAAGAATAAGGAGTAAAGCAAGAGAACTTCATCATCAAGGCTATGACTCATCGGATCAGTAAAATCCACGTCAAGCAGCACAAAGTGAAGGTGATGAGAAAGTGACGAAAGATGACAAGAAGAACGAACTGCAGAAGCTAAGTGAGCTGTTTAAACATGTTCTTGCTGCTCAAAAAATAAGTAAAGGTATAAATCTCAAACCAATGGCATGTACATTCTTCAAACAAGGGCAGTCAGGGGAAAAAAGTTGTTTAACACATGAGCCCTAGCACTGTTTTCTTCATAAATGAAGCTGCTTATGCATTTTCAGTGCTGCACTGCTTCAGACTGTTAATCAGATGGATATTAAGAAGATTTTTTTTTAATTAGCAGCATCAGCTACAATACTATTTTAAACTGCTCCTCTGCCAACAAATCTGTAAAGATCAAACTTAAAAAGACTTCATTAAAAAAAAAAAAAATGCTTGTTCTTTAAAAGACAAAAATGAAAAGAGAAGCCACAAAGAAAACTGTCTCACTGGGAGAAAATATTTGTAAAATATATATCTGACAAAGGACTCATATCTAGAACATATGAAGAACTCTTTCAAATTAATAAGATAAACCAAAAAATGAGCAAAGAAGTTATGTAGATGGCAAATAAGTACATGCTGGGGACTTTCCTGGCGGTCCAGTGGTTAAGACCCTGAGCTTCCACTGCAGGGGGCACGGGTTCAATCCCTGGTCGGGGAACTAAGATCCCACATGCCCTGCGGTGAGGCCAAAAAAAAAAAAAAAAACAACAACCAACAAAACAAATGAACATGTACTTCTGATAAGATGCTCAACATTATTAATCAGTAGGGAAATCTAAACCTCGAAAAACTCCACACCCGCTAGGATGTCTGTAATCAAAAAGAGAGAGAATAACAAAGTGTTGGTGAGGATGCAGAGTAACTGCAGCTCTCACACACTGCTTTGGGAATAAAAAATGGCACAACCACTTTGGAAAATAGTTGGGAAGTTTCTTAAAAAGTTAAAATACACATTTACCAAATGACCTGGGTAGACCATTCCTAGGTATTTACCTAAGAGAAATGAAAGCATATGTTCACACAAAGACTTACACTTGAATGTTTATAGCAGTTTTATGCGTAACAGCCAAAAACTGGAAAACAAAACCAGATGTCCATCAACAAGGGGGACAGATAAACAAATTGTGGTATATCCACACAATGGAAGAACAGTCAGCAACCAAAAGGAACAAACTACTGTACCACTCAACAACACAGATGAATGTCAAAATCAGTGTGGAGTAGAGAAGGCAGGCCAAAGGGAGGGTGGGGAGGGAGGGAGGCAGAGAACTTACTGTCAAATTCTAGAAAATGCAAACTAATCTACAGTGACAGAAAGCAGATCAGTGGTTGCCTGGGATTGGGAGGGGAAGGTTAGGGGAGAATAGATTACAAGGGAGCACAAGGAACTTTCACTTTAAGGGGTGGAGGATATGTTCGCTATCTTGAGTGTGGTGATGGTGTCACAAATGTATACATATGTCTAAATTCATCCAATCTGTACACTTTAAATATGTGTAGTCTAAAATACATCAATCACAGGGACTTTCCTCATGGTCCAGTGGTTAAGAATCTGTCTTGCAATGCAGGGGACACTGGTTTGATCCCTGGTCGGGGAACTAAGCTCACGCACCACAACCAGAGAGCCCGTGTGCTGCAACAACAGAGCCCAGGCACTCTGGAGCCCGCGCACCACAACTAGGGAGAGAGAAGTCCGCGCACCACAACAAAGAGCCCACGTGCCGCAACTAAGACCCGACACGACCAAATAAATAAATAAATAAATAAATAAAATATAAAATACATCAATTACATCTCAATAAAACTGTTAAAAAGATTTTTTAAATAGGGGAATGATTGCCTCAACTCCTCAGATTTTAAGAGTTTATAATTAGAGATGGATTTATTCAAGAAATCTGGACATCTACTGAGTGCCTAATACATACAAAGGCCCTGGGCAAGGTGTTTTGCATACACTATCTAATTTGATACTCAGAAAAACACTACAAACTGGCATTGATACTCCCTACTTCATCGACAAGAAAACTAAGCCTCAGAGAAGATAAGTTAACTTTGTTCATCAAGGTCACACAGCTGATAAATGGCTGAGTGGAGAATTCAAACCTTTGGTCTGGTTGATTGCAAAGCTCCTTATGGCACTATAACACAACTGCTACCTTCTGAAGGTATGAAAATGACCTCCAGAGGTGCTAGGCCCTCTCCAGAGGGCAGCCTGGCTTTCCCTCCTCCTCGACATGGAGCTCTAGAGCAAAGAAATGTCCTGGGAACTCTATCGACACATCTTGGCAAGACAGACGGCAAACCATTTCTACTCTCTACAAGGAAAAATGAAAACACTTCTCAATGAGTGCTTAGCTTTTTCCAGGGAATACCCATGCAATTTTAGAAATGGTATTCCTATAGATTTCCTGGAAAAATTAAATCAATCAATCACTAATCAAAACATACTCTGGCCATTTCCACCTTAGTTGTATCTCTGGATTGATACTTTTGTCACTCAGAATCTCCTGCCTGATTCCAGGGTTATTCAAATACATGTCCCCTCTTGGGCAAGCAGAGCTGCTGCCAGTAGGATGGCATGCTGGCACCAGCCAAGCCTCTCAGGAATGGGGCCCAGCGGAAGAGCGCCTGCCATTCCAGCATCGCATTTGGAGGAGTTACAAGTAGATCTTGGAGGACAGAGTTTCTGCTTCTACATTTCTTGCCAGAGGTTTTAGGAAGCTTGCTTCTCTCCCAACATTTGAGGAAAGCAAAGGAGGAGTAGAAAAGAGTGGCAGCTTTTACTTATATCAGGCAGGTAAATCCCTATGGAATTCCATCAGGAGATCTGGAGTGTCTTGTGTCAGAAGTTACTTAAGGCTGTGGAGAAGAGAAGCGAAGGAGGCTTCCTAAGAGGCATGCCTGTTGGCTAACCTAGAAGGAAGCTTTCGCTGTAACAGTGAGAAGGAATTAATACAGCTACATCTCTTCTGATAGAGTGGGCAGAGATTTGGCATCTGATTCAAACAGTCTGAAACCTGCCTTTGCTGGTATGATGCTTCAGGAGCAATTTGGGCTCAAAGTAAAAGTTAGTGAGAGATAATGCCTGCAGACATCCTCATTCAGAGGAAGCTCCTTTGATATGGCAGGCAGAGGGGCAGAGAAGTGCTCAGCTTTCATTTTAACAGATTAACTCAATTTCTTTTCATTTTATGGCTTCCTGAAGGATTTTTAAAAGAGTCTGACAGTTTACAAACAAGGCCAAAAATAAAACAACTCTGAGACAAGTAGGGCAGAGAGGTACCCAGGATAGGAAGGCTCTCTTAGAGTCCTTTTGAGAAGCTTCCAGAATGCAAAGATTACAGCCATCAAACAAATCTTAAGGAGTCAGTACTGAAAAATGAGGCCAATGATAAAACATAATTCCTGGGTGGATTTCTCTTGAACATCCAGATCTGCACATTCATCCTGCTCTGCTCTAGCAACTCACCCTAAAAAGTTCCTCAAAGCTTTACAATCCAAGATCAATGCCCAAACTAGATCAAGTACGTAATGACTTTATCCAACCCCATCCATTGTGAAACATGTATTTTTAAAGTAGAAAAGAGATCAATAGAATAATAGGTAAATAAAGCAATTATGCCAAGGAAGAAAGTGAGAAAGTTAGCACTCAGTGAAGGTGCCTAGAAACCCAAGAGGCACCAGCTAGTCCCCTGACTTACAAGCTCTAGAAAGGAGATCCCCTTTAGAATTTGTATTCAGTTGGCAGACTTGATAGTTTGTCAACAATACTAACTGAAACCTATATACATTGTTTTAAACTAGATTAAAATTTTTTTGTTTATATTTATTCTTTTATACCTCAATTCCATGGAAGATTTGTGACAATTTAGGGCAAAATCACCTACCATGAGATAACATTAAAGTAAATGTAGAAAATCGGGACCAAGAAGAAGGAAAATACAAATATGTCAATCATGTGGGTTAACAGTCTTCGATGAATGAACTTAAAATTTGCCTCTGATTTTCCTGGCAGTCAAAGCAGGAAAGGAAACACCAACAACTGTATAGCTGTCATTATTGGAAAGGAATAAGTATATCAGTTCCTCAGGAAAAACAAATCTTTTCTCAGCACTGAGTTCTAAAATAATTTTTTTAACGCGGACTCTATGCAAGGGATACTGTATGAAAAAATGAACAATAACCTTGAAAAGGCCTTTACAATGTATGGCATTATTACCACATACTATTAAAAGATATCCAAGAAATATTACCCTAAAGTTATCTGTATTGTGAGACAAAATCCACTGTGTATCACAATCTAAGAATGTTTTTCCAAAAACACAGATATAGGAATATTTTATATATAGATAGATAGATAATGCTAAGTTAAAAAAATGCTAAATTAGGAGATTGTAATTCTTATTTCAAAAAGGATCCATGAAGGGTTTCTTTAAGCAGAGAAATCCTTGATGTCTAACATATTTGCCCAACATTCAGTCTGTGACAGAGACCAAGGGCCAGAGAAACCCAAGTGCAAGAGCTACTTGCAATTGATAACGAAAGGCTGAAGTATCCTAAAATCTTAAAGAATTTTAGATAAATGAGAATGTGACAATATGCTATAAAAGTCTTACTTTAAGAAGACCAAATGATATATTAAAATATATATGCTATCAAATATATACATATATAAACACAGATGTATGGATATGAAAGGAAAATGGTCAAAACTGTAAAATTCGATTTATGTAAATTTTTGGGATCTTTACAAAACAAAAAGTACAATAGCATGCTATAAAGCAAAGAGATTTACAAGCTAAATTTATATTTGAACGTTGGTACAGAGAACAAAGCTCCATAATTCTGGGATTAGCACCCCTGCCAAACAGGCAGTCTTCAAGCACCAGCTCAACTTCATCTTCTTGGTGAGATTTCCTCCATTTGGAGGACAGAATTGACCTGCTTCTGCCTGGTTCAAAAGACCTAACAGATTTATTTTTAGAGCACTGCCTTGCCCCTTAGAGAGGGCCCACACCAAAGGATAGTGAATGACAACAGCCAAGAAGAAATAAAATAGCAAACCTGCCACCTCCATAGCACTGAATGGCCATTCTCCCGCCCTCGCTCTCCAAAGCCCACCTCTCTCCTCTCCATTATCTAAGTCCTTCCTTCAAGACCCAACATATACTAAACCTGTACTGTGCTGCCCGATAAGCCTCCTTTCTCTGGACTCAAAGTGGTTCCACCCATAACATGCACCAGGCAGGTGGCTCAAAGCCACTCTAGCACAGGATTTACAATTTATCAAGCTTCCCCACTAGGCTGGAAATCCCATGAGGGCAGGGTCTGTAGTGCAGACTCCAGTAAATCCCAGGCACTTACCACGGTGCCTGGTCATCGGAGACTATCTGTTCTGAGTCGTTAACTCACTAAGTGCTGGATCAATTCCTTTCCTTATTCACACAGTCAGCATTTACTAAGCAGCTACTACATGCAAGGCCCTATGCTAGGCATTTAGCTTTCAAAGATGAATCAGACATGAACTGGACCCTCAAGGAGTTGAAATCTAATAGGATTCCAGCATGTAGTTAACTATAAATCAAAGAAGAAAGTGAAAATCATCTTAAGAGATAAAGATAATGTGTGAAATGACATGAATGAGGAAATTCACTATTACATAGTTTGGACAGGAAAAGCCTGCAAACAACCTAAGTGTCCATGAATAGAGGACTGCTTATTAAATTATGGGACACACATACAATAAAATAGCCATTTAAAAGGGTGAGATAACTGTTTGTAAAAAATACAAGTATACATAAATGATATAATAATTAAAGCTACTATTTACTGAACCTTTACTATTTGCCAGGAAGGCGGGGGCGAGGCAGAGGGGCAAGCAATATGCAGAAGGAAGCAGAAGTGCAGAAAAAGGCTTTCCTGGTTCCAATCCCTTCCGTAGGATAATATCCTTGTCCTCAAGTTCCTTGCAATACATTTCCCTTCTTGTGTAAGCTATTTCAAGATGGTTCTTGTCATTTTCAAACACTCCTAACATACACGGTAAAAAAGAATAAGAAATGGGGTTGGCATTTGTTAAAACTCTTCAAACTGGGGCTTCCCTGGTGGCGCAGTGGTTGAGAATCTGCCTGCCAATGCAGGGCACACGGGTTCGAGCCCTGGTCTGGGAAGATCCCACATGCCGCGGAGCAACTAGGCCCGTGAGCCACAATTACTGAGCCTGTGCATCTGGAGCCTGTGCTCCGCAACAAGAAAGGCCGCGATAGTGAAAGACCCGCGCACCACGATGAAGACTGGCCCCCGCACCGCGATGAAGAGTGGCCCCCACTTGCCGCAACTAGAGAAAGCCCTCGCACAGAAATGAAGACCCAAAACAGCCAAAAATAAATAAATAAATAAATAAATAAATAAATAAATAACTCATCAAACTGAACACTTAAAATCTGCGCATTACTGTTTTATGTAAATTATACCTCAATTTAAAAACAGAAACAGTGAGGCCAAGACAGCCTGAATATATGGAGGACACTGGTACCAATAACAGAAAAACTGTACACAGGAGGAAGAGTTCCAGCAGGGCAGGGGGTGATCTGGTGCACTGCCCACATCCCCCCCGGGACTAACGCACTCATTCTCCCAGCTGCCGAGAGTGTTGGCAGCAGTAGATCTCAGCTGATCCCTCTCCCAGACTTGCTCTCAGCTGAAGAAAGGCGTTTTCCCAATGTCACTGCCCCTTCCCAGGAGTAACTCACGTTCATTGACTGGTGGTTGGAGGGCAGGAGGGGGTGTAAAGATTCAGCCCCTTTGGCCCAATCTGGGACTACTCTGAAGGGTTAGCCCCTTTAAGCAGCTCCAGAGCTCCTTACAAGACTGGCTAAGGCCTTTGTTACATCTGCAGTGCAGTTCAACTTCTCCCTGTGCCCCATCCTGCATACCCATCATGCCCCCTTGGGTACTGATCCTGAGAGCATTCCCCAACCAACTTCCTGGGGATGCAAACCTCCATCTTAAGAGTCTGCTTCCTGGGGAACCTGACTTACAACACTTGAGAAATAGGATGAATCAATTTTTAATAAGCTTGAGATTCCAGGTAAAAACGTTCAACAAGAAGTTAGACATGCGGGCTAGAGCTTAGGAAAAAGATTTGAGCGGGAAAGAGATTTGGAAGCGATCCACAGAGAGGTGACAGTTAAAACCATGGGATTTTATGATACATCAATGAGGAAAGGCTGAAGAGAGGAAGGCCAAGGTAATATCTTTAGTAAGCGCTGATATTTAGGGTGTGGGTCAGAAAGGGAAGACCCAAGAAATCGGGGGAGAGGAAGGGAAGGACGGAGAGAATACAGAGCTACTATCACTGAAAGCATTTCTGGAAAGTCTCCTGTCAACAAAGGCAAATGCTACCAGAAAAGCTAAGAAGGACGAGACACAACAAATGCTTAACAAACCCTTGTTAACTGAGCTGAGTGGGACAAGTGGCCTGCAGAATGATCAGCTTTTGTTGGGTTTTCTTCAGCAGCTTCCGTCCTATGGCCGTAGGCACAGAATCTACCTGCGTGCCCTGAAGCAGATCCATGGTTAGACTGGCAAGCAAAGAAAAGCTGAAATGGCCTAGTACATGAATGTAAGTGAGCCAAGACAGAGTTCAGCTGCTTAAGCAATTTGGAAGAAACCTTCTGAAAGGCTTCTTTCAAGAGCGTTCCCATGGACTTCCCTGGTGGTGCAGTGGTTAAGAATCTGCCTGCCAGTGCAGGGGACACAGGTTCAAGCCCTGGTCCAGGAAGATCCCACATGCTGCAAAGCAAGTAAGCACGTGCGCCACAACTACTGAGCCTGCGCTCTAGAGAGCCCGCATGCTGCAACTACTGAAGCCCGCGTGCCTAGAGCCTGTGCTCCGCAACAAGAGAAGCCACCGCACTGAGAAGCCCACGCACTGCAATGAAGAGTAGCCCCTGCTCACCGCAACTAGAGAAAGCCCGCGTGCAGCAGCAAAGACCCAAAGCAGCCATACACACATACATACATACATAAATAGCATTCCCAGGGATCTTCTGAACAGCTGGGATCCTTGAGGAGGATCACTGTCCCTACGGACCAAATTCAAACCCCCAGACATTTAAATAGACTGATTCTAGCATACTTTTTTGAGGGGCGGGGGGGCATAAGACCACAGGTATACGGAGGGAGGAGTGAGGCAATCACTTATAGACATTAGTGACATTATCATTGCTTTGAATACAAATAAAACAATTCTTCTTAGCCATGGCACCCTAAAGTAAATGACATACCACACAAACAGGTGTTATCTGACCTCCAGTCCTAGACCGGAGTAAACAGAATTTACCTTCTGCTCCTGTGCCCAACACAGCTATGCAACATTCTTCAATGACTCATTGACTTTCCCTGTTTTCCTCTGGGTATGGCTGGAGGATCCCCACATCTATGTCTCTTGCCCCAACTCCTCCTGCCCAACCTGCAATCAAAGGCCAAGGCACAAGGCATCACGGATGCCCAAGAGCCGATGTGGCTGTATTTCCTGCAGAGATCTGAAAACCTGTTGGAGTTCCAAAAGTCAGCACCAATTTCAAATCTGATCAGGATCTCTGAAAGTCACAGTTACCATACAGCTGAATAAAATATTTTTTCATAAATTTAACGCCAGCGTGTCTGTGTTTGGAAACTTTGAAAATACATGTTGTATGGTTTACTGCACTGGAAAAGGTGCCAACAGAGTTTCAAAGGAAGGGAAGTGTATAACTGTTTCCTTTCAAATGCATTTTCCAATGGGATCCATTCAGGGAAAAGGCTGGAACTAACTAAAACATTATTAAAAACTGTTATGGAAAGAGACAGGGAGATGGAAAAAGATAGACCCAAAAAAGCGAAATACATAACCAAGAGTGAGACAGACATACAAGGAAAAAGAAAGGGGATCTGGGCAGAGAGACAGGTTGGACGGTGAAGTGGGGTGAGATGGAGTTTTGTCTGGCAGTTGCTGTTCGTGGTCTCATACTGCTGCAGATAAATCGATCCGGGATGCAGTGCTGCTGGCCCAGTGGCACAAGACAAACCACAGAGTTGGCTTCAAGTTCGGCACTTGCGAACTGCTGACCTTCAGTTTTCAAACCAAAAATATTCTTTGGGAAACGGTAATACCAGGTTCAGCCCAACCAGCCAAGCAAAAACAAGGACTACTAACCTGAAGTAACACCCTATTCAGTTACATCAGGCACCAACCCTTCTCAGGCATCAACTGGGAAGTCTGCAAACCTGAAACCACACCCCACCAAAAACTAACTCCAGGTTCTGACTCAACCAACTAGGCAATGATAACCAGAAACGCTAAAACAAGTGACATGGTGTTTCAAAGTTGGCTTTACCAGGACCTACTCAAGCAGGAAGGCCAGTCCTCGCTCACAGAGCCAGAGATATGGCAATTCTTTCTGAGGTCACATGTGCATGACTCCAGTGGAATCTGCTTGCAATGCTTAGGGCAGGGTTTGGCGCTTACAATCCATTACATTTCTAGACAAAGAATTAACAGTTTGTAGTGAGTGAGTTGTTTTTTTCAATTTTGGGTTTGTTTTTTTTTAAAATCTTTTTCTAAATTCATCTAAGGTAGGGTGATGCTAAAATCTATCTCCTAAACTGGGATATTTGTGAGAGCGAAAGGGTATGCTATTAATAATGCATACACAGGGACCATCCTTAGGCAAACCAGGACTTACCGTCACCCTAGACTAAGCCATAGTAGTTTTTTTTCTCCCTGGGTGAGTATTATACAATTTTAGCTCAGAAGAATCTTTTTAAAAAGCCAGGACTGCTCCTGATTAGTGCCAAAGCACTTTCTTTTTGAGCTCCTCCAATGGAGAGGTAAACAAATCAATTAAGTTAACTGCAAAAACTAACAAGAAAGATTGGGCTGACAATCAGGATTCTGGAGAAGCTAAAAATTCCAGGCAGCAGCTTCAGGGGAAAAGGGAAATGTGCCACAGATGGAGCTGTTGAGGCTGATCCACCAGGCCTCTCAGTGCTAGGCCCTGATGCCTCAGCCAGCTTCAAACAGCGAGTGGAGGGCGGGCAGACCTTGGTGCAAGTTTGCTGAGTTCCAGGCCATCATTCTTGAGGGTGTAATAACCATGGGCTGTAGCACACATGTTGAGGGATGAGGGAAAAAAATAAACAGAGAGACAAAAGAATGAGGATGCACTGCCAATTTCAATTGTGCAGCTTTTATTTTTAAATGCTTATCAAGCTGAGAGAGAGCAGAGTTCTTGGAAAACAAGGTTTCCTTTTTTCCAATGCCAGTGTAAAACACCCTCAAGGACGGGCACTGCACAGACTGTAACAACAAGGAACGTGGCTCTCCATCCTCCCAGCAGCACAGTCCGCCATGGGTCCCACGCTGCTCTGATTTCGGCTCAGCTGAGAACTCAAAATAACAGGCCCACTGCCTCTGGTAAAAACAGCTCTTTTTAAATTTTTTATTAATCTCCAAACTGGCTGTGTTAGAATTACAGCCCATTACCTACTAACTCTCTTCACTAATAAAATAAATTTGTAAAAGGCCTAATTACTACTTTTACTGAAGTACACTGCCTGGGGATCAAGTACAGGAAGCCAAGGGCTCAACCAGTTGTCAACTAGGGGATGATGGGGGGGGCGGGGGGCGGGGGAGGACCTAGATAGAGTCACCAGAGGGAGAGAATATGACATCCACAAACGAGCCTCAGAGCCCATGCCCAAAAAGAAACAAAAGGGCACTAAACCCTGCTTTTGTTCTGAACAGCACCGTGAGGATCCATGCCATCATGGCACTTGGGGAGGCCTGTCACGGGTTACACAGGCCTGTGCTGCCCACGCCCCAGCTCAGCAGAAAAAGAGAACTGCAGTCCAAGACAGATGGATCCTGGCCGGACTCTCAGCAGAGAGCCTGGAGAGTCTGACCAGTAAGGAAACAAACAACCATCCTTCCCACCTATCCCTCTCTATCCTTCTATCCCAATCTAGGCCCCCAAAGAAGAAAACTACACAAAACAACAACAAATTCAGGCAGTTGCACAAGAGCTGTACCGTGAAGGCGAGGCCGACTGCAACCACTTCTGGGCTGTGCCCCGCACCTCATCCCAGAACATGATTACAGAGCTGGAAACGTTCCTTACACACTGAGCCAGTCAGCCCCCCCTCATCCAGGGCTGGTGCTGAGAAGTCTGACTAGAAATTAGCAGTCAACTCTGACACACTCATTTGCAACAGAAGGTGTGTATTAAACTAGTCCAACCTTAGTCAAAAAGTAAGAACAAAACGTGATTGGCATTAATTGTCCACGAAGAGCCCTCCCAGGCAAATCCTATGCATCTCTGGGACTTTGATAAACAGTATTTCTCCTCCAGAGAAAACTGAAAATCAACCATTGCCGAAGAACCTCGTTTTTAAAGAATCCTGATAAGAAAACCTGCCGTGGCAGATGAGTTAAGCCTGTGGCAGACACGCCTTTTGGGGATGACCAGACTGAAACCTGGCATTTCACTGAGGCGGAGGATCTGCACTGACTCTCTGCACATCACATGCCTGACCCTGAAGGGATGCAATGATCTCAATGGGAAAAACCCAGCAGCAAGTGCTGTGATACCAAAGCCACAGCTCCATGGGCCCCTGGAGCCTCTCAAACTAAGCTGCCAGTTAGGGAGCTAACATTAGCTTTGGATAAAATGCAGCTCTGGTAGAGTAATTAATTTTTTTCTTAACTGGGATTACATTAATTTTCAAGGACTAATGGAGTCCAGCTGTAATGGGAAGAGCGGCTGCCGATGCACAAAGGCACTTGTGCATACAACATTATAAACACACACATACACGCGCGCGCACACACACACACAGACCTATAAAAAGGATCCACTATAACAGGATATTTTTAGTTTCTACAATGCTGCACTAAAAATACAGCCCCGGCTGATACATCATGGCAGAACTATTCTCTCTCTGTCCCTTCAGGAACAGTTTAAAACATTTATTTTTGTTTCCTTTTTGCAATGGTCAGAGTAGAGAGAGAAAATAGCAACTCATTGATAAGAGGAAACGAGAGAGACATGAAAAATTGAAAACTACCTAAAAACTCATGGCGAGGTTTATTTTATTAGTTCTTAATAAATATCTTGCAGATTTCCTCAGGAAATACACCAGATCACATGTAAAATAGTTTGATACTGATGTCAACTGCATCAACATATGAAGTCTATTAGGGTGAAGCCACAGCAGGGTGATCAGCGTGCTGAAAAACTCCACAGTACTTGGAGGGGGGGGGGATCTCACGGCCTTCCAAATTCTTCGAGAGGTAAAAAAGTCAGCCAAGACGCAGAGAGAGAGAAAGAGAGAAAAAAAAGATCCCACATCCTGCTTTCAGCTGCCAGCAATGTGAAGTGCCCAGAGATTAATTCTACGTCTGGCCTGGAAATGTGACTTTAAAGCATGAGGGAGGGGAGTTGGGGGGGAGGAGGGCGGTGAGGAGGAAAGAGGAAAGAGAAGGGCAGGCTAACTGAGGCTGGCAGCAGGCCACCAACCCCCTCCCAAAGCCATGTTTCAATGTAGACAGAAGTAAACCCCAACAGACAGCAGCGCCTCAGCCTGCCAGGGCCTTACACCAGCTGCAGCGCATCTCGCTCTCCACTCAGCCCCAAGTGCAGATGTTCCCTACAGCATCACTTCCTCTCGACTTTCTTTTAAAGAAATAGCACACATATGTGGAGGCATTTCCTCCACTTCCCAACAGGACTCTCCTCGCTTTTAAGGGCTTCAGAGCAAGGGCGAAACTGACAGCAGGTACCACGACGGCTGAATGAGCTGCTCCGCCTCCCTTGGAAAGGAGCATCATCCATGGGCTAAAGAGCATTACTTAATTAACAGGACTGTCTTTATAAATTTGGCTTCTACTGTCTTCAGTGGGAGAGGCCCCCAGAGTTTGGGGCTAAGAAAAAAGGGAGAGAACTATGTCAAAGATCTTACTCCTGCTTTCTCAAAGCAGTCCACTGTAGCATTACCATTTCAAACTGAGGGTTCTGATAGCTTTATCACCATGGAGCTTGCATAAGGCCATCTTAAAAGAATGTTCTAAAAACATATTAACATTTTGGGCCAGAAAGGAGGGAAGAGAAAGTTTCAAAAGGAAAGGTATGGTCAGTAGGGCCAAATGTATTCAGAGCAGTTAGGTAAGTTGTGGACTGAAAATCATTCACTGAATCTGTTCTCAAAAGGTGAGTGACTGCAAATGGGCACAGGGCTCTTTTCAAGGCAATAGAAATGTTCTCAAATTTGATTGTGGTGATGACTCTACAATGCTGTGAATTTACTAAAAATCACTGAATTATAATTAAGCCACTTAAAATGAGTGACTTTGTCACATGTAAATGATATCTCAATAAAGTTTTCCTTTTAAAAAAATAAAAACAAGAAATTAAAAATTAAAAATAACATATTAACATTTTGGGGAATTCGCTGGCAGTCCAGTGGTTAGGACTCCACACTTCCACTGCAGGGAGCCCAGGTTTGATCCCTGTCTGGGAACTAAGATCCCACAAGCTGCGTGGGGCGGCCAGGAAAAAAAAAAAAAATTAGTATTTTACCAAGCATGTTACTTGGCTGCAAAAAAGACATTAATTTAAAAAAAAAAATTAACAGTTTGCTAATTTCTTACATGCCTAAACTCATTTTATACAACCCCAGACCCTGATAAGTTACTCAATCGATCAGTCATTGTTGATTAAGTACCTAATTTTGAAGTCAGCCTTGAACCACTGTTAGGGATTTCACAAAATATACAGTCTTCTCTTGTCTTCATGGAGTACATACTCTAGTTGAGGGATCTATGTATTTCATGAAGCTAAAATAATTTCATTTTTTAGAATAGCTGAATATTCTCTAGTTGGTCTATTAGGTTACTAGTTCTTCTGGAATGAAAGAAGAGAGAAGAATCAGCAATGTCAAAAGAAAACAAAACAACCCTCAAAACCAAAG
Organism: Eubalaena glacialis; assembly: GCF_028564815.1. Taxonomy (NCBI): domain Eukaryota; kingdom Metazoa; phylum Chordata; class Mammalia; order Artiodactyla; family Balaenidae; genus Eubalaena; species Eubalaena glacialis. The sequence goes on along the minus strand of NC_083734.1, from coordinate 13,910,631 downwards.
TTGCTTTGTTTGAACCTCAAGTTCAAGAGAGGAAACAGAATCTTCCCTTAAGGGAAGGAGAGAAATACTGGCAATCAGTGGCAAACCATATTATGGTTAGAAGGTTTAATTCAACAAATATTTAATAAATGTCTTCTATGCACAAGGTACTAGATATAGAAACAGATTTAGAAACTGTTAACTAATTTGCATGATACAGCAAATAACACAATCAGAACTAGAACCTAGTTTTATCTAACTTCAACTTTTTTGTCATTACAATTTCTAAAAATACATTTCTTATTACAAAAATATTGTGATCACTACAGAAAACTACAAAAATGCAGAGAACAAAAGAAGAAAATTAAAAACACCTTTAATTCTACCATCTTAGAGAATCATGATTAAGTTTTGATGTATATCCCTCATTCTTCCCTGAATGTGTATATAACATGTATTATTTTACGAAAATGTGATCAGTTGCAAAGTTCATAATCATGAGACCACATGATTCAGAGAAAGGAGAGATCACATTTTTGGCAGCTGACCCCACCCCAAGAGTCAGTCACCCAGAAAACAGAAATGTGATGATCTGACTCCCTATACCTGGCAGCATACATCTACTCCATCCCTATAAGTCTCCGAGCTCCTTAAAGCAAAGAAATTTCAAAGATATTTCATTCTCCTCTACCCTCCTTCTGCACATCCCTGAGCCCAAAATAATCAGGTGCACTGACTCACTCAGCAGAAATGCTGCCCTCAGTGCACCTTCCACAGTGCTTCCAAAACCAAGACTAACCAATGAAAAGGGCCATCGGAGATTATGGGAAACATCTGTATCCAAATGTCTCTGGCTGAGTCTAGTCCCATGTGCTGGTGGCTTGTGGGCCCCCACTGGCACAGCCTTACCTCCTTGCTTTCAGCTCAATAGACAGTTTACTCCAAGAGCTTTTACTCCAAAATAAAGATGGTACTTCCTTAGTAACATTCTGTTACACACCTAGGATTCATTCATCAGTGAAAAGCAGGACAGCCACAAAAGGCAACAGTATTCTTTCCTCCCTGAAATGGCAAGACCACACAACTACTCACCTACATACCTATGCTAATTTTCCAGGCCTGAGCTATTCCCAGCTGGAAAGTAGTCACCTGAGGTGACGTGAGGGGAAAGGTCTGACTCTGACAATGCAACCCCTGATGACTCCAACCTTACCTCACTCCAATGGATAAAAGTGGGCTGATATGCTGGTTAGGAACTCTTATATCGGGTGCAAAGATCTACTCTCACAACATGTCACATTATTTAATTAAGCACATAGGGTTCCTCACATCTCTTTCCAACTGAATGTAATTACAAACGATGCTAGAATTCCCTCCAGCTGATGGAAATGAAAATACGGTTGCAGGGATGGCTAAAAACTTCTCCAATGGAAAGACCTTTTTAAGCTTAAGAGCAATGAAATAAATCATAAAGAATGGCATTTTTAACTATATAAAATTTTACAACTTTTATACATTAAAAAAATAAATATAATTAAAAATCAAATACAAATAAGAAAATCTCCAATGAATATAAAAAGGACTTGCTATATTTACTATCTGTAAAGCTCAAATAAATTGGTATGAAAAATATTAGGCTGGAATAGAAAAATGAGCAGAGAACAAGACCACACAGAACTATACATGGGTAACAAAACATAGGAAAAAATGTCCACTCTCACCAATAATCAAAGAAATGCAATTGCAAACAGGAGAGGTTGGAAGACATTTCGGCAGTTTCCTACAAAACTAAACACAGTCTTACCATATGATCCAGCAATCACGCCCCTTGGTATTTACTCAAATGAGTTGAAAACTTAAGTCCACACAAAAATCTACACACAAATGTTTATAGCAGTTTTATTCATAATTGCCAAAATTTAAAAGCAACCAAGATATCCTTCAGTAGGTTAATGGATAAGTCAACTGTGGTACATTCAGACAATGGAATACTACTCAGTGCTTAAAAAAAAATGACCTATCAAGCCATGAAAAGACATAGAGGAACCTTAAATGCATATGACCAAGTGAAAGAAGCCAATCTGAAAGGGCTACCTACTGTATGATTCTAACTATGACATTCTGGAAAAGGCAAAAACTATGGAGACAGTAAAAATATCAGAGGTTGCCAGGGGTTAAGAGGAGGGAGGGAAGGAGGGAGGAATAGGCAGAGCACAAAGGTTTAGGGCAATAAAACTATACTGTATGATACTATAATGGTGGATACATGTAATTATACATTTGTCTAAACCCACAGAACACCACCAAGAGTGAACTCTAAGGTGAACTATGGACACTATGTGATAATGATGATTAGGTTCATCAACTGTAACAAATGAACCACTCTGGTTCTGGATGTTGATAGTAAGGGTGGTTGTGCCTGTTTGGGGGCAGGAGATAATATGGGAACTCTGTACTTTCCACTCAATTTTGCTATGAATATAAAACTTCTCTAAAAAATAAAGTCTATTTAAAAAAAAATAAAGATAGGTTTTATTCTATCATTTATTCTACAAATATATGAACGCCTACACTGTGCTAAGGACTATTAAACATTAACAATACTCAATGCTAGCAAGAGGTGGTCACTGGGCATTCTCAAACACTGCTGCTAAGACTGTAAGCTGGCACAGTTTCTTAAGTAAGTAATCCAGCTATCAACAGCGCTAAAAGACTTCAAACCTTTTAAACCCAAAAGTTAGCTTCTAAAAATATATTCTGGGGGCTTCCCTGGTGGCACATTGGTTAAGAATCCACCTGCCAATGCAGGGGACACGGGTTTGAGCCCTGGTCCAGGAAGATCCCACATGCTGCGGAGCAACTAAGCCTGTGTGCCACAACTACTGAGCCTGTGCTATAGAGCCCACGAGCCACAACTACTGAGCTCGCACACCTAGAGCCTGTACTCCGCAGCAAGAGAAGCCACTGCAATGAGAAGCCCGTGCACCGCAATGAAGAGTAGCCCCCGCTCACCGCAACTAGAGAAAGCCCGTGAGCAGCAACAAAGACCCAACGCAGCCAAAAATAAATTAATTAATTTAAAAACATATATATATATATTCCAATAAAACAATATGAAAAGCAGAAAATGGTTTAATGTTACAAAGATGTTAATAAAGCATTATTTATAATCCTAGAAAAGTGGAAAAAATGTGTGAAAACGGTAATGATTACATTAACGTTAACATATTTACATGAGAATACTATTCAGCCATTAAACATGTTTACAAAGAATTTTATAACTGAATACTTATAATAAGTGAAAACAGTAGAATCAAACATTTTATATTCAGTATACTTTCAACTGTGTAAAAAAAAAACTTGAATATTCACACATACACATAGGAAGGAATGTCATTGCTGGGAAGCTGGTTTACAGGTGGTTTCCACCTTTTTTCATAATATTATTTTTTCTAGTACTCAACAAAACCTAAAAGGTTAAATCTTTTAAAAGATTTTATATAAGCTAATTATTATTTAGCTTACATAAAACAGGACAGAGTTGCTCCAGTAAGGTAAGAGTAAAAATATGGTAAATGAGTAGAGAATGAGAAATAAAAGAATATTTATGGGCAGGAAGGATAGAGAATTAATGATGAAAGATTCAGGAGACAAAAAAGGACAGAACTCATGCTGTATTCAAAGAAATTTTGCTTTCCAGAGACCTGAAGACACTGACTCCAGTATTAACAGTAAATACCAAGGCACATTTAATGCATTTTAATTTAATGTCAGAATATAAAACACGCACTTGGAAATTACATATTCAGAAGTGCCACCTTAATGAAAAAACATGATTATAAGCAATGGCCCAAACAGCAGATGCCTCCTGGCCTTGCCACTCAGCTTTCAGTGTCTAGACTGACTTACTGACAAACTTTATTCTTGATTTGAACTCAATTCAAAACCTACTTATTGAGAACTTACAGCACACTAGGCAGTGTTCTAGATGCTCGCAATACATTAGTGAATAAAACAGGTCAAGGATCCCTATCTGCAGGGAGCTTACAATCTTGCAGAGTAGTAAGGGAAAACAAAGATACACACAAAAAATAAGTTATCTAGTATTTAGAAAATATGTGTTATAAAAAAGGAACGTCAAACAGGATAGGGGACATGGGAGAACAGGGTGGGAGTGCAGCAGTGTTAACAGGATGGTCAGAGTATGCCACACGGAGGCAACACTTAGGCAAAGACTTACAGGAGATGAGACATACGTCACGCAGACAGCTGGAGGAAGAGCATTTCCAAGTAGAGAAAACTGCTAACGCAAAGGCCCAAAGGTGGGAGAAGCCCTGGCTGATCAGAGGACTTGCAAGAAGACCAGAGTAACTAAAGCAAAGTAAGTAAGCCAGGGTCTGCTCTGAATGAGACCAGAGACAGCAAGGAGGAGTGGGGAGGAGTGGGGAGGAGTGGGGAGGAGTGGGGAGGAGGGGGAGTTCCACATAGGAAGGCTGTGTAAAGACCATGGCTTTTGCTCTGAGAGAAATGGGAAGCTAGCAGGGGATTCTGAACAGAGGGACATGATGTTTTTAAAAGAATCACTGCTGTACAGAGAGCAGAGAGAGAGAGAGAGAAAGAGAGAGAGTGAGAGAGAGAGAGAGAGAGAGAGAGAGAGAGAGTGTGTGTGTGTGTGTGTGTGTGTGTGTGTGTGTGTGTGTTGGAGTAGAGGGAGACAGGGGAACAAGAGAGACCACACTTAGGAGTTTCAAATCTTCTGGCTTGTCTTTCTCTTCGTGTTTAAAAAGAAGTTTTATTCACAAGGGGTATCCAGGCCATGTTTGCAAAGAGGGTTTTTGCTTCCAGTGTGGAATCTTGAAGAATGTGTCAATGGTCTGCAATTGTGTCCTCAGCAGGCATCTCAAAATAATGATTACCAAACATTTATTTCTGCTCATTGCCCTGACATGAGTTCTGGGCATCACCCTCTCTCAGGGGAGAGGTGAAAAGAGGTTATGCAGAACAAGCAGTGATAACAGGATGACGTCACAGGTGTGCCTCAGAGAAGCCCCCAGTGAGTTCGGCTCATAACCACTCCACAGTGATTTACTCTACCCTGCCAACGCCAGCTGGAGGAGGGGTGAAGAAAGCTGACACAGCCTTAAGCCCTGGGCAGGCATTGTAAGATCTTTCTCCCTCCAGTCTCCTGCCAGCCCCTCCCCTCTTTCAACTGCTGATCCTTGCTTCAGTAGCCAACGTGTGAACAGCACGTGTCTGGATTTCAGAAACCTGCCCAGCAGTTGGAAATTCCCTGCAGCGTGTCAATTGCTGCATCTGCTCTTGGCACTTGGGGCAAGGGATCACATGGGCATTTTCTGAAATAAGCTTCAAGATGGGAGTCTTATATCTGAAGAGAGGACTAGAGAAGCCAGAAAACTCCAATTACAGTAAATAAATTCCTAAATATATGACAATCTGCCTTTTAAAAAGGAAACTGAGACATACAAGCCAACCAAACAGCTCTAAGAACAGCAGTAGTCAAGAACAAAAGCACAGAGCACCTTGACTAATGGAAAGGATTTTATGGGCCAACAGAGTTTACCAGCTCTGTAGTGTAATGTGGCTGAAACTAGAGAGCACTCTCTCCCAGATCTCTAGCTCACACCCTTTTGGCAATAAATGGCTTCTATCATTTCAGCTGCAGGCCTCCCTCCCCCTCCCTTTACCTTTCTTCCCCACCCAATTAGTCCTCTAAGTAGTCTATACCTTGAACACCCCTTGGAAAAATCAAAAAATTTGAGCCCAATAACACTATCTGCCATAAAACTAGGCTGTAGGAGCTGAAAAGGAGCTGCTCTTTGAAAAAGCAGCCTACCAGGCCCTTGCCACCCTAGATACAGGTGCCCCATTCACACTGCTCACAGGCAGAGGTAAAAAAATGCTCAAGTCTGATGCTTCAAAGAAAAAAGGAATAACAGCATTTCCTCTAGTAACACAGCAGGCAGACTAGGAACCTAGGTCTACTCTCCCAAGGAAACAACTAATTATCCTGGAAAAGTATTTTTAAAATCTTTTTAGAAAGCAGTGATGAGTTAGTAAATTAAAAAGGAATCCTCTGGTCAGGAATTGAGTAAAGACAGGAAACTAGAGCTGTAAGTGTGAAATATGGCCAGACTTCACCCTAAGGACATTTGCTACCTGATGAACTTGAGCTTTGGTTTCCAAGGCTTCATGGGTACAGCCAACATAAGAGGATGCCCAAGATCCCTGACATAAAACTGAGATCCCACAGAGCTACACCCAAGTATAAGGGTGAGTCAGAAGTAACCCTCAGTCCCTTGGGACTTCCCTGGTGGCGCAGTGGTTAAGAATCCGCCTGCCAATGCAGGGGACACGGGTTCAAGCCCTGGTGGGGAAGATCCCACATGCCGCGGAGCAACTAAGCCCGTGCACCACAACTACTGAGCCTGCTCTCTAGAGCCTGCGAGCCACAGCTACTGAGCCTGCGTGCCACAACTACTAAAGCCCGCACACCTAGAGCCCATGCTCTGCAACAAGAGAAGCCACCACAATGAGAAGCCCGCGCACCGCAACGAAGGGTAGCCCCCGCTGGCCGCAACTAGAGAAAGCCTACGCACAGCAACGAAGACCCAACGCAGCCAAATAAATTAATAAATTAATTTTTTTTTAAAAAAAGGAAGAAGTAACCCTCAGGCCCTTGATAAGACAGCTAGAAGATTGACTATATCAAACCCTGGGGCTGACTAGAAGAGAAAAATATGTTATACTGAAAGTACAGACTATATACACTAGCCCTCACAGGGGTGTGCAGCCTGAATTCACATTATCTGAGTGGTCCAAAAACCCTCAAGCAGATATTTTAATTAGAATGGTCATTCTAGACTCCCCCCACCAGGCTGTAGACAAAAGCAAACTCAAATCTTTTCCCCATTTTCATCCCAGGTCTCCAAGAATTCCCACTAATGAAATCCCACAGAAAATAAGCAGATTACAGAAAAAAAATAAATTACAGAGGAAACAAGGCACATATGCAACAACCAGCAGAAACAAGAGAAACTCACCTAAAAGAACCCCTTGATCAGAGTCCATAAAATAACCAGGGTTAATACATTAAAAAATAAATAAAAGACAAGCTCACAAATATGTTCAGGAAACAAGAAACTATAGAAAAAGAGCAGATTTAGGGGGAAAAAAACAAAAATGGAAATAAAAATATATAATTGAAATAAAATCTCAGCAAGGCATGTTTAGCAGATTAGATACAGCTAAGAAAAGATTCAGTGACAGAGTTAAGGAAATTATGAGGAATGTAGCACACACACAAAAAAAGAGTCAGAAAAATGAAAGAGAGGTTTAAGAGACATGAAAGACAGAAGGAGAAGAGAAAGCACTGGCAGATGCAGTATTTAAAAAAAGAATGCTAAGAATTTTCTAAAACTGCTGAAATCAACTCACAGATACATGAAGCCCAACAAATCCTTAGCAGGAAAAATTTTAAAATAAGTACAAACCTAGACAAATCATTAAAACTGTAGAACATCAAAGAGTTAAAAAAAAAAAAAAAAAAAGCACCCAGAGAGAATAGATGACTTTTAAAAGGACAATTAGACTGATGGCTGACTTTTAATCAGCAACAGTAACAGCCCAGAGACAGTAAAATATCTTCAATGTGCTGAAGAAAAGGAACTGTTAACCTAGAGTTCTATTACCGGTGAATACAGATCTTTTAGGAATAGGGAAAATAAAGGCTTTTCAGACAAAAATTGAAAAAGTTTGTCATCAAAAGAATGTCACAATAAATTCTAAAGAATATACTTCAGGCAGAAAGAAAATGATCCCAGGGAATTCCCTGGTGGTCCAGTGGTTAGGACACTATGCTCTCACTGCCAAGAGCCTGGGTTCCATCCCTGGTCGGGGAACTAAGATGCCACAAGCCACGTGGTGTGGCCAAAAAAGAAAAAAGAAAAGAAAAAAGAAAATGATCCCTGGTGGAGGGTCTGAAATGCAAAAAGGAATGAAAAGAAAGTAGTAAATATATAGGTGAGTCTAAACAAATATTTACCATAAAAACAACAGCAACAATAATAATAATGAAAACAAAACAGAAATGAAAACAGTAATACTTGTCTTGTAGGGTTTAAAAGGAAAAAAATAATTAAAACAGCTGACAACAGCAGAATATAACCTGGGAAGATAAAGTTGGAAGAGAACAGACAGAATTTAAGTGTTCCAGGGTATCTGTATTATTTAGAAGGAGAGTGAAAATGCTGAAAAACTTTTGACTTTTGGCAAGGTAAATATGCACGCTTTAATTCCAAGAGTAACCACTAAAAAAAAAAGGAAACAAGTGGGGGGACGAGGAGAAAGAATGGGGGGGAAATCCAGAAAAAAGTAAGAAAGGAGAAAAAAAGAAACAGAATAGGTAGGAGAATGGAAAAGCACTGGGCGAAAATATTTGCAAAATATATATCTGATAAGGGGCTTATATTCAGATTATATAAAGAACTCTTAAAACTTTTTCAGTAATAAAAACAACTTGGTTTTAAAAATGGGCAAGGGAATTCCCTGGCAGTCCAGTGGTTAAGATTCCGTGCTTTCACTGCAGGGGGCCGGGGTTTGATCCCTGCTCAGGGAACTAAGATCCCACAAGCCGCATGGCGTGGTCTGAAATAAAATAAAATAAAACTAGAAAAAATTTTTTAAAAAAAAGGGCAAAAATATTTAAATAGACACAAAGAAGATATACAAATGGTAAGTAAGCACATGAAAAGTCATCATCCTTGGTCATTAGGGAAACACAAATTAAAACCAAAACGGAATAGCTCTGCACATCCACTAACATAGCTAAAGTAAGAAAGACAGACAATACCTAATGTTGGCAAGGATGCAAAGAAACTGGGACTCTCTCACACACTGCTGGAGGGAACGTAAAATGGTTCAACCACTTTGGAAAACAGTTTAGCAGTTTCTTATAAAGTTAAACATACGTTTAGGACCCAGGAAATCCACCCCTAGGTATTTACCCAAGAGGGATGAAAATCTATGTTCACAAAAAGACATTCATACAAATGTTCATGGCAGTTTTATTCATAGTAGCCCAAAACTAGAAACAACCCAAATGTTCATCAACAGGTAACTAGATAAACAAAACTGTAGTATAGCCGTAAGACAGAATACTATTCAGTAATACAAAGTAATGAAATACTGATACATATAACAACATGAATAAATCTCAGAAACATTACACTGAGCAAAAGAAGCCAGACACAGAAGAGGACACAATGTATGATTCTATTTATATGAAACTCTAGAAAAGACACATCCAATGTGTGGTGACAGAAAGTGATCAGTGGTTTCCTGGGGCCAAGGGTAGGGATGGAGATCAACTAGGATGGGCACAAAGAGAACTTCTTGGGATGATAGAAACATTCTGTATCTTGACTGTGATGGTGACTAGTTACCTGGGTATATAAATTGGCCAAACTCATTGAAACGCACACTCAAAATGGGTACATTTTAGTGTATGTAAACTTGACCTCAATAGAATTGATTTTTAAAAAATAGGATGGTATCACGTAACTGTCAATGGACTCAATGCTCATGATAGCCTCAAAGAGAAAACAACTCAAATGTCCACAAACAGAAGAATGGATAAACTGCAATAAATGAATAAAATGTAATACTGTAGCAATGCAAAATGAATGAACTACAAACTACACATATCGACATGGACAGATTCACAAACATTACCTGGAACAAAATAAGCCAGAGAGAAAAGAATATAAATAATATTATTAGCATGATTTCATTTACATGCAAGCAAAAGCAAACTATGTTCTGTTTAGAGGTATATACAATACTTAGATGACAACACTATAAAGAAAAGCTAAGGAATTAATTCCACAAGTCAGGATGATGGCTCCTGCAAGGGCGAGAGGGAACTACCATGAGGATGAAAAACACAGGGAACAGTTCTGAGGTACTGACAATATTTTATTTCTTAACCTGGGTGCTGGCTGTATGTGCATTCACTTTATTGTTCTTTCAAATATTTTATACTTTCATACCCTTTTCAGTATAAATGACATACCCACCTTCCCTTCAGGCCAAAAAAAGAATCACAGTCTCATTTAAGAATGGCATGTGAAAAACCTCTTTTTAAAAAGCAAGGCGGATACTAGAAAAGATGGTGAAAATAAGAAACAATGTTCCTAAAAAGTACTTTCTTATTTTAAAGAGACACTACATATCCCAAGCAAGAGAAAGACCCAACACTTCTTTTACCAACTGATCATGAAAAATGCTTTCCATTGTGAGGGGAGAGTGCCCTCACCTATGACAGTGGTAAACGTGGACCCCAGACAACCCTGATTTGCTCAAACCATGTCCTTCTGCCAGCTTATTACCTGTGGCTCCACTTGAGCCTCAAGCAACTTGGGAGAATTCTGACTCCCTCAACTCCCTCACTTCTACTTCTGTTCCTCTTCTCAGATCAGACTCAAGGATCACTTTCTCCATCAAAGAACAGCAGCTGCTCAGATTGCAGGGGGAAAGGGCAGACAGGGTGGGATTCCTTGCTTTGTTTAGCTGTCTCAGTTAGGTCCAAAGAAATTTTCGTGTGCCTTCTCATACAGAAGGCTTGACCCTTGAGACCTAGGTGTATTACTAGCTGTGCAACCTTGCTTAAGTTACTCAACTTTTCTGATATATTTCTCACCACCTATGGAATAGGACACAAAATATCTGTCCCACCTGTCTCAGAGGGCTGATGGGAGAAATCAAATGATAATACATATGTAGCAACTATAAAATGTCATCAGGTATTATCACAGCATTGTTCTGTTGTTGTCATTACTGGCCACTACCTCTGAAAGCTACAATTCTTCCCCAGATCAACATTTAGTTGGTTAGGGTCCAAAGTACAACTTACTCCCCCTAACCCCCATCCCCAGAACACACTCATTTCCCCTGTGTATTCAACAAATAGCACACATCTGGCCCGCGCCCTCTGTAAAATTTAGAATTTTACTCCTCAGGAAAAGCTGAAAGAGAGTTCAGAAAAGGGAGCTGGAAGTCCTGCTGCCAGCATCAACCCTAACCCCTAATATGTCTCCCTTTCAGAATAAGTCCATCCAGGAGGGAAAAAAAAATCAAATTGAGAAGCTATAAAATGGCAACAGAGATGAAGTTTCTAGCCCACGTTACTGACCAGGCCACGATCGGATACCGCACTGCTGTGCTGCAAGGCAAAGCAGCCACGGACAGCAAACCACACAGTCACCTCGGGGCAAAACCAGAAATCATTGCATCAGCCGACATGGTAAGAGGCTTAATTTCATTGATATGAGCGAATTTTCTCATTTCTTTAGCTTTTCACAATTGCTTCTCCTCCCTCAGCCTAAAGTAATGGATTCATTCTGAAAACAACAAGGACCCTGGAATTCAGAATAGGGAAGATAGGAAGATCCCTTGACAAACTCACTTCCTTAATTTTTTCTTCTTTTCCAGGGAATGCGGAGGGAAGAAGTCCGTGCTAAGCAGCCTGTTGATAGTTCTATCTCCCCCAAAGGGACAGAGGGCATGGCTGAGGGATGCATCCTCCCCCGGCCTGCCTCCTAAAGCCTAGCCTCTTCTGACCTCTGAATCTATTTCTCACATAATTTGTTGGCCAAGCTGGCTGTTTCTTCGTTTATTTGCTCTAAACTGAGCAGTCCTGAAAACGAAGGTCAGGCAGTGCTGATTACCTGTAGAAATCTACCCACACAGATCCTTGAGGAGAAAGAGCCCAAGGGCTTCTACCACCAGAGATAGACAAGGAGGAAGGAGAGGGGCGGTTTACACAGCTAAACTCAAGCCTAACCCTTTATGAAAGGTGGATTTCCTGTACAACTGTTCTGACAAGCAGAGGATTAGGCACTTCATATATTCTGCTTGGGTAAGAGACTCAGACAGAAGTGAATTGCCACAGAGGAGCAAATTGCTTTACTAAAGGTCTCTAAGGTGGTTGTATGCCACAGACAAAGACATTTTGGTTGTGAATTGAACTTCTCAACCAGAGTCAACCTGCATACACAACCACAGCATGAAGGTGTGTGGTTCCCATCTCAAGCATCCCACACATTGGGGTTAAGCTCTATCGGTCCCATATCAACAGCTGCGATTCTCTATCCCTCTGGAGGCATGCATGTGGCACTCCCTCTTACCACCTCCTGCAATTCAGGATTACTAACAAATCATAAAAGCAAGCATAAATGATAAAGAAAGGAATGTCAGCCTAGCCCTGCCGCGATCCCAGGCCCTAAATGTTCCCTAAGGACAGGGAGCACCAACGGCGCACACAAGCAGTGTCTCTTGGGTGCCCTCTTGCTGCCACCAGGGCTTTTCTGCAAGGCTGCAGTGGAGGCCTACTCTAGGAACTGGTAGGGGAGGAAAAAGAGGAGGAAAAAGAGAGGGAAAAAGGGGGGGAAAAGAGGGGGCCAGGGCACAGAAAAGGGAAGTTATTCCAGTGGTGGCCAATGAATAACATCCAGTGATTTATAGGAAGTATAATCCAATAATACAGTAAAATAAAACAGTGTGTGCCTGAGATGGTTTTGATTCCAGGAATTATAAAACATATTTTTTAAAAAACAGAGCGAGAGAGAGAGAGAGAGAGAGAGAGAGAGCGCAAGAGGGGGAGAGAAAAAGAGGGGGAAAAAAAAGGGGGCCAGATTGGAGCAAATTGGGCACAGATGGGGGATGCAATGGGGTTTCAGTGATGCCCTACCACAAATGTTGCTTCAATTATTCCTCTTCAAGAAACGAGAGTTTTATTTCCTTAAATTACAGAATTTTTTAAAAAATTAAAATTCTTATAGTGCTTGTGGTTTAGATCAACCATTCCCCCTCCAGCACCACATCAGCCAATCAGATGGCTACTGAAGTGTTAAATGCTGAGGCACGTGGAGAAGGCCCCGTTTCTCCCTTCAGGAATGCTTCAGAGAGATTACCAACTGTGACATCACTCTGGGAACCACCTATCTCACCACCACCCATCACTCGCCAAAGGGTAATTTTGGACAAAGGCCAGGAAGGAAACACACTGTTCAATGAGGGCTGGCCTGCCCAGAACCTGGCCTTCCTCATCCATGCATTCAATGAATACTTACTGAGTGCCTAAGAAATACCAGGCACCATGCTAAGGGCCCCAAACACTCCTCAAATTTATCTGTCCCCAACCACTTCAGTGGAGGTATTAGGATTCTAGACCCTCTGTAGTCCCACTGAAGTAGGCTTTTTGCATAGGGCCCATATGAGGGGAGGAGACAAAGGTATCCCCACCAATAGCCCTGAACTTGTGAGTTTTAAGATCACTGCTGAGACCTGAAAGTTTAGTTGGTTAAATGATGTGGCAAAACTCGTTCTCCCTTATCGGAAGGGGGACAAATCTCACAACCTCTGCCTCCCTGAGCTCCAGAAAAAACTATAACCTAGGAAAGGGGAAAGATGCCTGTCATTCACCATCATCTAAGTTTTTCCCCTCCGTTTGGCTTGTGAGGTGTCCAAAGCTTTAAAACAGTTCTATGTCTCTCGACCCCAAGGAAAGCACATTTGAAAAGTAATCACACTAAAGTGTTAGTAACGGTATCATTTCCACCCTGGACTATTGGTATTTTGAAAAGAGGGCTTATACAAGGGTAGCATCAAACACACACAAAAAAGAATTAGAGGCATCAGCAAAGGACGTACTTGTTAGTAAGGACATCCCTGTTGCCCTCCTTAAGTACCACATCTACGGGGAAGAGTCAGGCACAGATTGAGAGGATTCTGACTGCCTTGGGGGGCCACAGATCACCGCTGTTTCAGGCTGGAACGTTCCTTCTCCACAGAGTCCAGGAACTGACATATGCAAACACCCACCCAGAAGGACACGTCCAAGAAGGAACGGAAAGAAAAATGATGGCCCAGATGTTCTGTAACTTGCAGTGACTGCCAAATCACCACAGACCCCAAGCACCTGGGAGGGCCAGGCAGCAGCAGGCCCTTGCTTCCTGGTTTCAGACAGCCAGGGTCCCGCGGCTGGGTGGCGACTCTGACAGCAAGCAGACTGGCCTGGAGAGAAGCCTTCAGAAGGGCACCGGCTGACGGGACTTGGGGGCTGAACACTCAGGGCTGATTTATCACTTCCTTACTCATAAAAATGTGATTCAAACTGCTGCTGATTAGTGAAGGATTTAAATCTTTACCCTCTCCCCAACCCCCTTCCCTCTCCACCCCCGGCACAGATGCTGCTGCTCAGCCACAACACCCCCTTCTTGCCACTGTCCGTGCAAGCACAGCACAGGGGCCCAGAGAAGATGACTCATGTGCTGGGAAATGGAAAAGCGCATCTTCCCACCAGCCAGCTCTGCTGAGTGCTCTGCTCACCCCTCTCCCAATGGCAGCCCACACAGTGGGGTCTGGACGGCCGCCTCAGCTGCACACCGGGGATTTGGCAGCACGTCCACAGAGCGCTCTGTCCTGGCTGAGTGTTATATCCTGTGGCCCAGGCTGTTTTCCCTGAAACACCCTGGGAGCTTCTGACCACCTCAGCTCATACTCCTCTTGGCCCCAGCTGCCCCAGGGAGGTGAGCGTCAGGACAAAGCCAGAACCAGTGGTAGGGTCTCACGCACAGGCTGCGACATGTCCTTCCTGGCTATCAGGTCCTCATTATGACCGACCATGGAAAAGAGTCCTAGAAAAAGTACCCTGGCCTCAAAAGGGGAACCACTTACTTCCTTCTTTCTCTGTTCTCACCATCTCACCTTCCTTTCACCCATATTTTCTTAACTTTTACTGTACAACAGCTCCAAGAAAAGGACTCACTGGTGGCCTATGAAAGGGCCAACGTATTCCTTTCCACGGAGCAGAAGTTGCTGACAACAGATGCTCCACAGGCAAGAGCTGCGGGGTCTTTACATCCCCACCTCCAGCTCACTCGATGCAGGAACAGTGCCTTGGCAGAGGCTGCAGCCCTGTGACAGGCAGCTTGCTGTTGTTAGAGGGAGGCAGGAAAGTGAAGAGGAAGGCACCTTGGGAGGCCCCATTCCCTGAGTCCGGTAAGCTTCCCACTTGGTAGCCCAACCAGTGGAGTAACGATGAAGGGATCAATCTCCCTCCCCTCTGGACTGACGGCCTCACCACACTATACAAACTTTATTTCCTTCTTCCTGGAAACCTCCACTGCCCCTCAGGACTGCATGCTTCCTCAGAACTGTTCTTGGGAATATTTAGCCAAGTTCAAAATGGCACCTAAGCCTTTGCATCTCACCTTCTGCCGGGAATTCTAAATGCTGCAGCAGGCAGCGTGAAAGCAGAAAACCCTTTAGGAGTCTGATGTGATTGAAAACCCAGGCAAACTAGCAAAGGACCTTGCAGAGTCCCAGGAGGAGCCAAGTTTCAAGGGAAAGTACAGCATACCCACTCATCAGGGGAGAACACCCCCCTGCAGCAGGCTGAAGCATAACCTAAATACAAATGGGAAGGGAAATAAATCAACTTCGGAGTGAGAGAAATCACTAAGAAAAGGTGCGATGAAAGAACTAGTGATCCTCTGTCCAGAAACACCAGGTCTGTTTTACAATGGACTCTCCATAGGGCAATTCCCGCTTCTTGGCATTTCAGATGATAAGCTTCCAGCCCCGAGACCAGACACTCTCTGCCAGTGCTCTGAAACGATTCTTTGGCAGCATGGACCAAATCTCCTTTGCAAACAAACACACAAAATAATGTCACCTCCATGCTACAGATTTCCATCAAGTCAAACCCCATCATCCATACCTCAGTGGGGTGGAGGAAAGGGAAGGGGAGGGGAGGGAGCCGGTAACATCCTTCAACTGTGACCTGGTCGTCAGAACATTTAAAAATCCTGCCAATCAGCACCACCCCCCATTTCTCCTACCCCAGCCCCCACCTCATGTTAAAAAAACCCCAGTGTTCAGAAAAGCATTTCGGAATGCACACTAGTACATTTGCCAAATTCTGGGCCTGGTGATTTTTGTGCTTCCAGATTTGAGTCACCAAAGCTCATCGATTCTCTGTTCTTACTCCCTGGCAGACTCCCACAAGGGATATCCCATAGGGAACTAGACTTTTCCATATTGAACAAACAGGGTACATGAGTCCAGAAACAGCTATTCCCAATCCCTGCCAAGCGTATGGTCTCTGCAATGAAACATTTCAGCAATGCCTCCCCCCCCTGGGAGAGGCTCTGGGTCTACAGCCTCCAAGAGGCCTTGCTGCTGCCTTTAGCATGGCCAGATGTGCAACAGCATCTCTGGGTTTGCAAATTAAGCTCTATACCCATGATTCCCTCCAACCATCCCACCCAAGCACTACAGAGTCATACAGATTTCAGAGAGTAAATTAAAGATCTGAAAGGCAAAGGAGGAAAAGGGTGTGTGTGTGTGTGTGTGTGTGTGTGTTTTGGGGGGACTGTGTAGTGGTATGGTAGCATAGGAAAGAAGCTAGATTAATCTTCATCTGGCTGGATAAAGAAACTGGACATTCCTTACCTTTCAATTGGGAGTTGTGTACAGCAAACATGTTGATGGTCATAAGCTGCAGCATGCGGGTACTTCCAATAGGAGAGGGACTATGCTGCAGCAACACCTGGAACTCCTTGAGGACCTTCTCAGCCACTGAAGGGAATGTCTCCATCCTACAAATACAGCCAGCCCATCAGTGAGGCACATCCCCAAGAGCACTCGGTGTACAAACACACACACACACACACACACACACTCATTCATTCTCTCTCTCTCTCTCTCTCTCTCTCCCTCCCCTCCCCCCCAACTGGGAAAAGCAGACGGCTAACGCCTAGGACATTTCTTTGCTACTTTCACAAACCTTCCTAGTACCCTAAGGTTGTGAACAAATTTAAGAGAAAGAAGTTCAGAGTTTAGAGATGGAAATAACTCAATTTTTGGATAAATCGCCATGAGTTTTCATGCTTTGGTATGCTATTTCCTAACCTCTGGCAATAACTGGATTCAAGTTGAAATCAAAGTTTCTCTCTGAAACAATCAGTTTTTCTAAATAGTGAACAAATTTCCTTTAAGCTCTAAGACCGGCATATTCCCCAAACTCTCTGGTATGAAAACCATATTCTATGAAGAGGTACGTGAATCTAAAGATTCCTCACTCAAAGCTTTACTTCAGAAAACCAGACGCAGTTCTGCTGCCGTCTACTTAGGGACTCTCACACTAATCGCTCCACCTAAGGATCCCAAATCTCCCCTGGACGAATCCCTCGACCTAGGGCCCTGATGATCTGTTTCGGTCTTTCCTGTGTTGCTGTCCTCCTCCCTCTCACAAGCCTCTGCTCATCAGGGTCTGTATGTTTTCAGGCCAGTGGAAATATAATGCCCTGGCCAACTGCCACTCCCAATACAGGAAGAGCCTGTAATGTAGGGAGGTAGAAATCTAGCCAGTGACCCAGGGCTCCTAAAGAGAGGTCATTCAAACCACTGCCTGCCAAAAGTGGCCACAAACAGTGGTGCATGCCTGGAGCTCCTCTGGCAACAGGAACAAACCACAGCTGAAGTCCTCAGAAATAAAAAGCAAATTTGAACTTGGTGCTAGAGAGAGAAACCAGGCACACGGGCCTTAGGGCCATGCCGAACAATTCGTGGTCAGCAGAGTATCTTTTATCCATCCTCAACACCCCCCCCACACCCAAAAACAAACAAACTGCTTGTGATACACTGTGGGGTGGGGTGAGGGAGAGCTCCAGCCTGGATTAATAAATAGCTTCTGGAAAGCCACAGGGAAGGGAATCCTCCTCAAAAGATACAAAACAGTTTCAAGTCCTGGGAAAGGTGCTTCTACTTTCACCTGAACCTTGGCTCTTTCCCCGCTGAGTAGTACCTTCCTCAGGTCAGAAAACTCCAGAGCTTTCTGGCCTCCTGGCAATCTTCATTCCTTGCCCTTGGAGGCAACTCCTATGACTGACCTCCTAGTACCCAGAAGTCATGCCACAGTTATGGGTCAGTTACAGTTTATACTCCAGTGCCCTTCTCTGCTGAGCTGTCCTCATTTTCATTGGCACAAAACATGCCAGGCATTTGCTTTCTTCCCCCCCACATGCCATTTCAAGTGCCACTGCCACCACCCAACAACAACAACAAAACAACCGAAACACACTCTTTTTTTTCCCCCCTCTAAAAAATTTCAGAACCATTAAAACTCTTGGTCAGTTTGGAATGGCAGAGAGCGATATGTTTGAGGCTGGATTGGATCCATTTTTCCCCGTGGGCTATAACAAAGGTTTCATTTTAAATCTTGACACTGTGCAGCACTCTTTCTGGTGGAGATGGGGAGGGGGACTAGCACTTCTCGTTACGAGAATAGCAGAGTTCACTCTGCTTGAAAAGCAGCCACACTGGGCAAGTTTCAGAGCCATGTGTCTCCGTGTTGAAAGGCGGTAGAGAGCCAGCACAGAACGACATGACAGAAGTGTCACGTGGGACAGTCTTGCTTCGAGGCTGTGTCTGAGGAAGCCTCTTCCCTGGATGGGAATTGAAACAGATCCATTAACACTCCCTAGGTCAGAATGAAGTCTCAAACGAGCACCAGGCCAAATGTCCACATCTTCTTTTTTTTTGAAAGTTTAAAAAAAAAAATCCCCCGTTCGCCTTTCAACTAGTTCAACATGATTAAAACAAAAGAAAAAAAAAATCAAATGCATAAGTTAGAGTAACTTCAATTCTGAGATATGAGGAAAGATGGCATTCTCAGACAAAAATCAGCTTTGTTAGGCAACAACTGAAGGACACACAGATAAAAGATTCTTCCTCGGAGCTCAATAACAGCATTTCTGGTGCCCAATTTCGTAACCAAAATGATGTCTGTTTTTGGCCTCGAGTTACCTGTAAGTAGTTTTATTTCTTTCTCTTCGCTCCACCCCATATTGCAGAATGAAAATTATACTAAAACTGAGATAATGACAGTATACAATTTGTTTAGGAAAAAACCCACAAAATAAAATTATGGTTTTTATGGCTACATATGTAAGTATGTAAATACAGTAAAAAGGCCTGGAAGAATACATAACCTGATGTCCAGCATTATCTCTTTGGAAGGCACAGGGGTTGGGGAGAGTTGAAAGAAATTTTAGAAAAGAATGTTATACTTTTATAAGGAGATTTTATATATTACTTATGTAATAACCGTAAAAGTTTTAGGCAAGAAGCAGCAGCAGTAGTAGCAGCAGAGGAAGAGAGAAAG
Source organism: Eubalaena glacialis (assembly GCF_028564815.1). Classification (NCBI taxonomy): domain Eukaryota; kingdom Metazoa; phylum Chordata; class Mammalia; order Artiodactyla; family Balaenidae; genus Eubalaena; species Eubalaena glacialis. The sequence continues at coordinate 13,891,406 of NC_083734.1, read as the reverse complement.
CATTAAAAAATGGCAATTTATAACAGCCAAAAATTGGAAGCATCCTAAAACGCCCAACAACCGATGATTAAAAAGGCACATCCATACAACTGAATTCTATTTTTTAAAAGCTGTATTAGATTTTTTAATCACATGGGAGAAAGTTCAACATATATTAAATGAGGACAGTTTTAAAGTAGTATAACGCGATCCCTTTTTATACATATTTGTAAAAAATAAATAAGAAAATGTGTGTGTGTGACGTATAGAAAAGAAGATAAAATATACACCAAGTGTTAGTGGTAGATAGTTATCTCTGGATAGTGAGAATAAGGATAATTTTTTATTTCTTCTTTTTGCTGGGTTTTCTAAATATTTTACAATAAGCATTGTATATAGTAAAAAGATTTCCCCTACAATGAATACTTCTGGCTTTTGTATATAATACATTTATAATTTTAAAAAAATCAAGACACAAACATTATATTTTTAACAATTCAGAGTCCAAAATAAACATAAGCCTTTGAATTCCAAGAGATCTTGAAGCTGTGCAAATAGCATGACTCGGCAAGCAAGTAAAAACTAAAGTGGTAACTTCAACCTAGGCTATAATGGGAAGCAAAATTATTCTGTTTGTCACAAATCAAAAGTCTGCAGGCTGCCGGCTTCCCGACCTCTCTCAGAGGAGTCTGAGCACAGGTCTGATCTGCCTCTCCCGGGGAAAGCCAGTGTCTGTCAGGAGCCACACGGCACCCCTGACCTATTCTCCTTCCTGAGCCTGAGAGGATTCCGGCCCTATCCTTTAAAGCTGCAGAAGGTACAATCACTTTCAGGATACGAGTTTCGCTGGCTGAAGTGACTGCTTTCTGAAGTGATCTCTAGAGATACCTTGTCTCATTTGAATGGCAGTTTTAAGAAACCAGTCTTTCAGACAATACTGGGACCTAGACCCGGGAGTGACTCAGACAGTGACTAACGGGGCAGGACCCAACCTCTCAGATGCTGGGGAACACAGCTGGGCCAGACAACATTCTCTGCAGAAAAGAATCAGGCTCCCTAACTTTTCTTAATGTCTTAATTTTTAAAAACTGAACAAGATAGGAGCGAACCAGTAGCAAAAAACAAAACAAAACAACTAAGCCGTATGACAGGGTAACAATGAAGGGGAAAAAAATCATAGTGCTACAGAACATAAGGACTGGAACAGACCTTGGAGATCATCTATTTAAACTACTGATAAGGAAACCAGAGCCCACAGAGGCTCTGACTTGTTCCCTCTCGAGGTCTTAGAACTAGTCAGCGGAGAAAAACAAACTCTTTTTGGCACTTGATTCCATCTAACACTCCGCACCTCTTTTTCGCTGGTTGCTGAGAGGAAGGAGACTAGCGTTGCACACATTAGGCCCTCAAGCGTACACGGATGCAACGGAGAACGCGGGGCAGGGACAAGACGAAGACTGGGAGAGCCACGGGGGGCTTTTCTCAGCAGGCAGGCGGGACAGTGGATGTGTCTTCAGCTGCTCCCCATTACAATCTCCTCACTCTTAATTCGTTTTCAACGCCTCCCACATTTCACATCTTCTTGGTAATTAGGCAGCAGTCCATGTTGTTGTGTGTGGCTCGGGCTCATTGCTTTTCTAGTCTTACAGACTTCTATACTTTTTTTTTTTCCAATAGAAAAATTATTGCTGTTTCTGCCTTCCAGAATAAATATGGGGTTCAGTTCTCTTTTTACCTCTAGGAGAGCACAAGAGGAATACTCACCGAGGGGCTGGGGTGACTAGAATTTACATACATTTTCCTCATGTGAACACTACTACGACTCACTGTTCATGAAGGTGCAACTAGACCGGCCTTATCTTTTTGCCAACAGAATATGTTATATGCAGGAATGGAAGAGATCTTGAAAAATAATCTGGACCACAGCAAACCACCTCTGACAAATGAGATAATCTATTCGCTTGCAAAGGCTTCCAAAGAAGAAAATTCCTGAACATCTTCCCTCTGTGAAATCTTCTTACACCTAACCCAAACCTCTCCAGCTGCAACATAAGCCTATTTTTCTCTTGCTGTCATCCAACAGAAATCAAAACTATTTGGTTATGACCCTAATATTTAAACACAGTTAGGGTACCCCCAACAGCTGTCTCTAAATAAAACTTTTTTTACCTTATTTTTTTAAAGATTAATTTGTCCTCTCAGAAATCAATTTCTAGCTTTTTAATCATTATTGTGATCCTTTCTCAAACTTCCTTCAAAATATCTAAATATGAGAGTTTTAAAAAGGGGAAAAAATAAGGTTCTAACTAATGCTTAACCTGATTTAAAAAAATATATATATATATGTATGTGTGTATATATATATATATATCTCCTAAACATTAGTATACTTTGGACCAAGATCTATAACATTTTTAGTCCCAAGAGTCTCTAACAGAGCTAAGAAATACCTAGGGCAGTGGTTCTCAACCAGGAGCAATTTTGCACTGTGGGGAACATTTGGCAATGTCTAGAGACATTTTTAATTGTCATAACTGGGGGTGAGGAGAAGGAATGCTACTGGCATGTAGTGGGTAGAAGCCTGGGATGCTGTTAAACATCCTACACAGGACAGCCCCTACGACAAAGAACTATAAGGTTCAAAATATTAACAGTACAGAGGTTGAGAAATCCTGACTTAGAGCAAACATGGGGTACATAAAAAGTTAAAGAACAAACACAGGAAAAGGAAAAAAGGAGAAAATACTGACTAGAAAGGTAGTAAAGGAAAAAAAGATATTTTAAATGAGAATTTTAAAAGAAATAAAGAGATAAGGAACCATAGCACCTACTTTAAGTGCAGTACAGTGGTATTTCTGATATGATGTGCTATTTTATGAAATAATATCTTATTATTATAAGATAATAATCCTGAAACTGCACCCACCCTGAAACTGCAACTTTACATTACTCACTACTGACTGGCCTACTATGACCCATAGAATACTAGATCCTTCTCTCCACTCTTTCACAATCTACCCACTTCTTGTAATAAATCACTTACTCCTACAACAAATATTTACTGAGCACCTACTACATGCCAGGCACTAGGGATACAACAGTCTTAAGCAAAAACTCCTGCCAGAGTAGAGCTGACATAGGGGTGGGGTGAGGGGTTGCTACTGATGCACCTAGTTTACTTTGCTGAGTAAATCACTTCACACTTATTTCTGCTAGTAGAGATGCATCTATTGGCACTACTCCAAGTTTCCCAAGTCATTTCAAAATCAAGACTATAGCCATCCCTGTCACTCTTGCCCAGGCTGATGACAAATGAATATGTAAAAGGCACAGTTTCTAGTTCACCATCCACAAACAGTGTTTCTTCAAGCAGGACAAAGCTTTTCAGCTTCTCCCACTAAGGAAACCTTCTAGAGCATTACAGATACACTTACAAGGTTATGACAGAAAGTGAAAGGGAGGGGCTTCCCTGGTGGCGCAATGGTTAAGAATCTGCCTGCCAATACAGGGTACATGGGTTCGATCCCTGGTCCGGGAAGATCCCACATGCCGCGGAGCAACTAAGCCCATGCGCCACAACTATTGAGCCTGCACTCTAGAGCCTGCAAGCCACGATTACTGAGCCCACGTGCCACAACTACTGAAACCCGCATGCCTAGAGCCCGTGCTTTGCAACAAGAGAAGCCACTGCAATGAGAAGCCCGCGCACTGCAACAAAGAGTAGCTCCCGCTGACCACAGCTAGAGAAAGCCCGCACGCAGCAACAAAGACCCAACACAGCCAAAAAAATAAATTAATTAAAATCTTAAAAAAAAAAAGAAAGTGAAAGGCAAACACTGACAACAACTGGGGGAACTATAATCCAAAGCAAATCACCCCAAAGGGTAGTTCACAATAAAACCTCCAACTCAGAAAATATCAAAATGCAGAGACGACCTGAGGGCACTGCCACCCGTTCCTCTCCTGGAATAACGAGGCACTCAGCACAGGGGCACCAGCTTTACACAGTGAGGAGAAACTCAGATCCACCAAAGGGATACTCAAAACCTGATCTCTTCCCAGAGACTTAATGGATTAAGTAACAGGGTCTCACCCACACCACCTTCCCTGAGATTTATATGGAAATCCGTGGTGAATGGTGAAACCATAGAGAAGTCTTAGCATTTACTGAGGTCAGCAATATGGTGCAGGAAACTGAGCACAGGAGGAAGGGGTATGGTTCGAAGGAAGAGAAAATGTTGGAGGAAAGAAATTACTGTCCACTAATTTTCCCTTCTCTTTAAGGGAAAATTAGTGGATAGTATTTTCCCCCAAGGAGGACCCCTGGCAGCTGCACCCAGGGACTAAGCATGACTTCCCTGCGGAGCTCACTAGGGGCTGAGCCGGAAGGCAGAGGAAAGAGAAACCCAGAGGGATTAGGGGTGGGGGCTGGGAAAAGATTGTGGTTAAAAGGGGGCTTTAGTAAAGGTAGGGAAAGGGGAGCCAGAGGGATGGAGAGTAATATTTCCCAAACTTCATGAGCACAGTAGGAGAGTGAGTGAAGGGAAGAGGAGAGAAGGTGGAGGCCCCTAAGAATTCACACCCTGTGCCCTCAGTTACAAACACAGTCTAGTTGCTAACAATATTAAATTCCAAAATGACTTGTAATGTAGGAAAATAAAATAAACATCCTGCACACTTACCCAATCCGGGTAAACAGCTTCCCATGGGCATGGAGAAAACTGAGGATGAACCTTTTGTTCAGCTGCATGGGAAAAAAAGAGAGGAGAAAACAATTAAACTTTCCCCAGTTTCCTGTTACTGAACAGAGTCCCTAGTGACACAATAACCTGGCCAGGGTCTAAGGGGTGGGCACTAGGGATGGGAACCAAATGAACATGCCCAAGCTCTCACACAGACCCAGGGCCCATGCCCAACAGCTGCTGCTCAGCTGAGCCAAGATGACAGCAGGCTCGGTGAACGGACAGCACCCCCTGCTGGCAGTAGTGTCTGAGTGCAGGGAGCGAAGCACTGAATCCCAACAAAGCTGGGTAGATGGCTGTCACCCTCTGCCATCTAGAAGTCACTCTGTCCCCATAATGACGGAAATGAAACACTGACAAGTACAGGACAGGGATGATGATGATCTTGGATAAGTCCCTTCTCTTTCTTACGAGCTGTTTTTCTACCTACCCAAAAAACAGAACTCTTCTTTGGTAACCAAGGGTAAGGTAATCCACCACTAACTAGCTTATCAAATTGTACTTCTCCAGCTTTTAAAATAAAAGTTCAAACCGTTCCATTTTTTTTTTCTTTTCTTTGAAAGAAAAACTGAAAGCTGGGGTTATGTGAAATCCTCTGGCTTTTAAATGTTGGCTACTAAAGAAAAAAAATTTAAACATTAGGCAAGCCAAAAGCACACGTTTGCCAGCCACATCTGGCTCACAGCCATAAGCTACCAAATTTTCAATCTCAGTTCAAGGTTCTAGAAAATCTACTTCTATCAAAATTTAGGGGAGATATTCCTCTAAGCAAAACAAGGCAGGGAAAAAAATTCAGCTCCAAAGAAAGTGGAAATAATCTAAAGACCAAACCCTGTCATCTTCCCTGGTCTCCTGGAAGCAATATGCTCAGGCTTCCCTGTAGCCAGACAGGGAAGAGGGATCAAGAATTTTGATCTCAAGGTGATGGTTAGGGCAAGGAACAGTCCAGCACCCTGGATGCTCTGCCCAAGAGGAAAATACTCTTCTGGTTTATACCCTTGCAAAACAGAAAAACAATCAAATTGTGGCAGTTCCACCAATTTCACAAGGAAGCTGGGTGTGAGGAAAGGAGGGCATTCTCGCCTCCCCAATGACTTCAACCACAAACTGCAAACAATCTTCAGTCTTTATATTTGCTTAAACAAATTACATTTAATCAGCAATACTAGACCAAACTCTGATTTCTGTAGTTAAAAAGGATACTTCATGGAACATAACCTGTCTCTACAGTGAGGTGAGTCAGGGCAGGGGACACTGGGTTCCATGAACAGAAGGGAAAGATGAGGACCTGCCACAAAATAAATGGCCGAGGGCTCCGCCACTGTTAGTGGCAAGGCCTGGGCTAGAATGCAAAGGAAGGTGGTGAAAAACTTACCCCTCAAACCTCTGCCACTTACCTGCTGTGGGGTCTCAGGCAACTGATCTAACCTCCCAAAGTTTTTCTTTCTACGCAGTGTAGATAACAGTACCTATACATTCAGGGACTGGTGCATGAGATAAGGCAACTAAAAGCACATGCTCGGCATTTGTAAACACTCAAGTGTCAGCTGAACATTCTCTCCCAATGAATGGTTGAGTGAGTGGTAAAATGTTAACAACTGGAGAATCCGGGTGAAGGATCTACAGGAGTTCTCTGTATTATTCTTGCAACTTTTCTATGGGTATAAAATTATTTCAAAATAAAAAGGTAAAAATATATATTCTCTCTCTATTCTTGTTTTAACTCAACTGTCCCTTTTTCCAGCTGCCAATCATAAACTGGTTAACTCATTCATAACTAGCTATATTTATACATACAGGATACTTTGGTAGAAACAGAACGATATTAACCCATCTCGTTCAAGCCAATTACTATCCCCCAAGCCGCAAGATAGCTCAGAAATTCAAGCAACTTAAACCAGTGAATGACAGAACTTGAACCCAGGTCTTCCGATTCCAAAACAGTTCTCCTCCCCTTAAACTGCCATCTATCTCAGGAAGAGAACAGGTGAGCTTATTCATGAAGGGCCAATGAGGGAATAAGAGCAACTAAAAAGAGCAGTTCAGTTTTACCTTTAAGTTTTCCTTACCCGTTAGGTAGGAAACATAGTGTGTAACCCACAATACTTCCTGGAACAAAATGAGTGCACCATGAGGTTTTTCTTTACTTTTTTTTTTTTTTTTTTAATAATTCTTTATTTTATTTATTTATTTTTGGCTGTGTTGGGTCTTCGTCTCTGTGCGAGGGCTTTCTCCAGTTGCGGCAAGCGGGGGCCACTCCTCATCGCGGTGCGCGGGCCTCTCACTACCGCAGCCTCTCTTGTTGCGGAGCACAGGCTCCAGACGCGCAGGCTCAGTAGTTGTGGCTCACGGGCCTAGTTGCTCCGCGGCATGTGGAATCTTCCCAGACCAGGGCTCGAACCCGTGTCCCCTGCATTGGCAGGCAGATTCTCAACCACTGCGCCTCCAGGGAAGCCCCACCATGAGGTTTTTTAATGCTGGAGTTCTAGCTATACTTCCCAAAGATCCTTCTCCTAGGGTAGTAGATGAAGCCTACTTAATTACCTGACTTCATACCTGCCATTATCATATTTTAACTATATCTAGTAGAAAGTGGATTTCAATGCATTGTTTTTCAATTAGTGATAGTGAAGAGAATCTTAGCATACTTTGTCAAACTATACACACATTCTCTCTGACCTTGGTTAATGAGAACCACTGCTTTATTTTTAGTCTGAAAGTACCTGTTACCCTAAATATAGTTTCTCTCTATCTGTCACCAACATTTTGAGTAGGAAAGGAGCTAAAATGTAGATACATTCTAGAGAGTGGTAAAGCATGTTATACTGAGGAAGTAGATTTGTTACACGTTGGTCAAAATGGGACTAAGCACCATCGTAAATTAATAACATGAAGTCAGCAAGTGCTGAGGCAGAGCTTTTGGAAAACTTAACTGATACCAAGTCCACAAAAGGAAGGTCTTAGTCTGAGCTTCCTCCCTCTCCAACACGTCACCATGGATTGGCTTCATGTTTGGAGCTTTTTTTTAAAATTAATTTTGTAAGTGAAATAGAGAGCATTTTCTTTTTTCTTTTTTTTTTAAATTTTATTTATTTATTTTATTTATGGCTGTGTTGGGTCTTCGTTTCTGTGCGAGGGCTTTCTCTAGTTGTGGCAAGCGGGGGCCACTCTTCATCGCAGTGCGCGGGCCTCTCACTATCGCGGCCTCTCTTGTTGCGGAGCACAGGCTCCAGATGCGCAGGCTCAGTAATTGTGGCTCACGGGCCCAGTTGCTCCGCGGCATGTGGGATCTTCCCAGACCAGGGCTCGAACCCGTGTCCCCTGCATTGGCAGGCAGATTCTCAACCACTGCGCCACCAGGGAAGCCCCTGTTTGGAGCTTTTTGATTCTTAACAATACACTCAGATGGTCTCACTCAGGTAGAGAAAGAACTGTTTTTTCGCGTATGGTGAGACTATCTGTCTCCAGATCTTCCTCGTGCAATTACATACTGTTCACCAGAAACTAAAAATGCTTCTTGGGTGTAGCCCTAAGAGACAGTGTTAGAATTATTAAAGGGCTCCTGGCTCTCTGGTTTAAGTCCATAACCAACTCACAATGGACTCTTGAGCCTTTTGTACCATCTAAAAGCAAGGACCCAAAGAGACACTAATGGCAACAGTTGGATGGGTAGGTCTCTGGACACTCACAACAAAGTCTGTCCTTCCATTAACTATGGGGTTATGAGTAAAGTGGTTTGGGTTGTTCCTCAACTGTAAAATGGAATTTCTACCACTGACGGTACCTAACTCAGAGCTGAAAGGATAAAACGAAGTAATACAAATTAAAGCATTTTGAGGAATAAATGTCTTATGCAAGCCCCGGTTATTACCACTCAGAACTGCCTAAGTGCTTTATGAACTGTGTAGCAAGGAAGGAGAAAGAAGCTCCTCAGAGGCAGCAAGACATCACCAGAGGAGAGGATTCTGAAATATGCCCAATTTTAATTCTTAATAGTTGTTCCTGCTTCTAAAAAGTTGTGTGGAAAACTGAATTTCTGAAAAGTGAATCATCTTAAGGACAGTAGGAGGAATTAAGAGGAATTCCTCAGTATTAAGAGGAATTCCAGCATGCGTCTTTAAAGTGTTTTGGGGAACATAAACTATCATTCTCTAATTTATTCATCTGGGATGTCTCTACTTTTATATACCAAGTACTCAAAAACAAAACAAAACAAAACCTTGTTGTGTTTTAAAAGGGGGGGCTCTATCCCCTTAGATATGAGACAACATAGGTGAAGACCAAATTTCAATGGTACCTGTTAGAAAATGTCCAGGACTTTCAGAGCCTGCCATCAAAGCCCAGTTATCATCTCCCTAAAGCACTGAGATCACAGGTGGAAAAGAATGTGAGCACAGAGGTGAAGCTGCCCACCTTCATCCCTGTGCTCCCCTGACAGGCACAATCAAGAGCAGACCAACAAGACAGGGTCCCCAAAGCCAAAGAACTTGTAGCCCAAGAATAAAAGATAAATAACATACCAACTTGCCAACTCCCCATTTATGTTCCAAAACCTAAGACAAGGCCTTCTGACTATGAAGGTGCCAGGAGGCACTGTGCTTCCCTTACTGTCACTATCCCTCAGCCAGGAAAAGTCTGTGGCAGGGAGATCTAAGGAGATGATAGAGAAAGTGAGGAAGGAGGGCACGGCACACAAAACGTGGAAGCCTACCGGTAAGTCAGCAGTATAATAATCATATAGCAGGAATAAAAACTGCTCATTAGAACTTTCAGTATTCCTCTTTCCAGGATATAGATAAATAAAAATGTATAGGCAAGTCAAGTAGCAAGACTCAAATGCCTTGTAGGGAGACAGCAAATCACAAAAATCCATCTTCGAATCCCAAAGAGCCACACTGAGGCTGAGGTAGAGCAGGTATGGTGATTACTCTTCACCTTCAGTTTCTTCACCCCTGAACTGTTCTGGGCAGGATGACAGCTCAATTAGCTCTAATTAAGCCCAAGTTCCATGTAGAGCTGTCCTACTTAGATGGCTGGATCTGAGCCATGTGAATTCAAGTGTAAAACGTGCCTCTTAAAACCAATGCACCCCTTGAAACAACAGCTCTCACTCTCACACTGCAGCTTAGTGCTGCCTCAACAAAGTCTTACATTAAAGCAATTTACTTGCTATTACTTCATTATCTCTCCTACTTAAAGCCAGCAAACTGGAGGGAAATTGGGCTAAATGTCAAATCAGCAGTCAGCTCCGGAAAACCCAGCCAGCAAGCAGAGGGACAGCTGAGCTTAGAGTACCGGGCTGGCTCTCAGGAGGAAAACTGGCACTAGGTCTAAAGAAAAGAAAGAACCACGAATTTGTGACTACTCTGTATTTATCGCTCATTTGTTTACTGTGGGGGAGGAAGTAGTACGGAATAGTATGAACAAAGACCACTGATCTGGGTTCAAGACCTGGGTTCAAATTTTGGTTATGCCATTTATTTGCTATATAACTATCAACAAATCATGTCAACTTTCTAAGGCTGTTTTTCAACTACAAAACAAGAAGGCAGGGTGAGATCAATATCAGTGATTCTATAACCCTGAGTGTGTACGCATCACAAGAAGAGCGTCTGTAAAAAATATAGATTCCCCAGTCCTTCAGAATCAGAATCCTCAGGGAGGGGAGAAGGGGACTGCGAATCAGCATCTTTAAAAGGTCTCCAGGTTAATTCTGAAAGACAGCTAGATTTGGGAATCCCTGGGCTAGATCACGCGTCAGCAAATTATGGCCGAAGCGTTTTTTAGTATGGCCCATGAGCTAAGAATGGCTCTTATATTTTTTAACAGTTGAAAAAAATTGAAGGAATTTTTCATGACGCATGAAAACTATATGAAATTTAAATGTCAGGGTCCACAAATAGAGTTCTATTGAAACACAGCCACACTTGTTTGTTTCATATTGTCTGTGGCTGCTTTCCCCCTACAAAGGCAGAGCTGAGCAGCTGTAGCTGAGAGTATGCCCAAAAGCCTAAAATACTATCTGGCCCTTTACAGAAAAAGTTTGCTGATCCCTAATCTCATCTATAACACTGGGGTCTCAAAAAAATGTTTGTACCTGCATAACACTTCAGGGCTACCACACACATACTGGAAACAGCAATGATTCTCATAGGCTGTTTAATAGCAAGCCCCACCTCTCTGGATGTTCTGACACCTACCCTCCCACCTATCACCTCAGGGGAATCACCAATCCAGAGTGTTCCTTCCAATTCTAAAAGCCCACAAATGAACAGTTCTAACTAAATCTAATCTTTCTTACCAGCTTCTGGGCAAACACCATCCTATTCTATGTTAGCACAAAATACACCAAATGCCAAAAGACTGCTGCTCTCAAAGCTTTTGAACTCAAACGCCCCAAAGGCTACAGAGAAATATAAATGGGGCTCTCAAGGTTTCCACCTTGGAAGCCACTATGGGGTGGAAACACAACACACCCAAGCCGAATCAATATTTCACTTAGGCCAGAGGGCCCCAGGACTTTTCCCAAAACATCCCTAATCAAGGGAAAGTGTCAGACTAAGGCTTATGAATCCCTGTGCTGTGTGGTCTGACAATCTACAGCTCAGAAGTGCCACCAGCTTAGCATCTCAAGGTATACAGGGAAAGAGAGAAAGTTCAGCCAAAGGGCGACACTGTTGCTCTGACTGAGTTACTTTCTGAATGACTCTTCTTTCTGACTCATCTCTCTCAGAGCCTGGGAACTCTCATGCCCATCCACCCAAAAAAATGGGGGCGCTGGGACACCTTTGCAACTGCACAAAGTGGGAGAGAAGAGGACAGGGCTGAAGCTCCCACTTGGTGAAGAGTTGGGCACCAGAAAATAGTTTTCCAAAGGCACATACACAAGCTCAAACCATCTTTTAAATGAATGGATCAACAGAGCGCTGATGATGGTGAGGTCCTTTTCACACTGTGTCCACCCATTCATGTATTCATTCAACAAAAACTTACTTGCCATCTTCTAGGGACATGACACTGTGCATGAACTATGAACAAGGCAGAGATAATGCCTCCTCTGTGGTTGACACAATTATAAAGTACCATGATTGGCGAAGGATGGGATGCTGTGTATTTCCACAGCAGGAGCATCAGAGATCTCAGAGGAAAAGAGGTAAAGAGTCATGTCATGCCTGTGTGTCATAAGCATAGGGGACAGCATGTGCGATGGTCCCAAGAGTAGCACGTTGTAGACTGGCATGGCCAGGTGAGTGATTCTGCAAGAGGGAGGCTAAAGAAATAGGCTGGGCCAAGTTGTAGACGTCCTTGTTAAAGAGTCTGATCTTAATCAAAGCCACTGAAGGGTTTTGAGCAGGGAAGTGACATGAGCAAACCTCCATTTTTAAAAGGGCATTCTGACAACTGTTTAGAAATTTTAGTTGTTTTTTTTTTTTTTTTTGGTTGGTGTGGGGGAGCGCGGAGTAAAATGTTTACAGGCCAGGAGACCAGTTAAGAAGCTGCTGCAATCATCCATTGGCAATAGAGACAGAGAAAAGAGGGAAGACAAAGAAAACCATCATTCCACGCTCAATCAATCATGATCCCTTGTCCCTAACTCCCAATGGTTCTAGTTCTAAGTAACTCAATTTACAGAGACCAGCAGTGGCCCAGAACCAAGCAGAAGTCTTTAGAATCACACAGAAATCTTACTCAAACTAAGTGAAACACTGATTTCATTTCTAGAGATAATTTGGATATTCTTATCTTATTTTCTTTCAATAATACTTTTAAACAGCCTAGCATAGTGTCTGGTACATAATACATATTCAGTAAGAGACTGTTGAAGAATCTATTAAAATATATAGATTTGAGGGGCTTCCCTGGTGGCACAGTGGTTAAGAATCCGCCTGCCAATGCAGGAGACACAGGTTCGAGCCCTGGTCCGGGAAGATCCCACATGCCGCGGAGCAACTAAGCCCGTGCGCCACAATTACTGGGCCTGCACTCTAGAGCCCACAAGCCACAACTACTGAAGCCCGCGCGCCTAGAGCCTGTGCTCTGCAACAAGAGAAGCCACTACAATGAGAAGCCCATGCACTGCAACGAAGAGTAGCCCCCGCTCGCTACAACTAGAGAAAGCCCGCGTGCAGCAACAAAGACCCAATGCAGCCAAAAATACATTTTAAAAAATAAATAAAATATATAGATTTGATAGTAGTAAGATAGATTATCCAGGTAATACACAGAAAAAACTCACAAGAAAAACAGTACAGTACTAATACTAATGCTGAAGGGAAATAGCACACTCACCACTATTTATGAGAATTTAAATATTTCTCTTTCTGGAGGATAATTTGGCAAAACCCAAAAGTATTCAAACGAAAAGAGAGTACTGGGCTTCCCTGGTGGCGCAGTGGTTAAGAATCCGCCTGCCAATGCAGGGGACACAGGTTCAAGCCCTGGTCCAGGAAGATCCCACATGCCCGTGCACCACAACTACTGAGCCTGTGCTCTAGGGCCCACGAGCCACAACTACTGAGCCCACGTGCTGCAACTACTGAAGCCCGTGTGCCTACAGCCTGTGCTCCGCAACAAGAGAACCCACTGCAATGAGAAGCCTGCGCACCGCAACGAAGAGTAGCCCCCGCTCGCCGCAACTAGAGAAAGCCCGCGCGCAGCAATGAAGACCCGACGCACACAAAAATAAATAAATAACATTTTAAAAAAAGAAAAGAGAGTCCTCCCGCGAGGGAGAGGATGCGCGCGCAGCGCCTTCCGCCCAAGCGGAAGTTTTCGCAGGGCAACTGAGAAGGACACAGTTAAGATGGAGTTTCCAGCCCAGTGAGCCTGAGGACCAGACCGTGACCCCATAAAGCATGATCTCCTGTCCAGACTGTGGCAAAGGTGTTGAAGCAACTTTCAAATTCTGCCCCTACTGCGGAAAACCTTTGCCTACATAGGAGCATGAGGGGTCCGAGACCTTTGTCAAGCCGTCTATGTCATCCTCCCAAGCTTGGACTCCTCCCCTGAAATCTACATTCATATATATCAGACTGCCTGCTTGACATCTTTTTGATGTCCCATAAGTGTCTCCGCATGCCCAGAACTAAGTTCCTGATACGACTGCCACCCGCCACCTGCCCCTTCCATAGACTATCCCATCGAGGTAACAGCAGTTCAGCTTATTCAGTTTCTCAGACTATGGAGTCATTCTCAAGTCCTCTTTCTCTCCCACCCCATGACTGCAGCCCTCCAGCAGATCTCATCAGCTCTCCCTTTAAAAGTCAATGCCGAGGACTTCCCTGATGGCACAGTGGTCAAGAATCCACCTGCCAATGCAGGGGACACAGGTTCGATCCCTGGTCCGGGAAGATCCCACATGCCGCGGAGCAACTAAGCCCGTGCGCCACAACTACTGAGCCTGCGCTCTAGAGCCCACGAGCCACAACTACTGAGCCCATGTGCCACAACTACTGAAGCCTGTGCGCCTATAGCCCGTGCTCCGCAACAAGAGAAGCCACCGCAATGAGAAGCCCGTGCACCACAATGAAGAGTAGCCCCCACTCGCCTCAACTAGAGAAAGCCTGTGAGCAGCAACGAAGACCCAATGCAGCCATAAATAAATAAATAAATTTATTTTTTTTAAAAAAATAAATAAATAAATTTATTTTTTTAAAAAAATAAATAAATAAAAATAAAAAAGGAAAAGAAGAGAAAACAGAGTACTATCGGGATTTAAGGATTTTGATCCTGAGTGATAGCAGCTCCATCTGCTACATTCCAGCTCAAGAAACTGGACAAGAAGAGACCACAGCTAACATCAGAATACAAGCCGAAGTCCTTACAATGGCCGACAAGAGTCCTGTGTAATAATCATTTTCCACTCCTGCAGCTTCCTGATACCTGAATATGCTAAGCACATTCCCACTCAGGGGGCGTGGGGGGGGCGATATTTTCTCTCTAGCCCAGTGGTTCCCAACCTTTACGATTCGTGGGAATTGCCTATGAATCTTTTAAAAATACGGATGCCTGACTTCTATCTCCAGATATTGATTTAATTGGCGTGGAGGTGAAACCTGGGCATCATGATTTTCAAAAGCTTCCCAGATGATAGTACTGTACCAAAGTTTGAGAACGACTGCTCTAATTTACACTGTTTTTATAGCACTTATCACCAATTTTTACACACACACCATGACAGCAAGGACTTTGTGGATTTCATTCACCACAGCCAGCAGACTCATAGAGGGTAACCTATAAATACTTGATGAACAAATAGCCTTTCTAGTCTGGTCTTTGGCTGCTCCTCCTGCCTCCACTCTTGCTGATACAGCCTACCCTTCAGCAACAAACAATTATTTGTGATGCCCTAAATTCACCATGTTCTTCCTGCTACTATGGCCAATCTCCGTCTAATGCCTTCTCATGCACTCCTTTTTATATCGAATAAAGCCCTTCTTTTCCTTGCTTAAGACCCTCTTCCCAACCCTCTACCTCCAGGCTGAGCTTGACACCTTATCCTCCAGACTCAGAGACTATTTCACATGCCTCTGTGATACCGGGTATCATGGTACATCTTTATTATATACACACATCTGTCTTTATATGAGCTCTGTCCATAAAATTTTTCCATGATGATGGAAATGTTCCTTATCTTCACTGACCAATACAGTAGCCATTAGCCACAGGTGAGTAATGAGTGTTTGAAAGGTGGCTATGGTGACTGAGGAACTGAACTTTTAATTTTATTTCATTTTAATTAAATAGCCCCATATAGCTAGTGGATACCACACCGGTCAGCACAGCTCTAGGCTGATGTCCTTTAGTGAATGATTCGTTTCTATATACCAGGACACAGGAATTATCAATAGTGAGGGACAGCTGACTGAAGAGATGGATGGATATGAGTTTGCTCCAAAGATTATAATACCCATACTTTTACAATTTCTGGCTTTGCCATATGATCGGAGCAAAAGACACATCCTGAAGCACAAATAAGGCTCAGCCAATGGGAGCAAAGGATTGGAAGAACCTATTCTACTCTTCTGCCCAGATATATAATCCACCTAGTGTGGAAGTGTGGCCTCACACCTGATTTTAACTATTGGACTGCACCTTTCAGAAGCTTGGGGGCAGCTCCCAACTAAGGACAGGTTGAATTTACAGAGCTGGCTCTGTGCTTTAGGAGTTAAAAGTACCCCAACCTACTAAGACACAACTCAGACACCGAGAGCGCAAGGTTTCCCAGCTGAGCAAAACAACTGTGTCATACGCAACCACCTTAGTAACAGTCAAAACTTCTCCAGCACCTTCTCTGTGGAAGGCACATTTCTAAGCACTTTATGACTATTAGCCCATTTAACCTCACAACAATCCTGTGAGGTAAGTACTACTATTACTTCTATGTTACAGATGAGAAAACTGAGCACAGAGAGGTTCAGTGACCAGCCCAAGTCTGGTTCCAGAGTCTGAGCTCTTAATCTTCCACCTTTAAAAGGGGCAACTTCTTTGGCAGAACCAAGAATCACACTGAGGATGTTTATAAAGGCCAAAAGCTAAAGCAACCCCAAGCAAAAACCCACCAATGGCTCCAGCTATCATTCACTGAAAGACCACTGGGCCAAA
This sequence comes from Eubalaena glacialis, assembly GCF_028564815.1. Taxonomy (NCBI): domain Eukaryota; kingdom Metazoa; phylum Chordata; class Mammalia; order Artiodactyla; family Balaenidae; genus Eubalaena; species Eubalaena glacialis. The sequence continues at coordinate 13,875,081 of NC_083734.1, read as the reverse complement.
CCAACCGAGAACTCTTGCAGATTAAGGGAAGTAGATACTTCCAGTCCAGATCATACCATGAAAGCTGGTGGAAGCACTTAACAACTGTACCCTAAGATAATGCCAGCCAGAAGAGAGAAGAAAGAAAAGTGGGAAAAGTGAATAAAAGCTTGTTCTCCATATCAGTAAAAGAGCAGTAATAAAACTAGTAAAATAAAAACCCTAATATTTTTCTAGATAAATCCACAATCAGCCTGTTTAATAAGGAAGTAGTTCTTCAAGAATCAAAGAATATATGTGCATTTACACACTATCATCAAGGGACTGTGCATGGTCCAGAAAAAATATCAGAAAACATACCCTCCTGCCTACCCACCTACCACAATACAGGAAAACCCCTGAATATCTCAGGAAAGGGAGGAGTAAGAACTAATCTAAGAACCCAGAGAAGAACGAAGCTTCAGTTTAAGAAAGATGTGGTCACAAAGAAGGTTTCACAAACCACTCTGCTGTGGGCACCAAAAAGCAAATAACCAGCATTACAGGGCGCTCTGACAACCTCATGTGAGCTTCAGATTTAAGCAAGGCACCAAATAAGGAAAGGATTCTGGAGCATCAACTCCTAGGAAAAGTGTTTCAAGTTAAAAATGGTTATTCAGGTTTGGATGTGAACTTCTGTATCTGTTCTTTATCAACAGAGGCACCTCTACCTCACTGGCAGCTAGCAGTAGAAAGGGAAGAAAATGGTTGGAATAAAAATGGGTTACACATAGACGACAACATGAGCTGACGCAGCCTGGCATTTACCTGGACACCACAGACAAGGCTATAAACATGCAACGCAGAACTTGTAGGATCCCACATCCCAGCTGGACCCAAGCATCGCCAAGGAGCAGGCTGGCCATGATGTCACTTTTCCCCCAACAGCCAGAGTTCAACATTAAGGCCAAAAACCACAGCACTTTTGGTGAGAGACTCAGTTTCACTGTGACTGGAGGAAGGCCTGCTTCCATCTAGTTTTCTGTCAGTCATATCCTTTTTGTGCTGGTTCCCAGACTCAGAATATCTAGTTCAAAAGGCACGGCAAACACCTTCAAATTCCTTGTCTTTGATCCAATTCTCCTCTTCATTTTCCTTATCCTCTCTCAACAATGAAAATCAATCTTAGGCACACCAGAAAGCAGGTAAATCATGAACATTAACTTCTTCCTAACTTATTTACAGTGCTTTATCCCTCTCACTGTTACTATGAAATGTATAGGGAAAATGTGAGTTTAGAGTTGAAAGAGAAGCACGAAAATGACGAGTCAAACACCAATTACGCCGGGACTTCCCTGGTGGCGCAGTGGTTAAGAATCCACCTGCCAATGCAGGGGACACGGGTTTGATCCCTGGTCCGGGAAGATCCCATATGCCATGGAGCAACTAAGCCTGTGCGCCACAACTACTGAGCCTGTGCTCTAGAGCCCCCGAGCCACAACTACTGAGCCCACGTGCCGCAACTACTGAAGCCCGCGCACCTTGAGCCCGTGCTCCGCAGCCAGAGAAGCCACTGCGATGAGAAGTCCGCGCACCACAACGAAGAGTAGCCCCCGCTCGCCACAACTAGAGAAAGCCGGCGTGTGGCAATGAAGACCCAACGCAGCCAAAAACAAACAAGCAAACAAACAAATAAATAAAAACTAATTACACTGGGTTACACAGTTTGCTTAGTGTGTGACAATTGATCAACCTGTATGGCTTTGACACATGCACTTTCCTGTATGTATATTATACTGTAATAAAGTTTTCTTCAAATTACCACAACCTCTGCTGCTGTTCCACAAAAAGCCTTTATTTCATGCCAGTATCCTTTGCCCTATATGTCCTAACCCCCGTCAAGATTCTAACTCTGAGGTGGTAAAAAATGAAGGTGACTGTGCTAAAAGGCTGTGGCTCCATCTAGGTGCAGAAAGCTATGCTGGTGTTAAATACCAGATCTATTGATGGTGTAAATTAGATCCTATTTTACAGATGTAGAAACAAGGAAAGAGACTGAGAAATGTGTTGGCAGAAATAAAAAGAAATTTAGGAATATGACCCAGAAGATCTGACTCCGAGTCTGCATCCGCCACAAGGGACAGCTTCTCAGGGGGCACCAAGGGCATCTACTAGTGTCTTATCCAACCTTTTGATATGTATCACTTCAAAGTATTTTAAAAGTCATACTGTTTTACAGATCTGTCCGGAAGTCTAAAAGAAAATATGCCAAAGAAATTCCTCAAAGAGAATGTCAACTGACCTACAAATAGTTTGCTTTACAAATTAGGGCCTAGCATCTCAGAGATTTGAGGCACAAGTCAGCTCAAAATCTCATTAGACAATATAAGACTTTCGTATCTTTACCAAGAAACACCCCAGAAAAATGCAAATCCACAAAGGTATTATTCCAACTCCTCTTTTCCATATGCTTCAGTAGTTGCAGTCCTACTGTGTGTGTGAAGAGCAAGAACAGGAGTTATTGCCAACAGTTACAACACAGTGCATAACTTATTCCCAAGCCAAGCTAGGCTTGGCTCAGAAAGCTTCCCAGAATGATGGAAGGCATGACTGTAGGATGACTCAACCTTTGCTAATGCATAAAATAAAGCAAAGAAGAACTATTTGAAGGATTCACTTCTAAGCTTGGGCCAAATCAAAAGCCCAGAAGTATCCACTTTGTGATGAATCTTCAGTTCCAGCTGACTGATTAGACAGCATTGGTGTGGACATCTGTACCGTGGCCTAAGATGTTCTAATGACAGACTCCTGGCTAGGAATCTCAGAAGCAACCACTCAGTTTCTAACCACACCATGTTTTTAATCCATGCTGCTCCTTCTGCCAGAAAAGTCTGCTACCCACATCTCCCTAAAGAACTTCTTTCATCCTTCAAAATTAAGGACAGATCACCTTTCTAGGTAGCTTTCCCTGTTCATCATGAGTTAATTTCTTTCTCCTCTGTATTACCCCTATACAGTATACATATTTCTATTATAACATGTAACATTTCATTACAAGTATTTACTTACGTACCCATTTTTCTTACTACACTGTATCTCTGAAGGAAGGACCAATATCATTTACCTTTCTAGGTGCAGTGCCTAGAATAATGACCAGCATACAAAGCTATTCACTAAATATTTATGGAAATGACCTGAATGGGGACAGGAAAAACCCTGATCCCCTCAGAGATGACTAGCTGACCTGAGAAAGAGGTTTCACAACTGGATAAGTAAGAGAAAAGAGAAAAACGTCCATATAAAACTGTGAAGCCAATTATTTAAGTCCACATATAAAGGTACATACTGTACTGCAAGACAGAATACAAAAAAGAAAGAGGAGCCAACAAGAAAAAGATTAGAGGTCAGGAGCAGTAAGGACACGACACAAAATGCATGCCAGAAATCCCGGACACTAAAGCCAGTTACAAGTTCAGCTCTAACCTCTGGAACAATTAAAATAGAGAATTATTCTGAATAACAAATTCGTAAATGTGCATGAGGTTAAAAAAAACACACAAAAAAACCTCACACAGTACAACTATCTCTGATACTAAAAGCAAAAATTTCTCCCGTGGGTTTCCACAAAGAAGACACCAAGTAATGCAAATAGCAATGATTCCCTAGGCCTCTTTTATTATTTGTCTTAATATAGGCTGATGACCTTACACCAAAGTACAATTCAGTCAAAGTAATACTACCACGGACCAACATGTCACCTAGGTACATGTTCTAGGAATGAATGACATGGAAAGAGCAAAAAGAGGAGAGATGCCTAGTGATTCCCAGAGCAGACACTCAATAAATTTTGAATCGGTAGACAGAAGATAGACAACTGGAAAAATCACTGAAGCTCTTAATAAAAAAAATGTGTGATAAATACATTTTACAGGGACTTGAGCATCAGAAAGCATCTCGATAGTATTTTAAGTTCCTTCTGGTCTAGGGAGTCTATATACTAATACTTGGGAAAATAAAACTGAGCAGTAACTTCAATATTAAATATTTATGAGTAAAGTGAAAGGCTTCCAGGAGGGGAATAACCTGAGTTTCCCCCTGGAGCCAAACAAAGGGTCTACCGACTGGGGTAAGATCACAAGCCAAGAAGACAACTATTTCATATTCTCTACCTTAGCCCAAACATCACACCAAAGACAGTGAAAACAGAGTAGACAGATGAAATCCCGGAACCTTAAAGAGTAGATAGGGATTGCAAATAACAGAACTACAGATACCTCTCCCCACGAGTATGGTCAGAAACTTAAAAAAACATAGGAAATTGGTGAGAAAGGTAACATGGGGAAAACAAAAAGGTCAGTGCAGTCTCTTACCCCACACAACAGACAATATGTTATATACAAAGTGAGCTGCTCCCACTCACTACTAGTAACATCGCCTCACTACTCTGTCCCTTCCTATAGCAGCTGCAGATTGAACATGGATCCTGTGTAAGGGTCTCATTCTTATTTGGAAGGCTCTTCACAGACTAGGAGCTGGATCCTAAGGGACGATTTATAGTACACCCGCACATACATTCCAGTTGGCTGGAACTCAGCAGCTGATTGCTCCCTTGTCTAACTTGGTAAGGAGCCAAAGGAGGACTTTTCTCAGTCGACTCTCCCAGGCTGGAAAATTCTCTAACCCCAGAGTTCTGGCTTAAGTCTGGATATCAGGTTATTCAGGAGATGCCAAAACTACGTCTTTACATTGGCTTTGAACAAGTCTCTCAAGCACACCATACGGATTCCCACAGATCTCAAAATCATCTGGACATTAAGGCCAAAGATGGCCACTCTTCCACTCACATAGAGAGGAACATGCTTTCCAAAGCATGGCCAACATCAAAACAAACCTTTCATAAATCATACATCAACCTGAACAAGTCTTGAAGGGTGAACAAGCAACAGACACACTCATTAAATGGCCTCCTTACAACCTTTTTATTCTACACTGAAAATTCTCCCTATTCCCCCAGTGACTGGAATTCTCTCTCACTGTGGTTGATCCCTATGCCATGAAGGGCCAAATTCTAGGTCTGTTTCTCTGACTGAGAGGAAATGAAGGAAGAAACCTTAACAAGGTGTGTTTTTAATCTCAGTAGGCTCTAAATCACTGGTTCTCAACCAAAACAGTTCCACCCCTCCCAGGGAGTCCTTGGAAAATCATGGGGGCCAACTACTGGCATCTAGTGGATGGGGCCAGGAATGCTAAACATCCTATGGTGACAGGCCAGAAAAATGAACTGTGCCCCCAAAAGGCAATAACACCCTCATTAACAATCAATGTCCTAAAGGACCTCTGGGTTAACTGCCTTCACCCGCCCAGCTTCTGGGGCAGTGGTGGGCCAACTTTTTCTGTAAAGGGTCCGGCAGTAAATAGTTTAGGCCTTACAGGCCACATCCGTCTCTCTGTCACACTTTCTTCTTTTTAAACAACTCCTTACATAAAAAGGTAATAAACGCTTCTTAGCTTGCAGGCCACTGGCAGTCTTGTACCTACCCCTGTTCAGAGCACTACCTGACTCATTACAGTCCACTTATTGTTGAGAGATGCTGACTAAAATAAAATTCGATGCCATGTGTCATAAACAACTCCAATAATGAACATTACAATTTTAAAGAATGCAACAAGAGCTTCAGAATTTAGTCTTAAAACCTAAGAACTGAGGCATGTATTTGACTTCTAATCAATTAAACAGTTCTCTCCTCTCCTCCCCTGTGCATTTCAGTAGCAAGTTTTCTTGTGAATGTTCGTTTTCAAACATGTTACTGAAAAGAGCACAGGGGCAGCCTTTCCCCCTCCCTTGAGGGTATATAACTTCCTATTCACTATGCGTGCCACTCAAAAAGTCTCTTTAGAATTACTACTCTTAACATTTTCTAAAATGTCTAAACCAAACCAAAGCCTGGAAAATCTGACTGGTATCTGGGTCCTGACTTTCCGGATGGTAACTAAAGGTCACGTGGGGTGGAAAGTGGCCTGTGGGTAACACAGAATACACACATGCACGCGAACAGGATATGTTGGTAATCCGGTTTCCTGAGACCTGGTGAGTTGTGAGAGTTCTCATCAGCACTCTTGGGGAAGATGAAAAACCTTAAGCTGGGAAATACTGGATTTTAAGCAAGTATTCATTCTTAGAATTAGATTTCTGGTTGAAGCAGAATGGGAAGGTACACCTCCTCTTCCTCAACATTTTAGTTGTCTAAAAACATAAATAAAACAAACACAAAAAATAAATGAAGCAAGTATCTGACAAGGTTTCTTCACCGTGTGGAAGCTGGTGTTTGCAGCATGGCTTATATCACGTCTCAAGCCCAGAAAGACGAAGAGTGTGGTTTTGGTGTCTAACCAGCCTCAACTGCACCCTGGCACTCTGTTTCTTCCCCCTAGAGAACTCTGCTCTGCTAGAGGAAAGAAACCAACCTCACATCTTGAAACAAAACTGCTAGGATAAAAATAAAGCCCTGAAGTGGTTTGGTGACCGAGGTCATATGGGGCGTTAAGAGTTTGTAGTTAGGGCCAATGTACTTTGAGAAACTTCCACTCACTGCTAACCACAAAGAGACAAAGACAGACATCAGCCCGAGAGTCCAGCAGTGATCCAGGCAGGTGGCCCCAGACCTTGTCTGTTAGAGGCTGTTCCTCACAGCAAACTCATAGGATCAATATCCGAAAAAACCCAGTCCCAGTTCTGACTTTCTTTGAAAGTAATCTCACCAAGCTGTTTCTTATGGCCTGAGAAAAAGAAAGCCAATCTGTAGCCTCTTCCTGTAGAAAGAGGCTCTTATGAACTCCTGTCATCACATGCTGCCAAATCTCAGTTGACAGAAGAATACTTTCAAAGAGTTGCCAGGGTGGAGGAGAATGACACGGGGTACATATTGTAAGCTACTTTACAAAAGTAAAGGGCCACATCAGTGACATGAAGTTAATAAAATGCCCACAGCAACCCTGAAAAAATACATGGTACCCACCTTACAGATATAAAATCTCTGTATTCATGAGGCCAAAAAATTAAGCTAACTTTCTCTGCTTTGATGATATAATTATGGGGCAATGCAATAACTGAGTTATCATGGACAAAACATTTACCTATTAGCAGAGAGACTCAATTCTTCTCTATCATTGTAAATTAAGTCAATGCTTAGGCTACCCAGAGGAAATCAGGTCAAAAGCTATTTTGAGCTTCATAGTGGCACTAGCTCTGGAAGTGCCAACCTGCAGGATCATGATACAACTCTAGGAATTGGAACTCACTCTAATACAAGGCAAGGCATCCTGCCTAAGGAAGCAGGCCTTCTAAAACCATGCTCTCATCTATAGTTATGTTCATGGGTGGGGGCAGGGGGGTGAGGGGAAGGTGGAGGCATTAGATGTGTATCACCCACACATCACAGCTTTCTTCTGCACGGTGGTGGCAGCAGCAGCAGCTGGAGTGCACAAACTATGCAAGGGGCACTGAAAAGCAAGACAAAGGATGGGTCTGAAGAAAATGCCACCTGCATACCACACTTTTAAAAAAAGCCTTCAAGCAAATATAATAAGTTGAGCATGTGAAAGCTCTGTGCTACAGGCCACCTGACCTGGATTTCCCACAGTGAAGCTGTGCTCCTTTTTTGGCCCATGTTTACTTTGCTGGACTCTTGATTAAAGGCAAGAAAAAAATGTACTCATATACTATCCAGCCTTGTAGAGCCATGTATCAGAGTCGGAAAGAAAATCATCATCCTCGAAGGAAAAACCACCATGGAAACATGGACACAGAGATTCAGGCAGGGACAGCACACAAAATCCAGGCAGATGATTCCCAAACCTTGGCAAATAAGGTTCTCACTCTGCCAGAGATTCCACATAACTATTAAAAAGCCTGGGGACAAGGAAAACTACATGAGACCAGAAAAGCTTATTCTAACCAACTGGTTTGGTGGGTGGCATTCAGACTTTACTAAAACACAGCATGAAGCTTTTCAGTTCACACGCTTAGGCAGTATAACTTCTCACTTTTCACCAAGCTTGGCTGCAACAGGATGCTGAGGAAAGAGCTCTGTCCCAGAGCTCTGTAGGTAGGCCTCAATTCCCACAGGTACAAATTTCATTAAGAAACAGAAGTGATACCTTCAGATTCCTTAGGCTCACTACTGGACAGCAGACAGAGTAACCCAGCCAGGTAGCAGGACATACTGCTAACTGATTTCTGGGTCAACACCAATGACAACGTCATGTGAATCCCAGCAAAACACCTATGGCCCAATGATTAAGACGTTTCCCTGTGCCCAAAGTCAGGCCCGTTTGGGTGCTCTTGTCAATCTTAAACTGAATCTCTGAGAAACAACTTAAATGCCTCTTAAAAACCTGGATTGTAATAACTTACTTTGGTGACACTTTTAAAGCATGGATCACAAAATCAAATGCCTACAGAGGCAAGGTGCGTGATATAAGTAAGCAACATACAAGCAAGCATAGGAGAGGTAAAGGGGCTAGTGGCAAACTAAAAGGGGGTAGGTACTACTCAGCTCTGGCAAATTGTTGCCAGATCTTGATTTCTTTTGAGAATTAGCTGGCAACTGACTGTAATTTTAAAATAAAACAAACAAAAATCCACTATTTGTACCACTTGAACTCTGGTTAGTGAGCTAATCTGACACCTCCTAATGCAATAAAAAATGAGGCACACAGCCCCACCAATGAAGTACTCTTACCAAAAATGCTGAAAGTATCTAACCGTGTGTTTAACTCTCATTTACAGTTACATGGGGAGAGAGGAACAGGTTAAATGATACCACAAGGAAAGAGAGGCAAATCCAGAATGCGGAAATTCCATAGGACAACTGACCTGCTTCTTTAACAAGCTAGTGACATGAAGAAAATTTTTAAAAGGGAAGGCAGAACTGGTCTTGATTAAAAGAGACTTAGGAAAAAAACAATCAAACAATAATATATAGATCTTGATTTGAACAAACCAACTCTAAGAAGACATTTGTTAGATAACCTGGGAAATGAAGTTATAGATCAGATACTGAATGACGCCAAGGAAAGGCACGGCAATGGCCCTGTGGTACGTAAGAAAACGTTCATTACTTTTTTAAAAGCATGTAGGGGGCACTTCCCTGGTGGTCCAGTGGTTAAGACTCCATGCTCCCAAAGCAGGGGGCCCAGGTTCGATCCCTGGTCAGGGAACTAGATCCCGTATGCCGCAACTAAGAGCCCGTGTGCTGCAACTAAACATCCCGCGTGCCGCAACTAAGGATCCCGCATGCAGCAACTAAAAGATCCCACACGCAGCAACAAAGATCCTGCATACTGCAACTAAGACCCAGTGCAGCCAAATAAATAAATACATATATATATATTTTTTTTAATTAGAAAATAAAAGGCATGTAGAGAAGTGAAATATGTAGGGATGCAGTGATCTAGGGTTTGCTTTAAAATACTTCAGCAGGGGGTGAGGGGGAGAAGCTGAAACAAATGTGGAAAATGTGGGTGACAGGTAAGGGGGTTCATTACGCTATTTTCTTGTGTGTGTTTGAAATTTTTCATAATTAAATAAAACTCTTCAAATCAAATGAACAGTTTGCATTTAGACAGTGGGCTGTCAGTCTGTGAATCATCAAGCCTCATTGTTCACTTCAGTTAGAAAGCGAAAAATGCAAAATCAAACCTAATAGCTTAAAAGAACACCGTAACAAAAATATAAGTATGTCAGTAACAACTACCACCACTGTATGAGAAGTTATGATATGCCACTCATTGCTCTTTACATGCATTATCTCATTTAGTCTATCGTTATCACCACCTTACAAATGAGGAAACCAAAGCGCAGGCAGATTAAGGAACATGCCCAAAGTCTCACAGCTAATAACTGATAAAACCAGGACTTGAACTTAGGACTTCCCAAAACCCAAGCTGTTAACTCCTGCACTATCCTGCCTCTGACATACAGAATGCTGGACAAAATTAATGAAAGCTAACAAGCTTCCAAACCCTAAAGAGATATAATGGACTTGCAGGCAATCACTCATGGAAGGATCTCCCAACTCCCAAGCAAAGGTGAATAACAGTGTGTATGATATGCCACTAATAGACAATCATATATCTATCTTATATATACAATTTATATTACATATAAACACACACATACTATATTACCCCATTCAAAAATATTTCTTGGGCTTCCCTGGTGGCTCAGTGGTTGGGAGTCTGCCTGCCAATGCAGGGGACATGGGTTCAAGCCCTGGTCCAGGAGGATCCTGCATGCCACGGAGTAACTAAGCCCACACACCACAATTGCTGAGCCTGTGCTCTGAAGCCCGTGAGCCACAACTACTGAGTCCACGTGCCATAACTACTGAAGCCCATGCACCTAGAGCCTGTGCTCTGCAGCAAAGAAGCCACCGTGGTGAGAAGCCCGTGCACCGCAACGAGGAGTAGCCCCCGCTCGTGGCAACTAGAGCAGACCCGCGTGCGGTAACGGAGACCCAACGCAGCCAAAAATAAATAAATAAAATAAAATAAATAAACATTAAAAAAATACATTTCTTTAATTAAAATATTTAAAAAGGCAATCATTCCTCTACTAGATCTGTCAATCTCTATTCCCACCCTCCTAGAAACCAACCCTAAAATAACTGCCTAGAAATTTCTCCAACAAGAATCCAGCTTTCCAGGGCTTCCCTGGTGGCGCAGTGGTTGAGAGTCTGCCTGCCAATGCAGGGGACACGGGTTCGAGCCCTGGTCTGGGAAGATCCCACATGCCGCGGAGCAACTGGGCCCGTGAGCCACAACTACTGAGCCTGCGCGACTGGAGCCTGTGCTCCGCACAAGAGAGGCCACGATAGTGAGAGGCCCGCGCACCGCGATGAAGAGTGGCCCCCGCTTGCCGCAACTAGAGAAAGCCCTCGCACAGAAACGAAGACCCAACACAGCCATAAATAAATAAATAAATAAAAATTAAAAAAAAATAATCAATATAAAAAAGATCAGAAAAGAACTCAGAAATGTGTGTGCCTACGATTTCTGCCCCTTAAAAAAAAAAAAAAAAAAAAAAAAGAATCCAGCTTTCCAAACAAGGTCACAAACTTCCTATGCCCAGGGGACCTCACATTAATCCCTCATGCCCCCAATTTATTACTAGCTCAAGATGCTGCCTCATGAAATGGATCCCTTCAGACTCAATCTTTCAAAAACAATAATCAGGGGGCTTCCCTGGTGGCGCAGTGGTTAAGAATCCGCCTGCCAATGCAGGGGACACGGGTTCAAGCCCTGGTCCAGGAAGATCTCACATGCCACGGAGCAACTAGGCCCATGCGCCACAACTACTGAGCCTGTGCTCTGGAGCCCATGAGCCACAACTACTGAAGCTCGCGGGCCTAGAGCCCATGCTCCAGAACAAGAGAAGCCACCGCACTGAGAAGCCCGCACACTGCCACGAAGAGTAGCCCCCGCTCGCCGCAACTAGGGAAAGCCCGCACGCAGCAACGAAGACCCAACGCAGCCAAAAATAAAATAAATAAAATAAATTTATAAAAAAGAAAACAACAATAATCAGTCCTATTAGATGTCTAACCTTTCTTGAACTCACTCTTCCTTATTGTTGTGGCTTGAGAAGTTTCTCTTTATGCACAAGAGACAGGACATTATGGTGTCACTCTAACTGTGCTTTGATAAAGACCAAGATACAGATAACTGTGTTGACCGTAGATATTAGAATACCACTTTCCCAACCAGATTCTAGGTTAAAAATTAGGCATGGATTTTTCTCTTCTGATATCCCAGGATAATGGGCATTCGACATTTCCAATCTAAATGCTGTGCCCTATAAAAATATGCAGGAAGAGCATACCCTAAAATGTTTTATTTATTTATTTTGGCTGCACTGGGTCTTCACTGCAGCGTGCGGGCTCTTTAGTTGCAGCGCACGGGATCTAGAGCACGCGGGCTCAGTGGCTGTGGTGGACGGACTTAGTTGTGGCATCTCACTGGGATCTTAGTTTCCCGACCAGGGATCGAACCCAGGCCCCCTGCATTGAGAGCGTGGAGTCTTCACCACTGCACCACCAGGGAAGTCCCCTAAAATGTTAAAAGTGGCTATCTCTAGGTGATAGAACATATTTATCTGCATTTTCAAGCTTTTTACAATAAGCATGTGTTGACTTTGTGCATTTTTAAAAGCGATAAAAATATGAAAATGAAAAAGAGCTTTGCCCTTCTTGATTGAAGCCATTAGCAATTTCCTCCAACCACCAAGACACAAAGAGACACTAGTACCTTCTCCAGGTTCGAGCTCAGAATGCCTAAATCACCGTCTAAGAGAGCAGTCCTCAAATTTTAATCAGCAAACTGTGGGGCAAAAAATTCAGTCCACTTTCACCCTACCAAATTTAATGAATGGAAGAGTATTGTTTTTGTTGAATTAACAATGCAGATGTGACAAGTAAACAATGAGAAATTCCAGAAACAAAATGTTATTTCCAGAATCCAGAAGGATATTATACGGGACCAACCTACGGACCACCACACGCCCACACGTCCACAGCACCAAACAAGAAAGTGGTTCCTGCAGAAGGTTCAGTCTTTCCACCACTCCAACTTTCTCACATTATCCTCCAAACTTATCACAGATTTAGATACCCTGCAAAGCCTCTGCTGTGTCACACCACCTCTGTCTTTGCTCGGGCTGTTCCTCCTACTTGGAACACTCTCTTCTCACCCTCCCTAGTTAACGTTTCCAGGAAGCCTTCTGAATTCGCCCTCCCTTTGGCCACCACAACCCACGCCTCCACCAGGATTGGACCAAGTGCCCTTCTCTGTGCTTCCAAGGCACCCAAGACATACCTCCCTCACGACACTTACACGATACAGTTGGTCCTCATTATCTTTGGATTTTGTATTTATGAATTCACCTACTCGTTAAAACTTATTAGCAACCCCAAAATCAATACTCACGGTGCTTTCACAGTCATTTGTGAACATGTACAGAGCAGCAAAAAATCTGAGTCTCCACATAAGCACATTCCCAGCTGAGATCAAACAAGGTGATTTTTCTCACACCTTAAACTAGTGTCCTTTCTGTGGCCTACTTAGTGCCACATTCTCCACATTTTTGTGCACTGATTAAAATGGTCCCCAAGTGCAGTGCTAAAATGTTATCTAGTGTTCCTAAACATGAGAAGGCTGTCATGTGCCTTAAGGAGAAAATATGTGTGCTAGATAAGTTGCTTGGGCATGAGTTATAGTGCTGCTGGCCATGAGTTCAATGTTAATGAATCAACAATACATTAAATAAGGTGTCTTTAAATAGAAGCATACATAAAATAAGGTTATGTACTGATCAGCTGATGAAAATCTTGTAACCAGGGGCTCACAGGAACCTAACCCTGTATTTCCCTTAGGAGCAATGGTTCAGAACCTACTAATTCAGTGTCTATGGTGACTTTACAGAACATAACTACTGCAAACAACAATAAACTGTATACTGAAACATTCTCTTTATGTAGCCATTCCTTCCATTCACCCGGAGGTTGGTAAAGTAGGCCCACAGGCCAAAGCGAGCCTGCCACCGGTCTTTGTAAACAAAGTTTAACTGGAACACGGCCATGCTCACTCATTTACATTTTGTCTATGGCTACTTCAGCACCACAACAGCAAAGGTGAGTAATAACAGAGACCATATGGCTTGCAAAGTCTAAAATACTTACTATTTGGTCTTTCACAAAAAAAGGCTGCTGACCCATGCACTAGACTCTAAGCTCTTTTTTTTTCTTTTTTTAAATGTATTTATTTATTTATTCTTGGCTGCACTGGGTCTTCGTTGCTGCGCGCGGGCTTTTCTCTAGTTGTGGTGAGCGAGGGCTACTCTTCGTTGTGGTCTGCGGGCTTCTCATTGTGGTGGCTTCTCTCATTGCGGAGCACGGGCTCTAGGCACGCAGGCTCAGTAGTTGTGGCTCGCGGGCTCTAGAGCGCAGACTCAGTAGTTGTGGCACACAGGCTTAGTTGCTCCGTGGCATGTGGGATCTTTCCGGACCAGGGCTCGAACCCGTGTCCCTTGCATTGGCAGGCGGATTCTTAACCACTGCGCCACCAGGGAAGTCCCGACTCTAAGCTCTTCGAGGAAACGACAATGTTGTACTCGTCTTTACAATCTTAGCACAAAGCTGGCACAATAGGACAGGTAAACCAAACTTCGGTCTGATTAAGCACTGGACCCAGAATACAGCCTTCTGCTCTAAGAAGTCCGGGGTAACTGCATTACATCCCAGATCTGATTAAGTCTTGAAAAAAAGACACTATGCAAAGAAATAGAATAAATAATGGAATGTGACAGAAGGATGAGGAGCAAAAGGAAAAAGACCAAGGCAAACAATATCATTTGGTGGGTGAAATAATATGAGAGATTCAAATAAGGAAAGACCCAATAACAGGTATTAGTAGCTACTGAGGTCCAGTCTAGTCTGAACCCCAAAACATATTCAGAAGAGTCAAAGAGAAGGAAGGTTTCGCAAGAGCTTGGCCAAATATACAATGACATTTCATTTGTCTAAAGACATATTTTCTACGCATAGCACCACGCATGTTGTACATATAACAATCACAATGGGTTGAGGAAAATGCCGGAAATAGTAAACCAAATCATGCCACAATAGGAGAACTCACTGAAGTCTGAGAGACAAACATCTATCAACAGCTCATTCTTCCCCAGCAGATAGACACATGTTACACTGCATTCAAGATGTTGATAACAGAGCAATCAGGTCTGAGAAAATCCTCAGCAGTTCCATCAGAGACTCTCACCTTTCAGTATGAACATTATTTCTGAAGCCATTAATTTAATATCCTTAGATTAACTCACTCTCAGCAACAACTCATTTGCTAAGCAGTACCCTTTTCTGATTTCCAAAGGGAGCTAAGACATAGTGGAAGGCACATCCACTAAATAAAGAATGCTTGGAACCCTGGCGACACTGAATTTGAGTGGCCTAGCTGACAGAGAGAGAGTTTAAATGCGAGGCTCAATAGTTTCAGAGGATGCCACTTACAGCTGAGGCTGGCAGTCCCTCCCCAGGTTGCATGTTCAACCCAAACCACATCTCAAGGCTGAAAACCAGCAACCCACAAGCTAACCTCCTGCAGCCACTCAGAGAGAGAGAGCAAAAGCTCACGCTTGGCAGAGACAGGACAAACGAGTTTGGAGATTACTATCATTACTAACAACCACCTGAAGCCAAATTTTCTGTTTCTTTTTCATGGATCTGAATTTTAGCAGTTTGTGCTAGAAACTCTCCAGGAGTTGTCAAAGGAGCAACTCCTATCAAGGCTAATCACTCAAAAAGGACAAATGAAATGAACACGCAAGTAAAGCACAACACACATTTAAATTACACAGATAAATAAATGGCACACACCTTTATAATGAAACATCATGCAGCCACACTAAGAACATACTAAGAAAAGACACTCTTAGACAAGTGGAAACACAGTCAGTTCTGCTACAAGCTTGTTTTGAAAATGTGTATCTGTTCCATCATGATCAACATATTAGAGAACAATTTGAACCTAACACCAATTTTTCTTTTGTTCAGGAAAAACAACAGGTAAACAGAAAACTCCACCCAGCTGAACCGAGCTACACAGGAACACACAAAACACACACACACCCCCCCCCGCAAACATCCACCAGCTACTGCAGTTCACCATGTGAACTTACATTCTGAGCCATGCCTATCCCCATCTGGTGTTATACCTGCCGGGCCAATTTCAAATAACCCTCCTTCCATCACTTCACAATAATTCACAAGCAGCAATCCTTCCAAAGCCCACTTCTACGAGCAAACCTCATGTCTTTTTCAAGATAGTATCTACATACTTCTTAACCAATGAACACGTATAAAACTGTACAACTGCTTTATTAGGTTTATATCTTTTTTTTTAAAAATATGTCACTGAGGAAGTTTTTGAGTGTTGTGCTCCTAACCCCATTTTCCCCGTAAGCTCCGTAGTTTTTATTGTGCAATTGTGCATAGCACAGTGATTTTTAGGAATGCATGTGTTACCTTATAGGAGAACTGACTGCACGTCCAGTGGATAATTCAAAAAAGCAAACTGTGGGACTTCCCTGGTGGCACAGCAGTTAAGACTCCACACTCCCAATGCAGGGCACCCAGGTTCGATCCCTGGTCAGGGAACTAGATCCCACATGCATGCCGCAACTAAGAGTTCACATGCCACAACTAAGGAGCCCGAGTTCTGCAACTAAGGAGTCCGCAAGCCGCAACTAAAGGAGCCCGCCTGCCGCAACTAAGACCCAGTGCAACCAAATAAAGAAATAAATAATTTTTTTTAAAAAAGCAAACTGTATATCAGTATATATAGTATAATCTCATTTTTGTTAAAAAATATATTTCATGTGTCTGCAGGTATGTGTGTATACATACACACCTATAAATGTTTAGAAGAAGGTCTGGAAGAACCTACATCAAATAGTTAATAGTGGTGTCTCTGAAGGAAAGAACACAAGTGACTCTCATTTTAAACTTTATGTACATTTTTGTTTGATTTAGATACAGTGAATTGGTGTTACTTCTGCAATTAAAAAAATTCCCTTTAAAAAACAAATAAATCAAAAAATAAGAAGAAAAAAATTTTAAAAACAAACAAATAAATCTGTTCTAATAGTAGAAGTGTTGAAAAGAGTGATCATTACACAATCTGGTTATGCGATCCCCTGTTTAAAATCCTTAATATTAGATATCCAAACTCCTCAATATTTATGAAGAATCTGGCCCCTCCTATCTTCTCCAGCTTCATCCCTCACTTTTCCTCCCCTTCTTTATATGCTCAACTAAGATTTATTTAGAATCTTCTATATGCAGGCAATGGGGATAAGGCAATGAGCAACCAGATACAGACCCCACCCTCACAGAGGCTTGAATCTAGCAAGGGAGAAGCTTTAACCAACAAGAACAAAACTGCACCTAGTTTTTAAGTAACTATAAAATTACTTAATCAGAAATATGGCATTACAAAGGGGAAACAACCAGGCTCAGGGATCAGGAAAAGCTTCCCTGGAAAAGGGAAGTGGTATTTACACTGAGAGTTTAAGGAGAAGCAAAAACGGAGCTGATAAAGAGAGAAGAGCACTGCAGGCAAAGAGAATGTGCCATAGCCAAGGGCCAGAAAAGAACTTGGGCTCTTCAAGGAAGAAGCCAGTATAGCCACAGAACAAGAACAAAGGGGGGAAGAGGGGTACAGGATAAGGTCAGAAGCAGCAGAGACCAAATCTTGCAGGGCCCAGTAAACTACTTTAAGGATTTTGGACCTGATTCTAAAAGCAAAGGAAAACAACTGAAGACTTTCAAATAGG
The DNA here is from genome assembly GCF_028564815.1 of Eubalaena glacialis. NCBI lineage: Eukaryota > Metazoa > Chordata > Mammalia > Artiodactyla > Balaenidae > Eubalaena > Eubalaena glacialis. The sequence continues at coordinate 13,857,725 of NC_083734.1, read as the reverse complement.
GAAGTGACATGACGAGAAATGTGTATGTGAAAGCTCATTTGGGTTACTGTCCAAAAAGAAAGGCCTAAGGAGGACCAGGAATAAATGTGGAAAGGTCATTAAGAACTTCTTAATAGTGTATGGATTACTGAAATAATGAATGATAGCTTGTACTACGATAGTGGTAGCAGAAATAGAAAAAAGTAGATAGATTCAAATTATGTTTAGGAGTAGACCAAACAGCTCTTGATATTGACTGGATGTGGGGTACAGGAAAGGAAGGGGTAAAGGATGACTCTAGTCTCTAGCAAGAGCACCACTCACATCCTAGCCTCCAGCCATACTGAATGACTTGCAGCTCCCTAAGCCTTCAGCCCAAGAATGGAAATGCCCTTACATCATCCTTCAGCTACAAAGTGCCTCCTCATTCTAGCCTTACCTAACCATGCCCATTAGGTGCTTTAATTTATGCTCCATAGCCTCTCAGCCTTGCCTTTATCACAGCACTTAGCACACTGCATTATAATATATAATATAATCATATGTTTCTGTCTTCCCCACATGACTGAGTGCTCCCTAAGGTTAAAAATCATTTTTGGTTGTTTTAATCTCTGTATCCCCAAAGCCTAATTACTCAAACCTCTGTGAATAGATTCCCACTTCCCATCAACTGTATGTTCCTGTTGCAGGGAACAGAGAAAGCAAGCTGAGTTCCTGGGGCCTGCTGTATGAAAGAAAAGGATATGGGAAGATGGCTTGAGCCTGAGAAAGCAGGTAAAAAAGGCAGTGTGGTTTCCTAACTGGATAAACAGAGAGCTATGAAACTGCAGGCTTCCTCCTCAAGTGCTGGTAGTATAGAACTAAAAGCCCAAACCCAGAGATGTAAATTTAAAAGAAATTAAGGATGGTGTATGTACCCACGAATGATGTATAGGCTGAAAATATATAAACAGCTTCAACAATAGTTTAGAAAACAAATTACCACATTTTACTCTGCAAACATCTGTGATCATCTGAAATTTTTACGAAAAATATATTCGTATGTTATTTGTATAATTAAAAATAAAATAATAAAATGTAATGGATCCAATGTGTAGCTCAGAGAAGCTACACACTGAATAAAAACACATGCCATATGATCCAGCAATCCCACTCCTGGGCATATATCCAGACAAAACTCTAATTTGAAAAGATACACGCACCCCAATATTCACAGCAGCACTATTTACAATAGCCAAGACATTGTAGCAACCTAAAAGTCCATCGACAGATGAATGCATAAAGAAGATGTGGAAAGGGTGTGGTGAAAAGGGAACCCTCCTGCACTGTTGGTGGGAATGTAAATTGATACAACCACTATGGAAAACAGTATGGAGGTTCCTTAAAAAACTAAAAATAGAACTACCATATGACCCAGCAATCCCACTCCTGGGCATATACCCTGAGAAAACCATAATTCAAAAAGAGACATGTACCACAATGTTCACTGCAGCACTATTTACAATAGCCAGGACATGGAACCAACTTAAATGTCCATCGACAGATGAATGGATAAAGAAGATGTGGCACATATATACAATGGAATATTACTCTGCCATAAAAAGAAACAAAACTGAGTTATTTGTAGTGAAGTGGATGGACCCAGAGTCTGCCATACAGAGTGAAGTAAGTCAGAAAGAGAAAAACAAATACCATATTCTAAGGCATACATATGGAATCTAAAAAAAAAAAAATGGTACTGATGAACCTAGTTGCAGGGCAGGAATAAAGATTTAGACATAGAGAATGGACTTGAGGACACAGGGTGGGAGGGGGAAGCTGGGGCGAGTGAGAGTAGCATCAACATACATACACTATCGAATGTAAAACAGTTAGCGAGTGTGAAGCAGCAGCATAGTACAGGGAGATCGGCTCGGTGCTTTGTGACCACCTAGAGGGGTGGGATAGGGAGAGTGGGAGGGAGGGGATATGGGGACATGTGTATGCATATGGCTGATTCACTTTGGTGTACAACAGAAACTAACACATTATTGTGAAGCAATTATACTCCAATAAAGATCTATTAAAAAAAAATCACTTTCCTTTTCCAAAGAAAAAAAGATGTGATATATATATATATAGAAAATGGAATAGTACTCAGCCATAAAAAACAACAAAATAATGCCATTTGCAGCAACATGGATGGACCTAGAGATTATCATACTAAGTGAAGCAAGTCAAAAAGAGAAAGACAAATACCATATGATATCACTCATATGTGGAATCTAAAATATGACACAAATGAACTTATCTACAAAACAGAAACAGAATCACAGACGTAGAGAACAGACTTGCAGTTGCCAAGGGAGAAGGAGGGGTGAGGGAGGGATGGATTGGGAGTTTGGGATTAGAAGATGCAAATGGATATAGAATGGATAAATAACAAGGACCTACTGTATAGCAGAGGGAACTATATTCAATATCTTGTAAGAAACCATAATGGAAAAGAATATGAAAAAGAATATGTATATATATGTATAAATGAATCACTCTGCTGTATACCAGAAACTAACACAACATTGTATATCAACTATACTTCAATAAAATAAATTTTAAAAATGAAAAAGAATAAAAACACAAACTTACAAACACATCGCTTACAAAATAAATAAAACACCTAATGGAAGAGAGAAAGCTATAAAAGATTAATTATAACTTTTATTAGAGATACTTCCTAAGCTTGAGGCCAAGGCCAAAGAAAGCCATAAAATGCTTTCTCAAATTGTCATTGTTGCTTTCATTTTAAAGACACACAGTGGAGCTAATCAATAGAACAATTTATCTCTTATTCAAATAGGCTTCCAGTTTGGGGTGGTAATATTCAAACTAGAAGAGGCAGTAGTGAGGGATTCTACCATAGCAGCAACCCCTCTGAAGCACCTTGATGTACTGGGGCCCCATGCACACCATGACATATAGGAAGTTGGGAGTTTCATTTATAAGCAATGACTGCTTTCCAAGTCATCCAGAAAACAGCTAAAGACTAAAGATATAGGAAGATAAATGGAAATTTTAAATTAAACCCCAAAGGACAAGTCCTCCTATCCCACCACCTTTGACTCATTCTTAGACAACCATGCCTTCAACTTCAAAGAGGAAATAGAAATTATCAAAAGGCCCTCCCTCATCTTCCTCCTATAATACAAACTTACCTGCATTCCCAATTATCTGTTCCTCCCTGCCCTCAAGCACAAGAAAGAGGGGTTCTCTTACCTTCTTTCAGGCTAATCCCCTCATTTGTGCTCTGGATCCTACTTCTTTCTCATCAACTGCAAGGACTTCTCCCTGCCATCTATCTCCTTTCTTTCTTAGACCTCGAACCTATTTATCATTATGTTCCTTCCTTGAGTAGCTGAAGCAACTCTCTCATGACTTCAGTACCATCTATAACAGGATGCCTTCAAGTATCTTCATCTCTGGCCTAGATCTCTCTCCTCAGCTTCAGATATCTGCTAGCCTCTAAATATCTCCACGTCAATGTCCTATAGAAATTCCAACATGTCCAAAACTAAACTCATCATCTTTCTCCTAAAACCAAGACCATCATTCACCCAGTTTCCAAGTGAGAAACCTAAGTGTTACTTTCGATTCCCTCTTCTCCCTCAGCTCCCCATGTCCAATCAAGTCCTTTGGATTTTACCTCATTAATATACTTCTGTTCACTTCTCCCCATCTGCAAAGCCATTTCCTGGTTCAGGTCCTTCTCACATCTCACTTGGATTACCGTAGCACGCTCCTACTCTTCTTATTTCTGTCTTACCCTTCTCCAAATTTTCCACAAAGCAGCCAGAGTCATATTTCTAAAGTGCACATCTGACATTTCCCTATTTAAAGCACTCAATAGCTCCCTACTACCTTCAGGATAAAGGTCAAATTACTTATTACATGACCCTTCAAGGCCTGGTCCCAGATTACCCCACCACCCACTCCTCTATAAATTTTACTCTCAAGGCACAATGAACCCGCCATTTGCAGTTTTCCAACTACTGTGTCCTCTCCCTAGCTTCAAAAATCCCACACAGAATCCTAAAGCATCATATTGATGACTATAAACCCAAAGCAGCAAAAAACTGTCATCCTATACAAATCCTAAATTAATCTTCACTTAGAAAAATTACTTTTACTAAATTCTACAGTGCCACATAGTGGTGAGAGAGGGAAGCGAATAGCAAAGGTAAAGGAAGTGTAGGTGGAGGACACAGATGAGAACATCAAGGAGCCTGAAGTGATGTGCCTTCCCTGAGATGAATGGGGAATGTCTGTGCAGTGCTCCATGGCTGCATGTACCAGAGCACTCACGCTTACTCAGCTAGTCTTGCTCATAACATCACCCTCAGGAACTTACATCACTGGGGCTCAGGCTGCCCAGCCCATTCTCCTGCTCAGAATCCTTCCCAGACTCAGTGCCCTGGGAGGACCGGGGATGGGATGGATGAATCCAGATCTCCAGGCGAGTGGTGTCATCTCCAACATGCCGGAAGGTGGATTTCTTTCCTTTCCGCCATTGGCCAGGGCTCAGTTCCAATTCCTCATGTTGCTTCTTTTCCATCTGTTCTGCCTGTACGACATACGAACATATAAGCTCAGACTGTCCTGGGATTCAGCCAATCAAGAGAAGTGCTCATCTCACCTGAGTTTGTTGCCCAAGAACTGTAAAAAGTAAAGACTTTGCCATAGTTCCACAGTAGCAGAGTATCATCTGTTTTGTCTCATAAAAGTTATTAATTCTGTAAACCAGATGCTGTGGGCCCTGGAGAGCTCTCCTAAAGATAAGTTTGGTTCTGCATAGAGACTGACTGACTCCCATCAGCAAGCCCGAGGGGACCCCTTCAGGACATTATCAGTCGTTTCCTTAAGGACACAGAGACACTAAGAGAAACACATTCTTCTAGGAAGGAATGATTCTGCCTGCATCCCCACTCACCTTCCTTTTGGTCTCTTCAAACAAGCTCATGAGACTCTCCTTGGCAGTCAGGATAGGGTTGCTGGCAGCTAGACTGCGCATATAGTAATAGACGGCATCAAGCTTCCTCCTCTGCAGAAAAAGGTCAGAGACACTGAGTCAACCAGTTCTCTTCTGGACTCCAGCCTGAGTCAGCAGACCCAGGAAACCCTACCATCCCTCCCAACCTGTGCTCCAAGCTGTGAGGAGTTCCAACATGAAAATGAGACAACTATCCACGGGAGAAGCCATGGCGAATACATCAGAGCTCTCTTCTTGCCCAGTACTATGTCTTACATGTAGAGGTTCTCTTAAAGCCACATGCTCAGAAGCAGGAGAAACGAATAAAGAGCCTCACAAAATATGAAACCAATTATGTTTTCTTTTTAGAGAAAGAAAATGTTCAGCATGTACTAATTATTGTTTTTAAAACATTATAAATAACAATGGCAATATCACTGATTAAGCATAGCTAAGTGTGAGGTAAATGATCAGCACTTCATAGATATTATATTATTTCCAAACCTAAGGAAACTGCCCCACAGGGATTACTATTCCCATTTTAATGATGAAGAGATAGGGGCCCAGGAAGATTATTACATAACTTGCCCAACAAGGTCTCAAAGCCAAATCCCAGATAAGCTAGTATTTGAACCTAGGTCTGCCTGGCTCCTAAGTTTATGTTTTCACTACAACATACTGACTCCACGAAGAAAAGGAAACAAACTATTATCCAATGCATGCAGCAAATAAATACTTCAAGTCCATTTTAAAACCAATTAATAAGTAAAAGAAAGGGAGAGGGTCAGAAAGAAGGAAAAACACTGAAATAAAGGGGGAAAGAATATCAAAAAGCCTTTCTATCTTTCTATCATATACATCGTTACCTTTTCTGTCTTAAAATGCACCTAGACTACTACCTCCCTCTCTCCCCAGCACCTACTCACTCTTTAAAAGTCCCATCTTGCATTCATCTAGCATGGTTAAAGGTGTACATTCTAAGCTCAACTGCCTGAGTCTGAATTTGGTCCTGCCATTTATTAGGTATAACCCTAAGAAAGTCAACCTAGAAAGGTTTCCTTATTTGTAAAATGAAGATATTCACCAACATATATGGCTCCTGAAAAGATTAAAATTCATATAATATATACAGTTTAACAGAACATCTGGTACCCAGTTTCAGTCAGTTAAGTGGGAGCTATCTTTAATGTTATTCCAATTACGCCACTCATTTGATTTTACAGTATTTTACCAGTTCTACAATGATTTTTTTCATATTTTAACATCTCTGAAATCAAGATACAACTCAATCACTATCTACCATCATGTCTTATTTTAATTCACATTCTTCTTTCTTAGTGGTATAGGAAATGATGTATCTAACAATCAATTGCATCAAATTGCATCAAGTCTAATTTGTATCATTGTCTGTCTATACACCTCACTTGTCTTCTCAACAATGTTTTCTTTCAGGACAGAAACCATATCAAATATTTACCACTCACAGCACCTAGCAAAGCACTGTGCACAGCATGTTCTCAGTAAATACTTGAGGTCCACTGAATGAAAGGTTACAGAAAAGCTGAGAAAGTGATCTTAAAAGACAACTGGGGGGACTTTTCTGGTGGTCCAGTGGCTAAGACTCTGCGTTTCCCATGCAAGGGGCACGGGTTCAATCCCTGGTCAGAGAACTAAGATCCCACATGCCGCTTGACGTGGCCAAAAAAACAGACAACTGGGTTAACACAGAGACAGAAAAAGAGGGACAGAGGAAAAGAACTTGAAAAGAGTACTAACTTAGGTAAGAGGTCCATGAAAGAAACACATACCAATTTAATTAGTGTAGCAACAGACCACTGAGGGAAGACACAAGATTAACACTCAAGGGACTTCCCTGGTGGTCCAGCAGTTAAGACTCGCACTCCCAATGCAGGGGGCCTGGGTTCGATGCCTGGTCAGGGAACTAGATCCCACATGCCACAACTAAGATCCCACATGCCGCAACTAAGACCCAGCACAGCCAAATAAATACATATTAAAAAAAAAAAAAAAAAAAAAAGATTAACACTCAAAAATCAGTTGTATTTCTATACATTAGTAATGCACAATCTGAAAAATTAGGAAAATAATTCCATTCATAATAGCATCAAAAATAATAACATACCTTTATATGTTAGGAATATTTATATCTTAGGAATAAATTAAACCTAGGAAATGCAAAACTTACACACTGAAAACGATCACACATTTCTGAAAGAAATTAGAGAAGACCTAAATAAATGGAAAACATCCTGTGTTTGTGCAGAAGACAATACTGTAAAGATGTAAATACTCCCCAAAGCAATCCACAGATTCAATGCAATCCTTATCAAAATCACAATGACTGTTTTGGCAGAAATGAAAAAGCCGATCCTAAAATCCATATGGAATTCCAAGGAACCCCAGATAGCCAAAACAATCTTGAAAAAGAAAAACAAAGTTGGAAGACTCACATACCCAATCTCAAAACTTACCACAAAGCTACAGTAATTAAAACAACGTAGTACTGGCACAAAGGTGGACATATGGGTCAATGGGAGAGAATCGAGAGTCCAGAAGTAAACCTATCATACATCAACTGACTTTCGACAAGGGTGCCAAGACTATTTAATGGGGAAAGAACAGTCTCTTCAACAAATGGTGCTAGGAGAATTGGATGTCCACATGCAAAAGAATGAATTGGACCCTTACTTCACACCATATACAAAAATTAACCAAAAATGGATCAAAGACTTAAATATAAGAACTAAAACTATAAAAAATGTATCCCTGTATTTTCTTCTAAATAAATAAATAATAAATCTTAACTTTTAATTTGGTTAAGAGTTTCTTAGCTATGACATCAAAGCACAAGCAACAAAAGAAGAAATAGATGAACTGGACTTCATCAAAATTAAAAACTTTTGCGGGGACTTCCCTGGTGGCGCAGTGGTTAAGACTCCAAGCTCCTAATGCAGGGGACCCAAGTTTGATCCCTGGTCAGGGAACTAGATGCCACATGTCGCAACTAAGAGTTCACATGCCACAACTAAGGAGCCCGCCTGCCACAACTAAGGAGCCCACCTGCCGCAACTAAGACCCAGCACAACCAAATAAATAAATCTTAAAAAAAAAAACTTTTGTGCATCAAAGGGCACTATCAAGAGGGTGAAAAGACAACCCATAAAATGGGAGAAAATATTTGTAAATCACATATCTGATAAACGTCAGAATATATAAAGAACTCCTACATCTCAACAACATAAAAGACAACCCAATTTAAAAATATGCAAAGGATCTGAATAGACATTTCTCCAAAGAAGATATGCAGATGGCCAACAAGAACATAAAAAAATCCGTACTCATTAGAGAAATGCAAGTCAAAACCACAATGCCATACAACTTTGAAGCAGTTAGGCTGGCTACTATTTAAACACACACACACACACACACACACGAACAGAAAATAGTGCGTGTTAGCAAGGATGTGGAGAAACTGGAACCCTTGTGCACTACTGGTGGGAATGTAAAATGGTGCAGCTGCCAATATGGTGGTTCTTCCAAAAATTGAAAATACAATTACCACATGACCCAGCAATTCCACTTCTGAGTATATATTCAGAAGAATTGAAAGCAGAGTCATGAAGAGGTATTTGCACACTCATATTCATAGTAGTATTATTCACAATGGCCAAAAGGTGGAAGTGTCCATCGAGAGATGAACAGATAAACAAAATGTGGTATATACATACAATTGAATATTATTTGGCCTTAAGGAGGAAATTGACATGAGCTGTAACATAGATGAACCTTAAGGATATAATGCTAAGTGAAATAAGCCAGTCACAAAAAGACAAATACTTTTAGATTCCATTTATATTAGGTAACTAGAGTAGACAAATTCACAGAGGTGGAAAGGTGAAGAAGGGTGGTTGCCAATGACCAGAGGGAGGGAAAAATAGGGAGTTGTTGTTTTAATGGGTAGAGAGTTTGAGTTTTGCAAGATGAATAGAGTTCTGGAGAGTGATTGCACAACAATGTGAATGTACTCAACACTGCTAAACAGTACACTTAAAAATGGGTAAGATGGGAATTCCCTGGTGGTGCAGTGGTTAAGAATCCGCCTGCCAATGCAGGGGACACGGGTTCGAGCCCTGGTCCGGGAAGATCCCACATGTTGTGGAGCAACTAAGCCCGTGCGCCACAACTACTGGGCCTGCGCTCTAGAGCCCGCAAGCCACAACTACTGAGCCCGAGTGCCACAACTACTGAAGCCCGCGTGCCTAGAGCCCATGCTCTGCAACAAGAGAAGCCACTGCAATGAGAAGCCCGCGCACCGCAACGAAGAGTAGCCCTGCTCTCCACAACTAGAGAAAGCCCGCATGCAGCAACGAAGATACAACGCAGCCAAAAATAAATAAATTAATTAATTAATTAATTTAATTTAATTTTTAAAAAATGGGTAAAGGACTTGAATAGACATTTTTCCAAACATCCAAATAAGCATATGAAAAGATGTTCAATATCATTAGTCATTAGGGAAATGCAAATCAAAACCACAATGACATATCACTTCACACTCACTAGATCTGTAAATGTCAACAAACTGATTCTAAAGTTTATATGGAAAGGCAGAACATCCAGGATAGCCTACACAATATTGAAGGAAAAGAAAAAAGTTGGAAGACTGACACTACCCGACTTCAAGACTTGCTATAAGGCTACCGTAATTAAGACAGTGCGGTACTGGCCAAAGAACAGACAAATAGATCAATGGAACAGAACAGAGAGCCCAGAAATAGACCCTCACAAATACAGTCAGTCGAGCTTTGACAAAGGAGCAAAGACAATTCAATGGAGAAAGGATAGTCTTTTCAACAAATGGTGTTGAAAACAACTGGACATCCACATGCAAAACAATGAATCTATACACAGACCTTACACCTGTCACAAAAATTAACTCAAAATGTACCGTAGACTTAAATGTAAAATGCAAAACTCTACAACTCCTAGAAGATAACACAGGAGAAAATCTAGGTAACCTGGGTTTAGTCATGCCTTCTTAGATACAACACCAAAAGCAAAATCCATGAAAGAAAAAGTTGGCAAAGTTAGATATCATTAACCTTAAAAACTTCTGCTCTGTGAAAAACACTAACAAAATGAAAAGAAAGCCACAGACTGAGAGAAAATATTTGTAAAACACATGTCTGATAAAGGACTGGTATCCAAAACATAAAATGACTCTTAAAACTCAACAATAAGAAAACAAACAACCCAATTTAAAAATGGGCAAAAGATCTAAACAGACACATCACCAAAAATACACAGATGGGAAATTAGCATATGAAAAGATGTTCTACATTGTATGTCATTAGGGAATTGCAAGTTAAAACGAAGTTTAACACAAATAGGATTTTGCACACCTATTAGAATGAGGAAAATCCAGAACACTGACAATACCAAATGCTGACAAGGATGCACAGCAATAGGAACTCTCATCCACTGCTGGTAGGGATGCAAAATGGTACAGCCACTATGGAAGACAGTTTGACAGTTTCTTCCAAAACTATATATACTCTAACCACACAACCCAGCAATCACACTCCTAAGTATCTACCCAAATGAGATGAAAGCTTATGTCCACACAAAAACATGCACACGAACGTTTATAGCACTTTTATTAATAACAGTCAAAACTTGAAAACAACCAAGATGTCCTTCAATAGGGGAATAGATAAACTGTGGTACATCCATACAATGGACTATTACTCAACAATAAAAAGAAAAGAGCTATCAAGCCACAAAAATAACCCTAAATGCTAAGTGAAAGAAGCCAATATGAAAAGACTACATACTGTATGGTTCCAACTATATGACATTCTGGAAAAGACAACACTATAGAAACAGTAAAAACATCAGTGATTGCCAAAGGTTTGGGGGAGGGAAGAAGGATAAAGAGGTGGAGGGTGGAGCACAGGATATTTTTAGAGCAGTGAAAATACTCTGCATGATAATATAATGGTGGATACATGTTATTATACATTTGTTCAAACTCAGAGTGTGCAACAGTAAAAGTGAACCTTAGTGTAAGCTATGGACTTTAGTAATATAATAACATATCTATACCGGCTCATCAACTGTACACAAATGTACTACACTAATGCAAGATGTTCATAATGGGGAAAACTGAGAGCTGAGGAAGTGTATGGGAACTCTCTGCACTTTCTGCTCAATTTTCTGTAAACCTAAAACTGACCAAAAAAAGAAAAAAAATATTAAAGAAGAAAAAAAAAGTCCTCAAGTGGGGAGGAGGGAACCCACAATGAGGTATCACTTCATACCCACTAGGTTGGTCATAATCAAAAAAATGAAAAGTAACAAATGTTAGCATGAACATGAAGAAACTAGAACTCTCCTACACTGCTGGTGGAAATGTAAAATGGTGCAGCCACTATTGAAAACAGTTTGGCAGCTTCTCAGAAAGTTAAACATAGAATTACCATATGACCCAGCAATTCCATTCCTAGGTACAGACCATAACTAAGGGTTAATTTTGTTACATGAATTTTACGACAATTTTCATTAAAAGCCATTGAGGAGAAAATTTTTTTTAATTATATTTTCTAGTTAACAAGAAAAAAAGCAATTCATTAGATGATTACAAAGAAGAAAAACTGGGAAAGGAGACAAGAAATGAGAGAGAAGGGAAAACAGAAGGTGGATAAGAATAAAGGGGAGAGAAAAATAAAGCCACAAAGAGGGGTGAAAAAAAAATCTCAATGCATATCACAAAGAGAATAGGACAGAGGTAAAAAGCAGAGAGACAGAGAGATTCAATAGATTCTGCAGGAAGTGTATCTGTAAACCACATTACTTAATCAACAATTTCAATCCATAATTAAGTATTAGGAATATTTTTGAATCTTTGTAGAATAAAAATATCAATTCAAACACTGTTTATTTGGGCAATGAATTTTACAGCATTAAGAAAACTCTCCCTGCTAATGAGCACAGTTAGCTGCTTCTTAAACCTTTGGTACTTACCAGTGGCCCCTCCCCCTCCCCCTTGAAGTCAGCTTCCTCACTAGGGGCTCTGTCAGCTCCCAAGGCTCACCTTTAGAGGCACATTTAGAGGAGTTTGGTAAGATCTAAAGAGGTACAATTTGGCACTTACTGTGCTTCTGCTAAGGAGACTCCTTAGGTGAAAAGCTAAGATGAATAAGGGGATGATCTGAGGAAAGGAAGGAAGGATGTACTTCGGGCTAGTTGAGGACTTTAAAGGGGAGAGATAAAGGGAGCCTTATTTTCCTTCTAGAAATGAGTAACCTAGTTCAACCTAGGGAAGGGAAACAATACAAGATTCAGAGCAGAAACCTTGGTCAAAAACAAAGAGCGATGTTTGGCTGGAGAATAAGCATTCCCCTAGGAACTTAAGTGCAGTAAAAGTGGATTCAACTGAAGTGAGGGATCCCTGACAACTTACCTCTGAAAGTAACAGTAACAAAAGGAGTTTGAGGATGGGAGGCAGAAGGGGATATGCTTTGGGTTATAGTGTTCAGATGAAATCTAGCTCCAGGAGCTGATGCTATCAAAATCCATATTTCTAACATACTGCCTGCAAAATACTTCCCCATCCAAGATTTCTTACCGTATACACTGCCAGCAGAGCCAACTGGTTATAGGGGCGCCCATTCTTGGGAGCAATGTGCTGGGCTTTCAGGTACCAGCTGTAATAGAGAAACAGTAAAAAAAAAAAAAAAAAAAAAAAAAAGTTCTCTATCAATACTTTCCCAATTCATCACCTGATAGCCCTTACTACTTAAGCTGTAACCTTGGAGTGGTAAAGCACGAGGCCAATAGGGTCACCTGTAGGACATATATATAGGAGGCAGCTCAGGTGGCCCATTGCTCTTAATAGGGCTTGGATTAAAGCCACACAGGGAAGAGGAATAATGAACAAGAGGCAACAGTACCTGCGTGCTTTCCCGTAGTTTGCCGTGTCATTGGCTTGCTCCCGATACCTGGCAATATCTCCTTGGCAAATCATACATCGCTGGGCACTGATCAAGGCATATTTTACCTTCAGGAAAAACGATCAGTTAGTAGCATATACCCAAGAAACTCTAACTTCAACCCCAAAGGACAGGGATGGGGTCAAAATAACAGAGCAGCCTTAATAATAAGGCACCAGTAGTCCTCAACAAAGCAAAAAGTTTTCAGTCTAACCTTGACTAGAAAAAAAAGCCAACAATGTGATGCTAAATTTACTGAGAAAGTGCAAAAGGGAGAGGAGGTCATTCTTATTTCGAGTCCCAGTCAAGTGGAAGAAAACATTCTGACTCTCTTTGTAGTAGCTGTGTGATCTCAACTAAGTCTTTGGGACTCAGTTTCTTCAACGGAATATAAAAATACCTATTTCATAGGGAAACTGTAGGGAATAAGTGTAAAAATACAAATTATAAAGTGACATACAGGGAATTCCCTGGAGGTCCAGTGGTTAGAACTTGATGCTTTCACTGCTGTGGGCCTGGGTTTGATCCCTGGTTGGGGAACTAAGACCCCACAAGCCACGCAGTGCGGCCAAAAAAAAAAAAAGTGATATACAAATATTAAAATAATTGTTTACTCTGTTCTTTTCCTGCCATCATCTTTCTCTCCTCAAACCGTTAATACCACTGTAGTGTGTTACTGCATTGCATCCCCTTTGCAAGACAATAATAATTCCCTAAAACAATGTTACCCTTTAGCAAACACCTACAATATGCCAGGACTGAGTAATACTACATATGTTTCCTCACTGATGCGCTTGGCATCTGTCACTCAATGAGAAAACAAAAGAGTAAACCCTTAACAATCCCAAGACACGTACCCAACCAAAAAAACCTTCCTAAGGAACATCACTTCATAAGATACAATACCACTCCACCCACAGACAAGAAATTACCATGTCACTGAATAAAGAAGTAGATACTGACCCCACAGGAAGGCTCATTTACTAGCTAAGTGAGTAGCTACTGCACATCAGCCTCCTAACACATAACTCAAAAGTATGCCTCAGCAAAGTTATACATCACTACATGTCATACACCTTCAGAGTTCTGACTACTCCACACATTCTCTCTATGAATGAACACCAAGAATCCTTGGTATTTAACCGGTAAAGCACCAAGGAAACTGCTATGTTTCCACTCTACAGCCACTTTGCTACCTCAACGGGGGGAAGAAAAAAAAACAAATTCGGCCAAAGGCTCTCCACTATCCTCAGAATAAAGTACTAGATGGTCCAGCCTCTGCTCACGTCTCCAGCACAACTTCCCCTCTCACTCTCTGTGCCTCAGACTAGGCTTTTCTCAGTTCCCCATCACATGGTGCTTTTCCCACTGCAGGACCTTCACATGTACCGTTCCTATTGCCGAGAATACACCTTTCACCTGGCCAAGGTCTCCTGTCTTCAGCCTCAGCTTAACTGTGACTTCCTCAGGCCTCTATGATCCTCCAACCCCCTTCACACCACACTCCCCAACATCCTCTACGGAAGTCAATGCATCTGCAATTACCAATGCAACACCTGTACTCATCCCTAATCAAACTCTAAACTCTGAGAGCTGGGAACATGGCTTTCTCGTTCCACACTGAATTAGGTGTGCCTAGAATGGCACCTGGCGTGGAGGAGGGACTCAACAGATACTTGCTGACTAGTAATAGAACCTGTGTATGGCAATTCATCAGAAGGAGCAGAAAGGCAAGAGGAAGCCTCTGCTCCATAAATCACACTCCTTTCTCTAATGAATCAACCTCTTCCTCTCCCCTGGCCCTTTCCTCTCAACATATAATTACGCTAAAGTCTCTCCAAGCTTAGAAACAAACTTCTCTTGACACTATGTCTTTTGACTACTATCTTCCCTTCTTGCCTTCACAGCCTTCTTAAAAGAACAGTCTAAGTTACCCTCTCATTATATCTGCTGCCCCACTTCTCACTCACTACAATCTGGTTTCCATCCTCTCCAACTAATATAACTCGTGATAAGATCATCCAATCCAATGGACAGTTTTTAGTAATCTTAACATTTGAGGATTTTACAGCACTTGACAATTTTACCCACCACCACCTTAAAAATCTCACCCCCTGCTCTCTGGCTAGCTTTCCTAGCTTCCCAACTTCTGCTTCAACTATCACCTACACATTGATGACTTCTGAATCTCTATCACCAGCCCAGCTCTTTCTCCTGAGCTCCAGACAGACCATAACATTCACTTGTTCATTTTCAAGCTCCTCCACCTAAGCTGATCCAAAACTAAACTAATCTCTTCCTTCTCAGCCTCTCTCCTAGGGCACAAAATGGGAGATGATCTGGTCTCCTCATGCCTCCAATCTCA
The DNA here is from genome assembly GCF_028564815.1 of Eubalaena glacialis. Lineage (NCBI taxonomy): Eukaryota > Metazoa > Chordata > Mammalia > Artiodactyla > Balaenidae > Eubalaena > Eubalaena glacialis. The sequence continues at coordinate 13,842,367 of NC_083734.1, read as the reverse complement.
TCATTCACACCTAACCAGCCAGCAATTCAATTCTACTCCCTTATATCTTTCCAATCTGTCTCCTCTTCTCCACCTCCACTACCTCTACCTCAGTTCAGGCCCACACCTGACCCTCCTACTTCCACTCTTGCCCAAACTCATCCATTTGCCAGAGTGACTGGTTCCAAGAACAAATCTATGCTATCCATTTGTTGAAAATCAATCAATAGCTCCTCACTGCTTTCAGGAAAAAATCCAAACTCTTCAGCGTGGCATGTAAGAGATTATGATCCATCCCTTCCTACTTCATCAGCTTTACCTCCTCCAACAGCCCAATCCACATTACAGACAACAGCATGCTGACTTCTTACACCTTCCCAACAAGGTATGAGTCTCTCACTGTGCCCTGTATCGAAACTGCCCCTTCCACTCCTAGTCATGTTTCAAACTCAACTTGACAGTCTCTAAGAAACCTTCCTTGACCCCCACCAGTCTAAAGCAGATTCAATTCCTTCCATGCCCCTTCAACACTCTATATATGCCACTGCCGTAGTACTCATGACGTTACGTTACAGTTGTTGTAACTGTACAGTGGTCTGTTCCCCCACAGGGCTGTATCTTTCATTCTTGTATACTCAACACCTAGCATAGTGCCTAGCACATAACTAACACCAGATAAATGCTTACTAAGTGAGTGAATAAATTTAAGATAAAGAAGCTGGCTTACTGTCTTTCGTAATGGCTTGCTGCGAATGGCAAGACCGTCCATGTAGTCCTCCAGTTTGAACTTGTAAGTAACCTGCAGCTTCTGAAGCAAACTATCAAAGAAGTCACTACCCTATAAAGAGAAAAAATAAGGATCAGCCGAATCAGCCTGTTCTGATCTAATCTACCCAGAAACTGGGGCAAGTGACCCTTTCACAGTTTTGCTAATGCTCAGCCATCTGATGTAAAAGGAGGCATATACAGTATTTAGTGGCCACCAACTAAGCACAAGACAAACTGATAGCATAAGCCTTTCCGTGGTTTTAAAGATATGAAAACACACACACACACACACACACACACACACACACACACACACACTCCAGCTAAGACATTCAGAAAGCTTCCAAACTCAAAACTAACTCCAATTGTAAGTTATGGTGTCAAGGAAGTAACAGACGTAGGGTAGGCCTAAACCCAAGAAAAGAGCATACAGTTTGTTGTCAATGTTCTGTTATAAAACATAGTATTTTGGGTGGTAAAAAACCCATCACAACTAAAGGATGTTGAAGTCTTTATCCTGAGAACATAAAGATGATGGTTTACCTCATCCAAGAGCTCCAAAAGTCTGTTCCGAATCTGTTCTGGGTTCTCAACATTCGGATCCTTGAGAAGCTGCCTGAACTTCTCAATCACCTGATAGAAAGCATTCTTCCACAGGATCTGATCCACATTCTGATTATCAGAGAACTCAATATCTAATAGAATACAGCGCTCATACAGCTGCAGCAGTTCAGCTCTGGAATAAAATACATGCAACTTCTAGCTCCAAATACACCACAGGAAAGGCTAGACCCAAGATCTGAGGTTCCTACAAATCAAACACCTTCCTTGGCAGGAAATCCAAAATGCCACCAGGTATAGTACTCACTCTAGTTTCCATTCTGCATAGCAGAATGTCATTCTAAAGACAGTTATGTCTAGGAAAGTAGTTCTTCCCCATATGCCTCCACCTAAATTTAACAGCCAAAGTAAAATCTTCACCACAAGTTACATGTTGTTCATTTCTTGGCACTTTAGAAAGTCTTTCCTTTTCCATATCCAGATTCCATGTTCTCTTAAAGATTTTTTTCTTCTTAAAAAAAAAGTGGGAAACATTAATCATTTCTAGGACTAGAAACAAAATTTTCTGTTCCTTTCTTTTTCCAACTCCCCTTCCCTTACAAAACTCAATGTGAAAGGGAGATAACACCCAGCAGCTTACCTAAAACGTTTCTATCTTCCTCAGCCATGGGGGCCTGCACACCTCCAGCTTATCCCCATTCCCCTCTAGCCAGGATGGAACCCACCGTACCTGAGCTGAGCCATCTTCTCCAGGCCCTCAGGACTGATGCGGTCCCTGGAGAGCAGGTTGCTGAGCTGCAGTTCTTGGTTGTCAGCCACCCGGAGAAGCCGATGTAGTTCCTGTTGCTGCATGCTCCTCATGTGTTGCTCCATCTCCTCAGGACTCATGGTGCTGGCAGGGAGGGGGCTACAGACATACTGTCCTGATGGAGTTGGGTAGCCTGGGTAGTAAGGCGCTGGGTACACACCATTTGTAGGGCCCACCGGGTACTGCAGAGGGCTATAGCCTGTGTAAGGATACTGGGAGGCGGGGCCTGGTGTCCGGGGGTAATAATAAGGGTTGTCTGAGTTTTGAAACTTATAGTAAGATGCTTGGGCCTGGCGTGAGTCACCCCAAGAGGTAGGGCTGACTTCATCATCAGTGTCCAAGAAATGTAGCTGCGGTGTCTGGCTCTTTAGAGCAGGTTTCTGATCAGGATTGTTTGGGTCCCACAATCGTCGAGTGGTGCCTCCTCGGCCCCAACTCCGAGATCCCTTACTACCAGATCCAAATAAAAGCCGAGGTCCCAAAGGCGTAGACTCTGGAGAACCGGCTGAATTGACAGACAGGGTGGTATGGGCAGGCAGAATCAGAATGCCACGGCCACGACCCCGAAGTTCTTGTCTCAGGTTTTTGGACTCCTGCTTCTCAGAGCCTTTGCCCCCACTGCTCGAGCCTTTGTCTGACTTTAACTTATCCGAATCCTCCCTGGCTGACCTCACCATGGGGGAATCTTTGTTCATGGTTTCTGCATCGAAAGTAACGCGAAGAGTGCCTCGATTTTCTTTACCATTGCTTTTCTGCTCTCCCTCCCCACAGCCAGACCAGCTTCTTTCTAAATGTTTCTTCCTTTCTGAGCTCCTCCGTGGCCCATCAGACTCATCAATTCTGTCCTCATCCAAGGAGTCAGTTGAGGACATAGATACTTGTTTCTTCAGTCGTGGCCTCTCCTTGGTCCGATCCTGGCGGCGGCGGCGACTTCCATTATCAGTCAGGCCAGTCCCCTCAGCACTGTTGTTGCTACCCGCTGAGCTGGTACTGCAAGTGCGGTAGCGGTTCCTTCGTTTGTCTGAGCGGGAGTAGCGCTTCGCAGAACCTGGCTTCCCCTGAGCTGGGTCATCATTCACCTTCTTCACGCCCTCCCCTTTTTCAACCCTCTTTCCTTTTTCCCCCTTTGCAGCCCTTATTCTGTCACCACTTAGGCTCTTTTCTGCCTCCTCTTTGTCTGGCTTGTTCACAACCTCCTCTTTCACATTTCCCCTACACGCATCTTCCTCTACTCTCAGTTGTTCTACCTGGTTGAGGATTTCTTCCTCATCCACCCTGCTGGTCGATTCTTTGGTAACAGTCTGCAAACGCCTTCCAGGCTGATAGATCTGCATGTCAGGTTTCTTTGTTCTCTTGATAATTCTTAGACTTCGATCCTCCTGCCCAACAGTCCTAGGAAAAGACTCCTGTGCCCGAGTATTTTCTGGGTCTACAGGACCATTTTGCTGTGGGCTGTCTTTGCAGACATCTTTAATGAGCTGTGTACCACTTCCAACAGCAGAAGAATCTCTGTCATTAACAATTACATCCTTAAATTCGTGACTCCCAGAGGGTTCCTTGATTTTAGGTCTGTTCCTTAGTCGGGAAAGACCAGGCTTATAGATTTCCAGATCTGGGCGCCTGTTATCTTTGCGCTGCCTGGGCTCCTTCATGTTTTCTGTGATGTTGGAGAGAGTGTTGGGGAGGAAGAGGTAGAAGAACAAAGGGGAGGGAAAGGAAAAGGAATTGTCATTAAAAGTCAAGCAAGAGGGGGCTTCCCTGGTGGCGCAGTGGTTGAGAATCTGCCTGCCAATGCAGGGGACACGGGTTCGAGCCCTGGTCTGGGAAGATCCCACATGCCGCGGAGCAGCTGGGCCCGTGAGCCACAATTACTGAGCCTGCGTGTCTGGAGCCTGTGCTCCGCAACAAGAGAGGCCGCGATAGTGAGAGGCCCACGCATCGCGATGAAGAGTGGCCCCCGCTTGCCACAACTAGAAAAAGCCCTCGCACAGAAACAAAGACCCGACACAGCCATAAATAAATAGATAAATTTTTTTAAAAAAAGATACACACAATTGTATCCCAATAAAACTTTAAAAAAAAAAAAAAAAGTCAAGCAAGAGGGACTTCCCTGGTGGTCCTGTGGTTAGGTATCCACCTGCCAGTGCAGGGGACACGGGTTCAATCCCTGGTCAGGGAACTAAGATTCCACGTGCTCTGGGGCAACTAGGCCCGCACGCCACAACTAATGAGCCTGCGTGCCACAACTAGAGAGAAGCCCGCGCGCACTGCAACAAAGAGCCCACACGCTGCAACAAAAGACCCCACATGCCACAACTAAGACCCGATGCAGCCAAAAAATAAACATTAAAAAAAAAAAAAGTCAAGCAAGAATTACACATTGAAATGTTAATACTGGTAGACAAGGAAGGAAATTTCTGCAGAAACAGAAATTCTACTAGGTTTACAATATTTGTTCAGCAATTGGCAAAACTAAGAACTTAACTGTGTTGGAGCTACCTACACCTGAGTTGGGGAAACAAGGAATAAAACCTACATTCTCTTGTTACCCAAAGCATATTCGGATCCACAAGACCCCAAACTACCTAATCATTGATAGAATAAAAGACCTTTAACCAGTTCTGCATTGGACTGTTCTCTGCTATAGAGCCCTCAGCTCCATCTTGGTCTCTTCTTCTGCCTCTAACATTTTTCCAGTGTGGCTGAGTCCTTTTAACATACTAATGGGTCAGGGGTGGGGGGGAGGGCAGAGAAAAAGAGGGGCATGCATAACAATCCACAGTTCTGGACATCTCTGGAGAAAAAATTTGCAACTCCAGTCACTGAACTTGGCCAGGACAATCCTCTTCTTTAGGATTTCAACTACCCAATCACATACCTCCTGTTGAAGCAAACAGGAAGCAGTTCCTTTCACATTCTTCAACTCCACTCATGCTCACCAACTCTCTAACAGCAGCCAGCAGGGTCCTTCCAAGGAAATACTGCTCAGACAGTCATCACTGGAATACTGAGACTAACTGCTACTATGATGACGTTATATAAGGAAAAAGTTCCATAAAGGAGCTTTCCCTGGAGGATGATGGAAGTATTGCGACATGCTCTCAAAATACCAACGACTGGGGCACTCAAGAATAAGAGAACAGGACTTTAGAAACCACTCTCCAGGCTCCAGGAACTTACAGAATGACAGATAAGCAAGCATCAATTTTTTTATCTGTTACGTTTATCTGTTAAGGGGTGAGTCTACTGTAAATACCACTAAACTGTTCAGTGGGGAAGAAACAGGAATTAGTGACATTACAGAGTATACTCAAAATGGAATGTTATAGAAAATCCTACTACTGTTCTATAAACACAAATGCAAACAAGCTCATAACAGGGATCACATGCTCCAGCATTTACACCCATGGGTGTAACGAAATTGGAAAAAAAACAAAACCACAAAATCCTGAAGTTTAAGATACTGCTTCAGTATTTTCTGAAGTCTAAAAGACTGCTTCATCCACTACGAACAAAGGTAAAGCAGTTAACTCCAGAAGAGCTCATCCTCAGCAGCCTGTGTAAATTGGGGGGTGGGGTGGGAAGAGCCACTACCACTTTCCAGAGAGGAGGGAGAAAACAACCTGAATAATCCAATGCACATGACCCACGAAAACCAACTTCACAGACTTCTGCCACAAGCCTGCAGGAGTATAACTACCATTCTACACGACTCCACTGCCTAACCAAAGAGAGGTGAGACACTAGAATCTTCCTTGGTGCTTTCCTGGTGTGGCTGGAGACTTTAACTTGCAAGTTGAACACTCTCCCTGATAAAAACTGCTCCCACACATGCCAAAGCCAAACCAGAGTAGAGTAAGCTCTCTGAGGTCCTGGATCCCTCCGGTGGCGCAGCCTTCAGAAGCCTGCCTTGGGGGGGAAAAGTTCAGCAAGGAAGTCCCAAGCTGTTGAACCTTTCTCCTCGATGTTCCCAGCTCCTTCCAACGCTAAAGAAACGACGGGGCAGGCCTGCGGATGACTCCTCGGGGAACCATTCACCCCGGGGGCCTCCACCAGACCCCGGAGCCCACTCCTTGCCGCGTCCCCTGATGGCTGGGAATCCTGTGAGAGGGCTAGGGCAATGGGCAACAGTCACCTTCGCCGTGAGAAAGGGGGCGGAGGCAGGAACTTGGGCTGGGCTCTCCCGGAGGGGCCGGAGCTGGCAGAGCCCGACCCCACACCGGCTCTCTGGCTGGTAGAACGGGGAGGGACCGCCCTCGGCCCCCGCCCCCAGTGTTGGGGGAAGGGGCGGGGGCTCTGGAGCGCCGCGAACTGAGCGGGGAGGAGGCAGAGGAGGAGAGGGAGGCGGGGCGGGCAGGCCCGGCCCAGGAGCTGGGCGGCGCGACTCACCTCTGCTCCCGGCCTGCGGAGCCAGAGTGGCCAGGATCCCTCGCAGCTCCGACGCGGAGATCCGGACACGCTCCAACCCCTCCGCCATCTTCGCGGCTGCTGCTACAGCTGCAGCTACTCCGCCAGCGCCGCGCGCAGCCAGGAAACCACGACGGACGGGCGGCGCGCGCGCTCACCCACCTCCCACCCTTTTCCCCGCCCCCTCCCGCTCCCCTCCCCAAACGACGGTGGCCGCACTGGGAGGAAAAGCGCCGAACGCACGTTCGGTCGGGAAGAGGCGGGCCGCGAGCCTGGGCGGGGGCAGGCGGGCGCCGCGCATGCGCAAAGGTGTGGCCGGGAAGGTGCGCTGAAGCTGGAGTTGGAGGCGCGGCGCCTGGGAGGTGAGGTGAGGTCTGACCCGGCCGAGCCAGGCCAGGCAAGGCGGGCGTTCGCTGCGGTGGCTGCTCTTGCTGCCGTGGTGGCCTTCGAGGACACCAGTACCAGCCTGGGGCTCGGGTTGACGGGGGCCTTCACCGTCCGGCCGTTTCCCGTCATCTTAGGCCAGGGTCTCCCGCCACAGGCCCGGACTAGTGCCCCAGCCTTTTACTCTGCGACCTTCAAGATCTTGTAGGATAGTTAGTATTATGCCCCTTTTATTTATTTATTTTTTCTTTTTTTAAGATGAGGAAACTGAATCCCACAGAACCGTAGCAAATTGCCCAGGGTGACACAATCGATAATTACCAGAGACTCAAAAGTCTTTTCCTTTATGGCAATCTACGTCCCAAACTTCGTGACTTTTTTTTTTTTTTAAATACAGTATAGATGGCTCTTGCTGAGGGAAGGGGTTGTGTGGAAATAAGTCAGGAGGTGTTATGAGTCGATTTGGGAATTTCTGTACCACTGTGGATTCTGGGAAAAATTACTTGACTTTCCTGAATCTCAGGTTGATTTTTTTTTTTTTTTTCATCTTTAAAATGTAACTGGATCTGAATACTGGTACTTTACCTGTTTGTTCATGAGCCCCGTGTTCAGAACTGTGGTGGAACTCCCTCCTCTTGCAAGGCCGCTTCCCTCCACCTCTTGCTCCTTCCCAGTCCCGCACAACCTATTGGACCTCTACACCATCAAAGAATAGTTACCGATTATTCCTTAGACTGGGCCTAAAAGATTTAAACAATCTCTGACAACTCATTCAATTCATATTAGGTGGCAGACGCTTCGCCTCCACGAAGTTCTCAACAGATGGAGAAAGTCAATAGATAACAAAAGAAGGGGAGTGATTGGAGTGGTCAGAGCAAATGGCAATCTTTAAAACAGATATGAAAGAAATAGGAAAAAAATGTTTAAAACTAATTTGTTTTCATAGTGAAATTGACGAGGACATGGCAACAGTTTTTTTTTTCAATGGAAAAATAATCTGAAGAAAACTTTCTTAGGAAAAACACCATTGCCAAATTAATACAGCAGTATCAATGAGCTGCAGATGAGATATGCCAAAAGTTAAACCAGCTCAAAAAATTTTATGAGAACTCAGAGGGAAAATATAATAGATAGAAACTATTGAGAGGTAAAGGTACGAGATATGGAGAATGGATCCGGAAAACTAATAATCAAATATGAGTCCAGAAGGTGATAACAGAACTGCCTGAGGAGGAGCAATAATCAAATATATAATAGAAGAAAATTTACTAAGTTGATGGAAAATTTGGATTTAAGACTTAAATTCAACCCTCAGATTTAAAGGGTTCACGAAATACCAGGTGGAAATAAGTGAAAAGACAACCATATTTAGACCTGTATCACAATGAAAGCTGAGTTTAAAGAATAAAAATATGTGCTGATATATTCAAGATACATTGTTAATTTTTTAAGCCAATTGCAGAACAAGATATAGAGTATGGTTCTGTCTGAGTGCAGCAAAACCATTTATTGCATATGTAAATTTCTATATAAATACATCAAAAAAGATGTGGAAGAATACATACCAAACTTTTTTAAATGGTTATCTTGGGAATTCCCTGACAGTCCAGTGGTTAGGACTCCAAGCTCTCACTGCCGAGGACCCGGGTTCGATCCCTGGTTAGGGAACTAAGATCCCACAAGCTGCACAGCACGCCCAAATAAATAAATAAATAAGTAAAAATGAAAGTTAATAAGCTACGTATTCAACAAGGGTAGAAAAAGAAAATAAAAATAGAAGGAAGAAATAAAGATAAAATCAGAAATAATAAAGGAAAAAGAACAGCACTTGATAAATTGAAGCACTCATTCTTCAAAAATAGACATTAAAATAGACACATTTCTGGCAAAAAATTTTGAAAATTCAAAAGACTTCCTACCAAATGCTTCATAGGTAATGCAAACTTAGCTCATCAAATCTCTGATTTTCCCCTAAAATATTTGTTTCTTTGCCAGCCTTATATCTCAGTAAATTATACCACCATCTAAGTCGAAACCCAGGAGTTATCCTTGACACCTCCCTCGCCCTCAGTCCCCACATTCAATCCAATATCAGGATATGTCTCTTTTATATCTGTAGTGGTGACGTATGGAGTTCATCACCTCAACATTTTCCCCTTCCTTTTCTCTTGAAAACTGTCCCTTACTCTCACTCAGAAGTACTTTCTCTTTTCCTTTTTCTATTTCCTTTTTTCCTTTCTTTCCTCTTTTACTCCCTTCATTTGCTTCTATTTTTCCCTCAGGTGCAGAGATTTGAGGCAGTCCTGCTGTTCAGTTCACATTATCATCAACAAGGCCTTTCTCATTTTATCTTTTTTTCCTTCATTCCAATTCCCAGTCATGTTCCTTCCCTCTTCCTTCAGTAGCCACTCTAATGTGTTTGATACATGTCCTTGGATATACATGTATCTGAATAATATATAGTATTGTTTTGTATATGTATGTGTTTTAAATGTATATATTTGATATTATGTTATAGAAATCATTGTTTCTGTTTCATGTTTCTGTAAATACTTCTATTGCATAGTATTGTCTTAAATGACCTCACACCCTTGGCCACTGGTCTTGGGCCTGGATGGGCCAATCAGAGTCCCTACCCAGAATTTTTTTAACTGAAACTAAGAAAAAAAAGAAAATCCCTCTCCAGTTTGGAAGCCGTAAAATGTAAAACACAGGAGCTGTCAGCAGCTATGTGTCCTGCCATGTGGAACCAGCTGGTCTGCAGTGAAAAGAATGAAGCCGACATGCAGAAAGCAGCAGAGGTGAGAAACAATGAGAAAGTCCTGGAAAATCTCAAAGTCCCTAGTTCCAGTTGTTCCTGATGTGCCATGTTCCTGCCCTTCCCATGGTTCAACTCTTCCTTGGATTCCATGAGCCAGTAAATTCTCATCACCTCCCTCTTGTGCCTAAGCCAGTTCAAATTGGGGTTTTATCACTCGTAACCAAGAGGTCTAACTAATTATAATCTCCAAAATGTATGTGCGTGTGTGTTTTTTAATTGCAGTAAAATACACGTAACATGAAATATACCATCATGACCATTTTTAAGTGTACAGTTCAGTAGTGTTAAGTACATTCACATTGTTGTACAACCAATCTCCAAAACTCTTTTCATCTTGCAAAACTGAAACTATACCCATTGAACAACAACTTCCCATTGCCCCCTCCTCCCCACAGCCTCTTACAATCACCGTTCTACTTTCTATGGATTTGACTACTCTAGGTACCTCACATAAGTGTAACCACATGGTATTCGTCTTTTTGTGACTGGCTTATTTCAATTGTCAGAATATCCCCAGGATTCATCCATGTTATAGCACATGTCAGAATTTCCTTTTTTAAGGCTAAATAATATTTCATTGTATGTATATATCACATTTTGTTTATCCATTTATCTGTCGCTGGATACGTGGGTTGCTTCCACCTTTTGGCTATTACGAATAATGCTGCTATGAACATAGGTGTACAAATATGTCTTTGAGACCCTCATTGAATTCTTTTGGGTATATAATCAGAAGTGGAATTGCTGGATCATATGGTAATACTGTTTAATTTTTTGAGGAACTACCATACTGTTTTCCACAGCAACTGCACCATTTTACATTTCTACCAACAGTGCACAAGGACTCCGGTTTTTCTACATCCTGCCAACACCTGTTATTTTCCGAGTTTGGGGTTTTTTTAAATAGTAGCCATCCTAATAGGCATAAGGTGGTATCTCATTGTGGTTTTGATTTGCATTTCTCTAATGATTAGTGATGTTGAGCATCCTTTCATGTGCTTGTTGGCCCTTTGTATATCTTTTTTGGAGAAATGTCTATTCAAGTCCTTCGCCCATTTTTCGATGGGTTTGTTTTTCCAAAATGTATCTTGAATGATTATTTTTTTCTACCTCCACTTTCACCATACAAGCCCCCCTGTTGTTTTTCGTGTGGACAACTGTAATACTTCATAACTGGATACCTTGATTCCACTCTTATCTCTTTCCTTTTCATTCATTGCAATGTAGCAAGTGATTTTCTGTAAATATGGATTCTAACATGTCACTTACCTGCTCAGAATTCTCCAATGGCATTTTAAAAAAAATTTTTATTGGAGTATAGTTGATTTACAATGTTGTGTTAGTTTCCACTGTACAGCAAAGTGAACTCTTTTTTAGATTCTTTCCCATATAGGTCATTACAGAGTATTGAGTAGCATTCTCTGCTATACAGTAGGTCCTTATTAGTTATCTATTTTATATATAATGGTGTGTATATGTCAGTCCCAATCTCCCAATTTATCCCTCCCCACCCCCTCCCCTGGTAACCACAAGTCCAATGGCATTTTATTGCTCTTAAAAAAAAATCCATGGACTTCCCTGGTAGTCCATTGGTTAAGATTCCACGCTTCCACTGCCGGGGGCGTGGGTTCAATCCCTGGTCTGCGAAGTTCTGCATGCCGTGAGGTGCGGCCAAAAAAATATTCCATGAGTCATGGTCCCTTATGATCTAGACTCTGCCAACTTCACTCTCCTTATCTCTTATCACATTTCCCATTGATCACATTTTCAGATACACTGACCTTTTAATTCCTGGAAAATGCCAATCTCTTTCCCTCCTTAAAGCCTTCACATAATATTATTATTCCCTCTACCTGAAACACTTTCCCCACTACTCTGCCCATTCATCTTTTAGGTCATAATTTAATTTTACTTCTCAAGAAAAAAAAAACTAATTATTCACAAAATAATAAAAATTCACTTCTACATAGAGGGTCTTCATTGACCTCCTTCACTGATCTAAATAAGGCCTCCCACTATAGTATCCTATCATAATACACTTCCCTAAGTTAACACATCAATGTTTGTAAATACATATTTAATTGGATTATTTGTTAGACACCTCTCCAATACATTGTAATCTTTATGAGAGGAGGAACAAGTCTACTTTGCTAATACTATATCCCCAGATCAAACAGTATCTGACACAGAAGGTGCTCAAATTTGTTGAATGAATGAATACCACAGATATGAAAAATACTTAGAAATATTAATATGTACAGCTTTATACTAATAAATTTAAATTAAGTGATTTTACAAAAAAAGATTACTGAAATTAATTCAGGAGGAGATGGCAAATCCATATAAACCAGTAACTATGAAGTCATTGAAAAAGTTACGAGAGGTACATTTTTAAGATAAAGACAAATTATCTTTATTTGCAGATAGCATGATTGTTTAGAGAATAAACTGTAAAACTATTAGATCTAACAAGATAATCTGGTAAAGTATCCTATTACATGATAAATATACAAAAATTATTAGCTTTCGTATACATCATCAGTAAGCAGTTTAAAAATCTAATTTTAAAAATGCCTTATCTCAAAAGCAACAAAAATATACTTAGGCATAAATTTAATCAGATCTATACAGGGCATAAATACATTATGATAAGTTTACTAAGAAACCTAAAACAAAAAGACTTTACTAAATTAAAAGACACCCATGTTAATGGATGGGGAGACTCAATATTTTTAAATGTCAATCATGCCCCCAATTCATTTGTAGATTGTACAGTGGAATTTCTGCAACCTTGGTAAAGGATTTCTGAAATTCATTTGGAAGAATTGGTGTGTGAGAAAAGCCAATAAATTTTAGAAAGAGAAATCAGGGAAGAACGTATTAATACAATGAACAACTGGGAAAGGAATTGGCAGTCTGATCAATGGAACAAAATACTAAATCCAGAAAAGCCCCAAGCATTAATAGATATTTAATTTTTTATAAATGTATTTCAAAGGAAAGGATGATTCAGTCAGTAAATGGTATGTTAAAGATTCACAAAAGAATTAGTGGCCAGTAAGTATACAGAAAAAATGTTCAGGGACTTCCCTGGTGGCACAGTGGTTAAGAATCCGCCTGCCAATGCAGGGGACACGGGTTTGATCCCTGGTCCGGGAAGATCCCACATGCCGCGGAGCAGCTAAGCCCGTGTGTTGCAACGACTGAGCCTATGCTCTAAAGCCCGTGAGCCACAACTACTGAAGCCCACATGCCTAGAGCCTGTGCTCCGCAACAAGAGAAGCCACCGCAATGAGAAGCTCGGGCACCGCAACGAAGGGTAGCCCCTGCTCGCTGCCAACTAGAGAAAGTCCAAGTGCAGCAACGAAGATCCAACGCAGCCATAAATAAATAAATAAATTTATATATAAACAAAAAAGAATGGATAAACAACAAGGTCCTACAGCACAGAGAACTATGCTAAATATCCTGTGATAAACCATGATGGAAAAGAATATGAAAAAGAAGGTATGTATATGTATAACCGAATCGCTTTGCTGTACAGCAGAAATTAACACAACATTGTAAATCAACCTAACTTCAATAAAAAAAAAAAAAGTTCAGTCACTAGTAATTAAAGAAATGTAAACTACTAGACATACTTCATTAAATTGACAGATAAGAATGATACAGTAAGGGTGAAGGAAAATAGTCATTCCTTAGAAAGTGCTGTTGGAGTATAAATTGATATAATCTATAACTCCTCTGGAGATCAGTTTGGCAGTGGTATCAAAAGCCTTAGAAGTGTGTATGCCTTTTAATGTAAAATACCACTGGTGGAATCTACTCAAAGCATGTATAGAGATAAACAGAGAGCTTGCAACAAGGCTGTTCATTACATCATTATTTATCATAGCCAAAAAAAACAAAAAAGGAAATCTAAATGTTCAACAACAGAGTTATCTAAAACTATGGTATTTTTGTAAAAAGAAGTACTAGTAAGTCATTTCACTAGAAATCACATAGTGATTTCCCTGGCAGTCCAATGGTTAAGACTTCGCCTTCCAATGCAGGGGATGCGGGTTCAATCCCTGGTCAGGGAGCTAAGATACCACATGCCTCGCGGCCAAAAAAAACAAAACAAAACACAGAAGCAATATTATAACAAATTCAATAAAGACTTTAAAAAATGTTCCACATCAAATAAAATAAAAATAAAAAGTCACATAAATATATCTATTGATAGCAAAGATTCATAGATATATTGTCTGAAAAAAGCAAGTTAACAAACCTGTCAAAAAAGTTTTGTCTGCATATGTATGTGGGCCTGGAAAGAGGGACAACAGAGCTTCAGTAGCCAATTGTCTTTGGAGAGGAAAGCAGATTAAATTGTTTTTCTATTGAACATACATTACCTTTGTTAATAAGGAAAAATAAAGAGAAACTTCATGTTTAAACACTACAGTAAAAATAGTAAAAAGTGGAAGCATAATACAGTTACTGAAAATTATAATTATGAAAACTTTGAAGAATGAGCCAAATGGAAAAGGAGTAAAAATGTTATTTATGGTTTGATTTTAACTGTCATATATGTATATTGAAAAAACAGAAGGAAACATAGTGAACATAATTTATTAAGATGGTAGGATTGTAGGCAATTTTTCCCCTTGGTAAATTGTGAAATATTTTTTTTAAATAAAAATGTGTAGCAGATTTTGAACCCAGTTTATTCAAGCTTCACAATCATGAAAATGTAGAGACCAGTGGCAGTGCCAAGAGATGGATGGTAGGGGTGAGGGCTGAGCTTTAAGCCTTCCATAATCATCACCAGTTATCTCCTATGAGGTTTCAACAGAGCAAACTTATACACCAAGAAACTCAGCTTCAAGAGAAGTTCCCTTATGCAGAGATTCTGGACCCCAGTAATGGAGACAGTCCCCACATTAACACCACAGGCCCTGAGTCTATTTTCCTATGTTATGCATTTTCTTTTTTTTTTTTCTTAAGATTTTTGTTTGGTTGTTTTTTGGGTTTTTTTGTTTGTTTGTTTTAGTTTAAGTTTCACAGCAAAATTGATGGGAACAGAAATTTGCCATATACTCCCGGCCCCCACACATGTATAGCCTCCCCCATTATCAGCATCCCCCACCAGAGTGGTATATTTGTTACAGCTGAACCTACATTGACATGCCATTAGCACCAAAGTCCATAGTTTACATTATGGTTCACTCTTGGTGGTGTACATTCCATAGGTCTGTGTTATGCATTTTCAAAATCTTCATTAAACACATTGTCTAGGCTTGCTTTGACCCCTCTCTTATTCCTGGGTTTCAGAACCATGTGTGATCAGTACTGCATCTCCTTTGCTGATGTTGAAAAAGCACATATCAACATTCGAGATTTTATCCACCTCACACCAGTGCTAACAAGCTCCATTTTGAATCAAGTAACAGGGCGCAATCTTTTCTTCAAATGTGAACTCTTCCAGAAAACTGGATCTTTTAAGGTAACAATCCCTTTTGATAGTGTATCATGTTTCTTTTCAAGCCACATTGATTCTCTTGACCACCCAGTGAGGTAGGTACAATTAATATCTTTTTACAGCTAAAGAAAGGGTTGTAGAAATTTTCCTTTGCTCAAGTCCTGGTTACTTAGCAGCATGGCATTGACAAGAGCCACTTTTACACAATCTCAAAATTCCGTATAATTAAGGTGATCACATATAATTTACTATCCAAACTAGGACATGTTTGTGAATGAAAAGGGGGAACTTGTAACGATTAAACCGAGACCACAGTCATCAACCTGGACACGTGTGATCACCCTGTATATAGCCAAGTTGAAGCATTCACTTTGTCAACTTACTATTTGTTTATACCTTACTATGAATATAAACGATCTAACCCTAGCTCAACCCTCATATAACAGGACCTTTTTCTACAAAATACATCAGTGCCTCTCCTATGCATACAGATAGATTTCTGTGCTGATTTGTTACCAGAATTTTCTGACCGTTAGTTGAACTTTAAGATCCATTCAGGTAAAAATCTGAAAAGCTGCATTTTGCACTGTGCCTAACAGGTATTGTTAGTACCCATTAAGTGGTAGCTTTAGGATTTCAGGAATTTACCTTTTTCCATACCCATTAACTGAGAACTTTTATTTTAAACAAACAAAAACGTCTCCATTCTCTTTTGCCCTTTGCTTCTGCCATGGTTTATTTTTCATTCATCACGCATCAAGCACTTATTTTCACTAACTATACTAGGTGTATGTACACTAGGCCTTGCACCGTATCCATACTTGCAGGGGAAGACAAAATAGGTTGATGACAAGTGTCTTAAAAGAGATACAAACAAGGGCCATGGAAACAAATGAAGTACCTAATTTTGCCTGGGAGAACAAGGAGGTTGAACCAGGTGTTGTTTGATCCAAGTTTTATAGGATGAGTACTTTTAGCCAGATCAGGGAGTGGGGGGAAAGAACTACAGGTAGAGGCATCAGCATGCCAAAAGGTACAGAGTTGTGAGCTAACCTGGTAGGATGGAAACTAGAGGCAATTTAGGATGGCTACAACGGTAGAGGTAGATATGTTTAGAAAGGCTGCAGCTTGTAAGGGATTTGTACTTTTCTTACAAAATAGGCAATCAATGAAAAAGGTAACGTTTGTTTTTTAAAAGCTCACTTTCCTAATCTAGTGGAACTATTAGATGAGAATAATCCTTGAGGCAGGATCAGCTGAGATTTGGTGCTACCAAGTTGAGAAATGAGGCCTCACCAAGGTAGTGGCCAAGATGAACATGAGATATTTAGGAGATAGACTCAGTAAGATTTAGTCATGGAGTGGATGTGCAGTATTGGAAGAGAAAAATGTAAAAAAGCTCCTTGGTTTTTTGAAAAGAATTTTTAACCAAATATATTAATTCACCATTCCTCTTTTCCAGATTCGTGGTGCCCTTAATGCAATCAGAGGCTTGATTTCTGCCACTTCAGAAGAGAAGCCCAAAGCTGTTGTTACTCACAGCAGTGGAAACCATGGCCAGGCTCTCTCCTATGCTGCCAAATTGCAAGGTACTTGATTAATTTCGCAGGGTACTGGGTAGGCTCATCAGAGACGACTGGAAAAGTAGCCTTAACTTTCAGTGAGGTTGGTGATAGCTGTGGGAATAAATTTCCAAGTCCCTGATTACAAGCAAACTGAACATAAATTTCTATCCTAAATTCTGATTTGTACTAACTAAACATGCTTCTCCCTCCCAGGGATTCCTGCTTATATTGTAGTGCCCGAAACAGCTCCCAACTGTAAAAAATTGGCGATACAAGGCTATGGAGCCTCTATAGTATACAGTGAACAGAGTGACGAGGTAAGGAAGAGAGCAATGTTCAGTACCACCTTAACAGCTTTCATAGTAAAATGAAACTTCTCTTCCTACCTTACTGGCTGCAGCTTCTGTCTCCTTTGTTGTTTCTCTAGGTGTTGGCACGCACGACCTTTTCTCTACCTACACTCACTCAGATGATCTCATTAGTCTCATAGTTTAAAATATCACCTACACTCTAACTCCAGCCCTGAACTTTGCTCTTAACCAGGACTTGTACATTCCCACTTGGGTGCCTTAATAGGCATCTCAACCTTACTGTCTAAAACCAAACTCCTCATCTTAATACTGTTCCACCTCCAGTCTTCCCCATCTCAGTAAATGGCAACTTTTATCCTTCATTATCCTCAAAACATGGAGTCACCTTTGAAAGCTCTGATACCCCACATCCAAATCTTAGTCCTACTTTCAAAACATTTCCATAATCCAACTACTTTTTTTTTTTTAATTAATTAATTTTTGGCTGCGTTGGGTCTTTGTTGCTGCGCACGGGCTTTCTCTAGTTGCGGCGAGCGGGGGCTACTCTTCGTTGCGGTGCGCAGGCTTCTCATTGTGGTGGCTTCTCTTGTTGCGGAGCACGGGCTCTAGGCGCGCGGGCTTCAGTAGTTGTGGCTCGCAGGCTCCAGAGAGCAGTCTTAGTAGTTGTGGTGCACTGGCTTAGTTGCTCTGTGGCATGTGGGATCTTCCCGGACCAGGGCTGGAACCCGTGTCCCCTGCATTGGCAGGCGGATTCTTAACCACTGCGCCACCAGAGAAGCCCAATCCAACTACTTCTAACAGCCTCTACCATCACCACCCTGATTCAAACCAATGTCAGTCCTCACCTAGATTCAGTAGCCTCCTAATTGGTCTCTGCTTCCACCCTTGCCCCACGAGTCTTATTTCCAAAAGAGCAACCAGAGCTATCCATTTAGTAAGTCAGAATTTGTCTGTCAGCCCAAAATCCTCCAGTGGTTTCCCATCTCATACACAGTGGAAACCAAAGTTCTTGCAATCATCTATGGCCCAGATGAACTGGCTCATTACTATTTTTCTGACTTCATCTCCCACTATTACTCTCCTCCAAACACTCCACACCAACCACACTTAGTTTCTCAGAGAGCCGAGCACTCCTCTCTGTAGTCTTTGTACTTGCTGTTACTCTTTCCCTGGAATATTCTGGAGATACACAGGACTTGTTCAAATCTATTAAAATGTCACTTTACCAGTGGCCCTTCCCGAGCACCCTATATAAAATAAATTCATTTTTCTCCAAAGCATTTAGACATACCATATATTTACTTATATCCCACCCCTCCTCACCATATTAGAACATAACTCCACTGAGTGCAGGGACTGTTTTGTTCAGTTATATCCCCAGTGCCAAAACAAATTCTGAAAAAAGTAGATGGCAAATAAAGTGTTAAATGACTGAATCTAACTTGTTGGGAACTCTATTAAATACAAATAAAGTAAGCTAAATTAATGTACTCTTTCAGTCCAGAGAAAATGTTACAAAAAGAATTGTGGAAGAAACAAAAGGCATCATGGTACATCCCAACCAGGAGCCTGCAGTGATAGCTGGGCAAGGGACAATTGCCATGGAAGTCCTAAACCAGGTAAAAGCTTAGTTAGTTCTTGTTTAGCTACTTACTGGTAATGCTGTTTGGCCGTAGAACCAATTATTTTATATGTACATATAAAACTGGTTATTAATAGACCTATTTATACTTTATATTCTTTTCACTACAGGTTCCCTTGGTAGATGCACTGGTGGTACCTGTAGGAGGAGGAGGAATGGTTGCTGGAATAGCAGTTACAGTTAAGGTAAGAAAACAGCTTCTGGAGGACTCCCCACTTCAGGCATAGAAGAGTTTATTTTACATCATAGTACATTGTGAATACTTGCTCAACATTCCCCCAGATTGCTATTCCTTCTAATCATCCCTTGGCACTTGAGATAGAAGGCCCTTCTCTTCATCACTACCCTTTTTTCTTTTTTTTGGCCGCGCAGCATGCGGAATCCTAGTTCCCAGTGACTGAACCTGTGCCCCCTGCCGTGGAAACGTGGAGTCTTAACCACTGGACCGCCAGGGAAGTCCCTCACTACCCTTTTCTTAATGAAAACTTTCAGCACAAAAGCCATTACAATGAGCGGCACCCTCACAGTCCTCTGAATTCCATCTCACCAACCTACCATCCAAGTCAGTGGCTACTCTTTTCCCAAGTTACCAGCAGAACCAGCTGTGATCTAGGCAACCGAGGCCAGAGTGGAAAACAATTTCAAGTGCTTAAAGGCCTTATTTCCATTACATCGATTAAAAGAAAGCCTCTTGGGCAGAAATATGTTAACTGTACTAATCATTTTACTGCAAGCATGCAGGCAAAATGCTGTGGCTAGTTGTAAGCTATCTGATATTCCTCTTCCTAGGCTCTGAGACCTGGTGTCAAGGTATATGCTGCTGAACCCTTGAACGCAAATGACTGCTACCAGTCCAAACTGAAAGGGGAACTGACCCCCAATCCCTATCCTCCAGAAACCATAGCAGATGGTGTCAGATCCAGCATTGGCTTAAACACCTGGCCTATTATAAGGGACCTCGTGGATGACGTCTTCACTGTCACAGAGGATGAAATTAAGGTGAGGCCCCAAGAGGAAAGGAAATAACAAAAGAATGGAGCAACTTCTTAGGCAAAACACCCTCCTGTTGTAAGTAGCAACTCACACACTAGGGACTCAACTAGGTGATTTCATGACACGTAGGAGGGTGCCCTAGATGTATTAAGACCGTAGAAGCAGAGTTAGAATGAAAAAAGCCCTGCCCTTCATTGGCAAGCACAAACACATAGCAATAGGAAAATTCAGACGGGGCATATTATATCCCCATCTGGCCTTTAATTATAAAGGCCAACCAACTAGGCTCTTTCCCCTTTTCCCATTTCACTAATTCTTACTCCCTTCTATACCAACAGTATGCAACCCAGCTGGTGTGGGAGAGGATGAAATTGCTTATTGAACCTACAGCTGGTGTTGGAGTGGCCGCTGTGCTGTCTCAGCATTTTCAAACAGTTTCCGCAGAAGTAAAGAACATTTGTATTGTGCTCAGTGGTGGAAATGTAGACTTAACTTCCCTAACTTGGGTGAAGCAGGCTGAAAAGCCAGCTCTTTAGCAATCTGTTTCTGTTTAATATGTGCAAAAGGAAGAAAAGGGATTCAGTGTCTAGACACTTGGAAATTTTGTCTCCTGGTCATTGTCAACTTCCTATCTTCCCCTCTTAAAAAGCTTTCAAAATCCTAATAGAGAATGTATATTTCAGTAAGTTTTAATAGTTTTTTGGACTAAGTTGCAATAGAAAAACATCCATACTTAACTGAGATACCTTGTCAAGGCCAAGAAAAGTCTTCTGCTAAAAGGAGCAGGAGACCTTAAGTAGGCTTAAGTAGAAAACATAAACTGCCCAATCACAACCTACAGGCTCCCAACCCTAGAGTGCTAACTAGTAGCAATGAGACAGAATCCCACTGAATCCATTATTCCATGTCCATTTCAGGCACTGTTGAAGAAATCTCACTTTTCACCCAAGGTACTGGTTCTGGTACGTATGGATCATAAGTCCATTTGGGGAAAACTCTTTTATAGAGGTTCATCAGTACCGTGTCCTGAGATTTTAGCTTCCCATCAAAACTGCACTTCATGTGGCCATGAGTACCTACAAAGAAAACAGCACGAGTTGGTCAAATTTAATAGGAAATTTTAAAGCAGTGGTCTAACCCAATAGTCATTTAGTAGCCCTGGGGAAATCTAGACAAGATCCCAAATCCCACATTCTCTTACCTAAAGGCTCCTTGATGTGTCCCCTACGGCCCCACTTTGTTCTCAGTTCCACCGGTTTAAACCACAGCACATCCTCTTAGAATCAAACACACAGAAGACCAAGATGAAACATTTATCCATAATATATGAATCCAACCTTCATCCCACAAAGGCAATTGGATCCCACCCGTCACACCTACCTCTGTTGAAGAACATGTAACGCACCACTGCCATCTTAGTAAAAATTTTGAAAGGATGACCACTCAGAACAACTCTCTTGATGACCATTCTGTCTGGATCCACTGACAACAGATGGCCTGTGGCAATGAGGCTGTGCATTCCTAAGGGGCAAAAGCAGAGCAGCAGGAGTCCATAGGTCAAAGCCTTCATTTATTGTCCAGTCCATTTAAAGACCTATGCGAGATCTTAGGGAAACAAAATAGGGATGTACTATGCTGCCCCTCCTGGGTTCATGGCAAAGATCACTAAGTGATATTCCTGCTGAGCCTATCCTCAGAACCTACCCTAAATATAGCACTCTGAGCAGCCTCTACCAATTAGCTACGGTTTGCAAGCAAGATAAAACCCCATTTGTCATCCTTGCCTCAGACCCAATATGAGGCTGAGATTGGGATTTTTTTTTTTTTTTTTAATTTATTTATGGCTGTGTTGGGTCTTCATTTCTGTGCGAGGGCTTTCTCTAGTTGTGGCAAGCGGGGGCCACTCTTCATCGCGGTGCGCAGGCCTTTCACTATCGCGGCCTCTCTTGTTGCGGAGCACAGGCTCCAGACGCGCAGGCTCAGTAATTGTGGCTCACGGGCCCAGTTGCTCCGCGGCATGTGGGATCTTTCCAGACCAGGGCTCGAACCCGTGTCGCCTGCATTGGCAGGCAGATTCTCAACCACTGCGCCACCAGGGAAGCCCTGAGATTGGGATATTTTGAGAACCATCATTACCTTTTTTGTGCCATTTGGCCCCCAAATATAAATACAGAAAGCAGTTAATCTTATTAAGGACCCACAGGCCTATTGGCCTATTCACCTCTGTGAACTCAACTTACCATTGCTGTTCTGTTTGAAAAGCAGCACAGATGCAGGAGGAAAAGTGATAGGGGCATATACTGTCACCACCAGGGCCAAGTCAGCAGTCAGGAATCTCTGAAATTTATGTTTATCCGCTGCCATAAAGGTTAAAAAAATAAAACCCAAAAAATATTTTGAGAAACAATAGGTAATCCAGAGGCCTGTGAAAAGCGGTATCACTGCAACTCTTAAACCTAAGGCAACTAGTGTTTCTTTATCCCACTAGTCCTCCAAACATTTTCTGGCCTCAATACAACTGAAAGATACAACCCAATCCTATCAGTGATTTTTCAACTGGAGGTAGAATCTTGGAGCTTAAACTATATTTTGGGGTTGGAAAAAGTTCTCCAGGTGATTCTGATACACATCACCCCCTACCTCATTTGAGAATCAGTGCTTTACAAAAAAACACTCCACTAATTCAACAGCTCTTAGTCTTGAGCCAAGGATTGGCAAACATTTTCTGTAAATGGTCAGATAGTAAATACTTTAGGCTTTGTGGCCATATAGACTCTGTTCCAACTACTCAACTCTCACTGTAGCACAAAAACAGCCACAGACATTTTTAAAAAATTAAACAAAAAAGCACAACTGTGTTCCAACAAAACTTTACTTAACAAAACAAGCAGTGGGACAGATTTGGCCCAAGGGCCAAACTTTACTAATCTCTTCTTGAGGACTATCTAGATCTTGTCTTTACCTTCAACGAAACCCTCCCCCCTTTTTAATACTGAATGTTATAGGGAAACAAAATATTTTAAGGGAAAGAGAAATTAATCCTTCATTTAGACAGCATGGCTGGTGAGAAAAGAAATTATCCAGAGCATCCATTAACGCTGCCTTTATCACCTTCCTCCAGCCATTGCTGAGAGTTGAGAGTGTAGGTAATGTTCAGAAGCCCCCAAGTTAATGCAAACATCTTCCCACTCCTAATACGTAAGAGCACAATCGTTTTTTGTCATAAAAGTATTCCTGGTCACCACTCTCTAAATTCTCATGCAGTCTCAACATCTCAGAAGCCACACACTCTGCTTTATCCAACTGAGGGCCACCCCTAGCCTTCACCCACACGGCCACTGGCACAACGGATGCCAAGGGTTCCATGACACATCATCTCTAGAAAGCAGCCAACTCCTATCCAAAACCTCCTCTGCAGCAAATACTCATGGCAGAGAAGCCTCAGCACCACACAGAGGTTGCATCACTGGGATGCTTCAGACAGGTTCAGACACTTTGAATGGAAACATCATTGGCTCCTAAACCAGAGTACTGAAAATACCTCTAACCCAGAGACTGAGAGTTTGAAATGGTGTATTCTGCACCTCTCCCCAAATCTCAGTCCCCTAAAAGACAGTAAGATGGACAAGAACCGAGAAGCTTCCCTACTGCTTACCTGCAGTGTGCTGAGAGAATAAAGGTGAGGCTCGGAAGCGCCTGAATCCACAGTGGAAGATCAGCTCCTCTTTAGCTTTCACAGGTTCAGTGTTGCCAGGGTGCCGGCTCACCACCATATTAAGTACTGACATCTGGGGACCAAATAGAAAAACAGAGCTTCACAACAGGAATAGAAGAGCCTAACCTGCAAGAAGGCAAACCAAACCAGCAGATTAGATTCACTCTAAGAACTGACAATACTAATTTATGGTGGAGTGTAGATGAAGAGACACAAATTCACCTTTTACCTTCACCAACAACTGGCATTCAAATAGAAAATATGCTGGTTTTCAGAGCTTTCATGTCCCTGCTACACTAGGTGACCTTCCCATGTCTAACATGCAAGAGCTCAACATCTGCCACAAAATCAGTGCCTACAAGTCACTCACTCATCACACACCTCTAAACCACACTCATTCAAGACCCTTCTTGCCTCAACCCTTACTCACAGTGACCAAAAGGCCAGAGCTCTCACATACACCCCAACCTACATGACTGCTGGCCACCAAGAGAAAAACGATCTATACCTTGGCACTAACCCTGTTTATTTTTATGGATGCCAACCCTTTGTTAAAGTGTGACCTGACAAACGTACGTATCTCAGAGAAGTCTCAGAACCACACAGAGATCACGTCACTGAGATGTATCAGACAGGTTCAGACATGTTGGGTAAAACCATCATCGACTTCTCTGTCATCCTCTCTGACTTCTAATCATAAAGGCAGACTTCTGCATCCCAATGAGCAAAATGTCAGTCACACAAAACTTTAGACTGCCAGACAAAACTGGTTGGAAAGTGTCATAACTCCCATTTCCCACAAGACGCTAACTCACCTTCTGTTCATGAGGTAGTAAAGAAAATGCAATCAAGGGTGCACCTCGCCTGAAGTGCTCAACCACTGAGACAGGGACTTCAGAGACATGAAGTGTGACATACCAGCCAACCTGCCAGAAGAAAGCAGAAAACAATCATGCAATTACCCTTAAGGTCTCAATAATGATGAAGCATTTCTCCAAATATGTTAAAAAGTCTCTCAGACTACCATAAAGCCAATCCTCACCCTTCAAGACTGCCTTTCACAGATGCCTCAACTACCTAGATTAAGCTTTTTCAGTGAACATCTCTGATACCTCTTTGTTCCCAATATCACTCTTATCGGTGACTCAGTAGCTCCTCTAATTCAGCTGTAGGCAGCACAAAACTAAGGTAGTCATGCCAACAGAAGGAGTAGAGGGGGCACCTTGGCAAACAAAAACAAATTATAGGGATGCACAAAGGAAGGCAGATACCTCAGCTCCTTCAACCTCTTTTTCTTCAATCTCTTTAAAGATGCGTCTCCTAGTATTCATAAAGTTCTGAAACTGAAAGATCCGAGCATAATCTTGAGGGAGGTTTTCCTTAGGATCCCATGGAGATGTCCGGAAGCTCTTGAGGCCTCTGTATTTCTGAAATCTAGAACACCGAGGATATTTTAAAGAAATTAATAGTGAAATTTATATGGTGCTACTTAACCGTTTCACTCAACTCACTTCTAAAATGGCTAAGGCTTGAAGAAAAAAAAAGAAAAAAACACAAAATTTTTTTTTTAGTTTTTGAAAAATAAATAAGTAAATAAATAAAATGCCTAAGGCTTTAGCTTAAAAGAACTCACTATCTCTCAAAATAACCTAACAGCTTAAATCAGAACCACACTCCAAAACAGCCTGAAACAAGTATTTCAGCACCAAACCCCAGCTTCTTAAAAGTATTTACAGTGGCTCCCTGGTGCATATCAGGGAGCGGCTCTTTAACCTGACTAGCATCGTCCTGATAAAAGCCTTATCTCTCTAATATTCAGCATAAACTCTCTGGACTCACCTTTAGAGCAAACAGGATCATCTACATCTTCATTCTTTTATTCTCACTGTTCTACCCAAACTTCCCCAAATCTCCAAATGTTATATACTTTGAGTCTTAGCTCCAAAGGAAGCATTTGCTAATTAATCACAGCATTTCCTTCAGTAATGTACTATAACATTATTAGTCTGTACTACACAGTCTAGAACATGAACATTGTTTCCCGTATGTCTGTCTTACCTTCCCATATAGTATTAGCCCTTCAGGAGCAAGAACAATGTATTTTTCTTCTTTTACATCACACTGACATAGTTCTGAGCCACGTAAGTTTTAAATAAAAACATACTGATTGATCTTAGACTTGTTGACTAACCGAATTCTAGCAGCCACGTCACGGGGGGTATCTACTTCATCTGGAAACATCTCTTCCAGTCTTTCTTGTTTATATTTCTCCAGCATTTTTCCCTCAGCCTCTTCATCCACTTTCTCATCATACAGATCATCACGCACGGACTCTCCTATAGTCACAGTTTCACATTCCTCCTCTTCTTCCTTTTCACTACCCTCATCCTGTAGAATGAAGGATTACAATTTCAGAGGAAACCCACATCTCTACCCTAAAGGCCATCGAGCTAAAATAATTCTACTAGATACCTAGTCCAAACCAGTATCAATTCTAATAGAGACTAAGTTATAAAACAAAGTCTCATTCCCAGCAACAAAGTCGTTCCTAAGAAACTGACCACACATACCCCTTAAGGTCAGGAATGCACCTTGCCTTGCATTTGGGGCTGTATATAGAAGTTGCCCAAGGGCCCATTTCCTTACCTGAGATTCCTCTTCCATAAAATCCTCATGTTCCATATCATCATACTCATCTCCTTCCCCACCACTTTCACCATCCTCATCCAAAATCCATTCAGCTTGATAACTGGATGTTCCTTTGGGAACCTTCTTTACTACCTTGGAACTTTCCTTCAATAAGTCTGTAAAAGCCCAAATGAGTTAAGTAAATTATATACCTCCTTCCCTCCCCTATTACTTTGGGCATTCTCACATAGGCAAGATATTACATATTGCTACCAATACCAGGAACTCTGGCAGGAACTATAAATAGAACAGACTCCTTCCCAATTTAATTCAGCTGCCTCAGAACTAGCAATACTTACACAGCTAAATAAGTCCTATAATAAATCAGAAGTTGTTTATCTGTTCATTAGGAAACAATAACGTAAGTAATTTTGAGAAACGAAATAAAGCTGTGTCCAATGTTTGCTTAGTGAAAACATACAGCCTTTGGAGGTAAGAGAAGACTTCCAAATACTTCATCATCCTACTCTACCTTATAAGGTCCTCACTGTGAGCAGCTAGACAAAACCCACAATTCTAGGCCAGAATTTCAAGTTTGCCAACACCAACCATTTGCTTCACTCAGCTCCTCCTCCGTGGGCCAGGTCTGTTCCCCCTCCATTGGATCTGGGATAACCTCTGTTTGCAAAGATTCTTGTCTGTCAGGGTCTGCCTTCATTAGGACCTTCAGGTCTTCCTCCATATCAGCTACAGCATCTGTAGCACAAATCTGAAAACCCAAACAGTTGATGGTCAATTAAATATTAGCCAAAAATCTACTAAATCTAACATAATAACCAGAAAGATCTAGAAATAACATAGTCCTCAAATAGAAGAATAGAAAGTGAAAACTTGTCAGAATTTTTCAAATGGTTCTATTTCCTACCATTCTAGGTCTATACCTCTGCTTGGCTCTTGAGACCTTTCATAATCTGGTCTCATGCCTACCTTTTTATTACATACCTTACTCCCATCAAGCTGTTATCTTCAGAGTTCAAAGAAACCCTTTGATCCATCACTTTGCCTAGGTTCATGTTGTCTTTATTTGCTAGGATATTCTTCCATCTCTTTTCAACTCATAAATCACGTTCATCCTTCTCAACACCTAGCGCAAGTCTCATCTCTTCTGTGAAGCTTGCCAGTCTTCTTTCTCAACTTCCACTGCAGGTGTGCCCTCAACCATGCTTTCTTAATCTTTATTTCACAGGTCTTTGCCATTTTTTTCTTACCTAATTAAGTTGTCTAGGGAAAGAGACTACAACCTGTGTGCCTTCTATAAATTCAGAGCCAATTGCTATGCAAGGCATCTACAAAGTACTGGATAAGTATATGAATATAGCAACTTATTTGTAGTTGACTACTGCCTTATTTCGAACTAGCTGTTACCTCCAGGGACTAGGATAGTTGTCCAAGTGTGCAGACAGACTACCCTCTCTGTAGTTCCCATCCTCTGCCAGCTTACACATGAATCTACAATACATAGTTTTTAAGAAGACCAATCTTACCTCCATTGCCATGCCTGGGTCCTTTGGGGATTTGATCACTCTAGGATTTAAAGGGAAAGGGTCCATAGGGGCATCTATCTGTTTCATCTGGAAATCACCATGTCCAATGATATGCAGCAAGCTATTTACATTCAGAGCCTGCCCACGAACATAGCCTGAGATCTTCAAGGTGCCCACCAAGTTATTCTCTTCACTAGGCACAAAGTCAGCAGCATGAGCAAATAGGTAGGCGTGCCGATCTCGAAAGGCAAGATGCCGTTGCTTTTGGTTAGCCAACTGCCTGAGCAGCATCCCTGCCTCCTGTTGAGTGTCTAACAGGAGGAGTCTGTCATCAGGAAAGCGCTTCTCCACTGCTTTACTTAGCTTCTTCCTGACATCTGTTTGTTTCTTCAGTGGGAAGCCCGAAACCCCCTGGACAGCTAATGCTGTGAACAAAAGAGAAAGGGTATCATGACTTGTTGCTTCACTATATGAAAATCCCCCCTGTGGCTCACAAACAAGCTAACAGTTCAGTTGTGAGCCCAGAGATCACTGGGAAACCCAACACTCAGCTACTCTAAAGAAATTTCACAATAAAACCAAACTTCATATTCTTCTTCTTTCTCTGGGCAATGGGCAGTCCAGAAATAAAAAGACATCTTGATAGGGAACTTGTAAACAATGGACCAAGTTAAGGCCATACATGTACAACCCTCCAATAGTATCAAGCATCAGACATAGTGTCTGGCAAATTGTAAGTGCACTATACATGCTAATTCACTTCCTTCCTTGGCCTCCAATACTCCCAACTCACTTACTATAAGTGGGAAGGCCCTGAGCAAAGAGGCAGGAAAGGCAGTAATCCCCAGTGCTATCCCAGCCTTCTAGTGGATCAAGGAGGAACAGGATGGTATCAGCCACTTTAGCCATGTCTAACACAGTGTGCAGATCCCCTGGAAATAGAAGACAGTAGGAAGAGGTGGTTGACATCAGCACGTTATACTAAAAAAATATTACCACTAATACACAAAACATAGTGATAGAAAATATTATTGTATGCTCTAACCTGGCCTTGCAGATGTAAAAAACCACCGATGTTTCAAGCGGGGGCCTAACAGCATAAAGCTATGGGTGCTTCCCCATTCATTCAAGTGTACTGTTCCAGTGTCCCTATCCTGAAGCAGTCGAAAGGCCTCTGGCAGGGAAATCCTGTTGTGCAGGGGAACCACCAGTACCTGATGAGGAGGGCCATCCTTGCTGCCGAGCTGTCTCTTTTCTGCCAAAACCTGAGGAAAGAAAGGATCAGAGAACATCTCAATGTTTCAGTACTTTGTTTCGGTACTGCATTTCCACCAGTACAGATGCCCACCCCCACCCTCCAACCAGCATCTCTCTTGTAAAAGGTGTCACGTATGCCAAGGAGGCGGGCAGGAGCTAGGAACAAAGCAAAAAACGCTCTAGCATGAGTCTGGGCCAGCACGCCTGACACGTGCTCTAGGGTTACTCTCCATCCCTGGCCCCTTCCCAGGCCCCTTCCCAGGGTCACATTTTCTAGTTCGAGGCATTACCCGCCTAGAACGGTTGTGAAGCCACACCATTCCCCAATCCCCGGTCCTCTCACCGCCTCCTTCTTCTGCTTTCGGAGCTG
Source organism: Eubalaena glacialis (assembly GCF_028564815.1). Taxonomy (NCBI): domain Eukaryota; kingdom Metazoa; phylum Chordata; class Mammalia; order Artiodactyla; family Balaenidae; genus Eubalaena; species Eubalaena glacialis. The sequence goes on along the minus strand of NC_083734.1, from coordinate 13,813,153 downwards.
GCTGGCGCGATGCCTCTGGTCCACTTTGCTGAGATCTTTTCTCACCTTCTTGCTTAGGGTTTTCAGTGCTAGACGGCCTGGAGGGAGACCAGAAAGGGCTCTTGCGCAGGGCACTAGTAGGTCTAGAAAGGAGATCCCTCTCTGCTCTCCTCAGAGCCTTTGCGCGGGGTCCAGGCCGGAGTAGGTAGGAGCTCATTCTGGGCACGAAGAAAAGCAGTTAATATCGACTAAACATCCCTTCTTCCTCCAACCCTACCTTCTTACCCTTGCCGTCCCGCTGCGCGGATCCCCGACCCCGATGCCGCCCGCCTTTATGAGCTTTATTCTGCTGCTTAAGCGGGCCAGAGCGATGAGCCGCCATGCTGCTGCTCACGTGTACCACTTCGGCACTACTTCCGGGCCGAACCAAGCGCTTCCGGTCCCCGCCTTGGGGGCGTGTCCTCGCCCGGCGGGGCGAGGCTCTTCGTGTCTTCCCGCGAGGGTCATTTACACCCGCTTCCGAGAGCACGGCGCCCGCGTCTCCACACAACCTGCTCGTAAACTTTTCCCAGGCGGTGGTCCGCTGTTGCGGGCTTTAAAACGCCGGATGTAGACTCGAGGTTTGGGCTTTCAGTCTCGGAGAGCTGTTTTGCTCCCTTGTATTTTTATTTTTTGCGCTATCAAGTTGCATCACTTAGGAAGAGTCTCCATTTGTGCGATAGAGGGCTAAGCCCCTCCTCTCACCTAGCTTTGTGCACACCGCTCCTCAGTTTGCAGCAGCAGGTGTTCTTTGTCACTTTGAGCAACCTTTTCTCGCCCTCAGTGCCCAGGTAGGGCTGCTTAAGTCTACAAGGCAAATCGTGCAGAAGGCGCTTGTCTCACCTCCACAGGTTCCGTACAAGCTCCTGCTGGCCCCAGTCACTCCAAGCTGCGCCCCCACCTCCCACGTGGGTGCGTGAAGGGCCAGACGGGACGTGGCGACCCCTCGGGGGAGGGACGGCTGACCGTAACTCTCGCGCCCTTAGGGATAGCCGAGCCTCTGCAGACGGGGGCTGCTGCGCTCCCACTCCTCTTCCTAAAAGCTTTGCAACTGAGGGCGCCCGGCTGGCAGGGGTGTTTGGAGAAACGATGGCGCTCCGCGGCCTTTCTCCCAGCCAGGGAACTAACACTGGCTTCCCCGTGGCCAGACTCGAGGCGCGGGGGCCCCGGCCTTTCCCGTGGGGAAAACGAGCGGGTAGGAATCAGGGGACGTCTAGCTGGATGGGGGCCAGCTTCGGCCCGAGCAACTCTCCGCTCAGCCACGGGGTGCCGGGCGCGCCTCGCCTCCCCGCCTGGCACTGGGCGCGGCGGGCTGCTAGCTCTCACAATGCAGGTTCGCGCCCTCGGGGCTGGAGAGGGCGCGTTGCCATGACAACGGCCGCCGTGGCGCGCGCCTGGGCACGGTACCCCCAGGCGCGCGCAGCCTTACCCCCTCCCGATCCCCCCCCAGTGGCTGAGCGCAACCCCCCCCCGCCCCCGGCTGTGGGAAGGGGCCGGGCCAGCCTCCTGACGTCGGTGCGGGGCTCGGAAGATGGCTGCAGAGCCCAGCACCGGGCAGTGGCTGCGGCGGGGGCGGCGGCGGGCGGGGAGCGCGGCGGGCGGGGGCTCCTCCTGGCGCTTGGGGCGCTGAGTCGAGAGGCGCGGAGGCAGCTAGGGCGCGTGGGGGGCTTAGGCGGCCGCTGGGCACCACCTCCCCGTCAGCCGCCGCACGATGGGCAGCGCGGAGGACGCAGTCAAAGAGAAACTGCTGTGGAACGTGAAAAAGGAGGTAAAGTCGGGGTACGGACCCCCGGGGGCTCGCGTCCCTGTCCGCAAGGCCCAAGGGACAGAAAGATCTGCGCCCATTCCGGGGCGCGGGCGCTCGCGGGCCTTGGGCGGGGGCGGGGTCCTGGACTGGTTTGCGGTTCCCGCCCCACTCCTGGATCAGGGGGCAGCTCTCCTCGGCCCCAGGGGCTAGGCCGGCGCTTCAGGGTTTGTTTGCTCCACGATCCCGCAGCTCCCCGCCCTGTGAAGGCAGCAGCTCTGGGAGACCGAGGTCGGGGGAGGGGTGGCGGCGATTTCTAGAGAACCCGAGCTGCCCATTCATTGCCCGCGCCGCCTGAGGAGGGGGCGGGGCCCCTCGCGGGCCTCCTAGAGCGCTAAACGGGTGACTTGGGGGCTTAGCTCCGGTTTGCCCTACACCCCATTCAGTTATCTTTCTGGGAACCGAGTCTCGGCTGCAGGAGGGTTCGCCGCACACCTCACTGCTTCTCACTCCACGCCCACCTCCCTACCCAGAGGCCAGGGGGTGTTTTGAGAATGGTTTTTATGACTCAAGATTATTTTCCTCTTTTGAGGAGTCCCCCCGCCCACGTCAGAAAGAGAAAAAGTCCTTCTCTGTACTAATGTCCTTTACTTTGACCCTGCCCTAAAAGCCATTTCAATTTCATGGTGGTGGGGGGGGTGTCCATATGACTCACCCGCAAACGAGAGCTGGAGAGTTCAAACCCACAGAGTGGATTAGAATGGATTAGGCCTCTGGATGGAGCCACGAACTCCTCCCACCCACCTCTGTGTCTGCCAGATGTGTAAACTCAATGAGGGCAGGACACCCATCCGGTCCAGAGCTCTGTATCCGCGTAGGCACTCGATGACTATTTGGTAAATAAATCTGCTGATCTTGGAGACTGCAAAGTCTGATGGGAATGCATAAACTTTGGGATAGTCTGGACCAGCTCTTTGTGACCTTGAATAAGTTACTTAACCTCTCTGAGTCTCAATTTCTTCATCTCTAAAATAAGGATAGTGATATTCACTTCATATATAAAAAGTTTACCATATTGATTCCTTTACCCTTTCCTAGAATTTCAGGATTGGAGAAGACTCTGGGTGCTTATAAAATCCTGGAAGGCTCTAGATCGTTCTTCCGCATTAATTACGGCCTGGCTATTGTGCCCTAACTTTTGTTTCCTTCCCTTCTGTTGGCAAAGAAGTAGTTGAAGCCATCACCTTTCCAACTGTGTGTGAGAAGCTCCATTGTGCCTTTGCTGTGAAGTGGCCAAGTGAGAGGTTTTTTAGGCCAGGAGTACATCAAATTAGCATTTAAGCCCGAACTCTGGTCTCCCCAAGGAAAAAAGAAATCTCAAATCTCAGTAATTATCCTCAGGAAACAAATAGTCTAGTGACAGAGACTTATATGAACAGTATAAACAAGAACAAAAATGTAGCCATACTCAAACTATGGGCAGATGTGCTAGGATTGTTGGTGTGTTCCAAATTTGGGGTTGGTCAGGGATGATGGGAAAGATTTGGGGGAAGGCAGTATTTAGAAGGCTGTCTGTACTACTCCCAGAATGATTCTTAAACAAATGTAAGAAATGTCCAGAGTATGCCACAGCTATGTGTATTACCTGACAGAGGTTGACCCGCTCTGAACTCTTAGTTCCCTTCCCCCTTCAGTGCTTGATTTCAAGAGAAATATAATCCTTTCTTGTCCTACAAGTAGGGACAGTGGGGGTAATTGTAGGCAAGTCTGGCCTTTCACAAAGGACTTGTAGTATAATTTTTTTTTTTTTTGGCTGTGCTGCACAGCTTGTGGGATCTTAGTTCCCCGGTCAGGGATTGAACCTGGGCCCCAGCAGTGAAAGCGCCGAGTCCTAACCACTGGACCGCCAGGGAATTCCCAGGGTATCTATAGGTCCTCCTAATCCAAAAATCTGCCCCAACAGCCTGCTTCAGATGCCTGCAGGTCTTTGAGCTGTGACATTATGCTCTGTTTAATGCAAAACCCCTTGGGAAGTAATCTAGGAAGGTTTTAATAGTTTAGAGTGCAGGCTCTATTTACAATAGCCAGGACATGGAAGCAACCTAAGTGTCCATTGACAGATGAATGGATAAAGAAGATGTGGCACATATATACAATGGAATATTACTCAGCCATAAAAAGAAACGAAATTGAGTTATTTGTAGTGAGGAGGATGGACCTAGAGCCTGTCATACAGAGTGAAGTAAGTCAGAAAGAGAAAAATAAATACCGTACGCTAACACATATATATGGAATCTAAAAAAAAAAAAAAAGGTTCTGAAGAACCTAGGGGCAGGACAGGAATAAAGATGCACACGTAGAGAATGGACTTGAGGACATGAGGAGGGGGAAGGGCAAGCTGGGACGAAGTGAGAGAGTGGCATGGACATATATACACTACCAAATGTAAAATAGATAGCTAGTGGGAAGCAGCCGCATAGCACAGGGAGATCAGCTCGGTGCTTTATGACCACCTAGAGGGGTGGGAGGGAGACGCAAGAGGGAGGACATGTGGGGATATATGTATATGTATAGCTGATTCACTTTGGTATAAAGCAGAAACTAACACCACTGTAAAGCAATTATACTCCAATAAAGATGTTAAAAAAAAAATAGAGTGCAGGATCGATCTGATCCCCCTTTACCTAACCGCTAACCATGAGCACTTTGCAGCAGGGAGGAGACTCCGGGTCCTTCCTCCCTCCTCCCCAGACTTTAGAAGCTCTACCACCCTCCAAACCAAAGTGAGGGCCTGGGGAGCTAGGGCAGCATCAGGACACTGGACACAGGACACTGTCCAAAGAATGGCGAAGACTAGCTATCCCAGAGCTTACTATATCTGTAAGATTTAATGTTGGGATTGAGGTAATCCATCCCTCTAATCTTCAGTATTAGTATTTGTCTCCTGGCAGGTTCCCCCAAGGCATCAAAAGTGCTTGGTTTAAGTGTTGGGAGCAACTAGAACCTCATATACTCCTGCTGGGAGTGTACATTGGTACAACCACTTTGGAGAGCAACTTGGCAAAATCTAATAATATAGAATATACTCATCAGAAATTCCTTGCCTAAAAATATAAATCCAAAGAAATGAGCACCCGTGTTCACACAAAGACATGTCTAGAATGTTCACAGCAGCACTACCCATAATAGCCCCAAATTGGAAGCTACCCGAATGCCAGTCAATTGTGAGTTGTTCACACAATGGAGAATGAACAATGCACAACCATATACAACATGAACAAATCTCACAGTCACACCAAGGAGCAAAAGAAACCCAGTCAAAAAACTGCACAGTGAGCCATTCCATCCATGAAAAGTACAAAACCCCAGAAAAGTGCTCTATGATGTTAGAAGTCAGGATAGTGGGTACCTTTGAGGGAAGTAGTGACTAGAAGGAAACATGGCAGAGTCTGGGGGTACTTTAGGGTGCTGGTCACGTTTTGTTTCTTTATCTGATGCTGGTTTCATAGGTGCATTCAATTTGTGAAAATTCTTCAAGCTGTGTAGTTATGATATATACCCTTTTCTATTTGTACATCAATTTTAAAGTTTTTTTTTTTTAAGTGCTTTCTAAAGAAGGCTGTGACCGCTTACCTTACAAGGCATTCAGAAGCTTTTACAACCAGGTAGGAACCCAAACATAGGGTTTTACCTAGACAGAAAGAAGACTGGGCTTGTGAGCATGTGGGGAGTGTCCCTGAGGCCTAGATGGACCTACCCCTACCCTCAGAGAAGGGAGAAAAGTAGGGTCAGATTGTTTATCTGGAGCCTGTACTGAAACAGTTTGTCCCTAAAGGACAGTGTGTCTGCCCACAGGCCCTTCTGCAGCTAAGTACAGGTGAGCAAATAGCATCCCACCCCTGTTCTCTATAGCAGGGCACTTCCTCCTGGGTTGGAATATCTGCACTGATTGATTGGTGGGTTTATAGCATCTTTTTTCCTGGTTGCCTTTCCAAGATGTTGGTGCTATCTGTACTGAAGAAACTTTGCTTCCCCACCCCTCCCTTTCCTATCATCTACTCTGCAGGTGTCTGAACCCAGACCAGGGGGGCAGAGCCAAGCCATTTACTTGCTCACAGGCCTTTGGTCAATCGATTAATCAATCAATCAATAACGATGCTGCCCATTTATTCACAGGTGAAGCAAATCATGGAGGAGGCTGTCACCAGGAAGTTTGTGCATGAAGACAGCAGCCACATCCTTACTCTATGTGGTGAGTGAGTGACTGGGGGCTACTGGGAGAGGGGTTTAAAAACTGAGGACACTATCTTGGGGCCAGGGAAAGATGAGTCCTCAGGTTTAGTAGTTCTCAAATCTGGCTGCAAGTCAGAATCAACTCAGAAGCTTATGGAATCTCCTTGGGTCCCATCCCAGACCTACCGAATCAGGATCTCCAGGGCCCAAGAATCGACCATATATGTCTAGTTCCCAAGGACAGTAGTGCTCAAATTTTAGCTTGCATCAGAGTCACCTGTAGGACTTGTTAAAACAGATTCCTGGGTCCCAACCCTGGAGTTTCTGATTCTAGTCTGTCTGGGGCGGTCCCACGAATTTGCATTTCTAACAAGTTCACAGATGACGCTGATACTGCTGGTCCAGAGACCACACTTTAAGGGCCATTGTCCTAGGTAGTTGGGTTTGGGAACCACTGCTCCGGTTTATCTTTACATTAACTTTGGGGAAGGGTCTGTGCTTTTGGATGCTTTCTTTGCCACATCTATTTTCTAATTAATCGCACCTGCGTTGTTCCAGCATCCCAACTATCCAAGCACTCGATTGCATGCAAAACAACATGAGTGTAAAGGAGGGATAGCCAAGCCTTCCCACCTTAGAAAGGAGATAGTCTGTAATAAACCAACGCTTCTACCTCAGCATGAACACTTTTGTTTTTGTAGGAGCAAGCCTGTCCCTACACACAACTGAATCTTCTTGGATTTCCAGGAATTTGACCTTCCATTTGCCATCTTTTTTTTTTTTTTAATTTATTTTTGGCTGTGCCAGGTCTTAGTTGCGGCATGCAGGATCTTCCGTTGCAGCGCGCAGGCTTCTCTCTAGTTGTGGCATGCGGGTTTTCTCTTCTCTAGGTGTGGTGCGCAGGCTCCAGGGCGCGTGGGCTCTGTAGTTGGTGGCACGCAGGCTCTAGTTGAGGTGTGTGAGCTCAGTAGTTGTGGCGCGCGGGCTTAGTTGGTCCGCGGCATTCGGGATCTTAGTTCCCTGACCAGGGATCGAACCCATGTCCCCGGCTTTGGAAGGCGGATTCTTTACCACTGGTCCACCAGAGAAGTCCCCCATTTGCCACCTTATGTTGTTTTCCTTGGCCTCTGAGATTGGTGTTCATTGAAGGGAGGTTGTGCATTTCTGAGGTGAAGGAATGAAAGGAGGAGATACGGAAAGGGACACTTTTGACAGTAGCATGGTGAGGCCGATAGAGCTGCCCCTCCCATCAGTCCAGCAGCAAACACTGAAGGTCCCCCAGATTCCAGATACTGTTCTCCAGGTAGGGAAACAGCAGTGGCAAGATGGACAGCGTCTCTGCCCCGGAGGATTACATTCTGTGGGCAGAGAGACAGAAAACAAATGTACACATGAATATATCCTGCAATAACAGGTGTGGCAACAGCTACGAACAAAAAAATAAAGCAGAGAAATGTGGGAGGGCGAGTGGGGAGAGGCAGCCTGTGAGCAGAGCCCGAGTGACAGACTGAGGGTTCAGACAAGTCCTGGTGCTCTGCTTACTTCTCAAGTTGTATTGGACAAGTTTCTTAACTTCTGTCACCCACAGTTTGCTCCTCTAAAAACAGGGTGGTGATTCCCAACTCAAGGAATTTTTGTGGGTATTGAGATGATACATGTGAAGGTTCCTAGCATTGTAAGAGATGAGAAGAATGTCTGTGTTTCCTCCTCTTTTGGATGTTAAGCCTGAAACTAGGTTTGCAGGATTTGAGGTCCTACTATCTCCCTTTCGGGTAAGCTTCCCTGGTTCTTTGAGATGATATAACGATTCTCAGGTTTGCAGGAGCAATCTGATCCTACCTTTTCTCGAGCAGAAGCCCTGCTGGGGAAAAAGCATGCTAGTCTTGCAATAGGTGACTTTGACGAGTATTAGAACCCTACTCCCTTCCACCTGTGCTGTGTTCCCCTGACGTCAGCCACTGTCTGTCATTGTCACCAGAAGGGCTCTACTGGTGGCCCAATTAGTCGTGTCATGGTGCTAGGCTTCGTCCAGAGCACACACAGCAAACACAGAAAACAGAATAAAATAGCACAAACAGCTTGTGCATGGGCGCCACATGTGGGCAGCCGTAGGTAAATGGGGGAAGAGAGGCAGGGGAAAAAGCTGTTGGCGTCCCACCATCAGGTCCATTAGGGTGAGAAGAAACCATCAGCTCTCCTCTGATGAGTCCAGGGGCCCCCAGGAAGCAGTAGGGCTTTCATTTTTGCCTCTTGCCTTGAAGCCCATGGCTCTTTCCAGCAGGCAGGGATATCACCTTCAAAAGGAATGATTCTTCTACTTTCAGCCAATTTCAGTCACGGAACTAGAACAAGAAACTATGAAATAGACCCAGTTCTCCAGGGTTCTAAGATCAGCCCCAAAGCAAGAGGAGCCCTGTTCTGCTGGATTTCAGGAGGTGCCTTAGGTCAAAGTGCAAACTTAAATGCCCACAGGGTCGAACGAGAAAAGTCCGGGTGTGGGATAGCAGGCAATGGTGGGGACTGGGGTAAACTGGGTAGCACTTGCCATGTTTGAAGGGGGCAGCCACCACTCAGCTTCTGAAGGAATGCTGGCCCTGGCTTGCTATGGCCTTTGTTTTATTTTAAGAGAAGTCAGAAGTCTGGGTTTTTACATGAAATGTCCCAATTTTTAAATGCTGATAACTAATTCCCATTTTTAAAAAAAAATTGTGTGGGCTAAACAAAAGGCATCTGCAAGCCTCTGCCAGTTTGCTGCCTCTGCCTTGGGCTTAGTGCACAGTCATGGAAGGGAATGCTAGCAGGAGGGGCTCCCAATAGTGTAAAGCTAAGTCAAGCCGGGGCATCTGAGACCCACCGGAAAAGGAATCTTTATACTTTGTTGAAAATGGTGTTCAGTGGTGAGGGGGATCTCAGTTTGGGCACCAAATAAGGTTGGTTTAAAGCAGTGATTATCGAGACTTCCCTGGCAGTCCAGTGGTTAGGGCTCTGCACTTCCACTGCATGAGGCACAGGTTTGATCTCTGGTACGGTAACTAAGATCCCGCATGCCACCCAGTGTGGCCAAAAAAAAAAAAAAAAAGCAGTGATTATCAACCTTTTTTCCTGCCTGCATCACAGAGTGGAATCATAATCAGGGATTCCTAGGGGGAGGCAGAGAGAATAGACATGTACTGATGGAAAACTCCACTCTTCTGGCTTTTTGGAGATTCTGAAATGCCAGGCTCCTTCACCCCCTGGAAAAATGTTCAGAAGTGCATTTTTAGTCTGAAGTGGGTCCAGTCTTACCCTGGGTCTTGCAGTTGTCCCAGCCGCATCCAGAATTCAGCTTCGTTCTTGGGGAAGTGGGAGCGCAGAGAAAGTGCTGAGAGAAAGGGAGCAGAGTGAAGGCTGTGGAGACTGGATTAACTAACTGTGCAGTGAGTGACCCCTTTCACTAGAGCTTTGTGGAGGGCTGGGGTCCTGGGCCCCTCTGCCCTGCCTTGGCCCCTCTGTTCATCGCAGAGGATGGCTAGGGGGTGACTGAAGAGGGCAGTGCCTGAGCAAGATGAGCTTCCCTGAGCTTCCTTAGAATACAGACATTTTGGAACCGGAAACAGAACCTTCCTGGAGAGCCTTAGAAATGGAACTGAAGAATCTCTTGGTCAAGACCTGGCCCTGGGCAAACCCAGGAAAGTTGCTGTTCCTCAAGGGGAGGAGTGAGACTCCCAGGATTGACGAGAAACATGCGTTTGTTGTGTTTCCTGTGCTTGTTCCTAAACCTGTCTGTCTAGAAGCCAGACAGGCCCCGGCAGGTAGGAACCTTGTGAGGAGGCCTTGCTGGCAAACCCAGCTGGCAGGGAAGGGTTCTATGTGTGCTGTTCTCCTACCACAGAGCAAGACTGCATTGCTGCTCTGAGGCACCCCCTGCCAGCCCCCAGGACCTGTGTGACTGTACCTGCGCACTGGAGAATAGGCCCAAACCCCACTGTTGGGAGAAGCTTCTTGGATATCTCGTCTTCATCTTAAAAAGTCATGTCACGTTTGCGTTTTGCTCCATAATATGGCCTCTGAAACTTTGTGCTGCTGAATGAAATTAATGCTTCCTGTTTTTCTGTGGCTTCCTGAACCCCCCGGGCATAGGCTGATATCTCCTGCCACCCCAACCCCCAGAGGGCAAGGTGCTCTTAACTTTTGCTTGTGGGCAACTCAAGGTCAGGGTTAAACAGCAGATTGTCCTGAGTTTCACCTTTGAACTCTGCATTTGTAGTAGCAATATGACTGCTCATAGAGTGCCCAGTTACTCTTCCCATCAAGGGGTCTGGGGTAGTTTAGGCCTTAACCGAGGAGCACTGTGCCTCCCCTCCCCTCTGGCTCAGAGGGGAGCATCTGCCTCCACAGTGTCTCTGTTTGCTCCATTCCAGTTGGGCGCTGAGGTTGGATTTTAACCACTGGTGGGTAGAAGGGCTTTAGGAGGCCCACAGAGAGGTTCCCGGCCTGGCAGAGCAGGTTCTTAGACTTGTAAACATCTCCTTTTTCCGGCCGCAGGCACCGGGGGCGGGACCCAGACCAGCCCTGCCCCTCAGTCCTTAGGTTCCCTGCCCTCCCCGCGCTGATCGGTACACCTGAGGGTTGCTTCAGGCTGAGGATGAGCTGTAATGGGAGACGGGGGTGGAGTCTGTGGAGCTGGGAACACCACCAGGGCTTTATTAACCCGCTCCCTGTTGCTAAGCAGCTTTCATGAGCCGGGAAGTTCAGCCGCAGCAAGCTCCTCCGGGGAATGGCAAGGAGATGCTAATGAGCTGGGAGAGAAGCAGGTGTGACAGGAGGGTGCGTCCCACCTGGGATACTGGAGCCGGAGGTATTTCAGCACGTCCTGAGATTCAGGCACCAGGCAGTTTTTACTCTGTCTCTCTTCAGTGAAAGGGATTCCTTCTCTCTTCTTCCCGCCCACAGTGAACGAACAGCTCATTCTCAGCATATCTGGCTTCCACTTTCCATGTGGTAATGATCCAGTAGGAAGAAAGGCCTTCTGGGAGACTGGCTCCCCTCGCCCTGTCTTGGGGCATGGCTCAGGGCACATGGTGATGGTCTGTAGCTGAGACTTTGGAGTCCGGCAAACCTGACCTGGGTTCACAGACTGACCATGTCACCAAGTGTGTGACCATGGCCACTTATTCAGCAACTCTGAACCTATGGAATAAGGTTGATATGAGGATTAAAAGAGTGATGCAGTAGCACAGGGAGATCAGCTCGGTGCTTTGTGACCACCTAGAGAGGTGGGATGGGGAGGGTGGGAGGGAGGATGATGCAAGAGGGAAGAGATATGGGAACATATGTATATGTATAACTGATTCACTTTGTTATAAAGCAGAAACTAACACACCATTGTAAAGCAATTATACTTCAGTAAAGATGTTTAAAAAAAAAAAAGAGTGCTGCAGGATAAGCACACAGCATGGAGCCAGGTATGCAGTAGGTGCTCAGTAAATGTTGTTGTCATCACCACCACCAGTGACATTCTACTTTGTTCTTGAAAGTGATCTTTTAACCTTCCCCATAAAGCCTCCTAGAACCTTCTCCAGGATTCCATTTAGGAATCCATGTTTCTGGGAGTTTCGAGCATCTGGACAATCAGAAAAACTTGAACTCTGGGAACCCAATCAAGGAATTTGAAAATATTAAGAAATTATTATTGATTTTGTAGGTGCAGTACAGGTATTAGGTACATGTTTTTAAAAGAGTCATCTTTTAGAGATACACACTAAAATATTTATGGACAAAAATATATACAAAAGTATATATGTAAAATTTGCTTCAAAATAATCTAGGGATAAGGGGGAAAGTGGTTGGAGGTGGTATAACTGAAGCAAGATTGGTCCTTCCTTGATCATTGCTTATGTTGTGTGATGGGTACTCAGGGGTTCATTATATCATCCTCTTTACTTTTGTAGATGATTGGAATTTTCCATAATGAAATGGTTTTTTTAAAAAGGAGGAAGAGGAGGAGGAGAGGATGGGTGGTGGAAGAGATAGAGATAGCAAGTATATGCAGCTTTTTTTTGTAGGATGTATTTTTATTTCAAAAACTATGTATTGAATGTATCCTTAAACCTTAAACAGGATTCTGGACACGTAAGCCTGCAGAACAGACAAATAAGTATGGAAATCTGCCCCACCTTCTGGGTGTTGGAACTGGATGTTGGATACTGGAGGGTGGGGTCTGAAGTCACGTAAATATAGAATATTTTATTATTATTTTTTTTAAGGCCGTGCCACGCGGCATGCAGGATCTTATTGCCCCACTAGGGGTCGAACCCATGCCCCCTGCAGTGGAAGCGTGGAGTCTTAACCACTGGACCGCCAGGGAAGTCCTAGAATACTTTATAGGAGTAGATCAGCATTAAATGCTAGTCACTGAATTTTCATAATTTAATTTGTCTTGTAGACTGTTGTGTTTAATCCAACACATAGAGATAGTCCCACCCCCGAGCTGGCCCAGCCTCTGTCCCCAAGTCCATGTACAGACGTCTGTTAGTGGTGGAGGCTTCACAGCCTAGAACCTGTGCCCAGGGACAGTGGGGAGAACAGGGAAGGGGAGCAGATGTTGCTGAAGGGTCCTCCCTGATCCTGGACCCCCAGTTGGAGTCAGGAAGGACCTGCTGTTGCTGAGGCTGCTGCCTTCCCTTCCCATCCTTGGTCTTTTAAACCAACGACAGGGTCTGGATGGGGGACCTGTGTAGTTCCAGAGAGCGAACACCAAAGAGACGGACGCAAACCCAGCCCTTCACTGGCCCACACGAGACCAGTCATCACCTGGCTGCAAGACAGTAGGATGGTCAGTCATGCGGTGGCCAGTCATGGTGAAATCCAAAAAGAGGAGGAAGAGTAGAAACCCAGGACACTGGGCTCCCACCATGAGGGAGCTTCTACAGGGAAGGCCAAAGTCCTGAGTCCTCAGTGCTGACCATAACCGCTGAGGCGAGCTATGAAGGCTGGTTTTGTAAGAAAAACGAGCGTTTGCAGCTCTCCTGTCCCAACAGAAAAGCTCTATGTGATCCCTCTCCCCATAAGTCACTGCCCATGGGAAATCCTTGACCTTGATGGAGCCACAGCCATGCCTATCTAGAGGGGGGTGGGGAGAGCTCTGGTGACCACAGCACATGTCCTCCCTCCCCTCCCTGTCCTGCCTTCTCGGGCTGCCAAGGGGTCCCTCTATGGAGACAGGCCCGAGGAAGGGCACCAAGAGTCTTTCGATTGAGATCAAGACCTAGCCCTTCTTCAGGGAGGCAGCTCCAGATGACCTGTCACAACAGTTATCACAACATCTAGCTGCATGGCACATACACAACTTTCTTGAGAAATTTTATGTGCAGGGAAGCAGCTAAATGGTTTAACACCTAAATGGGGATGTAGGGCCAAGGGAGGTGGTGGTGTGTTTTTTTTTTAATTGGAGAAATTACAGAATAGTTATGTACAAATGGAAAGTAATAGGGAAAAATTAAAGATACAGGAAAGAGAAGGGACGTTTGCTGGAGTGATGTCCTTGAGAGGTGAAAGGGGCTGAAATCCAGTGCACAGGTGGGAGGGGTGGCCTTAGAGGGGAGCACAGCCAGAGCATCTGTAGGTACCAGAGGGAGGGCAGGGGACGGGCACAGCGCAGGAAGGAAAGGCAGTAATGCTCATCCATCACCTTCCATGTTCTGGGTGCTACAAAGAGCCTTGTGCACCTCTGCACATGCTGTTGCCTTCAGTCACTCAGCACCCATCGAGGTGGGACCTGTTCCTTTCCCTCCCTGCAGTTGAAGCTCAGAGAGACTTAGTGGTCTGCACAAAGTCAAAAAGCTAGTAAGGAAAGGAACCAGGATTTGAGCCCACATCTGTCTGACTCTAAAGCCTGTGTTGCCCAGGGATGGGTCCCCCTGTGAGGCCTACCCAGGAGCGGAGCCTGGAGGTGTGGGGCATTGAGGAGGAGTTGGAGGCATAGCTTGGGTCACCAAACAGTGGACTCATGATGTCCAGAGATACTCTGGGAGACAGCGGGTCCCTTGTCGAGCTGGGTGAGGCTGGCACTGGCCTGGTCCCCTGGCAAGCCAGTGTGAGCACTGCACATACAGACTCTGCCCTGCATCCCCAGCAGGGCAAGGAAGATGGGTATGTGTGGTATGAACTTCATTTCTCTCACTTGCTTGGTTCCAGAATATCGGGGCAGTGCTTTCTCCTCCCAGTGAAAGTCTGGGTGGGAGAGTTGCTTTCTTGTTTTAGGGCTTTGAACAAGGCTGAGTGCCACCCCCCTCAAAGCTGAAGCAAACCGCCAGCATCACCAGTGCAGGCGGAAGGAAAAATGTACCCTTGTTACCATAGAAATGCTTGTTCCGCGTGGATGCAGCCGTCATAAATCCCTGGTGGAAATAGCTGGCCGGGGAAGTGGTGGGGGGAGAGACGTAGGATGCCTGGCCTCGCCTCTTTGCTCCCCTCACTTCATCCGCTACAAGTGAAACGTTGACTCCCTCCATGGGCAGTTGAGGAAGTTCCTACTTAAAAAAAGGCCGCCCATCCTACCCATTCCTTTATCTCCAGGAAGGCTGCTCCTCTCCTGGAAATCTTGGTTTCACCATCCAAGGCTTTTAAAAATTCTGCTCTGAGTAATGTCCCCCAAAACTCCAGGACCAAAGCAAGCCACTTGTGGCTAGCTGCTCCACCCAGCGCTTTCCTCACCTGGAAACTGAACTCGCCTGTTGCACAGGTGGCAGCTGGCAGAGGTGGGGAGCAGGGGACACTGGACATAACGTGCTCCTCCCATTATCAACCCCTTCTGGCTCAGAGCCTTGGGCCCAGCCTTCATGTCAGGCTGTGCTAACTCTGGATGCTGTGTCCCTCTACCTCAGCCAACTGACCTAGTTCTCTGAAGGCCATTCAGTGGGTCCCCCTCTTACCAGACTGGGCTTGTCCAGGCCCCTTGGCTGCTGAACACAGTTTAAATGTGGATATGCGTGTGAGAGCCGGGGGTTGTTTCTGAGGCCCCCTGGGCTGACTGAGGACCCTTCTCAACCACTGCTGCGTTTCCTGGCAGCCATGGCTTTAGTCCATTCTCGTGGGCTCCTGAGACACCTAAGTTTGTCCCAGCCCACTGAATTGTTTCTCAAGTCCCTACGCAGCTCAGATCACCAGTGGCTACCCTAAGCAGAGCCCAGATCCTCCTGCGGGAGGGGGAACCAAGCTAATCTGCAGACCCTGTTTGCTGAGGGAGCTGGTGATGGGGTGGGTGCCCATGGACAGGCCCAGCCTTTCTGAGTTTCATGACTTTCAATTTACCTCCAGGTTGGAGAGAATCTCTAGCATCCTTTCATGATGGAATTATTGTTATTATTTTGAATCGGTAACCTGGCTCAAATATCAAAACTATACAAAAGGTACACAGTGAAAAGTCTCACTCCTTTCCCTGCCCCCATTCACCACTTCCCCTCCACCTACCAGTTTCCACACCAGTAATACTACCACTCTTCCTTCTTATGCATCCTTCCAGAGTTTTTTGTCCTGATTTTTTTTTTTTTAAATTCTATTCTTTGTTTACCCCACCCTTTTTGTAATCAAAAGGTATCATGCAGTCAAACTGCTCTGCATCTTGCTTTTGGAGACCTTTCCGTTATTAGTTCCTGGAGATCATTCTCATTCTTTTTCAGAGTGGCATAATATTATACTGTACGGATGTGCCGTATTTACTTAATCTGTCCTCTATTGATGGACAAGGGGATAGTTTCCAGTCTTCTACTGTTATAACAAAGTAAGCTTGATTCTATCTGTAAGCTAGATTCTCACAAGAGGGGTTACTAGGTCAGAGGTTATTTGCAATGTTAATAGATAGTGCCACATTGCCACCGTAGGGGGTCTTACCAATCAGCCCACCCTCCAGCAAGGTCTGAGAACATTTAGTAACTTCCCAAGTCCCTTCCCTCTCTATCTACCGATGTCTCCTCTGTTCTAAATTGGTCTCCTTGGAATGGTTAAATCAGTAGGTAAGGAGTTTGTGGGAGGGGCCCTATAGGATTCCATTAGCACTCGTGGTCTCCAATCCATGTAGCATTTGTTGAGCCCCGTATCTTAATAGACTTTAGGGGCATGTCAGAGACTGGTGAGGGAGTGTCCCAAGGCTTGTCTGGGCTGTAGTTCACTGCTTTTCCTTGGGAAGATGGTGCCAGACCTTGTCAGGGTGGGATGTCCACAGCAAGGTGCTAAAGTTAAAATTATTTCCACTCCTGCCCACTCCGAGTTGCAGTTCCCTGAGCCTTGCTGTCAGTTGGATAGGATGACAGAGTAGAAAGGGCACCCTGGGCTCATCCGGTATCATAGCTCCAAAGGCCACTGGAAGACCAAGGTGGGGAGTGAGAGGATCATGCTTGTTGAGTCATGTCTGTTCCTCTGTTTCAATTCATTCACCCAAACCTTCCCATCCCAACCAATGACCAAAAAGAGTGTGGATTTTTATCAATTAGTATGTGTTTTTCTGATGTGAAGTGATCCGAATGACGTCAGGGCTGTCTCTCCCCTCTTCTGGGGCAACCAGAGTGGCTGCGGGTGGTGCTGGGAACCCTGAGACAGGGGCTCCTGAAACCTTCACGTCACGGCTGGGGGACCAGGGCCCAGACAGCTCAGTTAGAAGGGGGAAGATTTCGGCTGACTCGGTGCTTTGGCTGTGATGGGCGTTTCCTCCAGGGGCCTCTGTGTGACCTTCTCCTTGGAGAAGGGTGCTTGATGGTCTGTGAGAGGGCCTCCTGGGGAGCACAGACAGCTGGAGAGCTGGGCATTATTGCTGATAGCTCTACAACTGCAGTTCTGAATGTGGTGTTCTCTGTATGTGGGGAGAGGCCAGGGGGATCTTTGTACTGGCATGTCTGTAAGTGTCGATCAGTGGAAGTGTCTGTGGTTCCACTCAACCCAAAAGTCTTAGAGCAGGGTTTTAAAACTTTCTGGGGTCAGATACCCCTTTTAGAAACTAAAAGCCAAGGATCCTTTATCCAGAATAAAAACACTCACCTAAGCGTGCAGAAGCAGACCAGTGGTTCTGTGTGCAGTTTTAGGGGGTCTCGAAGGTCCAGAAGCCTATCAACAAACCCTCTTAGGAGAGTAATTCTCAATTGTATATTATCAGTGTTATTATATTATTATTTTGCCTACACACTGCACACAGTAACGTGCTCCTTCCCTGTGGGTGACAGCCCTGTGGGAATGGGGAAGGACTAGTATAGTTTGAACTACTACTGGCTGAGGAGCCCATGGAACCAGCTTAGGAATACCTGGCATAGAGGGTCATTTACTTTGCTTGGAACATAGAGAGTTGAGAGAGATTCTTCCCTCTGCGGACGTTGCCTGGCACCTTGCCCGGGTTTCACAGAAGGAACTTAGGGGCCATGGGGTGAGTGGGGGCACTGGGTGTGTTGTTTGGGCTTCTCTCAATATTCCCTACTTGCAGTAATTGCTGAGGAATGCCTCCGCTCACCCCAGAGAACCCCAAGGCCTGTGCTCACAGTCTGCCTGGCAGGCTGGGTGAGGCCAAGCTGCTGCCTGCATCCCCAGGCTCCCCAGCCTGGCTACACGGGCAGTCGCCTGGGGAAGGTGGGAAAGCTAATGACTCATTATCCCGGCAATTAGTCACGTCACCAAGGCACATGATTCTCTGCAGGACTGGTGCCACCTCCTGCTGCTCTGGCCTTGTTCAGTGCTGCTTTTCTCCCACTCTGATCGGGGAGTGCCACCCCAGGAAATAGTCACCACCTTCTTCCAGCTGTGGACTTGTAGCTGCAGCAGCCCCAGGACCAAGAGACTAGGACAAAAAGGTCACTCACCTATGTACCCCAGGGCCACGCAGGACCTCCAGGGACCAAGGGGACAGCCATGGAGGGGAATATGTGGACACTTAAGCAAAGATTCCCCCACATGTCCCATACACACATGATACCTGTGGATACATCTGTCTGCGTACGCATGTGCTCATCGATATATGAACATGCCATGAAGGAAAGGCTGCAACTTGTGAAATAAAGTCCTCCGAGGCCTGAGCTCCCAGGAGAGGGAGGGGGTCCTGTCTTGTTTCCCCTTCCCTGGGATGCTCTCAGTGAACTGGCCAGCTTCCACATTGGCCCCAGGGACTCTCTAACTTCTTGACCTCAGTACAAGAGAGAGCCAAACAAAACTCTTTTATAGGACATCAGTGACTGTCTGTCAGTAACAATGAAGGCAGAAAACAGGCGAGAGCCTCTGTTTTCAGTGATTATTTCCTAAGTTCAGGTTTCACATTCTTTTTTTTTTTTGGCTGCACTGTGTGGCATGTGGGATCTTAGTTCCCCGACCAACGATCGAACCCACGCCCCCTGCAGTGGAAGCACAGAATCTTAACCACTGGACCACCAGGGAAGTCCCCAGGTTTCATATTCTAACAACACTAGTCACAGTAAGCTTGATGGGGCCTCAGTTCCCCTGTTCCTAAGAGAATGACACCTCCACCCACCTCTGGGGCAGCCTGTGATCCTCTCTCTAGTGTGTCCTCGCCTCTCTCTGCCAGTGAGAGGACTTGCGAAAACCCAGCCCTTACAGGTTAGCCATAGAACAGGATCTCGACAAAAAGAGGTTAGGAGTCAGGAACCGACTTGCATCAAGGGCCTCCGGCATGAGGGGTTTGCGTACTTCATCTCGTGTAACATTTCACACCAGTCCTAAGAAGTCTCCCCCGTTTCACAGATGATAAAACTGAGGCTCAGAGGATTAAGTCACTTACCCATGTTTTCCAGAAGTAGTGAGTGGCACCACGCTTCAGACCCTGTTCTGACTCCCCACCTCCAGCACAATCCCTGTAAAAAGAGTACCTGTGAAGTGAGGGGAGACCTCCTCCCACCTGTGGGCCCCCACCCCCCAACACACCTGGAGGAGGGGAAAGGGGCTGGGCCAGTGTTTGGGGCCCTGTGTCTACACCCAGCTCTGCCACTATGTGACTTCGAATCAGCTCTCTTCCCCTTTCTGGGCCTTTCCTTCCTCGGCTGTAAAACAATCAGCTTGTCCTCAATAATGGCCAAGCCCCTCCTTCCCCCACACCTACACACTAATTTTTTTAGAATCTGTATGTGCCCAGGGCAGCTCCCCACCCTCCCCCACCAAGCCCTTCTTTCCTTCCTATGGGGCCTGTCTGCTGAAAGCAGAATCCAGACGGAGAGAGTAGGCCTAGCCCCTAAAAACATGAATGAATGAAGGGAGGCCCTCCCTGCACGGGAAGTAGAAATCCCTCACTGTCGGCTGCAGGGCTCATCAATAATTCAGGGCTGCTGTCAGGTCCGATCTCTGCAGTGGCTTCATCAATGTTTCAGCTCCTTCTCCAGAGCCTCGTTCCTTAGCAACCACATCATCTCTGCTCTACAGGAGGGCTGCCAGGCTGTGCGCTCCCTACATCCCCTGTCCTGTAGGTGCTGTCCGTGCTTGCCCTCGTGGGCAGGGGGTGGAGCCACCCATGCCAACTGGCACTGGCAGCTTTGTCCTCAGAGCCTCAGGGCGATGCTGCATACAGGAGGCACGTACATACCAGATGAGAGAGAGGGACAGGGACGGTGTGGCACAGCAAAGCCCCTGCAGGTCCACCCTGGGCAGGAGCGGGGAGGGGCCCGCGGGAGAATTTTGGAGAGAGGTCAGGGTATGTCTCCGTGGCCTGTCTTAAGCCCGAACCTCACCCCCTAGTCTTAGCAGAGCCAGGGCCTGCCCTCGCCTCTCTGCTCTCCATAGGTATGGGGGAGGGGAGTGCTTCTGTCTCTCCCGCTCTTGCCCAGGCTCAGCTGCTGCTTCCCTTTGTGGCCCAGGTGCGGTGGAGGCTTGCCTCCTGCATCAGCTGAGGCGCCGTGCCGCCGGCTTCCTGCGCAGTGACAAGATGGCAGCCCTGTTCACCAAGGTGGGGAAGACGTGCCCGGTGGCTGGGGAGGTTTGCCACAAGGTGCAGGAGCTGCAGCAGCAAGTAGAGGGCAGGTAAGCCCTGAACCAGCCCCTCCCATGCCTCCCTTCTGCTCTTTCCATTTGCTGTTTCTTGCAGGGCCTCACCTCTTGGATGACGGGCCAGCCTACGGGTGGGGGGGTGGCCCTTTCAGGCACAAGGTCCTGCCCACCACCTCCAACCCCCCGTCCCAGTCAGTCCTCTGGGTGCTTGTCTTGCGGCTCCAAACTCCGCTCCCAGTGCCACCAGTCAGATGAGGCTCACCCCCAAGCCCTTACACTCCTGAAGCCCACCCCTCTTTGCAGGAAACCCTTGGCGGGCAACCAGGAGACCCTGCAGAGACAGGGCTCTGCCAGCGGGAAGGCCCCAGCCCTCAGCCTGCAGGCCTTGAAACACATATGGGTGCGCACAGCGCTCATCGAGAAAGTGCTGGACAGGGTCGTGCAGTACCTGGTGGAGAACTGCAGGTGACTGCCCCTCCCTGAGCCCACCCCTCCCTGTGCTTGACTGCCCGCCATGGTCTATAGGCATGTGCCATCCCCCCGTAGCATCCCGAAAGCAGAGACCACACCAGGCACCCCACAAAGCTCAGTCCTGGTGGACTCATTTCTTCTTGGTAACTGACATGAATTTGATCCTTGTGGGGATGTATCTCCTTGGTGAGCTTAACGGCCCTGGAATGAGTCCTGGAGCCCCAGTGGTCACCCTGTCTGTCTCTCCCCTGGCAGCAAGTACTACGAGAAGGAGGCGTTACTGGCAGACCCTGTGTTTGGCCCCATCTTGGCCTCTCTTCTAGGTAAGCCTAGTAGCAGACAGGCCTGCGCTGGGCCAGTGGGGGCTCCAGGGCAAGTGCTGAGGGGGCACCCCCGAGCTGGCTGTCCCTGTCTCCACAGTGGGACCCTGTGCCTTGGAGTACACCAAGCTCAAGACAGCCGATCACTACTGGACCGACCCCTCGGCTGATGAGCTGGTCCAGAGGCACCGTATCCGGGGTCCCCCAAATCGCCAGGACTCCCCTGCAAAGCGCCCAGCCCTAGGAGTAGGTGTCACTCTTCCCCCCCCTGTGCTCACCCAGGATATGCCCCTGGGCCTTTGGGGAGGAGCAGCTGGGCTGTGTGCTCCTGGCAGATGTAGGCTGGGCCTTGGAGATGCCCAGGGTAGTGGCCACCCCAGGAGAGCCTTTTCGCCACACTGGCGCTCACATAAATGCCAGGAGCACAGAGCTGGTCCGTGGCTGAGAGCAAACTGGGGACAGGAAGGACCCTTGGGGTCAGCTAGAGAGGGTCTGCATGGAGGCCTAGGGCTGACCCCCACGGCTGACTTCCTGGGGCTGGGGGCTGAGCCGTGACTTTGTGCGCAGATCCGGAAGCGGCACTCAAGTGGCAGTGCGTCGGAGGACAGGCTAGCCGCCTGTGCCCGTGAGTATGTGGAATCCCTGCACCAGAACTCAAGGACACGGCTGCTCTACGGCAAAAACAACGTGCTGGTACAGCCGGTAGGAGACCCTAACGCCCGGCCCTCCTCTCCCTTTTCCAAAGGCACCAAGACCTCCAGCCACATTCATCCCTTTTCCCAGGGTCTTGACTAGAGAGAAGGGGGAGAAGGGCCCCACCCCCTACTTCACTGTTTCATAGCCTCATGCCCAGCCTTGAGCTGGCAGGAGCCAGGAATGGCATCTGCTCTGGCCAGCTGAGAACCAGGCCGTCCGGGAGTAGGAATGTCAGCCAGCAGGCAGGGTGAACGCCCAGCTTGGGTATGGCTGGCCCGGACACGCCTGGCATCCAGGAGGCTGACAGGACAGAGCCAGCGGCCCCAGGCCAGCCAGGGAAAGGAGGCACCCGCATCTGCGTGTGGCACATGATGCCCCCTACTTCCTCCCGGCCCCCAGTCCAGGATCCTGTGATTGGCCTGGCCTGGCCTCCCTGCCATCCCCAGGAGCCTCTCAGGCCCTCACCTTCTCTGTCTTCTGGTGTGTCTGCTCCCTGTAGAAGGAGGACATGGAGGCTGTCCCTGGCTACCTCTCCCTGCACCAGTCTGCAGAGAGCCTAACTCTGAAGTGGACCCCCAACCAGCTCATGAACGGGACTCTGGGGGATTCCGAGCTGGAAAAGAGGTGGGGGCTTTGGGACTTCCTCCAAGGAGCCAGGGAAGGGAGTGGGGGCTTGCTCCCGGGCGGGGGATGGAGAGACCCAGCCTGCTCCAGGGGGCAGGCCTCACTCCTTATCCAATGCCAAGAATTGCAGGGAGAGGCTGCCTGGACAGGTTCCCGAGCTCTCTAGGACTGAGCCGGGCCTGGGCATGGAGAGGTTTGCCTGAGCCAAGCTCTAGGCAGCTGAGACTGCCAGGCTCTGTGCCATGAGGACAGCGTGGGGCCCAGAGGGACAAGGTGGCTGGCCGAGGTCACATTCTTGGCTACGGTCAGGGTACTAATAGTAGTATCCTGAATACTACTATTCAGGGTAGTCTCACGGGTGTCGGGGCCGGGAGATGAAGAAGGCGGGATGGCAGGTCTTGGGACACAGCGACACCAAACTGGTTCCTTTCCAGCGTTTACTGGGACTACGCCCTTGTTGTGCCCTTCAGTCAGATTGTCTGCATCCACTGCCACCAGCAAAGTGAGCCTCCCCTGTCCTGGGCACAGGGGTGAGGGGAGAGAGCCTGCGCCGTGCACGGACCTCCTGTCCCCCTCCTTCCGTCCCCACGCTCCCACCCCACTGTCCTCCTACCCAGCCTCACTGGCCCACATTCACCCCCCAGAGAACGGCGGCACGCTCGTGCTGGTGAGCCAGGATGGCATCCAGAGGCCACCACTGCACTTCCCGCAGGGGGGCCACCTGCTGTCCTTCCTGTCCTGCCTGGAGAACGGGCTTCTGCCTCGAGGACAGCTGGAGCCCCCACTCTGGACCCAGCAGGGGAAGGTACCTCAGGGCTTGGGAGGCTCTGGGTGAGGGGATGTGTGGGGTGGATTCTCCGCCCACCTGCTGGCCTCCCGTCCTTTCCCCACGCAGAGCTCTTAGGAGCAGCCTAGCTGGGTGGGGGGCGGGGGGGCCGTGGATTGGACCCCGCCCTGGGCAGGCTGACCACCCGCCCCTCTCCCCGCAGGGGAAGGTGTTCCCCAGGCTACGGAAGCGCAGCAGCATGCGGTCCGTGGACGTGGAGGACGTGGGCTCGGGGCGGGCCACCGACTACGTGTTCCGGATCATTTACCCTGGCCACAGGCACGAGCACAGTAAGTGTCCCAAACGTCATTCGTGGAGGAAGAGAGAGGTGGGGGAGTAGTGTCACCCAGGGGGCCGCAGGCAGGGTCCACTGCCCAGGCCCGGTTAACCCAGGCAGGTCTTTACTCAGCCTCTCACCAGACCTTCCCCCCCGGCAAATCATCCCTCAGAGAAGTGGCCTCTTGTCTACCTAGCTGTCTTCTCCCCACCTCATGACCCCAGGCTCTTGGCTTAGCCGATCCAGGTGTCGCTGTACAATATTCTCTTGGTCATCCTTTCATGCCCTGCCCCAGGGAAAAAGTGTGGTGAGACTACACATAGAAGGTGGAGAACTCTTGGTTTCTTTTCAGCCTGCCACCTGACCCCCCCACAAGGCGGCCAGGGTGCAGGGTCAACGCGTCTTTATAGATGGTGTAAATTGTTCACTGACTCTGCTAGAGCCAGAACCCTCCCCCAACCAGCTACTGATGAGGGGAGCATTAGCAGGAGTAGGGGGGCGTCTGGGGTGAGATTTGGAGCTGCAGGGGGAATCTGTGGCGCCAGGAGTTGAAAGGCGGCTTGGCCCTCGTGGGTCCTGCCCCACCTGGACATAACCCCTCTGGGCCCCAGGGGGCTTGTCCATCGGCATCTACCGACACACGAGCTCCCTTTCTGGTCAGAGCACTGCTGCTGCCCATAGGTTTCTCCAGGCCGGAACGGCTGATCTCGGGGATAAGGTCAGGGAATTTGCCAGCCCAGAGCATTTATTGCCAGCCAGACCACTTTCTCCCAAAATGTGCTAACTCGTGCCAATAAGTTGTCGGCAAGTTGTCTCCGTATTAGTGGACAGATTGCCCAGACTGCAAACACACAGCCACAGCGCGAGTTCCCTGTTACCAGGCTTGGAGGGCAGGAGACCTGGGGCCCCCTTCCCTCCCAGGTGTGCCTGATGAAGAGAAGGAGACTCAGCTTTGGCCAGAACGTGTTTGCAGACCTGGCATTTAATCTCAGGCTCTTGCTTGGCTCAGATTTTGCAGCTTCCACTTGCCCTCTTCAAGCCTTGGTACTTCCCAGTTCCGGTCACTTCAAGGAGCTGAAGCCCAGCGGGGTGACTCAGGCTCCTGGAGAGCAGCTCTGGGAAGCCCTTAGAAGGTTGGGTTTATAGTCTGAAGCGGGGGATTTGGGGTAACCCTCAGATGTGGTTCAGCTTGACCACGACAAGAGCCGAAGAATGATTGGGATCCATCTGCCAACAGTCATGCCCAGCCTCAGCCAGGGCTGGGGAATCCCTGTCTTTCACTACCCTGGCGCCCCCATCAGTTCTCTCTCTTCTGTTCTTCCTAGAGAGGGCATCCTCCAAGAGTGAAGCTCTGTAGCTGCCGCCGTGTCCTCACCTTCTTCCATGCTTTCCCCAGTAACTCATCAAAAGACTCTCAGGTCCCCCCTTCCCCTCTTCCATGCCCTGCAGGCTCAAGGTGACCCAGACTCCATTCTGCTCTCCCTAAGGAGGGAGTGCGGACCCTCCTGCCCTGGGACTAGGGTCCTCATGCCTCTGCATCTCTGCTATTCTTTTTGAGCAGTCACTATTAACTACCACCACCTAGCGGCCAGCCGCGCGGCCTCGGTGGACGATGATGAGGAAGAGGAGGATAAACTACACGCGATGCTCTCAATGATCTGCTCGCGGAACCTCACAGCTCCCAATCCGATGAAAGGTTTTTATCCCTCCCCCTCTCCCTGAGCCACCCCATCCTCCCACCCCACCCCCCTCCCTGGGCCCACCTGCCACCCACCGCAGGGGCTCAAATGGCAGTGTTGGCATTATGGGACTTGCACCCAGGAGGCAGATCAGGGAGGGTGGAAGGAGGTGCTGGCAGGAGGGGACAGTACAAAATGCAGTTGACTCTGGGCTCCCCATTGAACGTGAGGAGAGGGCTTTGCACCCGAGAGGGAAGAGACTGACTAGTGGGAAGGTCTGATTATCTGGTTCCCTGTTGGAAATGAATGGCTTTCTGAGAGCCCTGTTCCCACTCTGGAGGGGTCACGCTGGCAAACCCAGGACAATGTCTCTTTCTTTCTCTCCTGCTGGCTGGGAAGACGGGCCCTGTGCCTCTGACTCCTGAGTTAACGGAAACAGGACAGAAGTACCAGGCCCCTCTTCAGCAGGGGTAGGGGCTGGACAGCTCATGGGGACAGGAGTCACCTGTGGTCAGGTGATGGGTCAGGGTCACCATGGAAAGAGACCCAGGGCTCAGTTTACCCAGCTGACACTTTAGCATGAAATCTAGAAATATCTGTGCCAAGGGTATAAGACAGGTGTGTTCCTGCCCCCATGGACCTGACTCCAGGGTTACCAAGGCCCCCTCGCTGGAAACGACAGGACAGTGCCCACAGCTCCTCTGTCCACCACTCATCTTAGCGCAGAGCTAGACTTGTAGAGAGGGACTGGTCAGGGGACCAGTGAGGGCCAGGCCCAGGTGCTCAGGGAAGATTGCTTCTGAAGGGCTGAGGCCACCTGTCTTGGAGTTTAGGGGAAGCTCCCCATCCCCACCATTCCCATGCCACAGGTTAATTTCTTTTTTTTCATTAAAAATATTTATTGTCCATATAGGAGCTAGTGGGAAAAGCTTCATCTCTCTTTTCTATACTCTAAGAATGACCAATTAAATGTATAATCCCCAACCTTTTAGGAGACGAGGGTAGCGTTTATACAACAAGTAGGAGAAGAAAGTTAAGACACCACTGTCCAGAATGAAGTGTCAACCCATCTCTATTTCATCAGACCTTAATGCAAACATGGAACCCTTTGATCCAATTGCCCTACCAAAGCACCTTGGTGCAGGGGGCATGACTGCTATCCATAGCCACATCCAACTGCAGACATTATAGCCAATGCTCGGACATCAATAGATTTCTATTAAATACACACACACACACACACACACACACACACACACACACACAAAACACCCCTAATTTCAGCTTCTTTTAAATATTGGAACATTGAATTTGTGAGGCAGATTATTACAGTAATATCTTCCAAGTTGTTTATGCCTCCCTGAATTCATTTGAATAATTCCCTACCATTCTTCTAATTAATTTTTATTTTTAATTTTTTAAACCATTTTTTAAATTGAAGTATAGTTAATTTACAATTTTTTTTTTTGAGGCCACTTGGCTTGTGGGATTTTAGTTCCCCAACCAGGGATTGAACCCAGGCCCTTGGCAGTGAGAGGGAGGATCCTAACCACTGCACCACCAGGGAGTTCCCTAATTTACAATGTTGTGTTAGTTTCAGGTACACAGCAAAGTGACTCAGTTATATATATATATATATAAAAATATATATATTCTTTTTCAGATTCTTTTCCATTATAGGTTATTACAAGATATTGCATATAGTCCCCTGTGCTATACAGTAGGTCCTTGTTGTTTATTTTATATATAGTAATATATATATGTTAATCCCAAACTCCTAACTTATCTCTCCCCTGCGCCCCTGGCCACAGATTAATTCCTTCTCCCCTTTCCCTGCCCCTACAGGGGGCGTCTAGGAATATGTGACACTCTCCTTATGCTTCCACAAAATTCTACCAAAGAACCCAGTTCCTTAGCTCAGCCACCAAGCTTGTAATGGGCAACCAAGTCCACGGCCTAGAACACACCTAGCACACCCTCAACACAACTGCCAGCCACCCCCTTACCCATCACATTCCTGTCCTGCCTGCCCTCCCTCCCAGCCCTTCCAGTGGGACCTGCAGGCCAGCTGGTGGGAACTCGGGGGAGCCTCCTCACTTGTCATGTTTTTTGCCTGCCACCTGGTTCCTTGCAAACCTGGGCTTGAGGCTGATGCTTATTTCCAGGTTAGCTGACTTGGAGCCGTGTGGGGAAGCTAAGTCAGGAGAGCCAGGGAGCCCCTTCTCACCCCACAAATTATAGTCAGGCTGGAGGCTGTGGGGGGCGGGAGTCCCAGTAGAGCCCCTAATTAGTGGACCTGGAGACAGGAAGCCATCCCTGGCTGCTCTTAGAGCTGAGGCCTCCAGGGTCAGAGAAACTTACAGGGTCCAGAGGCCTCAGGGCTTGTTTGGGCATCTTCTTGGGGAACTCAGGGGTCAGACCGACCCAGTGTGTAGCCCCTGGGACCCCAACACTTGAGAAAGGGGAGGAGGTGTGGAAGCAGAATCAGCAGGTGGCTGGGGAGATGGCGTGGGAGCCCCCATCTCCGCTCCAGTCCATAATGACAACACTGTTGAGTCCGTTCTGCTCGCCGTTGCTTTCCAGGCCTGCAACATGCTTGACTTGTGCATGTGAATCAAGTGGCGGGTGTCCAGACTCTCCTTCCCCCCTCCCCTCCTTTTCCCGCTGCCTCCCCACAGAGCAGAGATGCTGTTCACTCTAATTCTGCTCCAGGCCAGGCACCTTTCACTCGGAGTCTTAGGGGCTGTGGGGTTCAATCACCCTAATTGTTTTGCTTCAAACTTTCCTCACGCTCAGAGGAGAGAGTCAGAGTCAAAGCTGGCCCAGCAGACCCCCGTCCAGCCTGCTGCCCCTCGCCCAGTCACGCCAGAGCTCCAGCTGTCTGCACTGGGTTAATTCAGAGATTCAGTGTTCAATGCTGGCTGGTTCAGCTCCTTCCTGGAGAATTAAGGTGAAGAGCATTGACCCAGGAGACTTGCCTTGGTTGGGCCCTGCTTTCTGGGCATGAACTTGTTTCCCTGTGTGCCCACCCTCTGCACCTGGCAACCCCCTGCCTGCCCGCCTGCTGCCTGCTGCCTACCTGGCTGGGCCTGCTCCTGCCACACACACCGCCCGCCGCCCGCCCCCCCCCCCGGCTCCTCCCACCACTGGCCTCTCTCCTGCCTGCTGCAGGGGCCTGAGCTGGGCTCCTGCCCCATCCCACCTGCATTTGCCCCCTCCTTCTTCTTCCCAGAGTATCAGGCATGGCTTGCAACCCCTCACTCCCAGAGCCGCAGCCCCTCCACACCAAGTATGTTCCTTAATTTGCCTCCTGGTGGAGCTGAAGGGCCAGATATCTATAAAAATCCCAGCCGTGGGTCTGGGAAGAGAGCCCTGGGGCCAAGACAGGGCAGCCCCTGAGGGGACTGGAGGGGGTCAGCTCAGCCCTCCCCACCAAGGCACACCCAGAGCTGGAGTCTGACTCCCACAAAACCCAGGCCTAGGTCTGCTCCAGACTCATAGCAGGCCAGGGCCCAGGCCATAATTCGCAGAAAAGAACTACTGCTTGAAAGAAGTCTATCACACACACAGCTCTCTCCCTCTTTTCTTGTCTTCTTCACTCTTCTCTTTCTCTCCCTCCTTCCTGGCGTCATCTCCTGGCCCTTTCACTTTCTGCCCTCACTTTGCTTCATCTTTGTGGCTCACTGGACCTGCCAGAGTGCCCCACGAGCAGTGCCTGCCCCACGTGGGCCTTCGAAGCTCTCAAGGGTCTTGAGTTCTGATTCAGACTAGCTGGGCCGGCTGAGGAGGCTTGGTCTGCTGTGGTGTAAAATTGTCCAAGGAGCTGTCTTCTGAGGCTGCACCGGGCACATTCTTCTGGATGGTGGAACTGCGTGCCCAGCTGCCACCCTCATCCCCACAGTGGCCTGGCAGCCCTGGAAACTTTGCCCTTCCTGCCAGTTCACCTGTGTGTTTGCAGGAGTCCACCACGCAGTGCAGTCAGGCTAGGCAAGGATGGAGAACTCACCCACTGCTGCGAACTTGGGGGCACCTGGCCTGGGCAGGGAGCACTGCTCCTCCTTAGCCACTGGCCGCCAGGTCTAGAACCCTCAGGGGGATGAGGTCTGTGGACCAGGACTGGTGGCTCAGGGGTCCTTCAGGGGCTTTGATCAGTGGACGCTCCTGGCATGGGAAGGTTCAAAGTTTGCAATGTTCCAGGCACCTTCCTGCACATCCCAGAGTTTGCCCAAGAGGACCAGGCTGAATCCTGGAAGGCCAAGCCAGCTGGCAGCATTTCAGAGAGCTCAGGCTTTTCTTGTTCCTTCTTTTTTTCTCCTCCCTCTAGAAAAACAAGTGTCTATTCCATTGCTTATAGCAAGATGGAGAGAATAGACACAATCATCCATGACTCAGTGAAAGTATCTTACCACGTTCAGAAAGACTAGGTGGAGGCTGGGAAGTATCAGGCGCCCTCTCTCTCCACCACTTCCAACTCTGGGCTCTGGACCCTGGGCCAGGCAGGCACCACCCCCTGTGGTTTTCCACCAAAGGGTGACTTCATGCTGCAGCTCTGGGCACAGAGGTGGGCATGCTGCAGGGTACTTGGGGGAGGAGACCTGCCGGGCCCTGACCATGGCCCCCTTCCTGCCCTCAGATGCTGGCGACATGATCGAGATGCAGGGCTTTGGACCCAGCCTGCCAGCCTGGCACCTGGAGCCCCTGTGCAGCCAGGGCTCCTCCTGCCTCTCCTACTCCACCAGCAGCTCCCCCTACGTACCCCCCAGCCACTGCAGCTGTGTCCCCGACCGGTGAGTGGGTGTGTCCATCCGTGTGTATGTGTCAGTCTGTCCTTTGGGGCTGTGTCACTTGCCTGAAGGGTGATCTCTAGTTGGACACACCTGGGTTCGAATTTCACTTCTGCTCCCCATGTGACTTTGACAAGTTGCTGAGTCTCTCTGAGCTTCTCCATTTCTGAGCCTCAGTTTCCTCATCTGTAAGATGGGAATAATACCCCCTTCTCCCTAAGGTACTTGTGAGGACTGAACGAGGTATATAACCCACGTGAGTGCCCAGAGCTGTGCCTGGCACAGAGCAAGTGCTCAGTACCTGGAGCTCCCCTTTCCAAGGTGGACCTGGATCCTGCCGTCAGGCTGCCGTCTGAGGACACTCGGCAGGCATCTGGGCATCTGCCACGTGCCAGGAACAGTGTGTGAATGGCATTTGTGTGAGGGTCATGTGCCCACACTTGATGCTTGCCGACGGCTTTTTCACCAGTAACTTCATTTTTCTACCTGTTGCACCTGTTGACCCTCAGATGGCCCTCTCCATTTTCACATGAGGAAACCAAGATTCACTAACATGAAGTTAGTTGCCCAAGATCCCCTGGGTGGTTGGGGGCCAAGCTGGGCCCCCAGCAGCTCTACCCAAGGTAGCTGGCAGGGCCAGGGAGCCCTTGACATGCTTCTGGGTTGTAGATCCTGCTCCCTGCACCACCTGCCCTCTGAGCCAGAAGGTCCTTCCTTCTCACTCTTCCCTCCAGAGGAGCAGCCCTGAGTCAGGTTGATTCCACAGGTTGCCCCTCAGGCTGCTGTGTGAGAGCATGAAGAGGCAGATCGTGTCCCGGGCCTTCTATGGCTGTGAGTGTGGGGTGAGGTGGGGCCGCAGGGGGTGGGAGCAGGGGCAGGGGGAGGCACCGGGACAGAGGGTCACGGCCTCCCGGCTCCCCCCCTCCCCACTCCCCCCCCACAGGGCTGGCATACTGCCGCCACCTGTCCACGGTGCGGACCCACCTGTCAGCGCTGGTGCATCACAACATCATCCCACCCGCCCGGCCACCGGGGGCCTCGGGGGGCCTCACCAAGGACGTGTGGAGCAAGTATCAAAAGGACGAAAAGGTGCACGCTCTGGAGTCCCAGGGACCGAGGCTGGCTCGAGGGGCTGGGGGCCAGCAGGGAGAGCGGACCAGCCTGCTCTGTGAGTGGCCTTCACAGACCACATGGGCGTTCAGGTAAAAGGTGGTCCAGGGTCAGAGGTGACAGGCCAGGACTGATGGCCTTGGAGTGCCTGGGTCAAGGTAGAGTCTCACAACTAGGCCTGTGGGTTTCCACAGGAAGGGGACTGGACAGGAAGTCCATTCTGCTTCTGCATTACTCCACAACCTTGAGGAAATCTCCTCGTCTCTCTGGGCTCCTTTTCTGCCCTGGAAGGAAGCAGGGTTGAAGCAGATCTGCATCCAGCTCTAGTCTGGGGGCAGGGAGGATGTGCCGGTCCCAAAGCCGGGTTTGCCTGGGTTTCAGCAGAGTGACCAAACGAAGCACTGTCCCCAGCCCCAGCTCTCAGGGCCTGGGGTCGCCGAGCTGGGCTGCAGAGACTGCAGGGGCTGCATAGTCTTTCCTCCCTGGGTCCCTCAGAACTACAAGGAGCTGGAGCTGCTGCGGCAAGTTTACTATGGCGGCGTGGAGCACGAGATCCGCAAGGACGTCTGGCCATTTCTGCTTGGCCACTACAAGTTCGGCATGAACAAGAAGGAGATGGAGCAGGTGAGGGGAGCCTGTTCCCCATGGGGATAGGGAGATGGGGACCCAGGCCATGGGAACCAGGGAGGGGGGGGGCCTCAGAAACCTCAGCCTCTTCCCAGCCAGAAAGAAACAGGGCAGAGGAAGACGTTAGCAGGGTGGCCCCACTGTCTTCACCCCGAGGCCCGACCCTGGTCTCCAGCTGTCCCAGGAGGACAGCTGCAGAGGAGGGCGTGGTGCACCCCTCCCGCCATGGTCACGCTGTGGTCTGAGTACAGGTGGACACAGTGGTGGCAGCGAGGTACCAGCGGGTGTTGGCGGAGTGGAAGGCCTGCGAGGTGGTGGTGAGGCAGCGGGAGCGGGAGGCTCACCCAGCTACGCTCACCAAGTTCTCCTCAGGCAGCAGCATCGACAGCCACGTGCAGCGCCTCATCCACCGAGACTCCACCATCAGCAATGACGTGAGCCCGACGGGACCTGGGGGCCGGGGGCGGGGCCACCAGCGCTGTAGGCCTGACCTCTAGTGATCGCTGGCAGTGGAGCCCTGGAGAACGGCTTAGTGTGTCTGTGTCTCATTTTCTTCCACTGAGAAATGGGATGACAGTCCCCTGCTGCCCACTTCTCTGGGTGTTGCAGGAATAAAATGACATGGCGCGCTGTGTTCTGTTCTAATGGACCAGCAGAGGAGGATAAATTTATGGGGAATTAGGGAGGCTCTCCCTCTTTGTAGAGAGACCCGAAGGCTAGGAATGGGCCTCCCTAGGTTCTAGTCCTAGGTCTACTAGTGACAAGATGAGTGACTTCTCTTCGCATCTCTGGGCCTCAGTGCCCCCTCTCAGCTCTACTGTCCTCTGATTGCAGAAGCTTCCACAAGAGCTGTTGGCCAGAGACCAGGGGAGCACTTAACAGCAGTCCCACCTTATAGAGTTGACTATGCAAAGCCAGTTCACAGCCTGTGTGGTTCTTCTGGCCTCACCCCTGACTTTTAGGTGAACATCAAGTCCCAAACTATGGCTGCTGGGCCCAACCAGAACTGATCAGTTTCAGTTTTCAGGACATTGTTTCATTAACTTAACGTTTTTTCTTTAAAATTGCCTCTTTAGATAGTGTATATTCTTGTTACTTAACTCCTTACTAATACTAACAGAGAACTCAAGTTGGAGCAAGACTTAAAGAAATATAACTACCAAGGCACACTCTCCTTTCCATGGGCTTTGTTCTTAATCCCCTATTTGTGAACATACACTCTTTCTGCTTTGGGTTTTGTAAAATCCTGAGTCTGTACCAGTGCCCCAGCTGCTTAGCTTATGCACTCAAGTAGCCTTTCTCACTGGCACTATTCTGAGGCTCTGAATTGCCTCAGAATCATGGCCGTACCTGACACTAACCCAACAGTGCTTCATGCTTCTTGCCCAAAGTGAAAAGTCTTTTTAAGCATTCCCTTCCCTACATAGTCCAAACAGAAAAACAAAACGAAACAAAACTGTATGTATATGTCTCTTCTTTTGCCTGTGACTTATCTGTGGGAGTGTGGACTGTTTCAATCAGTAGAATATGTTTCTTTTCACTTCTTACCTCTCCTCAGTTTGTCTGCAGCTAATATAACCGATTAGGTACTTGCTAGAGAGGTTTCCTGCCTTGTACAGAACATTCAGTACTGAAAATAAGGAAGAACTCATTTTTCCTAACACCTCCAGTCTGCCGCATCCATAGGCTGTCCCAGAGACCACACCAAAGACACTATGGAAGCTGTCCTGACCCGAGGCAGCCTCATGACTTCTGTGTTTGTAGAGTGACACTTAATGCTGGCCATCGAGTGTCCAGGCCTCCGGTTCCCCTTCTTCCCTGCAGCAGCCGCAGGAAGCGCTTCACACTTTTTCTCACCAGTGTGAGACCAGATGGGGCTGGAGACGGTGTTTTCATGTTTTCCTGGAGCCTGGTCAGCTGGGTCAAAGGGGGCACTTGGCACCCGGCGGAGGCAGTGCTAGAGGCCATGGGGTGGGAGTGGGGGTGTGAGGAGACTTCTCCATCCCTCTCAGTTCTGACCCAGGAAGGAGATGCTGAGCTGAGGGACGGTGCTGGAGTGCAGGTGTGAGCCCCGCCATCTTCGCCCCCACCAGGTGTTTGTCTCTGTGGATGACCTGGAGCCTCCAAGGCCCCTGGGCCCCGAAGATCCCAGACCAGAGCCTGAGCAGGGGGCGGGGGCCGGGCCCACTGGCACCACCATGGTGGAGCAACAGTCGGTGGAGTTCGACTCTCCAGACTCAGGACTGCCTTCCTCCCGCAATTACTCCGTGGCCTCGGGCATCCAGTCGAGCACAGATGAGGGCCAGAGCATGGGCTTTGAGGAGGAGGACGGCGGTGGGGAGGAAGGCTCTGACGGGCTGGTCCCTGCAGCCCAGGTCTCCAAGCCACAGGCCCCCAGCCAGGAGAAGGCCTCGCGGGCCGGCGAGCTGGAGGCCGGGGAGGAGCTCGCCGCCGTGTGTGCTGCTGCCTACGCTGTATGTGGTCGTTCCCCAGGCACTGCTCTCAGCGGCCCCAGAGGCTGGGGATAGGGGCTGGTGGGGTGGAGGGTGGGGTGGCCTTGACTGTCCTGGAGGGAGGCACTGCACCCATCTCTCAGCAACCCCAGAGGACTCTGTTCTCTGAGTCCCCTGGTTCCCTGCCTTTGCTGCCTTCCTTTGTTCGGGCATCACCTCCAGCCCCCAACTCACCCCTGAGGGCCCTCCGCTCCTCCAGATAGAATTACTGGACACCGTGGCCTTAAATTTGCACCGCATAGACAAGGATGTGCAGCGATGTGACCGCAACTACTGGTACTTCACACCCCCCAACCTCGAGCGGCTCAGAGACATCATGTGCAGGTGCCACTGTGGGGCTGGGCCCGGGGGGAGGCAGGGACCCTGCCCCCTGAAAGGTTAGACCCGGCAGCGCCCTGCTGCCCTGCCCTGTCCCCGACTCACGCTCGGCTCCCTCTGTCTGCTGTGCCCCCCACCCCACCCCCTCGTCATTCTCGAGGTCTTTCAGATCCCAGCTCTGGCCGTGCTTCTCCAGGAAGCCTTAGAGGACCCCCACCCAGCATGTCAGGTGGTGATGGCCTGTCCAGTCTCTCTCCCTGAGCCCCTGAGGGCCTTGAGGACAGTGGCTATGGGTTGTTCGCCGTTGTGCTCCAGTGCTTTAGGGTCACAGAAAGTCTGACCTCTGGGGAGCAGGCTGCTCTAGGGGCCGTCTCCCCAGGAGTTCCTGAGGGGAGGGGAGGATGGCGCACACCCACAGTGACTCTCCCTGGCGTTTCAGCTACGTGTGGGAGCACTTGGACGTGGGCTACGTGCAGGGCATGTGCGACCTGCTGGCGCCTCTCCTGGTTGTCCTCGACAATGGTGAGGAGGGGGTGTTGGGATTGGGCCTGGGCTGACCCAAGCTGGAGAAAGGAAAAGGGGACGGCATGTCTTCATGGGTGGGCATGTGAGCCAGCCCTGTCCCCCTGCGGAGTGAGGCTTTGGGGTCTCCTGCCTTGCCGGCCTCACGCCCACCTCCCCACAGACCAGCTGGCCTACAGCTGTTTCAGCCACCTCATGAAGAGGATGAGCCAGAACTTCCCCAACGGGGGTGCTATGGACGCCCACTTTGCCAACATGCGCTCCCTCATCCAGGTGAGGCCGGCAGCAGCCCGGGGGCAAGTGACCGGGCAGCGCTGGGCTTGTTCATCATCCACGGGGAGGCCGGGGAACACTCCCAAAATGTTTTTTACGTATAAGCTTAGTTTCTTTCATTAAAAAAAACCCCCACCATTTTCAACCTTACAAATTGAGGAGGAGTGTCAGTGTGCGAACGCTTACCCTCGTGAAAGTTCTGGCGCGTAGAGCGGTTGATGATGAAATCACCCAGAATATGGCATCATTCCAAAGAGTACATCCCAGAGAGACAGGTGGGGCTGCAGAGTGCAGCCTGGACGGGAGGGGCGGGAGCAGCTGCCAGGCGGCCAGGGAGGCACCGCGGAGGGGCCTGGGGGGAAGGGCGCTGGGGAGAGGCAGCACCGGTTCAGTCTGGCTTCCGTTCTCCACTCAAACCAGATCCTGGACTCAGAGCTGTTTGAACTGATGCATCAGAATGGAGACTACACCCACTTCTACTTCTGTTACCGCTGGTTCCTGCTGGATTTTAAGAGAGGTAAGAGGCGGGCTGGAGAGTGGGCCTGGGGTCAGGGGCGGTGGGAGATCCCTCTTCCCCGAAGTCAGTGGTTCTCAACCCACACTGTATTTTAGAACCCCCTGAGGAGCCCTGGGCCCCACCCAGCCCCAGACTTCCTAAGTGTGGTGATTTTAAAAGCCATTAGGTGAGTCCACAGTGCAGCTAGGGTTGAAAATCACCCAAAGGCAATGGTTTTCAGAACTGTTTTCGAACCAAATCTTCCTGAGCACCAAGGCCTATAAAAGGCTGCTCTAGTGCGACGTGGCCTCTGCAGGAGGCCAGTGTACAGGAACTACGAGGGAGAAGGTTGGGGCCTTGGCCTGGGGCACGGAACTGCTCTCCTGGCGCGGCTCCTGTGGTGGAGAGAGTCCCAGGACTCCGGCCCCTGGAGCGCTGTCTCGGCACGAGGCTCTGTCCAGAGGCCTGTGGACAGCCAGGCCCAGCCTCAGCTCCTCGCTGTCCCCAGAGCTGCCGTATGAGGATGTGTTTGCTGTGTGGGAGGTGATCTGGGCAGCCCGGCACATCTCCTCGGAGCACTTTGTTCTGTTCATCGCCCTGGCCCTGGTGGAGGCCTACCGAGAGATCATCCGTGACAACAACATGGACTTCACTGACATCATCAAGTTCTTCAACGGTAGGAGCCACTCGGCCATGCCGGCTGCCTCAGCAGGGGCGTGGGGGCCTCCACTCCTGGCCTGCACAGGGTTTGGGGGGCCCTCGGGAATACTGGCCCCTGCCCCATAAGCAAATGTCAGGAGTCCAGGTGGAAACGGAGCAGGGTGGGCAGTCCCAGGGCTCCTCCCAGACTGCTGCCCCCGCTCAGTTATCCATGTTTCCCCCAGAGCGGGCTGAGCATCACGACGCCCAGGAGATCCTGCGGATCGCCCGGGACCTCGTCCACAAGGTGCAGATGCTCATAGAGAACAAGTGAGGGCTGTGGCCAGGGGGCAGCAGCCCGCCAGAGCCTGGGCTCTGGGCCCCTTTGGTCCCACAGAGGGAGGTGCAGGGGCGGCACAGCCAAGACTGCCCCAGCCCCCAGCCAGCCCACCTGCCCAACTGTATTCCTAACAAAGCGCTTGTGAGCCTGGGATCGGACTCCGGGCAGTGCTGGCCCTTCAGGGCGAGTCAGGGGCCAGGATGCCCTCAGGTCTGGACCGGGAAGGGAGGGGTCAGCCTCAGGGAATGGCTGCCTTGGGGGACACTTACCCTGCTCCCCTCTCAAACACCTGGGGATAGTCCCACTGCCACTGGCAGCCCCAGCCTGGACAGCTCCCCGTGGCCTCTCCTGGGGCCCTGTAGAGTTAGGAGGGCTGTAGTTGCCTGGACCCTACCTGGGTGGGTCAAGGGGACTCTGTGCTGTATCTCTTCTGAGCGTCCCCCTGCAGGCCCAGTGCATGTGCACGCACCAGCCCCAGTTAGAGCAGCCAGAACGGCTGCCAGTTTGGGTGTGTGCCCTGGGTGCAGGAGACCTGGGCTGCATTCCAGGCCCTCCCCGAGACTGCGGGACAGCCCAACAACATGGGCCCTGGGTGGGAGCAACCCACCTCAGCAGCACTGCCACTGCCTTTGGCCACCTGAAGTGACCCCATGCACCCCCCCCCTCAGCCTATACAGTGCACCCATGTGTATCTGTACAGTCTCACTCTTACCACCCTGCTCTTGCTTTATGCATTAGATGCATCCCCCAAAACTGTGTATCAGTGATGCTTTTGCCAGCAGAATGACCTGGAATGTGGCAGAAGCACTTGCTCTCCAGGCTGATTCTTTAGGGAGGCAATCCTGTCATGGCCTCCTCTCCGGGACGGGCTCCAGAGCTTGGGGCAGCCCATTGCCTATACCAGGCATCTGCTGAGTCCCTGAGGTGGAGGGGAGGGTGCTTGGATCTCCCCAGCTTGTGCTTGGTGAGAAGCAAGGCTAGCTCTTCCTTCCACATGCTTCTCAGGATGCCGAGGACGCTAGGGACCCACAAACCCCCTTAGAGGAGCCTCACTCATGGAGGTGCTAGGAAGGGCCCAGCTCCTGACCCCAGGCCTAGTCACACTGCTTGCTCTGTCATCCCCACTTCCCATCCCATCAATACATGCAGGATAGGCCTTGTTCTGGGGCCAGGAGGCCACTCTGCCACAGGGGTTGGGCCTGCCCAGCTATCACTAAGGTCTGGAGACTTCCTGCATTTGAGAAACATGAGAAAGGGCCCAGCTACCCCTCTGCATCCAGCACAGTCTCCCCAGCCCAGCCCTGCCCCGGGCACTGCACCACCTGTTTGGAGGCCAGCCTGCCCCATTGCCCACCCACCAGGTGAGTCCTTGGCCTCCACCAAGCACAGTGGCCGTTGTGTGCCTGCCTTAGTGACTCAGTGGTTTTTTGAGGAGCAGAGTGTGTATGTTTTTTGGCTCAGAAACTATACTCTTCAATGTAACAGACCAATAAACACAGCATTTGGCAATGCTTGAAGCTCTGGTGGCTATTTGTGGGCTGGCACTGGACCGTCAGTGACTGTTTGTGTTGGGGAATTCTGTAAGCTCCGGATTGAGCGGTAAAGAGGGCCAGCCCCACAAGGCAAGGATGGTGAAAAGAGAGAACCAAAGTTTCCAGAAGAGAGGGGCCTTGGCTGTGGAATGGTCCAGGGTGATAGCCAGACTCTAAGTACCTAGAGAGAGCCCTTGGGGGGACCTTGCCCCAGAGCCAGTAGTCCTATCTCAGACTGACCAATGGCCTCTCCAGCCTCTGGATGGCATGTAGGTCCCTGCCCCGCCCCTTTCCAGCCTTTCTGCCCTCCAAGCTGGAGCTTGATTGGGAACCTACAAGACCTCCCGGCCTCTCTGGCCTTGGCTCCTGCCCATTGAGCACTGTCTTTGAGATGCCTGCTTCAGGCAGGAGTGTGGAGAGTGTAGTGGCAGGAGAGGTCAAACTCACTGAGGCATGGAGAGTGCTGGACTCAAATAGCAGGTTCCCGTCTGCCTTCTCCCACCTCAGAGGGCCACTGCCCCATCAGCCATAGTTCCAGATAGAGGGCTGCAGTCACCAGCATGTTGTTTGGTGTAGAGGACACTAGCTTTCTGGGCATTAGGGCCTGCTGTCAACTCACTCAGAGCTGCCCAGGCAAGGAAACCAGTTGACGCCAGGAATCCTGTGGCCAGGACTTTATAAGCCCCTCAAGGGAACTCCTCTCCACCCTCTAGCTGACCCTGTAGCCTGGAGCAATCAATCAGAATTCCCTCCGCTGTAAGATCTATTCATGATAAAAACTCTTACCAAAGTGGGTATAGAGGGAACATATCTCAACATAGTAAAAGCTATTTATGACAAACCCATAGCCAACATAATACTCAACGGTGAAAAGCTGAAAGCCTTCCTGCTAAAATCTGGAAAAAAGGATGCCTATTCTATTCAACACAGTATTGGAAGTCCTAGCCACAGCAATCAGACAAGAAAAAGAAATAAAAAAGTATCCAAATTGGAAAGGAAGAGGTAAAATTGTCAGTATATGCAGATAACATGATAACTATATAGAGAGAACCCTAAAGACTCCACACAAAAACTACTAGAACTGATGAACAGAAAGCCCGAAATAAACCCACACACCTATGGCCAATTAGTCTTCAATAAAGGAGGCAAGAGAATGGAGAAAAGACAGTCTCTTCAGCAAGTGGTGTTGGGAAAGCAGGAGAGCTGCATGAAAACCAATGAAGTTAGAACACTCCTTCACACCACACACAAAAATAAACTACAAATGGCTTTAAGACTTAAATATAAGACATGACACCATAAAACTCCTAAAAGAGAACACAGGCAAAACATTCTCTGACATAAATCATACCAATGTTTTCTTAGGTCAGTCTCCCAAGGCAATAGAAATAAAAGCAAAATAAACAAATGGGACTTAATCAAACTTACAAGCTTTTATACATAAAAGGAAACCACAAACAAAACAAGAAGATAACCTACGGACTGGGAGAAAGTATTTGCAAATGATGCAACCAACACAGACTTAATCTTCAAAATATACAAACAGCTCATACAACTCAACAACAACAAAAAAACCCAATCGAAAAATGGGCAGAAGACCTAAATAGGCATTTCTCCAAAGAAGACATACAGATGGCCAATAGGCACATGAAAAGATGCTTAACATCGCTAATTATAAGACAAACGCAAATCAAAACCACAATGAGGTATCACCTCACACAGGTCAGAATGGCCCTCGTTAAAAAGTCTACGGTCCAATGCTGGACAGGGTGTGGAGAAAAAGGAACCCTCCTATGCTGTTGGTGGGAATGTAATTGGTGCCGCCACTATGGAAAACAGTATGGAGGTTCCTCAAAAAACTAAAAATAGAGTTGCCATATGATCCAGCAATCCCACTCCTGGGCATATATCCAAAGAAAACTCTAATTTGAAAAGATACATGCACTCCAATGTTCATAGCAGCACTATTCACAATAGCCAAGACATGGAAGCAACCTAAATGTCCACCAACAGATGAATGGATAAATAAAAGGTGGTACATATATACAATGGAATACTACTCAGCCATTTAAAAAAAAAGTCATTTGCAGCAACATGGATGGACCTAGAGATTATCATACTAAGTGAAGTCAGACACAGACAAATACCATGTGATACCACTTATACATGGAATCTAAAATTTGATACCAAAACAGACTCACGTAGACAACAAACTCATGGTTACCAAAGGGGAAAGGGGGGTGGGGGAGGGATAAATTAGGAGTTTGGGATTAGCAGATACAAACTACTATATACAAAAATAAACAGCAAGGGACTTCCCTGGTGGCGCAGTGGTTAAGAATCCGCCTGCCAATGCAGGGGACACGGGTTCAATCCCTGGCCAGGAAGATCCCAAGTGCTGCGGAGCAACTAAGCCCGTGAGCTGCAACTACTGAGACTGCGTTCTAGAGCCCCTGCTCTGCAACAAGAGAAGCCAACGCAATGAGAAGCCTGCGCACCACAACAAAGAGTAGCCCCCGCTCGCCACAACTAGAGAAAGCCCGCGCACAGCAACGAAGACCAAATGCAGCCAAAAAATAAAAAATAAAATAAATAAAATAAAAAAATAACCAGCAAGGTCCTACCGTATAGCACAGGGAACTATATTCAATACCCTACAATAAACCATAATGGTAAAGGATATGAAAAAGAATGTGAAAGAATATCTACGTGTGTGTGTGTGTGTGTGTGTATATATATATATATACATATATACATACATATATATATATATATATATATATATATCTCTGAATTGCTTTGCTGTACACCAGAAACTAACATGACATTGTATGTAAATCAAGTATACTTAAAAAAAAGAAAAAAAAATTCCCTCTGCTGTGACACCACCTGAAAGTTCACCAAAGGCCCCTGATAACTTGCCTGGAAGTGGCTGGTTCCTTCACACACTCCCACCTCCTCTCTGCTCCACCCAGAAGTGCTGGCACTCCCAGACCCCAGACTGAGCTTCTAGGGCCAGAGCGAATCCCACAGCCAAAACGATGGGTCTGCTGAGGGCTGTGTGTGGAAAGAAGTAGCAGGAAGCATGAGTAAGGTACTATAGCCCTCAGATGAAACTGGGTCATCACGGCCAGGGGTAGAGTCTTCATCTTTGTCCCCAGTGCTGGGCACAGCATCTGACACTCAGGTAACGTTAACCCTTACCCCAGGCCTTCCCTAAAGTGGAAGGGACCGACCACTTCCTGGAGCTACCAGCAGAGGGAGCAAGCATCTCACAAATGAAAGGAGCTGGCGGGTTGTAGGGTAGTGGGGAGGAGCACCGAGCTCCGCCTTTTTTGAGGTCGGGTCTTCAGAGAATGGGACCCTGTGGCATTGGTGGCCACCAGTCCCTTCCCCACGATGACATCCCCACATGCATCCTCAGACCCACCCCAGGAAGAGAAGTTGAGTCAGTTCTCCGGGCTGCGGCTGGGAGTGGGGCAAGTGTCAGGGAGTTAGAGCGGTGGCCTGGCTGGTCTACAGCTTGGCCCAGCTAACTGCTCCCTGATCTCACTCTCCCTTACCTCCCCACCTACCAGCCTGCCAAATGGGTGGCTTCTCCTAAACTGGGGAGAAAAGA
Organism: Eubalaena glacialis; assembly: GCF_028564815.1. Lineage (NCBI taxonomy): Eukaryota > Metazoa > Chordata > Mammalia > Artiodactyla > Balaenidae > Eubalaena > Eubalaena glacialis. Next base: position 13,771,548 of record NC_083734.1, on the reverse strand, counting down.
CGTCATTACAAGGACCAAGGTCTCCAAGGCTCAGCCTAGGACATGGCTCTTTGACCCCTGACCTCCAACTTCATCTTCTTGTTCCTTTCCCTGAAAGGACAGCCTTATAGACTCCCCAGATGACCTGTCCTAACTACAACCCCAGAAGTACACCCTGTCTCAGGAAGCCCTCCTGTGAACAGATCCTCCAGCTTTCCCATTGGAACTTTCTGGAGTTCAGGATCCCTGACTCCATGACAGACCCAGGGCAGGGTGGCATGTGCCTGGGGACAGCTCTGCACCAGCTGAGATCGGCCTGCAGCTCCACACGGTCCCCGGCTGGTCATGTGACCTTAGCAAGTCACTCAGCCACCCCGAACCTGTTTCCTCATCTGCTATTTCTTGGCCTATTTACTTCACCGAGCTGTTAGGAGATGAAACAAGATAGTGTTTGTAAAAATGGTTTGAGGAAGTGTAAAGTATTGCAAAAGCATGAGGAAGACCAGAACTGCAGTTCTCAGGGCTTGAGGATTGAGCCTTGGGATCAGAACAGTAAGGTCCCTCATCTTTTTTCTAAACTCCATCAGCCTGGAATCTGCTTGAAGACTCTGCCCCCAACCCATCGACAGGGAAAGGATGCTACTGCTTCTTGCTGGAGGTCCTTCCCTGAAGGTCTCTGCCTCCTTTTGCAACAAAATGACCCAGATGCTGCAGGTGGCAGCTCCGTCTCGGGTTTCAGTGCAGGTTTATTTCAATTTTATATTTTATTCCAGGCAAGTGCTTATTACATGGATAGTATTCATGTCTCAATACCTAATGTCTTGGAGCATGAACAGCCACTAGAATACAGTTCAATAGTAAAAATACAATATGTACAAAATTAGGGTTTTTGTAGTTTTTTTGTTTTTTCCCACACAGCAGATGTATCCAAACACATAAAAATCTCTACAGTCTGGGGTTGCTACGATTTATATTTTAGGAAACAGAGACACAGTGACCAAGTCCTCACTGTAAACAAGGGCCACCTCTTTGGGGGATGGGGGTGGGACTCTGGGATGGGGGAAGAAGAAGCTGTTCCTGGAAAGGGCAGGGGTTATGGTGACCCCTAATTCCCTTCCAGGAATTCCCTGCCCTTCTTTGGCCCCCCAAGGAACCAACCTCCCCATCTCCCCGAGGTAAAGACTCCCAGCCAGTGAGCCACTCTTAACATCAAAAAGTAAAACACGCATGAGAGGTAAGATGTGTGTGTGTGTGTTTGCGTGCGTGCGCACATGCGCACGCATCCCCCAGGCTGGAAGGGCTAGGGAGGGGAGGGGCAGGCGGTCCCACGGGGCGAGGACAGATGTGGTCCTGACAGCTCTCAGGGGAGATGCCCAAGGAAGGGCTGGGTGGAGGCTGCCCTCTTGGGCACACAGCGTCACAGCGTTCACGAAAACAACAAAAACAACAGCAACAACACCCATCGTCACCAATCTGGACATAGTCATTCGGCACTAGATTCCGAGGCCCGCACTGCTGCAGTGGGGGCGGGGAGGGGCAGGGGCGCGGGCGGATGAGGTATCTATGCAGGCCCGAGGGGCAACTGGCTAACAGGACAGTTTCAAGGTGAGCAGAGCTGAGAGGAGGACGGCTCGCCAGTACTTCTCTGACTGTTCCTGGGGGCCAGGCCTGCCCTTCTCCCTCTGCTCTTTCCAACATAATCACACCAGGAAGAGTGAAACCAGCTCCGCCCAAAACAGGGTGGTAGTGGCAGTGGCTGCAGGTGCAGAAAGGCGGCAAGTGTGAGGTGGGAGCCGCAACTGGGTGGGGGGGGGTACAGGGTGCCCTCGTAGAAACCTCTGAGGGGTCCAGAAGGCCTTCCCTTTCCCCACCCCGGGAGAAAAGGAAACAGTCCCCAGAGAAGTCTCCAGGACCAAAAGGAACTGAAAGGGAGTTCTTAGGTGGCTCAATCTACTCAAGACTTCTGCTGGCCTCCTCAGTGTCCCCCTCCCCGGGCTGTCATTTCAAACTTCACACCCAGGAGCACTGGCTTCCCCCTCCACAGACACTCTGAAAGGCCATTGGTGAGTGTGTCCAGGTGGGGAGCCAAGTGTGCACATGTGTAACTGAGTGTGTCTGACACAAGGCCACTTGTAATAAATATGCACATAAAAAGAGAAGCCAAAGCAGTCTGCTGAGGCAAAGGCAGGGAAAACTGTCCCCTACACACAGGCCCCCTTGCTCCTCCCCACCCCAAGCTCAGCACCCCCCTTGGCCCAGCTGAGGACCTTTCCTCACAGGAAGGTGGTGGCACACAGCAGCCCCCACTGGGGAGGGCAGGCTCAGAACAGCCCGCTGGAGAAAGGAGGACATTCAGAGGAAAGAAAGACGGTGCCAGAGACGTTCAAGCTGGGTCAGAAGCAACAGTCCTCCCGGGTCTGGCCATGCTCCCTCCCCACAGGTCGCCAGGGCCAAGCCCCTGGATTTTAACTTCCTGATTACCTCAACAGCGTGGCTTCAGGCTCCTGGAACCCAGACCAGACGCTGGTCCGTCTCCCAAGCAGCAAGGAAGCATCCAGGTGTACTCATCCCTCCAGGGAGTGCACAGTACCGAACAGAGGCCAGAACTCCTCTCTACTTTCTGGAAGCCAAGAGTCAAATCCAGGGATGGGGACAGGGTCCAGAGCACCCCCCTCTCAGTCCCGACCTGGCTGGAGGTCAAGGGGGGGCAGGAGGAGACAGCCAAGCTCCTCCTTCCCCGCCCCCACCCTCAGCCTGCCTTCCTGAAGACAGGAGCCCAGCGGCAAGGGTTGAGGGGCTTGGGAAGCTTGGCAAGGGCTTGGGTTTGGTTTACTATTAGTAGAGAATTGTCTTTACTAGTTTGCTGTGATGAGTCACAATGACTGCAACCAGGTTGGGGAGCTCCAGGCTGGGGCGCCCACCTGTCTGGAGTCTGTGGGACTCCACACAAGCCACATCCTAGGATCTGTCACCTGTACTCAGAGCTGGGCCCCCCTCAGTCCCCAGCTTTCCGGGCCAAGTTGCTTCAGTTCTGCTTCCCCCCTTTCCCCTCCAGAACCCAGGGAAGAGAAAGCTGAGGCTTGGGAGGGGAGGGCCCGGGCGCTCAGCCATCTCACCAGACACAGCAATAGCAGCAGCAGCAGCACAGGAAGGTGGGCAGGGCAGGGGAAAGCGGGAGAACACGATGTCCACATCGCACTGGTTTCCGGGGATGGGGCGGGGGGAACGGCACTGGAGCTGGCACCAGGCCGGACAGGCGGCACGTTCGCCGGAGCGTCTCTCATCACTTTGTCAAGTCCTAGTGCAGTGGGGTGACCCCCTGCCCTGTGCCCAGCTCCCTGGGGAGGCCCCTCCCTCCCCTGGCTCAGAGTCTCTGCACCCCCTTCCCCTAGGAGGCCTGGGGGTGGGTATGGGTGCGGCGGGCCTGGGCCTGGCTGGAATGTGTGGAGCTGGTGGGTGGGAGAGTGGGGGACAGGTCTCCCTCCCTGCCCCCACAGGGGGCCTCTGAGTGGCCTCATCCTCAAGCCAGCTTGAGCGTGCTGACCGGGAAGGAGGGCATGGTGACCATGGTCACAGGGTTGAGCACTGTCTGGCCTACCAGCTGAGGGTGGTGCACCACCTGAGCCCCTACGGCTGGCTTCGCCATGACTGTGGCCGGGGGCCCCAGCCCGGCCGTGCCATTCACTTGCTGGTGTGAGAGGGTGTGGGCGATGTGGCTCACCGCCACGGGCTGGCTCACCGCCACAGGCTGCGGGTACAGGGGCAGCTGGGAGCCAAGGTGGGCCACGTGGTTGAGGGCGGCAGGGTGCACTGTGATGTGGCCAATGGGGGGTGTGGCGGGTGCCAGCTGCACAGCAGGGCTGGGGGCCGAGGGGGCGATGTGGGCGATGTGCTTGCCACCCGGCCCCTGCAGAACATGGTTCACAGTCTGGATGACTGAGGCGTGGGTGGTGGCGGTGTGGGCGATGACCGTGGAGCCTCCCCCAGCCGCAGCCACCAGATGGGCTGGAGCGGGCACCAGCGTTTGGGCCGGGGCAGCTGGTGGGGGAGGAGGGGCTGGCAGAGGTGTCTTCTGCTGTGGCGGCGGCGGCTGCTGCCCGGGGAGGTGGGCAGGAGACAGGGCCACAGGCTGGGGGTGGGGAGGCAGAGGCGCGGGCGCGGTGCTGGGCGGTGGCTTCGGCAGCTCCGGGCGGGGGCGATGGCTCAGCTTAGGTGGGCCCAGGCCGGCCTGGTCCTCCTCCATATCCTCGTCTATGTTGTCCTCGCCCTCTGTGGGGGGGCACGCGGATAGGCAGGTCAGAAGGGCTTGGCAGGGAGAGCCCGGAGGAGCAGGTGACCCTGGGGGCCCCGGGATGCTACGGGGCTGGGGTGGGGCCCACACGGAGCGGGTGGTGGGTGGAGCTCACCGGAAGCAGTGGAGGTGGAGGCCTGGTCGTCGTCAGGCTGGCCCGTCTGCCGGAGCACGCGGTCGATCTCCAGCACGTCCATCCACTGGCTCAGCTCATGCTTGAGCTCCGCCAGCCGCTGCTGCGTGGCAATCTTTTCCCGCGCCAGACGCTCCATCTCATGTTCATATTCTTTCTCCTTTCTCTTCAGGGACTGGAGAACAGGGCCAGTAACAGCAAGGTATCCTGAGCAGCAGCCACGGGGCCCACGGTACCACAAACACCTCCCGCCGCCGCCCTCACCTCCAGATCACCTGGCCCCCAGGGGCAGCTGTGCAGTGACCAGGGGCCCAGGCGGACGGGGGCTGTTGGAGACCACACCTGCCTCCTGGTCCATGGCTCTGCCTAGGGAGGCCCAGCATCTGGCAACCGCGGGCTCTCAGGCAGGTGTGGATCCAGGTCAGTCCCTCCCCTACCCCCACATCAACTCCGTCCTGAGGGGCTTCGCTGCCTCTTGCCCCATCCACCGTCCTGGCGGCACCTCCCTCCATTCTGCAGAGGAGAGCGGAAAGGGTAACAGACTTCTCAGTGGTGCCCAAGGCCCCTGCTGTCATTCACACCATCCTGTCACTCACGGATGCCACAAGCTACCCTCCATGGAACCCATGCCTCAAAGATCCCCAGATGATCCTGCCCTTCTCTCCCCTTCATCATTCACTAGTCTCCTTAACTTCCAATACCCTTGGAGGATGAGCCACCAGATTTGGAGACCCCCATCTCATCTCCCTGACCTTCTCTATCTCATCCCTAACAGCTGCTGGCTGTGCACCTCCTCTCCGACTTCCTGGTCTCCTCCCCACGGTGCCCACCTGTGCCGCCTCTCCACACCGCTCTACGTCCACGCTGCCCGCAGCTCTCCAGACGCCCCAGGCTACTGAGCTACCCCAGGCCCTGCAATGTGCCCCTCCTTCCACACCTGCCCCTGAGCTGCCCCGGCCGATGAGAAACAGCTCTTGGGAGGACTGCACCGTTGCCTCCACCTGAGCACCCCCAGAGAGGCTCTGTCCTTTACCACAGGTCGCAGGTGGCTCCTCCCCCGTGACACTGAGGCTACCCACTTCACTAAGAACACTGGAGAGAGCTCCCTTGTCCACGGCACCATCTCCCCTTCAACTCCCCCAGGGCCACAGGCAAGCTCTCAGGTCGACCCTCCCACAGGTGCTGGATGCCCCGCTACCCAGACTGTGGCAATGCTCCCCTGTCAGAAGGGTCTCCAGTTTCCCTTCGAACGATGCTTATTAGCAGCTCTGAATTGCCAGCTCCTGTCCTGTTTCTTAACTCCTTTCCACACCGAAACTCTCTCCTTGTCCTCTGTGACCGCCCGACTGACACTTTATTAAACCATCTCATCTTAAATCTTGCAGGCCTCCCTGTTGCCAGCTTTTCCTCAGCCCAGGTACATCATGACTGCTGGGTCCACCAGACAGCAAGGACAATCTTGCTTGCTGCCCCCCGAGTCTCTTACCTGACCTGCTCCTGAGCTTCTAGCTTCCAAGGCTTGCCATTCACAGCCAAGTGTAGAGCCCACTGGCTCACACACACATCCTCCCTTCTCACCCCTCCAGGTCTTATCTGCTTGTGCTCCAGGACCACCACTGGGCCCCCGCCTCCTCACTGTCCATCCCCATCCCACGTCCTCCTGGTACATCCTCCTGCTCTCAAGCCCTTCTTGGCACTGGCACCACACCTCTGAGCGTTTCATGAGACTGTCAGCATTGAGACTGACACTGGCTCACATGAGCCCCTAAATATTCCACGTTTTGTTTTTCCATCTCAATACATGCTGTCCCTGTCCAACCCTGGGAGCGGGGCAAGGACTGTTCTGCGGTTACCTTACATCCCCTAAGGCTACCAGTGGCCAGGACAGAGCCATGAGTGATGTCTTAGCCTCGGGGGAAGGATCTGTGACGACCCGAGGGCGTTGGTACCCACCTCTACCCCGTCTCTCTGCCTCATTACAGGAGAATCACAGTCTCTCATTAGACTTGAGTTTCCCCTGATTCCAGTTCCTTCGGGCAATTTTGCAACAGCCTTTCCTAACTGTTCACCTGACCTCCCAGGCACAGCAACGTCTTCACCTCCACACACCAGCTAGGCCCACTTCCCCACGCTCCCTCCTGCAGCCCCAAACTGCTTACATTCCTGGCCTCACCAGTCAGAGATGCCTCCAACATTAATGCCTGTGACACGCAACCCAGACACAGCGATGCTCTGTACTGACCTGAGACCTGGCAGCTTTACACCTTTTATACTTGTTGTCAGTCCCAAGCCACACACAGCTCTATCATCCTGGCTTTGAGATTAACCTGTCTCTCCCCATATTTCTGCCAGAAAGATTCCCCGCCGCCCCGATTTACTGACACACACACGCGCGCGCACACGCACACACACACACATCTGGCTCTACCCTGAGAGGCCAGTGCTAGACATGCCAATTGGATGGAGCCACATTGATGATGAGGCCTGGGGTGAGTCAGCCCTCACTCAAACCTGGATGCAGGGGGCTGGAAGTGCCTGTCCTGAATGCTACCTGCTAGCTAGCGGGGAGTGTAGACTGCCGGCTCAGGAAGAGAGGATGTCAGGGGCCAAAACCTCCACTTCTCGCCTAGTCCAGCTCTCCACAGGCCTAGAGATCCCTGGAAAGCTTTCCCAGGGTCTAACTTTTGTCCCCATTGCTTCATTCTAAACCCATTTCCTTTCTAAGACTACCTGGATGCATGTTTTGGTACCTGTGTACTTCTCTTCCTGTTTCTGTCCACTTCACTGATACTGTCTTCAAATCCTTTACTACCTCCAAGGTACTGTGGGTCTGGCTGGGGGCTACAGCCTTCCCATAGCTTCCCACCTCAGCACACAACCAAAGCCCTCAGTCTCCACACCCTACGTGGTCTCTCCAGTACTCCCTTCCAACTCCCATCTGGTGCCCTGCTGCCTCCATCTCTGCACAGCAACCCTCCTGACCACCTTTAACTTCCAAAAATGCATCCTGCTACCTCCTACTGAAGAAATTTTGGTCTGCACTGGGCTTTCTGCTCTCCACTTGTCTCGGTCACCCTGGCCTTCAGGTCCCAGCTCAAATGCCCCTTCCTCAGCAGCAACTTCCCTAACTCCCCAGAACAGATCCTGTGACCCCTATCCCTACTATGCCCTCGTAACAGAGTTCTGTTTGGTTATGTGATACTCCGCTGCAAGACCAACCTAAGGACAGAGATCCACATTTATTCCTTTGCTCCCCACTTTCTAGCCTCCCAATCAGACACAGGGCTGTCCAAAAGTACCTGAATGAGTAAATGAATGAAGTTGAGGATTTATAGAGAGCCTTGTTAAGTTTTCCAGCACTTCTGCTTCCACTGCTAGCCCCAGGACAAGTATCTCTTATGGACAGCTTGGGTCCACCTTGCTTCCCACTCAGCCCAGCCCCAAATCCCAAGTCTGCTGGCTCTACTGAGTCTCTTATTTCTGCCTTACTTTCATTCCACCGTCTCGCAATCAAGGCTTCCGGACCTAAGTATGTGCCTACAGGGAGGAACGCACCATTCCATCCTTCCTACTTCTCAATAATTGCTATCAAGTTAATATTTATAGACGGCCCATCCTCCTCACATCCTTATGACGAAGATACTATTGCTTCTTCCCACTTAGCATCATCGCAGTGCAGAAGAGGAAACCGATATTCACAGAAAATGTCAAATAATTTAGACAGGGGTTTGCTCCCGGGCTACATGACTTCCTACAGCTGAAAGACGAGCAATTTAGACTCAAGCCCAAGTTCTGCAGAAACATCCCAGAAAATAAGCCTCCCGGGGATCCTCGCCTCTGAAACCCGAGGCTGGGTCCCCTCCCCCCAAACCTGTCTCTGTCCCATTCCCTCTCGGCTGCCGAGGCCCCGCCCCTCCCGGAGCACGCGCGCACCCACGCGGACCCGGCTTTGCTGCGTCACTCCCCACAGGCCGCACCCTCCGTCCGCGCGCGGAGTTCCGCCCCCCGCCCAGCTCTGCCAATCGGCGGGCCCGGCCCCGCCCCTCCCGTGCCGGGAAGCGGCCTGGAAGCGCGCCAGCCCCTCCACCTCGTCCGGAGGGCGGGCGGAAGGGCGCGCGTTGGCGGAAGGCGGGGCGGGAACTGCCGGCTGGAAGTAGGCCCGAAGCAGCGCCTCCGCCCCTCTCCTTCAACAAGTCTGTCTCCAGTTACCTCAGGGCTGTGACCCCTGAGGTAGTTGAGGCCGGGGGAAGGGTGGCCCACCCGGGCCGTGATGCCGCCCAGCCCCCAAGCTTCCCAAGAGCGTCGACTGGGAGACCCTGAGGCTGCCCCGCCCCCGCAGCCAGGGAGCCCTAAGTTCCTCCCACTCCCCAACGGCTACCTCCGGCTCTGTCTCCAGGGCAGCCGAGCATGGCCGTTCGCCCCACCCCCACAGCCTCCTTCCCGGCACGCGGAACCCTCGGCCGGTTTCCAGGGAAACCGAAACTCGGGCCGTCATGGCAACGGTCTTATCTGGCGGTGGGCCCCCCCCACCCCGTACTGCAGAGAGGAGCCAATGCCCAAAGGGAAGGGACACACGGCCAGGAGGGTCCCTTAAAAAAAGAGCTTCTTTTAAACCCTGAGGGAAGGAGAACGTAAGTCTTTAGGTTCGGTGACCCCGGGGCTTCTCGTCGTCCAGACTGCCGCATTGCCCACTCCCCTAGGTTTATCCCCCAAAGTCAGGTGGTGGCACCTCCGTGCGCTTACTGCAAGGATCTTGGTCCGTCTGGGTTACAACTCGCGGGGCGGGGGGGGGGAGGCGTTTCAAGGGTGCCACCCTGCGGAACGAGCCACGCCCAGCCCCCCGCCTCCCCCCACCTCCCCGTGATAGTCTCAGGCTGAAACCGGTTCCCGCCCAGGCACTGCGGGCGGGCGCGGTGGAGGCGCCGGCCACCCCACGCCCTTCCCACCCGCCGGGGCACTAACGCGCGGCAGGCGGTAAGGCAGGGCCGCGGACCGAGCTGACACTGAGCCGCAGGGACCGTGCCGATCGCGGGGCTCCGCGGGGAGCCTGGCGGGGGAGGGGAGGCAAGCGCCACCACCGCGCTCCCCCGCGCACGCGCGCCGGTCCCCCGCCCCCTCTCGGGCGGGGAGCCCCGTTGACGTCAGCCGGGCCATGTGCTCGGCGCCCGCGTGGAGGCGGGCGGGGGAGCCGGTGAGGGAGCGAGGGCGGGGCCGCGGAGGGGAGGCGGGGCGCGCAGGAAGCCGGCGCAGTGTCCGTCGCCCGCCCTCCTCTGGGCCTTGCTTCCCTCCCCCATACCTGAATGTACCGCAGCGCCGTGCGCAACACGCTCAGATTCGATGTCTTCTTGTCATCCACGTTGGGGATGTTGCGCTTCAGGGTCTCAAAGCACTCCTTCAGATGGGCCCTCCTGGGGAGAGGAAGCAGCGCCGGTCAGCCAGACGCCAGGGGACCAGGGGCGGGAGGGAAGGCCTGAGGAGAGCTTGGGGACCACGGACGGGACCGTCCCGGTAGCTCGCGGGGCGGGCCCAGAGTCACAAGCTCACACACACACACCTGTTCTTCTCCAGCTTGTTGTGGACTTCTCTGGTTCCGATTCTGAAATCCAGACAGACAGGGGGCTCAGGGAGGAGGGCCCAATTAGGCGGCCTTTCCACCCCCTGCCCCCCCTCCCCAAATGCCACAGGCTTTTTGTCCCTGACATTGTCTCTCTAGAGAAGCAGCGATGAGAGCTGTTCAGTTGTTCGCCCTGTGTCGTGGGGCATACACCCCCTGGAGGGCACATGTAGGCTCGTAATTCACAACCCCTTTACCTTCCATCACATCCATGCACCTGTGAAGGGCTCCTGGGATAGCCAGTGGACCCCGGCCCTTACCCAAGAGCCCCATAATCCAATACCCTGTGCAAAGGCCTCGAAATGCCATTAGCCTCAACCTTGGAGGGCGTCAGAGAACACAGAAGCCTGAGAACAACAGAGGGCAATGACCATTCCCCACTCCCCAGGGTGGGGATGGTCACAGCTCGGTGAGGACATATCCAAATATAAGAAGGCGCTTCTGGGCTGGGGAGGCAGGGCCGCAGCTCTGACAGGCTAGCTTGGGAGGGTACTTTCTCTCGTGCACACCGCTCAGGCTGTGGGCCGTTGGTTCTCCTCTCCATCCCACCAGCCCCTGTGTCACACCTCACTCACCCCCCAGGCCTCTTCTTCTGTTCGCCGGATTTGACTTCTTCAGCGGGTGCCAGCTTCAGGGTCCCAAGAGTGGATGGGGGTGGCTGCTGGGGGGCCAGCTGGGGCTGGACTCCAGGGTGTGGGGCGATGGTCAGGATGGGTGTGGGGAGGGGCTGCAAAGGCTTGGGGCTGCCAGTGGGCGGAACGGTGGCCTTGGAGTCCGGCAGTAGAGGAGCAGGAGTGGGCCCCTGCGGCCTGGTGGGAAGGGGGGCCGACTCCTTGATGCTGAGTCCAGGGGCGCTAACCAGAGCCGGCTGGCGAGGTGCCAGGGGCAGAGGCGGGGGCGGGGGCAGAGGCTGAGGGGAGCTGGTCACTACAGGAATAGGGATGACAGTCAGTGGGGTGGGGGTGGCCAGCGGGGGCGGGGGTGCCGGCGGGGGTGCGGGCGGCGACAGAGGCAGGGGCGGCGCCTCGGTGCGGGGCTCCTCCACCGGCAGGGCGTGGGCCAGCCTGGCCAGGCTGCTGGCCTTCTGCTGCTCCTGCTCCCGCTCCCGCTCCAACCGAAGCCGCTCCTGTTCCTCTGCGCAGAGAGAACGCGAGGGGTGTCTCAGCAGGGCCGGCGGTCCTGGGCCCCAGCTTCACCCGTCCTCCAATTGTAACCCATGCTCTGACCCCATCCCAGGCAGCACCCAGTGACACCACAAATACTCAAACACACTTGACAGTTCGGCACTGGGCTAAGCGCCGGGGACGCAGCAGTGATCAAATAAAACAGACTCCTGGTCCTTGCTGTTGGGGAGCTCACAAACGGGGGTGGGGTGAGGGGATACGACAAATAACAGGGATAACAATCCAGGCTGGGGGACGAGAGAGGCTGTGGAAAGGCCCAGCAGGAGCTGTCAGTGAGGGTGCTGGAGGCCTGGCACCCTGAATGTTGAAGGATTAAGCAGGTGATGAGCAGGGGCTGCAAGGCTAAGGGGAGGGAGTGATAGATGAGGTGGGTAGAGGCCAGCCCACAGGACAATAGAGGAAGTGGTCAAATCCCAGATTCTGGGGAGGTACCTTCTAGAGGGCAGGCGGTACCTTCATTTCATAGATGAGATAAATTAGCTCAAAGAGGCAAAATGATTTGTTGAGGGTCATATTGTGAGTCAAAGGTAAAACGGGGGCTAAACCCAGCCAGGTCTCCTGACACCTGGTGAATGCCTGGTACTTGCTGTGCCAACATATGCTCACTAGGTGTCTATATGCGTGTACACACACACACACATACACACCCTGTATCTCACAAGAGCCCCACAGCGCAAGCAGGGCAGGGACATCACCTTCAGCTCACACGTGAGGAAACCAGGCCCAGGACTCAGGACTCCCAGGCTAGGTCCCAAAGCCTGTTTCCTCAGGGTCTATACCCAAAATGCACCTGGTCCTTCTCTGCCCTTTGTTGTGCTGGAACTTATTCCCCACCACCACCAGCAGCAAACACTACAAAAGTAAGAGGCAGGCAGAAAGGAAAGCAGGGCTTTTTAACAGGAGTTGAACAGGGCAGTGAGCTCCGACAACCTTGCACGCCTCAGTTCAGCATCTCTGCTGAAAGCCCCGCCAGGAGAGGCCTGCTCAGCAGCGGGCTGAGAACAGGGCAAAGGGAGAGGCCCCTCCAGATCCAGAGGCCCCTCTCCATCCCCACCCTGCCCCCCACCATTCTAGTTCCCAGGCTACAGGTTTGGGCCAGGGCCCAGGGGAGCGGCTGAAGCCCCCAGGCCAGGGAGCAGGCTGGTCAACCAGCCCTCCCTCCTGCCCGATTCACCACGCTGCTGACTAACAGAGCTGACAGCACAGGGCCGACACGCCCCAAACACACCACCCCCAAACACACCACCCCCAAGGGGTGGGGCTGGGGGCAAGGTTAGCTAAGTGTCCCCTGGGGAGAAGAGCACCCCACCACACAGGTCTTTGGGCTCAGGGGCCCCCGAAAACGTGAGGCCTCAGGGCCCTTTGGCCAATCAACGACTTGAGTGTGAGCCAGGCCTGCTCTGAGCCCCTCCCTCCCACAAAGAAGAAGAGGCGAAGGAGGAAGTAGGGGGGTAGTGTTCTGAGAGGGCAAACACTCAGTGGTTTCCCAGCAGCCAGCATTCAAGGGCTGGAGTCAGCAGGCACGGCCTCTTCCATGTCTCCCCTGCTCCTCAGGAAGGGAAGCTAACAGGCCTGCACCAGCCTGCTGCTAAAAGCCAGCAGCCCTGGCTTCTGTTACAGGCCCAGAGAAAACCAGCTCTCTACGCTCCTGTTTCCCACAGACCACACTGGGAAAGGAACCCTTCTCAGGCCCAGCCTGGGACATCCCCAGTCCGCTCCCCACCTCCCCCCACCCCACCCCCAAGACAAGGTCCTGGAGCTCAGGGCCCAAAACAGCCCCATCGCCATTCCTTTGAGCCAGGACCTGAACTTTCGTTGGCCTTGGAGCAAGTGTTCCACTCTCCCACAAGCAGGGGGACAGACAGGGCCCCGAGCCCCAAGACCAGGTGCTCTGGGAACCCAGAAGGAAGGCAGACCTCGTATTCCCCATATTTTAAGTCAACTCCAAAGCGCACCCAGGAGATGGCAACCTCCTTCTCACCTACCCTCTCCCTTCCAGAGCCAGGCAGGCACGCCTCACAGATGCCAGGAAGGACCCAGGTGAATGGCCAAGCTCTACCACACCTGGATCAGCATGAAAAAACTTAACTGATGGTGAAGAAGAGGGGGCGCCCCAGGCCAGATTCAGCCCACTACAGCCTCCTGCCTTCATTCCCCACCCAGCACTGACCCCCTTCCTGTGCACTCAGCAGGGGGAAACAAAGTGGGGAGAGCAAACTGGGTTTTAGTAATATGGGTTTAGGCTCTTCAAAATAATGCTCTGCTGCACCCTTGGGTGCACCCCTCTTCTCACACACATACTCTGGCACCTTCCCTGGGCTCTGCCCAGAAGCTGCCCCCAGAGAATTTTGCATGACCCTTCTGGGTGATGCAGGGGCCAAGGGTCCAGGCTGACAATGCAGAGTATGGGCTCTGAGCATCCCCCAAGCCACTGTGGCCTAGGGGCTCAGCAGGCACAGACCTGGGGCCAGAGGAGTCCACACCAGGTGGTGGCCCCCAATGTTCAGGGGAGTTTTCCCCTTCTACATGTAACAGGGAGCTTGGTGCATGAGGCAGGCACAGGGTGCAACTAGCTCAGGTAGAAGAGGGTCCCATTTGAGTCACTTCCATGACTGCTGGAAATGACCAGGCCTTCCTGCTGGCCACCAGGATGGCCTTGCCCTTTCCTCTCTCCCCTCGTGCACAAACATGCACGTGCACACACATCCTCGGTTCATCATTTGAGCAAACTGGCTGGCCTAGGTCAATAAACTGTCACTTGAGGCTTGAGGTTGAATGGGGGCCCAGATGAGAGGATCCCTGTTCAGGGCTGCCCATGAGGTACACACCCCCAGAAAGCACTTCTGGTCAGCAGGCTCACCAGCACCCGCTTCTCTCCCATTTTTTCCCACCCCAAGTTAGAGGACAGAACCTCTAGTAAGAGAAAAAAATGAATTGCAGAGATTAAGCTGCTGCAGCCAGGTCTGGCTATCTACACATGAGTTTTTGGAGTAAATCTGGCTTTCCAGCATCCATCCATCCATCCCCTAAGACCCCCTGCCCCACCAACAAGAAGCCTCACCTCAGCTCCCTGCCCCCAGTTCTCACCACCTGGAGGAGGGGCAGGGCTCTGCAACTTCTTAGAGGAGAGCCATTCCCAGGTTCCTTCCAAGTGTTGCTCAAGTCATCACTGTGGTTCTTACTGTCAGCTCTGGACTGACTTATTTTGGAAAGCATGGTAGACATGACAGTGAGGGTCTTCTCCCCTCCCCCATATGGCCAACCAGCCTGCGGGTAAAGTGAAGCTGAAGTGAGTGTTCCCTTGGAGCAACAGCAGGGTCAATCCTGTTGCCTCCTAGCACAGTGGGCAGTACACAGTGGGGTCACAATAGGAACTACTGAATTGCATTGTGTTGATAGTGGCAGCAGGTAACTCAGTCTCTCCAAATCTTGTGCACGCTCCTCCCCGTGCCGCTGGTCCGGCACGCAGGACATTCTCGGTCACCACCTGCACTGTCCACCACCTGACCCTGCTCTGGACCTCGAAGACAAGGGGGAGGGGCGCGTGAGCTGACGTCCTGGCCCATCAGTTCCGAAAACCCAAGCACTGTCGGTCTCACATATCTCGAGTGACTCTTGACCTTGAGAGGCCGGTTGACCCGCCGCTCCCCCGCCCCTGGTCCACTGCTGCTTCCCCCGCCCGCCGGAGCGGCGGCGGCGGCGGTACACGCTGCAGGCGCGCGCGCGCACACAACACACACTACTACCTCCTGCATGACTCATCATTGAAGCAACAATAGGCAGAGAGAAAGGAAAGGAGGGCGAAGCACTCTCTCCACCACAACCGACCCGGCTGAAGGGCTTGGGGGAGGGTTGGAGGGGACAGCAGTCCCCGGATATTGCACACACGCCGATCCAGGGCTGCGGCCCTCGCAGCAGTCCGGAAAACGGAGGTCTTCCCCCAGTCCCTATTTCTGCAGTACCCTGAAGCTGGGGGTCTACCAACAAGGAAGCGTGGGGATAGGGGGCATCGCAAATCTCCGTCTCCCCGCTGTCGAGAGAGCACCAAAGTTTGCCCCTTCTCGCCTAGTTCATTCCACACCCCGGCCAGGGGTGCTGTCAGGGAGCCCTGGTGAGAACGTCTGGGGGGATCAGTGGGAGTATGTGAGCTCTATATGTCCAGTCGCTCGGTGATTCTGAGGGTTTCCCTAGCCCCGGGATCAAAAACAGGACGTTGGGGGGAGAACCGACAGGTGAGCTCGGCTCCTCCCTCGTAGGGCAAAGGCTCTCCCCAAGGAGATGCCCAGCGGCCAGAGCCAGGGCCCAACCCGGCGCCAGGCCCCTCGCCAGCCCCGCCCAGGCCCCGCCCCCGGCCGAGCGCGAGGCGGCTGGGAGGGGCTGGGCCGCGCCGTCCCCAGCGGGAGTGTCCCCCGTGCACGTGGTCGGGGGCGGGGCCGCTCCACGTCACCACCCGGTGTAACCAACGGGCTTGGAACGCAGGCACACGCAACATTCCAGCCGAGAGCGGGTTTGGAACGCGCAGACACGCCACATTCCACACCGACTAAAGTGGGGGGCAGCAAGGGGGGCCCGGGGGCTGCCCCCGGAGACCTGCGGGCCATTTCACAGATGTCCAATCAGTCCGGCTCTCACCCAAACCCTTGACGCGCGACCCAGCCCAGCTCTGAGAGGCGGGGTCAGGCGGGGCTGGCCAGGATCATAAGACACGCGATGTCATTTCATTCTGCAAAGGCCGCCTCCGCCCCAAGCGGCGCGTAGATATGCCGGGAGCGCCCCCCGCACAGGGCCAGGGAAGCCGGGGAGCTGCTCCGCGTAGAGTAATTCCACCCCCCACTCCATTACACACACGCCCACTCGTGTGCACTAGACACTCGCCCGTGTACACGTCCATCCATCCGCTCTCATCGAGGCTCGCATCACACATCCCCCGTGCACACACGCACACACGCGCGGGTCTGCCACCCCCACGCAACACCATTCCTCACCCCACCCCCCGGCTCGCACATCCTCAGCCCTACCGAGGGCGCCGCTGGCCCACGGGAAAGAAGCCCCCCACGAAAGGTGCACAAGGGGTGGTAGGCAGCTGGGGTGGCGTCCACAGGAGCCGGGTCCTCCCTGCATGTTAATGAATTCATTAATTGCACTGCCCACAACACTCCTCCCCGGGCGGCGGCTCTTGCGTGGATCCTTGCACTGCCCGGCTTCGCGGGCCGCCCGGGAGGGGGGTACCGCTCGCGGTTTCGCGTGGGCTCGGGTACCGGGGTCGCTCTCCTCCCCTTCCCTGGTGCCCCAGGGGCCCAACCGGGCCGCTCACCACGTGCTCTCTGTTGTTGCTGCGCTTGCCATTCCAGGAAGCGGGCCGCCTCCAGTAACGTCTCTATGCTCATCGCGCCGAAAGCTGCCGGGGGCGCGCCGGGGCCGAGACTGCGGCCCGCGAACCGGGCACAGGTCAGGCTGGCGGGCAGGCAGGAGGGAGGGATCACCTCCGGGGGGCGACAGGACTGGGCGGCGCAGCGCACTCCACAGGGAAGAACGGGGGAGCGCGGGGAGAAAAATCAAGGTCTCCCCAAATGTTTGCAAAATGTAATTTGCAAATTTAAAAAAATTGATGCAAGAAAAAAAAAAAAAGGCGGCACTGCCTCCCTCCTTCCCCTCCCTCTCTTCCTCCCTTCTGATGCCTCCCGCCCCGCTGCCCCCAGGAGTCCCGCCGACAAGAAAAGGCTTTGCAACAAGATGGCGAGGAGGCACCGACACACACAACAAGGGAAGGAGCCGCGCTGCCCCCGGCCGCCGCCCCCGCTACTACACCGGGGCCGCAGCCAAAGCCCGGACCGGAGCCCCCGCCCGCAGGGCCGCGGCGTCTCCTGAAGGGAGGGGCGGGGTCCAGGGCGGGCTGGCCCCGCCCACTCGAGACGGCGCGCGCACACGTGGCCTGGGTGGGGGTGGGAGAAGTTCCAGCCGGGTTCGCGCCCTGCATTTCCGCTTTCCTGCCTCGCCCCGCCCCGATTGCAAGCCACAAGTTGAGCAACGGCGGCGTGTTTGGGTCATTCACAACGAAATTTGTCCTGCTGGAGGGAAAGAGGGGTGGAAAATTCAGGACTTAAGTTAGCTCAAATAAGGATATTCCAGGTCAGGGAAACCTTAGGATGGTAGAGACTGGCCTGACCCTTGGGTCTCCGCTCCCTACCCACACGTGACCTAATTCCTGCAACCACCAGGCAGTCGCAATTCCCCCGGGATCCGCCCCTGGGCGGAGCTGACGGCAGGAGGCTGCCAGAGAACAGGCGGAGGGAGCGGAGTGGAGATCCGGTTCCGCGTTTTGTCTCCGTTCCTCCCCCCGCAGTGCGTTCGCATCCTATTAGGCGATGTCACCGGGCCGCGGGCCAATGGGCGGGCAGGACAACACGGCATGGAGCAGCTCCACATGGACACCCCGCGCCGCCAGCCCTCTGTTTAAAGGGCCAGTGTCTAAAGGGTCACATTCGCCGGTGCGGATGGGGCCACTGTGTGGAGGGTGGGACGCTGAGAGGGAAATTCTGCAGTCGTGCCCTGACCTACCCTTTCCTTTTCACCACCCTCCCTTTAAAACCAAGCCTCTCTCTCTCCTTCCTGTAAACTCTCGTCTTTGTCCACGCGCGTCTGATGCGGGTGGAGACTCCAACTGTGCCATCCAAGAGGCCGCCCTTTGCTCGGGGGCCGGGCTGAGGGCGGTTACGGCGAAGCGTCCACAGCCCAGACCAAGGGGGCGTGGCGCAAATCGGGAACAACAACGTGGAAGGCGGAAACCCAGCCCTCCCAGTGGCTGGGCGACTGAGACCGCGGGCGGGGAGCGGGGGCGGCGCCACTCCGCCCAGCCACAACCATACTCGCTGCGGGGGCCGGGACCCCGGCTGGCGCTCCTTACTGCCTCTCCTTGTGCTAGAGTTTGGGGGCGCCTGGGGGTACAATTAGAAAGTTAGTCCTTTTTGAGGTCAGCTTGCCCAAATTCTCTCATTTTGCAGATAAGGAAACCGAGGCCCAGAGACGAGAAGGGACTTGTCTAAGGTCACTCAGTATTCCAGTTCCTCCTTGCCCCGCAGGAGAAGCATTTATTCCTTACCCCACGGATGACTGTTCTGAAGGCAGTTCTGGGTCAGGGCCCTCAAACAGAAAAAAGTCATGGAGGACTATCAAACTGCTCGCACGGTAAGGGGGGGGTGTCTGACCACTTAACATATTGTGATGGGGGAGGGGGACACTAAAAATCTTCACCTGAAACCCTGCTGTACTGCACAGGAGGCCACACAAACCCCACCTGTACAGTTGGTAGTGACAGGCATAGGCAAGCTGAAGGCATATTTGGGGCTCCCTGGAGCATGTCCAGCTCTGCTGTCCCAATGCCCGCAAGCCTAAGGCCCCTGGATCTTGGCCCCAGATTCCTTTCTTTGCTAATCAGTTCTAATTAGAGTGGGACAGTGCCAGTTGGGTTCAGGATCTTGTGGCCTGGGCTTCACCATCATACAAAGCCAGAAAGCAAACCTTTATGAGGTTGGCTGAGTGGCAAATCAATCCATACCATTCCATCCCATTCCATCCCCACTTCACCCTTAGAGGGGTACAGTCCTATTTGGGGAACTAGCTAGAGGAGAGCTAGACACATATAAAGGGGGTACAAATGATGCTTGCTGGCTTTGTGCCTTTCCTTTGAGGTCATAATGCATGCCAGGGAAAGAAAATCTGCACAGATTCTGGAAATCGAGAACCTAGTGAACAGGAGGAAGGGGGTTGTTTGCCAGAACCAGTCTACAGGGGCCTCTGATCTTTGAACACTTAATGCCCCAGCATCTGTAGCTGAGCAGAGAGAGGCCATTACACACAAATGACCGGGTGACACTGGCTTTATGATGAAGCTGGAAAGCAACAGGGGATCAGAGCAGTAACTAACAGCCAAGTTCTTCTTTGCAGGATGAATGTTTTTCTCCTTGGAAGGCTAGATCTGTGCTGGTCCCAACATTGCTTCCTTTAAGGTGTCTGCCACCTGCTGTGTGTGTGTATGTGTGTGTGTATATGTGTGTGTGTGTGTGTGTGTATATATATATATACACACACACACACACACACTAAACAGTCTAATATATATGTAACAGTGACTTGAGATAATGTTGCTGACCAAGTTCTCATTTTGTTAGGGGTCAGCACTGTACCATTCTGCCCAGTGGCCCAGGATGCTCAGAGAGCGACCTCCAGCTGTACCCTTCTGCCTTCCTCAAGTGGTCATGGCACTCGTACAGCCCTGAAGTCTCTTCTAGAGGCTGAAGTCCAATTTTTCTGACTCGTCATGGACCAGCTCTGTCACATCACAAAGGCACCCCTCTGAAAAGTAGTGTTCTGAAGACAGCTTTTCCTTCAGGGGTGGGGAAGCAGGAGATAAAAGTGGGGTGAACACAGAATTCAAATGCCAACCTCTCCCTTGTCCCCAATAACCCATCTGCTCCAGAGCTTAGCGGAGATGCTCGTTATTTAAAGCAAACAGCCTTCCTGGCTTCACATGATCATCTGTTTATTTGGGTCATGTGGGGACAGCAGCCAGGGGATGTTAGGCAAAAAGCAAGGGTTTAGAAAGGAGGCTTTTCCTGGGCCTGTTGCTGCCAACAGGAGCCTGAAAATGGCCAGAGTTTCTCATCAACCAAGGTTATTCTTGGGGAATGGACAGTGGGGATGGGAGATAGATACCTATTAGGTGGCAAGGGGTTGGATAAAAGGAGAGGAATGAATAGGAGGGCTGTTACATTTTAGCCAGCTTCCTGTTGCAAGGGGGTGGAACTCAGGTAGAAGCTGGCAATTTATTCATTCAAGGGAGTCTTTTTGATGTTTCAGCAGAAAGGTTAGCATGTTTGGGGAATAATCCAAAGCCCAGCCATTTCCAAAAAGTTGTTCCTAAAGTTTCTTTATGGCTTCTAGTGCTTAGTACCTTTGGGGCAGGAGGAAACCGGGCCCATCCATCCTTGTGTAATTCTCATGGGAGGATTTTCTATTTCCACTCTTCCTCCTCAAGTCTTTTGCACCCCAAGGCCCAGTTCAACCCCCTGAATGTTTTGTTTTTGTTTTTTTTTGGCAGCGCGGTTTGTGGGATCTTAGTTCCCCGACCAGGGATCAAACCTGGGCCCACAGCAGTGAAAGTGCTGAGTCCTAACCACTGGACCACCAGGGAGTTCCCAACCCCCTCAATTTTTTAATATGCTGAGCTAGTGACATTCCCTAATGAGGCTGTCTCCCATCCCCCCACCATTCACCCCAACAAAACTCTACATATATACACACCCCTAAGAGCTATGAAGATCAATTCCCTGACCCTCCAAAACATAAAAATAATAAGATGAAGGAAAGGGTGTGAAGCCGTAGTACAAGTATACCAGATCCCAAATGTCCTAACCCTGTAGGCCTGACTTCTCAAATTATGCAAGTTATCTTGGAGAGCTTTTCACCTATTATAGTTAAAACAAGACCAAAGGGAGAAAGCTGAGAGATGAAGAGGGAAAGACAGAAGACTAGTACACCCAGGGACACAGTACAACAGTACACGACGTTCATTTCACAAATATTTACTGTGTGCCTAACATGTGCCAGACACTGGGCTATCTTCACAGCCAAGGCCAGGGGAACTTTGGTAAGCCAGAGTGGGGTAAAAGATCACAGAGCTGAACTCAATTCCACAGCGATACCTGGAAAAGGTAAAGCTTTGCTCTCTCCCACCATGCTGGATGTAGCACAAGAGATCAGAAGACTATATAAAGATCTGTAAGGGTACTGATATACTCTTTTCACTGAAGTCTTCACCCACCTTCCTCTACTCCTGGTGAGTTGTCAAAGGACCTCTCCTGAACCTATGAAACAGATAGAGTCAAGTTCAGCCTTCCCATTTACCTACTTCCTCTTCATTGGCTCACACGATGTCAGAACTGGAAGAGCTTCAACCACCTAGACCCATCTCCCAAGAGGTGTTTTATCCAAGGTCACAAAGCTGCTGAGCGTTAGCTGGGATGAGAAGTGGCCTGGTTCTCCCTGGAATGTGTGGGGCAGCTCAGCCTGGGGAGGAGGGTCCAGGGTCCTTGAAAACCTCACAGAAATGGCTGATGATGGGGAGCTGGCTGAAGACAAATAATCATTGACTTTGCTTAGTGGTGCCCAATAAACAAGCTTAGCAGGTGAGTGAGAAGGCAAGGAAAGAGAATCAAACTTAGGATCCAGGGACTCAGATGACCTCAGAGGACACTGTACTGCCTCAGGCCACTCTGAGGAATGAAGAGCAGGCCCGGGTAGACAGCCATTCTTCACTGGCGCTTATATCTGGCCTGAAAAGGTGACTGGGGGAAAGGGGCAGATTTTTATCCAGGCAACCGCCCTGGGTGTGGATACTGAGTAATAAGGAAAGAAATGCAGTTCAGAAGCAAAAAGGGAGGAGCCACACACTCTGAGCTTTTCTGAGAAACCAAAGCAGCTAGCAAGCAAGCAGTGCAGCTAGAGAGATGGGGTCCATGGATGACTTGGGAAGGAGGAAGCTGATCAAAGGGGAAAGGCACAAGGGAAAGGATGAGGACTGCAGTTACTCCTTTGAAGACAAACAAGAGGTGGCTTTATGAGAGTAAGTTAATTCAGGTCATGGGAGTGAGACTGGGCAAAGTTATTAGTAGAGGGAGGCAGAGTCTTGCAATGTGAGTCAAGAGCCAGCTGGATCAGTGGGGGTGGTGGATGTCGAAGACAGGGAAGGCCCCTCCCAGGGCAGAGGGGCTGGAATGCAATCAGTGCCACACACAAAGGACTCTGGTCCGCAGCCCCAGCCAATCCAAGCTCACACGTAAAAGCAAGCCTGCAGATCAAGTCTTTAAAACTCAAGATATCAGCTACCTGTGCTAGTGACTGATGCTCTCAGAAGAGTATGTAGGGCCTGCACCAGTGGCCTCTTACTGGCTGGACTGCCTCCATCCAGGGCTCAGCTCCATGCCCACAACCAGATTTCTTACCAAGGGACCAGGGCCCATTGGGAGAGTCTATACTGGGCAGTGCTGGAGACACTCTAGAACTCTCGAGGAGCCACATTCCAGCCAGTGCCTCTCCTCCCACTTCCAGGCTGGGGGCTGGGATAGTACATACCCCTGTTCCCCAGCCCCCAGCCCACTTGAGTCCCTGTTCCCATCACAGACACCTCACACAGCAGTGCTAGAGTTCACCAGTCATCTCTCTGAAGAGTTTACTCTGTGATAAGTCTGAACCATTCACTAAACATAGTTAAGTCCTTATAACTTACACCATACACCAACATAAATGCAAGTGTTAAATGTAAAAAATAATGTCAAAAAGAGCCATAATAAAATACAGGCAAACATTTTTCTGCTCCAAGGGTGGTGAAAGAGGTTTTTACCCATAAAGGCAAACAAAGAAAATATAAAGGAACAGTTTGACAGATGTGATTATATAAGCCCTCTAAAAGCTCCTTGACTGTAAAAACAAAATAATTATCACCCACCATAAAGAAGAAGAAAAGGTAAATGACAAAATGGAGGGAAATACTGGCAAGATGTGCCCTTGCAATTTCAATAACAGAATACTTGGATAGAAAAGTGAACACAGAACATAATTTAAAATTCATAAAACAATAAATAAATGAAGTAACAAATATATATATGAAAATGTTTGGCCTTGCAATACCGTAATAAAATTAAAACAGTGAAAATATTCTTTATCAGTTGATAAAGGACTTTTTTAAACTGGCCTTCTAGTGCTATCAAATGTGTGGTAAAAACAGACACTTGTGGAAATGTAAAGTAGCACAACTTTTTCAGTGAACAAATTGGCAATATATATGGAAAGCCTTTAAAAGAGCATTATCTCTTCTGCTTCAGTAATCCTTACATAAATTTATCCTAAAGCAATAAGAAAACACATAAACACTTCTGTACAAACATATTCACTAAGTATTATTTACAGAAGTGAAAACCAGGAAACCTGAATTTCCAACAAGGAACAACTGGTTTCGTGAAGTGACGCTCACAATATGGCATGTGAAGAAAACCGGGTTGTTAATAAATGCAAATGTTAACAGTGGTTGTCTTTGGGCAGTGCAATTACTGGTAATTTTTATTTTCACAAGTTTTCTGACACATAGATTAATTTTATAATCAGAAAAAGGTTATCACAATATATTGCTAAATGAAAACGTTTATAAAATAGTAACACAGAATGTGATTCCACATTTGCTGTTTAAAAATATATATGCATATAAAACTACTAAGATAACAAAATGTAAAATAACTCCATTTGAGTAGTGGAATTATAAACTTTTATTCATTATTTTCTAAAGTTCTTATAATGAAAACATTTCTTTCGTAAAATGAAATTATACTAAAGGGGAAAAATTCTCCCTGCTTCATCAGGAAGGGCCTCATACCTCTTTTTTTTTTTTAAACAATGTTTTCTTGTTTTTATAATTTATTTTATTTATTTATTTATTTATTTTTGGCTGTGTTGGGTCTTCGTTGCTGTGCACGGGCTTTCTCTAGTTGCAGCGAGCGGGGGCTACTCTTTGTTGTGGTGTGCGGGCCTCTCATTGCGGTGGCTTCTCTTGTTATGGAGCACGGGCTCTAGGCGCACGGGCTTCAGTAGTTGTGGCACACGGGCTCAGCAGTTGTGGCACACGGGCTCTAGAGCGCAGGCTCGGTAGTTGTGGGTCACGGGCTTAGTTGCTCCGTGGCATATGGGATCTTCCCGGACCAGGGCTCGAACCCATGTCCCCTGCATTGGCAGGCGGATTCTTAACCACTGTGCCACCAGGGAAGCCCTATACCTCTTAATCTCAACTAACTTGACCTGCTGCTGTGGGTCTACTTCCCATCCTAGTTTTTCTTTCTGCTTCTTCACCCCCTCCCCCTCCCCCATCTAAATCTGCTCTTTCTGCTGCTTAGCTCTGAAATCCCCCAGAAACAGTCCAGGTGAGAGATGTGGAACAGCACTAAGGCACTGGCACCAGGGGTGGAGAGGCTGGGCTGGATTTGGGGGCTCTTTCGAAGGTGGACGATTTTGGACCCTGGTGGTGAAGGAGAGGGAGGAGCAAAGATTTCTAATGTGGACGGCTGGGTGGATGGTGGCCGAGAATACAGGAGAGAAGCAGGTGCAGACAAGCTGAGTTTGCACAGCCACAGACCCGGGGAAGGTGTCCACTGGGTGGCTAGCTATGTGGGTGTTGGAAGTTGAGGAAAGGCCTAGACTTGGGCGTGATGAATGTAGGAGTGAGCAGTACTGAAGTCACGGAGTGGACACGGTCAGCCACAAGTGAGAGAAAAAAGCGAGGCCCATGGATAGAATCTTTGGGATTCTCCCTTTAAGAGGTGAGGAGAACTCTTAAAATGGGAGGGTAGGCAGCAACCAGACTTCAGTAGCTGAAATAGAGTGAGGAAAGTGGAGGCAGCAAACATGTAGACAGTTCTACCACTTGGTGGTAGAAGAGGCCACAAACTGATGGTCTACCAGGTCTCTATAAAATACTGAATTCGCTGTTAGGGTTTACATATTTCTCCTAAATCTGGATTTCTGGATTTCCTCAAGAAAGAAGAGGAAGATGCAACAACACTGGGCAGCTATTTCTGCATGGCAATAACCAACAGGAATTGAATAAAAGCTGCTTCATAGCAGGAGTACTCCATCAGTGGGAGCTCCAGCCCTTCTTGCCTGGCCCCTGGTGCAGAAGATGAGGAAATACTTCCCTTTGTGAATTAAAGTCCTCATTAGTGCTCATCTAGACTTCACTGAAATAGAGGCCAGCGTGTGATCCATAAGCCCCACGTTTGGCCCCCAAAGGCAAATCCTGGGACAAACATACCTGAATTAGGAATCCTGACCAGACTGCGAATGCCCATTTCCCAGCAAGAGACATCACATCAAAAGCCTCTGGAGGGCTTCCCTAGTGGCACAGTGGTTAAGAATCCGCCTGCCAATGCAGGGGACACGGGTTCGAGCCCTGGTCCAGGAAGATCCCACATGCTGTGGAGCAACTAAGCCCGTGCGCCACAACTACTGAGCCTGTGCTCTAGAGCCTCCGAGCCACAACTACTGAAGCCCGCGCGCCTAGAGCCCATGCCCTGCAACAAGAGAAGCCACCACAAGGAGAAGCCTGTGCACCTCAACAAAGAGTAGCCCCTGCTTGCCACAACTAGAGAAAGCCCGCGCACAGCGACGAATACCCAACACAGCCAAAAATAAATAAATAAAATAATAAATTTATTAAAAAAACAAAAAAGCAAAAGAGAACAAAACCCAACAGCGCCTGGAATTACAAACGTACGGGAGCAAGTCCGCCCTCACCCACTGCCCCAGGCTCAGCGGTGCTCCCTGGGCAGCCTTCTTTTGGGCAGAAGCAGCACAGGCTTCCCTGCGTGGCTGCCAGGGCCCGCCCCCAGCTGGGGACTTCCCGGCTCTGCTCCCAGACGCTCAGCCACACTCCCTGAATGGGCCCACCCGATGGCAGGCAGCCTTTCCTTCTCTCCAGATTTACACAGTCCATTCCTCTACCTGGGGAAGATGACTTGCTATTTTTATAACAATTGTTACCTTCTCCAGCAAGATCAGAAAGTACGTCAGTTTTGCATTCTGTAAGTGAAATATTTGATGCTGCCTAAAAAAAAAAAAATCTTTCTTCTGTTATTATACAATTACGTATTGTCAAAAGAGTCGTTACCTAATTATGTTATTTTACGTTGATTCTGATGCAACATGTGCTTACACTAGACATTTTATTTTGTGGTTTTGCTATCTACTTAATTATCTGTACTACTGCCAAATACAAAATTCTATAAAGATTTGGTAGCATAAGTTAAGAACTAATTATAAGCAATTTCACTTATTACATTTTGTTCACTGATCATAGGCTGGAAAATAATATTACCTTCAAATGCTACATTGTGAAGGTGGGTAAGAGATGCTTTTCTATTCCCTGTCATATAATTGAAGTCTCCTTCCCTAGAGATGGGTCAAATAAGCCCAGAAGTCCATTTCCACCCTCAGTGTAGCACTTGTTACGAATCTTGAGATTTGGTACGAAATCTCAGTCTCTTATCTCTGGACATGAGTTCAAGTCCCACCTCCGTGACTTAGCTCTGTGAACAACCTTAGGGCAAGTCACTTAAGCCCTCTGAGCTGCCACTTCTTTAACTGATCACACAGGGACTCCATCCCTCTTTGAAGGGTTACTAAGTCAGACAATTTACGTAGAGGACGGACAATAAGTACTGGTTCCCTGTTCATCCTCCCAGTACACAGAAGCTTGGATTTTGCTCTCAGTCAGAGAGTGGCAGTCTACACCCGCAGTTATACACTTGAGGTCTCAGCCTTTTCACCTGAGTCTCTTGGTAGAAGATTTTCTGACCAGAAATTGAAAACTCAAAGGAGACTAAGAAGAGGTGAGCAAGTTGAGAAGCCTACTCTTTGTTCATGGATTCTCCCAGGTGCTTTAGTATTTCTCTCACTTAACTGCTGCTACAACTCTGGGAAGCAAGAATTCTTCATCTTTTGTATGAGGAATCCAAGCTTTAGTGAGAATGATTGACCCTGTAAGTAGAACTGGAACGCAGACCCAGGTCTGATGAACTGTGAAGGCTGTGCTCTTCTCTGTTTTCCACTCCCCTGCACTTTCTGGTCCACTCCGTCTTATCTCCGTTCCCTGGCTCCTAATAAGCACCTGTGGTCCCTCACTTCCCTGCAGAGAGCCAGAGCCCCCGACATCTCTGCTGGGGCTGAGAGAGGCGGAGAGGCTGCACCTCAAAGGGCATGCAGAGCTGCAAGGCTTTCAGTCACAACATAGTCCCCTGGGGTAAAAGCAAAGCCTCCGAAAGGCAGCATTAGCTGTTCCAACCAGCAATTGAAAAAAATAAACCGCTGTTTTAGTCATTTGGGTGAGTCACAGCAGAGGATCTGAATGTCTTTACAGAGCAGAGCAGGAACTCTCTGGTATGTGTGTGAGGCCCTGCTGCTCGTGGGTGAGCCCCACGCAGGGCTTTCTAATACTGTACTGGCACAAGCACCAAGAGGTTTGTACTTGGGAGCATTAGAAAGTTCAAGACCATCAATGCCCTGCTCCAAGAGGCAGAGGCCAATCCATTCTCACTAGTAAGCCTCTTCTGGGTTTTCCTGGGGTTAGTGCCCATTCAGCAAACTGATTCTCCTGAGCATTAACTTCTCCAAAAAAAGTTGTGGTCACATCCCTTTCCTAGGGGCACCTCCTGGCTGGCTGTAAAACTGCTGCACCTTTGAGACCTTCCTTCTCTCAGAGGGTGTCTTAGTTTTCCAAACTGGACCTTCTTCCTCCTAATGTACAGGTCTGTTGCATGGCCACCTAGGACATCTGATCCTGGGCCGTAAAAATAAGTCAGATGGAGCTTCCCCTTGAGCCCACACAGACCCAGGGTTAGTGACAGACATGTTCCACACAGAAACACCTCTTGTGGAAAAGAAGGCCCAGCTAACCTGTATAATATACCCAACACAGAACCAACTGTGACAATGTTTTATGTAAATAACACAGCACATGCATGCTCTTCAGCCAGCCAGATAAACCAAAACAAGAATTAAAAGACAAAAGAAGATTGAAAGCAGCTTCTTTCTTAAGGCTCTCTATATTACTCTTCCTGCAACATAAAGCTTTTGAAAAGTTACTATTTAAAATCACTAAACATCCCCCTCTGGTACCCCCATTAACTAGAGACCAATAAAAAGTTGATCCAAGGGACTGACCCAACCTGGATATATTTTAGAGTAGCAGGACAAGTCAACTGGTACCATAAAGAAACATAAAAAGGTTGAAAGCTTATGCCCAGACTGCAGGGTGGTGGGGTTTTCTTTCTTTCTACTTTTATCTCTCTAATTTTTTTTTTACGTTAAAATGTACTTGCTTCCATAAAAATATTTATCTGAGTAGCAACTGGATATTTCAAGACAATACCAAGGACACAATTTTATCCACGCCACAGTGAAGTTGATAAAAGGGCCAAATACGCCCCCATGTGGCTACAGAGGAAAATGCCTCGGTTTAAGTAAGAAGGAGGGGCTTACAGGAGGCCTCGAACTTTCTACAGGCCTTTGCATCTTTTTCACACCCTGCAGTTTTATTACTTGTCAGAGCTTAGAAGTTGGTGTGCTCATATGGTAAGCTTTGATTTCTATCAAGAGAAGAGAGGTTTCATGTTTTTAAAAATATATACTAAAGTTTTAAGTAATCCACACGCACCCTTAAGATCAGCTGAAACTCCAACACAGAGACAATAACCCTACTAGGACAAGCAGCGATGCTCTGGCGTGTGAATACCTGGGCAACGATGTGGGGTGAAGGGACCAAACTGCTGGAAGCAAAGCAGATTCCAAAGAACAAAAGCAGCTTATTCCCCTCCTTGGAAAACAAGTTCAGCTTCTGTTCCCACTTTGGTTATCAAGAGATCAGAAGCCAATGCAAGGGACCAGAATAGAATTTAAGATGATACCACAAAGATTGAATTCCATACCAATCCATCAACATGAACTTGACCTCTAGACACTTCGGCAAGTATCACTCAACATTATGATACCTGGTCAATAACCTATTTCTTCTAAAAAAATTCCTTTTCCCCATATCAGAGGTGTAGGCTACCACATATCACACACATTGTAAGTATATGCATAAGTGAAAGAATTTTTAGATGTCTTTTCAAAATGTTTCAATGTTCTCTCATTAGATAGAAATAACTACTCAGAGAAGGAAATGAAGACACACAAATGCAAAAATGGCACTCACAGCTGGAACCTTCCGTTGTCACATACTTTTTAAATTCTAAGAGCATTAGCTTAACACCTATAAAACGTCCTCCATGACACCAGGCCTTAAACCTGGGGCACCAAACACATATAGACACAAGACACATCTCCTGTGCCTCCAGGTCCACAGAGGATTCTTTGGAGACCTCTAAGTATCAGACTTAAACAAAGGCTAATACTGCGCCTGAAGCACATTTTGAACAGGCAAGGAGCATAAATAATGCACTCCTGTGACAACATGGAAAAATACTTACATCAGATGAGAAAAGAGCATAATATAAAACTGAATATACAGCATCAACACAACCAAAGTTGAACCCACACACTCACACACCCCATCTACAGAAAGAGATTAGAGACTAGAAGGAAACACTGAAATACCAATAGTGGCTGTGCTTCAGAAGGTTGAGACTAGGGGTGATTTTGAAGCTGTTTTCTCCTTTCATCTTTCCAAATCTTTAATAATGAGCATACACTACTCTTTTATAGTGAAACAAACAAGCAAATACTTAGTGACCACTTATCGAGTGAATGGTTGCCACCTAGCTCACTTATCCTAAAATTTTATGAAGATATAAACTAGGTTTGGGTCCAGCATATGATTCCAATGTGTCCTAAGAGGTAAGCAGAGCAGGATGGTGTGGGTGGGTACAGGAGATGAGCACAGGAATCTAGAGCCCTGCAATGAATCGTGGCTCTGTGGGACCCTGGGTGTTGGTTTCCTTATCCTGTCAAAGAGGCTGGACTAGCACAGTGGTTCCTAATCCTCAGTGAGTTACTAACCGCTCTCTCTAAGTCAGGGACCCTTCTCTCCAGAAAGAAACACCAAATATGTCCAGAGCTTTCGGAAATAATCCAGGAGGCTATGGGTTCTCCAGAGGTCCACGACCAGGTTAAGAACACTGGTTGGTTAATATGTTCTCTTCTGCAGCTCTGTCTCCACAGCCACAGGGAGGTATAATATGGTCCTATTTCCATTTCCTGTATCTTTGCTGAGGGGCTGGTCTAGCTGCTGCCAAAGTATGCCAAGGTCATCAGTTTTCTGCCCCAACCAATGCCACCTTTTAAAAGTGTGGCTTAACTACGCAGTCTTCTTTGCAGATAGCAAGGAGCTCTGGCACCATACTCAGAAATTTCAGGCTAAATAGAACCCTAGGCTGCTGGTGTAAAATCAAGCCATGGAAGTTAAGCACAGCAGAGGATAACTGAGACACCAAGAGAATAAAAGAGAGACTCCTTTTCCGGAGACATCCCTGCCGAGCCCTGACACTACAATTAGAAACATGTTTTAAGAACATGGTTACATCGACCTTAGAATTCTCCAATGGTAACAGGTAAACACAGAAGGGATTACAAGGGAAGCCCAAAAAACCGTCTTTGATCAGTGACAACTTATCTACCAATAGATGAGACTTTCTTAAGCAACTTACTACACGTAACTATCTTGCTCCATTTTTATTTCTATCATCAACCACTTACCCATTCAAAGCCAAGAAAATATTTTCCCCAACCCCAGGATTCAAACAGGATTGACAGTTTTCAATTCTGAATACTCTTATATTAGCTCCACTTCAAATGTCGAAACAAATAAAAAAAAATCACACACCAGTAAAACTGCTACAAAATAGTACTTTAAACAGGTTGGAGGTAGGGGTATGGCTTCATTCTGCTGTATCTCAGTCACATCTGGCAGTTTTGCTTCCCTAATTCTGTTTCTGAAATAACCAACATCAAAACAGACAAGAGTCAGGAATATGCCGATGTTTCCGACGTTTCCAGGCGCTTCCTGATTGGCCCTTCTTCCTGGCATTACTGAGCTTTCTCTCCCTGACTCTCCCGCCACCTACCATTAGGCCAGTTCCCTTCTCAGGACTGACACAGGGGTCATCAATTATATGTACCCGAAGTCTTCAGTCTTAAAGGTGACTTTAGAAGAAGGTACAGGGCTACCTGGTATACCACCTCCACCAGGGGGTTGAGAAAGTCACCCCTTCTCAGGAAGCAACCAGGGGTGACAGAGAGAGCGTGATGCTCTGTTAAGTTCTGACCAGGATCAGACTGCAAAACTAATCCTTTCGGCCTCAGAAAACCAGTCTAAAGCTAAGGTGATCAGCTTAAGTCAGGTTTGAATCCCTTATGAGTTTATTGATGGCTTTTTGTTGATGCAAATAACCACAATTCTTCCTCTGAACTACCATACTACAGTGCCCTGTTAACTTAAAAAAAAAGGGAGGGGGTGTTTAAAATGGATTAATTTGTTTCAGATAATTCCATATAATGCTACCAGTGGGCCAATGGTGGGATTCAGCTTGCCACCCCACAGGCTACACTCCAAAGCAAGCTGCTTTACTGTGCAAGAAGTTTGGAGTTAACTAGCAACAAGCCTGAAAATTTGGTTACGTATGTAAGTACAAAGTTGGTTCATCAAATCCCTGTTCTGACCCTCAACCCAATGCATTTCAACTAAGGCATCATCTACCTCCTTCTTAACGTTTATCAAACACTTGAATAGGTAACATCCAGCTGCTCTTTGGAGATGGTTCCCTTTTTCAGACACTGGGTTGCTGAACTGCTCAGAAGCCTCTTGGTCCTGGGCTCCATTACTAGAGCCTTTACAACTTTCCCAAACCTCCATCTCTCCCTTTTCCTCACTCCTTTCATCCTCCATGGGTTCTGGGTTTTCCTCCTGGGAAAGCAAGTCCTGGTTTGGGCCATGGCCCTCCACAGTGGCAGACTCGTCTTCCTGTAGAGCAGGCCCGTACAGAGCACTCTCCTGGGGACCCTGAGCCAAGTCTTGGCTGCTGCCAGACTCCTTAGTGGGGGACCTTTTCTCTTCCAAGGCTTGGATGACATTCTTGGGAGCTCGGGGAACTTCTCTCAGTTGTCTCACTCGGTCCCTTTTCTTCCTCCTTAAGTGAATCCAGGAGTTTTCTATGGCTGTTAGGAAAAGGCTAATTTCCTCCTTTCCACAGGGAACTCGTTTATGCTGGACCTGTTTGGAGGAAAAACAGAATTTTATAGGAAATCACTTTTCTCCTCTGAAAACTCCTTAGAACTTTCTTTTTTAAAAAAGAAAAGAGGGCTTCCCTGGTGGCACAGTGGTTAAGAATCTGCCTGCCAATGCAGGGGACACAGGTTTGAGCCCTGGTCCAGGAAGGTCCCATATGCCGTGGAGCAACTAATAAGCCCGTGTGCCACAACTGCTGAGCCTGTGCTCTAGAGCCCAATGAGCCACAACTACTGAGCCTGCGTGCCACAACTACTGAAGCCCGCGCGCCTAGAGCCTGTGCTCCGCAACAAGGGAAGCCACTGCAATGAGAAGTCCGCGCACCGCAGCGAAGAGTAGCCCCTGCTTCCCGCAACTAGAGAGAGCCCTGCGCACAGCAATGAAGACCCAACGCAGCCAAAGATAAACTTTTTTAAAAATTCAAAAATAGAAGAAAAAAATAAAAGAAAAAAGAGATTATTACAAGTACTTCTTCAATGTGCTTATTAACCAGGTACCTTCAGATCGGTGAGGATTTTTTCAATCCATGTTGTCACAACTACTATGCCTTCCACTGTCTCAGAGCCCAAAGATGATGATTTGAGGGATAATTCTTTCATCACAGATTCCAATACTACAAACGTAATGGGTTTCCTCGGCTTCTCTAATTTTCTTCGCTTACTTGGTGGTGACTGAAAGAAAAAGAAGGCATGGGAGAAGAGGGAAGGTTATCCAAATAATTAAATCTCATGCCTTATAATGAATTCAGCTTGGGAAATTTCCATGACCTCTGCTACCAATCACAGAGCACTAAAAACACAAAGGCCTTTGCATATTTATTTTTAATACTCAAAACAACCCTGCAAAATGGGTTTATCATCTCCCCATTTTACAGAAGGGAAAAACTAAGATACAGAGAGCCTATGTAATCAGCTCCAGGTCACACAGTTAGTATTTGTCAAGTTAGGATTTGAACCCCAAAGCCAGGTTCTTTTCTGCCATACCATGTTGCCTGTGTTCTGGCTATCAGGATGTAACTCCCCCACTTACTAAATGTCCTTAATCTACCTGTTGTGCCCAAAACAGGCCTGTGCAAGTATTTCTTTCATGGCACCTCAAGGACCCCAAGGGCATTGTGTTCTTTTCTATAAAGAAATGCATGGCTTAAAATCACCACCTTGTAGCCTGAGTTTATACTTGTCAAGGCTTGAAAGAAAGCAGCTGGTGAGCCACAGCTTGTGAGATCACATGCCAGGAATGACCAGGGCCACCAGAATTGCATGGGCGGAAAAGGACGCTGAATCTTGGTTAACATTAGGGCCAAGCCATTGGCTAGCTAAGCACTGCCTCTCAGCTGGGGTGAGGGGACACCAGTACCGAAGAGAACAGTGGATTTGAAAGCTGGTTCCACATAACTCAAGGTTGTCGTCTTTCTTTAAATTTCAAGCTTGGAAAGTGATTTACACTCTACCCACTAGAGGGACTCAAGTTCCATTTTAAAAACCAAGTGACACTGCTGTATTTAAAGTTTATTTCTTTAAAGTAAAAACTTGCTAAATTTTTTTAAATGACTCAGCTAAGACCAGATATATTATGGATACTTTAAGAGACAGACTTGTAGACAACTTTTATCAAAACTTATAAAAAATTAAGCTAACTCTAAGGTTAATGGGTCAAAATGAGCAGGATTATAAGAAGAAAGGCTCAAAAAAAGGAAACAACTAGTCAGCTTTGAAGATCTTTTCCTAAAAAAACCCTGTGATAATTGTGCTGCTAACTCCAGTTCTGCCTGGAAACAGTGACAGAGCACGTCCATATACACACACAGTCAGGTCCAGTTACTGGGTGAGGCCTTATAGGAGCTAACCAGCAACTCCCTACCCCACACATACACAACAAAATATCCAGTTTATTCTATGCTAGAAAACTTTTAGATGGTATTTCTTAGAAACAATCTACATTTTCTCTTTATACCAGATATTAACTAATAAAAAATGGAAATTAAAGAACAAAAGAAAACAAGCTTAGAAGAAAAGGACCAAAAACAAAGGGCGTGTGTATGAGCCAGAAGCCTGCTCTTGAGAAATGAATGGTGGACTCTAAGCCCTGAGTCTGAACTTGCTCAGTTAGTGTTTCAGACAAGATGAGACAAATTCATGTTGACATGAAGATAGTAGTATTGTTATTACTCAATCACCCAGCATAAGAAACATAATTTCTACAATTACAGAGAGCCTAACACTTTGCACTAAGGAGCTTAAGATATGATTATTAAGCTGGGGGTGAAAAAAGATGGTGGTGTTGTAGGAGGAGGATGGGGGAGAAGAATCAGATTCTCTTTCCACTTCCTGACATCCAAGGCTGTTAACATGGAAAGGTCACCGTCACAGGGCCATCCCCGACAGCACACCAAAGGTCATCTACAAATATGGCTAAAAGGATAACGCCCCATCTCTCCTCTGACAGAGCTCACAAATTCCAATCAGCAAAGTGAAGATATTGCTGTGTTTCTCATTTCCTGCACTATTCTTCTCCAACAGTAAGAATGGACTCATCATCATTTCTAGAACTAAAGGAGAAAAATGCATCCTCACCAAACTTAACAAGAGCTCTATCAAGGATCCACTTTACAAGTTCTAAGGGAGTCGGAAACAACAAAACAGTTTATTGCCTTGTTACACCAGTACTAAAATGAAACCTTCTCTATCTCATATATGGCTCCTTTACCTTGCATCCTGGCTCCAGTGTTCCATATACAATGGTCAATCAACAAACCTGGTATTTCTGAAGATTTTTAGTGAATTGTTTTAATACACACACATATTCTCAGGATTGTTTTAGTTTTACTCTATTATAGAAACTAGGTAGGCACTCAAAGAGACAGATAATTTATACTTTAGAAATTATCAAAGTTTTATAGCAATCATTCCTCTCCCTTTCTCGTTCGTACTGTAAATTCTTAGTAGGCAGGGCCAGAGTAAAATACAGGAGCAGGTCTTAAAGAAATTAATAGTTAAATTCAACCCCACAGGTTCAACAGTAGGTAACTGTATATATACCCTGTTACAACACCAGTAAATAGAGGCTGTCTGTTTTTCCCCAATTGAGATGATCTTAATTTGCTAATATGCTTTTAAATCTCAAACCACAAATATTTTCAATGAAGAGTTCTACACTCAAACTGTCATAATATAGTTTAGAAGACAAAGTAACATAAATAATTCAACATTTTAAAGCATAAATTTAAAAATCAATAATTTACAATGGTTAATTCAGTTTAACTGAAAGAATCAGAAGGTGAATTTACAACTGGTTTTGGATTAGAAGATGAACTACTGTACTACCCAGCTGAAACTACAATGTGAAAGAAGTTTGGTGGGGAGTTGTAAATTTGTATTGCTTGAACTGCAAGGATTCAATGAATAAAAATCAACAGGGGGAGGAGCGTCAAGTGTTACTAGACTGAAACCATAAATTGGACAAAAACAGTTCTTCAATTTTTAAAATATGCTTTACCTAGCAGAGCTGTCTTTAAATTTCTTAAATCCTCACTCTTACATTAATTTCTAGATCTCAGTGGTACAATTAGTCAGGAGACTTTCAAATTAGGTGTAACCTGACACAATTCCGTGTAGCATGTGCTATGCTGCTGAAGCTCTGCTGTTAACTACAGCTAACGCAGAAACTCCCAATGAAGCCACAGGCTGCATGAAAGCTTTAAGAGCTCCCTCGTATCTGCAGGAAAAGAAGGGAGTCATTCACTAAGATCTGCTGAGCATGAAGCCACAGCCTCATCGTTTAGACAAAGCAGCTTCTAGAATGGTCTGGAGGGGAAAGGAGTGCTCTTGGCTACTGCACTGGGGTCTTCCCTGCTCTACCATACTCTGAATGGCTACTGCCCCAGGTCCTCCAGGAACAAGCAGAATGTCTGTAAGCTGTTATTCAGCACAGGCTGTCATTTATGGAGAAACAAAGCCAAGCAGCCAACACTGACACCTGGCTGGAATACACACAGGAGGTGCGCTGGGAAGGACAGTCAGACCATCTTGCCTTATTCAAAT
This sequence comes from Eubalaena glacialis, assembly GCF_028564815.1. Taxonomy (NCBI): domain Eukaryota; kingdom Metazoa; phylum Chordata; class Mammalia; order Artiodactyla; family Balaenidae; genus Eubalaena; species Eubalaena glacialis. The sequence goes on along the minus strand of NC_083734.1, from coordinate 13,735,489 downwards.
GTGTATCAGCTTTGCTGCCATGAAGTGGACAAAATATTTTGTTGTCTAAAAGTGTGGCTTCCTTATTAACAGCCCAGTGGCATTTCTGTTGTTACCTAATCTGACAGGTTACTGTTTTTAAAATGTCCTTGTAATCATTCCTAGATATATGCAAAAACAATAAAAAGTAAAAAATCAAGGGGAAGAAAAGTTTATGTAGAATGGTACCTATCTAAGAAGGGGTGGCTATAACTACATGTGTATTTCTTTATAGTAAAACAACCAAACAAACAAAAAACAATGGAAGGATAAATTATAAAATTGTTTAAACAGTAACCCGAGGAGAAGAGGGATTGATTGGGGTGAAAGAGACAAGAGAAAGAAGCTAGACTTCTAACTATATCCTTTTCAATATCTGATTTTGAAACCATGGGTAAATATCTTTTACAATTACAAAACAAAATTAAATAGCACAAAAAGAGGCAATCCCTAAAAATATAAAGTAGAATGAAACAAATGAACGTAACTGTGTACGGACTTGGCATAAACCCACAAAAAGGAAACATTCCAAATGACTTTAAAATCCATCATGAGACAGTCCCCAAGGACAAAAGAATGAAAAAAAAAAAAAAAAAGCTATTTTCACAAATCATTTGGTGACGTTAACTTTGAGACTGCCGTGGTGTATCATGGGCCAAAACAAATGAGTAATTAATTATGGTCAAGGACTGAGATTTCTGGCATGGAATTTTTGAACGGGAGACATAGACAGACAATTGGTGAAGTTAAGTAGAAACTAAATAGAAAGTCTGAACTAGGATGTATTTTATCTTTAAAAAGAAAATCGAAAAATAGTTGCTGCCAGCTCTGGGGAAGAAAAAAAAAAATGAACTGGGAGCAACCTGTCATACTAGACAGCAAGGGAGCTACCCAAGACCCTAGTATGATAAGACGACTCAGCATCCAACTTGAATAAACACTCCATGGCCAAAGATGGGACATAATCTGTGCACCAATAAAGATAATAAGTGTAACAGACTGAAAAATACTGAAGTATAAATCCATGAGTTCATAATAGTCTAAAAACAAAACCTAAACCACCCTCTTTGGTCACTTCTGGGAGATGCTAGGGAACCACTAACTCATTATTCTTAAAACTGAAAAGTAAAGCAAAATAATCAAGCATTTATCCTGCCTTTACCAGATGAACTGTACCTCAATGTAACCAAATAATTGATAAGGGGAAGTTTCTCTTTATAAGTACTTTAGCAATAAATAAAGAAGGAATAATAGAATCGGAATATCAACATTCTGCAACTCTAAATGAATTAATGGATCCAGGCAATGATCATCAATGACTGCTCACATTGCAAGAAGACAAAAGCAAACATTATGTGCCTCCTGATGGAAGTTCTGAAGCATACCACACACCACCTAGAAAGCAGTCTCCCCCCACCATCAAGACTGTACAATATCTGATCACGCCTCTGGCTCTAACTGCCAATTTACAGGAAAGACGGGGTCTGAGGAACATGTTAACACCACGGAGATGCACTCAGAAAAATCCAGATGTAAAAAAACTCTATAGGACAAATATCCCAGTTTCTTTAACAAATAAATTACAAGGGAGTGGGTGAGAGAAGGGGGAAAGAGGGGGTGGGCAACCAGACTAAAAGCAATTCAAAGGATATATCAATCAACTGCAACACGTAAAACTTAGTAAGACTCTAGTTTGACAAACTTTAAAACATTTGAGACAGTAAGAAAAATTTGATCAACTATACAGCCAACATGAAGGAATTATGAATTATTGTGGTTATGTTTTTTTTAAAAGAATCTTCACCTTTTACAGATAAATATGAAAACGGTTATGGATAATATACTGTCTGAGATTTGCTTCAGAATCATCAGGGCAGTGGGAAGGAGTATATGGAATACAGATGAAACAAGAATAGACACGAGCTGTCAACAGTTAAAGTGGGTGATTGATAGGTAAATACTAGGTGTCTTCCTAGACTGTCAATCGACTCAATATTAAAATTATTTAACTTCAAAAACTAAAAACAAAGATATATATTATGGAATAGAATACAAAATTCAAATGCATATTAAAGAGAAAAGAAGAGACTTCACGAGTACAGAGTGCTTCCTGGGAAATTCTTTATTGTCACCTTGATGCCCAGGCATTTGTCAGAAAACATTTCCTCCTATAGCTGATATTTCAGTCGAAAAGTCTGAGAATCACTGTACCACATCATTTATTCCTTCATTTTCATTCATTTAATAATTATTATTTGAGGACCAGACACTATACTAGGTTGATGCCACATAGAAGACACAATATGGACAAAGAATAGTGAACATAGGAGCAGGATCCCAATATCAATTTAGGAAGAGTGAGGGCAAACTTCACAGGTGGCAGTATCTGAACTAACTTGATAAATGAGAGTCTGATGGTCAGAGAGGAATCTCTTGGAGAGGGATCAGAGAGCAGAAGCTCAACATTATTGGGGCATCAAATATGGAGGTGGGTGAGAAGGAATGGTAGGGAATGACAATACAATATATTTTACTGAGCATTTACTATATGCCAGGCGCTGTGTTAATTATATTTAATCCTCAAAACCCTATGTGGTAGGTACTATTATTACCCCCATCTTATAGATGAGGAAACTGAAACTTAGAAAAGTAACCTGCTCAACATAAAGCTAGACAGGGGCCAGCACACAAAAGGCTTTTTCTATACACTATGCAATAGTTTTGGTGTTATCCACCATGCCACAGTTAAACAGAATACCAATACAAACTACTAGGTCACAAGGAAGTTCATGCAGAATACAAATGACTGAAAGAGGTAAGTCCAGAGAGATGTCTATGGGCTGCATGGTTAAGAAGGCTTTATGCAGAAGCTGGAATTGAGCTGGGCTGCAGTGGAGGGAAGTTCACAGGAAGGATCAGAGAAAGGGCTGTGAGCAAAGGCTGTACAAAGTCAGTTATGACTCTGGCATCATGAGAAGACCGTGGACTTCTAATATCGTAGAAGACAGTACAGTCAGGAAAACAGGGAGCAATTAGGACGGAAGGGAAAGTCAAAGACAGATTTGGGAGGCCCAAGGAGCCACTGAGGAGCTATACATTCTTTGAATGGTGAGTTTAGGATGAATCCAAGTGACTGTTACATGGAAAGCTGTTGGGATGGCCTATAAGCAAGGTGATGAAGGGTTGCCTGAGTAGGTTAATACACGGCTAGGCTGGAATAAAAGGCAGTCCTTTGGCAGTACAGTGAGTAGGAGCTTAGGCTGTGAAATCAGACTAATCTGGGCTCCAACCTGACTTTTTAGAGCCTCCAATTTCCTCATCTAGGAAGTGGGGATAATACCACGTACTCGACTGTTGTCAGGTTTAAATAAAATGACATAATGTGCGTGAAGCATGCACATCACAATTTAAAGCACTATATCCACTGCTTTAAATCTACTATACCTACTAACGTCCTGCTTGCAATGCTGCTCCTTAGTAGAAGTCCTACATCATTCCTTTTAACATTCAACAAATACTTATCAAGCACCAACTATGAGTCAGACACTGACAATTCCTCCTCCGTGAAGTCCTCTCACACTAGCCCAGCCTGAACCATTTCCTTTTCTGAACTCCCTAAGTCCACACCATTCTGGTCTCTACCATTCATTTCATTACTTACTCATATATAAAATTTTGTATCAATACTTCACATGTTTTTCTCCCCCATAAAACTAATCACTATAAGGTATAGAAAATGGTATCTTATTCCTTCGGTATTATCACAATGAACATCACACTTAATAAGAAAAGTAATTAAGAGGAGGAGCCTTAGCTTTGGTTTTGTTCAACAGCTCAGCTCCCTAACCATCACATCTGTTTTATAGCATAATATACAGTCTGGTATAGTACTGGTTTTCTAACCGTGTCTTAACAGCAGAATCCTTTCAATAAATAAAATTAATACATAATACTGACAAAAGCAGATCAGCTCTGTTTAAAATGAGAGAGAGCCCTGAAGTACCAGCCTTACATCTGCCCCCAACTGTCATCCCCTGGGCACCAACACGGAATCCCTCCTCTGTCTAGAATTAGTTTGAGAACCTGTGGAATAGTACGTGGCGCACTATCAGAAGAGCCCCACTCGGACACTAACAAGGTTACATAATTAATCTGACCTGTTCCCTCCATTTGTTCTCCAAAAAGCCCTCTAGTTATTACTCCCTAGACAGGAAAGACCCAGGCTCAAAGGAAACATCTTGAACCCAGGGAGGTCATTTTTTAAAACCAGAATTCCTGGGCAATGCTCAGACCAAGAGTGCACAATTTACTACAGCTACATTATTTTCCCTTTTTCTTTTAACAAGTGTCAAACTTCTGAAAGCAAAGCAAAGCAAACCTAAAATAATGCCTTGAGCAACTAGAGGAGAAGCTCGGACAAAGAGGCATTATAAGTGGCTTGTTAAAATTCTGTAAAGAACCGTCCTTACAATATACTTCCTTATATTTGTGATCAGTCAGAAATGAATGTACAAAATTCTATCAACACTAGGACTCGTCTTTTTGCTGTTAAAATAAATCCAGACAAGAGCAATGGGCTTGGTGTGGGCACCTGAATCAGAAGTGAATTAGAATTTTTCAGCATTCAGCACCAACAGAAACGAATCAGTAGGCCTGAGGTAAGTGAAAACATTAGTTGCCATAGTAACTTGCACATTTACCCTAAAAAGGCGGGAGTGGGGGTGGGATGGGGAAGTAGGTCAATATTTCTGCTTAACTAGCTCTAGTCCTTGGCTTCCTCTCCTCACCTAAAGCAGCATATCCTCCTCCCTCCCCGCCACTGACAGGAGCAAGAGGAGGAAATGAGGTGACCATTTCAAAAAGCAAGGAGTGGGAGAGGTTCAGGTAGAGGGAAGGAGAACCAAGAGGACAGTCCACTAAAAACATCCCGAGTGCCTTGGGACTACCTCTGGGAAAGCAGATGCTGATCAAGGGCACCAGTGCTAAGAAACTGTTGCTGGGTTACCACAAATCAGAAATTGCCATTTTTCCTGTAGCAGTTTAAGTATACCTAATGGAACACTTGGGAATGCATTATTAACAACTTTGGGTTGTGGGTAGTGGTGGGGAGGGATGAGTACTCTGGCATGGGAGAAACCTGAGGCCCTTAGCAAGAGGCATTCTTTGATGGCTGAAACTATGAACAGGGCTCAAGGACAGCCTAAAAGACAGGGAGGGAGGGAGCAAGGAAAGTAAGCTGATTTTGCTACCCAGAAACATAGTGCTCTTTGATACTCTGATCTGAAATAGCTACTAATCCAAGAGGGCAAGGGTGACGCTGGTCCCTGAGATGGCCTGAAGAGTGCCAGAGCTCATTACCAGCTCTTCTGCCTGCGGTACCAACAAGTGCAGAAAGCAGGTTAAACAGAAAGCATTTGGAAACAGGTGCAGTTCCATTTTCCTGCAGCTGTTAGTGTCTGCACAGGGATAAGCTAGGACATTACTAATGATTTTAACCATTTGGTGGGAAAGCCCTAGTGTTGTTCTAGAAGACAACAGAAAGGATAATCCCTCAGGGAGGTCAAAAAAGCAGAATCATCTTTTTTAACCAGTGAGAAATTCAAACACAAACCTCTAGATACCCTACTGCATGGCACAGAGGCAAGTCTAGGCTTCCATCAGGCAGGCCAATCAGACTTGACTGGGAAACTTATTTCAGTACAGCAGCACACCTAGCTGCAGAGCACAGGAAGGAAAGGCTCAGTTTCAAATCTGAGCTCATGTATTCAGAAACATCTGCAAATCATCCCCTTGTACTTCTGCACATGTCTCTATTCCTCTGCCCTATGGGAGAAGGAAAGAGCCTCATAGACACAGCAACATTTAAGAGAGGCTCTGGAGACCAAGCGTGGCCAAGACCTTGGGAGAGGAGCACCCAGAACAAGCCTGTGGTGTGGACAGAGGATTAGAGACGGCAAGGTACCAGGTACCTAAATACCTGAATACCAGGTATTTAGGTCTCCGTAAATACTGTGGGAAGAAGCAGCCCACGCTGAGCAACGTGTGCCTTAACGTTAAGGCGGACGGCTCCAGGCAACAGTAAGTCAATCATTCTTCCAAGGGAAATGTGAGAACAAACAGATGCTATTCTATTACCACCTCTTAGCACGGCCCAGAAAAATTATTCGGTCTAACCAGTTCAGAAACATTTTTCTTTTGCATATAGCAGCACAGAGGACAAAGAGAATTTTGTGGAACAAATCATGTTTTAAAACGTTCCATTACGGAAGAATGTTCAAGCTCAAGCACATGCAAAGTAGACAAAATAGGGTAATGAACTATCACCCAGCTTCAAAACTGATCAGTATTCCAGTGCTAATCTTAAAGCCGAGACAGAACCCTTCATTGGAATGATCTCTAAGTTTTACACATCAAAAGCCTGCAACCCCAAATGGTAATTTCTACATCCACCAGGAACCCCAGGAGATAGCTACTCTAGGAAAACAGCAGTGTTGAGAGAAAATAAACAGACTTCAATTTCAGTGCTTGAGGAATATCTAACAGAATAATCATACCCACAAAGTTTTTGTACCTGAATTTCTTAATTCCTAAAAGATGCATTTCCAATTCATTTATGTCTGCTGAGTAAGAATCAATGAGTTGCACAAACTCACAGAGAAAAGTTCCACAGTCACCACGGTCAGCGTTCCAGGACCATGTCTGGTTTACAACCACTTTCCATTCTTTTTTTTTTCTTTTCTCCAGCTTCATTGAGGTACAAATGGCATATATCATTGAGTAAGTTTAAGGTGTACAATTGTGATGATTTGTTGCACAAATATCGTGAAATGACTACCAAATAAGGTTAGTTAACACCTCAATCACCTCACATAATTACTTTTTTTTTTGTGGTGAGAACACAAGATCTATTCTGTTAGCAACTTTAAGGTATATAATACAGTACTGTTAACTATAGTCACCACGCCGTACATTAGATCCCAAGAACTTATTCATCTTACAACTGGAAGTATAACCTTTGACCAACATCTCCTCATTTCCCCATTGCAGCCCCTCCACTTTCCATTCTGACATAAGCATTTGGGGCAAACTTCAGGAAAACAGGACAGTACAGATTTAGTTCATTTATGACCTACTAAAACCCACCATGTGCTGGAATTCAGAGAAGCTACAGGAAGGTCTCTACTTACTGGTACTGTTACATCATCATAAAAACTCCAAGCCAAAGCCCACCTCATTGTCCGACCTTGGCAGAATTCAGTGTAGGTGACTTTAGGAACCTGAAACCAGCAAACACAGCATCTCATCATTCTAGTAATTCTACTATGTTTCTGGCTCCTGCCTCATGTTAAATTATATGTTGGTCATTCTTTTTATCAGTTAACAAACACTACCAACCAAAAACAGTTACGCACAGCTGCCTAATAATCAATGAATAAATTATCTCTCAACAAAGTTGTGGGCTTTCTTCCTGCCATAAAACACGAGAGAGAGAATTTATAGTTCTGGCCTGAAGGTCCAATATATGAAACACTCAAAACACAGCCCTTCAGAGAACCACTGGTAAAATGATTCAAATGTTCTTTTGTTTTCTTTTGTTTAGGAAAGAGAGCCTCTAAGGCCTAGCTAGACACAGCTATCTAGTCTCTCTTTTGTCTACCAGATTTTAGGAAAGAAAACAAAACTACTTTCTAGCTGTTACAATTTTAACAAAGAAAAGGTGTTGTGGGGAAAATAGGATGAGTAGAATGTCAGAGAGAAAACTGAAATCAGAAACTTGGTTCTACCGCTGAACCCACATCTGACCCCCTTCTCTGAAAAGTCACCCTGCTCCTGCCTATTCATGCCCAAACACCATAAACTGGGAGGGGAGTTGGGGAAGTATGTATTTGTCACCTGCTTTTCAAAACAAAAGCAAGGGGCTGAACTTGTGTGGGTCACACCATAGTGGGGTGAAGATCGCACACCGGACTGAAGATCATTCTGGTTTCAGCTGTTCATTGATAACTAGACGTGTGACCTGGAACAAGCCCCTTAGCTTCAGTTTCTGCAGTTATAATGGAGTCAGATGTGGGGTCAGTGGTAGGCAGACACCAGGTTTTTTGATGTCTGGTTTCTCTCTGACATTCTACTCATCCTGTTTTCCCCATCTTTTCTTATTGGTCAAAGAAGGCTTTATTTTAATAATTTATAAAAAGTTCCCTTTAGCCCCAAAATTACAACATTAAAAAATAAACAAACAAAAAACACATTTCGAGCTTTTAGGTATAAAGGACAGTTCTATCTATACTCCAAGTACCATCAAAAGTGGATACACCAGAATAGTAATGACAAAGCCTTACCCCTTGTATTCGAAGTTCTTCCTTCAGAGGAGCCAGGCTGCATTTCTTTCCCAGCATACAGCTATACCACCTGGAGGGGGGAATCAGGCAAGTCAAACACTGTTTATGTGGTTACACATTTTTACAGCTAAGCATTACTCAAGTGAAAAAGATAAGAGTAGCAAACAAATGTTGAGTTAAGTTACAAGTGACAATAACAAGAATTGTATCAATAGCCCAAAGCAACTTAAACAAAAAGCCACTTAGCCTCTCCAATGATTTTAGTGCTGTATGTATGTGGAAAGAGAGTAAGAGAGAGAGGTCTCACCTGCAGTGTGCTCAGAATGAAGGTCATTTAGCTTTGGGACAGAAATTAGTTAATAAACAACAGTAAAAACATGCATATACACCCCCCCACACCATATTAAAAGAAATTCTAAAATCTAGCATGAACCTGTATTTTGAGATGCACTCACTTGCAAATAACTTAAGAATATATATTGCATTAAAGTTTCAACAGAACAAGAAATCAATTTCTTCTATAGCAAATACAAATCCAGAAGAGGGAGTATGAAGATGGAGTGAACTGGTTAAAAGGTAAAAGGACAGACTTTATTTCTTCTGATTATTCTAAAAAGTTTGCAAAGTATAAAATTTATACAGGACTTGTGCTTCAGCATATGAAGGATTAACTAGTAAGGAAATTGCCCTTCCACCATAAACTAGGAAACTGGACAAAATATATGAAACAATTTTTCAGACACTGGACAACTGCAGTGAAGACCTATGATCTCAGAGAGAAAAACAAGGTGAGCCCTATAACTGCCAGAGCTTACTGCCTGAAGGAAATCCCCAAGCTGCAAAGCAGGGAAAGGAAACTAAAACAGAACCCAATAATCTTGCTGAATTGATGAGACAGAGACTGGAGTTCAGAGAGGCTGAGGCAGTAAGAATGTGAAGAGCAAAATATAAGAGGAAGGAGCTGCATACGGAGAGAATTCTGGGCATCTGCAGAGGAGGTCGCTGGAATATTCTGCAGAATGATCTACATGTGTGGGGTGGAGGCTAGGGAAAGACTCTCAGAAAGCAGTAAGCTGAACAATTCCTGGATTCCAGACAGCTGGGACTAGTTTGTGGATCTACTAGCCAGAGCAGAAAGACCCTGTTAATAAAAGGGGCATCTAGTGGAGTCCTGGAAAGGATACTGCTTTGTAATGGGCTACAGCCTGTTCTATATCTACCCTAATAAAGCTTAAAAGCAAGATTTGAAAGGATCCAACTCATCACAAGTAACTCAAGTAAGCATCAAAACAAAGTTCAACACCCTTTAAAGGAATACAATGAAATGCAGCACCCCCAAACATAAGATATGCAATGTCCAGCATCCAGTCAAAAACTACCAGACACTGAAAGAAGCAGGAGGGCTTCCCTGGTGGCACAGTGGTTAAGAATTCGCCTGCCAACGCAGGGGACACGGACTCGAGCCCTGGTCTGGGAAGATCCCACGTGCCGCAGAGCAACTAAGCCCGTGTGCCACAACTACTGAAGCCCGTGCGCCTAGAGCCCATGCTCCGCAACAAGAGAAGCCACCGTGATGAGAAGCCCACACACCACAATGAAGAGAAGCTCCTGCTTGCCGCAACTAGAGAAAGCCCGCACATAGCAACAATGACCCAATGCAGCCAAAAATAATAAATAAAATAAAAAATAAAAATAAAAAAGCAGGAAAATGACTCACAACCAGGATTTAAAAATCAATCATTAGAAACAGACCAAGAAGTAAGAGAGATGATGGAATTAGGAGATGAGGACATCAAAACAGCTATTAGAAATATGCTCCAAAACAAACATGGACATGATGAAGAGCAAGAGGGAAGATATAAAAACTAACCAAACGGAACTTCTAGACATGAAAATTATAATATCTAAAATAAAAAATTCACAGATGGGATTAACAGCATATTAGACTCTGCAAAAGAAAAGATGTGTGAACTTGAAGACACAGCAAAACAACTACCTGAAATAAAGCACACAGGGGGAAAAAAAAAAAAAAGAAAAAGACCAAAAAAATAAAACGCAGCACCAGTGACCAATGGGACAATATCAAGCAGTACACACAACTGGGGTTTCAGAAAAGGGGCAAAAGGGGGACAAAAATATTTGAAAAAAAGGTCAAAGTTTTTCCAAAACTGATAAAAACTATAAACGCATATACAAGAAGTTCAATGAACTCCACACAGAAGAAACACAAAGAAAACCATACTATATATTTAAAACAGATAGCCAACAAGGACCTACTGTATAGCACAAGGGAACTCTGCTCAATACTCTGCAATAACCTAAATGGGAAAAGAATTTGAAAAAGAATAGATATATCTATATGTATAACTGAATCACGTTGCTGTACACCTGAAACTAACACAACATTGTTAATCAACTCTACTGCAATAGAAAATATAAATTAAAACAAAAAACATACTAAGGCACCTTATAATCAAATTACGGAAAATTAGAGATAAAAAGAAAATCTTAAAAGCAGGGAGAGGGTAGAGTCACTTTTTGTTCAAAAGAATAAAGATAAATATTTAATATCAGACTTCTCATCAGAAATAATGCAAGCCAGGGCTCCTCTGGTGGCACAGTGGTTAAGAGTCCACCTGCCAATGCAGGGGGCCCGGATTCAATCTCTGTTCAGGGAACTAGATCCCATATGCATGCTGCAACTAAGGAGCCCAAGTGCCGCAACTAAGGAGCTAGTGAGCCGCAACTAAGGAGCCCGCCTGCCTCAACTAAGACCCAGCTCAACCAAATAAATAAATAAATAAATAAATATATTTTAAATGTTGAGTTAAAAAAAAAGGAAAACAACCAGAATACAATATCCAGGAACTGTGGGACAACTACAAAAGGTATAAAATATGTGTAATGGAAATCTAGAAGGAAAAGAAAGAGAAAAGAAGAATCTGAAACAATGACTGAGAATTCCCCCAAATTAATGTCAGACACAAACCACAGATCCAGGAAGCTAAGAGAACACTGAGCAGAAAAAATGCCCAGAAAACTACACCTAGGCGTGTGATTTTTAAAACACAGAAAATCAAAAAGATAAAGAAAAAATCCTCAAAGAAGCTAGAAAAAGATACACCTTACCTTTTGATAAGAACTACATCCAACTTGTCTTAAGAAACCAAGCAAGCAAGAAGAGAGTGGAGTGAAATACTTATTTCAGACACAGCTGACTTCAAACCAAGGCAAGTTATCGGGAATAATTACACAATGCTAAAGATGACAATCTTCCAAGACTTAACAATCCTTAATGTTTGTACCTAACAACAGAGCATCAAACTACATGAGGCAAAAACTGATAGAGCTGCAAGGAGAAATGGATGAATCCTCTACTAGAGATGGAAACTTCAACAACCCTCTATCAGAATGGACAGATCCAGCTGGCAGAAAATCAGTAAAGACACAGTTGAACTCACAATACCATCAATCAACGGGCTCTAATTGACATCTATAAACTATTCATCCAACAACAGCAGAATACACATTCCTCTCAAGCTCACATGGAATATTCACCAAGACAAACCGTGTTCTGGGCTGTAAAATACATGTTAACAAATTTTAAAGAATAAAAATCATACAACATCTGCTCTTACACCATAGGGAATTAAACTTGAAATCAGTAACAGAAAGAGAACTGGAAAATCCCCAAATACTTGGATTAAACAATACATTTCTAAATAACACATGGGTCAAAGAAGAAATCTCAAGAGAAATTAAGCAATATTTTTTTAAAAAATAAATTTATTTATTTATTTTTGGCTGCACTGGGTCTTCGTTGCTGCGTGTGGGCTTTTCGCTAGTTGCGGCGAGTAGAGGCTACTCTTTGTTGCAGTGCGCAGGCCTCTCATTGCGGTGGCTTCTCTTGTTGCGGAGCACGGGCTCTAGGCGCACGGGCTTCAGTAGCTGTGGCACATGAGCTTAGTAGTTGTGGCTCGTGGGCTCTAGAGCACAGGCTCAGTAGTTGTGGCGCATGGGTTTACTTGCTCCACGGCATGTGGGATCTTCCCAGGCCAGGGCTTGAACCCGTGTCCCCTGCATTGGCAGGCGGATTCTTAACCACTGCGCCACCAGGGAAGTCCTAAGCAATATTTTTAACTAAATGAAAATGAAAATACAACTTGTCAAAATGTGTGTAGTGAAAGCAGTGCTTGAGGGAAATTTATAGCATTGAATAAATACATTAGAAAAGAAAGATATAGGGTTTCCCTGGTGGCGCAGTGGTTGAGAATCCGCCTGCCAATGCAGGGGACACGGGTTCGAGCCCTGGTCTGGGAAGATCCCACATGCTGCGGAGCAACTGGGCCCGTGAGCCACACTTACTGAGCCTGCGCGTCTGGAGCCTGTGCTCCGCAACAAGAGAGGCCGCGATAGTGAAAGGCCCGTGCACCGCGATGAAGAGTGGCCCCCACTTGCCACAATTAGAGAAAGCCCTCGCACATAAACGAAGACCCAACACAGCCATAAATAAATAAATAAATAAATAAACAAACAAAAAAACACAACACTGAGCTTTCCTACAATCTACACTTCCCTGTACGTGACACTCCACAACATTTAAAAAAAAAAAAGAAAAGAAAAGAAAGATCTAAAATCTATCATCTAAGTTTCCACCTCAGGAAGCTAAAAGAGCAAATTAAATCCAAAACAAACAGAAGAAAAGAAATAATAAAAACTGAAATCAGGAAATCAACAGAGAAAAATCAATGAAGTCAAAAGCTGGTTCTTTAAAAAGATCAATAAATTCAATAAGCCTCTAGCCAGGCTAAGAAAAAAAAAGAAAGGACACAGATTCTTAATAACCGAAATGTAATGGAGCAAAAACAGTCTTTTCAACAAATGGTGCTGGCCTAGACATCCACATTATAAAAAAAAAAAGACAAAACTATAAAACTCCTAGAAGATAATATAGGAGAAGATCTAGATGACCTTGGATTTGGTAATGACCTTGTAGATGCCAACACCAAAGGCAGGATCCATGAAAGAAAGAATTGATAATCTGGACTTCATTAAGCTCTGTGAAAGATACTGTCAAGAGAATGAAAAGACAAGTCACTGATCGGGAGAAAATACTTACAGAACACATATCTGACAAAGGACTGTTATCTGAAATATACAAAGAACTCTTATAACTCAACAATATGAAAACAAACCTGGTTTTAAAATGAGTATCTAATAAGACACCCATCAAGGAAGATATACAGATGGTAAACAGGCATATAAAAAGATGCTCCAAATCTCATGTCATCAAGGAAATGGAAATTAAAATGAGATAACACTACACACCTATGGCCAAAATCCAGAACACTAACAATACCAAATGCTGGTAAAGATATTGAGCAACAGAAGCTCTCATTCACTGTTAGTGGAAAGGCAAAAAAGGTCTAGCTGCTTTGGAAGACAGTTTGGCAGTCTTCCAAACATACTCTTACCATGTGATCCAGCAATTGTGCTCATTGGTATTTACCCAAAGGAGCTGAAAACTTATGCCCACACAAAAATACGCACACACACACACACACACACACACACACACACACAAAATACGCACACAGATGTCTATAGCAGCTTTACTCATAACTGTCAAAACTTGGAAACAACCAAGATGCCCTTCAGTAGGTGAATGGATAAATAAACTGTGGTACATTTGGACAATGTAATATTATTCAGCGTTAAAAAGAAATGAGCTATTAAGCCATGAAAAGACATGGAGGAAACTTAAATATATATGACTAAGTGAAAGAAGCCAATCTGAAAAGGCTACATAGTGTATGATTCTAACTATACGGCATTCTGGAAAAGGCAAAATTATAGAGATGATAAAAAGATCAGTGGGTGGGGGGGAAGGGGGTGAATACATAGAGCATAGAGAATTTTTAAGGCCGTGGAAATATTATGTATGATATTATAATGGTGGATACTTGTAAATACACATGTGTCTAAACTCACAGAACATACAACAGCAAGGATAAACCCTAATGTAAATGATGGACTCTGGGTGATAATGAAGTGTCCATGTAGGCTCATCAATTTTAACAAACATCCCACTCTGGTGAGGAATACTGAGAATGCGGGAGGTTATGCATGTGTAGGGCAGGAGTATATGGGAAATCTCTGTAATTTCCCCTCAATTTTGCTGTACCTTAAACTAGTCTAAGAATTAAAGTCTATGTACACTTGAAACTGACACAACATTGTAAATCAACTAGAATCCAATAAAATTAAAAAAAAAAAAGTCTATTACAAAAGAAAGAGAGATACGGAAATGACCAACAAGCACATGTAAAGATGCCCCCATCACTGGTCATTGGTGAAATGCAACTTAAAACCAGAATGAGATATCACTATATAACCATTAGAATGGATAAACTTTAAAAGAATGACAATATCAAATGGTGTCAGCTGGAACTCTCATACATTGCTGGTGAGAATGTAAAATAGTACATACAGCCACTTGAAAACAGCCTGGCAACTTGACTCAGGAATCCTACTCCTAGGTATTTACTCAAGACAGAGGAAAACTTAAGTCCACACCAAGACTTGTATGCAAATGTTCACAGTGGTGTTATCCATACTAGCCAAAACCTGGAAATGATCCAAATGTCCATCAACTGGTGAGTGGATTAACAAATTGGGTATACGCACATAACAGCATACTACTTAGCAATAAGAAGGGAGACTATTCATACAATGCATGGACATGCTACGTGAAAGCCTGTTTTGTGTTCTTTTATGAGATGGCAAGTCAGGCGCAGCCACGAGGAGACAGAGGACAGGCTCAGGAAAAAACAAAGTTTATTATACTTACAACTCCTAGAGACAGGCAGGACTCACCATGCAGGGTCACATGGGGAAGACACTAGAGTGGTCAGGAGGCAGATGACAGGAGTGAGGGGAGTGCTTAGGCCACGGCCTTTATTGGGGTTTCCTCAGGTCGGGCAAGGCAGGGCAAGGGTAGCACTTTAGGATCAGCTAGTGTGAATAACCTCCGTGGGCTCTGGGCTATGGAGTGGTCCCCAGTTGCCTGGCACCCAGCCCTGGGATGACTCAGGCAGAGGAAGATGGCCTCCTGGGCTGAAAGGGCAGAGAGAGAAGGGAGGGCTCTGGTCTTGCAGATCCAAGGCCTGCTCAGGCTGGTCCTTTGCCATATCTAAGAATCGAAGAGCCCAGGGAGGGGCAGTCTCCCCCAGCCAGAGAGGTCAAAACATCATAATACACAGAAAAGTTAAAATATTTACAATACAAAGCCAGACACAAAAAACTACATTCTGTATGATTCCATTTATTTAAAAGTCTAAACAGGCAAAACTACTGTGACACAACAACTAAAGCCCGCGTGCCTAGAGCCCGTGCTCCGCAACGAAGAGTAGCCCCTGCTCGCCACAACTAGAGAAAAGCCCGTACGCAGCAACAAAGACGCAACACAGCCAAAAAATAAATAAAACAAAACAAAACAAAAAACAAACAAACAACTACTGTGACAGAAAAATCAGTGATCACTAGAGGCTGGGTAGGGTGGGAAGAGACTGCAAAGGGCCACTAGGGAACTTTTTTACAGTGATGGAAATGTTCTATATCTTGATTGTGGTGGTGGTAATGTACACATTTGTCAAAATGCATCAAATCATACACTTAAATTGGAGAATGTAACTGTAAGTAAGTTATACCTCAATAGAACTGATTTAAGTATATAAATTTCTAAATAATAATGTACCTTATATCTTCAAATATAAAGAATAGTTAACAATACAGTAATGTTTTGCATATTTCTTGCTTTATAACATAGCTTAGTTATACTAGCAATACATAATCTGTATCCTGCTTTTTTCACCAAGCATCATAATTACTCCTGTCATTTGAAATTCATCTAATTGCACATTAGTTTTACAGAGAAATTTCAGATTAAGGGGATATACATTCAATATGTATCTGTCTGTATGCAAAATAGCTACTATGAAGGTGAATTTTAAAGTAACAAAAACTCTAACTGAATTTAAGAGCCTCTAAAATCACATGCAAAGTTAAAACTACAAAAAATTTCCATTTTTATAAGTTGGAAACTGTTGAAGACTGGCAATTTTATACGGTTCAACCTAACACATTAAATAATACAGATGAAAATCTAATTAATTATAAAAGTATGACAAATACTATTATACTGCTTTAGAAGTAGTGTGCATTAACCGATATTTTATTTGTTTTTATTGTTTGTGGGTTCAACAATGGATGACAACCCTTATTTTTGTTTAATCAATCCTTTTTCTGATTTGAAAACACAAATAAATAATTGTCCTACCTAAATTACTTTAAACAAACCTGGGTAAATTTACTCAGAGCATAATCTATTTCATTTGGCGGCTTTACAAGGTTTGGAAGAAAAAGAATATGCTCCCTTTAAGAAGGCAGTGGAGAGGGCTTCCCTGGTGGTAGAGCGGTTGAGAATCCGCCTGCCAATGCAGGAGACACGGGTTCGAGCCCTGGTCTGGGAAGATCCCACATGCCGCGGAGCAACTGGGCCCGTGAGCCACAACGACTGAGCCTGCGTGTCTGGAGCCTGTGCTCCGCAACAAGAGAGGCCGCGAGAGTGAGAGGCCCGCGCACCGCGATGAAGAGTGGCCCCCGCTCGCCGCAACTAGAGAAAGCCCTCGCACAGAAACGAAGACCCAACACAGCCAAAAATAAATAAATAAATTAAAAAAAAAAAAAGCTTAAAAAAAAATACTTTAAAAAAAAAAAAAAAAAAAAAAAGAAGGCAGTGGAGAAATCATTAACCAGGAATTAAAAGCCTTTGGTAAGTTAGGAACAAGATGAAGGAAAAGAAATTAAGAGCAATTAGTACTCACAAAGTAACAGTATAAAATAGGTTAATTAACACCTTTCTTTTAAAATTAGCATTCCTGAACAGATTTTAAAAAAAATTTTTTTTCATTGAAGTATAGTTGATTTACAATGTGTTAATTTCTGCTGTACAGCAAAGTGACTCAGTTATACACATATAGATATTCTTTTCCATTATGGTTTATCCCAGGATACTGAATATAGTTCCCTGTGCTATACAGTAGGACCTTGTTGTTTATCCATTCTGTATGTAATAGTTTGCACCTACTAACTTCAAACTCCCACTTCATCCCTCCACCATCTCCTCTCCCCCTTGGCAACCACAAGTCTGCTCTCTATGTCAGTGAGTCTGTTTCTGTTTCGTAGATAGGTTCATTTGTGCCATATTTTAGATTCCACATATAAGTGATATCATATGGTATTTGTCTCTCTCTTTCTGACTTCTTCACTTAGTATGATCATCTGTAGTTGCATCCATGTCCTGAACAGATTAGATCAGAGTCACCAGAAGCCAAGAAAAGGCCCAGAACAGAGACAAAAGAAAGATGCTACAAATTTCCTCAGGAAATGAAGGGAAGCAAATATTTAAATAACTCAGGCTTGTAATATGTCATTGGTACTTAACATGGGCTTGGCAGAGTTCATTTCTTTTAACGTTTACTGTAAGCTAAATAGTATATCGTGAATCTTTTCTTTTTTCTTTCTTTCTTTTTTTTTGGCCACACAGCTTGCAGGATCGTAGTTCCCCGACCAGGGATTGAACCCACGCCCTTGACAGTGAAAGCGCAGAGTCCTAACCACTGGACCACCAGGGAATTCCCTATCTTAAGATTGAATCTCATCAATACATCAACTGTTTTCTGCAAGTTATATTTCTTATAGAACAAGCAGAAGTAATTGGGTGTATTAAAAATTGCTTTAGCTTCACTTTTTTAAAAAATGCCTACTGAGGGACTTCCCTCGTGGTCCAGTGGTAAAGAATCCGCCTTCCAATGCAGGGGACACAGGTTCAATCCCTGGTTAGGGAACTAAGATCCCACATGCCACGGGGCAACTAAGCCCGTGCGCCACAACTACTGAGCTCGCGCGCCTCAACTAGAGCCCACGTGCCGCAAACTACAGAGCCCACTCGCCCTGGAGCCCACGCGCCACAACTAGAGAAAAGCCCACGCACCGCAACGAAAGATACCGCAGGCCTCAACGAAGATCCTGTGTGCCGCAGGCAACTAAGACCTGACGCAGCCAGAAAAAAAAAAAAGCCTACCCATTAGATCCTAGCTACTCTCAACAGGCATCTTGTGACAACTAATCAAAACGCATGTAGGAAAAAAAAAATGAAAAGGAAGATCAGTTACCCAAGAGATTTTGAACCCATTATACTATTTTAATGATGAAAGTAGCACTCCACTCATTACAGCATTTAGTAATTCCTTAGAGACAGCAGGTTTCAAGAAAAATTATTTTGAAATTATTTCAAACGTATAGAAATTGCAAGGTTAGTACAAATGATTCCAGTACACTCTTCACCCAGATTCACTGTACTTTGCCCCATTTGCTTGCTCTGTGTGTTTTTTTCTAAACCATTTGAGAGTTAGCTACAGACATCATCATGCCCCTAATGTTAAATATTTTGGCATGTACATTTTCAAAACAAGGACATTCTCTTTTATAACCACAGAACAATGATCAAATTGAGAAAATTTAACACTCATACGATACTATTATCTGGAATACAGTCCATACTCAAATTTCACCATTTATCCCAATAACGTCCTTCATGTCAATTTTCTCCCCTGATGCAAGATCCAATCTAGGATTACGCATTTCATTTACGTGTCAAGTCTCTTTAGTCTCTTTCAATCTGGAACAGTTCTGTGGTCTTTTTTTACTTTCAGGACCTTAATATTTTTGAAAAATTGTCTTACAAAATCCCTCAAGTTGGTTTCTCTGAAATTTCCTCATAGATTCAGGTAAAACATTTTGGGCATGAAGAGCACAGAGGTGCTATGTGTCCTTCTAGGTGACCCCCATCAGGAGGTGATCACCTGGTCAAGGTGGTATCCCCCAGTCTCTCCACTATAAAGTTACCATATATCCCTTTGTAACTGAAATACTTTGTAACTGGGGAAATACTTTGAAACTATGAAAATATCCTGTTCCTCTTCAAACTTTCCATTGTTGATTCCTCCATGAAATCAATTATTACTATAATGATTGCAAAACAGTGATTTTTCTAATTTTATTATTCCTTCTACATTTATTAGTTGGCATTCTAGAGTAAACAAGGAGCTTTTCCTCTATCCCCCAATGTATTTTATTTGCTTACTTTATTCAGTGGGTTATAATCCATTATTGTCATTATTCATTCTGAGCTTATATTGTCCCATATTGTTCTTTTAACAATGTGGGAGCTGGCTCCTATGTTCTTTTAACATTTAATACCATAAAAGGTATTATCCCAACCTTACAGACAAGGAAAATGAAGTGGCTTACCCTTTTATAAAGGTAAGTCAAAGTTTCTTGTAGAACTGGACAGTCTTTCAGCTGGAAAATTAACTAAAAGCTCAGTTATAAAATTTACAATTGTTCTTTTTTTTTTAAATTTTATTTTTGGCTGTGTTGGGTCTTCGTTGCCGCGCGCGGGCTTTCTCTAGTTGCAGTGAGTGGGGGCTACTCTTCATTGCTGTGCACAGGCTTCTCATTGTGGTGGCTTCTCTTGTTGCAGAGCACAGGCTCTAGGCATGCGGGCTTCAGTAGTTGTGGCTCGCAGGCTCTAGAGCACAGGCTCGGTAGTTGTGGTGCACGGGCTTAGTTGCTCCGCGGCATGTGGGATCTTCCTGGACCAGGGCTCGAACCAGTGTCCCCTGCACTGGCAGGCAGATTCTTAACCACTGTGCCACCAGGGAAGCCCTACAATTGTTCCTTGCAACCATCACTTACAGCACCCCAAAACTATGCTAGCACCTAGTTTTAAGAAAAAAAACAGAAAAGGAGGGGGACTTTGCATTAAAGTAAAATAGCAGAGTACTCTTAACATTTCCTTTCAACACAGTAGACCATAGCATTTAAATCTACTGGATTCCTAAAATGGTCAAGAGTTTAAAAGATCCTATTTACTATTTATTATTATTTTTAATTACATCAAATACATATTCATTCAATTCTATGACTACCCTATGAGGTATGAGGTAGCTATCATTATCTCACTTTACCAATGAGAAAAAATTTAAAAGATAAGTCAAAGAAGGACTTCCCCGGCAGTCCATTGGTTAAGACTTCACCTTCCAATGCAGCAGGTGTGGGTTCGATCCCCTGGTCAGGGAGCTAAGATCCCACATGCCTCCTGGCCAGAAAACCAAAACATAAAACAGAAGCAATATTGTAACAAATTCAATAAAGACTTTAAAAATGGTCCACATCAAAAAAAAAAAGTCAAAGAATCACATTTCAAAAGGCCTAGATTGTTTAATTTATTATCCATCACCAGATATGTGGATTTTACCCAGACCCAAGAAGTCTCCACCATCTGGCAAGGGGTAAGGAATGGAAAGGAAAAAGCAAAAACAGGGAGTAAAACCAGTATTAAGTTGGAACTTGGTAAATCTGGTTCCTGGAAAAATCACAGAATCACTGCCGTAAAGGGCATCAGCTATAGACCTAATAACCAATGACAAGAGTAAAATCCAGGCCATAAGGGGTTTGATAAAGTCTGCTTATGTATTTAGAAGGTTAGGTGAGTGAGTCTCTAAAAAAAGAAAATGCTATTAAGACAAGCACTTGAAAATCTTCATCAACAGTAGAAAGGCTGTCTAAAAATGTCATATGTCAATTATACCTCAACAATAAAGAAAAGAAAAAAGAAAAGAAAAGGAGTAGAAAAGAAAAGGCTGTGTACTTAGAAGTCTAACTGCAGTCTGGGCTACAGAGGCTACATAGAGTGGTGGAAAGAGCACTGGACCAGAATTAGGAGATCTGGGTCCCAAATTTCTAATCTGTACAACTAAGAGGTTGGATAACTTTCTCTCTCAAGGGCCTCCCAGCTGCAAAATTCCTTAAGATACAAAACTGCACTTGCTGCTGAGCGTGACTTAGGCAAGGCATGAATCATAACGGGGAGGTGAGGCATCTGGAGTGCCATCACTGAGATCAGTCCAACAAATATAACTTATTTCACTCCATAATGTTACAAATTTGGCTTAATTTCTGCATTTCTTCAGGAACAAGAAGGGGGATTAGAAGCAGATGGTGGGGTTTAAATACTTGTTTTCAATCCCTTATTTTTCATAGCTTCAAAATATGCAGTTTCCACAGCATTTTAAAATTTGAGAGTTGCATAGTGGTATAAACATTATGTCAACTACAAAAATATGCAGGACATGAACTGGTAACATATAAAAATGAAAGTCACCAAAGTATGACATGAAATTGTAAACAATATTTGTGAGCAAAACTCTTTCAAAAAACACTGCTCTATTTTCTCTTCAATGAAAATCACTTCATTTTTCCTTTCTTCCTTTTATCTTCCCTCTCAACCTGCCTGAGTCCTAACAGAGCAGACAAGACTGCTGAACCCTTTCTTTATATGAATTGTAACTGGCTAACTTTTCCTATACGCGACACCAACCTTGAAATGGTTGACTCTTCAGAGACATGATGGGCTCTAGCAATTTACCCTTCCCAGCAAACGTTCACCTTTCATTCAATTTGTGGGCTGCCATAGAGCCAGGTACAGGCGGACTTGGAACGTACTGACCAATTTCCTCTCTTAGAATGGTGTTCATTTAAAACATATTTTTTGTAGTTCAAATGGAACTTTGGAAATAATAGAAACTTACTGATTAATAGGCTCCTGAAAACAACCTTCCCCATTTTGTTGAATGACTCCAGTTCCCTCAAAAACTGACAGATACTGAAATGGCCACATGTCCCTGGTTACCTACTGTCATGAGTCTCAGGGCTCTGTTGCTTTAAGTTTACTTTACTTACTCAGACTCTTCTCAATGCTCAGTATAACTTAAGGCTCTTTCTTCCTCACATCCTAATGTTTTGTTTTTTTTTTTTAATTGGGGTATAGTTGCTTTACAATGTTGTGTTAGTTTCTGCTGTACAGCGAAGTGAATCAGCTATATGTATACATATGTCCCCTCTTTTTTGGATTTCCTTCCCATTTAGGTCACCTCAGAGCATTAAGTAAAGTGCCCTGTGCTATACAGCAGGTTCTCATTAGTTATCTATTTTATACATATTAGTGTATATGTGTCGATCCTAATCTCCCAATTCACCCCACCCCTCTCTTCCCCCCTTGGTGTCCATACATTTGTTCTCTATGTCTGTGTCTCTATTTCTGCCTTGCAAACAGGTTCATCTGTACCATTTTTCTTTGAAGAAATCAATTTAAGGCAAAAATTTATTAACCTTTGGCTTTAATATTGTGTAAATTTTCTGAGGCAGATCATCCAAGAATCCAGTTGCTTTCCATATTTAAATAAACTCACATTTAACAAATCAGGATATTTGTTGATTCTGGAACTGGCCTACTAAAATAAGCGGCTTTAAACACCTATAAATCCAAAAGGGGGAAAAAAAAAAAAAAAGGCTTCCCTACTTAGCAATTCCAGTTCTGCGTATTCACCCAAAAGAATTCGAAGCAGGGTCTTAAGAAATATTTGCACATCCATGTTCCTAGCCACATTATCCACGATAGCCAAAACGTGGAAGTAACCCAAGTGTCCATCAACAGATAAACGGATAAACAAAATGTAGGTATATACATACAATGGAATATTAATATTATTCAGCCCTAGAAAGGAAGGAAATTCTGAAACATGCTATAACGTGGATGAATACTGAGGACTTGACGCTAAGGGAAAGAAGCCAGTCATAAAGGGACAAATATGATTCCACTTACATAAGGTACCTCAAATAGTCAAATTCATAGAGATGGAAAGAAGAATGGTGGTTGCCAGGGGTTATGGGAAGAGAGGGAATGGGGACTAGTTGTTTAATGGGTACAGAGTTTTAGTTTTACAAGAAGAAAGAGTTCTGGAGGTTAGCTGCACAACAATATGAATGTACTTAATGCTACTGAACTGTACACTTTAAAAATGGTTAAGATGGTAAATTTTATGTTATGCATATTTTACCACAATTTTTAAAAATTCTTCTCTATGTCACAAAGCTAAATCCTAGGGTTGAAAGCCCTTTTAGTCTGAACTACCACATTATCCATCATTTCACCAACACTTGGCAGGGTGAGAAGTCAAGCGAGACAAATAGCTCTTTCTGAGTACCTTATGCTGCTTAATGACAGGTGTGTTGTCCGAAATAATTAGCTTTTAAAAATGAACAGACTTAATTCTCCTCTGGAGCTGGTTAGTGACCTCAGTTTCCCTTCATTAAGTTCTTGACAGCTCAATGTCCTCACATCTGTCATCATTTGGGAGACTGATTCCAAGAACATAAATTGCTTCAAGGACTAGGCAACAAATTTATTCTGGTTCATGGGGCAGATCTGAACCCATCTGTTTTCTAATCAAAAGCCGTATTTGAATCAGTTTTGTTCCATCACAGGACCATACTAATGGGAGCAATACAATCATATGGTATTTTCCTTCTTTCTATCCATGTACTGTAGATGATTACAGGAAACACAAATCAATTAAAGGCATGAGAGCATCCTCAGAAAGAGGGTCTTTGCAGGCTGTAGGACCTTCTACCTTTTCGGGTTTTATCTGTTTATTCTTCAGACCACAGTGATTTTGTTTCCTCTCAGTGACACGGTTTCTTTCTGAATTACATAGTGGATAATATTCTTATTACCAACTTACCTTAATCTTTTCTGAAGCTGTAAACTGTCATGGATGATCCTTTTAACAAACTCTAATTCGCCTCCTTCTGCCA
This sequence comes from Eubalaena glacialis, assembly GCF_028564815.1. Taxonomy (NCBI): domain Eukaryota; kingdom Metazoa; phylum Chordata; class Mammalia; order Artiodactyla; family Balaenidae; genus Eubalaena; species Eubalaena glacialis. The sequence continues at coordinate 13,711,352 of NC_083734.1, read as the reverse complement.
TGATCTCTGTGATCCCTCCTGTATTTACTGAGCTAGGTGGGGGTCTTCGAGGGTTTCGAGAGTTTACTCCCTGAACAACACAACAACAACAACAAACCCTGGTGAAAAACCGTTACACCTTAAGGCCAGCTCTTTGACTGTAACCTAGTTTTATACAAGAATGCTTAGACATAATTTCCGTTTCCAGGTATCATGCTAGATTTGGGATTTAAAAATCGTATAATCTTGGCATTTGAAACAATGGCATTCATGCAAATACTCCCTCCCAGGGTCTTTACCTTCCATCTTTGTGATTAAACATATTAACGTTTTACCTTTTTATCTAGCCAATTCTGTCACTTTTTTCTCTCTTGGTATCATACACTGAAAATATTCCACCCAAAGATTATATAAATATTTTTTTGTTTTCTTCTAGTATTTTATGGTGTCACTTTTAAAATTTAAATATTTAATCCACTCCTACCTCACACCATATAAAAAAATAACCCAAATAGATCAAAGATTTAAATGTAAAAAGCTAAAACAATAAAACTCTTAGAAGAAAACATAGGAGTAAATCTTCATGACCTTGCATTAGGCAATGGTTTCCTAGATATGACACCAAAAGCATAAGCAACAGAAGAGAAAATAGATAAAGTGGACTTCCTCAAAAGTAAAAACTTCCAGGCTGCAAGGGACACCATCAAGAAAATGAAAAGACAACCCACAGAATGGGAGAAAATGTTCGCAAATAATATATCTAATAAGGGACTTGCATATAGAATACATAAAGAATTCTTACAACAATAATAAAAAGAAAAATAACCCAATTTAAATGGGCAAAGGATCTGAATAGGCATTTCTCCAAAGAAGATAAACAAATGGCCAATAAGCACACAAAAAGATGTTCCACATCATTAGCCATCAGGGACACGCACATTAAAACCATGATGAGATGCTACTTCATACTCTCTAGGATGGCTATAATCAAGAAGACAGATAAAAACAAGTGTTGACAAAGATGTGGAGAAATTGGAACTCTCATACACTACTCATAGGGGAATAAAAAATGGTGCAGCCATTTTGGATAACATCCTGGCAGTCCCTCAAACAATTAAACATAGAGTTACCATATGACCCAGTGATTCCACTCCTAGGTATACACCTAAGAGAAATGAAAACATGTTCACGCAACACTTGTACATGAATGCTCACAGCAGCATTGTTCATAATAGCCAAAACGTGAATAAAACCCAAATGTCCATCAACAGATGAATGGATCAGTAAAATGTGATATTTCCATACAATGGAATATTATTCGGCAATAAAAAGAAATGAAGTACTGATACATGCTACAATATGGATGAACCTTGAAAACATATTATGCTTAGTGAAAGAAGTCAGTCACAAAAGACCACATATTATATGATTCCATTTTTATGAAATGTCCGCAACAGGCAACTCCACAGAAACAGAAAGTAGACTGATGGTTGCCTAGGACTAAGGGGGCTGCAAGGAAACCGAGAGTAATTGCTAATGGGTGTGGGTTGTTTTTTTCTTTTTTCGTGGGGGGGGGGGGGTGGGGTGATGAAAATGTTCTAAAATTTATTGTGGTGATGGCTGCACAACTCTGTGAATATACTAAAAATAATTAAATTCTACCCTTTAAGTGGGTGAATTGATGGCATGTAAATTGTATTTCAGTAAAGTTGCTATAAAAAGGTATTTAGTTCTGGTGCTAGTTATAGTCTATTTCTTCATCTGGATGCTGGTTCTATAAGAATATTCACTTTGGAAAATCCAGTTTACACGCATGGCATGTGTACTTTTATGTATATATGCTGTATCTCAACATTTTTTAAAAGAAATGTACTCCAGGATGTGGCTATTTTATCTATAGTTCTCAAATTTATCTGTACTGAAGGCTAAAATTTAGATTTCTTAAATCCTGCTTCACTTCATGTTCCAATCTAGCATGTTGGTATTGCTAATAAATTTCTGTCCACTTCCCCCCGCCGCAACCAAATTTAATCCATCTGGAATTTATTTTGTTATGAGGTATGTAAATGGTACTTTAGAGTATCTGAGTGATTCTAAAAACAATTTATTCTCCCAAAGTTTTAAGCATACACACCCCCTCGTTTCCTTCTGATTAATATTATTCACTTTCTATTAATTCTTCTCTAGATGAAGGAAAACTTAGGTTAAATCAATAATATTTTATTGATTTTTAATAGGTTAGTTTTTTAAGCCAATGCGTCTCTTTCCATATTCATAAGCAAATATATTAATTCTTCTCTAGATGAAGGAAAACTTAGGTTAAATCAATAATATATTGATTTTTAATAGGTTAGTTTTTTTAGCCAATGCATCTCTTTCCATATTCATAAGCAAATATATTTTATTTCATGAAATGAATATATTCATTTCAAGTTGGAAAGACTAAATAAGACATTTGTTTGCTATCAAACGATAGGTGGCAGTAAAAACAGTGACCCTCTCCTTAAGCCAATAAGCCCAATGCAGTAGGGTAGACTGTAACCTAAGTTGGTCCAATCAGAAGAAATCCAAATGTTAAATGGTTTGGGGAAGAAAAGAGCTCTCTTCTCACCCTCTCCCACTCCCCAAATATTACTCTGCCACAAGTAAACCAGCCTGAGAACAAAAACGACCAAGGGCCCAATAAGAGCCAAGGGGAACCTGAAAAAACAGAGTCTCAGCCTTGATACTATCATGAACTCCTCGATCAAACTGTTCCTGAAGTCCAGACTATTGCTGGATTTCTCAGATACGTAAACCAATAAACTTTCTTGTTAAGTCAATATGAATTGGGTTTTCAGGTGCTTGATACCAGAAGCATCCTAACTGATACAGCTTCCAAAATAAAAGTTGCTCTTATCTTGCAAACAAGGAAAACTTAACTAAATATTCAACTACTTTAAAGCAGAAGATATCTTACCTTGGCTTCCAACTGATTGGCAAAAAAGGGAGGGTTGCACATGCAAAAGTCATAGATTATCTCAGATTCTTCTTTAAGAGCATCCATCAGGAGTGTCTTCTGTGGTACTTTTACCACTAGGAGAAAAAACAGAGACTGTTATCTACTATTAATACTGTGGTAGTTTTCAAATATGTCCACAAATTCTTTGATACTAGTCCCTTCAAGAGGCAGAGTTTGATTTCCCTCTCCTTGAGTGTAGCTTCACTCAGTGACTCGCTTTTATTGAAGAGAATGTGATGAGCGTGATAGGGTATCACTTCTGACGCTAGGTCATAAAAAGCAATATGGCTTCCTCCTTGCCCTATCTCTTGAACTACTTGCTCTAGGAGAGGCCAGCTGACATGCTGTAATGATGCTCAAGTAGCCCTGAGGAGAGATCCACATGGCAATGAACTAAAACTTCCTGCCAAAAGCAATGTAAATGAGCCATCCTGAAAGCACATCTCTACTCCCAGTCTTTCAGACGACAACCTCATGAAAGACTCTGAACCAGAACCAACCAGCTAGGCCACACCCAAACTCCTGACCCACAGGAACCACGAGATTATTAATAAATGTTTATTGTTTAACGCCGCCAGATTTTGGAGTAATTTGTAACACAGGAATGGATAACTAAAAAACTCATTAATAATATATTAATATCTCCCCTTACGATATGTTTAACACTAGTAAGAAAAGCCTATTTCTTCCAAAGAGAGACATAAAGTCTCTTTAATGACAAAAAAAAACCCAAAAAAAAACCCCCAGCCCTTTATATATATACAATAAGCACAGACGTAAAAAGTAACTAAGCATTAAGGGGATTTGACTATTTGTAGCACAGTTCCATGTACTGAAATAAAAAAGACGATAGAGTTTAATCAATAGCAGGATTTCCTTCCTTTTAAAAATCTTGGTAACTAGGTTACTTTATACACAGTTGATTCTCATCTTTAGTGGTAGTTGTGTTCTATAAAGTCACCACGAACCCTGAATTAGTGAATACTGAACCACTGGCTCCTAAGAGAAATACATGATTAGCTAAGTTTGAGCCTCTGGTCCCAACATTTTCATCAACCAATCAATACATATCCTTACTGATTCATCAACATTGAACTCATGGCCAACAGTACTATAACATGTCTGAACGAAACTTATCTGGCACATGTATTTTCTCTGTAAGGCACATCACGGCCTTCTTGTACTTAGGAACGCTAGGCAGTACTTAAGCACTGTGTTTAGGGGCCATTATAAACAGCAACATCACCAATAAAAGCACAAAACTGCAAAAAAAAAAAAAAAGTGATACTAAACAGACCATGAAAAGGACACTTGTTTACACTATGAGAGCTGAAACAAGACAGCAGGACATTGCCTTGTCCAACTTCAGCTGGGAACATGCACACTGGGTGACTCAATTTTTTTGCCACTTTGCACGTGTCTGTGAATGACCACAAAAGTACCATGAGTATTGATCTGGAGGCTAAAAATAGCCCCTAGCAGGCAAACTTTAGCAAGTAGGCAAATTCACAAACACAGAATTCACAAATTATGAGGATCGACTGTGTTTACTGTTTCTTTCTGAGTTAATTCTGGTAACAAAGCAGCAAACCAAATTACAATGTACCAGACTGTTTTAAATTACCAAAGTTTGTATATTAAAGCAGAAGACAATGAGATGTGTTAAATTAGAAAGACAGGTTAATAAACAAAGCTTGAAAGGAGTATTTATTCTACAGAGCTAACCTTTTATAAGATCAGATAAGTTATTCTGTTCCACATTCTTCTTTGCATAGTTGAAGCACATGTCATCTACTTCTGTTGCAAGGAAATACCAGCCATTTAAGGTTGTTCCAAGTAAAGGATAGATGCAGGATGCCCCAGTACCTAGTACAATAAGAATTCAAAACACATTGCACACACCTGAGAGGAAGGTGAGACCAACAAGCAAAAACACCATTCTTCACTTCTTAGAATTTCTTATAGCCTTAACAGCTTAAACCACAAGCTGGTACTGATTACACACATACTGTGGCTACTGGCTTCATGTATGTTAGTCTTACCTCATAATTAGATTCAAATTTCCTAGAGGGTAGAAACCGTGCTGTCTTCTTTGTATGCTGTATGTAAAATGAAGTATGCATAATTGGCTGGTGATCAAGAAATACATGACTGACTAACTGAAAATTGTCAAAGCAATTTAATTTACTTTATAAAAAGTCTTCATTTTAAATCTCTCACAAACTTGATTTTCTTGAAAGAAATCAGTGTTATTTGTTAGAACACCACAGTAATATCTTAAAATAGATCAATGTATACATCCCATTCTACAAAAGCAGAAAAAAATACATAGGGTATAAAATTTTTATAATATTAAACCACTCAATTCCCCACACATCTATCTGAAAGTTGTTACTTGAAGGAAACCAGAAGTTAAACAAAACAAAACAAAAAAACCCTAAAAACTAAAGAGAGGATTCATTTCTTAGATGTGGAGACATGGAAAAACACTTGATCCAGATCCAAAACATCAGTCATTGGCTTGCCCCACCACAGTTTCAAGGGAGACGTTCAAAGGCAAATGGTCCAGGCAAAAATCTCTCTGACAACTAGGGTTTGGTCCTAAACTTGCATGTAGAACCTCTAACCATAGACTGGACGAGTATATGTTTGAGTATATACTAACCACAAATAATTGCTTTTACAACCTTTAACTGATCTTGGCCAATAAGATCCCAAAGAGCATACTCAAGAGAAGAAAAGCTGGTGTTCTTCTCGGAGGCCCACAGTAGTCAGCCCATACCAGCCATTCCACGCCCACTTTCCACTGACCACATCATGGTGCCAGTCTAGCCTTCTAAGGATTTGGCAGGAAGAGCTGGAGGCCAGAGATACTCCTAACCCAGAGGAAAGCCAGTCTCATCTTACTGCTTCCTCATTAAGTACTCAGAACAGGCCAGTAAAAGACATGACAACAACTGATAGCCAGAACATTTAAGCTCTGACAGTCACAGTGATTGCTACACTTTCTATCATGTTTACCTAACAGCATCCTGGCCCTGATGCTACTGGGCAAACATCTCCTTGGGGATGTGGGAGGTGGTGCAGGAAGGAGTGGTAAAGGGTACTCAAGCTCCTCTCAGAGTTCACAATTATTTAGCCCCTGCTAGCCACTCAGAATAAGGAAATTAAGGAAATTTAAGTAGCACTTGCAGCTCTGTAGAAAAAAAAATCCAGACCAGATCCCAGGCCCTTGATTCTCATACAACTACCTCTCTCTTCGTACTTCAATTTCATTTAAAAGGAAAAAGAAAAAAGGACACCTTCCCTCAGCTGCCCTAATATCAGGTGCCAAGAGGGTAATAAACGCAGGTAAAAGACCTGTCCTTCGCCAAAAAAAATCAAGTTTCTCAATTCTTAAGACCAGAAGACTTGCATTCTAACATCCTAATCCCCTCTGAAAGGTGAATGACATTTTTTAAAAATTTTTATTTATTTATTTTTGGCTGTGTTGGGTCTTCGTTGCTGCATGAGGGCTATCTCTAGTTGCAGCGAGCAGGGGCTACTCTTCATTGCGGTGCGCAGGCTTCTCATTGTGGTGGCTTCTCTTGTTGCGGAGCACGGGCTCTAGGCACGCGGGCTTCAGGAGTTGAAGCACGTGGGCTCAGTAGTTGTGGCTCGCGGGCTCTAGAGCACAGGCTCAGCAGTTGTGGCGCACAGGCTTAGTTGCTCCACGGCATGTGGGATCTTCCCGGACCAGGGCTCGAACCCGTGTCCCCTGCATTGGCAGGTGGATTCTTAACCACTGCGCCACCAGGGAACCCCGTGAATGACATTTTTATATGGGTAATAATCCTTGTAATGATAAATAAAAATGGAAAGTGTATAACCATAGAATTAGAGCAAACTAATGGAGTCTGGGGGAAGAATTTATATAAAACCCTAATTAGAATGAATGTGATTTCAGCAAGAGTGCCCCTTGTGAAGAGCTAAAATCCATTAACCTCCTATATCCCCAAGTGTTATTTTACAGGGTTTGGGGCATAATTAAAATAAATTAGTACTAAATACGCTCTCAAGCTTTTTAAGCTTTTTATAACCCATCAGCCAATCTTCTGCCATGAACATAAAAGAAAAAAAACTTTTGTTAAACCCCATTATTTTTACATAGTGCTTAGTTCATATTGGATGTTCAGAATTTTGAATGTTGAAAGAATGATGTATTTATCCATCGACATTCAACAAATCATTTACTGAACACCTACTGTGTGCCAGAAACTTTGCTAGGCTTTTGGATATTATAGTAAGCAAAAAAGTAATAGGCTCTGTACTTTGTAATCTAATGGCAGAGAAAGACATTAATCAATCAGACAAGTGAATGTGTAGTTTAAAACTAAAAAAAATGCCATGAAGGAAAAAACATGGTTTTCTAAAGCTCATATTGAAGGAACCTATCTTATGCTGGAAGGTCAGAGAAGGTTTTCTTGAGAAAATAAGGCTTGAGTTGACAACTACAGTACAAATAAGAATTAATGAGGTGAAGGTGGGACGTTCCAGGCAGAAGGAACAACATGTACAAAGGCCTGGAATCATGACATCTTATTAGAATAAGTGCCAAAAACAAAAAAGAGAAGAATATAAGATGAGGCTTAGAGGGACTTCCCTGGTGGCGCAGTGGTTAAGAATCCGCCTGCCAATGCAGGGGACATGGGTTCGAGCCCTGGTCCAGGAAGATCCACAAGCCGTGGAGCAACTAAGCCCGTGCGCCACAACTACTGAGCCTGAGCTCTAGAGCCTGTGCGCCACAACTACTGAGCCTGCGTGCCACAACTACTAAAGCCCGCGCACCTAGAGCCCATGTTCTGCAACAAGAGAAGCCACCACAATGAGAAGCCCGCGCACCGCAACAAAGAGTAGCCCCTGCTCGCCGCAACTAGAGAAAGCCCACGCGCAGCAATGAAGACCCAATGCAGCCAAAAATAAATAATTAAAATAAATAAATTTATTAAAAAAAAAAAAAAGATGAGGCTTAGAGAGACCTAGAAAGAGACCTAGAGGGCAGGAATCAGACAATGAAAATTCTAATAGGCCTAATAAAGGTTTTGGGTGTTTATCACAGAAGCAATAGGAAGCTATTAAAGTGGTAAAGATGTGCTCAGATATGGGTTTATACATACTTTCTGGAGAATGGAATGGAGGGGCAACAGAGTGGACAAGAACAGAATAGTTGAGAAGCTATTCTGTAGACAGGGAGAAATGATGGTGACTTGGACTGGGATGGTGGCAGCTGAGAAGGAGAAAAATAGATGATTTAAGAAATATTTAAGAGAGAAAAACAGGAAACGGTGATAGACATTGTCAGTGAGAATGGAGAGAAGTAAATATCAAGGACAAGATTAGGAAGAAAGAATATGCGTTTGGTCTTGGACGTCACAAAGTCTGAGGTGTTTTTGAGATATCCAAGTTTCTTATATATTTGGGACTAGAGTTCAAGAAAAGTAATCTGAGTTGGAGGAATAAACAATTTGTAGGTTATCTGCATGGAAGCAGAAAATAAAGTCATAGATATGGATGAAATTGCCTAGAGGTAGAGTGCTGAATAAGGGTTAAAGACTGAGCTTTAGGGATTCTCAACATTTAATACAAGAAAGTAAGCCTGAAAAGGGGAGAAGAGTGACTAGAAACGAAAAAGGAAAACCAGAGGAGTCTGGTGTCGTGGAAGAAAATGGAGGCGAGTGCATAAAGGAGAAAGGAGGGGGTCAATAAATGCTGCTGAAAAGCTCATGTACGATGAGCACTGAAAACACACACAAATGCTGAACATTTACTACTATCTAGAAACTGTGTTTCCTATTAACTATGTTTAGAAATAGGGTCCACAGTTTTTAACTCAATTCTTCACTCTTTCTATAAAGGATTAGTAAAGGCCAAAAGATTAACAAATTTCAAACCCTATCAAATGAAAATATTGGCTATGACAAAACATATAATACATTTATAATCGCAAAACATACCATGGCTTCATTTCCTTCTGTTTCTCTACTTACATCCCCAAATGAATCACACAGGACAGTCCTCTCCATTTCAGAAGATTACAATTAAGAGAACATCTTCCTTTAACTCGATGTCTTTTTCCTTCCCTTTAATTTTGGATTAAATACTCTCTATAAATAATCACCTAAGAGATTCCTAAATGTATTCAGTCCCACATGATCTTTTATTAAGTGACCATCACCACAAAATCCCAATATAGGGACTACTGTACTAACACCAAATAATTCAGAGTAAAAATAATGCCCAACAGACAGAGACATCAACGTGGTAATCTGAAAAGCTAAGAAAACAACGGCCTCACTTTCATTCTGCACTTCTCTTACCCCCTTGCTCCCTGTTTGGTGCTGACAATCCCTTCTCAAGAGAAAGTGACAGCAGAAAAGCCTAGGTATCCCAAATAAGAACAGTGATATCTGTAGCCAGCTTCTTTCACACAACAAATACCCAGAAGTTTTCAAAGAATTTGCAAAGACCTCGCAAAATTTATAAAACTTATATTTAGCCAAAAAATAATTGAAAACCATGTACCTATGTCAATTCCTCTTCGGAGAGTACTTTTGTCAGAGTCCTGATGACCGATCAGATCTTCTACCCAATGAATATAGTTGAGTCTCAAGGGAACTGTGGGAATTAGTCTCTCCAGTGGAATATCAATAGAAAGCCCAAAGTCTTCCCTTAGGAGAGTACAAGTCAGAGCTCTGACTGCTTCAGGGTCTTTAAAATTAAGACTGAGGGGTGGAGAAAAAGAAGTAAAACTGATTAGTAAGACTCGCTGTGTCCTACAAGCTTTAATGCAACCAGGCAGGACCGAACACCCACCTGTTTCCTAGGAGATCACACATATAAATAGTTACGTAGCACATTCAGTGCAGTGGCATACACATATGGGTGTTTAACAGTCACAGTATGTGAAAGACAGCATAAATTTCCACCAAAAATACTGCATCTTCATACATGAAGCACAGAGGACAAGAGTACCTCTGTTCCAATTCCTGCCTAATTGTCTCCTTACTTAGTTATGTGACTTTGGGCAAGTTATTTAGCCTCTATGAGACCGTTTCCTCAGCTGTAAAATGGGGATAATAATACCCATATGTAGAGTTGCTGTGAGATAATCTGTGAAAAGTACTAGCATAATGCCTACGACACAGTAACCGTTTTACAAATGCTGGCTATTTTTACTATTATCAAATAACATGATTTGATGGTAGCATTCTTTGAAAATCATACTTAAAAGTGGAAAGAAAGCAGTATAAAATGTTTAATAATGAAAACAGGTTAACATACTTAAATATAACAAATACTACAAGCACCAAATTTTTAAATGTGACTATATTTAGCAGGTTTCCTGAGGAATAATTTACATACTATAAATTCACCTGTAAGTACACAACAGTTTTTCGTATATTCCCAGAGTTGTGCAACCATCACCACAATCCAATTTTAGAACACTTCCATCACCCCCAAAAAGAAAACTCGTGCCCATCTGCAAGTCATTCCTCATTTCCACCCTCAGCTCTAGGCAACCACTAATGTACTTTCTGTCTCCATAGATTTGCCTTTTGTGAACATTTCATACAAATGAATCATATAATATGTGATCTCTGCATCTGGATTCTTTCACTTAGCATAATATTTGTGAGGTTCATCCATGGTGTAGCATGTGTCAGTACTTCATTTCTTTTTACAGCCAAAAAATTATACTCCATTGTATGGATAACCACATTGTGGTTTATGCACTGGATTAATAATCACATTTGTGGTTTGTTTATCCATTCACCACTTGATGGCTATTTGGATTGTTTCTACTTTTTGGCTATCATGAACAATGCTGCTGTAAATATTCACATATAAGTCTTCACGAGGATGTGTTATTTCTCTTGAGTAGATATGTACGAATATATCATATGATATACTTACGTTTAACTTTTTAAGAACCTCGTGTCAATATAACTATTTTGAGAGGCAGGAAAAGCATTAAATGAGATGAAGAAGCAACTGCGCAGCAACTGTCAAAAATACAAAATGCTGGAACAAAGTCAGCAGGATAATAACTTCAAAAGTGACTGACGTTACATTTAGGTGGGGATTTGTGATCTTTTAAAGACAAGTTTCTATGAAACAGTGGAAATGGAAGTTTATTGCATAAATACATGCTAGCAATAAAAAGTCTCATTAAAATACATTAAGCCTGTTTAAAGGGATATTAAGTCTATTCCTAGTCATCAGAGGTAGATATATATTAATTTTGTCATTTGTGGGGGCTGATAAAAGAGAGTTAATCCATAGGCAAGCAACAATGAATACAGTTCTGCTTCACTCAATAGCACAGCAATTGCCTCAATCAATTTTCACATTAAAAGAAAAAAAAAAGGCTAGCACTGCCTTTGTATTCCTTAATAAAAAGCAGTACAAATTCAGGTTCAACAAGATAAATTATGTAGCAATAAAAAGATATTAAGGGCTTCCCTGGTGGCGCAGTGGTTGAGAATCTGCCTGCCAATGCAGGGGACGCGGGTTCGAGCCCTGGTCTGGGAAGATCCCACATGCCACGGAGCAACTCGGCCCGTGAGCCACAATTACTGAGCCTGCGCGTCTGGAGCCTGTGCTCGGCAACGAGAGGCCGCGATAGTCAGAGGCCCGCGCACCGCGATGAAGAGAGGCCCCCACTTGCCACAACTAGAGAAAGCCCTCACACAGAAACGAAGACCCAACACAGCCATACATACATACATACATACATAAAAAGAATGTAAGCAGACAAGAATAGCATTAAAAAAATAAAAAAAAATTTTTTAATAAAAAAAGATATTAAATCTATAAAAACTTTATTTTTAATTCTAACAAGAATATTGTATTTTACTCCTTTGAAATCAGTCAAGTGTTCAGAAAAGATGGGCCAACTCCACTTCCTTCAATGACACAGCAATGATAGTCAATTTTTACACATGGAAAGAAGTTCACATCTGAGTACCACACTAAAGCATTCAAACAAGTTCACATTCTTTATTCTATAGTGGTAGCCAAATCTATTACTAAGCTTCATTGCTAGACACACACAAGGAATATAATCAATTCTGATGTCTATGTTCAAAGCCTTAAAACCTGAAATGTGAAATTTCAGAATTTTTCTATCAAAGAAACTTAATAACCTAGAAACCTTATAAAATAAACGATGAGCAGTATCATCTAAGAGCAGTACCTATTTACAGAATTGTTAACCTAAAATTTCTGAATGCTATTTTGCACTGACATTTTGAATAAAACTGTGAAATTCAGGAATTGCAAACTCAAATATTTACAACGTACTACTCAAAATGCCAGTCCCTGACAAGATACAGAACTTGTGCCAGAACGTAAATCAACACACTGAGAGTCATAACCAAAGACGTGTCTGCTGAACTAAATGTGCGGCACAAGGTCCTCGCCTCTGTGGACAGTAACAAATGGTTTGTGGCCGAGCGGGCAGAGCAGTGGCCACACTTCTGGTAGCACTATGCCAGATGACACAAATGACCATTTCAAAGGGGATGGTCACTACTCAGTTCTAGGTAATTAATGTCAAGTGGGTTTGCTGGCCCAGTTCTGCTAGATTTCTAAAATTTTCAAATGAAACCAGCAACCCATATTTTTATATGAAATTTCTATGATTCTTAAAGTATATGTGGACAATAAATAACTGCAAGCCTTATACAATTCACAGGCCGACAGGTGGCAACCTCTATTGTAAATAACAGAATTATAAAGAAAGTTGGGGTACTTGGCTACTCCACACTTTTAAAGAAGTATAAAAGTGTTTCACTCTCTTTGAGCACTACTTTGCTCAAAGAGAGTGAAACACTTTTATACTTCTTTAAAACTGAGTTATATGGACTAGAATTTTTAACAGGTTGTGATTGCTGGCGTTCATTCCTTTACTCATTCAACAGGTATTACATGTCAGCTACATGCCAGGCATTGTGCAAAATGCTGGAGATACTGTAGTAAAAGCAAATACAGACATAATCTCTCCCTTCATGAAGCTGACAGTCTGGTAGAAGATAGATATTAATTTAAGAATCATTCGAATATATGTAAAATTGTCACTGTGATGAATGCTATAAAAGATAGATACGAGGTGCTAGGAAACCTACATAATAAGTGGAACTGCCTTAGGAAGGTCAGAGAAGGCTTCCCTGAGGACTGAAAGTAAAATAAAAATTAACAAAGAACAGGGGGAAGGGAACACGGTATTCTAGGGTCCTAGGTAAAGAGAAGAGCAAGTACAAAGACCCTGAGGCAGGAGACTTCATGGGGCATACTGAGACACAGCCACTGTGTCTAAAATGCAGACAGCAAGGTAAGCATGCATGGTTTAAAATGAGGCTGGAGAGGAAGACAGAGGCCAGATTATACAGGACCTTATAATTAGGGTAACCATACAATTTTATCAATTAATTCGGGACACTTCTGAAAGTGAAAGTATCATACCAGGATAATTATAATCTACGTTAAGGATTTATGTTCGGTATGGAATAAGGATGGACCAAGTGGAAGCAGAGACACCAATGAGAAAGCTACTGCTGTCATCTGAGTTAAGAGGCTGGACAAAGGTGGCAGTGGCAAAGACAGGGAAAAGTGAAAGGAATTTAGAGACATTTAGGAAGGAAAATTGACAAGATCTGTTGATGGACTGATATGTGAGGTGAAGGAGGATGTGTTTACACACATCTCCTAGGGTTCTGGCTTGTTCAACAGGATAGACAGTGCCATTCACTGAAATTGGGAACTCAGGCAGAGAACCATTTTTGAGGAGAAATATCATAAATTTGAGCTGTATTTGAGACATCCAAGTAGAGATATTGAGTAAGTATGATCTCTAGGTATAGAGCCCAGAAAATCTGGAAAAACAGATTTGGAAATCTGGAAAAAATGTATAAGTGATTTGCAAACAAACAAATGAGGGCGTGGCACAGATGAGAGTGCCTAAGGAGAAAACACAAAGTGAGAGGAAAAGACAACTTAACACTAAGCCTCAAAGAATCCTTTAATGGTTGTACATACAATCGTTACAGAGGAAGCTACACCAGGAGACAGGGTGGAAGAAGGAAAACCAGGAGAGTGTGATGTGGTGCCAAGGAGGCCAAGGGAAGAGGGTGTCCATGAAGGGTAAGAGTGTCAGTTACCCCAGTGCTTCTCAGGAGTCAACTGGAAATTGAAACTGGATTTAGTGATGTGAGACCATGGAGACCTTTTCAGGAGCTGCTTTCGTAGTGGTAAAATTCAGAATCCACCCTGGAATGTGCTAAAGATTAAGTATGGTATGAAAAAATGGAGACAGTAAAAACAGATAATTCTTCAAGAAGCTGAGTTATGCAAGGGAGAGATGGGGCAGAAGTGGTAGGATTGACGGAGAGGTTTCTTTACTAATTTTTTAATGGAAGATTTAAACACGTTTAAAAGTCAATGGAGGGCTTCCCTGGTGGCGCAGTGGTTGAGAATCTGCCTGCCAATGTAGGGGACACGGGTTCGAGCCCTGGTCTGGGAAGATCCCACATGCCACAGAGCAACTAGGCCTGTGAGCCACAACTACTGAGCCTGAGCGTCTGGAGCCTGTGCTCCGCAACAAGAGAGGCCGCGATAGTGAGAGGCCCACGCATTGCGATGAAGAGTGGCCCCCGCTTGCCGCAACTAGAGAAAGCCTTCGCACAGAAACAAAGACCCAACACAGCCAAAAAAAAATTAATAATAAATAAATAATAAATAAATTTTTAAAAAAAAGTCAATGGAAAGTCACAAAGGCCACATATTATAATTCAATTTACATGAAATATCCAAAACATGCAAAGCTGTAGAGACAGAAAGCAGATCAGTGGTTTCCAGGGGTTGATGAGACACAGTAGTGGGGAGTGACTGCTTAATGGGTATAGGGTTTCTTTTGGGGTGATGAAAATGTTCTGGAATTAGATAGTGGTGATACTTGCACAACCTTGTGAACATACTAAGAACAACTGAATTGTACACTTTAAAATGGTGATTTTATGATATATGAGTTATATCTCAATTTTTTAATAAGTCAAAAAGAAGAAACTAGTTGACAGATTAAATATTTAAATAAAGGAATACTGGACTATGTAAGGTTGTTGAGATGGGGGAGGGTATGGGATCCAAAGTACAGATGGAGAATTTAATTGAATTCGAGTATCATAATAACAGTAATAATAATAATAATAGGTTGTCAAACAGAACCAAAAGCCAAACCTATGGTCTTTTGTGTTTTCCACCAACTCATACCTACCCACAACTGAGTTTAAGAATTTTTTTTTTTTTTTAACTTTATCACACCTATGGTCAAATAAGCAGTGAGATAGTAGTATCATATAAAAACAAAGATCCTGGAACAGTTGTAAATGACCATTACTGTTAGCCCTATATTAGCCAAAGAACCCAAAATCCTACATGCAAAATAGTAAGAAACTACCCTGATCAATCAAGTTGGTCTCTTAAATGTGGATTGCTATGCTAGCTAAAGAGCAAATGACAGGGAAGAAAAACTCAGTCATCCAAACACTTCTCTGCTCTTTCCAATTACAGTTAAGAGTATTCCAGGGCTTCCCTGGTGGCGCAGTGGTTGAGAGTCTGCCTGCCAATGCAGGGGACACGGGTTCGAGTCCTGGTCTGGGAAGATCCCACATGCCGCGGGGCAACTAGGCCTGTGAGCCACAACTACTGAGCCTGCGCGTCTGGAGCCTGTGCTCCGCAACAAGAAAGGCCGCGATAGTGAGAGGCCCGCACACCGCGATGAAGAGTGGCCCCCGCTTGCCGCAACTGGAGAAAGCCCTTGCACAGAAACGAGGACCCAACACAGCCAAAAATAAATAAATAAAATAAAGAATTATAAAATACACATTAAAAAAAAAAAAAAAGAGTACTCCAGTTTTTCTAGCTAAGCCCAGTGACTTACCCTAAATTCAGTGAAACTTAACAAAAAAAAAAGAAGTCCAAGAGTATGGGAAACAGTTAAATATATTTAAGTTTTGTATTACAGAAAATTTAGGAACAATCTAAAAGTAGTCATTAGGGAGTTGACTGAATAAGCTATACCACATCCATACAAGAGAATATTCTGCAGTCATGAAAAGGAGTAAGACTGGGCTGATTCAGACAGTCTTGTATGAAGAGGGTTCCTTGATAAATCAACAGCAACAACAAAAAAAACTCCCACAAGTTTGGGTAAAAGCATATACATACATTATGATCACACTCTTGTAAAAATAAAAACAAGACAAAAAGACCTTATATGTGAACATACATAGAAAACAATCTGGAAGGGTCAGAACCACCTCTGGATGCGGAAATTCTCATATTTTTGTATTATCTGAACACATGTTATATAATATCACCTTCATAACAACAAGTGTTTTATAACTATATGGAAAATGCTTATGTCAAGTGTGGGTAAAAAAAAGTCCTTTGATTGTACCTATAGCAAAATTACAACCACAAAAATTACTATATATGCATAAGGACAGGGCTTAGAAAGGAACACAAGTAATTTGATCTCTGGGGTGGAAGAACCGTGACCTTTTTTCTTTTACGTATGCAACATTCCCATTATAAATGTAGGTAGGAAGGATATATTTCTATAATTTTCCCATTAAGGGCTCTATAAATGTTTGTATAATAATAAAAAAAAAAACCTCCTTTTTCAAAAAAGGAAGACAGATCCTTGGTTCCAGAGTACTTGTTTTCCATGAAAGGGGGCCAATTCTGTTGGAGACCAAACCAGCATATTTCCCACAATGACAGCAATCCCCAAAAGATAGTAGTGCAGCTTGAGCATTGATTACATGGCTTCACGAAACATCTGGAGCAGAGAAACAGCAATATAATTAATATATTTTCTTAGTGCCTTCAAACAGAGTTGTTTATATAAACAATTCTCACTGTTTTAAAAAATGTGCTTACTTTGATAGAATACAGCATACAACTTATTAATAAGGAACTACATCCTAATCACCAAAAAGTATAAGACATCAAGCAGAAGCTAGTCTAATTGAAGAAAATACACAAAAATCAATGAAGAGCTGATTCTTAGACTTTGTTATTAGCAAAATGAGTGTTTGTTTTCTTACTTCTAAGAAAATACAGACACTAATCTGAGGGTTGGAAATCTTTTTGTAGGACAAAAGTGAAGTCATCTGACTTCACTAGTTAAATATCTAGGTCACTTTAGCACCCTGGGACATTCAAAATTCCTGAACACAGGCAAGATCTTTTTTCATTTTCATTTCTGAGAGTACAGAGAGGCACAGGGACTAAAATTAGCTCTCACGTGGAAATCAGCAATTTATACCATCAGTCTTTGTTGTTTGTTTAACACATCCAGCTTCGTAAAACAAAACAGCCTATTGTCAACAGGCTCAGGTCTGATTTCCCCATGATGACTCTTGCTCTGCTACTGATGAATACAGTATTACCATTATTAGATGGGGTTTGGAAAGATACATTCTGTAACCATGGTTAAAGAAACAATCATTCTAACACTGTAGAGGCTGAACCTTATGTAACGATAAAGGCTGAAGCCTCCCCACCTTACTCTAACATTGGTTTCTATTCATTAGATCTTCACTGAGGTGCTAAAAATGGTACAGTCACAAACTATGACACAGCCCTTCAATGCCAGGTCTTTGATTTAAAAACAAATCAGTTAAGTGTCATACTCTATTCAAACTCAACTGACAGGGCTCAAGTAAATTGCAGGATGTTCCTATGGGGAACATAGGTTCCTGGTTTCTGTGAAAAAGCACAAACTAAAATTTAATTGAAACGGTCAGATATGATTACAACAAAGCAGTGACGGATGCAGGGAAGAGAGAGAGAGAAAAGAGAGAGGGAGAGAGAGAGATGACACCAGCAATCCTCAGTACCTTATCAAGTGTACCAGGCTGAATAACAATATCTATCCTTTACTAAGTGTCTACAATGTGTCAGTCACTTTGCACACATCATTGCTAACCTTTATGACAACCATCCAAAGTATGTCCTTTTATCCCTCCTTTTTAGATGAGGAAATTCAGTCTCAGTAAAGCTAAGAAAATTATCTAAAACCTCACAGCTGGTAAGTGGCACTCTCAAGACTGGTCCTTAGGATGACTCACTCAGAAGTGCCCCTCTTTCCATATCACACCCTGCTTCCCCTAAGAGAGCACTTAAGGGCTGAGCAAATAAATGACACTTCAATCCATCTCAGGTCTAATGTTCTGCCTGGTATTCCTTTTCCATCATTACCTGGGTTTACATTTTGGCCATTCTTTTTCATATATCTTCTTGAGTTAAATAAAAAGCCACTATAAAAATAAAGAACATTCTACCGATGCATATAATCATCAACAATTCTTACTTAAGTAAGCAGCAAGGAGGATGATGTCCAGGAGCAGGTAGGCTGTTTACATTAAAAAAAAAAGTACATATCTTCTCTTCTTCCGCTATCATAGATCGCTTCTAAATATGCTGTACTACCAACCATAGGTAAGCTCATACTGCTCCATTATTAAAGAAGAGGAGCTCTCCTCAAGCTTGCCTCATCCTCTTGCCATCCCTTCACAGACAAATTTGCTTTTCCTTGCAAGAAATTTTAAAATTACTTTTGCCTATCACAAAACCACCACTTTGAACATCAAGTTCATAACTTTTAGTCCTTTTCTATGCACAGCATATCGGCACAGATACTTTGGCTTCAGTCTGAAATAAAATGATGATGTTTTATAATCTGCAACACCCATTCCATAGGCTACGTGGTATTCCACTGTATGGAACTGCACTGTAAGAACCCACAATTTTGGAAATTTAAATTATCTCCAATTTTCCTTGTTATAAACAGCCTTGGGATAAACATCCTCAAACATACATTATTTCATTTAAGTATGCTTTTAGAACTTTCAAAGCTGCAACTTTACCAGCATTTTACCACTATGCCTATTTGACTACATTTTTGCCATTGATGGATACTGTATATTTTTTCTTTGCTAATTCGGTCCACTTGTCTTTCTTCTTTTGTAAATTGCCTGTTTTTATCTCTAACCTATATATTAAGGTTTTTTTCCTTTTTCTTATTGCCTTGTAAGAGTTCTTTATATTAAGGGAGCTAAATATTTATACTGTGTTGTCACCTTTTACTATTTCCTGATATGTAAAAGTTTTTCCTTCTTATGTAGTTGAATCCATAAAATTTCCTTTATGAATTCTACCCTTGGAGTTTACTCAGAAAGACCATCCCTACACCGAAAGTTAAACAGTCCACCTATATATTTTTTTCTAGTACTTCAATAGAATAAATATATTGAAACCATCAAACCATCAGGAATTTATTTTGCATAATATATAGGAAAGGGAATCTAATGCACTTTCCCCACAGCTGTTCCAACGCATCTATTAAAAATCCATTGCTGTCTGCCTCCACCCTTAACAACCTGAAATGTCCTTATTCTATGTTACAGTCTTTACACGGTGGGGTGGTATCTTACTTAGGAGTCAGCTTCCAAAGTAAGCATATAAAGTGAAAATCCAAGAGAACACTGCAAAAGCTCTTTAATCATTCATAGCACTGTAAGATATTCACATTATGAGAAACACACAGGAGTCAAGACTGATCAAGAAAGGAAGATTCACCCTGTCCACTCTACACTCCCTCTGGGAGGTATACTACTGAGTAGAATGCAGGCTGGAATCACCCTATTTAATGTGTACATGCTGTTGAGACTTGAATGCCACTTTGTGCCAGACAACTGATGGCCCATTCTTGTGGCACTACTGGGCTAATGTTTTAATTACTCAAACTTCACAATATATTTAAATACCCATCTGGGAAAGTTTACACCCCTTCACCTTGCCATCACCCACTTATAACATTTGTTTTGAGTATCTTTTCTTTGAACAGAAGAAACATTATGTCACTTTCTCTCCCAAAAACCTTAGAAGGATTTTGATTTGGGGAAGAATCGACATATTAACTATACTGAGCCTCCCCATCCAGAAACACACGGTGTCCCTAGATTCATTGTCTCCCCTAGACCCCTGAGGGTAATTCTGTTGCTTTATCCACATAGATCTTAACATATTTCTTTGCCAAGTTTCTGCCTATTCCTCTTTGTTATTGTGGATGGGATCTTTTATTGCAACTATATTTTCCAACTAGTATCTGGAAACCTATCAATTTTCTATTTATTTATATACATTTTAAAATATTTATATGTATGTTTTATTCAGCAATCATTTGAATATTTTTAGGTGATTCTCAAATGTTTTTTCAGGTAGACAATAATCAAGCCATCTGGAAAATTGTAATTCTTTTTCCTTCTAATCTTATTAACTCTAAATAAATAAGGGAAGCAATAGACTGAGCCAGAGAGAGTTCCAACTCAGTCACTTCTTAGTGTTATAAGCCTGTGCAAGCTATTTAAAAAGAATGTGTGGGACTTCCCTGGAGGTCCAGTGGTTAAGACTCTGCGCTTCAAATGCAGGGGGCGCAGATTTGATCCCTGGTTGCGAAACTAAGATCCCACATGCTGCGTAGCAGCCAAAGAACAAAGAAAATAATAAAATAAAGGAATGCAGTATCAATTAAAAAAAAAAGAATGTGCATTCATATTTATAGATTAAAAGTTCAAAATATATCACTAAATCAAACTCACTGATTATATTATTTAGGCTCTCTATCAGCAGTACTTAACCTTTTTTGGGTCAATTACTCTTTTAAAACTGAAGTTCAAATTATAGGTTAAAGCTTTAAACCCTATCTCCCCAAGAAAAAGAACATACACAAAGAGTATATTTACCTAATTGTCTTTGAAGCATTCACTGATCCTCTGAAAGTCCCTAAGGCCATTGTTCTGTTTATTTTTCTCTACTTGGTTGGAAAGACAAAGAAAAAATGTCTCTGAATTATATCATTTTTTAAAAGATATTTCTTATGTTACATTTTTCAACATGCTAAGTCTTTTTTTAAGTCTTCATTTAACGTTATTTCTTTTGTCAATACAAACTAGTCTTCTTTTTCTAATTTGAGGCTTTTTTTGCCTTCTATCTTACTTTTTTTTAATTTGGAGGGAACTCTCATTTGTTTAGTATATTTTTGCCCATCCCTTTATTTTTTATTTATCTGCAATTTTGTTTTAGGTAAGCCATCTGTAAATGGCATACAGTTAGATTTTATAGAAGAATTATTCTCATGCATTCGACAAATATTTATTGAATGTCTATTACTTGTCAGACACCCTTAAGCCATTCAGATATGTTGTGATAACAGATCTGTTTCGTCTGCTCTGAGTGATTTTTCTTAAAAAATATAAATCTTAAGCCATCTTAAAAATCCTAACCATCCTAAAAATCTTCCTCTGGTTCCTCAAAGTCTGAGCAATCAAGTCCATTCTACTTTGCATGAGCTAAGAGCTATGAAAGGCTCTTTGTGACCTGTTCTTTGTTTTCCTTTCAGTCTCATCTCCTAGTATTCCCTAAGCTGTTATTCTATATCCACTTCATCCCCATCTACATGCAGTTCTGCAAACTTACCAGGCCTTTCAAAAAATTCTCTTCTCTATACTTGGAACTCTTTCCCCCCTTCTATTCATCCTTCAGTATTCAGTCCAAAGACTCAAGGCCTTCACTAATACCACTCCCACACCACCGCTGTGTCCTTCTCTTCTGACTTCCATTTTCAATTGCACATAGACTTCTCAGATTCAGTATGCCCCAAACTGAAAATATATCATCTCCCCCCCAACCAGCTCATTCCCCCTTGTTCCTTGCTGCAGTAAATGGCACTACCACCTAATCGCTTGCTAAGTTGGAATACCAAGCACCATACTTGGTTCATATTTAATTTCTACTGTGTCCTGCTAATTATATTCATGAATTTCTCTCAAATTCATCCAGTGATCTCTATCCCTCCTCCCTCTACCTAGTTAGGCCACCAATATGTCTAATGTAGATTACTAAAACCATTTCCTACTTACTTGCCTATACTTTCAGTCTTAATTCCCCCTGCAATCCATCTTCTACAATGCTCCTAGAATACACCTGTCACCTGTCTAAACACAATTCTGAATGTTATTTCCCTGCTTTAAAACTTTAGCGCATAAGGCTGGGGATGAGTAATTCTGAAGACACAAGAACTCTCTGCACATGTCCCTAAGATAAATTCCAAACTCCTCACTGGCCCTTATAAAGTACTGCAAGCATCATCCTCCCAGCCTCATCTTCTGTCATTTGTCCACCACACCCGAGGCATGCTCAACTTTTCCAGTCCCCCACTACTCCGTGCTCTTTGCACACGCTACTCCCTCTGCCTGTAACACTCTTCTTTCTACCTGGCTAACTCAGACTCATTCTTCAGAACACAACTAAGACACCGTACCTGTTTCAAATCATTCTCTAAATCCCAAAGCTGGGGTCAGGTCTTCCTTCTGTGCGATTCCACTGTATACTCCACAGGTTCTGCCACACTGAAAGGCTAACTGCTTGTTTATTTGTCCACTTCCTCCACTAGTGTGTTTACTCCAAATATGGCAGTGACTAAGTCTTTCTTGTTTATTATGGCTCTCCCGGAACTTAGTGCAAAATGGTTAATCAACAGATATTTGTTAAATAATTAAGTACAAAAATAAGTGTAGAGAGGAAACAAAGAATAACAAAACTGTATCTGCTCTAAAGCTACTAGGATAAATTACATCCACATACATAACTATGAAACAAAGGTTTAAGAAAAATGGTAGAGATGATCTAACCAAAGTGAAACACCAATTCAGTATCTCTGGGGTGATCTCCAAAGTAAGGTGCCAAAGATGAATCTTTAGAGTATGCAAAGAAAATATTAGAACTCTTATTTAAATATATTTTTAATTTCCAGTTTGAAGTATGTTTTCTAATGTGTTTAATATAGTAACATGGTAAGTAATACAAGCATTCATATATGGAGCTGTGCTCAACTTTTTACTGAGTGGAATAGACAATAAAGCTTGGAAATCACAGTTCTAGGGCATTTGACTTAACCTTTGTGTATTGGTGGGGGTCACAAATCTCTCTGAGAATCTGGTGAACACCAAGGATTATCTCCCAGAAAAATGAATGTAAATAAATATGCATTATATATATATTTTTTAAGTTTTAGGATTTCTAGGGTACCTTGGCCCCCAGGTTAAGTCCTGGCCTAGGGCCTCCAGTTCTACAAGAAGTCTGCCAGGAGGAAGGATGAGGTCAGCAAAATGCCTCAAGCCCTCTGATCCTATTATTCCCGACCTTCCCACTGCTCCACAAATCCTGCTCCTCCTCCTCCCCACAGGTGAATCACATTTTCCCTAGGCAGGCTTGAAATTTCCAATCCCCTCTGTAACTCACATAGAGTTTAGGATGGCAGTCAAAGATCTCCTTCTCAAGGGTATAACACAAATATCCGTTATTACCATACCACTATCATAATCCTTGCCATTTCCTGAAGCGTCATACTATTATTTTCTTAATTTTTAATATTTAACTTTGAAACTCAAATTTAGTGACATTCTAAGTAATAATGAAGTGAAATCAGTTTTTATATCCTGGTTATTATTTTCCTACCTCACATCAAAATAAACACACACTTAAAATAAGGACTTTAGACCCTCACCAGTCACCAAGTTTTAGAGTACAATACTAAGGTTTCTGCAGGCACTCTGGGATCTCTGTTGGGTAAGCAACAATTTGGACATCAAGAAATTTTTTTTGTTTTTTGGTTTTTTTTAGCCAGAAGGAAACTTAAAAGCATTTGGTCCAATCTTCTGATTTTATAGGTTAAAACGCTAAAACCGAGAGAAGTTAAGTGATTTGTCCAAGGTCAGATGAGAAGTTTAAGGAAATGTCTAGAATTAGTATTCAGGTCTACTATCAGTCCAGTACGCTTTCCACTATGCTGTGTCCATTCAAATTACACTAGAATAATACTGTATCAAGAATTCTTCATCTGTTACCTACCTCACTCTTCCATTCAGATTTATCTGAACATGCTGCTGAAAATCTGGATATTTGGAAGCCAGATATGCAAAGTCAGGAGGTTTGTCCTTGTATCTATTTCTTGCATGCATTGATTTACTCAGAGCCATCTTTAAAAAGAAAAAAAGGGTGGGGGGGGGAATCGCACATTTAGTTAAAAGAAGTCAACAGGAAAAGCTGTGGTCGCCAAGTCAACAGTTACAGCCAATACATCTTTGCCAACCAAGTGAGAAAAAAGAAGTTATATTTTGAAAATGTGCAACAACAAATAAGCACATGAAAAGATGCTCAACATCATTAGTCATTACGGAAATGCAAGTCAAAACCACAATAAGATATCACTTCATACCCATAAGGATGGCTATTATTTAAAAAAAAAAAGAAAGAAAGAAAGAAAGAAAGAAAATAACAAGTATTGGCGAGTATGTAAAGAAACTGGAGCCCTCAGGCATTGCAGGCAGGAATGAAGATGGTATGACTGCTGTGGAAAAGTTTGGCGGTTCTTTAAAAAGTTAAACATTACCATATGACCCAGCAATTCCACTCCCAGGTATAGATCCAAAAGAACTGAAAGCAGAGATTCAAACAGATACTTACAATGTTCACAGCAGCATTATTCACAATAGTCAAAAGGTGGAAGCAACCCCAAGTGTCCACAAGCAGATAAATAAACAAAATATGGGATATACATACAATGGAATATTACTCAGCCCTAAAAAGGGATGAAATTCTGACACATGCTACAACATGTATGAACCTTAAAAACATTATGCTAAGGGAAATAAGCCACACACTAAAGCACAAATACTATATTATTCCACTTACATGAAGTGCCAACAATAGGCAAATTCATACAGACAGAGAGTAAACTAGAAGTTAGGGGTTGGGAGGAGGGTGGAATGGTGAATTACTGTTTAATGGTACATGGCTTCTGTTTAGGATGATGAAAAACTTCTAGAAATGGACAGTAGTGATGGTTGCACAACACTGTGAATATACCTAAAGCCACTGAATGGTATACTTAAAAATGGTTAAAACTGTAAATTTTATGTTATATGTATTTTACCACAATTTTTAAAAATGTATGCAACATATGATGAATCTTTTTCTTTTAAACCAAGGGAAGAAAATTGGAAACTATTCCTTTAAATGCATCAAAGTGGCAGAAGGCAACATAATCTACAGCCAAGAATATTGTAGTCAGAGGTTAGTTTTTACAGTGGTCCTGCATTGGCAGGTGGATTCTTAACCACTGCGCCACCAGGGAAGCCCATACAGCCTCTTATTTGGTCTCCATGAGCCCACACTTCATTACTTCGGCATACATATAAGACCCAACATGGTGTGGCCTTACCTATTTTTTCACCATCAGCTTAAGTCTCACCCATTGCTCTTCTTTCTTTCCCTCCACTCTGGCAATAGGGTCTTTACCCAGGTTACTCCTTTTGTCTATAATGTTCTTTCCTCCCCCTCTTTACCTGATGAATTCCTACTCATCCTTACTACCACAGTTCAAGCATTTCTTCTTCAGGAAGGTCTTTCCTTCCCTAATCTCCCCAGTTCAGTCATATCCACTATTGTAAAGTCTCTTAGCAGTAAGTACCGTTCCTGTGCAGGCTTTGTTAGAGATGTAACTTTACATGGTAATAAATCTGTTAATACTCAGAAGATTTTTGACAGCTTTCCACACTGGAAGTTTAATAACCATGTTCAAAAAAGAATTGTCGAGATGTTCCAAATCATGCACCTAACTGCCCACAAGACTACTCACTTGAAAGGCTCCAAAGTACTTCATGCACAACATGTCCAAAATTAAATCATTTCTACCCACCCCAAACTGGTCCTCTTCTAATCTTCCCTATTTTGCTGAATGATACCACTATCTTCCTTGTGGCACAAAAGTGAGAAATCTTTAGCTTTTCCACCCTGCCTCCCTCATTCCAAACACACCATGTCCTGAATATTCTCCATCTCCTAATTATTTCTTGACCCTATCCATTTTTCGCCCTTCATAACTCCATATCTTTAGGCCACAGACCATAATCATCTTTTTCTTGGATGACTACAATAGCCTCTAACTGATGTCTCTCTAACCACTCTTTTTTTTGGTTGCGTTGGGTCTTTGTTGCTGCATGCGGGCTTTCTCTAGTTGCGGTGAGCGGAGGCCACTCTTCGTTGCGGTGTGCGGGCTTCTCATTGCGGTGGCTTCTCTTGTTGCAGAGCTCGGGCTCTAGGCACACGGGCTTCAGTAGCTGTGGCTCATGGGCTCTAGAGCACAGGCTCGATAGTTGTGGCGCACGGGCTTAGTTGCTCCGCGGCATGTGGGATCTTCCCGGACCAGGGCTCGAACCCGTGTCCCCTGCATTGGCAGGCGGATTCTTAACCACTGCGCCACCAGGGAAGCCCTCTCTAACCACTCCTGCCCCAGCAATCCACTTCACCCTAGCAACAACATCCCCCTCCTCCCGCCCCAATACAAAACTGAACATTCCTTGGTAAATCCCTTCAGTGCCTTCCTAAAGCTTTTAGGCTGATAAAGTCCAAAATAATTAACAAGGCACACATAATCTACCCCTCCAAACTCATTTGTTGCCACTTTCTCCTCCCTGTTCAGAGTGTCATACGTGTACCCTGATGTCAGTGCACACACATAACACTCTGAACACATATGGACAAATTAAATTACAAATATGATAGATTCATTTCCTTCATTATTCAACCCTTCTGGTCAGAACAGATGCACAATGAGTCAATAAAGCCACTTCTCTGCTAACCAAGCTCCCAATACAGGCGATGGGTTCTTAGCTAAATCTATCCCATTCCTCAGAGTTTAACTGAGTGTCAGCTCTTACCTGGCATCAGCATTGTCACTCCTCACTTCTCTCTAACCTAACCTACTTTTCTCTTCCTGGCTCATTCTGCTCTAGCCACATTGGCCTCCTTGCTGTTTCTCTAGCAAGTCTGGCACACTCCTATCTCACGGCTTTTGTACTTGCTGTTTGGTCTGCATAAACTGTTATTCCCTCAGAAATACCTACATACAAGGTACCCTCACACCTTATTCAGGTCTTTGATCAAATGTCTCTTCCTCATTGATGCCTTTCCTGAGTACCTCCATTTAAATAAGCAGTGAGTGAACACACTCCTTGTCTCTCTTAGTAGCTTCAGTCTTCTACATAAAACTTACCCATCTGACATTCCATATATTTTACTTATTTTTTTAAAATCTGCCCTGCCAGTAGGCTTCATGAGGGAAAATATTTTGTCTATCTTATTATTCACTGCGATATCCCAGAGCCTAAAGTAGGGCCTGGAGAGCAGGCACGCAATAAGTGTTTTTTGATTGAAAGCACGATGGAACTCTTTACACTGTCCAGGACACTGAAACACAGCACCCTCATTCTTGATAAGCAGTCCTCATCTTAAGTCTCTAAAAGGCTCAGGCCTAGGGCTGGACCTTTTTCTTCCGGTTACCCGAGTCAGTCCAGAAAGCCAAAGTAGTAGATCTTCACTTAAGCTTCCGCTTCGACTTTCTTTGATCTTTCCCATCTCCACGCTTCTGTTTCCTTGGTTTCTCCTGACCCTTAATAATCCTCTTCAACTACCATGTGTCTTAATACGTAAGTCTGTAAAATAATCTAAATTCCGCTTTCAGAACTTTGAATTCCTTCTGCACAGATCCCTACCACTTCAATCCTAATCTCCGTTTTCTCTCGTCTCCTTCCCTCATAAATCCGGCTTTTTCCACTAGTTCGACCACTGCCAGTTCTCCATCTCTTCCACTCCTTCCACGTCCTCATATTACCCAGTCAGACTATCTTCCCGCCTCAGTTTTGGATCTCTCTAAACCTCCTCCGCCCCGCCGGTCTTTCCTACTTCAGTACTAGTCGCCACTCTATTTGCCAATTCCTCCTACCCACCCCAACACACATATACCCCCGCACGCGCACGCACATGTACACGCACACCATCTGGTCTCTCTCCCTAGACCCCGAAGCCAGCACCTCACAGGCCCAGAACAGGACAATGTGGAACCTAGGTGATACACAGGTTAAGTGAACTCGCAACCCGCGTGAAAGATATTAAGTGACTCACCTCTGAGGTCTAAGTTCCTTCCAGACGACTAGTCTAGTGTGGGCCTCTACAACCCCAGAGTCTTAAACCACCAGCAGCCCGAAGATCCTAGAAACGCAAATGTTACGCTCCCAGTGCCCCGCCATCTTGGGCCTCCATTCAGCCTCGTGATTGGACGAGCCATTCTCGCGCGACCTGCAGCAGATTCTGAAGAAAGAAGAAACTGTCGCGAGACCTGGACTTCGCGGCTCCTTCTGTCAGAGGGAGGGGGCGTGGTAGCAAGCAGAGTCCTTTGGGGTAGGACGCCTGGTTTTAAATCTGCTAGGGATATTGTTCTTTAAAAATGTAGATTAAAAAAAAATATGTAGCCTTCTGTGCCCCACTCCAGGTTTACTAAATCACATTCTCTGGGGTTGGGCGAAGAATATAAGGATGGCTGCGCGGGGAAGGGGGGGAGGGGTATTTTTGGATTACACGGCGGCAATTACCGTTTATTCTGCAACAGGTCTCTCCTCGTGCGATGTCTCACTTGATCATCACAGATGAACCTGTGAGGTGAGGCAGGGTAGTCTCATTTACAGAGAAAGAACTGGGGATCAGAAATATGAAGTCGTTTGTTCAAGATCTTACATCCAGATGACATCAAATCCACGTATTTCCTCACCTGCCTCTTGAGCTGGAAGCAATGTTAAATGCTTTCCATTTTTCTTCTCAACTCGGTTATACTAATTTTTACCCTCCTCTGGTAAGTAGTGTGAGCATTAGTCTCCCCGTTGTACAATTGAGACCAAAAGGTAAATGACTTTCAAAAGGCATACAATTAGTAACAAAACTAGGGCTAAAGGCTGAACCTCTGGACCCCTACCTAGTACCTCTTTCCTTTAAAAAAAGCTTCCCTATGGCCTAGCAATTAATGTGAAAGCTTCTGGCAAACTGTTGTAATACAGTTGAGAGATAGGGATGGAGACTTCAGCTTTATGCAGAACTGAGTGTACCAGTTGTCACTCCAGAAGAGGTGAGGAGGTGTTTTAATTATCTGTTGTTTAACCACCACCCCAAATGTATAGCTTAAAACAACAACCATATTATTTGCTCACTGTGAAATCGGGCTGGGATTAGCCCGGCCATTCTGCTAGCCTTGCTGTAGGTCGTAGCATCAGCTGGGGGCTGGTTCCGCGGGAATGACTGGGCCTCTCTCTTCATGTTGTCTCAAATTCTCTCCCTCTCCATGTGACCTTTCTACATAATGCTTCAGCAGAGAAGCCATATTTCTTACACGTTGGATTAGGACTCCCAAAAAGACAAAAGTGGAAGTTGGTAGGCCTTCTTAAGGCTTAGCCTCAGGACTGGTGCTTTCACCATGTTTTGATGGTTAAAGCAAGTCAAAGGGCCAGCCCAAATTCAAGAGTAGAGGCCTATGCCAGGGTACCTTCCAGTACTGGAAGGCATGGTTCACTGGGTCCCCCAATGTAACAAAATACTACAGAAAGTTTTATGTGTTTAATTGGTAGTGTCTTTTTATTTTTACAGTATTTAGTGCTTACTTCTGGAAAGGTAAAAAGAGAAAATGGCCTTGAAGTTAAGGCTGGTAAAGTTGAAAGTGGATTGTATGTAAAATGCTGGTGAATTTCTCTGTTAGCTCCAAACAGCTCCATTTCCTCTGTGGGTCAAACCAGAGAGACCATAGCTCTGCAGCCAGGGAATTTGGGCTTTAATCCTGCTCCCACCGCTTTCTAACCCTTTGATTATGGGCAATTTACTTAAACTATTCAAGCCTTGCTTTGTTCAATATGCAAATCTCTCTCGTAGGGTTGCTGTGAGAAGTAAATCAGATAATGCATGTAAAACACTTAGCATAGTTTCTGGCTCATAGTAAGCTATTATTATTATTATTCTTGATGACTTCTGTGGTCAGTTTCAATTTTTAGAAAATTATTTCATAAAGATAAAACATGTTCATTATAGAAAATTTGTAAGAAATTTAAATAATATAGGAAAATATGAAAAAGAAAGCAAAAATTATCTAAACTCTCACCCCCTAGAGTCAATCACCATCAACGTTTGATAACCTTACTTCTAGACCTGTATATATTCATAAGGATATATAACTAAATAATTTTTGTAGTAATAGCAATTTATATATATATTTATATATATATATATATATATATATATACACAAAACGCAAGTCTTGGGGGTTCTCCTACTTCAGTTAATATAGTTCTATAGCATTCTTTGTAATAAGTGCATAGTATTCCATTGCATGGATGTGCCACAGATTTTTTAAACTCATTTCCCTCTGGGTGGACATAGGTTGGCCTGCTCCCAAAACTGTGGTATAATGATAAATACATCTCCTTAAAAAAATTTTTTTTTTTACATAAAATAAAATTGTCTAGAGACTCCACAAAATAGATTAATAAGATATTCAACATCTGCCTCTTAGGGCTTATATCTCTGACGTACTGTCAAATACCCAAGGATTTAATCTGGTAGAAGTCTGTCCAATTTCCACACTCAGCAAGGACAGTATAGGTGTCCAATTAGTCAGTTACAAACTTTGCTTCTTGCTGTCTCTTTGTAGTAGGAAATTGATACTGCACATTCAGCAGGTAATGCTGCTAATTCTAATATGTTGCATAGCTCCTACCAGAGCTGCTTTTAGCATCAGCCACCTATTGTGCTGAACTCAACTCTTGAGGGCCTGGATTCCCACTTACTGAAGTTAATTATTTCAAAGACCATGTTGCTCTTCCCTGCTACTGTTCTGGCCAGGGTCAGGCAGTCAACATCCACAGGTCTCTCTAGCTTCATGTCTCAGGGAGCAATGATCGAGTATCAGTTCCTTCTAGCCCAGAAGATGCTGGCCTCCTTATGTAAATTCATCCAGCTCCTGCTTAAGGACCAAGTTAATATATCAGAGTTCTAATGGCTCCCTTAATTAAGGCACAAAAGCTACGCCTTAATCTCAGAAAAATGGCTATTTCTCAGCCTACATTTATATAACTGAGAGCTACTCAAGTGATGTTTACACTTAGGACACCATATTTTTCATTATTATAAATAATGCTGAATTCTTTCAAGAATCTGAAAAGTAAATTTCAAAATTTAATAGCTGGTGAAAGAGCTGGATCTGAATGTACATCTGACTACGTTCCTTCCTGTTCCAGGTCCCACAAAACAGAAGACATTAATTTAAAAAATAAAAATATAAATTCCAAATAGGACTGAAAACCCAGAAATAGTGCCATTGACAGACCAGAAAATTGGAAGACATTCTGAAAAAATGGAAACAAATAGAAATAACAACTAACATGCCAAGAGATTTTTATATAGAAATGCAGATGATTTTAAAATTTATCTGGAAAACAAAGTGTGCAAGGATAGCTAGTAATTATGTTTTCCCCTTGGAAAAAAATTAAGATGACATCACATATAAAATAAATCTTATATGGATAATAAACAGAACACTTATTAAAAACCAATGAAATCAACTATAGAAGTGTTAGAAGAATATAGGAGAATGCTTTTATAAGCTTAGAATAAGGAGGGCCTTCTGAAGACACAAAACTCAAAAACCATAAAGGAAATATTTGCTAAATTTGATTATATAAAAATTTAAAACTTCAATATAATAAAAAATGCTACAATAATAGACAAAAAACAGGGAGAAAATATTTGTAATAAATATAGCAGGCAAAGTGTTAAAATCCAAGATATATTCTCGGAAAATGACAAATCAACAAGAAAATAATTCAGTGTTAAAATGAGCACTGGATATGAAGGAAATTCATAAAAGAGCATATATAGTTGATCAATGAACATATATGAAAAAATGCTCAAATGCATTCATAACCATAGAAAGGCATAGTAAAATAACTATAATATATCATTTTTAATATATCAGATTAGTAAAAATAAAAATATTAATAGTATTCAATAATGGCAAAGTGTATGGGTTAGTGTGTTGGTTAGCTTTTGCTGTGTAACCAACCACCCTAAAAATGGTTTTAAGAGTCTCATGCTCTACCGACTGAGCTAGCTGGGCGCTACTTAATGGTTTTAAACATCAGACATTATTACAGTTCTGTGCTGGACAGTTATTCTGGTCTGGGCTGGTTCAGCTGATGTCTGCAATCTGCTGGAGGTTGTGCTGGGGTTTGGATGGTCTAGGATGACCTTACTCACATGCCTGGCAGTTGGCAGGCTGGTTGGTTTAGGGTAAGGGTCAGCAAAGAACTGCAGGTGGGCCAAGTCTGTTCCCACCTTATTATTCATATATTGCTTTATGGCTGCTTTCACAATACAACAGCAGAGTTGAATAGTTGCAACAGAGACCATATAGCATGCAAATCTAAAAATACATACTATATGGTCCTTTACAGAAAATGTTTGCCAACCCTGGTCTAGGGAACCTAATCTGGAGTATTTATCTCTACTTCACATTGTTTCTCACCCTCCAGTAGAATAGACTGGGTTTATTCACTTGGCAGCAACATTCCAAGAGAGTGAGAAAGTAAGCTATTGATATAATAGCTCTTAAGGCCTAGGGCAACCCAATGCAAGGAGTGGGGAAATAGACTTCACCTTTGGATGAGGGGAACAGAAAAAATAAATTGCCTTTTTTGAAGGATCATGTGGCAATATATATTAAAATCTAAAATGTATAATTTTAGACTATCCGTGAAAGGAAGAAACTGATAACAGTGATTGCTTCTGGAGTGAAGAACTGATGATTGGGAGACAGGAGCTGGAAGGAGACTTACTTTTCTTTTTTTTTTTTTTAATTAATTAATTAATTAATTAATTAATTAATTTTTGGCGGTGTTGGGTCTTCGTTTTCTGTGCGAGGGCTTTCTCTAGTTGCGGCGAGTGGGGGCCACTCTTCATCACGGTGCGCGGGCCTCACTGTCGCGGCCTCTCGTTGCAGACCACAGGCTCCAGACGCGCAGGCTCAGTAGTTGTGGCTCACGGGCCTAGTTGCTCCACGGCGTGTGGGGCCTTCCCAGACCAGGGCTTGAACCTGTGTCCCCTGCATTGGCAGGCAGATTCTCAACCACTGTGCCACCAGGGAAACCCGACTTACTTTTCAATATGATTGATTTTGTACCTTTTGAATCTTGTACTAAGGGTATACTGAAAAATAAGTAAATGTGTACATATTCTTCAAACCAGCAATTCCATTTTTAAGTTATGTCCCAGAGAAATACATATTTACAGTGAGGTTGAGGTAGGTATAAAGATGTTCATTGTTAAAAAAAAAAAAAAAAAGATGTTCATTGTTACATTATTTATAAAATAGAAAAAAAGAGGAACAGTGTAAATACTCCTCAGTACAGGAATGAGCAAATAAGTTATGGTACATCTATATTATGAAATGCTATGTAGGTGTTAAAAATAAATAAATATCTACTGACATGGAAAATCTCCAAGATACAGAATAAGGTAAAAGGAAATTGTGAGACAGTAGTTTCAGTTTGAAACCGTTTATATAAAGCAAAAACAAAACATATTTCAATATGAAAATGTAAACATGTAAATGTAGCCATAGGACAAGATCTGAAGGGAAAAACCCTAAACTGATAACAGTGGTTACTTTGGGGAAACTGAGCTGCAATGATAGAGGTGGGATGTGAGAGTTTAAATTTTTTTCTGCATTAAGTGTTTTACAATGATAATGAATCGATATACATTTGTATAATTTAAAAATAGATTCTAAATAATAAAAATAACCTGAAAAGAAGACAAAATCAGGCTTGTCAAAAAAACCACATCCTGAAAGCTAATGCAGGAAAAGACAGTTTGGAGGGGAAGCAAAGTTGGATAATATGAGATAAAAGAGATTTAGAAGCTATATCTGGAAGCGCCAACCCTGTTTAGTAGGAGTTCCAGAAGGTGATAACAGAGAGAATAAAAGAATAATGGAAGAAAATGTCCTAAATCTGAGAAAGATACAAGCCTTCATATTGAAAGAGTTTACTGTGTACCAAACTGAATGAATTTTAAAAGGCCACGCCAGGGAATTCCCTGGCAGTCCAGTGGTTAGGACTCGGTGCTTTCACTGCCGTGACCCTGGGTTCAATCCCTGGTCGGGGAACTAAGATCACGCAAGCCACGCGGTGCAGACAAAATAAAAATTTAAAAAAATAAAAATAAAAGGCCACACCAAGTCAAATTGTTAGGGTAGACCCTAATCCAATGTGACTGGTGTCCTTATAAGGAGAGGAGATTAGGTCACAGATAATGCAGACAGAGGGACCATGAAAGGACACAGCAAGAACGCCATCTGTGAGCAAAAGAAAGAGGCCTCAGAAGAAACCAAAACTGCTGACAGCTTGATCTTGGGCTTCTAGCCTCCAGAAGTGTGAAAAAAATAAATCTCTGTTGTTTAAGCCACCTAGTCAATGGTATTTTTTTATGGCAGCCTTAGCAAACGAATAGAGCCGCCTTCATTATGTTTATTCATAAGTATTTTATTCTCTTTGATACTATTGTAAATGGAGGGTTTTTAAAAATTTTTTTTTAATTAATTAATTTATTTATTTGGCTGCCTTAGGTCTTAGTTGCGGCACGCGGGATCTTTCGTTGCGGCGAGCGGACTCTTCATTGCCCTGAGTGGGCTTCTCTCTAGTTGTGGCGGGCGGGCTCCAGGGTGCGCGGGCTCAGAAGTTGCAGCGCGTGGGCTTAGTTGCCCTGTGGCATGTGGAATCTTAGTTCCCCGACCAGGGATCGAATCCAAGTCCCCTGCATTGGAAGGCGGATTCTTAACCACTGGACCACCAGGGAAGTCCCTGGAGTTTTTTTCTAAATTTCCTTTTTGGATTCTTCATTGTTAGTCTCTAGAAATGCAACTGATTTTCGTGGGTTGATTTTGCATCCTGTAACTGCTGAATTTTTTAGTTTTTAACAGGTTTTTTTGTGGGTTTGTGTGTGTGTATGTGTGTTTTGTGGATTCTTTAGGGTTTTCTACGTATAAGATCATGTCATCTGTGAACAGAGATCATTTTACATTTTCTTTCCAATGTGGATGCTTTTTATTTATTTTTCTTGCCTAAGGGTTCTAGTTAGAACTTCCAATATGATGTTGAATAGAAGTGGCAAAAGCAAGCATCCTTGTCTTGCTGCTAATCTTAAAGAAAAAGCTTTTGGTCTTTCACCACTGAAAATGACATTAGCTGTGGGTTTTTCATATATAGCCCTTATTATGTTGAGGTATTTGCTTCTATTCCTAGTATGTTGAATGTTTTTATCAAGAAATTGTGCTAAACCTTGTCAAATGCTTTTTCCTCATCAATTGAGAAGATCATGCGTTTTCTTCCCTTCATTCTGTTAATGTGGAGTATTATTTGATTGACTTTTGTATGTTAAACCATCCTTGCATTCCAAGAATAGACCCACTTGGTCATGGTGTATAATCTTTTTAATATATTATTGAATTCAGTTTGCTAGTATTTTGTTGAAGATTTTTACATCAGTGTTCATAAGGGATCTGTACTTTTCTTTTATTACGGTATCTTTGTCTTGTTGTGGTATTAGGGTAACGCTGGCCTCATAGAATGAGTTTGGAAGTATTCCCTCCCCTTCAATTTTTTGGAAGAGTTGGAAGAGGATTGGTGTTAATTTTTCTTTAAATATTCACAATTGCTTTTTTCTTTTGGCCATGCTGTGCGGCATGTGGGATCTTAGTTCCCCGATCAGGTATCGGACCCGTGCCCACGGCAGTGGAAGCGCGGAGTCTTCACCACTGGGCCACTGGGGAAGTCCACACAATTGCTGTCATTAATCTATCTAGAATCTAGTGTGGTATGGATCTTTTCCAAATGGCTAGCTGGATGTTATGTATCTAACCACACACATAAAAATTTTTGTGTGTGTGGTTAAATACACATAACATAAAATTTACCATCTTAACTATTTTAAGTGTACAGTTCAGTAGTGTTAACATTGAGCATTGTTGTGAAACAGATCTTTGGAACTTTTTCAACTTACAAAATGAAAACCCTATATCCATTAAACAGCATCTCCTTTTCCCCTCCCCCAGGCCCTGGTAACCACCATTCTACTTTCTGTTTCTATGAATTTGACTATTTCAGATAGCTTATATAAGTGGAATCATACAGTATATCTTTTTGTGACTTAAATTCATTCACAATATTTCATCTGAATACAATTTTTAACTCACTGATTTGAATTGTCCTCTTGGACAATTATGTAGTTCCCACATATGCTTGGGCTTACTTCTAGACTTGTCACGTTGATCTGTCTGCCTATTTCTACACATGTACGCATTTGTTTTAATTATTGTAGCTTTCTGTTGCCTGACTCTTCTCACATGTTTATGCTTCCAGCTAAACTCCAGAACCATTTTATTAAGTTTTCTACAAAAATCCTTTTGGGATTTTTTTACTGGTATTACATTAAATAGATAGATCAATTTTGAGAGGATTGGCATCTCTACAATATTGACTCTTCCATTTATATTTAATAAGACTTCACCTCAGCATACAAGAAATTCACAACAGAGTCCCACTCTTCCTTTTCCTCCCATGTTTACCCACCCTCCAGCTGAATTCACTATGACCTGGTCCCTGAACACACTTCATGTTCTTTTCTTCCTTTCTTTTGCTCAAGCTGAAATGTCCTCTCTCTTCCTGAAACGTCCTCCTCTTCTCCTTCTCACAATTTCTGCTGGTCCATATCCTGCACATACTTTATATCCCATCACACATTGCCCCTTTACCCTGATTCCTCCATGCAGATGTGACTTCTCCCTCCTTTTAAACTCCATAGTACTTGGTTTGTCACTTTATGAAGTGCTCACCTCAATTTTCCCTGTTATAGCTGTTTGTGTGCTTCTCTTACTGGTCCACACTTAACAACAATTTTGTTTGTTTATGTTTTTTCTCTGGTTGAGAGAGTTTTTTTCTCTCTTTTTTATTTTTATTTTTTATTGAAGTACAGTTGATTTACAATGTTGTGCTAGTTTAAAATGTACAGCAAAGTGATTCAGTTATACATACATCTATATATATATTCTTTTTCAGATTCTTCTCCCTTACAGGTTATTACAAAACATCGAGTACAGTTCTCTGTGCTATACAGTAGGTCCTTGTGGATTATAAATTTTACATATAGTAGTGTGTATATGTTAATCCCAAACTCCTAATTTATCCCTCCCTCTTCTTTCCCCCTTGGTAACCGTAAGTTTGTTTTCTATGTCTGTGGGTCTATTTGTTTTGTATATAAGTTCATTTGTATCTTTTATTATTATTATTATTTTTGGCCGCAATGCAAGACTTGCAGGATTTTGGTTCCCCCACCAGGGATCGAACCCAGGCCCCCCGCAGTGGACATACAGAGTCCTAACCACTGGACCACCAGGGAATTCCCTGTATCTTTTTTTTTTAACAACAATTTTGAATTAGAGCAACAGGTCTAAACGAGGAGTGCACATCAGAATCCAGGGAAAGCTTTTTTAAAAATCCACATGCTTTGATCCCACTCCAGGAAATTCTAACCCAGTAGGTCTGAGGTGGGGTTCTGATATCAGTATTTTGCATAGGTATTCTTAAAAATC
Organism: Eubalaena glacialis; assembly: GCF_028564815.1. NCBI lineage: Eukaryota > Metazoa > Chordata > Mammalia > Artiodactyla > Balaenidae > Eubalaena > Eubalaena glacialis. Next base: position 13,673,688 of record NC_083734.1, on the reverse strand, counting down.
TCCACAGGTATACTGTGTACATCTGGTTGAGAATTGCTGTTTTTAGATAAACCTCATGAACTCCTGAATATCCTATATATATAAAGCTAATGTCCTACCAAGTTTTGGCTCCCCGAGTGCAAGTCCTGTGTCTCATTCATCGGCCTGCACTCCTCCCCAAGTACATAGCCCCGTAAAGGGTTGGCATTGAATCAAACTTGGACTGGTATTAAACGACAACATCGCTCTCTCTATTTCAATACCTTTACCAACAGTTCACCTACTATTGACTATAATCACCAGTCCAGGGCGCTCCCTTTGCACCCTGTAGCCCTGAATACTGCAGCGGGCAAAAGGAAAAGCAGGAGAAATGCCAGCCCTCCTGGCATCAGTAGCTACAAGCCTGGTGCAGGAGTTCCAGGAAGGCTGGCCTCAGAAAGCAGGCAAGGCTGGGTTCTACATAACATCTAGCTCTGAACCTGTTTTCTCACCTGTAAAATGAGAACAGCATTAGCCACATCTACTTCCCAAGGATAGTGTGAGGCTCAGAAGAGGGAAGAGCAATGAGCGTGTTCTGACATTGTCCACCAATACATTCACATAAGGGATTGTAGTAAATATTAGTATTCCTGAGCCAGCCTCCACCCCAGCCCCCGCCCCATCCCTCCACTTCTGCTTCTAGAGTCCCAGGGCTGCGATCTGGGTCCCAAGAAAGGCAGTTCAATCACACAACCATTCATTATGTATTCACCCACCATCTACCGAGAGGCTACCATGTGCCAGGCACTGGGGATGTAGAGATAAAAGACCAGCCCTGCTCTCAAGGAGCCCAGAGGTCTCTGCTGGAGCCCAGGAGAGGGACACAGTTTGGATCCTGTGTCCACTGTTTAAAACGAAATAAAAGCAACTTCGAAAACAAGCTCAGAGTAGTGGAGGATACAAAGTGAGTAACCAGAGCCCTGTGAACAGGGAGGGTTAGCGCGGAGCCCAGAATGTGGGCTGTAAGGGGAAGGGCGCAGAGCACGGTCAAGGGCGTTTCGTGGGGGCGGCGCCGGGCGGATTCCGACGCCCCTTTGGTTCCCGCGACCCCCTAGCCCACCCCCGCCTTCCTTCAGGTCCCAGGTTCCTCAGGCCCCCCGCCTCTCGCGCCCCCGGGTCCCTGCACCCTTCGCCCCCGCGCCCTCCCGTCCCCTGATTCCCGCCCCCTCAGCCTCTGGTCCTTTCGGTCCCCGCCTCCCTCGGGCCCTTCAGCGCGGCCTTCCTCGCCGGCAGCTCCGCGCTGCTCCGGGCGCGGGCTGCTGCTTCTCCCCGGGCCGGGATCCGGCTGAAGCCGCAGACCACTGCCCCAACTCTCAGCCCCGCGCCAGCCTCCTCCCTGCAGCTGGGACGGGGCCGTGGCCGCCCGCATCCCTGGTCCCCGGCTCATCTTTTCCTGGGACGGGGCCGGGGGCACAGGCGAGGTGGGTAGGGAGCCGAGCTCACGCGCGGAAGGGCCTTAGAACCTGCAACCGAGTGAGCGCTCAAAAAAGATGCGCTAATAATGCTTTTCCCTGAAATCCTCTCCTACCCGCTCTGCTTCCTTAGGCTTAATAATATCGCTCACTCTGGGAGCTGGAGGGGCGTTCCCAAACATCCGTGTTCAGGGGGTTGTCCAATACTAATATTAAACGGCTGATCTAAGTGTTTATTATGGGCCAGGCACTGTGCCTGGGGCTTCAAAGACGTTCTCTCCTCTAATCTTCACAACCACCGGATAAGATGGGGACTGTTATTGCCCCATTGTAGTGATGAAGAAACTAAGACTTCGATTAAGAATTCTTCAGAAGGTCCTGCAGTAAGTTAGTGGTGGAACCACAGCTCGAACCCCAACTGTCTGGCTCTCAGGCATCTATTTACCTCTACCATGTGCTGTCCTCCCCAGCACCTCTGCAGGGCTTGTGAGCAAGGGTCTTGGAGCAAAGTGGATTTTAGGTCCCGGAAGAGTGGAAGGAAAACATGTACATTGGGTTGTATTTGTTTTTAAATAGTTTCAACTCAAAACACATCTCTTTTAATTGTTTAAGGCAGTTCGAATTGTGTGTTCTGTTATAACAATGTATCCTTATTGAAATAGAATTTACATAACAAAAACTATTTGACCTTTTTAAAGTATGCAATTCAGTTTTTTGTATATTCACAATGTTGTGCAGCCATTACCAGAACATTTTCATCACCCCCAAAAGAAACCCCATACCCCTTAAGCAGACACTCCTCATCTCCCTCTCCCCCTTCCCCCAGGCAACCACTAATCTACTTTCTGTCTCTATGGATTTGCCTATTCTGGACATTTCATATAAATGGAATCGTACACTATGTGACCTTTTGTGTCGGACACCTTTCACTTTGGGTAATGTTTGCAAGGTTTATCCATGTTGTAGCAGGTATCAATACTTCTTTCCTTTTTATGGCTGAATAATATTCCACTATATGGATATACCACATTTTACTTATCCATTAATCAGCTGATGGACATTTGGGTTGTTTCCATGTTTTGGCTATTGTGAGTAGTACTGAACTATTCCTGTACAAGTTTTTGTTTGAACACCTCTTTTCAATTCTCTGGAATTGGAGTGGAATTGCTGGGTCATACGGTAACTCTCTGTTTAACTTTTTAAAGTTAATGGCTCATCATTTTATGTTCAGTCAGCAGTGTATGAGTGTTCCAATCAAAATAATGTACATAGTTTAAAAAAAATAGCGCTACAAGGCTTATGGCAAAATAAAACAGTCCTTTACCCATACCTCTGTCCCATTCCCAAGAAGCAACTACTTTCAACTCTTTTAACTGTTTTTTCACTTGCTTTTCTCCATACTTCTAAATAATATGCATTTGCTACAATTTCATAGTTTATCAATTTTAGGCATTCTTCTGACTTCCAGTACTCTAATTATGTTTCCTTTCTTGTACAAATTTTTCGTTTTCCTGAAATTATCAGTTGTCATATTTTCATTGACTTAGTATTCCATGGCCTGTCTCTATTTCACTACCTTTTCCCATATGCTCCAAAAGATCTGTCACATGACTTTCAATAGTTTTTCCATACACTCAAACACAGTTTGAACCCTTTGTTGGTTCCACTTGCATTTTTGAATCTGGAGGCATACCCCTCCTCCTGCCCCAGTTTGAACTAGCTGCACCCACCTGGGGCCTGTGCACACATGGGTCCTGCTGGGCCTCCCCTCACAAGTGCCCTGGATTGATCTCCTGTTTCCAGTATCTATGAGTTCCTCTTTAACGTTGCACGTCTTCAACTTGCTAAAATACATCCTTCAGGAGTATTCTAAGATTGAGTGCTTGGGAAATTAAATATTTGGAGCATTTGTATGTCTCAGTCCGTTTCCATTCTACCATCACACATAAAATCATTTTAGATATACAAATCATTTTTCCTCATTATTTTGAAAGCAAAGCTTCATGGTCTTCTAATATCCAATGACTCTGGTAGGAGCCCAAATGTCACTCTGATTCTTAAGGCTTTGTCTGTGACCTGTTTTTCCTTTTTTCTCTTTGGAAACTCTTTAGGATCTTCTCTTTATTCTTGGAGTTCTGGAATGTGATGACAAATATCTGCATTTTTTGTTGGTTTGTTTGTTTGTTGTGCTAACCTTTTGGTGATCTCTTTCAATCTGGAACACTCAGGCCCTTCAGATCTGGGAAATTTTCCTGTAGTATTTCCTTTGATCATTTAAAGAGATTTTTGTTTTCAGGGCTGGTAGAATAATCTAAAACAGCTCCTTTATAAATAGTCAGCAAACACTTCTGGATGTTTCTGTCTTTTATTGTGTTTTCCTGATCATAAAGATAATGCTCACTTATGTAGAAAACTCAAACAAAACTGGAAACTGTAAAATTTAACATGCTTTTTAAAGATTCCATGAAAGTGGAGATGCAATAATAAAGACATAAAGTCATTTTTAATAGTTGTATAGCATTCCATTGGAAAGATGTACCATAATGAATTTGACCAGGTCTCTACCAGCAGGCAGCCATTTTCAGTTTCTCCTTACTGTAAACAGTGGTAGGATGCACATCTGGTACACACAGATGCTACAGTTTAAGTGGTCTTATCCCTGCTGCCCTGGGGTACAGTGGAAGTAGGGGAAGGGTCATGAGAAGATGGAATTCAACTCATTCTTTATGGAGGAGCTGTTGGGAGAGCATCTGAACTTGCCTGGAGATGACCTTGGCTTAACCTCCCTGATGGTGGTGCTTAGAGCAACAGCTCTCAAACCTCAATGTGCACATGGAGCACCAGGTGAACTTGTTAAACAGTAGGTTCCTGAGCTGAACCCCAGAGAGTCTGCTTCAGTATGAGGGAGGGTCTGAGGATCTGCGCTTTTTTTCATTGTTTTTAAATTTTATTTTAATTTTTTAATTTTTATTGGGGTATAAAATACCCCAAGGTTATAAATCATAGTTGATTTACAATGTTGTGTTAGTTTCAGGTGTACAACAATGTGAGTCAGTTATACATATACATATATCCACTCTTTTTTAGATTCTGAGAATCTGCATTTTTAACAAGCACCCCAGCTGATTCTGATGTAGGTGGCTGGTGGACCACTAGGAGAAATACTGACTTGAACAAATACTGACTTAGAGAGTGGAGGAGAAAGTGGAGGGAGGTAAATAGTGTTCACTTGAGAAACAGGAGAGGCTGTGAGGGGCAGATAGGGAAGGAAATTAATTAGGCATCTTTTGTCACCCCAGGGGACCAGGCTCCAGTGTGCTTTGGGTTCGGATAGAACTAACAAATCTACCTGCTGACCTTCATTCTCCAAAAGGATCCAGTGATTCTGATGTTCACACAGACCCCCCTAAGGCCCCTAGTCTATCCCTAAACTGTTATTTCCTCTCTTGTACTCAATGTTACTCAGTTAGGAATATAGGGATACATAGAAACATCTCACCACATTCACTAAGGCATTAAAAGACCATGGGCTTGGGCTGGGAAAGATGGGAGCCGCCCCAGGGTTACCAGCAGAGATAACTGAGGTTAGGGATGGTGCTGGAATGTGGGAGAACAACACCAAGTCTTGGTGAAGATGTAGTGCAACAGGAACTCTAGTGAGTGAAATGTAAATTGTTCTAACCACTCAGAAAAAAAATTTGACCCAATAATTCCACTCCAGGGTGTATACTCCAGAGAAAGTTGTATACTTGGGCTCCAGGAAACATAAACATCCAGGATGTTCTTAGCAGCATTTTCAAAACAGCAAAAAATAGAAAGAATCCAAATGCCCTTGGACAAAAGAATGGATAAATTAATTGTGGTATATTCACACAATGGAACACTATGCATATTACAAATGAGTGAACTATACACACATCAGCATGGATGAATCTTAGAAACATAATGAGTGAAAAAAGTAATCCTAGAAAAAATACATTCTTGTTAAATTAAAAAATAAGCAAAACTAAACAATTTATTGTTTGCACGTTTATATGTAGGAAAATATAAAGAAAAGCAAAAGATTGTGGGGGCAAATTCAGAATAGTGGTCCCCTCTGGGTAAGGCAGGGGATGAGAGCTTTGAGCAATGGTAGTGTTTTCTAGTTCTTAAGTTGGGCCATGAGTTCATAGGTGTTTGTTTTATTATTATGCATATGACCATATATACATAACATATATTATTTTGGCTATATCAAACATCTCAAAATTTAAAAAATAATAGAGAAAGATGAAATCCTCTAGCCACTACTGTGTTCTCTCAAGGTTATTTAGTCCTTGGGTATCCCATCTCTCCTCCAACAGGCACTATGGACCAGGAAGCAAGACATCAGCCTAAAGAGACCAATGGAATCTTGTTAAAATCCACCTCCATCTCACCATTCAGAGACTGGGTTCTTCCCAATCTGTTTCTCATAGACTGTATCTGTCACTAAATAATGGCCTCTTTTAGACCCAGCCAAGCTGATTGCATGTTTAGCTAATATGGCATTTTTCTCTGCTGACAGCAAGACTATACTTGGGACATTGCTTTCTGAACAAGCAAGCCGTCCTACCACCTACTTTTTCTTATCCAATAGCATCCCTAGCACCCACTCTATTCTGTCTGCTGGTCTCACATCTGGCTGGGTCTCAAGGCTTCCTTTCGAATCCCTGATGATGAGCTTTTTCTGTTCCCTTCCTCACTGCCCGTGAACTCAGCAGGACTGGAGTTCTCCTGGGCCTTGAATGTTCTCCCTCTGCCATATTTCCTAATTCAAAGACCACCCAACCTTTGGAAGAGGGCAGAGCTCCTGAGGTGAGGTTTTGCCTTGACCAATGCAGTTGAATGGGTTAGGTGGGTTTCAATGCCCCCTCGCCTTTCTCCTACCTGACTGTGTGGCTTGGGGTAGGCCCCTTATCGTCACGGACCCTATTGGCTTGCCTGTAAGATAGAGCGTATTGTCTTTGGGGATATTAATAATGTGTAAGGACATTAAAAGATGGAAAGGATGTTAAAGTTCATCTAGTTTCACCCACTTGTCTTAAAGATGGAAAAACTAAGACGAGGATGAGGTGGAGACTTGGATGGACCAGGGATGCTTTATTAGCAGATGTTGGGCTAGAACTCAGGTCTCCTGTTTCTCCACCATCTTGCCTCCCTGATGCTTGCTGAGGCATAGAGGTGTGGGAGGAGGAACCTGCAGCCACTCAGCCCTGCCCAGCTCCATCCAAGGCCAAGGCATTCAACCTTAAAAGATGTTGTTTTTCAAACTGCTGACATTACCTGGGGGCGGGAAGAGCCTGCCTCACCTTTCAGCTGGTCCATTGCGCAATCTGGCAAGCTGAGGCCTGAGACTCTTCTTCCCATACCAGGCTCGGCTGTAGAAGGGAAAGGTCAGGGTGTAGGGAATAACAAAAAAGTTGGACACTAGCTCTACCTTTCCCTCAGACCCTACTCCCCCTCCCTGCAGGGGTTGGCGTGCATTGAGGGTAAGAGAGGCCTGAGGAGAGGAAACAGGGGTGGGAAAGCAAGCTTTCTGCACGAGCTGAAGGGGCAGGGCTGGTCCTCCTCACCCCCCAAGGAGTCTTCTATTTGGGGGAGGGAATTTGTGGACAAGGTAGAAAGAAAGAGGAAGAAGCTTTTGGCCTGGTCCTGCTTTCAGTCCATGAGTTGATAATTTATTTTTGAAATGGAGAAATGGGAAGAGGTGAGAGAGCTGAGTTGGTCCGTGAGGCTGCCAGTGTAGACTCTGATGGAGGCAGTGGAGACTGGGCTCAGTGCAAAGATGTCCGGGGTCCCAGTTTGATCCCCTGACCTGTGAGGCAGCAAACAGAGAGGCCAGGACTATACACGGCCTCTCCCAGCTCTGGACTCGTGCAGGCTGCCATACTTCAGCCCCTATCTGAAACAGAGCCCCTATTCAGGAATTCCATCAAAGGCCCTCAGCAATCCAATTAGAGGTTGTTTTTTCTTTCTTTCTTTCTTTCTTTTTTTTTTTAATTATTCAGCTGTCATATATGAGACCAAATGACTATAACGCAAAAGGGAGTTCTTTTTTCATTTAACATTACAATATACACAGCAAACCTGGGCTACATCTTACAATCTGAATGCAGGTATTTAACCTTTTCTGGGCTGTTTGTGTTTACAGTGCATAGAAGTCTTGTAATTGAAGCCATGCCTTTCAGTCACTAGAGAAGCCTTTGTAGCTGCCACATACTTCAGCTCCCAAACTCAGTTTTATAAGAACTAGAGTTTGGTTTTTTGGGGGGTCCCCCATTCCCACAGGTTATGTACAGTTTGGGGAGGGTTTTTTTTTGGGGGGGGTCCGTCAGGCCTTCAGGCATTGGTCCCCGCAGGTTGCAGCGGCTCTGTCAACTGTTTACATTCCAATCTGGCGACCTGGGACTCTGTCGCTAGATGCAGTGAGCGGCTGTACCCTCCCCAAGGACCCAGCCTTCCTGCTCTCAGTATCACAGCCCTCTCTGCTCTTTCCTTCTTTCCTTCCACCAGCCTGAGGGGAAATGCTGATGCACGATTATTAAAATATTTTGAAAAACAGACTTATGATAGAGTAACGCATGGGTTTTCTAAAAAAAGCACATTAAATACCGAGATCTAGTGATGGTCTAATAACTTCATACTTTTGAGGTAGTGATATATGTAAACAATATTTCCACATATTGCAACAACTATAAAAGGATATGAAAATAGCTAATTTCTGCTGATGACAAAGGCACAGATACTACTCATATAGCAGCAATTTGTTGCCTACACTCAAAATTGAAGGAAATGCTATTTTTCAGATACAGGTTAGAGAGAAAAAAAACAATGTAATTTTTTCCCATCCAAGTTCAAGGGCCCCAGGTCATAAGAAACCCTGATCAGAAGAAATTCATCTCTTATCAATCCCTATTTCTTCAGTAGGAGCCACAAACTCTCCCTGAGACTAGTAGCACAAGATCTATTATCTGCTTGAATGAAGGGGGAGAAAGTACGAGCATAGGTTAATATCTCAGTAAAACTTTTCCATCTTAGTTTCATTGGGGTTTATTTACTCCTAGTTTACACACAATCCTAACATACCTGATAGTCTCTTTTCTTAACTCACAGAAAAATAGGAGCACATTTGAAAAAGGGAAATGTTCCTGCTAAGAAAACACATTTAGAATACCCAAGGTGACTGCAAACAGCCTGAAATGTAGGAAGAAGATTTTTTTTTTAAGGCAGACAAGAATTCAAAAATCACAGAAGATTGGAAAGATTTAGTTGGTGTAGAATCAAATAACTATATGTATTTTAATTTCCCTGATTGCTTCTCTGAGATTACAATATCTAATATTCATCACTATGACCCTATATTCTGAAGAAAGAGCTAAAGAATGTATACTTGTTCATCTATACTTAGGAAAGAAAGGATGGATAAAATATGTTTAGCATAATGTCCAATCAAGATGGTTAAAATAGAATTTTAATGCTTAAAGGGTATATATGAAGATTCTGGCTAACTGAGGTTTTGAAATTAATATTACACCCACGACCCTCTGCCCCCTTCATCCTGTGGTTCTTCTTACAGGACACTATTCAGCTTCCTATGCTTCCCTTGGAGTAAAGGACAGTGGTGGGGATTATGGGACCACTGGAGGGGAACCTATCTCAGTTCAGATGGCAACATCCATAGCACATTATAGAGCATGGAGAACAGGGCCCAGGTGACTTCCATTCACCCAATGCTGGTCAGCGCCCTACTATACAGCAGAATTCTGAAGTCTTTTCCCATCAAAGACAAATGTCCTCAACTTCACCTTTGGACGAGGAGTCTCCCAGAAGGGGCACCAAGAGAGATATCAAGGGCAGACACTGGAAGACACTTCTGAGCTTGGCTAGTCCAACCTGCTTTTTACCGGTGAGGAAACTGAGGCTCAGAAATGAAGTTAATGTAAAATTATCATGATTTCTTCCTTTAATAGTTTGTCAGGATTCAATGACAAAGCCACCTGGGCCTGGAATGATTTTGTGGAATGTTTTTAAGTATTGATTTAATTTTATTCATAAGTATAGAACTATTCAGATTTTTCCATTTCTTCTTGTGTTCTTGTTGTTGTTTAATTTTTCTCTTAATTTGCCCATTTCACCAAAGTGTAGAAATTATTGGAATAAAACTGTTTGTAAGATCATTTTTAAAATATTGGTAGACTCTCTAGTGATATATTTTTTTCACTCCTGATAATAGTTATCTAAACCTTTTCTCCTCTTTTTTTTTATCAGTTTTGCCAAGGGTTTAACAATTAGTCTTTTCAAAATATCAACATTTGTCTTTATTAATAGTCTCCACTTTATGTTTGCATTCTACTTCATTGAAGTATGTTCTTATCTTAATTATTTCTTCTTTCATTATCTTTGGGTTTAATCTGTCATTTAAAAATATTTCTTGACATGGCTCCTTTGAACATTAATTCTCAGTCTTTTCTTCCTTTCTAATATATGCATTTAAGGCTGTAAACTTTCCTTTAGCCCAGGTACATTCCATAAGCTTTGATATGTCATATTTGTATTATCATTTAATTCCAAATACTTTCTCATGTCCATTGGGAGTTCTTTGACCTGTAGATCATACAGAAGTATATCAAAAATGTTGCAAGCATACAGAGATTTTCTAGCTAACCATTCTGTTGTTCATTTTGACTTTAATTCCATCGTGGTCAGTGAAAATACTCTATGATTTAAATACTCTAAGATTCATGAAGACTCACAAATATTGTCACTATACTCAATTTTGGTAAATGTTTCATCTGCCTAATAAATGCTAGTTTGTATTCTGCAATTGTTGAGTGTTCTATACATGTTAAATAAATCAGGTTTCTTAGTTGGTTGTTGAAATCTTTTATATCATTACTGATTTTTTTGTTAAAATCTTTTATATCTTTACTAATTTTTTTGTGTGCTTTAATAATTTTTTCATTTTTTGTTGAAATCTTTTATATCTTTACCACAACGGGAGGGTATTAAGACCTCCCACTGTGAGCGTAGATTTGGCTATTTTCACTTCCAGTTGCATTAATTTTTGCTTGCTCAATTTTGAGACTGTGTTATTAAGAGCATAGAAATTTAGAATTTTTACATTGTCCAGATTGTTGAATATTTTATTATTATGAAATGTCCTTATTTATTACTAATGATGCTTTTTGCTTTAAAGTCTACCTTGTATGATATTAAGATAGCTACGCCAGGTTTTTTGTTGTTATTGTTAGCATATGCATGGTGAAGCCCTCCTTCTTTTTATTGGAAAATCAGTCAACTCTCACAATACACCAATACTTATTTTCTGTTTGTTGTCGTTGCTTGTTTGTTTTTTTTTTAAGTAGTAACCATCCTAATGAGAATGAGATGGTATCTCCCTGTGGTTGTGATTTGCATTTCACTAGTGATTATGATGTTGAGCATATTTTCAATGAGCTTGTTGGTCATTTGTATATTTTATTCGGAAAAATGTCTATTCAAGTCATTTGCCCATTTTTAATTGGGTTTTTGGGGTTTTTTTTTGTTGTTTTTGAGTGCATGGTGTACCTTTTTGGATTATTTTACAACCATCCTTTCTGCATCCTTATATTTAAGATGTGCCTATTATAGGAAGCATATGCTTCCTTTTTAATCCAGTTTGAGAATCTCTCTTTTAATTGGAGTATTTAGTCTTATTGTAACTACTGATTGTTACCTGTTGCTGCACAACAAATTACCCCAAAACTTAACAGGTTAAATGACAACAAACATTTATTGTCTCACACAGCTTCTGTAGGTTAGGAATTTGGGAGGAGCTTAGCTGGGTGGCCCCATTAAAGGAAGTCTCAGGGATATTTCATGACATTGAAAGTTCAAAGGATAAAATGTGGGAAGCTGATCCGTACTTAGAAAGGGGTATAACAATTGGCCAAGTCATAGAAAAGGTGCTTGCTCTGTATCATAAATTATATGAGAAGGTAAGCACTGATAACTTTTACAAAGAAATAAAACATTTTAATTTTCAATATTTCTAGTGTTTTAAATAACAGTGTACTAAGTAAATGTTAACTTTCTTTTCTTTTTTTCATTTTCCTAAACACTTATAACTGACAGTAGAGCTTTTAATGTTTTGACCAAACTATTTAAAAGTCACAGAACAATCATACTTTTTCTCATTGATTTTTTTCTCATTGATTATTAAGATTGCTATGCATGGGTTTCAGCTTGCACAGTATTTTTTTTTTAATTTTTAATTTTTTAAATTTTAAATATTTTTGGCTGAGTTGGGTCTTCGTTGTTGCATGGGCTTTCTCTAGCTGCGGCGAGTGAGGGCTACTCTTCCTTGCAGTGCGCGGGCTTCTCACTGCAGTGGCTTCTCTTGTTGCAGAGCACAAGTTCTAGGCGTGCGGGCTTCAGTAGTTGTGGCTTGAGGGCTCTAGAGCACAGACTCAGTAGTTGTGGCACACGGGCTTAGTTTCTTCGCGACATGTGGGATCTTCCTGGACCAGGGCTCGAACCCATGTCCCTGCATTGGCAGGTGGATTCTTAACCACTGCTCCACCAGGGAAGTCCCAGGACATACATTTTTATATCCTACTTTTTCACTTAACATTATCATAAACATCTTTTTTTTCATAAACATCTTTATATTATTGTACAGTATTTGTCAACATTAAATGATTGCATAACACTGCAATTGTTCCCTTTTTATTGGATACTCCAGGTTTTGCAATTTTTCACTATTGTAAAAAAAGGAGGTTCAAATTTCACAGTTGCATGACCTCAAGTGCAGAAAAATATAACTTTTTATTTTCCTATAATTGAACTAAATTTCTTTCTTAAGCCCCAGGTCTCTAGAACAAAAAACATAATCAATAATCACTTCTAGGTAAACTCAGTCATAATCAGAATCTTTCTGCTCTTTCTAGCTCTTCACCTCTCTGTTTCTGAGGGAGTTATACAAATGTCACCAAGGAGTAAATGGGGAAGGGACAACCTCTCCTTGACCTTCATCTGCTTTGTCCCATGGTGGCCTCCTATTCCAGTGTAACAGGTGAGCCATCCCTGTCTGGCTCATAGAAAGGGGGCAGGGGTGGTGGTGTGTCAGTGGGAGTTGGGAAGGGTTCCCCCTCTATCCTGACAACCTGCTGATGTGTAGCCACATCCTGTCTTTCCATGCGGCCTCTCCGAACCCAGACAGGAGTCCCCACCCCCTACCCCTACCAAGAGTAGGGTGTAGAAGCTGGGAGAAACTGTTTCTGGTCCCAAGCCTAGACATGCAAAGCTGTCATTTCTACTCCATAGTGTCTGCACATAATGGTGGGAGATTTGCCTATAAAGCTTATTTGTTGCCTGCCTAAGCCTTGCCTAGGAATCAATAAAGGGGGTTTACTTAACTTCAGATGGGGTCAGATACACAGTTCCTGCTGTTTTGTTTCCTCTTCAAACTCTCCACCTGTCCTCCCTCTCTAATAAGGTCTTTTTTTTAAAATAATAAATTTATTTATTTATCTATTTATTTTTGGCTGCGTTGGGTCTTCATTGCTGCGTGCAGGCTTTCTCTAGTTGTGGCCAGCGGGGGCTACTCTTCCTTGTGGTGTGCGGGCTTCTCATTGCGGTGGCTTCTCTTGTTGTGGAGCACGGGCTCTAGGCATGCAGGCTTCAGTAGTTGTGACACATGGGCTCTGTAGTTGTGGCGCACAGGCTTAGTTGCTCTGCGGCATGTGGGACCAGGGCTCGAACCTGTGTCCCCTGCATGGGCAGGCGGATTCTTAATCACTGTGCCACCAGAGAAGTCCCTAAAAGCCTAATTTTTTTTTTTTTTGCTGCACCACAGGGCATGAAGGATCTTAGTTCCCAGACCAGGGATTGAACCTGGGCCCACGGCAGTGAAAGTGCTTAGTCCTAACCACTGGACCGCCAGGGAATTCCCCAAAGCCAACATTTTGTTGACTCTTTTTCTCTAGGTGCCCTCAAGTCTCACAATCCCAAAGGAGGGATGGTGGTCTTAGACTAAACGGGATTTTGAGGAAGGGAAAGAACATACCAGTTATCATCTTAAATTATCATCCTGCCTCATGATAATGCTGCAAAAATACTTGGGTACATATCACTGGTGACCTTTGACAGACAGGGTGGGGCAGGTGTGTATGAACCAAGGCCTGATGTCATTAAGGAAGGTGAGGGGAGGTTCTGGAGGCTGAGGGTAGAGAGAGCGGTATAAGCAGGTGGTCCACCCTTGGCACAATGGTGGCACCATCCAAGGAACTAGGAGTAATTGCCTGCCCCTCCTCCCTCAGTGAGCAAAGATGGGGAGAAGGCTTTGACACACTTAAGGTTGTCCTTTCCAGTCCACAGTGACAATAATGATTGCCCAAAACAACTACTTTATTCAGACAGCCCCTGTTCCCCACAATCTGTCATTCACCTATCAATCAATCTATCTACATAAGTACTTTATGTGTATGTGATTTAGATATTTTCTTTAAACATTTTCTCAGAAGTGAAATTACGGGGTCAAAGGATAAAACTTGTGTAATTCTGATGTTAAAGAATTCATGGTCTTAATACAAAAAGTGCAAAGCTGTTAACTCAAAGGTAATCAAGCATAGGGACTTCCCTGGTGGTCCAGTGGTTAAGACTCCGTGCTCCCAAAGCAGGGGGCCCAGGTTCGATCCCTGGTCAGGGAACTAGATCCCACATGCTGCAACTAAAAGAGCCCACATGCCACAACTAAAAGAGCCTGCGTGCCGCAACTAAAGATCCCGCACAAGGCAACGAAGATTCCGAGTGCCACAGCGGCTCGTGCAGCCAAATAAATAAATAAATAAATAAATCCTGGCCCTCCCAAAAAAAGTTGGTCAAGCATCGGACACTGGTGGTAAAGAAATATGTCAACATGTCAATATGTATAGCACACTTTGACCTAGCACCTCCACTTTTGGGAATTTACCTTAAGGAAATAATTGGACAGATATGCAAGGATGTATGTGCCAGGATGTTCAAAGAAGTATGTGTATAATAGTTAAAAATAGACATGATTTAAATATCTAATGATAAAGGATTGTTAAATAAAAAATAGTACATCTGTATGATCAAACATCATGCAGTCATTAAAAATGATGGCAAGAATCAGTATTGACTGAGAAGAAAAAAATATTCATGATATGGTGCCCGGTGAAAAAAGCAGATTAGAAAAAATCTTATATAGTATCATCCCTTTAAAATTTATATTGTGTACATACACATAAAAGACCAGAAGGAAACACACCAACATATTAATGGTGGTTATCACTAGGTGGTGAGACTATTTTCTTTTCTTGGTTACTCTTTTCTGTATTTTTTACCTTAAATTACATTACTTTTAAAATCAGGGGAAACAAACAGTGAAAGGTAGCGTATGTAATTAGGCTACTTGGAATGCTATTTTACACATTTTAATATGTTATTCACATAAAGATCTACCTGCACTGGAATCGATTTCTGGGACTTCATACTTCTTTTCATTTCACTTAGCCCAAGCTCTGCTCTTCCTCTGGCGTTAAATCCAGAATTCCCCACCCTTGTTCCCCATCCCTTGTAGCCTCTGCTTCCTCCCCCAGGCCCCTGTTCTGTTCCCACCAGGCTTCCTTACTCCATGTTCTTTTCAGAAGTGGTCCTTGCCCCTGTGATACCTCCCTGAAGTGGCTCAGCCTGGAAAATCTCCAAGGATGGTTGCCCTTTACTGACCTTCACTGCAGCCAGACTTGGAGGTCACAGGTCCCCTGTGGTGTGGGGCCTGGCATAGATGCAGGTGCCAGCCAAAGTGGCACTTCTGGGGCACTTAATAGATCAACCAAAGTTCACTGCCAAGTAGCCACTTGGGCTGGGCCACTAATGGGCCCTGATAAGTGGCTGAGAAAGTCCGGTCTTCAACCCTTGGACTCTAGCCATGGGAAGACTCAGCAGAACTCAAGGTCCTGCTCATTTAGCTGGCTTCGGGACTCAGATGTGCCAGATCCGCCCTTAAATCTGGACATTGGGAGTGAGGCAGGGACAAACAGCAGGGAAGCCTCCCATGTATGCAGGAGGCCATCAAGCCTCTTCCCCCAGCTGAGGGCATTCACTTTCCCTTCTGATTTACTTCTCAGTGAAACATTAAAGCTGATACCTTCTTGATGACTTTTCAATCGTGGGCTCATATAGGACCTCAGAGCTATAAAGGCCATTAGATACCACCTGCTCCAAGCCTCTCCCTTTATAGCACAGAGGAGCCCGGCGACTTGCCCAGTGATACTCAGTTTATGATGCAGCCCAGGTTTCCTGACTCCTAACTCAGAGCTCTTGCTTTTCTATAATACTATTTGTCTTCTTTACAAATGGGGTATTTCTAAAGCAAACTGTCATGCCTTGTGTGGTCTTACCCTCAAATCAAACACTGACTCAATATGTGACTGTAAATCATCAAAACGAGAAAATAAATGAGTCCAACCTATTCATTTTATAAGTGAGAAACAGAGACCCACAGAGATTACCCAGGGTCCCTTGTCTGTGCAGGTTTGGAGCCAGACCTCTGGTGTCATTCACAGCTGTTTCCACTACAGACTGCCCAGGCCCTCAGCCAAACAGGACTGGACCCCATGGAAAGCAGGTTTGTGTCTCCAGGTACACATAGTGACCAGGAACTTCTTAAACAGATCACTCTTCTCTGCCTCTCCTTCCTCCTTTTAGTTTTGTGTCCTTGTGTTTAATTCCTGGAAAGATAAGTGACCCAGCTTGTGTGGATGTTGGTGCTGAGGAATGCAGATCCCAACCTAGGAAGAACGAAGTAAGAGAAAGCGAGAGGTAGAGCTAGAGTAAGTGTGTGTGTGTGTGTGTGTGTGTGTGTGTGTGTGTGTGTGTGTGTGTTGGGGGGGAAATTAGGCTGAGTCTGAAGGTGTTATGGGGGCAACATTTTTCAAATATTATTGAGGTTGTGATCTAATGCTTCATTTAATTAAAGGGCAGAATATTTGAAATCAGGATTGTTTGCTTTGTAGATAGTTTGAAACTGAAAGGTATCTGTGAAGGATTTGCTCATCTGTATCACCCAGGCCAGACAATTGCCAAATCGTACAGCAGAAAGTGACAATGAGTCAGTATTCTGCTCCCAGCTTCTAGGCTGGTAAATGTCTCAACAGTCCAACATAAATGACTGTCCTTTCTCTTTCTGATGTCTCCAGGGATATGATATCACATCCCTTCAAATATTCTCTGAGGGATTACACGCTGAACAAGAGCAGGAAATGGAGTACACTAGTTGCCCAGGGCTAGTACATGTACCTCTCCTGGGATTGGGGTCTGGGATCAGCCTCACCCAGCCACAGGGGTTGCAAGTGGAAGAGGTGATTCTCCCAAGGAAATCTGAAGGACTATTATTAGAATGGGACGTGGACCCCAGGGAGGGCAAAAATAGCTCTGCCCATAACAGAGACGATGATTTCTTGAGGTGACATACTGGAATCTCTATGCTGGATGTGGTTGATGGGCCCGCAGCATTTACACCAGTGGTCCTTCCTCTGCTACAGACGCTGAGAAAATAGAGCTACACTTACTTCCCAGATTGCACACAGCTAGGATTCTGGGTACAAATTAGGTCCTGCCACTTAGATGCATTTCTACGAGATTTGAAAAGTGGAAGTGAGGTGGAGGTCATGCCATATTCTTGTTGCTTTGGGCTGTTTGCTTCTGGCAAACAAAGCCATGAGATGCCAACATCCAGCCTCCAGGTTCAAGGATGTTGAGAGGAAATTGTAGAGGCAACAATGGCAGAATTCCACATTCCGGTGTCCAGGTTAGTGTGGTGGCAGCAGCCTTGTGGTCCCAGCTTTCTGGTCCCTTGCTACCTGGATTGTAGCAAGACAAGTATGTCCTAGAACTCAACCTTCTTAAGGGTGACAGAGGGAATGGCCCCCCTTGAGCCTGCTCCTCCCACCCACCCAGGGATTTGGTTATCACTCGCTAATTTTTGTACTGAATCCATTCTGATCTAAACACTGGAAGTGGCTGTGTTTCCTCACCCAATCCCTGACTGATACACCTGTGTGGCTTGAAGAAACACCTGTATGGTTTGATTCTTTTTTTTTTTTGTATGGTTTGATTCTGATATGACCTCTCCCCTCCTTGAGAATTACTGAGGTAAAAGAATAATGACATGGTTCAGGATACACTGAGATAAAAGGAAATTACAAAGTTGCCAATACTGTAGTCTGATTTTCTGCTCTCCTTCCTTAATGTGCATGAGTCTATAACCCAAAAGTCTGCCTCAAGGGATTGCCACTATTTCCAGCCTTAGAGAGTCATGCTTTCCTGATTATTCAAATAGAATGACTCTAGCCTCTATTCCACATTCTCTGGTGACCACCCTCAAGAAAGCTCCTAAGATTTTTCAAGGGACTCATCGGTCCTCTGGACACGTAAAAAAATTTCTGTCTTCACTCTGTTTTCACCACTATTTTTGTTCCTTGCTGGACCACCTTATTCCTTCATTTCTCAAAAAACACTGCACCGTTAACTCTGCACAAACTCTGTGTGCAGCAGATTTTACTAAAGATGTGAGGCTCAGAATCACCACACTCTACAGTCTGGGCTATAGCTCCAAATTGAACATGACATATCAGTGTCCCAAATAACCACTTGCATTCTCCCTCCTAAAGACATTTCTTGATGCCCATGTGTTTGCTACCTCCCCCAGGGCGGCCCACTAGCCTACCCCGTCTCTTTGTGCAAATTGAGAGGAAAATGCCTGCTCTGAGTGCAGCTGATGTAAAATATGCCCCAAAGGAACACGTGGGCATCTGGAGATTTGTGCTCCACCTTAACTGGGCAACTGCTACTCCATTCCAGCCAATTGCAGCATTGCAAGAATTCCAGCCAGGGTTACTAGGCATTACAAAAGAAAAAAAACAAAAAACCAGAAACCTAGATTTTTACTTAGAAATCCTCAACTTCATTTGTTAGTAACTAACAGGCAAATCAAAGTATTTATTAAGTACGTACTATATGTCAGTTACTTTCCTAAGCATATTATAGATATTAAGTATTTGGTCTTTATAACAACCTATTAGGTAGTTACTATTATCTCCACTTTACAGATGAGTAAACTGAGGCACGGCGATTAAGTTGTCCGAAGTCATATGGATAATAAATTACAGAGCAGGATTTGAACTCAGGCATCTGACTCTAGAGACTGCCTTCTTAACTATCATGCTTCACTGCTATGAACTAAATTTGGCCCATGCATTGCAAGTTTTTGATCTTTGTTAGAGACCAGGACAATCCAACAGAGTTTTCTTTCTTCTTCTTTTTTTTTTTTTTTTAAGAGATGGAGGGAAGGATGAGGGCTCTTTTTTTTTTTTTAATGAATTTATTTATTTATTTATTTATTTTTGGCTGCGTTGGGTCTTCGTTGCTGCATGCGGGCTTTCTCTAGTTGCAGTGAGCGGGGACTACTCTTCGTTGTGGTGCACGGGCTTCTCATTGCAGTGGCTTCTCTTGTTGAGGAGCAGGGGCTCTAGGCACGCGGGCTTCAGTAGTTGTAGTACGCAGGCTCAGTAGTTGTGGCACATGGGCCTAGTTGCTCTGTGACATGTGGGATCTTCCCAGACCAGGGACTTAACCTGTGTCCCCTGCATTGGCAGGCGGATTCTTAACTACTGTGCCACCAGGGAAGTCCCCCCAATAGTTTTCTGCAATGATGGAAATGTTCTACTCTGTGCTGTCCAATATGCTAGCCACTAGCCACGTGTCTATTGAGTACCTGAAATGCGGCCGGTGCAACTGAGGAACTGAATTTTTAATTTTATTAAATTTAAATAACCTTGTGTGACTGGTGCCTACTGTATTGGACAATGTGACTCTAAACTCTTTTCCTCTCTCAAGCTGTCAGTTTTTTCAGTACCTTAATTTTTTCAATTTAATTTTTCAGTGTCTTAATTCCTACCATTTCCTCCTGGCAGAGCATTTTATTGCTCTCGCTTTTTTTTCAATTAACTTTTTTTTTTTTTAAATAATACTTTTTTTTTTTTGGCTGTGTTGGGTCTTCGTTTCTGTGCGAGGGCTTTCTCTAGTTGCGGCGAGCGGGGGCCACTCTTCATCGCAGCGCGCGGGCCTCTCGCTGTCGCAGCCTCTCTTGTTGCGGAGCACAAGCTCCAGACAAACAGACTCAGTAGTTGTGGCTCACGGGCCTAGTTGCTCCGCGGCATGTGGGATCTTCCCAGACCAGGGCTCGAACCCATGTCCCCTGCATTGGCAGGCAGATTCTCAACCACTGCGCCACCAGGGAAGCCCTCAATTAACTTTTATTGGAGTATAGTTGATTTACAACGTTGTGTTAGTTTCTGTTGTACAGCAAAGTGAATCAGTTATACATATACATATATACACTCTTTTAGATTTCCTTCCCATTTAGATCATCACAAATCGTTGAATAGGGTTCCCTGGGCTAAACAGTAGGCTCTCATTAGTTATCTATTTTATACATAGTAGTGTATATATGTCAATCCCAATCTCCCAATTCGTTCTCTTTGGTTTTGTTTTTCTTTTTTTTTGGGTGAAGTTGAAAAAAATAGTTTTATTGCTTTGCCAAGCAAAGGGGGCCACAGAGGGCTAATGCTCTCAAAGCTGAGTGTCCTGACCTGGAGGGGATAGTGAGGAGTTTTATAGTAATGGTTCAAAGAGGAGGGCGTGATCAGCTCATGGACCTTCTTCTGATTGGTTGGTGGTGAGGTAAGTAGGAATCAGCATCATCAACCTTCTGGTTCCAACCAGTCCGTGGTCTACGTGCTTGCGGCAGCACACAGTTAACTTCTCCCACCTGGTGGGGGTTTCAGTATCTGGTTTCAGGACTTAATGAAGCTCAAGTTCGTGATGTCTCATCGCAGAAAGAATTCAGTGAGAGACAAAGTGATAGGTAAGAAGTGGATTTATTTAGAGAGAAACACATCCCACAGACAGAGTGTGGGCCATCTCAGAAGGGGAGAGTGGCGTCTTTGTTTTTTTAAAAAGATTTTGTCCCCTTCCTTTTTTTAACCATGCTCTGGTGGGGCTGGGGGAGGTGGCACTTTAAAAAAAAATATTTATCTATTTGGCTGCGCCGGGTCTTAGTTGCAGTGTGTGGGATCTTAGTTGTGGCATGTGGGATCTAGTTCCCTGACCAGGGGTCAAACCTGGGCCCCCTGCACTGGGAGCGCAGACCCTTAGCCACTGGACCACCAGGGAAGTCCCAAGGTGGCATTTTTTATATTCATAGATTCATGGGGTCCAACGAGCTATTTTCCTCTGTGGAAGAATTACTGCTCAGATAGGAATCATGCTACTCTCCCAGGGGTAGAAATGCAACAGCCGTGGGTTTTATTTTCTAGACAGCATTTTCCCCTCTTTGATGTATACTGATAAATATAAAAAAGATTATAAAGACATACACCAAAATGTTAATGGTTATGTTTAGGTAGAAGAATATATTATCTATATTTTCTTTCTTGTGCCTGTAAAAAGTTTCTACAACAAACAAGTAGGCCTTTTGAAATAATTTAAAAATAGTTATAAAACAATTCTCTTTGGAATTCCCAGGTGGTCAGCAAAGGAAAGCCTCAGGAAGGGAGGCTCACAGAGGCCCAGAGAGCCACCAGTCCTGGTGGGGGAGAGGCTGCAAGATGTGGGGGAGGGGTGGGGAGAGGGGATTGGAATTTAATAATCAAGACATGAGGTATGGCTTTAACCAAAATTGGGTTAAAAGACATTGAGAAGGGAGAGGAAGAGAAGAAGTAAAAGTTAAATCCTCCAAGTCCATAACAGGAAGCCCATGGGTAATACCTGCAAATGAAATTTCAAGAAACACCAGTATAAGCTTGTTATTAGATATATGGGGGTAAATAGTAGAAGAAACAGCTAAAAATGAGTTAAAAGTGGTTGGATCTGAGGAGCTAGACTTGGGGTGGGAGTGTGGGAGCAGAGGGCTGCTGTTTTACCTTTAGGCCTTTTTCTTTTATTTGACTTTTTAGCTTTTTAGCTCTGTACTTATTTTATGAAAGATAAAAATGTTATTTTATTTTATTTAAAAAAAATTTTTTTAAATTATTTTTTGGCCACGCCCTGCGGCATATGGGCTCTTAGTTTCCCCAACCAGGGATCAAACCTGCACCCTCTGCAGTGGAAGCACGGAGTCTTAACCACTGGACCGCCAGGGAAGTCCCTCAAAGATAAAAATTTTAATGGAATTAAAAAAAAATTCCCTTCAATGATCGGAAAACAGGTGTGGCACTGCCTTGGCTCTCTCTCCTCCCAGTGATGTCAAGTGGATCCCTGCTTCCTCCTCTCATCCTGGTTGGGACACATTTTTGTTGGGCACAGTGACCAAGATGGGACATCTCACCCACGCAAGCTGAATGACTAAGAGGGTGGGAAAGGACTCCCCCGCACATCCCTGCAGCTCTGACAGCCACATGGCAAAGGCCTTTTCCACAAAAAAATCAAATGGCTGAGGCTGACACAGCAGCAAGACAGTCACTCTCGGGAGGAACCGTAAGGCCAGAGGACAGTGCCAGGAGAGTAGAGGAGGGAAAGAGCCCAGGGTGTGGTTCTGTCAATTAATTACTTTGACCCTGCACGTCCCACTGGGGCCCAGTGGTGAGCGAGCTGCAGCTGGAGGTGGGAGAGCTTCAGGTAGACAGATAGGACTTAGTGTTCGCTGGGCTTTCTGCTAAAGAACCCAGGGACCAGGACAAATTAACAACATCCATCCAGCCCTTCTCCCCCGCCCCCTGCCCCACCCCCACTGGAAGCAGACCACCTAAGGAAGACAGGACCAGGTGCTTGGGCAAAGCTCCCCTTCTGCTTCTCCACTTTCTTCCCTCTAGAAGCCCAGCCCAGGAGTTCTACTGGGAAACACTGATTTTGTGTGTGTGTGTTAAAATATACATAACATAAAGTTTACCATTTTAACCATTTTTAAGTGTGCAGTTCAATGACATTAAGTACATTGATAGTGTTGTGCAACTATCACACCATCTATATCCAGAACTTCTTCATCTTCCCCAACTGAAGTTCTGTGTCCATTAAACACTAACTCCCATTCTCTGGTAACCATCATTCTACTTTCTGTCTCTATGAATTTGACTATTCTAGGAACCTCATATAAGTGGACTCATACAATATTTGTCTTTTTGTGACTGGCTTCTTTCATTTAGCATAATGTCCTCAATGTTCATCCATGTTGTAGCATATTGCAGAATTTCCTTCCTTTTTAATACTGAATGATATTCCATTGTACATATATACCACATTCAGTTTATCCATTCATCTGTCAACAGACCCTTGGGTTGCTTCCACCTTTTAGCTACTGTGAATAGTGCTGCTATGAACATTGACGTGCAAATATCTGTTCCAGTTCCACTTTCACTTTTTTTGAGTATACACCAGAAATGGAATTGCTAGATGATATGGTAATTCTATGTTTAATTTTTTGAGGAATTGCCACACCATTTTCCATAGCAGGTACATCATTGTCCATTCCTACCAGCAATAACAAAAGAGTCCCAATTTCTCCAGACCCATCCAATGCATGTTATTTCTTATTTTTCTCTTTTTTTTTTTTTTTTTAACTAATAGCCATTCTAATGGGTGTGAGCACTGACTTTTTCCCCTCTTCTCTCCTAGTCTTTCTCCATATGGCAGTGGTTTAGTTATAATGAAGACTATGTGTTGAATTAGGCTGAGCTGGCCGGAGATGCCAAGGCTGCACTGGGAGATACTGAGCTAGCCTGTGACTGGTAGGCAGGACTAAGGGAGACAGGGTTTACCACCTTGCAACCTCGTCCTGAAACAGACTTGAGGGATGGTTAATGGCACTGACATCAGAGCCAGAGCCTGGTTCAAGTCTTCACCCTGATTCTTCCCAGCCATGTGACCTTGAGCAAAACATTAGCCTCTCTAAATCACGGCTTCTTCCTCCAAACCAATGGAATAACACTGAAACCTCCCTTCTAGGGCAGTTCTGAGGATTAGGTGACAATGTCCAGAATATAGTAGATACTCAATAAATGTTATCTATTTTTATTTACTCTTGCCAGGAAATTTTATAGCTTTTAGGCCCACCCAAATGGCACCAGGGCCTCTGCTATGGACTTAGGGATGGTATCCCCCCACCCCAAATTCATATGTTGAATCCTAACCCCCAATGTGATGGTATTAGGAGGTGGGGTCTTTGGGCCTTTGGGAGGTGACTGGGTCATGAGGGTGGAGCCCTCATGAATGAAATTAGTGCCCTGATAAGAAGAGACTCCAGAGAGATACCTCACCATGTGGTTAAAGTGAGAAGATGGCTATCTCTGAACCAGGAAGCATGTTCTCACCAGACACTGGATTGCTGGTGACTTGATCTTGGATTTCTCAGCCTCCAGAACTGTGAGAAATAAATTTCTGTTGTTTATAAGCCACCCAGTCTATGGTATTTTGTTATAGCAGCCCAAGCTAAGACAGCCTCCTTTCCACATTTGGTTTACAAATATTTATGGAATGCCTGCTGTGCACCAAGCACCATGCTAGGCACAGAGAATACAATGATAAACAAGAGCAGACAAGGCCCAGCTGTCATGGAGTTTATAATCTAGTGAAGGAGAAAGACTTCAGTTAAATAATCACCTTATTTATAAATAAATTTATTATAAATAAATAAGTGAATGTATGGTTACAAAATAAGATAAGTGCTGTTGTGGCAGA
Source organism: Eubalaena glacialis (assembly GCF_028564815.1). NCBI lineage: Eukaryota > Metazoa > Chordata > Mammalia > Artiodactyla > Balaenidae > Eubalaena > Eubalaena glacialis. Next base: position 13,649,503 of record NC_083734.1, on the reverse strand, counting down.
GTCTAGTGGTCCCTCAATGCCCATTCTCTCCTCCTTTATGAGTAACAGAATCCTCCACTTCCAAGTGAATATATGCTTACCTAGAATAAACATTATATTTACCATTCTTGCTACTAGAAGTGGTCATGTGGCTAAATTCTGCCCAGTAGGATGTAAGCAGAAGTGGTATGCACAACTTCCAGGAAATGTCTTTAAAGGGAGGAGAATTGCCTGTTCCCCCTCTTTCTTCTTTCCTCTTGAGGGAATGTGGACAAGATGGCTGGAGCTCCAGCTGCTCTTTTGGACCATGAGGTAACTTTGAGAATGAAAGTGGAACAATAAGATAAGCCTGTGTCCCTGGCACCATGGACCCAGGACTTAAGAACACAAGAGAGAAATGAGCTTTGATTTTGTTTAAGTCACTGTTATTTGGAGCTTTCCTGTGATCTGCAGCTATAACAGGAAGATATGTATTTCTGTAAACATATATAACATGGAATCTGACCCATACTGGGGAGCTTCCTTGAGGAAGAGATGCTTGGATTGAGTTAGCCAAGAATAGAGTGGGATGGAAAAGATTTTCAAGCAAAGGGAAAATCCCATGCAAAGGCCCTAAAGTGGAAAGGAACTTGGTATGTTGAAAAGAAGAGAAGAAAGGTCAGGGTGGCTGGGACAGAAAAAGCAAGGAGGGGAGTGGCACAAAATGAGGTCAGAAAGATGACCACCATAGTGCCCCATAAGCCTGTTAAGGCTTTTGGTCTTTATCCCAAGAGTAATAAGGAGCCATTGAAGGGGTTTCAGTGAGAGGTTATTGGATTAGATTTGCTCTCCCCATGGCTGGTAGTTCCATCCACTCGGAACATAGTTACCATCCCTGCAACCCCAGAATATCCTTGAGGCCGGAACCGAATATGGTTTACTTGTGGATAAGTTTAGGGTTTTTTGTTTTATTTTGTTTTGTTTTACTATTTTATTGTCGTGGGAAAATATATAACATAAAATTTGCCATTTTAACTATTTTTAGGTACGCAATTCAGTAGCTTTAATTACATTCACAGTTGTGCAACCATTACCACTATATAATTCCTTTTATTTTTTTTTTGAGGATGAACTTTTGCGCTTATTAATCATTTAACAACCGAGTGTTGGATTGCACTGCATCATTGCAGCAGTCATTGTGGGTGAATTCCTAGAAAGTGGGCTGTGGTCTGTGAGGAGGGGTTGACCAAGTCTGAGACAGCTGGGGCCAGCCTGAGGAATCTCACACCTAGGCCAGCAGGTTTGCCAATCTGTCAGCTGTCACCAGACAGGTCATCTGGTGTGTCTTTACTTACGAGGAAGAATTTATGCCCTGAACTGGGTAGAGTCCAGAGTTAACTGATGTTTGATTACTTCCAGGATTTTAGGAAAACATTCTGCTGTCATTGATCTACCAGAGAGTGCCAGAGATGGCAGAGAACCGATTTTGTCCGTGTTTATCAACCTGGGGCAAACAGTTCTCTCAATGTACACAGTAGGGTGTTCAGGACACATGAAGCCCCAGGACAGACAAGGGGCATCTGCCTGGAGCATCTACTTGACCTGATGGGAAATAATTTGTATGCTTTTATTATTTATTTATTTATTTTGGCTCCGCTGGGTCTTAGTTGCGGCACATGGGATTTCGTTGCAGCACACGGGGATCTTTAGTTGCGGCATGCGGGCTCATAGTTGCAGCATGCATGCGGGATCTAGTTCCCCAACCAGGGATCGAACCCTGGCTCCCTGCATTGGGAACGTGGAGTCTCACCCACTGGACCACCAGGGAAGTCCCTGTATGCTTTTATTTTTAAATAAATTTCATGTATTATGAGACAGAAAGTAACTTATGATGAAGTTTAAGGGTAAAATGGGAAGCTTTGAAGAAATCATACTTGCTGCTTTGGGCCTTACTCTCCAATTTCCAGGAATGTTTGTCCCTTTCCCTGCTGATACTGGTATTTTGGTATAGCACAGTACTTATGAATAGACTCTCAAGCCAAACAGCCCAGAGTCAGACTCTTCTCTGATACTTCTTAGGTATGTCATCTTGGGGAAATTATGAGTCTCTGTTTCCTAATTCATAAAACAAGAAGAATGATTGTACCTAATTCACAGAGTTATTTATATGTTTAATACTTGTAAAATGCTTAGCACATACCAATGATTCATTTAAAGCATTACTATTGGTATTAATAGTAGTATCAGTTGGAAATGTTTCAGACCTTTGGCTTTTTTCAAAGTTTTTAAAATTAGATGGGAATTCCCTGGCGATCCAGTGGTTAGGACTCTGCGCTTCCACTGCCAGGGGCCCAGGTTTGATCCCTGGCTGGGGAACTAAGATCCCTCAAGCCGCGAGGTGCGGCCAAAAAAAAAATTTTCTTTAAACTTAGAGTACTAGCAGTACTCTCTGCTGGTCGTGAAATATTCAAATATAGAAGCAAATATAGGAAATCATGAAATTTCCTGTTCCCCCTAAATTCCAGTGACTAGACCAGAGGTAAACACAGATAACTATTAGGTATATATTCCTCCTCTGAACATTTTTTAAAAATTATGCAATCATTTATTGAGCACCAGCCATGTACTTTGTACCACTGTTACATTTTCAGCCTCATTCTTCTTTTGTGCTTTAGGGCATCTTGGCTGTGTTGCTGATGGTGCCTTTTTAAAAAAAATTTATTTATTTTCTTTATTATTAGTTGTTTCTTTTTGGCTGCGTCGGGACTTTGTTGCAGCTCAGGGGCTTCTCTCTAGTTGTGGCATGCAGGCTTAGTTGCTCCGAGGCATGTGGGATCTTAGTTCCCTGACCAGGGATCAAACCCGAGTCCCCTGCATTGGAAGGCAGATTCTTTACCACTAGACCACCAGGGAAGTCCCTGATGGTGCCTTCTTCCAGAAACTTGTGACAGGTGGCATCGCTGAGAATGAGTGGCAAAGACTGTCGCCAGACCCAAAGCTGTAAGCAGCGGCCACTCTGCCTACAATGCGGTCTAGGAAAGATCCTTGACAAAGGATCTTTTATGGAGAACGTAATCTGATGAAACTTTGAGAGACTGGGGTTTTCCAGGAAAAAATGGTCTCGGTGTACTTCTTTGGTTCTGCTTGACTTCAGGCTTCTGTCTTCATTTCATGATTTCATACTTATGTGCAAAAGTAGGATGATTGAAGGTTGAAGGCTGACTGAAGCTGCTAGTTCTGTTTTTAGTTTATTTTTTATTGAAGTATAGTTGATTTACAATGTTGTCTTAATTTCTGCTGTACAGCAAAGTGACTCAGTTATACACATACGTACATTCTTTTTTATATTCTTTTCCATTATGGTTTATCCCAGGATATTGAATATAGTTCCTTGTGCTATAGCTTAAAGCTGCTAGTTCTTTAACTTCATTTCCCCTGTTCCATCCCCTCCCTCTCTACTCACTGAGAAGGCAAAGTAGACAGGGTCTCCAGACTCTCCTCACCAGTCACTTTCTCCAGGTAGCCTTCCTATGCCTTCCACCCAGGGTGAATCATGTAGCCTCCCACCTACTTGCATGGTATCCTCTAAACTTTGTTGTGACTCCAGTTGCACTGGATTATGATGTTGGTTTGTCTGTGTTCTTCACTAAATCACATCTTCTTGAGGACAGAAAATATTCCTGTTTTCTTTTTATACATAGGTCCTAGCATATGGTGCATAATATTTACTAAATGAAAATATATTGAATAGATGGTAAGAGTGGTAATTTGTTTACAAAGATGGCTGCAATAATTTTTCCCATCCTTATATGCAAGTCCCTTTATAAAGTGACTTCGTACCTCCCATCAAGGAATGGGAATTATTCCTTCACTCCTTGAATCTGGGCTTGGTCAATGAGACATTAGAAAATACGATGTAAGCAGAAACCTGCAAAGTGCTTGTGCAAAAGGGCTTACCCCCTTTTGGCTGTGGCTGTAACCCTGAGGCCAAGATGTGAACAAGCCTGAGCTGTCTCAATGGAGAGGCCATATGTAGGAGAACTGAAGACGCCCAGCCAGCAGCCTGCCTATGTCCCACTGGCCAACTGCCAGACATGTGAGTGAGGCCATCTTAGACCATTCAGTCCCAGTTAAGACCCCAGATGACTACAAATAGATGAATGACTCCAGGCAAGGTCAGCAGAAGGACCAAGCATCAGAATGTTCATCACATAGAGTCCCCGTGAAAACATCCTTGGATGAAGCATTCCAGCAACAACAGCAAAATACCTCTAGCAGCTTTGAGATACATGGGAAGTAAGGTGACTTAAAACTTAGGTTTGATGATAGTAATGTTTTCACAGATATATACATATGTCAAAGCTTATAAATTTTTATACTTTAAATATGTGCATCTTATCATATGTCAATTATACCTCAATAAAACTGTCAAAAATTTGATAGAGAAAGTAAATATAAGCTTGGATTTTACTAATTTAGGGACAGTAGTGTGCTGGAACTGGCTCATGCAGCTTGTGAGAGCTGATGGTTATATTTTCAGTGAGCCAGTTGTTAAATTATGACATCATTAACAATTAATTTATATATACTTATTATTATATTTAAAAAAAAGTAAAACTACTAAAACTCATTTTACTATTATCTATGTTTGTGAGGTTATTTACATCTATTTTATTTTATTTATCTATTTTTTTAAATTTATTTATTTATTTATTTTTGGGGCTGTGTTGGGTCTTCGTTGCCACGTGCGGGCTTTCTCTAGTTGTGGAGAGCGGGGGCTACTCTTTGTTGCGGTGCATGGTCTTCTCATTGCGGTGGCTTCTCTTGTTGCGGAGCATGGGCTCTAGGCACGCGGGCTTCAGTAGTTGTGGCACGTGGGCTCAGTAGTTGTGGCTCGCAGGCTCTAGAGGGCAGGCTCAACAGTTGTGGTGCAAGGGCTTAGCTGCTCCGCGGCATGTGGGATCTTCCTGGCCCAGGGCTCGAACCCGTGTCCCCTGCATTGGCAGGCGGATTCTTAACCACTGCGCCACCGGGGAAGTCTCTACGTCTATTTTATATGCATGGTAAAAATGTTATATAATGGTGTGCTGTTGCCCCTCTCTTCCCTACTCCATGTCCAGTGATGTCATGTTGGAAGCTTCGAATTGGCCGTGATGGAAGTATTTACACCATGGAAATTGTAAAAAACTACAAATAAGGGCCTTTTTTTCTCCTCAGAGAACCAGTTGTTAAACATTTATCAGCACTGAGCTATTTAGGGATAACCCAAAGGAGAATAAAAATAGATGTATCCTTTTTTTTTTTTAATTAATTTATTTATTTTTGGCTGTGTTGGGTCTTCGTTTCTGTGCGAGGGCTTCCTCTAGTTGTGGCAAGCGGGGGCCACTCTTCATCGCGGTGCGCGGGCCTCTCACTACCGCGGCCTCTCTTGTTGCGGAGCACAGGCTCCAGACGCGCAGGCTCAGTAGTTGTGGCTCACGGACCTAGTTGCTCCACGGCATGTGGGATGTTCCCAGACCAGGGCTCGAACCCGTGTCCCCTGCGTTAGCAGGCAGATTCTCAACCACTGCGCCACCAGGGAAGCCCCAGATGTATCTTTTAAATCAACAATAGAGAATTTATATATCCATATATATAGAACAGAGTTAAATAAATAATTAGAGGAAAATGTGTAGCTTTGTAATAAGATAATAAATTTGGTTGCTTCAAGCCACGAAATTTGTAGTAATTTGTTATAGCAGCAATAGGAAACTAATACACAACGGAAGAGACAAAATTATTATTATTTATAGATGGTATAATCATCTATATATAAACCCAACAGAATCAAGTTCTTAGAGATAAACAGAATTTAGCAATAAGGCCAGATAGAAGATCAACATACGAAACCCTATAATAAGGACTTCTCTGGCGGTCCAGTGGTTAAGACTCTGCGCTCCCAATGCAGGGGCACGGATTTGATCCCTGGTTGGGGAACTAAGATCCCGCATGCCTCATGGTGCAGCCAATAAATAAATAAATTTTTTTTAAAAGACTCAATAATAATAAACAGATGACTGGATAAACAAAATGTGGTGCTTACATCCAATGGAATATTAATTAGCCTTTAAGAGGAGTGAAATTCTTTCTTTTTTTTAATTGAAGTATAGTTGATTTACAATGTTGTGTTAATCTCTGCTGTACAGCAAAGTGACTCAGTTATACATACATATATTCTTTTTCATATCCTTTTCCATTATGGTTTATCACAGGATATTGAATATAGTTCCCTGTGCTATACAGTAGGACCTTGTTGTTTATCCATTCTATATGTAATAGTTGGTATCTGCTAATCCCAAACTCCCAATCCATCCCTCCCCACCCACCCCCTTGGCAACCACAAGTTTGTTCTCTATGTCTGTGAGTCTGTTTCCTTACAGAGTTTCTAATGACCTTTTGTCAGCCTCACTCTTAGAAATAAATGGATAGATAAGGATCAGACATTTGATGGAGCTCAGGTGAAATAGAGACAATGCAGAGAAGCTACTTTACAAAAAGCCCAACTATGATTAATATTCCCAGAGTGCTTGGAGAGACATCACATTTATGAAATAAGAACAGGATGATTTTTTAAAGGAACATTTAGCAAGTAAGAAGTTTTTCTTTAAAAGTTTAGAAGTTTTTCTTTAAAGCAAAAATATGTAAACAAAATACATTGGAAGGTAAGGCTAAAGAAATCTAAAATGGAGAGAGAAGGTGGGGAGAGTGGAGAGGAGAGAGACAAGATTACTTGTTTAGAGAGTCCAACAACTAAATAATAGGAGTTTCAGGAAGTAAGAGAACAAGAGAAAACTAATTGGGAGGAAATATTAAAGCACAAGATAATTTCCCAGAATTAAAGGATGAGTTTTCAAATGGAAAGGACTGACCAATTACCCGGCATGATTATTGAGGAAAGACCCACACCCAAGCCAATCTTCATGAAATTTCAGAGCACTGGAGACAATGGAACTGTTAAGAGAAATAAAACAGGTCTCACACAAAGTGTCAGGAATCAGAATGATACTGAATATATCATCATAAATATTGGCAGCTAGAAGACAATGGAGAAATGTCTTCAAAATTCTGAGGAAAAGTTGATTTCCAACCTAAAAGTCTAGTCAAACCATAATTCGAATGTGAAAGGTTAATAAATACATATTTGAACATGCGTGGTCTCCAAAAATGTATCTCCCATGCAAGTAAATTTCTCAGGAAGCTCCAGGAGGATGATCTCCACCACAATGAGGATACCATGGGTCCATGTAACAGGGTCTCCAACATAAAGTAGAGACCAAGGATGTACATGTAAGGAAGTCCAGTTTTTCAGTGGATGCTAGGAGTCACTAATATATTTTGGAGCAGGAGGATGGAAAGCTTCAGAGGCAATATCACCAAGACAGCTGTGTTTGACTGTGCTGAGAGCAGTTTTAGACTCTCTCTAAACTGCTCTCAGAGCAGTTTTAGAGCTGCTGCAGACTTTGAGCATGTGATAGGTACGTAGAAAACCAACCAGCAGAACAAAGCAAGGTCATTTTAATGTCAGGGAAAACAGAAAGTTGTTGTTAAAGAAAGGATATTTAAACATGGCATATTACTATATGACTCAGCTGTGAACGATGTTACACGGTTATAACAAGTTAAGTACTTGAGTATCAATTTTTTTAAATTGTAAAACTATATTGGGAGGATGAGGAAGGATGTGTTTATGTGTCTACGTCTGCTGTAAAATAGAGCAAAATCCTATTTCTATGGTAAAAAGTCAGTAGATAATATATAAAATAGGAACATTTTTAAATGACAGAGTAAATATCTTAATATCCAGAAGAAAGAGCTAAGAGGGTGCAAGTGATGGCTTGTGGGGGGTGGGGCTTGAGGTCAGAGAAGGATAGAGCAAGGGATTGCTGAACCTTATTATAAACCTTATAGTTTTATTTTATTTTAAAATTTATGCACTTATATTACTTTAAAAAGTCAATTCTCCCTAAAATCTATCCATAAATTAAATGCAATTCCAGCCAAAATGCCATCAGGATTTTTTGAGAAACTGCACAAACTTACTCTTTTTAGAATAACTAAATTTATTTTGGAAACAGAGCAACAGAGGGGACTAGCTCAATCAGATTTTACGCTATAATATAAAGCCATAGGCATAAAACCAGAATGGTGATGCTGTGGGAATAGATACATGAACCAGAGGAACAGAATAGAGCTCAGAAATAGACCCACACACCTATGGGAATTTGATATAAGGTGAAAATGACACCACAAGTCAATATGGAAAGGACGAATTATTCCATAGATGATGTCAGGGAAACTGTCTCACTATTTGGAGAAAAATAAAGTATGATTCCTATCACCTACACTAATCTGCACTCCAGGGGAATTAAATACCTATACGTGAAAGATGAAAAACCACAGGGAAAAAAAAAAGAGAGAAGGAAATGAACTAGAAAAATGGGCAAATGCTGTCAATAGGTAATTCACAGAAGCGGAAATGCAGATGACTCACAAGCGTAAGAAGAGATGTTCAAACTCACTGGTATCAATGAAATGCAAATTAAAACAAGGAGATATCATTTGGTATCTACAGAGGGACAAAATGAGAGTTAGAAAATCTCAGGTGATTAGGAAAATCAGAGAAATGAAAATCCTTTTGTCATTCTGGGAGTGCAAACAGATGTTCTGGAAAGAAATCTGACAGAATTGGGGACATCAAGGATGCAAAGACTCAACAGCCAGCAATCCCAACCTGGGGTATGTACTCCAGAGAGTTTTCAGGTCCATAAAGAACCATGTACAAGGATGTTCACTGCACCTCTGTTGTGAAAATGAGTTGAGAACATCCGTGGTGCCATCACTCGTGGAATATTTGGGTGCATCCCGTGTAAGGTTCTTCAGTAGGAGGATCTATGAGCTAGATGTACATGCAGCAGCATGTGTTGAGTACAGAAACAAAGGAAACCAAAAAAGATCCTTAGACCAATACAATTATGTAAATTTAAGACACATGCACAGAGCAGCAGTACGTGCTTTATAAGAATACATACATATCCAAGGGCACATTTCAAACACGTAACGGTGGGTGTTTCTGTGGAAGGGGATGGAGAATGTATACCAAGGATAAGGGAGGGGTTAAAATAAGCAAAGGGCCTTACTTACAGAATCATGTTCTCTCTGAACTGAGGAATCTGATGAACTCAACTCAGCATGCAAGGCATCCCCAGCCCCCAACATTTTCAGCAAAAGTCTCAGTGGAAAGTCTTGAGGATTTTGCAACATAATTCTAAAGTTTTTCTGGAAGGAGAAATAATGAAGAAAAGTTAAGAAAACTTTGAAAAAGAAGAACATCTAGGGATGACTTGGCCTACCAGATAATAGAATGTATAAATAATGCAGCAGTCACTAGAACAGTATGTTACTGGCACAGGAATAGACAGAAGAATCAATAGAACAGAAAAGAAAGGGCAGAAATAGACCGAAGAACTTAGCAAAACCTACTACATGCTTAGAGTGGCATTTCAATCAGTGAGGGAAATGCTGGATTTTACAACAAATGACTAATGATTTTTGGAGGAAATGAGAAAATATGCACAGCAATAATTAAGTAGATATACAGGGTTTGAATGCCAGTTTTGCCACTGATTAGCTGTGTAATTGCAGGCGAGATGCTTAACCTCCTTAAGCCTCATTTCTCCCATATTTAAAAATGGGGTAATAAAAGTGACAACCTCATGTGATGATGAGGATTAAAAGAGATAATGGGTGTTGAAAAATAAAAACATGGTGCCTATCACACAAAACGTGCTTCATAAATGTTAGCTATTATTATTTCTACCCTATACCACATGCAAAGTAATGTACAAAATGAGACCATAAACATTCCAGGAAGAAAATAAATGAGCATTATTATAAATTTGGGGAGCAGAAGGGCTTTCTAAATGTTACCCTAAGGGTGGAAAACATGAAGGGAAAGATAACAATTCTGACTACCAAAAAAACAAACAAAACTTCTTTATGCCAAATCCCACCACAAAGTTAGAACACAAATGGCAAACTGGGGGAAATATTTGCAATATGTACAGTAGACAAATGGTTAATAGTCTTACTAATCAACAAGGGAAAGATGGGAACAGCAATAGAAAAATACACTAAGAACATTAAAATTAAACACGCAAAAAGAGATTACAAATACATAAATAGAGGGGGAAATGTTCAATCTTCCTAATAAAAAATGCAAATTAAAGTGGAATCATTTTTCATATATCAAATTAGTGTGATAGATTTCTATGATAATATTCACTTCTACTAATCAAGAAATGTGAAGGACTGAAGCTGATTGGTCAAGGAACAAACACCTTATCTGAAGGGAGCCAATCCACCAACAGGTGAGCTATTTGTGGTTTATGTGGCCAAGTTAGAAAAGATGAGCTTGACCTAACATAGTTCTCTCTTGGGAAATAACACAGAGGGAAGTTGTTCATCAAAGGTAGCCAATGGGATGGAAGCACCATGTGTAATCAAGGATGGTGCAGCATGTTTGCAGGCACGTGTGAGCCAGAGTTGGGAAGAAATAAGATCAGGGGAAGACAGTTCCGAGGGAGCTAGAAGAAGGCTGAGCAGATGTCCCTATAGCAGCAGATAAACCATCACAGAGGGATTGAGAGGATCACTGGTCCCAAAATGACTGGCTCCTGCCCTTCTTTGAGGCTGCTGGCTCATTTTTGCTTTTCTCCAAGCTATCTTTACACTAAACTTTCATTTACCTTGAGCTATTTCAGTGTGAGGTTTTGTTTGTTTGTTTGTTTTTTGGCTGCTCTGCGTGGCCTGTGGGATCCTAGTTCCCTGACCAGGGATCGAACCCAGGCCCTTGGCAGTGAGAGCATGGAATCCTAACCACTGGACTGCCAGGGAACTCACAACCTTGAGCTATTTCTTTTTCTTACAACCAGAGGACCTCTGACTAGAACACAACACCGCTGAGACAGAGACAAAATGGTTGCTTTCATAGATGTGGAGTCCAATATCAGACACCTTAAAAAACAGATCCAGTAATTCCACATCTTGCTTTGATCCTCAGGATAAAATCATGGATGAACTGTAACACTTTCTTTAAGAAGTGAAGATATAATCAACATATAATATTGTGTAAGTTTAAGGGGTACAACATATTGATTTCATACATTTGTATTGCAATACAATTGCCATTGTTAGCTAACAACTCTATTGCATCACATAATTATCATTTCTTCTAGTGACGGGAACAATTAAGATCTAGTCTCTCAGCAAGTTTAAGTTTACAGTACAGTTTTGTTGTCTATAGTCCCTATACTGTGTATTAGTTCTCCAGGACTTATTTATCTACTAGTTACAGGTATGTACCTTTAAACAACATCTCTCCCATTCCCCCACCTCCCAGCCTTTGGTAACTATCATTCCACTCTCTGTTTTTTCAAGTTTGTTTTTGTTTTTTTAAGATTCCACATATAAGGGATATTATACAGTATTTGCCTTTCACTGTCTGACTTATCTCACTTAGCATAACGTTCTCAAGGTCCATCCTTGTTTCACAAATAGCAGGAATTCCTTTTTTCTCATGACTGCATATTATTCTGTTTTATATATATATATATATGCACACACACAACATATATATATATACACACACATATATGTATCACATCTTCTTTATCCATCCATCTCTTGATGGAAACTTAGGTTGTTTCCTTATCTTGGTTGCTGTGAATAATGCAGCAAAAAACATGGGAGTGCAGATGTCTCTTCAATAACTTGTTTTCATTTCCTTTGGATGTATACCCAGAAATGGGATTGCTGGATCATATGGTAGTTCTATTTTTAATTTTTGGAAACATAACACTTTATTGAGCATTCACTATGTGTACTAAGTGCTTTACTTACATCATACCATTTTATCCACACAACAACCTGAGATTAAAAAATTCTTATGCTTGTTTTATAGATGAAGAAATTGAATCATGGAGAAGTATGGCAGAGACAATGTTCCTCCCCCAACATTCCACCTGCTCCCCACATTTCCCAGCCCCTTTCAGTTGGGTGGGGCCAGATATGCAGGCAGAATAAAGCCTGTGCATGACTCTCCAGCTCTACTCTCCCCCTGCATGATGCCCAGAAGGACAGTGTCCAGATGGGGTGGTGGAGCCAGCATCAACCGGGTACTTTGATTGTCTTTTGGAGCAGAGTTCCCCACTTCCCCCACTGACCCATATTGCATGTCAGATATACACTATAAATGAGAAATAAATCTTGTTTGTTGTGGTACCAAGATTTCAGGGTTTGTTTGGTTTGGTTTTAACTGCAACACAACCTGGCCACTGTATCATATCCAAGAGGGTCTGGGTAACTTACCCAAGGGGCACAGCTAGTACACAGCAGAGTCAGGATTCAAACCCATGTCCGCCTGTGTTCTTTTTAAAAAATTGTGGTAAAATATACATAACATAAAATTTACCATTTAAAGCATTTTTAGGTGTATAATTTTAAATGGCATTAAGTACAATATTGTGCAATCATCAACCACTTTCCATTTCCAGAACATTTTTATCATTCCAAAGAGAAACTCTGTACCCAGTAAATAGTGATTCCCCATTCCTTTCTCCTTTGGCCCCTGGTGACCATTATTCTACTTTCTGTCTCTATGAATTTGCCTATTCTAGGTACCTCATATAAGTGGAATCATACAATATTTGTCCTTTGGTATGTGGCTTTTTTCACTTAGCATAATGTTTTCAAGGTTCATCCATGTTGTAGCATGGATAAGAATGTCATTCCTTTTGAATGGTTTTCCCTTATAATACAAACAATTTCCATTGTTTGTATATACCACATTTTGTTTATCTGTTCATCTCTTGACGGACATTTGGGCTGTTTCCACTTTTTAGCTATTGTGAATCATGCTGCTATGTTTGTTTTAGTCCCTACTTTCATTTCTTTTCGGTATATACTTAGGGGTGAAATTGCTGGATCATATGCTAATTCTACATTTTGAGGAACTGACAAACTGTGTTCTTTCTTTTAAAGTCAGGTTTATTAAGGAATAATTTACATACAGTAAACTTCACTTTTTAGGTGTACAGTTCTATGAGCTTTCTCCAACACATGTAGTCATGTAACTATCACAACAATCAAGATAGAGCAGTACCATGACCCCAGAAGTCCCCTTGTGCTCCTTTGCAGTCTATCCCAAACCCTTACCCCTAGCCCATGGCAACTGATGATCCAATTTCTGTCCTTATAGTTTTGACTTTTCCAGAATGTCATACAAATGGAATCATTGGCGCCTGGTTTCTTTCAGTCAGCACAATTTATTCAAAATTCATCCATCCATGACAGTGTATCAAGAGTTTGCTCCTTTTTGTTGCTGAATAGTATTCCATTGATTGGCTATACCACATGTATTTTTATCCATTCACAGTTGATGGCCACTTGGTTTGTTTTCAGTTTTTGGCATTTATGAATTATGCTGCTGTAGGCATTTGCATACAGGTCTTTGTGCAGACCTGTGTTTTTATTTCTCTGGGTAAATACCTAGGAGTGCAGTTTCTGGGTTAAACGGTAAATGTATGTTTAACTACTTTAAATTGTTTATCTGTTTTTCAAAGAAGCTATACCATTTTTGCATTTCCACCAGCATGCATGAGAGTTCAAGTTGTTCTGTATACTCTATAACATTTGGTATTGTCAGTGTATTTTTATTTTTATTTTTTTAACATCTTTATTGGAGTATAATTGCTTTACAATGTTGTGTTAATTTCTGCTGTATAACAAATTGAATCAGCTATATGTATACATATATCCCCATATCCCCTCCCTCTTGCGTCTCCCTCCCACCCTCCCTGTCCCATCCTGTCAATGTATTTTTATTTTAGCTATTCTGGTAGGTATGTGGTGTGGTATCTCATTATAGTGTTTTTTTTTCAAATTAATTTATTATTTATTTATTTATTTATGGCTGCATTGGGTCTTAACCACTGCACCACCAGGGAAGTCCCCACAAAGTACTTTTGATTATATACTCTCTCTGACCCACAATCGACTCTGAGAGGTAGGAATAAAAATATTATTACTCCTATTTTACAGAAGAAGAGACCCAGAGAAGCTAAGCATTCGGCCAGAATGACAAAGCTTTCGGTGGTATTTTCAATACATTATCGACCTTCATCAGTAAACACTGAGCTGCCTTTTCCAAGATCCAAGTTATTCCCATAAATCTGCCCAGTCCTCAGGAGCACTGGAAGCAAAAGTCAGTACTCACTGCTTAATTTGGAGCTTACTGGTCTTTGAAAACTTGAAAAGCTAAGAGATTTGGTGCAACTGGGATCCAGGAGGACTGCCATTTGCACTACCCATGAGAAGTGGTCATGTGTCTCAACCCTGCTATGTGAACCAGCCATGGTCATGAAAACTTCATTGTATAAAAATGTAATTAGATGGGCTTCCCTGGTGGCGCAGTGGTTAAGAATCCTCCTGCCAATGCAGGGGACACGGTTCGAGCCCTGGTTCGGGAAGATCCCACATGCCGCGGAGCAACTAAGCCCGTGCGCCACAACTACTGAGCTTGCGCTCTAGAGCCCGCGAGCCACAACTACTGAAGCCCGTGTGCCACAGCTACTGAAGCCCGCTCGCCTAGAGTCTGTGCTCTGCAACAAGAGAAGCCACCACAATGAGAAGCCTGCGCCCCGCAACAAAGAGTAGCCCCCGCTCACTGCAACTAGAGAAAGCCCGCGTGCAGCAGCGAAGACCCAATGCAGCCAAAAATTAAATAAATGAATAAATAAATAAATTTATATAAAAAAATGTAATTAGAAATATTTTTAGAAGGATATTCCTGAGCTTCAACAAGAAAAAAAAATCTGTTAATAAATAATTCAGTATCAAAGCAATAAACTGATTTGGCATAGGTTTTCAGTCATTTCTTCAGCCCACTAGCCACCCCCTTTTCCCTGGGAAGCACACCCACATATCACATCATTGGAGTGGGCCCTTAGGAACCGTTTTGCTACCACCTGACTCTGCCTCCTTGGCCCTGGCTGTTTGTGCCAGAGGGGGACAAGCCACCCTTGTTGATGATTAGATTTTTTTCTTTGGGGAATTCAGGATTGGACTGAAACAGATAATCATTCTGCAGTTGGCTGGAATTTTAACATGTGAACTGGGAGCTATACAGCAGCCACATTCTGCATGTCAAGTGGATCAGAGGAGAAGGAAAAGCAGATATGCAGAGAGAAAAGGAATAAAGCAGGGAGGGAAAGGTAGGGGCTCAAGATTGCTTAACTGTTCCTGGTTCCAGACCCTTTCAGTGGCCTCTCTGCCTACCTGTCCTTTGGTGCTATGAAACCACCTCTCTATCCTTTAAAAATTGTCCCCCCAAAAAAAAAAAAATTGCCCCCCCCCTTTTTTTTTTCCTTAAGCTAGCTCAAAAGGGTTTCTGTTACTTACAACCAAAGAGTCCTAACTAATACAATGGAGGTAAATTGAGTTATCATGGAGTAGAAAGACATGGTCTTGAACTGGCTTATGGTAATTTAAAAAGAGAGCTGACTTTTTGGGCAATGGGTGCTATAACCGGGAGACAAAAATTTCTCCCCTTTTATTCTTTATAAAATAAATTGCATGAAAGGGTTAGGCCAGCTGAGTGAACATCAGCTTGTACAATGAGAACAAGAGAGAGTATTACCCAGCTTAAACTATCATTTGTTTCCAACTGGGACGGAACAGGGAGGAGGGGTGAGGAGAGAAACTGGGGTAGAAGGGAAGCCGGTGGAGGAAGAAAGGAAAAGTCTGATGTGGTGTGATGCCCAGAACACCTTTATACATTCACATTTGGAAACACCTCCACCTTTGGATGAAAAATGCTGGTCAACTGCCAAGTATTATTTTGTAAATTAGATACTCTCCGTGAAATTAGCCTTTTGACACATTTCCAGCTATTTCTCTGAAGCAGGGTGAAATCCTGACTCTCTCTTTACAAAGAGAATTAAATACTGGGGTCTCGTGTTCTCCTCTTTGCCCAGAGTCTGGGTTTCTTTGCCGTGTTCCTGCTTTTGCCATTAGCTGTGATGAACAGAATGAATGATGCACAGAGGCGGGTGGGACAATGGGGCTGATTCATGGTTTGGGAAAACAGGGAATTGTCACAGAGCAAACAGTGGCCTTCCTTTTTGCTGGGGCCATTGCAATGTTGAGCTGAAAGCATCTTGTTTGGATTCTTCCAACCACTGGATAAGCTTCTAAATGACAGGCGCAATGTGGGGTCCCCAGGGGTACTTAGAACAATCCTATACGCTGGCAGACGTTGTGTTCTTTGTAAACAGACAGAGAGAGGTCATTCAAACAGCTGTTAATTTCATTAAGAGGCCTCATTTTCAGGTCCCAGAACAGACATTTCTTTTTATGTCAGGATTATCTCTGAGTTTTATATTTACATCCACTCCTGGTACCTTAACTGGGATGTCAGGAAGCTCAGCTTACATTTGGACTGGTGTTTTGGCCTGGGCTTCAAAACGAATTTACCTTTAGAGCAGATTACATTTGACCAAAATTAATTTGATAGATAATACAGTACTATATATATACATGTTTATCGGCATCGTATTGTACGTGTTGTTTTGTGATGTTTTTCATTGAGCACTATAACATTGAAAATATTAATTTGTCAACATATTTTAATCTACAATATCACTTCTAATGGGTGTGTCGTGTGTGACTGTATGAACAAACCATCATTTATTTAACTTGTCTCTTTGTTGGACATTTAGGTTGTTTTCAGTTTTTCATAGCTATAAACCATGCGTCAATAAAAATTATTGTAGCTAAATCTTTGCACATTTCCTTATTCCCCTAGGGAGAAAAATACTGGATTTTGATTACTGGATCAGAAGAGATGCATTTTTTAATATTTTTTACTCATGCTGAGAAATTGACATCCAGAGTACAATTCATACTTCCTCCAGGTATGAAGTGCTTTCCTTCACACATACCCGGCTCTCTAGTCTAAACTTTATTTAGTTTATTTTCTTGGTTTTTCCAGGAAAATGACCATATAATCTACAAATAATGACTTTAGGGGGGATTTCATTTACCAGATGGGCAAAGTGGCAAGAATTATAATATTTCATTGTTGGTGGAAATACGGATAAGTGGATGTTCTCAAACGCTCTGCCTGTAACTTGTTTAGTATTTTTGAAGGATAATTTGAGAGTTTCTGTGAAAATTTTTAAATTGTGTATCCTTTGACCTAGCAATTTCAATTCTAAAAGACTATCCTGCACAAGTGAACAAAGATATATGCATACAGCTATTCATCAAAGCATTTTTTTAATAGCAAAAAATTTTCAAACAACTTACAGTTCATCAGTAGGGTATGGTTAAATAAATTATAGTACATTTATGCTATGGAATACTGTGAAGCCATTAAAGAGAATAAGGTAAATCTCTAGTACCAACCTGGAAATCAGTCCATGCTATTTTGTTATGTTTAAAAAATATTTAGCAAGGTATTAATATATTATTATTATTTTTAAAATAAATTTATTTATTTATTTTTTGGCTGCATTGGGTCTTTGTTGCTGCACGCGGGCTTTCTCTAGTGGCCATGAGCGGGGGTCGGGGGGTGGGGGGGGCTACTCTTCGTTGCGGTGCACCGGCTCCTCATTGCAGTGGCTTCTCTTGTTGCAGAGCATGGTATCCAGGCGCATGGGCTTCAGTAGTTGTGGCACACGGGCTCGGTAGTTGTGGCTCGCGGGCTCTGGAGCACAGGCTCAGTAGTTGTGGTGCACGGGCTTAGTTGCTCCGCGGCATGTGGGATCTTCCCAGACCAGGGCTCGAACCCGTGTGCCCTGAATTGGCAGGTGGATTCTTAACCACTGCGCCACCAGGGAAGTCCTAAGATATTAATAGATCATGATCCCAATTTTATTTTTCAAAATCCAAGTATATACCTCAGAAATATACATAAAAAAGGGTCTATTGAAGGTGATTGCCTCTAAATAACAGAATTGACAGAATAATGAGTAATGTTTACTTTTTTACCTTACACGTTGTTTAAATATTTTAATGAACATTTGTTCTTCTAAAGAAGGGGGAAATTAATTTGTCTCCTCTTTCTCTGTGTACATCTTTTCTCATCTTATTAAATTAGCTTATTTTTTATATTTTTATTTATTTATTTATTTTGGAACTTTAATTTTTATTTATTTATTTTTTGGCTGCACTGCGTGGCATATGGCATCTTAGTTCCCCGACCAGGGATCGAACCCATGCCCCCTGCAGTGGAAATACAGAGTCTTAACCATTGGGCCGCCAGGGAAGTCCCTGCATTAGCTTAGAATTTTAAGAACAATTGTAACTAAAGTAGTAACAAATGACATCCTTGTCTTGTTCCTTACTTTAATAGTAATTTCTTTAATATTTTTCAATTAATATTGGCTGTTGTTTTCTGACACTCTTATTCAATTGGATATTTTTATTGTGTTTGTTGAATTTTATTAAAGGCACCCATTGGGATGATCATATAGTTTTTCGTTTTAGTTCAATTAGTGTGATGAATTATATTAATACATTTTCAAATGTCAAACAAGTCTAACATCCCTACAATAAGTCATTCTTGGTCATAGTGTTATTATTTTAATGAGCTTTCTAGATTTGATATGCTAATGTTTTTATTGTGGTAAAAAACAAATAACAAAATTTCCATGTTAACCATTTTTAAGCACATAGTTCAAAAGTGTTAAGTATATTCACATTGTTGTGAAACGGACCTTCAAAACTTTTTTATTTTGCAAAACTTAAACTCTATATACCCATTAAGGTACTATTCTCCTTTTCTCCTTCCCCCTACACCCTGGTAACCACCATTCTACTTTGTTTTTATGAATTTGACTGTTTTAGGCTGTTTGACAGTATTTGTGTTCTTGTAATTGGCTTATTTCACTTAGCACAATGTCCTCATGCTTCATCCATATTGTAGCATGTGACAGTATTTCCTTCCTTTATTAAGCCTGAATAATACATCATTGTATGTATATATCACATATTCTTTATTCATTCATCCGGCCATGGACATCTTGGTTGCTTCCACCTCTTGGCTATTGTGAATAGTGCTGCTGTGAACATGGGTGTGCAAATATCTCTTCGAGACCCTGTTTTCAATTTTTTCGGATACCCAGAAGTGGGATTTCTGGATCATATGGAACTTCTATTTTTAATTTTTTGAGGAACCACTATACTGTTTTCTATAGTACCATACAATATATAGTACCATACAATATATAGTACCATAGCACCATACAATCCCACCAACAGTGCACAATTTCCAGGTTCCAATTTTCCACAGCCTTCACAACACTGATTATTTCCTATTTTTTTCTTTTTGATAGCAGCCATTCTAATAGGTGTGAGATGATATCTCATTGTGGTTTTACTTTGCATTTCTCTGCTGATTAGTGATGTTGCCCATTTTTTCGTATGCTTCTTGGCCATTCGTATATCATCTTTGGAGAATGTCTATGCAAGTCCTTTGTCCATTTTTAAATCAAGTTATCTGATTTTGTATTGCTGAGTTGTAGGAGTTCTTTACATATTTTGGATGTCAACCCCTTATCAAATATATGATTTGTAGATATTTTCTCCCATTTCATAGGATAACTTTTCACTGTATATTTACAATTTTTAACTACATGGTATTGGCCTGTTTTTTTTTTAATGTTATTTTTGACAAGCTTATTTGCTACTGTGGTTATACAAATATCATTGATATCTTTCCTTACTCCCACTTGCAATTCTTTCAATTGCAAGTCAAATTCAAAGTAATTTAAGAAAAAATGGGGTGGGGAGGATTTAGTGGCTCACACTTCTAAATCTTAAAGAGGGAAGGGATGGAAGTGCCCTCAAGCATGACTGGACCCAGGGTGTAGAGTCCATCAGGTTCTTTCTTCTCTTTATCTCTTGGCTCTGCCATTTTTCCTGTGTGAGGCTCATTATCTAATGTTGGCATTTGTCATGGACTGGAGCCACAGGCAGCTCTGGCCTCAGTCAGCACAGAGAGCACAAGAATACATTCTCCTTGTAACAAAATTCAGATAACATAGAAACTCAAAAGTAACTATTGTAAATCTGCTTTCCACAGCAGCTGAATTGCACAAATCCAGGGGGTGCCATTTCATCATAGTTTATGTGAAAGGCTATGCACTCCCCAGAGAAAAGTGTGTATTTGTATACCAAAGAGATCATCTCGTTTTTGCCTGTACAAATAGCCCTCGAATTTTACCATCCATATTAGATATAGCCTCTTGGGTTGTCAGCCAAAGGGTGGGCATGTGCATGACCCCAAGCTAGGCCGATCAAAACTCTCTTTCCTAGGGCTTCCCTGGTGGCGCAGTGGTTGAGAATCTGCCTGCCAATGCAGGGGACACGGGTTCGAGCCCTGGTCTGAGAAGATCCCACGTGCCGCGGAGCAACTAGGCCCGTGAGCCACAATTTACTGAGCCTGCGCGTTTGGAGCCTATGCTCCGCAACAAGAGAGGCCACGACAGTGAGAGGACCGCGCACCGCGATGAAGAGTGGCCCCCACTTGCCACAACTAGAGAAAGCCCTCGCACAGAAACGAAGACCCAACACAGCCATAAATAAAAATAAACCCCCCCCAAAAAAGTTAAAACAAAACAAAACAAAAAAACTCTCTTTCCCTGTAATTTGAATATTGGTTTGGAAAACGAAAACATTATATGAGTGTGTTCATTCTAAGAGTGGTAACATGAGGGGCCTACCACAGGTTTGCTTCTTGCCGGCTCTCTAGGGCTGTTTCTGTTTTTCCTGAGACCTGATTCTTCACATTTTCCTTAAGTCTCTGGGGGATCCCTAATTACTCAATAAACTCTTCCTGTTGTTTTCTTAAATTAGCCAGTCAGTTTGTGTTGCTTGCCAGCAAAGAACCCTGACACACAAAACTGTATATTTATATACAATATATTATTTTGTTTTTGTTTTGCCATAAATGGGATTATACTATATGTACTGTCCTGCAACTTGATTTTTTTTCTTTGATTTTTTTTTTCACTTAATTATATGCCTTGTAGATTTCTCCATGTCAATATTTCTATTTATCTACCTCAGTCTTCTAGATCTCTTTCTTGGTGTGTGTGTGTATGTGTTTAAAAACTGGGGTCACTCTACACATATGGTTTGTTACCTTCTTTTTAAATTGGTAAGCTATCTTAATCATATTTCTATGCTCATATATGGACATAAGTTATGAGTTTTAATGGCTGACTACTATGCCATTGCCTGAGTATAAATTAATCTATTTACCACTTCCTTAATGGTGGCTATTTGGGTTGTTTATAATTTTTTTTGATAGTATTAAAAAAAAAAGCAACAATGAACATCCTTGAATAGACACATGCTTGTGCATTTGTCCTGTTTTTCCTTAGGGTAAATGCCCAGAGCTAGCCCTGCTCATTTACAGTTGTATACATTAAAAGTTTTTAAGTGATTAATTTTTAATAAATATATATGCACATGGTAAAAAGTTCAAACAAAACAAAATATTTAGAGTACCAAGTGGAGTTCATACTAGGAATGCAACACTGGTTTAACATTTTAAAAAGTAATCAATGTAATTCACCTCATTAGTAAAATAAAGGAGAAAATATGATCATCTCAATAGATTAAAAAAAAAACATTGACAAAATTTGAAACTATATATTTATAATTTTGAAAAACCTCAGCAAATCAGAATGGAAGGGAACTTTTTCAATCTGCTACAGAGCATCTAAAACAATCCTCAGTTGGGACTTCCCTGGTGCCACAGTGGTTAAGAATCCGCCTGCCAATGCAGGCGACACGGGTTCGAGCCCTGGTCCGTGAAGATCTCACATGCCGCGAAGCAACTAAGCCCGTGCGCCACAACTACTGAGCCTGTGCTCTAGAGCCCGCGAGCCACAACGACTGAAGCCTATGCACCTAGAAGTCTGTGCTCTGCAACAAGAGAAGCCACCTCAATGAGAAGCCCGCGCACTGCAACGAAGAGTAGCCCCCGCTCGCCACAACTAGAGAAAGCCTGCGTGCAGCAATGAAGACCCAATGCATCCAAAAATAAATAAATAAATAAATAAATAAATCTAAAACAAACTTCAGCTGACATTGTACTTAATGGTGAACTATTTTCTCCTAATAGTGGAAACAAGGCATAATGATTAGACAGAAGAAGTAAAACTGTTATTATTTGCAGATGACACGATTGTGCATGTAGAAAACACTATGGAATCTACCCAAAAAAGCCCTATTAGAGCTAATACATAAATTAGCTAAATGAATGAACTAATAAATGCAGATCGTAAAATACAAGGTCAATATACACAAATCAATTCTATTTCTGTATACTCACATTAAGCAATTGCAAAACAAAAACAGCCTTTATAACAGCATCAAAAACACCATATGGAGGACGAAATCTAATGAAAGATGTGTAATTTCTTCTAACTGAAAACTACTGAGAGAAGTTAAAGAAGATACAAATATGTATAGAGATATGTACCATTTTTAGTATATTGGAAGGCTAAAATTAAGATATCAATTCTTCCAAATTTTAGGTATACATTTGATGAAATCCCAATCAAAATCCCAGCTAAGATTTATTTTATTATTTTTAAATTTATTTATTTTATTTATTTTATTTTTGGCTGTGTTGGGTTTTCATTGCTGTGCGTGGGCTTTCTCTAGTTGCGGTGAGCGGGGGCCATCCTTCGTTGCGGTGCACCAGCCTCTCATTGCGGTGGCTTCTCTTGTTGCGGAGCATGGGCTCTAGGCGCACGGGCTTCAGTAGTTGCAGCACATGGGCTTGGTAGCTGTGGCTCACAGGCTCTAGAGCGCAGGCTCAGCAGCTGTGGCACACGGGCCCAGTTGTTCTGCGGCATGTGGCATCCTTCTGGACCAGGGCTTGAACCCGTGTCCCCCGCATTGGCAGGCAGATTCCCAACCACTGTGCCACCAGGGAAGCCCCTAAGATTTATTTTAAATATGAGTCTACTCTATATAATTCTATGTCAAATTTTTGAAAATCTGATGAAGAGAGAAAACTATTATTTACCAAAAGAAAAAAAGACTCTAGGAAAAGATGAAAACCTAAAACACTGGGAGTTCCCTGATGGTCCAGTGGTTAGGACTCCATGCTTTCATTGCCAAGGGCACAGGTTCAATCCCTGGTCAGGGAACTAAGATCCCACAAGCCGTGCAGCACAGCCAAAAAACAAAACAAAACAAAACAAAATCAAAAAAACCTAAAACACCAATGATCACAGGAGAAATTGAGGTCCTTGTCAAAGAACTACTCAAAAAAGTGCTATGCACAGATAGCTTCATGAAAAAATTCTTTCTAACTTTCAAGGAATCAATCATTCCTGTGCTATGTTTAAATTTTTTCAAGTATAAAAGTGTATGAGTTGGGTTGTCTCTTTATTGTTGGTTTGTAGAAGTTCTTAATATATTATTGGATATCCATGTATTAAAGTACAATCATGGGCTTCCCTGGTGGTGCAGTGGTTAAGAATCTGCCTGCCAATTCAGGGGACACGGGTTCAAGCCCTGGTCCGGGAAGATCCCACATGCCGTGGAGCAACTAAGCCCGTGTGCCACTACTGAGCCTGCACTGAAGAGCCCGCGAGCCACAACTACTGAAGCCTGCGTGCCTAGAGTCCATGCTCCGCAACAAGAGAAGCCACTGCAATGAGAAGCCCACGCACCACAACGAAGAGTAGCCGCAGCTCGCCACGACTAGAGAAAGCCTGCGTGTAGTAACAAAGACCCTACGCAGCCAAAAATAAAATAAATTAAATTTAAAAAAAAAAAGTACAGTCATGTAGCGGAACGTTTGCAATGGGTGTGAGCATAGGCACTATGGGTTGCCATTTCTCCAAATGTTTTGAAGAAGCCAATCTGAGAGAATGGATTGGACACACAGAAAGAGGCACTGACAAGAGGCTGAAGAGTGAATTCTGGAAAAACTCACATCTATTGTTCTAGTCCTTCATTCCTACCTTTTCTATGGTTGGTTATGCGAGCCAATACATTCCTCTTTTTGCCTTAGTTATTTCAATTTGTATTTGTCCCTTGCAACCAGAAGAGTACTAGTACAACAGTTATTTGAAACGGTGCTGTATGGCCCTGGCTGACATTTTGATTGCAGCCTTTTGAGAGACTCCAAGCCAGAACTGCCCAGTCAACCTGCTTTCAAACTCCTGATTCACAGTGACTATAAGATAGTAATGTTTGTTTTAAAAAGATAATGTTGGGAGTTTCCTGGTAGCCTAGTGGTTAGGATTCTGGGCTTTTACTGCCGTGGCCCGGGTTCAATCCCTGGTCCTGGAATTGAGATCCCACAGGCTATGCGGCACAGCCAAAAAATATATATATATGTTGTAGAAATTTGTCTATTGACATAGAAAGATAGTTATGATATATTGCTGAATTGAAAAAGCAGGCTACAAAACAGCATATGTGGTATGATTAAATTTTTTAAAAATAAAATATATATGCAAATGTAACTATATAACTACAATGAAAAGCTCATGGGTGGCGCAGTGGTTAAGAATACGCCTGCCAATGCAGGGGTCACGGGTACGATCCCTGGTCCAGGAAGATCCCACATGCCGCAGAGCAACTAAGCCCGTGCGCCACAACTACTGAGCCCACGTGTTGCAGCTACTGAAGCCTGCGCACCTAGAGCCTGTGCTCTGCAACGAGAAGCCACCACAATGAGAAGCCCATGCACCGCAACGAAGAGTAGCCCCTGCTCGCCGCAATTAGAGAAAGCCCGTGAGCAGCAACGAAGACCCAACCCAGCCAAAAATAAAAATAAAAACAAACAAACAAACAAAAAAGTTTATGGAAAGATAGATACCAAGGCAGAAAAAGAGGTTGTCCCTGTGTGAGAGGATTTATTTTCATGTTCCTTGTCTTTTTGTTTATTTGTTTACATGTTTGTTTCCTGATTATTCTGTAATGAATGAAAGAGAATCTTTTTTTTGAAAAAATTGATAATGCTCAGTGTTTTAAGGGGGAGTGAAGCCACTGGCACTGCCTTTCTAAAAAGTAACTTTACATGTGCATTAAGAGTCTTAAAAAAAGTATGCACTTTTTGGCCTAGTAATCCTAATCTTTGGATTATAATAAGATATTTCCTGTCTTAAGGAAATAACTAGTTCAATGCAGCAAGGATTTATGTTCAAGAATTTTCATCATATTCTATATTTTAATGAAATATTAGAAATAACCTTAATGCACAATAAAAGAATAATTGTAATTCCAATCAGAGCGTCTTGGGCTACAATGACTGAGGAGTACTGGGCATTAGTGCCCAGGGACCAGGGACATGACACATCCTTCATAAAAAAGGATTGTCCCAACTTTCATTTCTGGAAAAATGGAGTAGGTGTACTTTTCCCTGTTGTTCTTTCTAAGTACAACTGGAAACCCTGAACATTGTGAACAAACATAAGAAACACTTCCAAACTCATTGTATGTAGTCAGCATTACTCTGATAACAAAGCCAAAGACATTACAATAGATATAAAACTACTAATATCCCTTACGAATATTGATGTAAAAATCCTTGATAAGATACTAGCAAATAAAATTCAGCAGCATATTTAAAAGATTATACACCATAACCAGCTGAGATTTATTCCTGGAAGGCAAGGATGGTTCAACATATAAAAATCAGTTAATGTAATACACCATTTTTTTAAATGAAGGGAAAAAAAACACTACATGATCACCTCAATTGTTGCAGAAAAAAGCACTTGACAAAATTCAATATCCTTTCATGAGAAAACACTCAGCAAATTATGAATGAAAAGAAACTTCCTCAACATGGTAATGACCATAAATGTAAAACCCACAGCTGACATCATACTCAGTGGTGAAAGACTAAAAGCTTTTCCCTTAAGATAAGGAAAAAGACAAGGATTCCTGCTTTCACTACTTCTATTTCAACTTAGGACCCAAAGTCTTAGCCAGAACAATTAGATAAGAAAAAGAAATAGAAAGCATTGAAATTGGACAGGAAGAAGTAAAAATATCTCTATTTGCAGATGATACGGTCTTAAATGTAGAAAACTCTAAAGATTATACACGCACGCACGTGCACGCACACACACACACACACACACACATGCAAACCTGTTAGAGCTAATAAGCTCAGCAAAGTTGCAGAAGAAAAAAATCAGTGCATTAAAATCAGTTGCATTCTATACACTAAAAGTTAACAATCAGAAAAGGAAATTAAGAAAACAATTCCATTTACAATAGCATCAAAAAGAATAAAATACTTGGGAATAAATTTAACCAAGGTGATGAAAGATTATAAGGAAAATTACAAAACATTGCTGAAAGAAATTAAACAAGACCTAAGTAAATGGAGAGACATCCCATATTCATGGATTGGAAGATTTAACATTGTTAAGATGACAATATTACCCAAAGTAATCTATAGATTCAATACAATCCTTATCAAAATTTCAATGGCATTTTCTGCAGATATAGAAAAACCTACCCTAAAATTCATGTGGAATCTTAAAGAAACCCAAGTAGCCAAAAAAGAACAAAGTTGGAGCACTTGCTCTTCCTAATTTCAACACTTAGTACAAAGCCACTGTAACCAAAACTCTGTGGTACTAGTATAAGGACAGACATATAGACCAGTGGAATAGAAGAAAGAGTCCAGAAATAAACCCTTGCATACATGGTTAACTGATTTTCGTTGTGGGTGCCAAGATCATTCAATGGGGAAAGGACAGTCTTCAACAAATGGGGCTGGGAAAAATGGATATCCACCTGCAAAAGAATTAAGTTGGACCCTTACTTTACACCATATACAAAAATCGACTCAAAATAGATCAAAGACTGTTTTGGATTGGGTGTTTTAAAATTTGAACTCAATATCCTTAATAGTTATAGAGCTATTAGAATTATTTCATATTGGGTGAACTGGAGTAGTTTGTGGTTTTTGAGGAATGGGTTCATTTCATCTATAAACCGTCGAATTTATGTGCATAGTATATTTCATAATTCTCCTTTATTATCTTTTTTATGTCTGCATGGTCTGTAGTTATATCCCCCTTTTCATTCCTAATATTGGTAAACTGTGTCTTCTCTCTTTTTTATAATTTAAAAACTTCCAAAAAAATATTTCCAGGCCCAGATGGAAATCAAACATTTAAAGAAAAATTAACACCAATTCTAGATAATCTCTTCCAGCAAATACAAGAGGAGAAAACACTTCCCAATTAGTTTTACGAAGCTAGTATTATCCTGATACCAAAACCAGAAAAGACAGTATAAAAAAGAAAACTGTAGACCAATATCCCTCATGAATACATACACAAAAGTCCTTAACAAAATATTAGCAAATAGAATTCAGCAATATATAAAAATAATTATACATCATGACCCAGTGGAATTTATACCAGGCACGCAAGGCTGATTCAATATGTGAAAATCAATCAATGTAATCTACCATATTAACAGGTTAAAGAAGAAAAATCACATGATCATAACAATTGCTACAGAAAATCAATGAAGAAATACTATACTCTGTCATGATAAAAACTCACAAAAATAGGAATAGAGGAGAACTTCTTCAACCTGAAAAAGTATCTGTGAAAACTCTACAGCTAACATTGAAAGTCTAAATGGGGAATTGCCTGGTGGTCCATGGTAAGGACACAGTGCTTTCATTGCCAGGTCCCAGGTTCAATCTCTGGTCAGGGAACTAAGATCCTGCAAGCCACATGGTGCAGCCAAGACAGACAGAAAGCAAGCAAGCAGGCAAGCAAGCAAGCAAGCAAGTCTGAATGCTTTCCTCCAAATACTGGGAACAAATTAAGAATGTCTGCTCTTATCACTCTTATTCAACATAGGGTTGGAAGGGCAACAGGCAAGAAAAAGAAATAAAAGGCACATAGATTGTAAACGAAGAAATAAAAATGTCCTGATTTCAGATGACATGATTGCACAGAAAATACCAAGGATTCTCTGAAAAAAACCTCCTGGAACTAATCAGTGGCTTTAGCAAAATTTCAGGATAAACGATAAACATACAAAAATCAATTGTATTTCCATATACTAACAATGAACATGTGGTAACCAAAATAAAAAGTACAGTGCATGTATAATCACTCAAAAAACATGAAATACTTAGATGTAAATCTAACAAAATGTGTACAGAACTTATGTACTGAAAACTACAAACTGTTGATGGAAGAAAGACCTAAAGAGGAGAGACGTATGGTATTCATTATTTGGAAGATTCAATGTAGTAAAGATGTCTATTCTCTTCAACTGATATACAGGCTTGATGCAACTATTGATACTATTAAATTCCATCAAGTTTTTGTGTAGGTATACACAAGATTTTTCTACAAGTTATATGGAAAGGCAGAGGAACTAGAAGAGCTAAAACAATCTTGAAAAAGTAGAATCAAGTAGGAGGAATAACTCTTCTCAATGCTATGTTTTATCATATAACTGCAGTAATCAAGACTGTATACTGTTGGTGGATTGGTGAAGAGATAGACACATAGATCAGTGGGATAGAATAAAGAACCCAGAAATAGACTCACACAAATATGCCCAACTGAATACTGACAAAGGTGTAAAAAACAATTCAGCGGGGGAAAGATAGCCTTTTCAATAAATGGTACTGGAGAAATTGGACATCCATAGTCAAAAAAAAAGATTCTCAACCTAAGTCTCACACAAAAATTAACCTGAAATGGGTCGCAGATTTAAATGTAAAACTAGTAATTTCAGAAAAGAAAAAACCAGGGGAAAATCTTTGAGATCTAGGGGTAAGCAGAGGTCTTGGATTTGACACCAAATGCTCAGTTTATAAAAGGGAACATTGATAAATTGAACTTCATCAGAATTAAAAACTTTTTTTTCTGTGAAAGATCCTGTTAAGAGCATGAAAATATAAGCTATGGACTGTGAGAAAATATTTGCAAACCACATGTCCAACAAAGGACTTGTATCTAGAATATAGGAAGAAATCTTAACACTCAACAATAAAAAACAAACAAACCAATTAGAAAGTAGGCAAAAGACACAAAGAACCATTTTACTAAAAAGGATATACAGATGGCAAATAAGCACATGAAAAGATGTTCAACATCATTACCCATTAGGTAATTGCAAATTATAACCACAATGAGATATCACAAAAACTTATAAAAATGGCTAAAATAAAAACTAGTGACAACACCAAATGCTGGCAAGGATTTGGAAAAATGGATTGCTCATACATTGCTAGTAGGAATATAAAATAGTAGAGCCACTCTGGAAAACAGTCTGGCATTTTTTAATGAAACTAAACATGCAACTACCATGTGATACAGCAATTGCACTCCTGGGCAGTTATCCCAGCAAAATGAAAACAATGAAAATTAAGAGAAATGAAAACATGTTCACAGGAATACATCGACACAAATGTTCATAGCAGCTTAATTAGTAATCACACCAAACTGGAAACAACCAGATGCCCTTTAACAGGTGAATAGTTCAACTATGTTACCTCCATACCATGGAGTAGTACTCAGAAATAAAGAGGAATGAATTATTGAATACATACAACAATTTAGATCAATCTCCAGAGAATTATTCTAAGTGAGAAAAAACCTCAATCTCTAAAGGACTGGATTATATACTACTTGATTCCATTTATATAACATTCTTAAATTGACAGTTAAGGGAAGTAGCTGTGGCTAAAAAAGAGCAATGTGGAGGATCCTCCCATTGATGGAAATGTATCAATGTCAATATCCTAGCTGTGATATTGTACTATGGTTTTGCAAGATGTTACCGTTGGGGTAGGGGGTAATGGTGTAAGGGATCTCTCTATTATTTCTTACAGCTATATGTCAATCTACAGTTATCTCAAGATAAAAAGTTTAATAAAAATTTTAAAAAAAAGGATTGTTCCATCCAAAATGCCGAGCGTGGCCTTGGGAGAAACACTAAAACAATAGGCTATTTAGCAACCATTAAAAATTGTGTTTCTGAAGACTACTTAATGACATGGGAAATTGTTGATTTTTAACCTTCAACTAAAAACTATTAATATTCAAAACTTCATTTAAACTAAGATCTTGATTTTGTGAAAAATACTGACTTAATATCTGCAAAAAAAATGAAAGGTACATGTGATTTTTTTCACTGTGGTTATATCTGAATTATGGGATTACTTGAGACTTTTCATTTTCTTTTCATGGTTTCTGAATTTTCCAAAATTTTTGCTATGGCATGAGTCATAAATAAATGAAATAAGGAAATAAACATATATCTAGTGAGACGGAAAAGGCATTCTCTAAAATAAGCAGGTGGTAGTTTGTGGGCCAAACGGGCCTTCTGTCCTATATTAATTTCCTATCTCACCTGTCAGAGTGCTCCCACTAAACTGTTTGCAGTCCTAGAAGATGCATAAGTGTTTAAAACGAACCCCAATTTTATAAGGAAGAAGTTTGGAACAAAATTTTACATACTTTTATATATACATGTATCAAAAGTGATTGTAGGGAAAAGAATATTATTTTGTTTATCTAAGTACTGTGCACTGTAGTCCAGGAAGAAATAGAAAATTTTAGATATGCAGCCATAATCTATTCACCTTTAAAGAAGGAAAGAGTTAGTGTACTAAATTTTTTTAAAATGAAGAAATGAATCTGTTGTGAGTTCTGAATGCTGTCAAAGATGCACAGTGAGATACTGGTATAGTATGGCAGAGGGGGTGTCAGTTTGTGCCCCAAAACTCCTATTTCAAACTGGGAAGTTCTGTGTTTGTTTGTTTATATGCATATGGGCATTCTGTACAGTATATTGTCTAAAAAAAAAAGGCTTTGGAAAAAAAGAAAGTACAAAAGCCATGATTTAGGTTATGTCTTGATGTAACCTAGCATTAGTGGTTTTTTCTGGACCATCATTTGGGGGCCTGGAATTCAGTCCTTCCTTTCTCTGAACAGTCAATAGGGGAAGAAGGGACAGTAGAAACAGCAACTGGGAGGGGGAAAGAGGACACTATTGAAGAGAGTCAGAAAAGTTCTCTTTGGAAGATGAAGGTTACTGGTGTATGGTCTTGCACAAAGACAAATATAAGCAGCCCTTTAGCAAACAGGACAGACTAGTGATCAAGATACTCAAAACCTTCCAGTCCAGATTATCTTTCCAGTCTTAGAGCCCATACACTTCTCCCTTCTTCCCTCTCCAACCCTTCACTCTCCCCACATCCCTCTCTCACATACATATACACTCCTTTTCATCTACCCTGGAATCACTTCTTGTTTCCAGAACTTGCCTTCCACACTTACAATGTTACGCCTTTGCTTAAACCACTCTTTCCACTTGGATCACCTTTCTTCCAGACCTGTACTGACCAGTAGGATAGCCACTAGCCACATGGGCTACTAGAAATAAGGTTAGTGTGGATTGAGATACGCTGTAAGTGTAAAATACACACTGGATTTCAAAGAGTACAAAGAAAAGACAGAAATTAATTTCATCTCTTTTAACTTTTTAAAATGTGGCCACCACAAAATTAAAAAATATATATATATTGATATATGTATGTGTATAAGGACATGTTACCTCAGCATTTGTGAATCCTAGTGTTTTAATCATAATTATACCAACTTCAGTGAATTTTTAGAGCAAATGTGTTTATTACAACAGACTCTAGTCAAATTAATTATTTGATCAATTCTCTATTTTGCAGAGTAAAACCACTTCTAATTTTTCTATTTTCATTTTTATTTTAATGAAATTATTTTCACTGGGGAAACGTTCTTTCCTCTAATAATTTTACAAAGGAAGTTTGATTTACTTATCAGGGTTTTTCTTTCAGTCTCTCTTTTATTTTTTCTATTGCTGTGAGAACCCTTTCATGGCCATGATTTTCACCACATGCAATTTTCCTCAGTCAAATTTCACTGTGTGCAGTTTTAGCCATTGCTGCTTATATGCTATGCAAATCATTTCTACCAGTAATGTTCATTTTAATTGGATAAAAGACCAAGTGTTTATATTAATGTTTAAACTTATTCATGAGAAAATAGTGGGGAGATCTCAAATAACCCAGGATAGTTCTATTGTCCAAGATTGCTTAACTGCATTGCTTATCCAATTTCTCCAGAACTTCTGATCACTCCATGTCTTTGGTGAGGCAAAAATCAAAGGCCAGGGTCAAAATATCCTAAGGAATTATTGTTATTCTTTTAGGTGTAGTAATGGTATTGTGATTATGTTTTTTAGAAAAGGCTTTTTTTTTCTTTTAGAGATACATACTAAACTGTTAATGAATGAAATAGTGTGATATTTAGAACATGCTTCAAAATAAGAAGGGGGAAATGAGTGAGAATATAAACGAAACAAGATGAGCCATAAGTTTATAATTGTCAAACCTGGTGATGGGTATATAAGCGTTCATTATATCACTCTGTCTTTTATATATTTGAAATTTTACACATTAAAAAGGTAAGATAATAGCATAATTATCTGTTTAAAGTCCTTAAGATCAAAAGACATAGTCAAAATGTGCTCTTTTTTTGGTGCTTACCTTTATCCACAGCTACTAAGATGAAATCCAAACTCCCTACTATGGTCTCAAGGTCCTGTACTATCTGATTCCTACCTGTCTCTCTGATCTTCTCTCCTGCTTTCTTCTCTGGGCTATTCAGGGAATAAAATGTGAAGGGCGTCCCCTGGACCAGTGCAGTCAAGAGGCCTCCTTCCTCACCATCATTTCATTACACCTGCCTGGACTTTCTATAATTTCCTGGGACACAGCAATCATTTTCCTGCCTCAGGGTCTTTGAACTTGTTCCTTAATCTAGAATCTCTTGGCTACTCAAGTCTCAGCTTAAATGTCACTCTTTCCTCAGAAATGTCTTCTCTTACCACAGTCACTCATGTGGTCCTTCCTATTTTTCTCCATCTCAAAACCATTTATTGCCTTCATAGCTTTGTCACCTTTTTTCTGTCTTTCACCAGAGTATAAACTCTATGAGCTCAGGGATTCTGTTTGTTTTATTCATTGTGTATACTGAGCACTCAGCACAGGGTCTGGTACATAGAAGATACTCAATTAAATATTTGTTGAATGAATGAATGAAAACTAGCCATTTTTAAAAGTCTGCTTTAAATCACCTCCTTCATAAAGCCTTGAGTCCCCTAGGTGAGAATTAATCTTTTACTTTACTGGGCGTACAAACAGGCATAAAGGGGAAGAAAGCTTGTTTTACCCTTTGCCTGGTCTACTGTGGTGACATCTAGAATGAATCTGATACATCCTTTTGTATTGTTTCTTTATGTTAGCACTTTAAAAATTATTTTCTATGTGTGTATATATATATATATATATGTATATATGTATTTTTTTTTAAGGTTTCAGATTACAAGGTGCTGCTTCTAAATATTTCTTCTATGTCCAGGCTGTGAGTTTCACCTCCTTTAATAGTCTGTAATTTGTTTCTATGGCCTCCCAATGTTCATGACACATGAGGGTGTCATGATGCTGAGATGAAGAATGACTGGTTTAGTTGGACTTGCCCTCACTGACATGTCCATGCTTTGGGGAAATGCAGGTACACAAATTATTTAGCCAAAATCTCCTAGAGTGAGTCTTGCCAGTTGGTTCATGGTTTTCTTTCAAATGGGACATTGATACACATAACTTGTGTGCCTGAAAGCTACCTTCTCACCATTTGCTAATTACTTTCTATCAGGTACACACATACAATGATGTATGTTTGCCTATAAACAGAGGACAGTTTCATTCTCAAAATAACGTGTTAACATTTGTGCTCATTGTTAACAGATTTTTGCTCTGGAGCTACTTTTAGAAGATATTTTGTCCTTTCCCCAGTAGCAATATTTTTAGAGTGTTTCTTCCAGTCAGCTGATTTGCAGAATTGTTTAAACTAACACTAATTTTACTGCAGCAACTGAAACAAATGTTTCCATTTTGAAAATGTCTGCTGGAAAAATAAAGATTTGCAATTCAATTGAATGGGGAGATTGTTAGATTGTGTTAAGTAAAATCGATGTTTATACTTACTTTTTTTCAAGAAACATCACCCAAAATATTCATTATTAAATGTTTCCTGGATGGATATAGTAGGTTCTGTATAAGTCCTTATGAATTATGATTAATAGCATAGATGTCCTAATTCTCCATTCTCAATAGACTAAAAAGTGTTTATTAAGATGGATCTATCATTTTAGCAATTGAAAAGAAAGTGCACAGAACCAGAACACATCGCGCCATATCAAGTTAAGCACACAACACAGTTTTATTTCTTTTCAGAAAAATTATAATCCAGGGAGAAAGCTTTTATGCATTCCTCCCAAGGGAGTCTGTTGTTTTTTGAAGGATTGCTATAGAAATAAAACCTGGTCTCAGTTTAATTCATAATTACCTAATACACATTTTAAAGTATTCTGAATACCTGAGTCTATGAGCTCAAGGTTTAGGGGGGTTAGTGCTGTTTGTATTAAATCAGTGTTTATCAATGTGATTCTGATTTCTGGGCAATTTTGTTGGCTTTTAGAACATTGATTTAAGAAATAAGAACTGATATACTCAGCTGATTAAATCTTAATAGTGTGATATAAGGCAATAATAAATATTTTAAAAGGTAAAAATGAACCAACTCTTAGAACAGGGGATGTTAATTTATTTCATGTTTATTGACTGTTATGGACGTGGCACAGACCAAACTTCTGTGCCTCTCTTGCTGTCCTAACCCAGCTAGAGAATCCCAGAACTGTAAACCTGGAAAAAACATTCCAGAGACCTTCTGATTTCCTTCCCTGCCTTCATAAAGGAGAGAACCCAAACCCTCCAGGCAATTCACTCATATTCTTCTTGAACACCTGCAGGGTTAGAGACTTAACAATCTTTCTTGATAAAAGGAAACTTGTTTTTGTATCAAGTAACAGTAATTGCTACATGAGTTACCAGTATATGGTAACCATGAATTACCATATACTGTACACATGCAGCATCTCCTCTCTAATTCTCACAAAAGCCTTACAAGTTAGTTACTTATTAGGGCTATTTTATAGAGAAACCAGGGCCAGAGAGAGTAATTTACTCAAGGTCACACTTATACATACCCAAGTTCTCTCATTAACCCAGCTGCTTCTCAAAGGCAGTGTATTTGCCTACATAAAGGAAAGCAATAAAATCAATAAACACAAGCCTAAACCTATGTTTTAGGAAAAGAGTTTCCTTGGACAATACAAATTAGTGATGAGATAATCACACTAAACAACTCTTACTAAAAGGATATTCCACATTGGATAATTCAGAACCACAAATCTGGCCGCTTTTAATCAAATGTCTGTGTCCAAACATTGACTACAAATCCCCAAGACCTGTCCTCAGTATTTCAACCCATAAATTAGCAAACACACACACACGCGCGCGCGCGGGCGCGCGCGCGCTCAAGCCTTGTAGGGATAAAGTTCCAGGTCTTTCTTTGGGCATCAGTTTCGAGACTTCCATAGTCGCAGATGTGTGTGTGCGTGCGTGTGTGTGACTAAGGAAAAGAATAGCTGAATCACATCTAAAAGCGAATCCTCCCAATTAGAAATCTATAATAAAAATGAAGATAATTAGGCATTCCATCAGCCTTTCAACCTCAACAGCTCTTCTCCCCAAGCCAACCCAACCTACTCCCCTCTCCTCCCCCCCGCCCCCGGCCCCTGGGAAATAAACCCAAAGGCCGGAGGTAGAAGGGGCGACATCCTGGCCCGGGCTCCGCTTTCTGAAGCCTATCGGGGCCCGGAATCCACCGGGGCCAGCTGGTCTCTTCTGTTGGCCGGGGGAAGAGGGGAGAGCGCCGTTCGTGGCCAATAGCAGGGCGGGGACGTGAAGAGAGCCGGAATTCGTGAGGGGCCGCAGCAGTCAGACGAGGGTCTAGGAAAAGGGAGCCGAGAGCCTTCTTCCAGGTTACAGAGGCGTGCGGAGGTCGAGAAGAAGCGCCTCGCGCGCAAACTCGTCCACCTATCCCTCGGTACCGCCCAGCCGCACCAGCAACCCGCCGCCTAAGCGGAAGGCAGCGCGGATCAGGGCCCGGCCCAGGGCCCGGCCCAGGCCGGCGCATGCGCCGCAGCCCCTCCTCCGCTCCGGGCCCCCTCCCCTCCCCTCCCCTCCCCTTCCTCTTCCCCGCGGGTGTGGGGCGGCGGCGGCGGCGGCGGCGGCGGCGGCGCGGTGACGTCAGGGCGTTGGGGCAGCTCCTGTGACAGACGGAGCTGGAGCGGCGGGGCGGCGGCGGAGTCCGGCGGCCGAGATAGCGAGTGAGCGAGCGAACGAGCAGCGACCCAGGGGTCCAGGGAGCGAGAAGGAGAAGGAGGGGAGCGCTCGGGCGCGAGCGAGAGAAACCGCGAGCGCCAGGCTTGGGCTCGAGCCCCGGAACGGCTGAGGAGCCCGCCCGCTCCCCTCCCCTCCCCCTCCCCGGGACAGGGCCCAGCGCGCCATCCTCCCCCTCCCTCCTTCCCTCCCTCCCTCCTTCCTCCCTTCCCTCTCCCTCTCCCCCTCCCCCGCCGGTGGATGGGAGTGAAGGACGGAAGAGGCCCTGCGGAGGCGGCGGTGCAGCGCTCCGGTAAGGCGGCAAGGGTCTGCGCCCTCCCCTCTGTCTTCTCCACCGCGCTCCGGCGGGTGCGGGCCGGGCCCGGCGGCCTGACGATGTGGCTGCGCCGGTCCCCTCCCTCCCATACTCCCCTCCCCCTGCCGCCGCCTCCTTCTTCTTCTCTTCTCGCTCTCAAAATGGCGGCCGCGACGGCCGTTGAGTGAGAGACACGGGAGGAGGGGGGACAGGCCGGGGAGGGCGCTGCCCTCGCTCCCCTCCTCCCTGGCTCGGGTTCGGGGGGTGCCAGGGCCGCCGCGGTTCCACCCGCGGCCCTCCCCGGGAAGGGATCGCCCTCCTCCCTTGGTGACTTAGCAAGAAAAGTATTCTTGGGTAGGAAGGGCGTGGAGAGCAGGTCTCTCTCTGATCTTGGGGAAAGGGTTCGGCCCTCCTCTCCCCCGCCGCGGAAGGCGAGCTCCGCAGTCCCCACCCCACCCGCGGCTGGCGCTCAGGGACCGGGCTCAGCCCCAAGCCGCCTCGGCACCCACAGGCCTTCAGGCGTTCCGTCCCCCACCTGTCCTTAGGATGGGGTTGACCTGAGAACGATGGTCCAGCCCTTCCCTGGTCCCCCTGTGCAGTGGTCCAGTCTCTGCACCCACTGAGGAGGAGCGGCCCGACCCACCGAACCATCCGCAGCACCCACCCACCAAATCAGGCAGGATTTTCTTTTCTGCCACCGGCTCCTTCAACGGGAGTTGCCTTTTGACGTTACAGCACTGAGCTTCGAGGCCCTCAGCCATTCTCCTTCTAATCTAATCTCCCCACTCATTTAGGAAACGCAGTGCCTTCCGTAGCTCCCAGGTGAGAAAATGCCTTTGAGGTGGTGGGCAAATTTTAACTCTACCTCTCTAGACAGAAGAGTGGAGAGGAGGAGGAGGTTTTCAATATCTGAGATAAGACAGAAAGGTGCCTTGGCTTTATTTGTGATTCTGCTTTTCTTCGGTGACTTAGCAAGAAACTCCTTGGGACCAGGGCAGGAGATTTTCTTTTGGGGTTGGGGTTTGGGTCCAATTTATATCAATCCTTTGGTTAAGAAATTGTGCTTTGGAAGCGAAGAACCAGATTTGTGGTTTCGTTCTCAATGGGCGATGTCATGCCAAGGTCCCCCCCTCCCCCTTTACTTAAGAGGCAGTCGGGAGAGAATAAAGATATTACTGATATTCCGACGTTTACTTTAACACACAATCCTTGAGATTTATAACGTTTTAAAGGCTAAACAAAAAATTTGTGCCATTTTTGGTAATTCTATTTTTGTTGGGAGGTGGGATCGTTTTGTGTGAATTTCATTTTGAGGCTAGGGCGGAGGAGACAGTGCTTGGGCCTTTCATACCAGTAATGTCATCCCTCCCCTTTTGCTACAGTAGTATTTGCTTGAAAAAAAATTTTTTTTTTCTTTTTTGCTGCAGCAGAGCTTGATTGCTGCAGGGTCCAGTCTTTTAATCGGGAAGATTTCCCGGTTGGGTATGTCGGTAGTGATATAGTGTTGAATATATTAAAAGCTGTTACTTAAAAAATTATGATTTGGGTCTAAGGCATTAGCTAGCTTTTAATCTCTCATGGGTATCTTTCAGGACA
The DNA here is from genome assembly GCF_028564815.1 of Eubalaena glacialis. Taxonomy (NCBI): domain Eukaryota; kingdom Metazoa; phylum Chordata; class Mammalia; order Artiodactyla; family Balaenidae; genus Eubalaena; species Eubalaena glacialis. The sequence goes on along the minus strand of NC_083734.1, from coordinate 13,611,239 downwards.
CAGTTTTGCAAAATAATTGGCAGTTGCAAATTGCAGTTTTTATTAAAGCAGAAGAGTAATCTGTGTTTAGGGTGATTTATTCTTTCATGTTCTATTATAAATGATCATTGTTTGGATTGTTCACAAGGGGAGGGTCTCCTAAATGAAACAAAGCTGTTATTTTTATAAACCAGAATGGAACTTAATTTTTCACAAAATATTTCTGTATATCTTGATTTTGATGGAGTTAGCCCTATTTCGGTGCCTCTCCCACACCTTTTTTAAAAATGGGCTAATATTTGTGGTTGCTGTGAACAGCCATTGAGCCGAGGAGACTGGGTGGAGTAAGAGAGCAGAAGCTGTGAAATGCTAGATTGCCCTTTCATAGCATTTTTCTCTTGCTTATGTTTTGTAAGGTTATTTGATGCTAATTGGTACTACAACAAAGGCGTTTCTCTGTAGTAAATCTTAAAATCTCGTGTTTTTAGTTTCCACCTTTTTTGCAAGGTGGGTATTGAATGATTGGGGTAAAAAGCAATGTCCCTGCTCTAAAGCGAATACTTATTGTCTCTATGTATCTGTACATATACATACACACACACATATATATACACACTTCTTAATGTTTTTTATTGTTTTAGTTAAGTAAGTGTAGATTAACGAATGCCAGAAATATTTGGCAAAAAATAGTAGTAGGAATATTGCAAAAATCTAATGAGAACATTGCAGATGTTTTCTTTAACTTTAGTTTGCATTTAAACAGTAAATCTGTGATTTTTAAATAATGAACATCAAAGTGAGTAAGAAAGGATAAGATAATTTGTGTTAAATGCTCTTTATATGACCCTTTCTCTTGTGTTGTCCTTTGGAAGAGACCTTTCAGTAGGGTACTACTGTAAGAGAGGGTAAGTCATTTTAATGTCTTGTATCAAGCATTCATGTGAATAGATGTTCTCAGAAGAATGTCAAATTCATGTTGTAAATGTGATTTTGATGGGCCTTATGACTTTGTCAGTGTATGATATATTTTTACATTTTTGTTATTTTTAATGTGATTAGAAAGTAGAAGGGTTCATGTGGTGAGGAATGAGGTTAGTATGATAATTCACTGTGTTATGTGTCTAACATATCCCCACCCCTAGTATTTGTAGCTATAAAAGCATACTAAGAGCTGAGATTTTTCAGTAGATTATTAGTTGATTAGGAGTTTAAAATAATTTGACTTAAGTAAGAGAGCTTTTACTTCTAAATGTGTATCTATGTGTGTTTCTGGTACATGTGGCAGAATCTTTTGCTTAATTTGGAGAGCAGTTTTTAAAATTCTTCGTAATTCTATACTTATAAAACTTCTAATGAGATTGGGATGGATTAATTTTTTAGTAGACTTACTTGGTATCTTTTTTTCCAGATACAATTACTCTGGTATATAAAAGATTTAGAGATGTTTCTGGAAGGGAAAAATCAGTATCTGATAATTTTTGGTTTTCCAGCTAGAATATCCGTGTTTCATTGTCTATATTTTTTCAGTGTAAATGTTGCTCCCTCTTATGCAATAAATAATACTGTATATATGACTTTACCTTATGCCTCATATTTTCAGTGTCCAAGAAAAAATAGTACCTTACTTTTTGTTTACCTGTGGTTCATATTATTCAGAATTTGTCATCTTAATCTCAATAGGTAAGCCATAGAAACTGTGGCAGTTGTCAGCATTAGGATGGAGATATCTTAAAAAACAAATCCAAAGCAAAATTTTAGGGCAATCAGAGTGAATTTTCCAATTCTTCCCATTGAGTTCTAAAGCAGTGAGTCATGCACTCTTTTGCCAAAGGGACTTGAGGCTCAGTTGGTTTTAAACCACGCCTGTCATGTCCGCTGTGGTCCTAAAAGAGATTTTTTTACTTGGTCGTAAGTTTCTGTTGTGAAAATATTTCATTATGATGGGTAATCTGTTTTTATGCACTTTAGAGAGAGAGAAATAGTTAAAGTGGGAATTCTTTGCCACTTTTACTATACAACTTTTTTTTACTTTAAAAGTTGCTCTATTTAAAATAAAACTAAACAAAAACAAACAAAAAAACTGATGATATAGGGACTTCTGAAAAGAAATAGCAAACCTATTCTCCTCAAGATGCTTAGCTGTAGAGTGAATCTTAGTTGCTGAAGGCCAAATGTTTTGAGAAATCTGTATTTCATGAAGAAAGATGCCATATTACATAAGCCTAACAGGTAACTGCAGTGAAGGCTTTTTGAATTGTTTTAGCTTTGTTGCTGGTTGATATGGCATGTTGGCTAGTCATTTAAGTGGAACCTTAGTTTAACTTCTGCTGTGTGCATAATATTTAACCTTGCCACGGCAGTTACGAATTTTAATTGATATTGGTGAAATGCTTTATAGTCATTGGATGCAGGTATCATAAGGGCTTATTATTTTGATTTATTGTTTTCTCTTTAAAAGTTGGTGGCTTTTAGTTGAAACTTACCTAGTTAGGATTGATCTGTGGATTTGTCAAGGATACTTCTGGAAAAGTATCCTCTAAAGTTATCGTCATCTAACATTGTTGTAAACATTTTCCTAGAACTTTGTTAATATATTGAACATGGCATTTCATTTGTTCTGTCAGCTACTTTTTGAGATAGAGTAGTATTTTTTATGGATGAGAGAACTAAAATTCAGAGAATTTCTTTTCCCAAGGTCATATGTTGGGTTAGTAGCTAGAATGAGGTAAATATTGTAGTCAGTGAATCACTTGGGTATTGCCTTGCATGATCAAACAAACATTCCTTTTTCTTTTGACAAAATGGACTCTTTTCATAACTACTTTTATGTTTGTTAATTTCTTTTCTAAAATGGTGAAAACTGGTGGCATTTATTGCCTGCATCATTTAAATTGGCATTTATTAACATGGTCTTGTATTGTAACTATTTTGCTTGCATAAGGCATTTGAATAGGGACTTCCAGAAAATGCCTAATACTGCTTTATAGTAATATTAATAAGTAAATAAATACTTGCTGCATACATACAAGTAGTAGTAATAATATCAGTAAATCAATATTAAATCTTTTAAATACATACAAGTGGTATTAATAAGTAAATAAATACTTTTTGCATTTGATTGAATATGGGGTTATGTGAAAGGAAATGAGATATCTTATAGTTCTTTGTAGTGGCTAACTTCCAGTGATCTCTCTGGAATTAAGGTGAAGGAGGAAAAAGTGTTCATACTTCCTTTACAGAGATTTTATGTTGTCCCAGGAACAGAGTCATACTTACGACATAGTTGTTTCAGGGCCACAAAACTCTCACCTATAAGAAATGAATTAACCCAACTGGATAAATTTCATTTGCGTTTCTGTTCTTTGCATTTTGATTTGCTGGTCCTTGAGCGCTTATGTGCTGACAAGAATTACTGACAGTTAACTGAGGCTGTTAAGAAATTTTCTGAGAGACTGTCTTTTGATAACAGTGAAATTAAGAATCTGGGAAATTTTTAAGGAATTTAATTGAAAGCTTATGTTATTAAGGATTTGCATGTTGTGGATTAATTCACTTTTAATCTGCGGCAAAGATAAAAGGATATGTTTTATGATTTTAGTATTTTGTATGCATAAGGCATATATTTTATATTTTCATCTTCCCTTCCATAGTTGTTTTTATTTTATCAAAAATATACTGACTGCAGAAGAAGGGAAAGTGAAGATAAAAGAGTCAATTGTATTGGGAATTCCTTGGTGGTCCAGTGGTTAGGACTCTGCGCTTTCACTACCGAGGACCTGGGTTCGATCCCTGGTGGGGGAACTAAGATCCAACAAGCCATGTGATGTGGCCTAAAAAAAAAAAAAAAAGTCAATTGTATTGATTATTATTATAATTTTTTTTTTTTGGTTAACTTATTTTTTAAGGGTGGGAAAAAGCTGTACATTTAGCATTATCAGAGAAAATTAAATAAAGCTGTTGACTAAAACCAAAAATAAATATTTTAGATTCTAATCCTAACTCCACAATTTATCAGCTATGAGCCTTGAGCAATAAGCCTCAGTTTCCTAATCTATATATGGATAACGTTGACAGTATGTAACTCATAGGGCGGTTGCTATTATTGGATAAAAGGCCTGTAAACCCTTCAGTAGATATTTTTTTATCGTTAGAGACTTTTTTTGAGGAAGAGAATTAACATACAATTTAATCATAAATAAGCAGTTATTAATACATTAATATAGCTCTTATAGTTTTAAATGTATTTCTTAAGAATTAGTATTAGGGATTCTTTCCCCTTAATCCATTATGTGTATCTGAAACCAGAGATGGCTTCAGAGTTTCTTAGTAGGCAAGAAGTGCTATGTAAATCAATGCCAAATGGACTAATTCCTTTTTTTAATATAAAATTATATTGCTCATAAGCATGGTATTTAAACTGCAAAGTACATTTATATCTTTATTTTAACAAAAACTTTGTACTTTTAAATATTAATTTAAATAATCCCACGTTTTTCCTGTTTTTCTTTCTAAAAAAACCTTTTTATTTTGGAAAAATTTTAGATTTGTAGTCAAGTTGTAAAGATAGTGCAGAGTTCTTGTGTATACCCTGCACCCAATTTCCTCCACTGTTAACATCTTACGTTTCTGTGCTACATTTGTGAATCTTGGTATTTACTATTAGCTAAGCTCCAGACTTTATTTGGATTTCACTGTTTTTCCATTAATGACCTCTTTCTGTTACAGATTTAATCCAGGGTACCACGTTACATTTGGTCGTCTTTTATCCTCACTCTCCTCTGGTCTGTGATAGTTTCTCAGTCTTTCCTTGTTTTTCATGACTTTTACAGTCTTGAGGAGTCCTGGTCAGGTATTCTGTAAAATGTCCTCCACACTGGGTTTGTCTGGTGTTTTTTCATGATTAGATGGGTTATGGGTTTTTGGAAAAAATACCACAGAGGTGAAGTGCACTTCTCATCACATCATGTCAGAGGCTACATGATATTTCATCACTTGGTTAACGTAGTGTTTGCCAGTTTTCTCATAAAGTTATTATTTTTCCTTTCTCTTACTTTATCCTTTGGAAGTGACTCCAGTTCCATGTCGGCGGTGGGGGTGTGTGGGGGGGAGTGTCTGTTTACATATGTTATTTGGAATTCTTCTGTAAGGTGGATTCACCTCCTCTTCCCCATTTATTAAAACAATTTACATCTTTATTTTAACTATCAGGAAAATTTTGTTTAGAATTTTAAATATTATTAATTTAAATAACCCCCAATTTTTTCTAGCTTTTTAAAAAAATAAAATATTTTAACAGTGGTTTGGAGAATAAAGATCCGAGAAGGCCTTTGAAGGAGCTATGTTTAAGTGAATTATATATCCGTCTAGAAATTACTCTGAGAGTAAAGTTCAGTGTTGGGATTTTAGAGAAGAGCTCCACATTTGGGGGCTTGTTTGGAGGGAGACTGCTGTAATCTGAGAAGCAAAGCAAATAGGGTATCTTATTCATTGGTGCTGTGCTAGTATTTGACTCCTCCTTGTTCTTCCCTTTCCCTCAAAAAGCTTGTAAATACTGCAGCAGAAAAGAAAGTATTTTTGACCGATTGGACTCTTATTTTAAAAACAGAACTGGTAGAGCTATGTCCTGAAAGATATTTATTTTACACTAAGGAGAATTTATAACTTGAGTGCACGGTTATTCTTGAGAATTGCAGTTATTACAGTTCTTTCAGTTGTTTTTATATCTTGCCCTTACATTGTATCACTTGTACAGAAAATATCATTGGGCTTCTACTTTTAAAAAAACTTATTCAGTACCATTACATATTTTTGTTTCTCTTTTAAATTTTCATCAATTTTTCTGTCCAGCAAACATTTATTTAGATATATTATATTCTAAGCATTGGGGTTACAAACGTGATTGTTAGCCCTTGCCCTCAAAGATCTTAAAATTTATGAACATGCAAAGGTAGCATAATAGTGCTATAATCAAAATATGTACTTGGTGAGATGAGGGCCCAAAGTTTTCTCTTTTTTTAAAATATTTATTTACTTATTTTGGTTGCACCAGGTCTTAGTTGCAGCACGCAGGATCTTTAGTTGCGTTGTGCGGACTTCTTAGTTGCGGCATGCGTGCGAGATCTAGTTCCCTAACCAGGGATCGAGCCCCGGCCCTCTGCATTGGGAGTGAGGGGTCTTACCCATTGGACCACCAGGGAAGTCCTGAGGGCCCAAAGTTTTCAAGGAGGTCTTCACAAAGATGTTGGTTAAACATTTTTGAAGAAATCTTGTCATGTTGTTTGGGGAGTAATTTGTACCTAGTCTCATGAGTACACCTTGGTTAGTGAGGGACGTTACATGTAGCTGTAGTTCAGTATGGCTGGAGTGATTGGTGAGTACAGAGGAGTGAGAACATTACCCTGATCTGGCCTGTAAAGTGGGTTGGCACATGGACCATCTTCGTTTGCAGACTCCATCTTAGACTCATGCAATAAAAAGCAATAAAAATTCCATGGTGGGGGGCACCAGGGATATCTGCATTGTCAGTAAGCTTCCTAGTTGAGAAGCTTACTGAAACCAGTTTTTACCCTTGAGGTGCCAGAGGATGATTTTAAGTTATGATAAGTGACATCATTAGATTTCCCTTTTAAAAAGGCAACTGTCAGCATTGTGGAAGATGCAGCTGTGGAGTGGATGGAGGTAGATAGACCTGTGGAGACTATTTAAGAGGCAGTTCAGGTTGAATGGATTCGAAAGGGATTGAGTATGTATAAATTAGTAACCAGTTTGATATGGGAAGTAAGAGAAACAAGGAATGAGGAAGGTGAAGAATTGAGGTGTTTTTTGTTTTGGGCTGTTGAGCAGATATGGGTGTTCGGAAGGAGCAAGAAAGAGTTGAGGAGAACCAAGGTTGGGGGAAGTTTTTTTGGTTGTTGTTTGTGTGTGTTTTAACAGGATAACCGTTAGGTGTATTGGAGACTTGAGTTCTAAGATATTTGGTGTTTTCATGTTTTATATGTCTACCAGTGTAATTAATAGTAGAACATTTTTGTTTATTATTTCTTATGACGCATTAAAAATTCATTCTTTCATCAGAGTGTGTTCAGTGCATTCTGTTATAAGAACTGTGCTGAGGTGCTAGAAAGTACTCCAGACAGGGGACAGCAGTAGTAAAATCATAAAGGTCACAAAATGAGGAGAGGGAAGGCATGCATTACAAGGTGCTCAGTGTTACTGGAGTTTGAGCAAAGTGGGGCTTGGTTAGAAAGAAGACTTGAAATGTGGGAAGGGACCAGATCCTAATCAAAGACCTTATAAACTGTGTTAAAGCATGTGGACTTCAGGAAATAGGGAGACAGCATAGTGCAGTGAATAAGGGCCCCAACGGTGGAGCCCAGATGCCTGTGTTCAACTCTGCTGCTTACATAGCTGTGTTACATTACACGCACACACACACAATATATAAAAGCTCGTTATTTAAATTCTCATAGGTAGTTGTGAGGAGTAAATGAACACTTCTAAAACATTTAAAGCAGTGACTAGCATATAGTAAGTGCTATTTAAATATTTGTTAAATAAAAAATAGGGAGCCAATGAAGGGTTGTTTTTAAGTAGGGAAGAGATATGGTCGGATTGTATTTTAAATAGATAATTCTGGGGCTGAGTAGAAGATAGATGTTAATAGGCCAAGGCTAGGTTTAAGAAGACCTGTTGAAATTGGTCCAGTCCAGGTGAGAGACGATGGTGTGAACTGTGGTAGTACTGTTAAGGGTATACAGAGAATAATTCAACAAATATTGAGGCAGTAAACTTGGCAGATCCAGGTAATTGATTGAATATAGAAGAAGAAAGAAAAGAGTCAAGGTTGATTCCAACATAAGATATTATTTCTAAAATTTTTAAAACAGTATTCATTTAAAGTACTTTGGTTCTTAGATGTCCTCTATGCTAGTTATATTTGAGGCTTTGGTGTATATTATGTTGCGTCCATAAAAATGAGAACTAATGGCCTGAGATAGTTTTTAATTTCTCTAAATGTATAGGCCTTTGCTGTTTTTCTCAGTAGGTGGAGAGAAATTTCTCTTTAAAGATCCACTGTTACGTGGAAAACTCTCATTTAGCCCACGTCCAAAGAGCTAGAAAGCTTAAATATTGATTTTTTTATGTTGTTTTTATATTATAACTTTATATTAAGATTTGTGATTATAAAAGTATAGCACCATAGTAATGCTGTAAAAATTTGAAGTGACTGCTGAATCATTAAAGAAGTTAAAATTTGTTAATTCTATTATATCTAATTTTTTCATTGTTTATTCATATATGATAAATAACTTTGATAGGCAGAATATTCATCACCTGTTCATTCCTTTGATAAATCTTAACTCCCCAAATCTAGATTTGTCAAATTTTAAGAATATTTTTTCTTGCCATTCAGTTTTATAAAAAGGGGAAAACTTGGTTGAAATTAGAACTTTCTTGAATTTGAATTTTCTCTAGATTCTTAATGAAATAATTAAATGGATAGGAAATTCAGTGTCCTTATATAGTATTTTAAATCTGAGTCCTGGGTTGTAGTGGTGTACATAGTGTATGATATCTGTCAATTACGCTATTGCAGGGCTCATCAAATCTCCCCACTGAAGACAGTTGAGCGGGATGATATTTAAACTGAATCTTGAATGAATAATTGGAGTGGACATGGGAGAAGGTCGTTTGAGGTAGAGGGAAGAGCAACATATACAGGTACAAAAGCATGAAAAACTATTATGTGTATGCTGGAAAGTAGTTTGCAGAGGGCATTGTAGGGTACATGTGAATATGAGGCTGGAAAGGTACATGTGAGCCAGATTGATAGAGTTTACAAATTCTGTGTGGTTTATAGGCAATTTGGAAGACACAATTTTAAGCAAAGGTGAGCATTATGATCAGATGTGTATTTAGGTAGTTTATGTAGGTGGCAGTGAGGAATACAGATTGGAGTTTGAAGGTCACTTAGGAGGCTTTTTCAGGAAAGAATGATAAGTGCTTGAAATAAGACAGTGACAATGAAGGTTGTTGATTGGAGAAAGGTTTAGGAGGTAGAATTGTGAATGAGTAGTGTGTGATGAGGAGAGGGAAGTATTAGAAGACATCTCAGATTTGTGGCTTGGGTGTCTGGGTGGAATTGAGAAACTGGGCGTCATTAGCCATCCATAGTAGAGAATAAGAGGAGGAATTATGTGGGATATTACGTAAAGTGCCAGATTAATTTTCCTGAACCACGGTTCTCAAGTCACTTTCTTGCCAAAAACCCATTGCCAGGTTTTTACTATATTTAGTCAGCTTTGTATATGAATAAATGCAAAGGGTACCTTACTAGAAACATGGTATTTAATAGATGTTTGTTTAATCCTAAATGGACACTCAAGGTCTTTTCTTTGGTGTCCTAGCTCACTTGCTTATTCTTTATCTTCTTGCCTGCCATGTATCCGGTGATTCAGCCTTATGAAGATACTTTCTGTTCCTTATGGCATTTCACTCTTTACCACTCCCTCCCTTCTCTTTTTCTCTGTGTATCTTCTGACCTATATATCCTTCAAATCTGCATACCAGGTTCTCCTTTTCCAGGCAGCCTTCCCTAATTTTTTTTTTTAACTGAAAGAAATTTTCTTTGAATTCATAATCTTAAGGTATCTACTATTTTTGTCTCTTGTTATAGCTTATATAAAACTTTATCTGATATGTCTTTAATGTATTTAAAGAGCCTAGAACAGTACCTTGCACATAGTACTCAGTAAATGGTGGTTGTTATTATGGTGATGTTAAGATGATTAAAACAAATTGATGTAATAGTAATAGGGCAGTCTGCCTTTACCTTCTGCCTTGTGATGGCAAATCTGATTTGTTCTCTGTCCTTGGACACTAGGAAAGCAGTGTCTCTTTTACATTGATAATGTATGTAGAAGTGCAAAAGGTACTGTGCCGTATCATCTTCAAAGTGAAGTTATTCTCTTTGTACATCTTCACTATTCTAGAACTCTATTGAGGGAAGTAAAATGGTAGACAAGCCCTTAACACTGATTATCTCGTTAAGCTTCACCACAGTTGTTTGAGTAGGTGGTGATGTTAGCTCCAGTTATATGTGGGCAAACAGGCTTAGGAAGTTTGAAGATTTGCCCAAGGTCAGTTTGTAGGTGGGCAAGTTGATATTTGAACTTCCACTATTTGACTCCAAAATTCTACACAGTAGGACCTCAAAAGTGTAGGATTTATTCCTTCATTGCTTTCATATCATTTACATATTCAGCTTGTTTTGAGAGGGCCTATCATGGGACCTATACATAGGAAAGTACTTTTTGTTTTTTCTTCTAAATTTTATTTTACATATTTATAGTTTGTTTATTTTTGTTATGGAATATGTCAACCATGCAGGAGAAGTACCTGCAGTAATATAACAAAATATCCACATAACTACTACCTGAATTAACAGATGTTAACATTTTATCATATTTGTTTTAGAGTTTTTGTGGGGTTTTTGTTTGTTTGTTTTTTAAAGAAATATGGCATTACAGTTAGAGTTGATATCCTCTTTCTAATCCTACTCCCCTCCCTCCCTGTTCCCAGTGGTAAAGTTCTCCTAAAGTTTGTATATATTCTTTTGTTCCATTTTTATACTTTTACTATACATATATGTATCCATAAACAATGTACAATAATGCTTAGAGTTTACATGAATGTTATACTGTATACTATTCTACAACTTGTTTTTTTCACCTAAAAAATGTTTTCTAGATGTATTGGTATATGTAGATCTAGTTTATTATGTTAAAGAATTTCTTATATATGATCATACTATAGTTTCTTTATACCTACAGTACAGAAATAGGCCTTTAGATTGTTTTCAAATTTTCACTGTTACAGACAGTGCTGCAGTGAACATGGGAAAGGTATCTGCAGATAAGATGATAAAATATGTTTTTTGTTTTTTCATTGCAGAGTTTATCTTAAGGTTAATTAAATATTTGTTCTTTAGTAATTTTTATGCTTTGAATTGAATAAATAGAATGAATAATATTGTTGACATTGATTTTAGACCATAAATTCCTAAATTTTGTTCCACTTTCCTCAGTCTGTTCAACTGTTCAAAAACCTGTGTTCAATTCAGTATTGAGCCAGGAGTTGCACACTGGCGGCCTGTAGGACAAACTAAGTGTAAATGCTTGGCCTTGTATCGTTAAAATTTTTTTGAGTCAATATTTTAGAGTTAGGTATTTTGCGTAAAGTCTCTATTTTTGGATTATCCTGAAAAATTAGAAGCTTTGGCAACAGTGGGGCCCACATTTTCCCATGGCAACAGCTGGCCTAAGCTGAGTCACAGCTGCCCTCCTTTATTTTTTTAATTTATTTTTAAAAAATTATTTATTTATTTATTTGGTTGTGCTGGGTCTTAGTTGCAGCAGGAGGGCTCCTGAGCTGTGGCATGTGAACACTCAGTTGCGGCATGCATGTGGCATCTAGTTCCCTGACCAGGGATCGAACCTGGGCCGCCTGCATTGGGAGCGTGGAGTCTTAACTACTGCTCCACCAGGGAAGTCCCACAGCTGCCCTCCTTTAGATGGGCATAAGCTCTCCAGGAAAACATGTTCCTACCACTTCCTGTTACTGTTTATTATTGCCCTTGCACTGTTGTTTATAGTGAAGAAATACTTATCTATTGATGTTTTTATAAAAAATGGGGGGAAAGTGTAGCTAGACAACTGCAATATTCAAGAAAAGTAGAACAGCATATTTCTCTGGAAGTGAAGAATATTGTAATATGATTAATATGCAAACAAAATGAGTCTTGTATGGAAAGATCACAGCCTTGCCTGCTTCACTGGTTTATATTACCTGCATTGTTTTGAGTTTGTGATCTCTGCATTTTGTGCACATAGCTGTGAGGGCTGCCACATAGTGAAGTTGAAAATCAAAAGGATATGAAGGTGGTTTGTAAATCGTGAAGTTTTGTGTGAATGCAAGATATTTACCTGTTCTTTTAGCTGTTATATACACCCTTGTTCCAGAAAGATTTTAAGCAGAGGGGTTGAAACTGGTTTAATCTTCTCAACCATCTTACCTTTCAGCACTGTATTTATTAAGTACCTTATTCAGAGGCTACAAATGGACGGTCGAGGATTTGGATCAAAAATGTGATTTGTCTGCTCAGTGTTTTTGTTTTTAATTCGACTTACTTTAAAAACCCAGTTCTAAAAAAAAAAAAAAAAAAAAAAACCCAGTTCTACCACTGTTGCCTTATTTCTAGCTGATTCACACTTTTACCTGCCTAGTCTCTGTAAGTATTTGATTTGTAACCTATTTAAGGCAATTTATAAAGATGTATAAACTAGAAAATACCACAAATTAAAAACAAAGAGAAAGAAGAAACGAAAACAAAGGGTAAGGATAAAATGGAATGAGAATCTAGGCCAAAAAGGTCTATCACAATGGTCTTGTTGCAGGCAGAGAGCACAGATTTGACTCTGAGCTTTTCTATGAGGTGGCATTTTTCATAAAGTCCTTAAGATAAAAATAAACAGTTCAGAAAGGTAACTAACTTGATACTATCAGACTATAATTTCTCATAGAGAGTCCTCATAAAGAGGATTATGTAATTATCATTTCCCTCATCAACATCTCTAAGGTAGATGGATGTCTAGTATTTAACAGCACTCAATATGGGAAGACCAACCACATCACATGAGAGTCAGTCTGAATGAGTGGGTAGATTGTCCTTTGGTGTCTGACCAATGGATATAGTTTCCCTCAATCCAGTTGTTGATATTTATTAAGAATAAGCTCCTTGACAAGTACCTAAAGTGCAGGTGTTCCATATATCAAACACAGACCATTCATACGTAGGATTTAAATATTTTTGTGAAAACTTAGTTTTACCCAAATAAAACTTGTGGGAGTGCTTGTAGGTTAAGATTCTTCTTAGAATCTGCTACATTCCTGTCTTGTTTGAAGGTGGACAAAGTAGTGTTCTTCCAGAGTATACAAAACTGTTAAAGTCATTAAGAAATAGATTTAAAGAAAAAGGGGGTCAGTACACAACTCTGTTTTATGCTGCTGGAAATTAATTGCTTCAGCAGACCATTCCTGTGAAAATGGACTCCTGGTGGTTTTCAGCATAGATTAAATGTAAGGAGGTATTGTTTTTATTTATGTTTATAACAGATATGGTCTCTTCCCTCAAGAAACATATTAATATGTGACTCTGCCCCTTCTCTCTTTACATGTGCTCGATTCCCCAAGTAAGATTTTTTTTGTTCAACCCTACTGGAACTCAGTGTTTTATGTTGTTACCTTCACTACTGAATCTCTTGAATTCAGTGTTTAAACCACTCTGTTTTCTTACTGATGACTGCCCTTTGTATTTCTCAGTTTGCCATATGTAGCCTCAACTTTTTAGCAATACTGTATTTTTCAGCTGCTTAAAATAATTTTGCATTTGGTTATTTTGTATTCATGTTATATTCAACATATTATTTTCCCTTTCTCTAAAACCTGCCTCAAAAAACTGCCAGTCATTTCCATCTTTAGCCTTTCAGTTTATAAAGCTGACTCAGTCAGTCCTGGGCTCATGTTATATACTTTATCACCTCCTTTCCTTTCTCCACTCTCCCATTTTACTCTAACTAGATTGTACATTCTCTTAGGGGGGTGGATTGCATTTTATTCACCTTTATTTATAGTAAAACCTCATATCACAGAGCCTAGCAGAATAGTCAATGAATGAATTAAAGGATATGTATATATAGCTCACATCTTCAACTATATTGTAAGTTTCTTATGGACAGGGACTGTCTCTCAACAGTGCTTTTAAGTCACATGTAGTTATCCATAGATGAGACACTTAAGTTACATGGGACACAGATATGTGTTGTTTGATTTGAATACTTGGCACTTGGTAGATCCTCAGTAAATAAATTGAATAACTGACACTGAGAATGTAGTTATTTCTCATTATTTGTTTCAGTGGAGGCAAGCATTGGTGTGGATAGTAGTAAACTAGAAATCAGTTCATTTGAGAGACAATGGAAGTTTTCCAGTTGGATTGTCACAACACCTGGGCAGTGTCTTTGGTTGTAAACAGGGGATCCACCGTTAGGACCAAGGTCATATCCTTGAGAATGCCATCTTTAAGACCAAGAGCAAGTAGTAGACCAGGTCAAAAAAAAATTGCACTCTTGCATAATTGCCGTTTGACTCTAAAGCTCTTTTTTTCCCAAATCATTCTCACTGCGTCCATCCTAGTCCAGGCCTCTTTTATCTTCTAATTGTAGCCTTCCCTTGCTCTAATATCTCCTATACATCTCCAAAAAAATCACCACAAAACATCAATTTTAGAACATTGCTCCCTTGCTTAAGAATTGCAGTGATTTCTGCATTGTCATAATTCCTTTGGACTATCTGCATTAATATTCACCATAACTTGTACTTAAAAAAAAAAAAAGGTACACAGAACAGTATGTTTTCTGTTATTGTTTGTATGCTTAGAAGTATTAGTAAGCTTTTTTCCTCTGATTTTTAAGGCAGTGGATTTGTGTGTGTGTGACTTAGTTTTGATTAAAAAAAAAAAGATATACAGGCTGTAGCTATGTTTGTCTAATTGTCACTTGAAAATGTAGCCTTTGTAAGCAAAAACCAAAAGAGTAATATGCATGGTAGAAGGTTAAAAGGTCTTTAAGTTTTAAAGTTTCAGTATTAAGTTTGAGACAGTCAGTTGATTTTTCTACAGGATTTTTAAATTGGTATACTTTCTCTGACATACATTAATTAGTGTTAAATCTTTTAGAAGAAAAAAATTACATCGAAACCAGCTCCAAGCAGCTGGACTTTGAATGTATTTTATTGCCCATATTTCAGAATTTGATTTTTGGGAATTTTAAAAAAGAAAGCTGAGAATAAAGTGATATAGTGCATCTTTAGTTCTGAGAACATGGTAAATCTTTATCTCAGTTTTACTGTGATTCCTGTAGCAGACATTTAGAAACACTTACTACGTACCTACTGTGTGTTAATTACCATGGTATTTGGTAGAGATATAATGAGATATGTCAAGGTTGCAGCTTTGGAGGAGTGTTGTTGAGGAGACATCAAGGCAGATAATTACTGTGTGCCCTGAGAAGTGTTAAATATATGTATGTACAAAGAACTATAAAATCACAGAGGAGCGAGTTACTCTGCTTAATTTTTTTGTCAAAACTATGTAAATAGGGCTTCCCTGGTGGCGCAGTGGTTGAGAATCTGCCTGCTAATGCAGGGGACACGGGTTCGAGCCCTGGTCTGGGAAGATCCCACATGCCGCGGAGCAACTAGGCCCGTGAGCCACAATTACTGAGCCTGCGCGTCTGGAGCCTGTGCTCCGCAACAAGAGAGGCCGTGACAGTGAGAGGCCCGCACACCGCGATGAAGAGTGGCCCCCGCTTGCCGCAGCTAGAGGAAGCCCTCGCGCAGAAACGATGACCCAACACAGCCAAATAAATAAATAAATAATAATTAAAGGTGCTAATAAAAAAAAAAAACTATGTAAAAAATCCCTCAAGTTCTATTTTTGCTAGCTGCTGAGAGCTTGCTAATGGTGTTTAAACACCATTGATAAGCATTAGGTTGAACCTGTGTAATTGCCATTATTGGCAATTTTATATGGTTTAACCCTAATAGTATTTCAGTATGGCAATTAAAACAAGAAAATGAAACATGCTTAATGTCTTTTGCCAATACTGTTTGACAGTTGTTAGATAATTGATATTTTATTAAAATAAAGCTTTGAATATTGAATAAATGTGCCATTTTTGGAAAACATTTTTTAAAGCTCATTTGGTTTCTCTTTTTTAAAAGATAATATATGAAAGAATTTTAGTAACTATAAATTGCTGTGTAGTTATTTTATAATTGCTTGTAACCATGGAAATATAGTTATTTGATTTGGAAAGTTTTGCTTTCATAGCTTGACTCCATACAAACATCTGTTGGGTGCTAGATACTGTACCCGGCACTAGAGAGGCAAAGAAATTCAGTTCAGTGTTTGCCCCAAGGAGATCAGTCTGGTACTAGAGACAGCATGTATATAGTTACAAAGATTGTGGGAGGCAGCACAGGGTAGAATCAGTGATTTTTCACATTTATTTTAACAGTGGAAACTTTTCCAAAGAGCTTTTATGCAGAAACCCAATATATAAACAGATAAAAAACAGAATCCTGCCTATTTGGCCTCCTCTCTGTCCTCATTCCTACTGTTTGAAACCATTGGTGTGGAAGTCAGAGACAAATCGGGTTTGCATCCTGACCCTGCCAGTTGTTTAGCTGTTTGACCTTGAATACATGCTCTAACCTTAGTGAACTTGTTTCCTCAACTGTTAAATAAGTATATTAGTTTTTTTGCTGGGTGTTGGAAGAATTAAACATTGCAGGAAAAGAGCCCAGCATATAAAGTCATTCAGTAAATGGTAGCTATTAGGATTATATGTACATGACACAGTGAGATTAAAGAAGAGTAGGGAGTAGGCTAGCCAAGGAGGGCTTCACAGAGGTGGTGATGCGCTGCCTTCAGGCTGAATCTTTTTTTAAGTATTTATTTATTTATTTTGGCTGCACCGGGTCTTAGTTGAGGCATGTGGATTTCTTAGTTGCGGTATGCGGGATCTAGTTCCCCTACCAGCGATTGAACCCGGGCCCCCTGCATTGGGAGCGTGGAGTCTCATGCGCTGGACCACCAGGGAAGTCCCCTCCAGGCTGAATCTTGAACGGAAATGGAAAATTGCAAAACATATGGGTGAGAGGCATGCACCCAAAATAAAATATTTCCATAATGAAGACTTGGGTATGTGGAATGCTGCCTCATTATCCCTTTCTGGAGATAAATGGCCTCACCTGAGTTCTACATAGCACATAGCTTTTCCTTACATTCTTTGACTCACACTTTAGTATTAGGCTGGGTTAAGCCAGGGTGAGAGTCGCTGACTTTCCTTGGTTACTTAAGTTGACTACTTAGCTAAAGGAAAAAGTACTCTAAACCTGAATTTGTAAGCCGTGTCTTGGTTATAATGTAATGATGCATTTATAGACAAAGTCCTTCCTAACTGCAGTTGTGTTAGTGTACTGAAAATTAGGATCCCTGTGTCCTCCTTTGAGGTCTTAGTATAGATCTTTGTAAATGTTTACTTCAGTAGGTAGGTAAGGGTTTTTTTTTTGCCTGAGGTTCAGATATATGAGCCTACTGCTCTGGATAAATTGCAGGTGGATGTATTTACTTTGGATTTTTGAGAAAGAGAACTAGCAAATTAGTTTCTAGAAAAAGCTGATGAAACATCATTGGATGCGTTTTCTACCTCAACGATGATTTTTCTTTTTTAATTTTAAAATTTTATTATTTTAAAAAATGTTTATTTTATTTCTTTATTTTTTGGCTGCGTATTTTTTGGTCTTAGTTGTGGCACGCAGGATCTTCGTTGTGGCACGCAGGCTTCTCTCTAGTTGTGGTGCGCAGGCTCTCTAGTTGAGGCATGCGGGCTCAGTAGTTGCGGCGCACGGGCTTAGTTGCCCCGTGGCACATGGGATCTTAGTTTCCTGACCAGGGATTGGTCCCCTTCATTGGAAGGTGGATTCTTAACCACTGGACCACCAGGGAAGTCCCCTGATTTTTCTTTTTTATAACAATCCGATTTTAGGCGAAACATTTCAGTGTGATAGGCTAACAAATGGAGGTATATTAAACAAAATAGAGAAGATATGGAAATATTTATCTTAGTGTCTTTCTGTATCTCCTTTGTGTGTGTGTGGGGGGGGATGTGTGTGTAAAATCATACAGCACTTACTGTGTACCAGGCACTGTCCTAAATGTATCAACTCATTTAATCTGCCTGACAACCCTATGAAAGAGATATTACTGTTATTAAAAATAGCCTGTATCAGATAACTTCATTTGTCTAGATAAGGGGGCTTGCCGTACTATGGCTGGCAAGCCAAATCCTGCCTCCTACTTTTTTTTTTTAATGATGCGAGATTACATCTATTTATTTATTTATTTTTGGCTGCATTGGGTCTTCGTTTCTGCGCGTGGGCTTTCTCTAGTTGCGGCAAGCGGGAGCTACTCTTTGTTGCGGTGCGCGGGCTTCTCATTGCAGTGGCTTCTCTTGTTGCGGAGCATGGGCTCTAGGCACACGGGCTTCAGTAGTTGTGGCACGCGGCCTCACTAGTAGCATGTGGGCTCTAGAGCTCAGGCTCAGTAGTTGTGGCACACGGGCTTAGTTGCTCTGCGGCATGTGGGATCTCCGGACCAGGCAGAGCTTGAACCCGTGTCCCCTGCATTGGCAAGTGGATTCTTAACCACTGCGCCTTCGTGCTAAGAATGATTTTTACAGTTTTTAGTGGTTGGAAAGAAGCAAAATAATATTCTGTAAAACTTTTTATACAATTTATTTTCTAAAATAATTTCAAATTTTAATTTTATAAATCGATAATAATTTATTTAAAAGTTACATGAAATTGAAATTTCATTGTCCATGAAGTTTTATTGAAACAGAGACCCACATATTCCACATACATTATTTATTGTTGTTAATTTCTTGCTACAGAAACCATAAGGTCTGCAAAACTTAAAATATTTACTATCTGGCCCTTTATAGAAAGTTTGCTGACCCCTGGTCTAGATACAAAGGAAAGGAGATAGAATCCAGACAAAAAAATGACAAAATAATATAGTTACAAAAGAATGTGTCTTTATTAGAACATACCAGGAATATGAGGACTACACAGAGTTATATAATGAACAAGCCAGCAGTATTTTCTTGAAGAATTTTTAGAAAATCTTTAATAACAGCTTAACTATAATGAAAAATGCTTAGTTATTTCAAAGTGTTGTATTGACCTCTTTTTCCTGTTAATATAAAATTTCTCCTCCAGATATATCTGAAGGGCTTTGTAAATATTTCTTTGAATTTGGGTGACAGTTGTTGCAGTTACCATTGAAATCTGAGTACCTTGGCCTCCTGATTTGATTTTTGCCCTTGGAACACAGATGAGTTCTGACACTGATTTCTTGATTTCCCCTTTATAATTTTGCTTTTGGCCCTTTAGGACTGGCTGTAGTCTGTAATGTTGAGTATATGGTTCTCTGCTGAGGATGTGCATCAAAATCATCTGGAGAAAATTTTAAAATTTAGATGGCTTCTCAATCTCTGAGGATAAGGTCTAGCCATGATTATTTTCAGGATGTTTCTCAGGGGGTTCTAACGTACACTCCTGGTTAAAATCCATAGTTGCTTCCTTCAGCTATTTTAGTAAATCCTATTTGAAAAAAATACATATGTGGCATTTATTGTTTTGTGTCCCAGAGGTGTTTTTCAACCTAAAGAATCATTGCCTAAATTTATGTATACTCACAGAGGTCATCAGCATCAGTTTGGTAAATTCATTTTCTCTTTTGATGTCACTCAACAGAATAGTAGAATACAAGTTGGAATTCACATTAGAGAGCAAGTAGTATAATTTAGTATTCTTTATTTTTATGAGATATTTATTTGGCATCATAGAATCCTAGTGAATCTGGAAATAATGGATTTAATGAGGTAGAACACAATTTATATGAGACTCAATATTTTGAGGAGGAATAGTTTACATTCCAGAATCATTTTGTTTTGTCAGTGGTTCTATCAGGCTATATGTCTGTAAAACAACTGTTTAAATAGTAGATCTTTTCCTCTTGTTTTCATTTAAGTGTATTTTGACACCAGAGTGAATTTAAAAGAAAAAAGTGACCTGCAACCTCTAAAAGCATACTAAAACACCAAATGTTTGTCTTTTTTCACATTCTATTTCACTGTTTATAGGCATACACAGTTGCATCACACAGAAAACTGATTTGAGATAAAAAGCACTAGAAAGCGATATACAATAAAATCTAAGCAGGTCAGTCAGAATTCCATTTCTTAGGAACCATCAGGTGTTCCAAATGGCTTCATGCCTTAAGTCAAAGAAGAGAGGGATTTTAATCAACAGAGAAACGATCTTTGGAACTTCCCTGGTGGTGCAGTGGTTGAGAGTCCACTTGCCAGTGCAGGGGACACGGGTTCGATCCCTGGTCTGGGTGGATCCCACATGCCGTGGAGCAGCTGAGTCTGTGCGCCACAACTACTGAGCCTGTGCTTTAGAGCCCGCGAGCCACAACTACTGAATCCTGTGTGCCTGGAGCCCGTGCTCCGCAACAGGAGAAGCCACCTCAATGAGAAGCCCACGCACCACAATGAAGAGTAGCCCCCGCTTGCCGCAACTAGAGAAAGCCCACATGCAGCAACGAAGACCCACTGCAGCCAAAAAATAAATATGAAAAAAAAAAGCGATCTTTGAGCACCCATCAACAGGTGAACACTGCTGGAGTGAAGATTATATATAGCATGAGTTTGATGGGTGTGCTGTGAGAATGAGGAGGCATCCTGATTAATGTCCATAAAGGGAAAGCCAAGAATGATGAGGTAGACCAGCCAAGAAAAAAGAAACAAGGAGAGGAAAGAGAAGAGCTGAAAGGTCAACAGTAATGAGATGGTGCTTGTAAGTTGCAATGGCAGTGAATATCAAAAACTTAGTGGAGAGAGTGATGAAGAAACAGAGGATGGGAGAGTTCTCAGTTATCTGTTTTGTACCTCAGTAGTAGCCCTTTGTTCAGGACATCTCTCTTGTCAGTTTTAAGTGGGACTCAGTATTTTACATTTGATAACCCTTGAAGGCATTGATTTACCTGGAGAGTATCCAGGGAGTAGGATTTAAGCAGTATGAGGGGTGAAGAGTATTCATTCCAATAGAGTTTAGTGATAGGCTAAGGCTATAATAAAGGCTCCTATATTATTATAACAGAACTGAGGGTTTGGGGCCTATTATTAGGGTTCTCCAGCAAAACAGAACCAGTAGGATTTACGTATAAATTTAAAAGGAAAAAGTGACCGCAGTCAATCGCCGGGAGAGGGAGAGAAAGGGGAGGGAGAGATTTTAAGAAATTGGCTCATGTGGTTGTGAAGGTTGGTAAGTCCAAAATTTGCAGGGTAGGCTGGCTGGCTGGTGAGCCAGGGAAGAGTTGATGTTGCAGCTCCACGTCCAAAGGCATCTCGGGGGATGTGTAAGTCTTTCTCTTAAGACCTTCAACAGATTGGATGAGGCCCACCCACATTATGGAGGGTCATCTGCTTTACTCAGAGTCTACTGATTGAAATGTTAATCTCATCTTAAAAATACTTTATCTCCTTTCTTCAGATTTATAATCTAAAGCTGTAGAGCATCTATTTGCAACACTTGCCTTTAATATTAAGAGTTACTAGACTTGGGGGCTTCCCTGGTGGCACAGTGGTTGAGAATCTGCCTGCCAATGCAGGGGACACGGGTTCGAGCCCTGGTCTGGGAAGATCCCACATGCCGCGGAGCAGCTAGGCCCGTGAGCCACAACTACTGAGCCTGCGCGTCTGGAGCCTGTGCTCCGCAATGGGAGAGGCCGCGATAGTGAGAGGCCCGTGCACCGCGATGAAGAGTGGACCCCGCTCGCCGCAACTGGAGAAAGCCCTCGCACAGAAACGAAGACCCAGCACAGCCAAAACTAACTAACTAACTAACTAACTAAATAATAGTAAAAAAAAAAGAGTTACTAGACTTGAGATTGGTAGGAGTAATTCTCAGTAGAAAAGGTGATATCTTAATCATTGGTCCAAGGCTAATTGAAAAATGCAAAGTATTTTGGATGAGTGACTTAAATCTTGGAAAATGAGATATGGTAGTCAGTTGTAACTAATAGGAAAGTGAGGAAATGGTGCAGCTGTTGGAAGAATTTTACTTTTTCAAAAAGTGAACTATGCCTGAGCTTAGTCTGTCCCTCAATTATGAACCAACCTGGTCTTTTTTTGCTTTAGTTTTTGTTACTGCCTGCCAATAGCAGGTCCTAGTGAATCATGGACCTCCAAGCTGAAGGAGAATAAGAACAAGTAGACATTAAAGCCTAGGTATTTGAGGGACTTCCCTGGTGGTCCAATGGTTAAGACTCCCGTGCTCCCAGTGCAGGTGGCCTGGGTTCGATCCCTGGTCAGCAAACTAGATCCCACATGCTGCAACTAAGACCCAGTGTGGCCAAATAAATAAATAAAAAACAAACAAAAAAAACCCCTAGGTATTTGATTAAAAACTTTCAGTGATCTAACATTTTCAAATTGTGAGGATGGGGGAAATCTAACTTCTTCATGTTAATTGTTCACACAGACCACAAGATACTGCAAGGACAATTAATGTTTTAGTTACTTTTGCCATCTTATTTTTTATTAGAAAACAATTTCAGAACTCTAGAAGCTTATCTCTGTAGGTGCGAGAGTGAGGAAATGACAAAAATTGATTTAAGGAAATGAAGTTACTCTCGGGGATACTTTGTTGTCTGATGTAATCTTACAGAATTAAACTGTAAATTTAAAAATTTAAATTTGGGGTATTTTTCAGAGTATGCAATGCATTGATTTCATAGGTAAGTGTACCTTTTTTGTTTTTCATTATTTGAATGCATTGCAGTGTGGCACTAATGATGTAGTTTTAAACATTGTTTTTACCTAGAGTAATAGTCAAAGTCAAATATTGAGAACTTAGAGAAACCTGTAACCTCATGTCTGATGCCATGATAAGGAGCATCATCTGATGAAGTGATGAAGAATTTGCTGGCACAGCCAAAATACCCACCACTATTTACATGGATGAGTCCGTACAGTGAGGACTGTGCAAATCAAAACACGTATGTGTATGTTCTGTTGGGTTAGTTGTACGGAAATCAGAATGATTTGGATGGTGCAGACAATTTGGGGATGGTGAGAGGAAGAGAAGACAGCACAAGTGAAAAAACATTTCTCATCCAGGGGCCAGGACCATGTTTGGGGAGATGACTGCTTCAGTTTTCATTTCTCATGAAGCGCACAGTTTATGAAGAAACAGGAGATTCTATTTAACTCTAGAAAACTAGTATGAAAAGGTACTCAATAATTCTCCTGCCTTGCCTCATTGCTGTATCTGGAATATATTATTTGGATTAGGGTTATGAGCTATAATGCAATATGTGCTATTCAAGGAAGGTAGATAATTTGCTGACCCTCTTTATTTTATTTTTTAAAAAATATACCTCTTTCTCTCTTAGCTGTCATCATTCATTCATTCATTCATTCATTCATTTATTTACGGCTGCGTTGAATCTTCGTTGCTGCGCAAGGGCTTTCTCTAGTTGCAGCGAGCGGGGGCTGCTCTTGGTTGCGGTGCGCGGGCTTCTCATTGCGGTGGCTTTTCTTGTTGCAGAGCATGGGCTCTAGATGTGCGGGCTTCATTAGTGGCACGTGGGCTTAGCTGCTCCACTGCATGTGAGATCTTTCTGGACCAGGGTTCGAACCCGTGTCCCCTGCATTGGCAGGCAGATTCTTAACCACTGCACCACAAGGGAAGCCATGCTGATCCTCTTTAAATAAGGCATTGTTGAGTGACAATTTCATGAGAGCAGGAACCATTGGTAATCACTTAATGTACATCTAATAATAAGTAAATCTGACAGTTTCCATTTTTTATGTCAGTACACCTCTACCGTTACCATATAATTGGCTGTTTATGTTTTCCCTCAGACACATCCTTTATCTTCTGTATTGTTTTCCCCTACTTCATAAACTCCTGGTTAGCAAAGAACAATATAGATTATTAGTGAAATAATATTTTATAGTGTTGTGTGTCTGTGTGTTGAAATAGGATTTATTTAAAATAGTTCTTCGTTTGGGCTTCCCTGGTGGCGCAATGGTTAAGAATCCGCCTGCCAATGCAGGGGACACGGGTTTGACCCCTGGTCCGGGAAGATCCCACATGCCGCGGAGCAACTAACCCCGCAAGCCACAACTGCTGAAGCCTGCGCCCCTAGAGCCTATGCTCCACAACAAGAGAAGCCACTGCAATGAGAAGCCCGCGCACCACAACGAAGAGTAACCCCCGCTCGCCGCAACTAATGAAAGCCCTCGCGCAGCAATGAAGACCCAACAAAGCCAAAAAAAAAATAATAAAGTTCTTTGTTTAAAAAGCCAAAAAATTTAAAAGTTTGGCTTTCAGCACATATCCAAGTCACTGTAATGGCCTTCAGAAATATTAAAATCATAAACATCAGTGAATACTCTAAGTCTTCCTTAAACATAATATGACAAGTTCCAGTCTAGTACTCTTTAAGGCAAAGTTGTGTCAGTCCTCATAATTTTGACATTTTGTAGTGTTTATAATTTGAGATCAATGTAACATTCCCCCAAAATGCTGTTGTGTAAGCATCATTACTTCAAAACTGTATGTAATACTGTGTACCAGGAAGAGAGAAAAGAATACAGAAGAACTCTGGAGAAGAATTCTGCATTGCATAGAAATAAAACTCTGCTAAAATAAAACTGTAAAAAACTCTACTAAAAGCCTTTCATAAAAAAATGTAACAACCTTCTGCTTTAGTTTCCTTGAAGCTGGAAACTGATCTCAAAATTTGAAGCCTTACATCACAATGCCTCAAATTCTAGGGTATTCTTTTGATTTACACCAATTTTACGTGAGGCTGATTGTCCCATTTTAAGAATGGTCTAAGTATTGTGATTTTCTTTTTTTTAATAAATATTCAACTGGAAAATCCCTGGGTAAGACCTTACCAATGAATATTTTAATATTGAAGCCTTTAGCATTTAAAACAATGTTGTTTGAGCAGAAAATTCCCATTAGCCTTGAAGCTTTAAGTCCCAACTTTCGGACCAAAAGCTCTCATTGCAATGGGGTGAAATTGAGAGCTGTGTGGTGGACTTTATTTCCCACCTTGGTAAAACTAGACTTCTGCAGATCTTGTAGCTCTGTCCTGTCCGTGTAGTCTCTTTCAGTGTGTTACCACTTTCTATTGTAGTTTTCCAGGTAATTTTTAATGTAACTAACTATTGATACACAGCCTAATACAAAAGAAGTTGACAGGAGAAAAATTTCAAATCATTTGCTCAGAGATTATAGGATGGTATTATTGTTGTTGAAATGTCTGTCTCAAGTGTGAATCCGTTAGCAGTGAGCCTTGGTGTCCTTGGGAAGTCCATGGGAGATAAAAGAACTTGCAAACTTGGCTAAGTGTGAAACCTTAGCCAGTGTTTTTAATACATTGAAACAAAATGAGAGGAACTTTAATAATTCACTCACCATCCTGATTTGTAAGATTATTTTTTAATATTCTCTTACTTCTCTTTTCTTTTTTACTTTTCTCCTTTCTCTTTCTGTGGTGAGGTACTTATCCAAGTCATAAACATTGTTGTCTAGGAGAGCTGCATTGGTGTAGCAGAAAAGTGGATATAGTATTAGAATACAGAATACTTAAGAATTCTGCATTCCAGAAAGCATACTGAAGAAGCCCCTGTTTCTAGTGCTCAGGCAACACAGATCTGATCTCTTAAGAACGTCTGGATATTGACATGCAAATGAACAAACCAAACTCTTCTTTGAAATATGTTTGTGATATATACAAGTAGCTTAGAGGGGGTTATTGAAGTACTGCCAAAATACATTTCAAAAATGATAAGTCTTTTCATTCATTATGTTGACTTTGGAAGGATTTGTGAACCTCCTTAAAATGCATGTATGTAACATTTTGTTTATCTTCATATGTCCTTTTTTGAGGGAAGAGGTCTTGGCTTTCATCACATTCTCAAAGGAGTCCAGTGACCCTCAAAAAGATTTAGAACTCCTCCACTAGGTGGTATGAAAATACTGCCTGGTTTATTTGTACTGTTGGTTATAAATATAGATAGTTCATTGCAAAGTACTCTAAACTCTGTCTTTTGCTCCATTTGAGAACCATTTATTTTTGTTGTTATGGGATATTTTGCAATTATATGTTAAAATATTAAGCTAAAAGGTAACTGGAAAGGTAAATCTGAGAAATACTGTACATTGTCTATATTAAATTCTTAAGTATGATACTTGGGCTTTCTGGTAACCAATGTGTATGTTAAATAAAGGCAAGAAAGTTTAAAGCTAGGAAATTAATAGAGGATAAAATAATCTGAGTTAAAAGGAACCTTAGATATTATCTTCTTTCCAGAAAAGTTACATGAATTACTCAGATTTATGGAGTTGATGAACTGGCTCGAACCCACATCTTCTTTCTTAATCAGCATTTAGGGCTCTTCATACCTATTGTCTCTCTCTACCATTTGTCATCAATACTTAGCTAGTTGTAATAAAAACATTATTAACCTGTAGTAGTAAATAATAACATAATTAATTATAATTAGCAAATTGAGACGTTTTAAATTTAATCATCCGACTCTCTTACTACAACCTTTCAAGTGTTCTTCTCCCAGGAGATAGAGACCTCTGCTTTCTTAATCCCTCTACTCTTTATTTGCCTTTCCTGTTATCACTTTCTGCACAACGTAGTTTAGGCTCTTTGATCCGTTGTTTCAACTCCCTTCATTATGCATTCATCTCACATATCCTGTAAACCCTCAACCCAATCCTAGATCTCTAAATGTATGACTTTTCTGTTTCTGTAGCCAGACGACTGTACATACTTGCTACAGAAAAATCACATCTTTGTAGATTGGCACCAGCAAAAATTCATGGTCTCCGATCTTAAAAATGTCCTTCCTGTTTTGTTTCTTTGCCCTCATTCTTCATAGCAGCTATTTCAAGCCTCTTATTGCCTTCTTCCTTTCTCCCCCAGCCAGCAAATGACCTTACTTCCTGTTTTCCCGGAATATAAAAATTTTTGCATCTTTTTCTCCTTTCTAATACAGTAGAAGAGGTAAGCCATCTTTATATCTGGATCTCTCATTCCTTTTTCTTCCTCCTCCTTCCATTGAGTATTTCCCTATTCTGATTTTTAAAAAAGACTTTTTATTATGGAAAACATCAGACTCATAAACAAAAGTGGAGAATAATAACCATTCATGCACCCATTATCCATCTTCAACAGTTATCAACTCAAAGCTAATATTGTTTCAAATATGTCCCTCCATCCACACTTCCAAATTTTTTTGAAGCAAATCCCAGACATGTTATTCCACTGATAAAATTTTCATTGTATATTTCTAAACGACTTTAAAAAATAATCACAATACCATTATCCCTTGAAAAACTCAGTTATTCTTTAATATCATCAGACATCCAGTCAATGTTCACATTTCCCCAAATGTTTGTTAATTGGTTTGTTTTACAAAAATTATTTATTTTACACTTTCTAAAAATTCAGATCTAAGTAAGGTCAATGAAGTCCAATGGTTATATCACTTATCTCTTTTAATCTATAGGTTTCCCTTTCCAACTCTTTTTTTAATTTCCTTGGAATTTATTTGAAGAAACTGGGTCATTTATTTTATAGGGCTTTTCACAATCTGGATTTTGCTGGTTATATCCCCATGGTGTCTTTAACATATTCTTCTGCCCTCTATACTTCTTGCAAATTGATAGTTGGAGCCAGAGACTTGAACAGATTCAGATTTGATTTTGTGGCAAGAATACTTTATAGGTGGCGTGTTGTTATTCTGTCAGGGGATACATCATGTCTGGTTGTTTCATTGTTTGCCTTTGGTTAATTAGGGGGTGAAAATGGTCATATTAAAATTATTCATTCCTTTATTTCTCTTGAGTCTTTTTTTCCTCCACCATTAGCATTTAAGCATCTCGCTTGGTTGAGAAAAACAACAACCCAGAAAAACTGCTTTTTAACATTTCCATCTGTTTCTAAGATTTTTTATTCATGGTACCATCTTTACTTCATCTTCTTGCACTCATCAGCCCATTTGGATGTGGGGTTTGCGGTGTTGAACCATGCCCTTACCATTTTATTGAAACCATTCTCATCAACGTTATCAGTGGGAGCTCTATACTGAATGGAACAGACCCATTTCAGACCTTATTTTACTTGACAGTTGGGTAACTTTGGGTATTGTTGGTTGCCTCTCCTTGAAATACTTCCTTGACTTGTGACATATTCTCTCTTCTTTTTACTTTTACCTCTTTAATTGCTTCCTCTCAGCCTCTGTTGTAGACTCTTAAGTGTTGGTGTTGCTCTGCCTGGCTCTAGCCTAGGGCTTCTGCTCATTGTACTCTACACATTCTCCATAGGTCATCTCATCCTTTGTCATGGCTTCAGTTATACCATCTCTTAGCTGGTAAGTACCAGACCTTTTTTTTTCCCCCCATAGGTTGTTTCTTTTCAGAACTGACTTGGTTGTACAGCTTCTGACTAGAAATCTCACAGGCACCTTGGATTCAGTGTATCTAAAGATGGAATGAGTCACACTTACTTCTTCATCCCTCACACATAGTTCTACTTAGTTCAACTTATTTCTAATCTAGAAATCTAGAAGTTTTTTGAGTTGACTCCTTGACTGACCTTTTACTCTCACCTGTCTAGTTCTCTTTATTTACTGCTGCTATTCTAGTGTAGCTCTCCATCATCTATCACCTTCATTACTGCAAACCTTCTATCTGGTTTCTTCCTTTCCCGTCCTTATGGTCCATTCTTCAGTATAAAAATGAGAGTGATTTTTCTAAAAAGCTTATCTAATGGTTTACCATTGTCCCTAGGATAAATTGTAAAGACCAGAGCTTGTTTTGTGACCTAGCCTGTGCTTACCTGTTCAGCTTTATCTTTTTAAAAATTTATTTATTCATTCATTCATTCATTCATTTATTTAGTCTGTGTTGGGTCTTCGTTGCTGTGCGTGGGCTTTCTGTAGCTGCTGCGAGCGGGGGCTACTCTTCGTTGTGGTGCGCGGGCTTCTTGTTGCGGTAGCTTCTCTTGTTGTGGAGCGCGGGCTCTAGGCGCGCGGGCTTCAATAGTTGTGGCACGCGGGCTCAGTAGCTGTGGCTCGCGGGCTCTAGAGCGCAGGCTCAGTAGTTGTGGCGCACGGGCTTAGTTGCTCCGCGGCATGTGGGATCTTCCCGGGCCAGGGCTCGAACCTGTATCCCCTGCATTGGCAGGCGGACCCTCAACCACTGTGCCACCAGGGAGGTCCCCTTCACCTTTATCTTGAATCATCACCCGCTATGTGGAAGTACTTGTCACACTTTTTGCGCAGTTTTAATTGCCTGTTTCTTGGCTGACTCTTCCAGTAGACTGTAACTTCTTCGGTGTAAAGACCAATTCTTTTCTTTTCCCTCATTAAACCTGATGCCTGGCTCATAGTAACTGTTTTGTGTATGTTTGTTGAATGAATAAATTTGTGCAGTACACTATTATACATTCAGTGATTTATGCATGCCTTGGTTTTATCGTTATTAGATCATGCTAGTATTCCAGTACTATTGTAATTCTTGTACATTAATTTGCTTTTTTGTCTAGAGGCAGTCTCTCCATAATTAAATTGGACCCTGTAATGTACCTAATACAGTAGAGTTTTTTCCTGATTAAAACAGGGATTTTTGCTATGTTTCTTTTTTACTCTGATTTATATGATTAATTCTCTGTCAGTGGATTACCATTGTCCCAGATAATGAAAATCTGTAGACAGTTCACATAGTCGCCAACATCAGATAATCCTTACCCTACTGTAACCTTCGTTAGAGTGTATGAGTTCCAAGATAGTTTGGCTTGGCATGACTAGTGAGATTTAGAAAAGTGAGGCTTAAATAATTAAGAGAGGTTAAATACCAAAGATGGTTGGTTTTCTGAGTTGTCCATTGTGCTTGGTTCTCAATCCACTATTTATTACTGACATTAGTCATATTTCTCTGGATTTAGACATAGTGGTAGTGGTGGCTTTCAGCTATTATTTTGAGGTAACTGTGCTACAGGTCAGAAGAATCATTCAAGATTATAAAATAAATCCCTGATTATATTTACTAGTATTGCTCAGTGGAGAAGGATCTCCATTGAAATCAGCAGCTGCCATTGGGAACATATGAGTACTCACTTTTTGACTCAGGGCTCCTATTT
Organism: Eubalaena glacialis; assembly: GCF_028564815.1. NCBI lineage: Eukaryota > Metazoa > Chordata > Mammalia > Artiodactyla > Balaenidae > Eubalaena > Eubalaena glacialis. The sequence continues at coordinate 13,581,331 of NC_083734.1, read as the reverse complement.
AAAAGCAGGGTCTGCTCTCTCATTTTTCCTCCTTGACTGGCTTATTCACCACTCTCTATCCCCAGTGCCTGGAATAGTGCCTGGCATGGCATGAAAAGGGTACTCAAGAAATGGTCTTTGACAGCGTAGTGGTTACCAGAGGGGAAGGGGTGGGTAAAGGGAATCAACTGTATGGTGACAGATGGAACCTAAACTTTTGGTGGTAAGCACGCTGTGGGGTACATAGAAGTAGAAATACAATGCTATATACATGAAACTAAAATAATGTTATAAACCAGTGTTACCGCAATAAAAAATTAAAATTGAAAAAACGGTACAAACTTGCAATGAGTAGTAAAGAAGTCCTAGAAATCTAAGGCACATTATAGTGAGTGTAGACAACAGTAATGTATTATAATCATCAAACTTGCTCAACAAAAGACTAGAACTTAATTATTCCAGCCACTTTTTAAAAAATTATGTAATATGATAGAGGTACTAATTAACACTACAAAGGCAATGATAATATTATAATATATAAATGTATCAAATTAACATATACCTTAAATTTACACAATGGTATCTGTCAAATGTATTTCAATTTTTTTTTTTTTTTGTATTTCAATTTTTAAAAAGATATATATTTATTTTTTTAAAGGGTTTTTTTTTTAAGTCTTTATTGAATTTGTTATGATGGCTTCTGTTTTTTAAATTTTGGTTTTTTGGCTGCGAGGCAGGTGGGATCTTAGCTCCCTGACCAGGGATCGAACCCGCACCCCCTGCATTGGAAGGCAAAGTCTTAACCATGGGCTGCCAGGGAAGTCCAAGATGTGATGTATTTAAAACAGAAAGAAATAGTCTTTGTTTCCTCTGTCCGTGATGTGTCTCTTAGTAGGTGGTTTTACATGCCCTTCATTAGACGTTAATTTCATTTGGAAGCTGATTTCCTATTTCTTTGAAATGTCCCTTCCAATTGAATTTTGTAGGTACCAGTAGTCTGCATTTTAAGTAAGACTTACTCAGATACATAGTTTACCCTTGAACAGTGTGGGGCTAGGAGCGTCAAACCTCCTCCGCACAGTCAAAAATCTGCGTATAATTTTACAGTTGGATGACTCTTCATATCCACAGTTTCGGATTGTGTAGTCCCATAGTACATATTTATTGAAAAAAATCCACTTATAAGTGGACCCATGCAGTTCAAACCCGTGTTGTTCAAGGGTCAACTGTATTTCCTAATTACAGTGGACGTTCTATCTAGCTATTTTTATACAGTGTGATAAGACATACTAATATTAAACTTTTGTAAGTTTATACAGGAGATTTGAAGAATAATTTTTTTTAAAAAAATATTTATTTATTTGGCTGTGCTGGGTCTTAGTTGCGGCACGTGGGATCTTCGCTGCGGCATGTGGGATCTAGTTCCCCAACAAGGGATCGAACCCGGGCCCCCTGCATTGGGAGCTCGGAATCTTAACCACTGGACCACCAGGGAAGTCCCTGAAGAATAATTCTTTAAGAAACAATTCTTGATTTTTCTTTTACCTACATTTACTCGCATTGAGCTGATCACAGTACTTTTTAGATATTGTATAGAAATTGGCTTTATAGTGTTGCAAGTATAAAGAAAGGGCTCTGAAATATTAGGTAACGGGGTTACAGAATTGGATTACTGTGTGAGCACAAAGACGTATGTACTTCATTCAGTTTTTAATTTTTTTTTAAACACATATTTCTTAAGCACACAAAATAAATTGAAACAATGCTAAATTATCTCTTTTTTAAAAAAATTTTATTTTTGGCTGCGTCGGGTCTTCGTTGCTGCACGCGGGCTTTCTCTAATTGCAGCGAGCGGGGGCTACTCTTTGTTGCGGTGCGCAGGCTTCTCATTGCAGTGGCTTCTCGTTGCGGAGCATGGGCTCTAGGCACGCGGGCTTCAGTAGTTGTGGCACGCGGGCTCAGTAGTTGTGGCTCCCAGGCTCTAGAGCGCAGGCTCAGTAGTTGTGGCGCACGGGCTTAGTTGCTCTGCGGCATGTGGGATCTTCCCGGACCAGGTCTCGAACCCATGTCCCCTGCATCGGCAGGCGGATTCTTAACCACTGTGCCGCTAGGGAAGTCCCTAAATTATTTCTTGATTAAATGCATTGGTTAAGAGGGCATGAGATTGCTAAACGGCTTGTTTACATTATAAGTAATATCAGCAATTCTAAGATCACTAGTAACTAATATTCAATCTTGAAGGTTACTTCAGTTATGGTTGGAACCTTTGGCTTGTGGACAGTTTCTGAAGTACTTATCTTTGTTACTTTTTTCAGGTAATGCTTCTTTTTGTAAATTAGAAAATTTGTTTTTTTATCATTAAGGGAAAATTATTGTCTTCTCTAGAAGTTGTATGTTAATATTCAAAATTTAATAAAATTGATATCAATATATCTAGCAGGTGACATGGTTGTGATTGGGTAAATTTTAAAATAGTGTTCTTTTGTCTCAGTAATCTATTAAAGATAATTTTAAATATGTAAAATGACTATTTTAGCATTGATTTTCACAGTAGGTTAAAAAACATCATCTGATATTCATATTACCATCATAGTAAACCTCACCTTTGAAAGTGTATACTGCAAATAATAATTTAGAAATAATTTAAATTCTAAGTGAAAGAAATAATCTTTCTCTTTTTCTTCTTAGGTGGAATGAACCTTACTTGTTGAATATCTCCTGGTTACTCGTTGGATTCACTTGTGGAAGAATCATTTTCCCCTGCGTGGAAGCCACTTAGTGGCATATTTAATTATAAATCCAGGGATAGCAAAGTTTTTTGATTTCCCAAAGGAGGGACATACCACTATATCAGATAAGCTTGACATTACAGCCAAAATGGTGCTGTCCCAGAGACAACGAGATGAACTGTAAGTTTCTCTGTTTCGTGATTTTTAAAAAATCCTCTCATAAAGGACAAAGTAGTAAATTAAAATACAGCTTTGGGAGACATATTCTAAATTAAAACTATTGTTATGAGAGTTCAAATATTGGTTTGGGCTATTTGGTCTGATTTTAAAACTGGATCTTATTTTGACATAGTATTATTTACCCGTTTGACATAAACGTGTGTATGTTTAAAGCAGAGCAGACAAGTAAGTTAGTTGGGATAAGTTCTATCCTAAGCTTGTCTTAACTCTTACGTTCAATAGGAAGGTAGGTGCTTCAAAGCTCTTCAAAATTTTTTTGTCTGGAATCCATGTATTAGAAAAGTGAAAGCTTTTTTGTTGTTTTTACTGCTAATGCCTTTCCTTTTTGTCTTACTGTGTTTTATTTTTTTTTAATATAAATTTATTTATTTATTTTTAGCTGTGTTGGGTCTTCGTTTCTGTGCGAGGGCTTCCTCTAGTTGCGGCGAGCGGGGGCCACTCTTCATTGTGGTGCGCGGGCCTCTCACTGTCGTGGCCTCTCTTGTTGCGGAGCACAGGCTCCAGACGCGCAGGCTCAGTAGTTGTGGCTCATGGGCCCAGTTGCTCCGCAGCATGTGGGATCTTCCCAGATCAGGGCTCGAACCCGTGTCCCCTGCATTGGCAGGCAGATTCTCAACCATTGCGCCACCAGGGAAGCCCTGTCTCACTGTGTTTTTTATCTTTTATCATCCAATGGCTATTGTATTTGAACTTTATGAGGTGGCTAGTATAGTTAATGCAAGTGCATTAATGAAAGAAGCATGAAATGATTTGACTACTGCTATTTTATAGTATCTTATAGCATCCCATATTTTATAGCATTCTATTTTTGTAGGTGAGGAATATAGGGGGAAAGTTTAACTTCATGTTCTAGGTATTTAAAAGATTTTTCTGTGGGTTTTAAAAAACTTCATTTGGAAATAATTTCAAATTTATAGAGAAGTTGTAAGATTAGTACAAAGAATACTCATACATTTTATCCAAATTCACCTATTGTTGTTTTTTACCATTTGCTCTATCATTTGCACTCTAGCTGTGTGTGTACAGTATTTTTTTTTTAATTGGAGTATAATTGCTTTAAAATGTTGTGTTAGTTTCTGCTGTACAATGAAGTGAATAAGCTATATGTATACCTATATCCCCTCCCTCTTGGACCTCCCTCCCACCCCCTGCCCATTCCACCCATCTAGGTCATCACAGAGCACCGAGCTGAGCTCCCTGTGCTATATACAGCAGGTTCCCACTAGCTATCTATTTTATACATGGTAGTGTATATATGTCAATCCTAATCTCCCAGTTCGTCCCACCGTCCCCTTCCCCTCACCCGTGTCCACATGTCCGTTCTCTACGTCTGCGTCTCTATTCCTTCCCTGGATATAGGTTCATCTGTACCCTTTTTCTAGCTTCCACATATATGAGTTAATAAACGATATTTGTTTTTCTCTTTCTGACTTACTTCACAGTATTTTTTTAAAAACCATTTGAGAGTAAGTTGCATGCATGAACGACCTTTCCCCCAGGTACTTCATTGTGCGGTTCCTAAGAATAACTATATTCTTTTATAAAACCACAGTACAGTTAGCAATTTCAGTAAAATTTTACATTGTCACAATACTTTTTATTTAATCTACATCAGTTTTGTTAATTGGGCCAATAATATCCTTTATAGCATTTTTTTCCCCTCTCTGGTACACCATCCAGTCTAGGTTTAGGTATATTTAGTTGTCATGTCACTTTAGTCTCATTTAACCTGGAACATTTCCTCAACATTTCTTTGTCTTTTATGACATTAATTTTTTTTTTTTTTTTTTTTTTTTAATATTTTGCTACAGCATCACAGGGGTCACTAACGTCCCAACTAACAACCTCTATTTCGTGACTGTTCAAATCCTGGCTTTCTCCACTAAGCCAATGCCGCTCTTGGATTTTAACTAATTAATTAATTTATTTATTTTTGGCTGTGTTGGGTCTTCGTTTCTGTGTGAGGGCTTTCTCTAGTTGCGGCAAGCGGGGGCCACTCTTCATCGCAGTGCGCGGGCCTCTCACTATCGCGGCCTCTCGTTGCGGAGCACAGGCTCCAGATGCGCAGGCTCAGTAGTTGTGGCTCACGGGCCCAGTTGCTCCGCGGCATGTGGGATCTTCCCAGACCAGGGCTCGAATCCGTGTCCCCTACATTAGCAGGCAGATTCTCAACCACTGCGCCACCAGGGAAGCCCGACCTTAATATTTTTGAATAGTCTTTAAAAAAATTTTTTTTATTGAATGAAAGATTCTTTAAATTCTGTAGTGCTTTACAATTTTCAGAAGCTTCACACATGATTTCATATAATCCCATAGTAACCCTTTTTTCCTCCCTACCCCTATGTTGCCCCTTCCCCACTTCCGTCACCCCACTGGTAACTAACCACTGGCAACTAACCACTGGCTTGTTCTCTATATCTGTGAGTCTGCTTCTTTTTTGTTTTATCCACTAGTTTGTTGTATTTTTTTTAGATTCCACATATCAGTGATATCATACAGTATTTGTCTTTCTCTATCTGACTTAGGTCACTTAGCATAATGTCCTTCAAGTCCATCCATGTTGCTGCAAATGGCAAGATTTTCTTTCTTTTTTTTGGCTGAGTAGTATTCCATTGTATATATATCACATCTTCTTTACCCATTCATCTGTTGGCGGACACTTAGGTTGCTTCCATACTTTGGCAATTGTAAGTAACGCTGCTATGAACATTGGGGTGCATGTATCTTTTCAAATTAGTGTTTTTGTTTCTTTCGATATGTACACAGGAGTAGAATTGCTGGGTCATAAGGTAGCTCTATTTTTAGTTTTTTGAGAACCTCCATACCTTTTTCCACAGTGGCTGCACCAGTGTACATTCCCAACAACAGTGTATGAGGGTTCCCTTTTCTTGCCAGTGTTTGTTATTTGTGAGTCTTTTTTTTTTTTTTTTTAATAGAGTGTTTCTCATTTTATGTTTGTCTGTTGCCACATGATTAGATCCAGTTTATGCATTCTTGGACAGAATACTACATAAATAATTTTGTATTCTTTTCAGGATATCATATCTAGGGACACAATGTCCATTTGTCCTTCAATGATGATGTTAATTTTGATTGCTCAGTCTAAATGTCTGATGTCTCCACTATATAGTTTCTGTTATTTCCTTTTCAGCAGATAAGTGGGGAGATACTTTAAGAGCATGCAAACTTTTTTTTTCCTGTCGATAATTTCTCCCCTAGATTTAACATCCATTGATGATTCTTGCTTGAATGATTCTATGCTACAGTGGTGGAAAAGTGATGATTTTCTAACCCCACTACTCATTTTGTATTTATTAGCACTCAGCTTTTTACTGTAATCAGTGGACCTCCTTCTCCTTTTTATATACTTGTCTTTTCATTATTGGTATTAACTGATGGGTTCTTATATTTTCGGTTATCATTCATGACTATTGTACTGTTTTGGTGCTTGAATTGTCCCAGATTGTCCCATAGGAGCCTCTTCAGTTGACTCTTATCTATGCCCCTGTCATTTTTTGTGAGCACCTCCTTACTTTCTAGGATAACAGGATATTCCAAGCTTATTGTTTACCTATCTTGCCTTAACCTTAGAATCAGCCGTTGCTCTAGAAAGCCCTGGTTCCTCTTAGTGGGGAATGGTATTTGAGACCAAGATATGGGCACTAAGTGTACTCATTACTACTGGGATGTCTTTGCTTCTGGGCCCTTTAAGTAGACAGAACTAGGACATACATGTATGTATTAACACATATACAGACCCCCTAGCTCACATGTGTACTAAGGTTTCTCAGTCTTTGCACAGTTGACGTTTTGCGCCGAATAATTCTTTGCTGTGGGGGCTATCCTGTACACTCTTGGTTGTTTAGCAACATCCCTAGCTTCTACCCACTAGGTGCCACAACCAAAAATATCTCCAGATGTTGCCACTGTCCTCTAGGAGGGCTTTCATACTTCCAAAATAGTTTTAGAATTATTATGCTCATACCACTACAAAAAACAAATCTCCTGGAAAGGGTCCAGAGTTTGTATGCAGTTCTCCCCCCATCAATCCTGCCCAAGACTGAGAGTATATAATCAAATACTGTGTAAGTTACGTGGATTTGTTTTGTTCTGTTTTTTCTCTCACTCTTCATGTAGTTATATCATTCATTTGAAATACAGTTGGGTTCATGTGTTCTAGTGTTTCAGTTTCTGTGTTTTGCATCACATCCCCTTCCCATCTTCTCTAGTTGCGGCGAGCCGGGGCTACTCTTCGTTGCGGTACACGGACTTATTGCGATGGCTTCTCTTGTTGCAGAGCATGGGCTCTAGGTGCGCAGGCTTAGTAGTTGTGGCATGCGGGCTTCAGTAGTTGTGGCTCGCGGGCTCTAGAGTACAGGCTCAGTAGTTGTGGCGCACGGGCTTAGTTGCTCCGCGGAATGTGAGATCTTCCTAGACCAGGGCTTGGACCCGTGTCCCCTGCGTTGGCAGGCGGATTCTTAACCACTGCGCCACCAGGGAATCCTGCAAATGTACTTTTATAAGCCTGCAAATGTACTTTTATATTATTGAAGGCATGTCTGGTTTTTAAATCATTCTTGTTTCTAAGTCACTTCAGATCCTTTTCTTCTAGATACCTTGTGTGAGCTGACTGCAAGTCATGCTTATTACCCTCATAATCAGGATGAATATTTAAACATTATGGCCAAGAATAGAGCTTTTATATATATATGTGTGTGTGTGTGTGTGTGTGTGTATATATATATATAAATTTGTTTATTTTTGGCTGCGTTGGGTCTTCGTTGCTGTACGCGGGCTTTCTCTAGTTGCCGTGAGCGGGGGCTACTCTTTGTTGCAGTGCGCGGGCTTCTCATTGTGGTGGCTTCTCTTGTTGTGGTAGGCACGCGGGCTTCAGTAGTTGTGGCTCACAGGCTCTAGAGCGCAGGCTCAGTAGTTGTGGCGCATGGGCTTAGTTGCTCCGCGGCATGTGGGATCTTCCCGGACCAGGGCTCGAACCCATGTCCCCTGCATTGGCAGGTGAATTCTTAACCACTGCGCCACCAGGGCAGGCCCAAGAATAGAGCTTTTAATATGGCTAAAACTCAGTTGAGAAGGGGAGAACCTAATTTCAGGTGGCCAAGTTTTTATAGAATTTGAGATAAGAATTGACTTAAAAGTGCTCATCAAGCAAAAAAAAAATTGTCTTACAGATCTAAATGTAAATTTGGGAAGTAGATTTAGTGTCCTCCAATTTTTAGTAAGGAGATAAAATGAAGGGATTTGCTTTTTCTCCTGTTTTTGAAAATGATGTGAACATATATTTACTATGATAGCAAGAAACAAATGTTTATGTACCTCTTACAAGTAAGATATTTTTTGGCACCTCTGTTAGCCTTTGTAACATTTTAGCATTTCTGAAGGTTGGATAGCAGTTAGGCTATAAAATTCTTTGAGGTATTTTTGGAAAAGAAATGAAATTAATTTTAACAAACTTGAAACAGGTAATTTGTGATTCAGCTCAGCAAATGTGTATTGCCTGCCTTCTGTGTTCTTACTACTCTAGGGCATATAAACATGAATAATAACATGAAAACATTTTTGTGGATATGACAAACATCTTTATTTTATAGATAAATCGAGGATGGGAGAAATTAAAATTATCCAATTTTATGACACTAATAGAGGCAGTTTTCTGACTTTAAGTTCACTATTCATTAAACAAAATTCCATTACCAAAATTAATATATGTCAAAAGTAAACATAGCCCCCTACTTTCTCAGTCCCACTTTCCAAAAGTGACCACCGTCACCTCTGTATATTATAATTTTTTCACATATTTTCATGTTTTTACAAAAATTACATGAACATCTTTTTTTCCTTAAGATTTATAAGATAGAATTATACTTTACAACCTGTTTTTAATATTTTTTGTCACCCTTTCTTTGAGTTTGGAAATGGTACTATCTGTTGTTAGTTCATCTAATAGCTACTTATAGCAAAATAAACTCATACCTCTATTTTTTTTTTAATCAAATTTTACACATTGATTTCCCCCCATGAAAGATGAAGGAAGTCTGTTACTTTTATGTTGTCCTGGTTGATAATATTTGTACTGTTTGATTTGATGTTCACCCCTAGTTCCTTTGTGCCACAACTTTCCCATTCTTGTATTTTTTAACAGCTGTAATGAAGTATAGTTGATATACAAATAACTGTACATATTTAATGTGTACAATTTGATGAGTTTGGACCATTCTTGTATTCTTATTTTGATTCCTCTGTTGGGTAGATTTTGTCATTATGTACCTTTTTGAAGATGGACTCATAAATAGACCTCTGTGGGTCTTTGCATGCTAGAGAATAATTTTTTCTTGCTCCAAAAATGAATGACAAGTGGAAAGTGAAGAATTTTTAGATTACACATTTTTCCCAATCAGAGTTATAAATATTAAGGGAAAAAATGGCCATGCATTAGACTGCAAAGAAAATCTCAAATTCCAAAAAAGCAGAAATCACGTAGGCCTCATTTGCTGACCGTAATGCAATAAAAATACAAATTAATAGCAAAGGGAGAGAAAAGAGAAATCTATTCATGTGAACATTTAAAAATATACTTCTAAATAACTGTGGAATAAAGAGAGCAAAATAAAACTTAGGAAGTGAAGAAATCAGTAATAGTGAGGGTACTCACCTCTGGGATATAGCCCACATAGCATACAGAAAATTAGATGGTCTTTACTCTTTTAAGAAAAAAAAACAAAGATGAGAAATGAACATTCAATTCAAGAAAAAAGGAAAATAAGCTTAAAAGAAGCAGAGGGAAGGAATTAATAATAAAAGCAGATATTAATGAAATAGAAAATATAAGTTGGTAACTTGATTGGTAAAATTAAAAACTAGCTTTAAAAATAGACAAAACTGGGGCTTCCCTGGTGGCACAGTGGTTAAGAATCCACCTGCCAATGCAGGGGACACGGGTTCGAGCCGTGGTCTGGGAAGATCCCACATGCCGCGGAGCAACTAAGCCCGTGCACCACAACTACTGAGCCTGCACTCTAGAGCCTGCAAGCCACAACTACTGAAGCCCACATGCCTAGAGCCCATGCTCCGCAACAAGAGAAGCCACCGCAATGAGAAGCCCGCGCGCCGCAACGAAGAGTAGCCCCCACTCACCACAACTAAAGAATGCCTGTGCACAGCAACAAAGACCCAACGCAGCCAAAAATTAATTAAATTAATTAATAAAAAAATAGATAGTAGGGGAAATTGCAGTGGGGCTGGGAGAATATGGGAATGCTGCACTACCTACTCAATTTGTTTCTGTAAATCTAAAACTGTTCTAAAAAATAAAGTCTAAAAAAAGGATGTTACAGAGTATGTAAATATGAAAAGATTTTTTTTAAAATAGACAAAACTGAAAGAAAAAAGACACAGATGAACAATATAGTAATGAAAAAGGCAGCATAAAATGAACTCAGGTGATTTTCAAAATTATGAGAATGTTCTATCCTATTAGATTTGAAAATCTAAATGACCCGAGTGATTTTCTAGGAAAATATATATGATAAAATTTGTTCAGGAAGAGGTAGAAAACTTGAATAGATAATTGACTGTAGAGGAAATGGTAAAAATAGTTACAGATTTCAAGTCTGGACGATTTTCAAGCCTAGACTTTCTGTCAAGTCTTTAAGGACCAGTAACTTCCCAGATTATGTTGTCTCTTCCAGAACATAGAAGAAGGTGGAAAACTTAGGAGCTCATTTTATAAGGGTAGAATAACCCTGATAGTGACACTAGGCAAAAGGAAAATAACAGCAAACATTACACACTAATTTTTTACGTGAACTCAGATATAAAGATACTAAATAATATAACAACTGAATCCAGTAGCATATGAGAAAAGTTAGTCATGGCCAAGTATGATTTATCCCAGGAATGCAAAGGTTTTTCAATATTTAGAAACCTGTTAGTGTAATTACTATATTAATACACAGGAGAGAAAAACGTGATCAATCCAGGAAATACAGAATAGTATTTTTAATACTCAATCCTGATTGTTAGAAGTTCTGAGAAAATAAGGAATAGGATATTTTCTTAACTTGATTAAGGCTCGTTGCCAGAAATTTACAGCAAACATTAGAAATATCAAGTGCATTTCCATTAAAGTCTAGAAGAAGTTCAGAATTCCTATGTTCCTGCTACCATTTAAACATATTTGAGATTCTAGCCAATGCAGTGAGGCAACAAAAAGAATTAGATAAAACTATAGGAAAGGAAGAGACCCAATATATTTGTGGGTGATAGCATCTATGTAGGAAATCCAACAGAATCAACTGTAGAGTGATTGGGTTTAGTATGGTGGCCATAAACAAGATGGCATTCAAAAATAAATTGCTTTTGTTATCAGGTAATATAGTAGAAAAGATTACTTTGCCCTGTTTCTAGTGAAAAATGTGAATAATGGGAAGGTGTCAGAACTTTCATATTATTAATAAAATTAAATAGAATCCCAATCAAAATCCAAACAGAATTTTTCATGAATTTGACCAGCTTGATTTGAAAAGCCATCTGGAAGAGAAAAATGGTTATGAAAAAATTATAAAGGATTAATGAGAAAGCAACTAATTGTACCAGATATCCAAACATTACTACAAAGGTAGTAAGTAAAATATTTGTGGACTAGGCAAATAGGTTAAGGGTACAGATAAAGTTCAGAGACAGGCCCATTTATCCATAGAAATTCAGCGTATTGTAAAAGTGGCTTTTCACATCAATAGAGAAAAGATGTACTGTTCAGCAAATAGTATTAGTACAGCACATTGTTAAGATAAACTTGAGTTCAGATGAAGTAAAAGCCCAAATGTTGTTAAACACATAAAAATTACAGTGTAGAGGACTTGCCTGGTGGCACGGTGGTTGAGAATCCGCCTGCCAATACAGGGGACATGGGTTCAAACCCTGGTCTGGGAAGATCCCACATGCCACGGAGCAACTAAGGCCATGTGCCACAACTACTAAGCCTGCGCTCTAGAGCCTGCGAGCCACAACTACTGAGCCTGCGTGCCACAACTACTGAAGCCCGCGCGCCTAGAGCCCGTGCTCCGCAACAAGAGAAGCCACCACAATGAGAAGTGCGTGCACCGCAACGAAGAGTAGTCCCAGCTTGCCCCAACTAGAGAAAGTCTGCGCGCAGCAATGAAGACCCAACGCAGCCATAAATAAATAAATAAATAAATATGGTATAGAAATGGTAGAAGAAAATACAGCCTTTTGGTAGGAGAAGACTTCCTAAAGATACCAAATGTGGAAAACAAAAGAAGTGGTAAATCTGACTATATCGAATTATAAAATTTTTGTAAGAAGAAAGACCTAAAACAAAATTAAAACACAAGCGACCTGCTGTGGAAAATATTTGCAACACATATAACAACGGAATGGCATCTAGAGTATATAAAGAAGTCCTAAAAATTGATAAAAAATTATCACAAACAACCAGTAGAAAAAAGAAAAAATATTACTAAGGCCATTCACAAACAAAACAAATTTTAAAATTGGCCAGTAAACATGTGACATAGTATTTAACATCTGTAAACAAAACAAGATACAGTTTGTTCTTTAAACAATTGTCCAAAATGAAAATGATGATAACCTTGGCTAGCAAGGGTGTAGGGAAATTGGTTCTCTCAGGTACCGGATAGATGTATACATTGTTATAATTTCTTTAAAGGTCAGTTTGACAGTATCTTTTAAAATATGTTCTTTGATCTAACAGTTTTCTTTATAAAGAGCTCTTTTTAGCACATATGCAAATATTTCTGTATGGATAGCTATGTAAAATTATGTATGTTTATTGCATTGTTTTCAGTGGTAAGAAACTGGTAACAACCCAAAACGGTCTATCATTAGGGGTATGTTAAATATGGTACATCCATTCTATGGGATACTGTATATCAGCTTAAAAATGTGGTATATTTATGTGTATCTACACGTAAAGAGGTGTAAAATCTATTGTTCAGTCAAATAATATGGTTGTTAAATAAATAAGATGGTATGATATGTTTCTGTTAAACACCCACACACACAACTATGCATTTCTTTTGTGCCTATATCTGTGTAGATGCACAGATAAAGGCCTGAAAGGATATACACTAAACTGTTAACAGTGGTTACCTCTGAAGAGAAGAATGAAATTGGATAAAGGTAGAACGAAGATTTCTGATAGTATTGTTTCAGTATTTTAGAAGGCAAATATTTATTTTTTGTGTAAATAAAATAAAAATTTAATGGATTTTCTTTTAAACAAAGAAACTATAGATAATTAATATTCTCTGGCATTATAGGTTGCAGTGGAGAAGCTTTAGGTCAGCCTGTTTCTCCTTGCTTTTCTGCCTAGGTATCCGTAGTATTTGTTTACTTATCTTCATGTTCACCCAAGGTAGGTTTTGGATATTCTTTAAGAACATTTGCTCTTATTATATCAGTATTTGGTTATATCATATTAAGTCTTTTTGGATTCCTTTTGTTTTGATTTATTTTTAGTTTTATGTTACCTTAGATTTTTTTTTAAGGTATAGAGTGTTCATCTATAATTTTCTGCTGCTTCCAGGGGTTTATCTTCCTCTAAAGCATGCTTTTCTCTCTATTTTACTTCCTTTGCTACTTTTCCTCTTCTCCTCTTAAAAAAGTTTGCACGGGTCCTTTGTGGCATTTTTGAGGGCAGTTCTGTTCATGGGAAAAAGTGAGACAAAGCTGGCATAGCTTGAAATTGAGTGTGCTGTCTTAGTACACCTTTCTACCATATTAATACAGTCCTTTGCCCTTGGGGCATTTTACCTCAGCTTTCCACGTCCTTCCCAGGTGAGCTAATCTTCCTCAAGTGATCGCAAGGCTTTTTTGGATAATTTATTGTTTGTTAGCTAATTGTGGCTGGCTCATGTAAAGCTAATTCTCTTTACCCTTCTCTTAAATCCTGCTTTACCTGTAGACAGCTTCACTGCCCTAAAAATCCCCTGTGCTTGCCTATTTGTCCATCATCCCTCCTTCCTCTCTCCAAAACCCCTGGCAACCACTGATCTTTTTACTCTCTCTGTAGTTTTGCCATTTCCAAAAGTTGAAATCACGTGGTATGAGGCTTTTCAGTATGACTTCTTTCACTTAGCAATGTGCATTTAAGGTTCCTTCATGTCTTTTTGTTACTATAATATATTTTTAAGCTGTGTTTTGCTTTAAAAAACTAACCTCTTCAGTTAGTTGAGGTGTTCAAGTTTCTCTTCTGCATACATTTGAACATTGTATATATTTAGTATCTATTAAAGAGTGGTTCTGTCCTGGCCTTTAAAAAAAAGTAAAGATCTGTACTTCCCTACACACTTAAAATTGTACATGGGAGTACACTACTACCCCTGTGAATGAGAATCTTCTTAATACTGGGCAAGAAAAGTAAAATACATGAATTGGGTGCTGGGACTGAAATGAGACTGTAATTCATATTCTCTCAGTTTCAAATTTTTATTTTAAAAAGCTGTGTATTTTCTTTGACTATGAAAATAAGTATATATTTAAACATAAGCTTCTTAATATATTGCTTTCATCTGGCTTATGTTTTGAGGTTTTGCTGCTTTTTAAACTTTAAAAGGTTGATAATAATGAAACCTGTAACCATATTTCCTTGGGGTGAAAGAGTATGAGGCCTTCTGAGTCTTCAAAGGAAGATTAAAGTATTCTCAGTTTGTGTTATATTTAATCTTTTTATTCTTTGAAAGTTTTTAATTGAAATATTTCATTCAGTAGAATGCATCATATTCTGATCATTCCAGATAACAAGTAATGACTTACTACAATGTAGGAGTACTGGTATTTTCTCCTGTTGTTAATGTTAGACTTGTCAAAACAATAACCTAGTAAACAAAAACACATACTTCATTTATGAAATTAAACCAAAATTATAAAATTGCTGAATGTTTCAAAAACTATATTTCAACATTTGTAGAGAAGAGTGAAATGTAGGCATCTCTAAAGATAATAAAGATGTGGTCATCAATGTCAAAATTGTTGATTTTTCTATAGAACTCATACAAAGCTTTTATTGTGTCATAAGACATTTCATTTCTCTGAAATTTTTTATTGTATTCTAGAGGATCGTATTAGAAGAGAAGTCATACTGTAAAAGAGAGGAAGGCAGTGCCACAAATACTATTAAGGAAGTTGAGAAAGTTATATGCTGAGTGGCTCCTATTGTCTATGTGAGGTTGAAAGTCAACTGAAAGGTGGGATGCAATTAGGTATTTGAGCATGCGAAAAGGAGACCAGGGACAAGTGAATGATTCATCAGGCAGCACTGGAATGACAACCACTTGACCCATACCAGTTCTAAAAATATAAATACATTATTAGCTGTATTGTAGATCATTGACTATCTTGCTGTTCAGTGCAGAATTAAAATTATGCTCCGTCAGCAAATGGAACTTGTATTTAACCAGGTAATTCTGAGGATGCTTGTTGTGACTATGACTTGATTTTAAGGGATCTTTACTTTTTACTTTTATGCTTTAGGGCTTGGCTTACTTATGATGCTCTTCCTTTATTTAGTTGGTATCCCATCTAATCTTCCTATATGCTTCTGATAAGTAAGTCTTAAAAATATCACTTAAATTAAACTGCCTTTTCTTGCCTTGCATGTCCTTCATAATCTGTTTCTGTCCTGTCTTTCAGCCATTTCTCTCATATCTTAATCTCATTTCAAATATTTATATCTATTATTTAGATAGACCACTTTTGAGCAATTTTAAGTAAAAGTGATTATAGGCATTCTTTTCTTCTCAACTTTAATGCAAATATTTCTAGTGCTTTATCATTAACTATAACATTTGTTGGTTGAAGGTTTGAGGGGTTTCTTTTTAAAATATATTTTTTAAAATATTTATTTATTTGGCTGGGCCAGGTCTTTAGTTGAGGCATGTGGACTCTTAGTTGCGGCAGGCGAGCGGGATCTAGTTCCCTGACCAGGGATCAAACCCGGCCCCCCTGCATTGGGAGCGTGGAGTCTTAACTGCTTGACCATCAGGGAAATCCCTAAAATATTAATAAGAGATGTCTTTTTTTTTTTTTTTTTTTTTGAGTTTGAGCTTTTTTTTTTTTTAACATCTTTATTGGAGTATAGTTGCTTTACAGTGGTGTGTTAGTTTCTGCTTTATAACAAAGTGAATCAGCTATACATATACATATATCCCCATATCTCCTCCCTCTTGCGTCTCCCTCCCACCCTCCCTATCCCACCCCTCTAGGTGGTCACAAAGCACCGAGCTGATCTCCCTGTGCTATGCAGCTACTTCCCAGTAGCTAGCTATTTTACATTTGGTAGTATATACAAGTCCATGCCACTCTCTCACTTCGTCCCAGCTTACCCTTCCCCCTCCCCGTGTCCTCAAGTCCATTCTCTACGTCTGCGTCTTTATTCCTGTCCTGCCCCTAGGTTCTTCATAACCTTTTTTTTTTTAGATTCCATATATATGTGTTAGCATACGGTATTTGTTTTTCTCTTTCTGACTTACTTCACTCTGTATGACAGACTCTAGGTCCATCCACCTCACTACAAATAACTCAATTTTGTTTCTTTTTATGGCTGAGTAATATTCCATTGTATATATGTGCCACGTCTTCTTTATCCATTCATCTGTCGATGGTTGCTTAGGTTGCTTCCATGTCCTGGCTATTGTAAATAGAGCTGCAATGAACATTGTGGTACATGACTCTTTTTGAATTATGGTTTTCTCAGGGTATATGCCCAGTAGTGGGACTGCTGGGTCATATGGTACTTCTATTTTTAGTTTTTTAAGGAACCTCCATACTGTTCTCCACAGTGGCTGTGTCAATTTACATTCCCACCAACAGTGCAAGAGGGTTCCCTTTTCTCCACACCCTCTCCAGCATTTATCGTTTGTAGATTTTTTCATGATGGCCATTCTGACTGGTGTGAGGTTTTTGTAGTTTTGATTAGCATTTCTCTAACGATTAGTGATGTTGAGCATTCTTTCATGTGTTTGTTGGCAGTCTGTATATCTTCTTTGGAGAAATGTCTATTTAGGTCTTCTGCCCATTTTTGGATTGGGTTGTTTGTTTTTTTGATATGGAGCTGCATGAGCTGCTTGTAAATTTTGGAGATTAATTAATCCTTTGTCAGTTGCTTCATTTGCAAATATTTTCTCCCATTCTGAGGGTTGTCTTTTCATCTTGTTTATGGTTTCCTTTGCTGTGCAAAAGCTTTTAAGTTTCATTAGGTCCCATTTGTTTATTTTTGTTTTTATTTCCATTTCTCTAGGAGGTGGGTCAAAAAGGATCTTGCTGTGATTTATGTCGTAGAGTGTTCTGCCTATGTTTTCCTCTAAGAGTTTTATAGTGTCTGGCCTTACATTGAGGTCTTTAATCCATTTTGAGTTTATTTTTGTGTATGGTGTTAGGCAGTGTTCTAATTTCATTTTTTCACATGTAGCTGTCCAGTTTTCCCAGCACCATTTGTAGAAGAGGCTGTATTTTCTCCATTGTATATTCTTGCCTCCTTTATCAAAGAAAAGGTGACCATATGTGCGTGGGTTTATCTCTGGGCTTTCTGTCCTGTTCCATTGATCTATATTTCCGTTTTTGTGCCAGTACCATACTGTTTTGATTACTGTAGCTTTGTAGTAGTGTCTGAAGTCCGGGAGCCTGATTCCTCCAGCTCTGTTTTTCTTTCTCAAGATTGCTTTGGCTATTCGGGGTCTTTTGTGTTTTCATACAAATTGTGAAATTTTTTGTTCTAGTTCTGTGAAAAATGCCATTGGTAGTTTGATAGGGATTGCATTGAATCTGTAGATTGCTTTGGGTAGTATAGTCATTTTTACAATGTTGATTCTTCCAATCCAAGAACATGGTATATCTCTCCATCTGTTTGTATCATCTTTAATTTCTTTCATCAGTGTCTTATAGTTTTCTGCATACAGGTCTTTTGTCTCCTTAGGTATGTTTATTCCTAGGTATTTTATTCTTTTTGTTGCAGTGGTAAATGGGAGTGTTTCCTTAATTTCTCTTTCAGATTTTTCATCTTTAGTGTATAGGAATGCAAGAGATTTCAGTGCATTAATTTTGTATCCTGCTACTTTACCAAATTCATTGATTAGCTCTAGTAGTTTTCTGCTAGCATCTTTAGGATTCTCTGTGTATAGTATCATGTCATCTGTAAACAGTGACAGCTTTACTTCTTCTTTTCTGATTTGGATTCCTTTTATTTCTTTTTCTTCTCTAATTGCTGTGGCTAAAACTTCCAAAACTATGTTGAGTAATAGTGGTAAGAGTGGGCAACCTTGTCTTCTTCCTGATCTTAGTGGAAATGGTTTCAGTTTTTCACCATTGAGAACGATGTTGGCTGTGGGTTTGTCATATATGGCCTTTATTATGTTGAGGTAAGTTCTCTCTATGCCTACTTTCTGGAGGGTTTTTAACATAAATGGGTGTTGAATTTTGTCGAAAGAATAAGAGATATCTTTTTTAATGTTAATGAAGACCTTTCCATTTTTAAGGACTGTTTTAAAATCAAGAATGTTGAAGAATTTGGTCAGATATACATTGAGATCTTCATCATGTACCATTCTCATTCCCTTTCTCCTCCTCAGTCCCCTGCCTATAATGCTTACTGTTTCTTTTTCCTTTAAGGCCCAACTCATATCTTGCCTTTACAAAAAGATTCTTCTATTCAGTCTCATTTGTCTCTTTTTTGAATTAGTTTTCACACCCTTTGGTAACTTTGGTTTTGCTCCTCCAATAGATTTATAAGTCCCTGGAAGGCAAGGAACCACAACCTAATCCTCTTTTATATTCCCTAGTATGAAGCTGGGAATATAACAGACACTCATCTCTTCCCGCATTCCCTTTTTTCCTTTCCTCCCTTGTTTTATAGTGAAATTTTGCTTTACATTGAAAAATGTAAACGTTTCAAACTTTTCAACACATGACAGTTATATTGGCTATTCTTATCGTACAGCCCGACTTTTCCATATGGGTTTCTTAAGTATGCAAAATAATTTTTTACAGGAATGGATCTAAATGGATCTCACAGTTAAATAAAATAAATATCTACAATTACTATAGATTTTAAAGTTAGAGGAAAAGGGAGAAAATGTTTTTAAAGTTGCGAGTTATATCGAGGAACTGAGGCAAAATATCCCCCCCGTGGAGACGTTGCTGACCTCTTACTTTTATACTAGGCCATGCAACTTCTTTTTTTTTTTTTTTTTTAATAAATTTATTTATTTTATTTATTTTTGGCTGTGTTGGGTGTTCGTTGCTGCGCGTGGGCTTTCTCTAGTTGCGGTGAGCGGGGGCTTCTCTTGTTGCGGAGCGTGGGCTCTAGGCACGCAGCCTTCAGTAGTTGAGCCACGCGGGCTCAGTAGTTGTGGCTCACGGGCTCTAGAGCACAGGCTCAGTAGTTGTGGCACACGGGCTTAGTTGCTTCGCGGCATGTGGGATCCTCCCGGACCAGGGATCGAACCCGTGTCCCCTGCATTGGTAGGCGGATTCTCAACCACTGCGCCACCAGGGAAGCCTGCAACTTCTTTTTAATGTCAGTCAGTAATACACACGTGTATCACTAATTTGAAACAACATAATTGGGAGGCTGGCCCAGTTAGTGTGAAGTGATGTCATAATCACACCTTCATTTACGTTATTGTAAGGTTACTTTTCTTAACAGATTAAAAGAGTAAAGAAGAAGACATAAACAAGGGGGAGGATCAAAACTGAACTGTTCAGTGGTGCCTTCTGCTTTGTCGTTCCATTACTCAAAAAATTTCGTCTAAATATGAGAATGAAAAGTAATAATGCTTTTTTGTGTGTTCACGTTTTTGGTTTTGCCTTTTTAAAAGAAATCCAACATGGTATACTTATATACCATTTTATTGCTGCTGTGGTATGGAGAGTGAGGGGTGGATGTTACCTCAGACCCAGATCTCTGCTGAAGAGAAATGGTAACTGACAGGCTAGTATACCAGGCGCATATTCTTTTGCTTAATGATGAAGATAAAGGTCCACTCACCCTGGCTCACCCAAATTTTATTTTCCTTTACTTCATCACTGCCAGAATAAGGTCTCATTTTAACCTCTTGCTGTGCTTATACTTGTCCCAAGACTGGTAGTAGTTGAATCCTGGACTACCCTTTTGGAGTAAGTATCTTCAAGTGTGATGATGAAGGATGATCATTGTAACCCTTTGTCAGGGCCCATAAGGTTGGAGAGGTATAAGACCTATGGCCAGGAACTCATCATATCAGTGCTCTCCTTTCCCCAGAGATTCAGTGGGTGGCTGTAGCATATTTAAGAAGTCATGTTACCTACCTGTCTAAGACTTGGTTAATGTCCTATGGCAGCAGCTTATGGAATGACCTGCAGTAGTGTCTCTGCACTTGAAATGAACTTTATTCACATCTTCCCCAGGACTATGTAGTTCATCTTGGTGTTTGTCTAAAATGGCATAGCCTGGGGTGTTGTGAGGGTTGTCTTCTGGAACAGGGCTGATGATGATGATGTACTTCTGGGGGTGTGAACTTGTATGCTTGATCCTGCTGGGTCTTCTCATTGTCTTAGTGGTGTGCCCTCCTAACCCTGCAGACATCCCACAGTCATTGGGCCACTGCAGACTTTCAGAACAGTGCACATTAACTCCATTGCTTTCCTCATTCTTGAATATGTGAGATCAGTGTATCTTTTCTAATGGGCCTGGTAAGAAAACATCTGTTTGTCAGCTACTGACTTAACCTTGTTTCTCCTCATATAAACAATAAAATTTAACTATTTATAGAATTCCTAGAACATTTTTATTCAACCTTAGAATGCTAGAGTACACAATTTGAAGAAATACTGTTATTGTCATTTTGGTTTCAAAAGGCTGAATTTTTGATTCTCAGCTTCACCATTTATTAGCCAAAAAAATCAGTTAAGCTCTGTGAGCCTCAGTTTACCTGTGAAAAACAGCTTCCATCTCAGTCTCCTGTAACGCATGCTCTGTAATTCCCTCTGCTTCAATTTATATTCGTAAGAGATGCAGGGGACCCTGAAGTATTCTGCTTTTATTGTTGGTGCTATCCAATCTTTTTAGAGTTGTTTTTGTTTAACTAGCAGTTCATAGCATTTAGAAAAACTTTTGAAACTCTTATCTCCCTTTGTAAGAGTGTGAGGGTGTGTATGGATTGGTAGTGTGGCATATTATGTTATGACTGATACCACAGCTACAAAAATTATCCTAGGGATATAAGAACAATGAAGAGAGTAAGAAGTCAGCTAAAATGCTTAGAATATAATCCTTGCATTTTAATAAACTTGAAATAGTTTAGAAAAACAAACAAAATCTCATTTGTTATTGTAATAGTTTCAGAGGACAGCAGTAGAATATGTCCAATGTGGTACTATTCTATATGTAAGCCTAAACTCTGTCTAACCAATTCTGTTTGTTCATACATAAAAGTCCTTCATCTCAGTTCGTTCTTTTGATTTTAACCATTTTCTCTGACTCTGCATGGGGTTACTGGTTTTGGTTCTACTCAGAATGACCTGTTGCACTTCTGCATGAATTTTTCTTTGATTCTAGTGATAGTTGTTTTTCTTCATCTCCTAAGGCTTAGTAGATTTATTTAACTCACATGTATGAAGTTTCTTTGAGAGATTATTATAAACTTGTGCTTTGATGTCCACTTGTTTCCAAGGGGATAAATCTTCCATCCTAATAAAACTGATGAAAATCAACTCTAGGTCAACAATTGAAATTAGTAGCAAACTCTAGAAGCACCTTTTAGGCTGTTAGAACCAAGAGATTCTTCAGTCTTATTTATTCTTACTTTAAGTGATGGTGGTACACCTTGCCTGACTTAGAGGTTCCACATTCTCTGGATCAGATAGTTAGCTTAGATATTGAGTGATGAGGTAACAGGGGCAGTAGTGCCAAAGTTATCTGGCCATGGGAACCTGACTTAAGTTTTTTGACTCTGTCAACACCACTCACCTGACATTGTGGTTAGAAGTGTGACTAAGAGGTCTGACTAAATTGTATTTGATGCGGAAATAAAATTGACTAGACTCTTCTGGGACTGGGTTGTAGACTTTGTACATCATCAGTATGTTGTACTACCCCTAATGGTATCATACTCGCTTAAACTTCAGTTTTAATTTATTTGCCATATTTTTGTATATATCCCTTGCTCTTTGGTAGGTCAGTATTATGATATTTTAATGCTATGTAATAGCTCTTTTTCTAAGCTCTTAACAAGTAATACTGTTAACATTTAACCTTCGTTAGATAGAAAGAGAATGCATCCCTGATACTCTCGAATCTCACTGCTCCTCCCCAACTCCAGTATTTTACAGTGCTCATTTGAAGCCTTACTGTGGAGTGGAATACTGAGGCTACTTTAAGTTCTGGAACTGCACTTGCTAAAGTCAGCAGAGACCTCTTGGTAGCCAGATTGTTTGGACACTTTTTAGACTTTACTTGACCTCTCTCAGATCTTTGTCATTGTTAGCCATTTCCATTTCTTTGAAACTCCCTTCTCCATTGGCTTGCTGACATCTCTTAATTCTCATACTAGGCTTCTTCACTCCTTAATGGCTTCTTAATTATTGGTATCTGTCAAGGTTCCATCATTTACTTTCTAGTCTCCTTTTTTCTTCCCATTATATACCTTTATCCAAAGTGTCTTTCACCACTTACATGGTTTGAATCACTACTACCTGTTTACTAATTTTCCTAAATCCTTTCCTTACGTCAGATCGATCTTTAAAGCTTCTGACCTGTATATTCAATTACCTCCTATATCATATATCTTTACTTAAATATTTTATAGCTACTTCAAGTCAAGAGGTTTAAAACTGAACTGATTATATTCTTGCCCCCCCCTTTTTTCCTTCCTCCTCTTCTCCTGTTTCCTGTCTAAGTACATGTTATTACGATCTACCAGAAACTTGTAAATCAACTGTTTTCTCCCATCTCCCAGATCTAGTCAGTTACCAAAACAAAAGCTTAGTGGTTAAAAGTATGAGTCATTCTTGGTTTCAAGAATTTGTGTGTAGGCTGGTCAGAATGCCCATCATTAAAAGCTCTGCAAATAACAAATGCTGGAGAGGGTGTGGCGAAAAGGGGACCTTCCTACACTGTTGGTGGGAATGTAAGATGGTGCAGCCACTATGGAAAACAGTATGGAGGTTCCTTAAAAAACTAAAAATAGAATTACCATATGATCCAGCAATCCTACTCTTGGGCATATACCTGGACAAAACTATAATTCAAAAAGATACATGCACCCCTATGTTCATAGCAGCACTATTCACAAAAGCCAAAACATGGAAACAACCTAAATATCCATCAACAGATGAATGGATAAAGAAGATGTACATATATACAGTGGAATACTACTCATCCGTAAAAAAGAACGAAATAATGCCATTTGCAGCAACATGGATGCAACTAGAGATTATCAAACTAAGTGAAATAAGTCAGAAAGAGACAAATACCATATGATATCACTTATATGTGGAATCTAAAATATGGCACAAATGAACCTATCTACAAAACAGAAACAGACTCACAGACATAGAGATCAAGCTTGTAGTTGCCACGGTGGGGAGGGAGAGGGAGAGGGATGGATTGGGAGTCTGGGGTTGGTAGATGCAAACTATTATGTTTAGAACGGATAAACAGGACTTCCCTGGTGGCTCAGTGGTTAAGAATCTGCCTGCCAGTGCAGGGGACATGGGTTCGAGCCCTGGTCTGGGAAGATGCCACATGCTGCGGAGCAACTAAGCCCGTGCGCCACAGCTACTAAGCCTGCGCTCTAGAGCCTGTGAGCCACAACTACTGAGCCTGTGTGCCACAACTACTGAAGCCCGCATGCCTAGAGCCCATCCTCCTCAACAAGAGAAGCCACCGCAGTGAGAAGCCCTTGCACCGCAACGAAGAGTAGCCCCCACTCACTGCAGCAACGAAAACCCAACACAGCCAGAAAATAAATAAAGAAAGAAATTTTTAAAAAATAGAATAGATAAACAACAAGGTTCTACTATATAGCACAGGGAACTATATCCAATCTCCTGGGATAAACCATAATGGAAAAGAATATTTAAAAAAAGAATGTATATATATGTGTATATGTGTATAACTGAGTCACTTTGCTGTACGGCAGAGATTGGCACAGCATTGTAAACCAGCTCTACTTCAATAAAAAAATTTTGAGTGTCAGGCTTTTTTAATTGCAGTATAGATCCACTTTTAAAACACTTACGAAGAAATACAATATATGGAAGTATATGAAAATGGAACAACTCTAGTTAAAGGAGGAAGGTTTTGCATTCCACCTACTTAGCCAGTTTCTTCCCCACCTACCTGATGAATGTTGATTGGAATTATTATCCTAAATTATTTCATTTCATCTTAGTTTTGTGACCTTGGATAAATCAGTCTGTCAGTTTTATAGTATAGGGGTAATATACTTTTCTACAGGATGGTTTTAGGATCAAAAGAGACAGTGAATATTGTTTTTTAAATTAGATTTAACATTTTATAAAAAGTATAAATGTAACATACAACTCTTTTGAGGTCCTGTTTTATGCACATTTGGAATTACCTATATCTTTCTAATTGCATTTACCACACAGCATCTTTTTAAAAATACAGATGTTGGGTTAGGCCACATAGAATTTGGAAATCTTGCAGAATCTTAAAAATTTAACATCTACACTTTCATAAAAGCTATATAAGCAGAATCAAAGGGCATCAACTGTTTGTTTTAAGTCAGTAAATGCTAACCCAAATGTTTGAAAAGTAAAGGTGGTAAAGGGATGAAATTCGCAACTGCTGGTAGGAGTATAAACTGGTTACAACTCTGGGGAGCAGTTTGACAACAGCTATCAAAATGTCCTAAAAAATGTATTTTTTTTTTTGTCTTAGTCTCTTCTTAGACTGCTCTAACAAAATATCATAAACTGGGTGGCTTATAAACAACAAAGATTTATTTCTCATAGTTCAGAGGCTAGGAAGTCCAAGACCAAGGAACTGGCAGATTCGGTGTCTGGTGAGGGCTCATTTCCTGGTTCCGGTTCTCTCCATAAGGACATTAACCCCATTTGTGACCTCCTCACATAGGCCCCACTTCCAAATACCATCACTTGGGGGATTAGGCCCCTCCACTAGTTATTGTACTTTTTTTAAAAAATAAATTTATTTATCTATTTATTTATTTGGTTTTGGCTCCGTTGGGTCTTCGTTGCTGTGCGCGGGCTTTCTGTAGTTGCGGTGAGCGGGGGCTACTCTTTGTTGCAGTGCGCAGGCTTCTCATTGCAGTGGCTTCTCTTGTTGCAGAGCATGGCCTCTAGGCACACGGGCTTCAGTAGTTGTGGCACGCGGCCTCTGTAGTAGCACACGGGCTCTAGAGCGCAGGCTCAGTAGTTGTGGCGCACAGGCTTAGTTGCTCCGTGGCATGTGGGATCTTCCTGGACCAGTGCTTGAACCCGTCTCCCCTGCATTGGCAAGTGGATTGTTAACCACTGCGCCACTAGGGAAGTCCCTAGTTATTGCACGTTAATCTTTGGTAAGCTAATAATTACCTGGAACATGAAGTGTTTGCTCAAATTCCATATTATCTTTCTCCATTTTTTGTTTTTAACATGCCATTGAATTAAAACTTAGTCCCACCAATTCTACAGTACTGCTTAGAGTGTTTTATTTCCTAAAGCATTAGGTGGGCAGTAGCATTGACATTTATACAAGGATAGTCCTAGCAGCATTGTTTGTAGTAGTAAAAGCATATGTATCTCTGTAATGGAATACAATATTTTTTTTAAAGAGGCAGATTTACATCTGATAAAGAATGATTGCTGAAATTAAATGAGTTTATGTGACATTGTGTGTAAGACATTATCTG
This sequence comes from Eubalaena glacialis, assembly GCF_028564815.1. Lineage (NCBI taxonomy): Eukaryota > Metazoa > Chordata > Mammalia > Artiodactyla > Balaenidae > Eubalaena > Eubalaena glacialis. Next base: position 13,555,473 of record NC_083734.1, on the reverse strand, counting down.
TAGTGTACTGCAGTTTGTTTTAAAAACACGTATTAATTATCTCTAGAAGACCATGCAAGGATATGTAGTTATAGGTAGATTATCACTGAAAGAATACACAAAACACTGGTAAAGTGGTTGCCTCTGGGATGGAATATTGCGGGTCAGTGGTGGAAACCACACTTTATTGTGTACTTATATATTTAAAGTTTGTTTAACCTTGTGTATGTATAAACTTTTAAATTATTTAAATTAATTTGAAATGTTTTAAAGGCAATACCAAGGAAACAACTGTTTCTATCACAGTGGGACTTAGGCTCAAAAAAATTGAGAGACATTGGAATAGGTTGCCTTAGGAGACAGGTAGCTGATTTTTGCCTTCAAAGAATATAAGGAGAGCATGAAATTCATTTGCTAATTCAGCTTCTCTAACCTTTGAGTTCTTTCTGATTCTAAATTAATTTCTCATTCTATGATAATATACTAAGTTTGTAGCTTATGCCTTTTTTTCACCCACTCTCATGGTTTAAAGTTGTCTCTAGGGACTTCCCTGGTGGCGCAGTGATTGGGAATCCGCCTGCCAGTGCAGGAGACATGGGTTCGGGCCCTGGTCCGGGAAGATCCCACATGCCGTGGAGCAACTGAGCCCGTGTGCCACAGCTACTGAGCCTGTGCTCTAGAGCCCACGAGCCACAACTACTGAGCCCATGTGCCACAACTACGGAAGCCTGTGCGCCTAGAGCCCGTGCTCTGCAACGAGAAGCCACTGCAATGAGAAGCGTGTGCACCACAGCCAAGAGTGGCCCCCACTCGCCGCAACTAGAGAAAAGCCCGTGCGCAACAACGAAGACCCAATGCAGCCAAAAATAAATAAATTTATAAAGTTGTCTCTAATATTAAAATACTTATTAATTGTAATTTTATCAGAACAATTCTCCCTACAAAACTAAATTTCATTACTGTCACAAAGTGATAACTAATTATATAAGCCACATCTTGATCTTACAGCTTGTGAGGCAAGCAACACATTAGAAACATAACTAAAAGCTCAAGAACAGTGTTATAATCTTAAGGATGTACTATGACAGGGTTAACTGTTTTAGAGGCTTTTGGGGAGGGGTTCCTTTTCTTGTGAAATACTTGTATGATTTGGAAGGTAATACTTTTAAAAGAGTGTCTTAAGATTTATGAGATTTTAAATAAAATATTCTTTCTTCAGAATAGAAATGAGAGTTTATTAGGAGTCATTTGAATTTGTTTTTTTTTCAGAAATCGAGCTATAGCAGATTATCTTCGTTCAAATGGCTATGAAGAAGCATATTCAGTTTTTAAAAAGGAAGCTGAATTAGATATGGTATGTTTGACTTTTTACAGTTATTCATAGTATATATGAGTGGATTTTACTTAGGTATCAGTAGTTAACAGTCACCTCAGTTATTCACAAATCTTGTCATTTGTTATGGTGGTTTACTTGGCACTAAACCTAGTATTCCCCCTCCCCCCCCCTTTTTGGTATAATCAGATGTTTTTATTTATTTATATAATCAGGATATTTTTCGTAACATTTGGGCCTAGAGATTGAATGCTTTGTATGGCTTGAACTATTGTATTTTTGCCTTTTTTTTTTTTTTTTATGTTCTCATTTTTTTTTTCTCTAGAATGAAGAATTAGATAAGAAATATGCTGGTCTTTTGGAAAAAAAATGGACATCTGTTATTAGATTACAAAAGAAGGTAACTAAGTCTTTTTTTCTTTTAAGTTAGTTGTATTCAAAGTATTATATAAACTGAAAATATCAACATAACATAAATTATTCTTTTACATTAATTAATAATTATATTTAACCTTGAAAAGGCAAATAAAAATACATTTCTATGCATTATTGTTTCTATGCATTATGACCTATACAGATCATTGCTGGTAAATGGTAATTTATGCAACCAGGGCTACTGGCTGAGTTGAATCTAACACAACCCTGACTTCAAGGAATTGGTACTGAAGAACCCATTTATGCACTTAGATGGGAAGAACACATGGAGCCAATATGATGCTGGGGAAAGAGCACTAAAGTGTGCTCTTAGACAAGTCATTTTCATCTCTGACCTTTTAATTTTTATCTGTAAAGTGAAGGCAATAGGTAATATTCTGGTCCTAAAATTTATACTTTTAGTAGGCAAAATTAGAATAAATAATATTGTTATAACATGAGTTAATCCATAAAAAGCCCTTAGAAAAGTGCCTAGCACATAGATGCTCAGTAATGTTAGCTTTTAATATGAATATTCTGATTAGCATGTACAATGTAAACTATGGTTTGGAAAGAATTTACTAAGAGTGGCAGAATTAGAAAGGATCAAGATAGGTTCCCTACTCTTCCTCTCATTTGTATCCTGGCACCTTCCAAATTTTTCTTTGAGTTAAGGAGTTAAGACACAATTGTATTGAATTTTTCTCAGTTTTTAGTTTTGTCACACTAAGATTTTAGTGATATATTTAATATAGATCGTTTTCAATTAAATCTGACAAATGCTTTGTAAATTACTGAAATTTTATTCTGCATATATGGATGCAAAATAAAGGCAGGTTTTTAAAAATATATAATTTTTATCAGAATCTATCTGTACATAACTATGTGTTCCTTCTTAAGGTTATGGAATTAGAATCAAAGCTAAATGAAGCAAAAGAAGAATTTACGTCGGGTGGACCTCTTGGTCAAAAAAGAGACCCAAAAGAATGGATTCCCCGTCCACCAGAAAAATATGCATTGAGTGGTCATAGGAGTCCAGTCACTCGAGTCATTTTCCATCCTGTGTTCAGTGTTATGGTCTCTGCTTCAGAGGATGCTACAATTAAGGTAGTGTTTTCAAAATTGAAAGACATACAATAGGGTACTTGTTAGAAGCAACTTTAATGTTAATTGAGTGAAAGAAATGAAAAGATCTTGAAATGAGGAACTACGCAGAGTAACAGGAGGGCCTCTTTGAAACTGTGTGATTGATTCTAAACCTTAAAAGACAGAATAAAATTTCATTGTAGCTCCTGAGAGACAAGCTGCCAAGTAAGTTCACTGATGAATTTGAGAAAATTGGGTGTCACTAATGTAACATTGGACAAATATAGGTCACCCAGTGCTCGAATAACTTTTGTTCTTGAAGAATTAAAGTATAAGTATGTGCCTTACTTATTAGCAGAGGTGATAGATGAAAATACAGGATTACAAAACTAGTAATTCCGGGGGTGACTATATTCCACAAAAAAATTCAATAGAGGATTTATTTAAATTGCACTCTCCTTGATGGTTTTGATTCCAAACTAAACAGTAATTCTCTCTAGGGGTGTGGAAATGTAGCAGCTTTCCATTTTAGAAGTTATGTATTTCTCTCATTTTAAAAAATTTTCATGATAAGCATATACATTTTAATATTTTTTAATCAGGAAAGAAGTTGTTTTTATAATTTCCTTTGATTCAGACACAATACAGTGATAGTTGTATAAACCACGTACAGAAAGATAAGTAAAATGTAGTTTTAAAAATTTAAGTAGGTTTCTCTATCTAAAGCTTATTTCAGATTAAGTTCTAGATTTTAAGTTTCATTTGTAGAGGTATATAAATAAGAAAATGTGAGTAGATTGCTAAGATTGTATTTATCACATAGCAGCAGTCAGCATAAAACGCAGGCATGACTTAAATGTATATACTTAACCTGTTCTTTAAACATGATTGTATGTTTTCCTTCTGTGGTTTCTTTAGTTTCTAAATCAGTGGCTTACTTTCATCCTGTGGGCTGGTGATCCATGGGTCGGGCTGCAAATTGGAAGAGAGTCTTAAATTCTATTTGCATTACATATTTCTGTAGGCTGAGATGATTGCCTAATACACTAATATATTGCTGTCTTTCAAATTATGTAGACATGTATTTAGTTTATTAATTTCATGATGGTCTTGTGTACTGAAAACTGCACTGCTGTCATGAAGCATGGGGGTAAAGATAGACTTATCAAATAGATGGAAAACTCAGTCTTAACTATTGATTTTGCAGCAGTGGTCTAAAAGCGTAAATAAAACTGCTAATATGCCATCTTAAAATTAGCTATTGGTTCAACTTTAAAATATTACAAATGGAAGTTTTAAAAGTTTTATCTATAACCATACCACATGTGTCAACAACTAGTAAAAGTTCTCCCTTCCGTTTAGTCTTTAATGTGCACACATACGAAAAGCATTTGTATTTAGTTTTGCTTCCTTCTTTGATTAAACTTATTTTAGAAATACTTTTCTTTGTTTCTAATGAATCATCATTTTTAATGATTTTAAACTGATCTTTTTACTTATATGTGGAGACTTTATAGAGTAGTTAATGGTCAAGAGCACAAGCTCTGGGTTCAAGTTCTGACCCCCCCACATAATGATTTATGTGATATGAGCAAATTAACTTTTTGTGCTTCTCTTTTCTCATCTGTAAAATGAAGATAATTAGTACCTGTGTCACAGGACTTTGGGGAGGATTAAATAATACATGGAAACTGCTTAAAATACTGAAGGAGTACTCATTGTCAGCAGTGTCTCAACACCATTAACAAATCTTCCATTGGATTTTTATTTCCAGTCATCTACTATCTTAAGTAATACTGTTCTATTCATTTTTATACATAAGTCTTTCTCATTTCGTTGGGTATTTTGTGGAATGAAAAGAAACCTGTTTCTACCAGTGGTTTTCATTCTTCATTTATGGTAAAGCTAGGGGATTCCTAAATGATGATTGTGACAGAACTACCTTCCAAAAAACTCAAAGGAGCACACAGAGACAGAATTTTCTGTAATTTTGTGACTATCTTGGGCAAAGTGCTTGATATGTTTAAGGCTCAAATTTCTCATTTGTTGGAAGGGGGATTAAAAATATCTATAAGATTCTTTTGCTTAAAATGAAGTAATGTATACATAATGTATATAACAGTACAGTGTTTGGTGGATAGATGGTAAGTCCCCAATAAACTGTAGATAATGTTATAGTTACAACAAAATTAAAATTTTATTATATAATTTCTCTTGTGCATCTAGTAAATATAACACGTTCCTTTTAGAGTCATTCATTTACATTATCAACATTTGAACTACAATAATTTAAGAAAAATGATAGAGGATGGATATTTGGAATAGCTCATGACTTTTTAATTGCATCATTGAAATTTTTGAAACATTATTTCTGGTTGTCATTTAGAATTAGTTCTTAAATGTTAAGAAAAATGAACAGCAAACAAAACTGAAAAATACATTCAACTAATAAAGCAGATTAAGGATTGCCAACTTAAATATATAGAGTTCAAACAAATGTGGAAAACAGTAACATCTCAACAGAAGAATGGACTACAGGACGAGAACAGACAATTCAGAGGAAGAAAAAGTGGCTAACCAACGACAGTAGAGCTTTGGCCTCACTACTAATAGAAGAAGAAATGCAGGTTAAAATATATATCAAATCTGCCAAGATATTTTACTTTTTAAATGAGAATTCCCAGAGGTGATAAGAATTTGATGAAGCAAGCATTCTCATTACATTTGATACAATCTTATCGGAGAACAATTTAGCAGAATATATGAAGGGCTAAAAAGCTTACACTTTCTGACTCAAAATTCTTTTTCACCATCACTGTCTGACCTAACTGTTGCAGAATGAGGACAGATATTTTTCACTATTCAAAGGTTTTCACTATAATGTTTTCTATAATAATGAAAAAGTTTTTCCTTTTGTTTAGAAAATATTAGGAATTACTTTTAAAAGAATGTTTGCTAATAAGTTTTTAATGGTATGGAGAAATCCTTATGATAAGATGCAAAGGGAAAACAGGATAATGAAGTATACACGGTCACCATACTTTTCTTAAAGCATAGAAAAGGGCTTCCCTGGTGGCGCAGTGGTTGAGAATCTGCCTGCCAATGCAGGGGACACGGGTTCGAGCCCTGGTCTGGGAAGATCCCACATGCCGCGGAGCAAGTAGGCCCGTGAGCCACAACTACTGATCCTGCGCGTCTGGAGCCTGTGCTCCGCAACAAGAGAGGCCACGACAGTGAGAGGCCCGCGCACCGCGATGAGGAGTGGCCCCCACTTGCCGCAACTAGAGAAAGCCCTCGCACAGAAACGAAGACCCAACACAGCCAAAAATAAATAAATAAATTTATTAAAAAAACATAGAAAAAATGGAAAAACCATGCCATTGGTAGGATAATGGATATTTTTTATTGCCTTTATATCAGTACATTATATTTTTTATCATGCGCATTTATTTTATAATCATACAAAAGGTAAATATCAAGTAAAGAAAAAATTCTCATTAATTCCTGACATTTGTAAACACTAAAATGCTCTTGTTTGCTTACCATTTATGAAGAGACACAGTTCATATTCTGGGTATATTTATTTTAGAGGAAAATGCTTCAGTGTTCTTTAATGAATGCATGGAAAGAAAATTAACTTAAATGGAAGTGAACTTAAAGGTCACACCTTATTTATTTTCAGTATGTAAAGTATTTATCTGAACTCTTGGTGTTGAAATGAAACAACTAGATATCAAAATGAGTAAAGATATTACAAAGAAAAGAAAACTATAGACTGATATAATACCATTTATGAACATAAATGCAAAATCCTTAACAAATTATAAGCAAATTGAATCCAGCAGTTCATAAAAAGGACAGTTAATATGTCATAAGCAAATAGGGTTTATTCCAGAATGCAAGATTGGTTCCACATTTGAAAATCAATCAGTGTGATATACCATATCAACAAAAAAAACATAATAGGTTCAGGAAAAGCATTTGACAAAATTCCAACATCCATTCATGATAAAAACTCTCAACAAGCTGGGAAGGGAGCTTCCTCAGCCTGATAAAAGGTAAAGGTATCTGGAAAACCTAGAGTGGACATAATACTTAATGGTGGAAAGCAGTGCTTCCCCCCTGAGTTCAGGAATCAGGGCCAGGATGACCAGTCTCGACCACTTAAATTCACCTTTGTATTAGAGTGCCTAGCCAGTGCAGTAAAGAAGAAGAAATAAAAGGCATATAGATTGGAAAGGAAAGAATGGAACTTGCCTTTATTTGCAGACAACATGATCTTCTATATAGAAAATCCCAAAGAATCTACAAAAACCTGCTGGAATTATGACAGTGTAACAGAATGACAGGATACAAGGTCAATATATAAAAAGTAATTGTATTTCTATAAACTAGAATAATTGAAAATCGAAATTTAAAAATGCCACAGTAGCATCAAAAAACTCCAGAATACTTCAAGATACATCTAACAAAATATGAACAAAACTAAACATACAGTAATCACTTCCATGTAGAAATACTTGAACATTTAGATGGTAAAATTTTAATATGTTTATTTTGGGAAGGCTACGTAAGTTTACTATAAAAGAAATGTTTTTAGAGGATAGTTTATTTTTCTTATGTGCATTTTTTAACGTAGTTGTAATCGTGTGTAATTTTGTGTTCTTTTTTATATAACGTTATTGTATACATGCCATAAATTCCTTACAGTAGCAAATTTTATATCTGTGTAGCCATTTCCCTAATATTGGATGTTTAGATTGTTTCCATATTTTCAAAATACATTTTCTAAGTTTCTCTAAATTGGTTGAAATACACCCTACCACAGATACATTTGAACTTACTATGGAAAGAATGAAATCAGTCCCTTGATTTTTTTTTTTTTTTTTTTTTTTTTAGGTAGAGTTCCTTTTTTTTTTTTTTTTTAAATTAATTAATTTATTTATTTATTTATGGCTGTGTTGGGTCTTTGTTTCTGTGCGAGGGCTTTCTCTAGTTGTGGCAAGTGGGGGCCACTCTTCATCGCGGTGCGCGGGCCTCTCACTATCGCGGCCTCTCTTGTGGCGGAGCACAGGCTCCAGACGCGCAGGCTCAGTAGTTGTGGCTCACGGGCCTACTTGCTCCGCGGCATGTGGGATCTTCCCAGACCAGGGCTCGAACCCGTGTCCCCTGCACTGGCAGGCAGATTCTCAACCACTGCGCCACCAGGGAAGCCCCAGTCCCTTGATTTTAGAGCATGTAATTAGTGTTGGTTAAAGACTTAACTTCAGACTAGTATTTGGCCACCAGGATAGAAGTTTAGTATGTTCTTGAGATCTGTTTCTAATAGTAATTATTCTTGATAGCTTATTATTTTTATTTTTTTAGAAAAATTATCTTTAAGAATGTGACTGTGGCTCAGTGTTTTTATATCATAATGACATATGCTTCTGTAAATCTGCTATTTAAGGATAGTTACATCTTGTGTAGTCTTTCCTTGGCCTCTTAGATGTCTGAGCTTTGCTTGTCTAGTAGAATTGAATACTCCTTTATCATTCCCCTAATAGTCTACATATAAATTCATGTCATAGGCCTCTGAAACCCTTTTTTTTTTTTTTTTTTCGGTACTTATATTTACTTTTTAACATGTCTGTTGCCTGCTGTCAGACTGGGATGGGACTCTGTCCTGTAGCATTATATACCTAATCACTAGCATGGTTAGATATATGGTAAGATGCTTAGTAAATGTGGTTTTAGAGGTCTATTTAATAATCGATTTTCTCTATAGAGAAAAGTCCAATTTATACTTGAAGGTGTGCTGTTTCTAAGAGAGTTACCCTTTGTTACTTGTTCAGTTAGTCAATATGGTGCCAGACTGGCCTGCCGAGTGCAGATGTGAACTGAGAAAGGAGTGATGTGATGCTAACCAATTTTCTGTTCACTTGACAGGTGTGGGATTATGAGACTGGAGATTTTGAACGAACTCTTAAGGGGCATACAGACTCTGTACAGGATATTTCATTCGACCATAGTGGCAAGCTTCTGGCTTCATGTTCTGCGGATATGACCATTAAACTATGGGATTTTCAGGGCTTCGAATGCATCAGAACCATGCATGGTAAGGGGTAGAGGATAGCATTTTGATACTGGTTTCTAACATGGTAGTCCAGAGAGAAGGATAATGTTTTCTAACAGTGTGCAAGTTTCCTACATTCAATTCTTTTTTTTTTAAAGCAACATCACAGACACACAAGTATCTGTGTAGCTTTTTTTTTTTTTATTTTTTTTATTTATGGCTGTGTTGGGTCTTCGTTTCTGTGCGAGGGCTTTCTCTAGTTGCGGCAAGTGGGGGCCACTCTTCATCGCGATGCGTGGGCCTCTCACTATCGCGGCCTCTCTTGTTGCAGAGCGCAGGCTCCAGACGCGCAGGCTCAGTAATTGTGGCTCACGGGCCTAGTTGCTCCGTGGCATGTGGGATCTTCCCAGACCAGGGCTCGAACCCGTGTCCCCTGCATTGGCAGGCAGACTCTCAACCACTGCGCCACCAGGGAAGCCCTCTTTACTAGGTTTTAATTTTACAGTTTAACAGTAGTCAAACACAGAAATCTTAATGGTTCTGGAACAGACTGTGTTCTCTTTTGTTGTTGTTGTTACTCACATCACTCTGTTATTGGTCAAATCAGTCATGCAATCAACTGGGTCCCTACATTCAATTCTTATTGTCTATAGTGGAGGAGCATATGATGTAGATAGTCCATGGATAATCATGGTAATTGAGAGTTGTTTTCTGTTATGAGGTTTTAAGTATCTCTTAGGGGTTATAAAATACTTGTTTTCACAAATATTTTTGAATGAGAAAAACTGCTAGGGCATCTATCTGTTCTTGAGAAGAAGAGAAAATGAATTTATTGGGGTTGTTTTCTTGTTGTTTCTCATTTTTTGCAGTTGGGAAACTGAAGTCAGAGAGAGTAGATGTAGTAAAAGCTGGAACCCATATTCCTTTGCTTACTTTTTAATATTCCACATATCCTATAGTCTCATTGTTAAGTTGTTTTCCCAGGCCTTGTCATGGAGACTGTTTTCTGAAGCAGTCTGGCTTTATGGAAAGAGCATGGGCTTTGGAATCAGATATCTGGGTTCCGATTCCTACTTGTTTACTTAACGGCATTAGGAAATTTTAAGCTCTAATCTATAAGATGAATAATACTTAAGTATTGAATTAAGAATTGAAGTCAAAAAAAAAAAAAAGAATTGAAGTCATAGGGTTGTTGTGAGGATAAAATGAGATTGTATACTCAAATCATCTGGTTTAGTACCTGGTACATAGGAGGTGCTCACTAAATAAGGATTTTTGTTGTTTTTTTAAACATGATGAAATATGAATGTTTGGGTTTTATATAAGGAACACATACTATGTTAATAAAAAATTTTTTTAAATGATTATCCAGTGATGTTAGCACTTGAGTAAGCTGTGTGACTACACAGCTGGTGTGATTTGAATGGTATGCTCCCTCGCCCCACTCCCCAAAATTAAGTGCATTAGGGAAGCTTGCCGATTAAGGGAGTTCTATTGAACCCTTTTGTAAAATCTGTATTTGTTTCTTTAAGTAGCCTGTATCTTATTGCTCTAACTTAAAGAGTTCTTTCCAACCAATATATGTTCCTTAAAATAATGTGATACTTATGAGGATTCTCTGAGGCTTTTTTTGCAAAGGATAGCTAACTAGCATTGTGAATAATGCATTTTATTTTTTTACCCCTATGAATATCAAAAACAAAAAGATCATTTTTAACAACTATTTTAAATATGGAACCAAATCCCCATTTTTCTTATCCATTCTGTTCATCTCTGTAAATCTTATTTCTATCTTATATCTTAGAATAACAACCGTGGAAAATTTTGTGGTTTTTTAGTGTTCATAAACATTCAGTGTATTACTATATTCAAATGCTGATGGTACTGATTCCCTGTGATTTTAAAACAGTTGTACATATTGAAATGTAATTATAAATTGAGCTGGCTGCTTGTTTCATTGTGGATTATTTTATTATTAATCCCTTAACTTTTTTGTGTAAATCCAGGTTGCTTATCAAATTTATATAAAACTCCATTGTATTTAAAGTTGCTGTGATATTTGAAATCTCATGGTGAACTGAGGTTTAATTGCTCTTGATGATATATCACTTAATATGTTACTGTGTTTTGTGTTTTAGGCCATGACCACAATGTTTCTTCAGTAGCCATCATGCCCAATGGAGATCATATAGTATCCGCCTCAAGGGATAAAACTATAAAAATGTGGGAAGTGCAAACTGGGTAAGTAGATTTAGTTGAAAAGGCGTCAGCTTAAAGAGCTAATATTCAACAAAAAACCCAAAATTATGTTCTGATTGTTCCAGTAAATTTGGCTGTAAAACAGAATGATCACCATGACAGTTATATTTTAAAACTTAAGTTTCAATCTCTAAATGTCTACACAAAGGAACAGAAATTATAAAAGAAACTATATCCTTGAGAGCCATTTTCTGTGTAATGGCTTATTTTCTCTGTGGTCTTCTTTTAGGTTATCTCTCTGTGGGTTGAATTAAAATGTAAATAACATTTGTGCAGGTATGCCCCTATTAGGCTTAATTTGGTTGTGCTTAGAATTACATGATTGTTATAATAAAACCTTAACCTACTGGTTTTGTCCAGATTAGTAAGAGCATGCCTTTTCCCCAACATGGCTAGAAATATTTTTGTTAGGTTTACTGTGTGTGCTTAGTTAAAAGATTTTATTTCTCTCTATTTTTTACCTTGTGGATTTTGATTTGGTTAGCTCCTTAATGATACTTCCATCAGCTTATTTTAACTGATGTTTGACTTTCCAGCCTGTCCCCATCTTTTATTAACCAGGAATGTACGTGTATTCTGTTGACTTGCATATGATGCCATTCTCTTCATTCCAGTGCATAGCTAGTTTTGTATCGCTTCTGGGAAGGGTCCCAATGATTGCCATTCATGATGCAAACTATTACTTATTTTGATAGCTACTGTGTGAAGACATTCACAGGACACAGAGAATGGGTACGTATGGTGCGGCCAAATCAAGATGGCACTCTGATAGCCAGCTGTTCCAACGACCAGACTGTGCGCGTGTGGGTCGTAGCAACAAAGGAATGCAAGGCTGAGCTTCGAGAACATGAGCATGTGGTAGAATGCATTTCCTGGGCTCCAGAAAGCTCCTATTCTTGCATCTCTGAAGCAACAGGATCTGAGGTACTGTATGATTTATATGTTATTTCATGATTTTGTTGCTATTATCTCAGAACTTTAAATAACCTTCCTGATTCTCTATTTCATGCCATTAATGCATTTAAAAATCTGCATCCCAGAATTCTGAATCTTGAAACTCTTTACTCTTCCAACTTGCAGATAGATGTGTTTATATTTTTTAACCAGTGGTTACTGTTGCCGTCAGCTGACCCTTGATGTGTGCTGGGATGGGGGTTCTCCTGAAGAGTAAAAGTGGTCATTTAAATTAGTCAGAAATGTCATTGTTATAAGAGTATACCAATGCAAAAAATAAAACTTATGGGAGAGGTTGAAGTTATCTTTTAGAAGAATAGTGTTCCTTAATGAACATAATTATTTTATTTATAAATTTATGGTGAAATGCAGTTCAGCATTTAAATATTTGTTTTAAATGAAGAATATTTCATATGGAGGCCTCTGATACTCTTGATCATTAGAAACACTAGCTGAATCTGGAGTTTTATTATTTTTTTATGATTCTTAATTTGTGCTCTTCATGATTTCATTCTTTGTAATACCTTAAAATTACAGAATAATTAATTCTGTGAATAAGTTGTATGAGCCAAAATTGACCACATTTCTTTTTTATAGAGACATTCCTATCATGGGTTTTTTTTAAATTACATTTTAATAAATGAAGGATTCCCCATCCCCCCACCCCCCAATTATTTTTCAAAATGACGCTTCTATTGTAATCTCTTTCTAGTTGGCTGGTTGATTGCATTTTCAGATTTTTTTTTTTTTTACTGCCACCTGGTGGTGGTTATCTACCATATGTCATAAATTCGTTGTGGCTGGACTTTATATAAAGGATAAATTAAATAGTTTTTAAATTCTTCGTGGTTACAGAAGTCTTGAGCAGTAAATTTACCATCCATTGGTGTTGTAGAAACTGAATCTTAATCTAAGTGGAAATTTTCTATTTTTATATTATCTAGGTCCTTCCTGTGTAACCTAGGTATGTCAAAAGACTTCTGTATTTCAGTAGAGAAAAACAAGATGAATAAGTCTGGATATCTGATGTACAGCATGGTGACTATAGTTAACAGTACTGTATTGTATACTTGGAATTTGCTAAGAGGGTAGATCTTCAGTGTTCTCATCACACACACAAAAACGTAGTTATGTGAGGTGATGGTTACATTAATTAGCTTGATTGTAGTAACCATTCTACAGTGTATACATGTCTCAGAACATGAAGTTGTATACCTTGAATAGATACAATTTTTATTTGTCAGAAAGTGCGTTTTTACAAAATTAGAAATATAGATCATTGCTAGGTAGTTTTCATTTAAAGTCCTTACCTAACTTCTTGCCTGGGAAACTTAATTTTTATATGTTTTCTATAGACTAAAAAAAGTGGCAAGCCTGGACCATTCTTACTGTCTGGATCCAGAGACAAGACTATCAAGATGTGGGACGTCAGTACTGGCATGTGCCTTATGACCCTTGTAAGTTTGCATAATCTTACTGCTGCTTTCGCATTTTTACTGTGTGCATATCTTTTTGGGTCAGATGCCTTGTGATATCTTATTAAATAATCTGAATTATTTGAGGTTTTAAAATAACTTCTTTATAAATAGACTTTTTGTTGTTGTTAAGTCCATGGTTGCAGTGATATGGAGGTCATTCCTGTAGAATATTATGTTATACAAAGGGTCTGCAAAGCCAGTCAGTGCTAGGAGGGAGAGTCTAGCCACTGTACCTCTAAAAATTATATGACATCTCCTGCGGAGGGGAAACAGTAATATTACAGACTCATTCATTTTTTTGAAGCTGTTTGCTTTTCGATTTCATTATATTTAATTTTAATATGAATCCTTTTAATTATGACCTATATATTTGCACGTTGGAGTTCATTTGGTTTATTTTATCATTCTGAAATTAATGGTGTTATCTTTATGACTTGGAAATGCTTATTTCATTTAGGAGCCTATTTCATCTAGATTTTATATGAGGATATATAAATGATAGTAGGGGATCTGTGGACATTAATCCAGTAGCAGTTTTTCTAATTTGGTATCCATGTTGGTTTAGAGATTCTTTAAGTGCTAATCATACCTTGAAGTGATTGATTGTCTCTCTGTAGCATATGATAGACACATATGGAAGTATCATCAAGAATTGATTAGAAAATTAAACTCTCCTCTTAGTATTCTGAGCTGAGTTCAGGTATACTATGTTGCTGTTAGAAAACATGATCTACATTTAAAAATCAGAAAGCACGTGCTCTCTTCTGTAACAACACAGGTCACCATTAATTTCCCTGGAGGTTTCTGGCTCCTACTGAAGGAGGATTCTTTTTTCTGCTTTATTTTGGTGTGGCCATAAGAAATGTGATTTGATTTTTGTTGAAGCTTCTACAACTCTAGTGATTGGTGGCTTTTACAGATAACAAAGTATTTTTTTAAGTAAGGGCAAAGGCAAAAAAGTAAACCAAGGCAAAAGATATGTCACCTTGGTTGTCTCTTTTCTTTTTCTTTTTTAGCTCTTTGGGAGGGAGGTTCTTTTACAAAAGCAATATAGCTATTTACATTTTAGAAAATTTGAGAAATAGAAAAGTTAAAAGAAGAAAATAAAAATCACCCTCAGATCACTTTACCATACCTAATAATACCTACCAAGTGTATTTTCGTAGACTAGAGCTGTCCAGTAGAGCTTTCTGTGATGATATTCTGTGTCTGCACTATCCAGCATGGTAGCGACTAGCCACGGGCAGCTGTTGAGCTCTTGAAATGTGGCTAGTGAGACTGAAGAACTGAATTGTTGATTGTATTTAATTTTAGTTTATATGTAAATAGCCACACATGACTAATGGCTATCCTGTTGGACGGTGCAGTTCTAAACCTTTTTCTTCAATTTCTATGTAGATGAACATGGTGGGGGGTTTTCTATGTAAAAATGGTATACTGTACGTACTGCTCTGCAGCAGACTTTTTTAGACTTAGTTTAGAAGGTATGTGGCACTTGCTCATGTCATTAGATACACTTATTACATACAGTGCTTTGCTGAACGTCTTTGTTAACCAAGTCATCTAGACACATTCTTAATTATTTCTTAGGATAGATTGCAAGAAATGAAACTGCTGGACAGGGGATATAGATAGATGAATGGATGAATAAAGATATGCAGTAAATACCTATATATCCTTCACCTAGAGTCGCCAGTTGTCAACATTTTCTTTTCTCTGTGTGTGTATGTGTAGATTTTGCTGAACAGTTTGAAAGTTACTTGTAGACATCATGACACTTGACCCCAAATATTTTAACATGTATCTCCTAAAAACAAGGGGTATTCTGTATAACCATAATAAAATTATCACACTGAAGAAATTTAACATTAATACACTACGTATTTAAATAAGTCAAATACCTTTTTGTTTTTAAGGTGGGTCATGATAACTGGGTACGTGGAGTTCTGTTCCATTCTGGGGGGAAGTTTATCTTGAGTTGCGCTGATGACAAGACCCTGCGTGTGTGGGATTACAAGAACAAGCGATGCATGAAGACCCTCAATGCGCATGAACACTTTGTTACCTCCTTGGGTATGTACAAGTTACGAGGTTTCTGAGCAGTTAGGTTTTGGGGTGCCAGACCTAACAGTTTTATGAAACCATGTGGATGTTTCCAGGTAAGAAATGAACATGTGCTTTCAGGGCAGAATAGAGAAGACAGGTTAAAAACTTTATGGATTCCTGCCATTTGTTTTAAATTCTCCTTTCCTTAACTCTCTCTTTCCATCATCAGCCTTATAATAAAAAAAAATTATTTTCTCCATTGCACAACATTGGTTTGGAAACTAGAATTATGAAGAGGATGCTTACTGAGCACTGTGATGGGTAATTTTTCTTCCCTACTAGTTTGTAAGTTTCTCGAAGGAAATCTTACTCAACCTTTTTACTCTGGCAGATATATACTGTTGTAAACTCAGGGAACTGTATTTACACTTAATAAACATCCTCAGTATCATCTGGACCTGAATCTAGAATTTAAGATAGTGAATAAAGTAAAATACAATACACTAGGGTATGATGGATCTAATAATGAAGGTAAAGCCTCAGTAGAAAAGGGCTATTGCTTAGCCTTACAGGGTCATTACAAAGATCAAATGTGAATATAAAGCATTAGTACTAAGCCTAGATCATAGTAAGTGTTCAATAAATGGATACATTGAGGCTGTCCTTGTTGTTAGAATTCAGTGTTTATTCAGCCTCAGTTGGGATGAGGATAGTGGGGGAAGTATTTTTTTTAGGGTGTTTGTTAGTAGTATAGGATTTAATCATTAAGTCTCAGCTTCCCTTACCTAGTTGATAAGCTTGATATACCTGCTAGGGGTAGATGTGTGGCTGTATAGAGAAAAAGAATGGGTATTCCTGGCACTTGGATGTGCTTATTTTATGGCTTATTAAAAATTGTATCTGGCTCAGTCTGATTTTAAAGTAAGCCTTCTCTTTTTCTTTCAGATTTCCATAAGACGGCACCATATGTGGTTACTGGCAGTGTAGATCAAACAGTAAAGGTGTGGGAGTGCCGTTGATTGAGTTTCATTTGGCCCCTCCTCCCTTGTTTCCTCTGGATGCACTCTGATGATACCATGGTTACCCCATTGAGCTCTGTTTAAATAAATATTGTCCTTTCATGTAAATTATTCTGGATGTAGATTGAGCTTATTAAATGTTACACACAAAGTATTCATGCATGGTGAATCCAAATTGTATACTGTAAATTTACATACGTTGTCTAGAAGTACCATAGGGTTTAAAAACCTGGGCTGGCATTGGTCACACCAGGCCTAAGAAGGCAGAAGTTGAATAAATTGAACTAGGGCACTAAACTGAATAGTTGACAGTGTCATTTTATGTTGGATTATTAATTCCTGTTTTTCTTTCTGCTGTCTGTTGGTGCCTGACTTGATGGCCTCATTTGGGGGAAAGTGGTGGTTATTAGGGCTTTTTCTGAAATGTGTATCTATGTAACATCACTTAAGTGTGCTTAATAAATCTTCTTTAAGGATGTTAGATAATAAGGCTACAATTCAGAATCTTCTGAACCATCTATGTAATGAATGGGGATTACACATTGGAATTTTTGTCATGACACATTTGCCAAATCAGTAGGATACATTTGTTTTGGCAGCCTATCAAGCAAAGGCTAGTGGTATATTTATGTAAGAAAATGACTGTAAATCTGAAATAAGAAAAATCTCAGCAGCTAATAACAAATCATTTATTTCATTTGGGTCTTAATGCTTTGTAAACAGGTTGAAAAAACACTGTAATACTCTAAGCTTCTATTTTCCACACTAGACACACTTCTAGTTGTATTCTCCATACTGTTAGACTGTATAGTGATGTGACTTCCAAGTAGAGTTTAATCTTCCCATTGAGTGTGTCATGGTACAAATCACTATTTGTTTTTTGATGTTTTTTAGGGATGTGCAATGTGCATAACATAATGACAAAGAAATACTGAAAAGGTTATGTTTGCCCATTTTAAGGGAGTGGGAGAAATACAGCAGTTTTTCAACATGAATCTGATATCGATTTGAACTGTGTTTAACTTACAAGTTTATAAAAAGACAGGGTTTAATGGAGCGTGCATAAAAATGTACTGTGTTTTCACCTTTTGTTTATGTATAAATGTTTATGAGTATATGGGCCTATCTATAAGTGGATAAGTCTATATATGTATGTATATCACACACATACAACCTCCATGTCCTTGGTTCCTGGGTTTTTGAAGAAGTGCTAAAACATATAAATAGAATAAATCTTGCTGTGGAATACCATGCTTTAGAACAAATCCTTTTTGATCCTAACGCTTCTGAAAACCAGGTCTGACTCTGGGGGAATTTTTCCCAGCTAAAGGAAAATCACTTCCGTTATCTGCCACCTCCACCCCCAGTTTGGCTGTTGAGCATTTTACACATCCCTGATATATTGTATATTGTGATCCAAAGTTACTACAAGTAGGTTTAAGAAAATTTTTATCTATGACTTTGGAAACAATATTCCATTGCAGATTATTAATAAATAATCCCATTGCTTAGCTAACCAACATTTTTTTAAAGAAGGTCATTTGAAAAGTTAACAGAACAATGAAATAACAAAGATAGTTTAACAAAGAAATTTATCCTGGATTGTATCTATTCATTTGTGTAATATGTGATTTAAAAAAAATATATATCCCTTTTAGTATTCAGTGGAAATTTGGTTCCTGAAAAAGACAAAGGGTTAGAGTTAATGTCCTGTAGATACACACACAGAGAATAGGCCGTATATTTCCTAGAAGCAGCTTTATGTCTAGCTTTTGTCTTTTTGTTTGTTTGCTTGTTTGTTTTTAATAATTCCTGAGAGATGTCTCTGGAAGGAAAAGTGTTTTGAAAACTAATGGCTATTTTTGAGGACAAAAATTACAACTTAAGCTAATTTCTTAAATACAGTAGAATAACTTTCAGGACAATATTGCCTCACAACCCTGCTCACATGGAGAAGTCTTTTTTTGTTTCCCCTTAGCTGTTCGGACTGGATTTTTCTACAGAAGCTATGGAAGATATCTTTGTTCTTGTTTGCTGCTATTTCCTGTCCTATTTTAAGAAATATAAATACATAGAAATGGTGCATCTTTAACATTTGTTTGTACATGTATAAATGTCTTGTATTTTAATTCATTTTTAGCATGTAGCAACACGAATTGTTTAAGGGTAAGCCACAACATCTAGAAATCACTCCTAGATACGAACAATAAAGGAAAAAAAAAATGGTACCGATTTAGGAGGAAACAAAGCCGCTGTCGCTGGGTTTTCCCTGCAGCCTGCAGTGACTTCCACTGACAAACAAGGAGAAACTATCACTCTGTAAACAAAGTCATCGTTATTGGGAGATTGCCACAGCCTGCTGCTTAGTTGAGTTACCAGACATCCTCCATTTATGAAGCAGCGAACGTTGAATCTCAGGGATGGTCCTCAACTGGATCCAAGTGTAACGAGCCCTGTTTGAATAATGAAGGGGGTGGGGAGAGTGATCCATCCACAATCCGGAAGCAGATTTGCAGAGGTTTCCTGCACTGTTGTTTGACACTGCCCTGTTGATGCCCTTTCTTCCTGTTTCCTGCGTTTTCTCTGTCTGCTGTCTAACCCTGTGCCTTGCCTGGGATAAGTACAATGATGAGGTTACTGGTTTGGATTGTAAGTAGAGGAATTTATTGATTGGTTTAGAGGTTCACTGCTGCTTTGTCACTGTCTCAATCAAATTGGCCACTTATTTAAGAAATAAAAAGCTGGTAGAATTGCATCCTCAGATGATGATTGACCTTTTGTGTGTGTGAAAACAGACATTCCAGTGCCACCCTAATATAACGTGCCCAAGAAGTCCTAGCTGCACTCTTGAAAGTGCAAGCCACGGAAACTGGTTTAGACATGGCTTGGAGAATAGTTGCTTTTTGACATGGCCTCTTGCACTTTAGGAGACTGAGACTGTCCTGTTTTGTCCATTGTGGTGTGACCAATGGTGTGCCCAGAGCACTGCTCTAAAACTCACTAGTGTTAGCACGTCGTCAGGGCTGTGGGCGCTCGCTGTAGCCTTCGGAAGCTTTGGCTCGAGATCACCAAGCCCAGTCTCCTTACTGTCAGTGCCCTGCTCTCCTGTTTGCCTCTTTCTGTTTCTATGTGAACTTCCAGATAATATCACTCATTAAATAGTTTTTTTTTTAATTTATTTAAAGAAAAACTATTTAGAAGTAAAGGATATTTTGTTTTGTTGACAGTGGTGGCTTGATAATCCTTAAGCAACTGAAGATAAAATTGTTGAAGGAAAAGGCACTTAAAATGGTTCCTCTCTGTCCAGCTGTATATAAGTCCAATGTGTTAACTAATCTAGATGATGCAAAGAAGAATCTCCTGGTAGAGAAGCAACATGTACGAAATCGGTGAAAAAGGTTTTGGGTTTTTTCAGTGGGGTAGGGGGAGGGCAAGCTGGATTTACAAGTCACGACTGGACCGAACTGGCCTTTTTATCTTTCCACTATATCATGTAAGTGGCTGCTTCCTTGTCCTGCCTATCCTTCAAGCATCCCTAAAGCTCACTCTGAAGATGGTAGAAACAAAACACACAATCTTCGAGTTAGAAGTTGATCCTGACACTGACATGAAGGCGAACGTTGATTTCATACGAACGAACAGTTACAGAGGTGGTGATTGGAGAAAACAGTTCCCCAGATTGTAAGAGTTAACTGAAGATATTGACACAATTTTAAAAAATCAGTAAAGGAATGTATATAATATTGCTCTTGTGTTTTACAGTAAGATTTGTTGCTCTCAGACTGTGTAAAACAAGATTTATTCATGTTTTCTGCATATTAAAAAAATCTTATTGTACCAATTGGTAAACTATTAAATGCCTATAAAACTAGATGTGTTTTTTTTTTTTTTTTAGTCTTTTTGTGCACAGATTTAAAACCTTTTAAATCGAGTCCTAATAGGAAGCAGGGATGTGTTCAGCACCAGACATATGGAGAATAAGATGCAAGTTGCTAGCAGGGCCTGGATGGAAGGCCTTTCTTCAGGGCAGTGCCAGCACTGCCTTTGCTGTCTTGCTTCCTTCACCCTATTTGCAGGAGGGAACTAGGAGCACAGCTGCAGGGGTTCTTGCCTGAGGGGCTTGCACAGCCCACTGGGTCAGGCAGCTCCAGACTTTTTTCCAAGGCTCCACCCTGCCCTCCAGCAGCCCTTTCTGACAGTGACTACAGCTGAGGCCAGGAAGGACCTGTTACAGCCTCAGGGCCCCGGGGAGAAGTGACCCTACTGCCTTTGTTCTGTTAACGAATGAGCCTTTTAATTCTGCCCAGTGGTCTTGAATTCTTGGAGATTATTAATACTGTTTTAAATTTTGGTTAAAATGTACCAAGAATCTTCACCCTTTTCCCAGAAGCCCCTCGGCTTTCTGTGTGCTTTACATATGTCGGCCATGTCCTGCCTTTCATCCCTGGACTACTGCCCAGCTAGCATGCGTAAGTGTTTTTAGGGCACCCGTGCGGTCTCCCACAAAGGACAAGTTGAATGATGTGGTGGCTCTTTTCTTACAGCCCAACTGTCATCCTGCCATTTAGAAGGTAGCTCCTCTACCCACCCCCCTCTAGAAATGGGAAGCTGGGCCAAGAGCACCAAAGTAATTTGCTGGAAGTTACAGTTTCCCGCGTTTTGCAGCTTTTCCATTTCTTTGCAGGGCTCCTCTTTTCCCCTAGGCTGAGATCCAGATGATGAGCCTGACCACTTTCCCTAAGGGTGGAGTTCCAGCTTTAGTATCACTATCCGGAAGTGCACTTAGCTGTTCAAAACCTGTTGGTTTGTCACACACATCAAGCTTCCTTCTAAGACTCATGGTTGCATCTGTCCCTGGTGTAGGACAAGGACTGGGACATGGAAGACTTGGAGAAACGGCGCTGCATCCTTGGTGAGGCAGCTCTGTCCCTGTTAGTCTTTGGTGGAACTTGTCTTGCCTGTAGACTGACGATTCTCCACTGCTGACGTACCAGAACCCTCTAGGAAAGTGATTCTCGGTGTGCTCCCCGTGCCAGCATCGGCATCACCTGGGAGCTCATTAGAAATGCAAGTCCTTGGGCTCTAGCTCAGACCTACTGTATCTGTCACAGGGTGGGACCCAGCAAGTCCATTTTAACAAACCATCCAGATGATTCTGATTCAGGCTCAAGTTTGAGAACCACTGATCTAAATGAACTAACTTCATTGAAGAAAAAAATTTAGACAAGTCACTGGTCCCTGGGCCCTCCAGCTGGGGTTTGAACTCAAACCTCTCTCTTTCGCCGACAGTTTGATACATGGAGTTTGTTCCTTTGTGAATATTTTTCTTCCACTCACATCTCCAGTTTATTATTTCTTATGTAAACATACAGGATAGTTACAGCCAGGGAAGAAGGGCAAGGATCTTTCTCTTACACCAAAGTAACTGCCTTTCCAAGATCTTTTGTACATAAATCCAGTAAATGAAAAGGCTGAACCAAAACAATGCATTTTTTTCCCCATATCAGAAACACAAACAACTAAAAGTGAATGTTATAAATGAATAAATTCAGCACTTTGCCGTACCTGCATTTAAAAAAAGATTTCATTTTCCTGCAATTGTTTAGACACATCATGCAAACACTCTCCTAGGAGTGTTTTGAGATCACTGTTTGCTTCTGAACAAGAATAAATAATAAATAACAACCATCACTTTCACAGAACACCATTTTATCATCGTTCTCACTTGGTCACCAGCCCTCTTAAATAAAAGTGGCTGGTGCAGGGACTAAAGGAAGGAAAATACCCAACATTTGAATGCCTGTCAGGCCAACACCCTTATTCTCAACATACCGTCTTCCTCACATACGTCCCCTGCTGGCAGATATTAGCACATTTTTACAGACAAGAAAACAGGCTCACTTAAGGTGAGGTCATATGCCAAGGGTATTGAGCTAATTAAAGAGTGAGCTGGGACTTGAACCCAAATGCACTAGCTCTTTCCCTTATCTGGTTCTGCCTGTATTAAGCATCTAATTAGCTATTTAAGTATAAGGAGGGCCTTCTGACATCTCTGAAACAATCCTTTAACCTACTTTTAGTCGTACAGGAAAGACCCTCATCCCATCCCCAAGCCCCTCTCTGTCACCACACTGCCAACTCCACTGTGGGGTGACCATGAGGAATGGGGTAGAGGCTGGGAATGGATAAGAATTAACGTTGCCCACACTTGCAACATAGGAAGGCTCCTCACTCATTCTATATGAAATGACTATGCTCAGGGCAACTGTGTCCTGAATGGCCTGCATCTCAGTGTCTGAGTTCTTTTTTTTAATCAGTGGATTTCCCTGTTTAATGGGGGTATTTCTTTCCATTTGAGGAGGCCCTCCTGTCCTCTGTAAGGTGTCCTGATCATGCATGCCTTGTTTGATTGCTAATGTAGATACTGGGAGTCAGGGGGAGGAAATACTCGGGCCACATCAGGATACCTTATTCTCACCTTTAGGATACGTAGGAATTCCTCAACTAAGTCTAACAGTTCTCTCAATATTCATATTTAACAATGCAAATGATGCCACCGACAAGGGCTTAATTTCCAAAATATACAAACAGCTCATTCAACTCAGTTACAAAAAAAAAAAAAAAAACCCAATCAAAGAATGGGCAGAAGACCTAAATAGACATTTCTTCACATGCAGATGGCCAATAGGCACATGAAAAGATGCTCAACATTGCTAATTATTAGAGAAATGCAAATCAAAACTACAATGCAGTATCACCTCACACTGGTCAGAATGGCCATCATTAAAAAGACTACAAATAATAAATGCTGGACAGGGTGTGGAGAAAAGAGAACCCTCCTACACTGTTGGTGGGAATGTAAATTGATACAGCCACTATGGAAAACAGTATGGAGGTTCCTTAAAAAACTAAAAATAGTGATCCAGCAATCCCACTCCCGGGCATATATCCGGAGAAAACTCTAATCCAGAAAGGCACATGCACAGCCCAGTGTTCATAGCAGCACAATACAGTAGCCAAGACATGGAAGCAATCTAAATGTCCATCAAGAGATGAATGGATAAAGATGTGGTACATATATAAAATGGAATACTACTCAGCCATAAAAACAATGAAATAATGCCATTTGCAGTAACACAGATGGACCTAGAGATTATCATGCTAAGTGAAGTCAAAGACAAATATCATATGATACTGCTTATATGTGGAATGTAAAATATGACAGAAATGAATTTATTTACCAAACAGAAACAGACTCACAGACATAGAAAACAAACTTATGGTTACCAAAGGGGAAGGGGGTAGGACAGGGATAAATTAAGAGTTCGGGATTAGCAGATACAAACTACTATATATAAAATAGATAAACAAAAAGGTCCTACTGTGTAGCATGGGGAACTATATTCAATATCCTGTACTGAACCATAATGGAAAAGAATATGAAAAAGAATACACACATACACATACATAGGTATAGGTAATGTACAACTGAATCACTTTGCTGTACACCAGAAACACAACATTGTAAATCAACTATACTTCAATTAAAATAAAAAACAAAAAAACAATGACCGTTTGGAGGGCAGGAGCGAGTGGAGACAGATGATACAACTTAAAAGTAATAACAGTTTTTTAAAATATTTTTTAAGGGGCTTCCCTGGTGGCGCAGTGGTTGAGAATCTGCCTGCCAATGCAGGGGACACGGGTTCGAGCCCTGGTCTGGGAGGATCCCACATGCCGCGGAGCAACTAGGCCCGTGAGCCACAATTTACTGAGCCTGCGCGTCTGGAGCCTGTGCTCCGCAACAAGAGAGGCCGCGATAGTGAGAGGCCCGCGCACCGCGATGAGGAGTGGCCCCCGCTCGCCGCAACTGGAGAGAGCCCTCGCACAGAAACGAAGACCCAACACAGCCATAAATAAATAAATAAAATTTAAAAAAATATATATATATATATATTTTTTAAGTTGTAAAAGTAATATGCATGTTAAGAGAAATGCAAACAGGGAAGAAAAGTAGAGCAGAAAGTGAAAGACCAGCGTGGGGGACACAAAGAGGCTCACACAAGTTAGACCTGAATTCCATCTCGCACAGCTGCCCCACGACCTGCATGCCAGTTCTCACACTAACCCTTCCTGGATACCACTGTTCACCCTTCTCAAAAATTTGCAAGCTGTCAACTAAGAGGAGAAACGGTGGATTTCACACCTCTGTGTCCTTTATAAAACAACAGTCCCTCGTCATTCCGGTTGTCAAAAGGCACCTGACAGCACCAATACGCTTAAGGGATCAACCATGAAAACTGGGCCTCTCAGGTGACTAGTAGGTACAATGGTAATTACACTTGATGCCTTCTCAGCTTTACAAGATCATGCCCACAATTCTAGAAGTGCTGAGAAACACGTGACTGGCGTTCACAGGATAAATGCTCTAGGAAGGCATGCACGTTCAGAACACAACCAGGAGACTGTAAAGCGGGGTGGGAGGGAGCATCCTTGGGCATCACTTAGAAGAAAACCTTGATGTCAGGGACATCTTTTTTTCAGTTGGCTCAAGAAAACTAACAGACATCAGGGTTGGAATTTTTTTTTTTTCCCACAATGTCAGACACAAAGGACTCTCCAAGTATTCAAAAAGGCATTTAAGTACGCATGAGGCTGAGGGCCCGCCTGCTGTAGACACTTCTCCTCTTGAGACAGGCCTCCTGCCCACAACCCTCCCATCTCACAGGCCTGGCCCCTCAAGCCCACCTAGGTGGGCTCCACTTGCCCCCGTTTGTTAGATCTCCACGAGGGCCCACCTAGGATGGCAAACTTTAGACACCCCCCACTCTAGCACTCCTAGTTTTCTGGGGGGCACCGCCCAGTCCTCCTGACAAGCAAAGGGACAAGGGCGGATGCCCAGTTAGGTCTTCAACAGCCTACCAGGGCCAGCACGCCCAGGCCTGGGCCCTCACCTTGTAGCACCCCTCACCCCAGCCGGAACCACAGGGCCCTGTATAGGAGCGATTCTCAGCCTTTTCCTCTGTGGCCAACAACAGGTGACGTTCACCTATATGCCACTCCCATGGGTCTACTGACGGGCAGACTGGTAAACCCTAGGTGGGTGCCTGCAGCTCTACCCCCTTTCCTCCCACTTAAATGACATTATAAGGATAACTTTGAGTGTGACCTAATTTTACACATCCATGTGCTTTAAACTCTTTTACTAGTACCACTTCTGGCAACAGTTCTCACAACCAAACAAGACTGGTACAGAACACACAGGAGAGGCCGGGACAGCAGGTTTCAAAAACTCACTTTATTCCAATGTGAAATGAAGACTGATGGTTTAAAAACAAGAAAAAGTTCTTGATCAGCTGTGGGGATGCCTCGCTTGCTAGCTCACACCCACTCCCTTTGAAACCAGGTGTTGGGACAGACCATACCCGGCAGCGGCTCCCCGCAGAGCCAGCAGGCGGAGGCCCCAGCCGCAGGACCACTCCCTCCAGCTCCAGGACCACTCCCTCCAGCTCGCAAGGGTGGCCGTCTCCGCCCACCTGCCAGGGCTCTGACAGCAGGCCCAGAGAAGCGGCCTGGGCAGACGGGCCTGTGGGCCCACCACCTTCTGCAGCCCCCTCCCTTCCACTCCCAGAGCTCCTCTCTGTAGATGCCTGTGTGTCCTAGGACCAGGTAGGGAGCTAAGCTCCACAAACAAGGGACAGTCACTCGTGTATCTGTGACGTCTCCCCCGGGATCCATGATTCACTCCGGGTCCCCCAGCCCCCCCCACCCCACTGTGCGTTAGGCAGCTGAGGTTGTTCAACGGGGAGAAGGATACATTCAGACTATACCCCAAGGTTAACCCCAGCTGGGGTGCGGGGAGTGGGAAGGCAGCACCTCCTGCTGGGGCCCAAGGGCCGACAAGCCGGGGCTGGGCACAGGGGTGTCTGGGGAGCCACCGCTGCCCAACATTTTCCCCACCCCGCGCATAGCCGGGCCAGGCCCGGCCCACCCGTGGTTAGTAAAGCTGCTGCGGCCCTCACCCCGCCATAAAGTGCTCCCCAACCATCCAGCCCTGCCACAGGGCTCTGGCTCCCCATCCCAGGACACAGGAAAGCTCCCCTCTTTTCGGCTTCAAACCTGGACTTTCAGCCAGGTCGGGGCCGGGGGTAGTGGCAGCAAAAGCAGCAGCCATAATGTCAAACATACAAATGACCTGAGAAATCTCACCTGCACGTCACCCACCCACTCAGAACCGGCTCGGGGCTATGTACAAGTCAGGAAGGGCGGATCAGGACGCTCGCGGGCACAGACACACTCGCGCACACCTGCTTGAGGATGGGGGGCCCGAGGGGGCACCTGTCCGCCAGCTGGGAACTGATGCCCACGCGCTCCATTCACGTGTCTTCGATTAGGCCTCTGAGTCGTATACTTTTTGAACCAGTGCAAGAACATCTTTCAGAGGGTCAGGCAGGCCAGGCCACGGTCCCAGGAGGATGCTGGGGGCGGGGTGGGGTTGGAAGCGTGGAGGAAGAGGGACTTGCTGCCTCTCCTGATGTGCAGGGCACGCCCCCTTCTCCTGGAGTCTGGATCGCTGGGTAACGGGGCAGCTGGCTGACTGTCCGTCTGTGTCTCCCTTCCTACCCCTGCAAGCTCAGGGAAGGAGGGTCCTTGGCAGCTGGGGGCTGGGAGGCCGCATCCTCTGAGGCCCCTGCTGGCTCTGGCTCAGTAGCCATGGGCTCCTCTGCCTTATCCCTGTTCCCGCTGGCCTCCTGGAGCTGGTGCCGCCGCGCCACCTCGGCTTTCAGATTCTCCAAGTCTTTTTGGCTGAGTAGAAGGACGGGGCGAAGGGTGGGTATCAGAGTGGGCCTGGGCCCTCCGTCACCTCACTGGCTCTGCTTAAACTTAGAACAAGATCAGGCTCTGTGCTCTCTGCAGTGAGACACACGTGTGGAACAAGTGCTTCCCTCCCGCAAACAGAAAGGCCCCCGAGCGCTGAAAAAGTAAGAACTGCACACACTTGACAGCCTCCAGTTAAGGCCTGGCTCCCAGCAGCCTTCACGCCCAGTTCAAACCCACTGCACCCCGGCCGCTCCTATAGCTGATTACACCCAAAAAAATAGGTGTAGGTGCAACACAGAGCAGATACGCTGTAAGTGCCGTGACACTGAGCTGACCAAACCCATGCCCCACACAGGTGGGAGGGAGACGGCGCGAGGGTCTTTCGAAGACAGCACTGTTTGTAAGAGCCGCACAGGGACCCTCAGGGCCCGGCTCTAAGGCACATCCCTACACTGACAGAGCAGGAGTCCAGAAAAAGAACAACGCTGCTCTTTACATACTGACACGAAACGATCGCCAAGGCAGATTAAGTGCAGGAGAAAAATACCTATGTGCATGGCTCGCTACAATTTTGCGCCTTGGGGAAAAAACGGGGAGAAAAGGTTACAAATCTGTGTTTGCCCAATTATGCAGAGTATTTCTGGAAGGATTCACAAGGAACTCCTTGCCACTGGCTATACTTTTCAATTTTGAGCCATGTCAATGTATCACATATTTAAAAAACCAAGAAGAAAAATAAAGGCCCACTTCCAAGCGGGGGTGGGGCGCCTCACCTGAGAGGAATGAAGAGGATGCCGTTGATGACGTTCAGCTGTTCCAAGACGCTGGCCATGCTGGGGGCTGTGAACTGAGGGGCAGGGAGGCTGAGCCACTGCCTGGGCGCCGGGAGGCCGGGGAGCGGCCCACCCAGCCCCGCTCGGGGACCCACCTTGAGGGGCGGGATGTTGGCGCTGGAGCCGTTGCGGTAGATCTCGTTCATGGTGCGCTGCAGGGCCACGGCCTGCTGGGTCAGGCACTTGAGGTACTCGGAGCTCTCCTTGGTCTTCTCGTGGTCCTCGCCCAGCTGCAGGGGGCGGGAAAATATCAGGGCTGCCCGCCGCCCCACCCCTTCCGCCCCTCCCCGCCCCTCCCCGCCCCTCCCCGCCCCGCTGTGGCCCACCTGCGTCTTGTAGATTGTGTAGCCTTCTTTCTCGTGCTGCAGGGCTGACCGGAACTCGGCTTTGCTCTCATAGACCCGGGCGACCAGGTGGTGGCTGCAGGGAGGCACGGCACAGGGGGAGGCGAGGGAGGGACGTGAATGGGCCGGTGGGGACGGATGGGCGGTGTGCAGGCTACCCCAGAACCCACTCTGGGAACTTTCCAAGGGGGAAGGCAAGTCCAGAACTCAGAGAAGAGATGCAAGTTGAGAGACATTTCCTCAGGAGTCAGATGGAGGACAGAGTGCTGGATCCCGTGCCCACCCTCAATGCAAGCGCTTCCCGGGACCCTGTGGCCCGGGGCCTCCCTGTCCCCTAACCCAGCACAGCCTCACCTGAGGGCCACCTTGAGGGACTTGGGCCCGTGGTACTTGGTGCTGACGGCCAGCGCATTCTCCAGGAAGCGCAGCGATAGGTCACACTCCATCACTCCGTGCAGCACCAGCCCGATGTTGTTCTGGGGGCAGTCCGGAGGGCCCTGGTCAGCTCCCGCTCCCCTGGGCTCGAGGCTAGTCCCGCTGCCCCTCCCCAGTACTCACGTCCAGCAGGGCCATCTCAGGGTGGTCCTCCCCGAACACGAGCAGTGTGAGGTAGCGGGCGCGGTACAGCAGGCTCAGGGCCGTGGACAGCTGGCTGCTGGCGAAGCAGTACAGGGCCAGGTGCATCTGCGGGGGCAGTGGCGTCAGGCTGGGGCGGCCAGGGGTCCCACCCACCTTGCAGGCCGTGCCCCCGGTGGCTACTCACATATTCCTGGATGGTGTTGGGGTGCTCGATGCCCATCACGCGCTCGCTCATCAGCACAGCCTTCTGTTGATTGCTGAGGGCCTGGGGAGGTGGGGGGCTGTCACCCCTGGGTGGTACCGCCCCACACCCAGTCTGCCTGGCCCACAAGCCTCCACAGCAGCTCGGCCTCTTCACCTCTGGCTGCAATTTCTATTTTTACTTTGCACAAAGGCAGCGGAAGAGTGGTCAAAATCCAGCTGCTGTGACCATGGAAGTCGACACCCCGCTCTGAGGCTGCTTCACATTTTAAAACACTTGTCTTAATCTATGCCAACACATGCATACAAATCTAAAATTGTGCTAAAAATAAAGTATTCGTAATAAGAAAAGGCAGACACAGGCGAAAGAAAACAGGAGTCCTATGGCTGGAGTGGGGAGTGGGGCACCTACAGTGCACCTGGCCTAGGAAACAGCCTCTCAAGCCCCGGGGCCAACAAGGCAGGTTAACGCCACCAGGCCCCAGGATGGTACAGGCAACAGCACAGACCCCAAGCAGCTTCCCTGGTGCTTACAGGGCTCTAAGTACTGAGTCAGAATTTACCCTTCCCTCATCCCCGTGAAGGGAGGCCCTGCCATCACTCCCACTTTGTCCACGGGCACGGCAGCTCTCCCCAGGATACAGCTCTTAAGTGGGGGAGCTGGTGGGGCAGGGGAGGCGGGCAGCCGTACAGGCAGAACAAGCACCTCCCCGGGTCTCCACGTGCTCCTCCTGGGGGGGCCCGGAGGTAAGCAGCATCCCGGGCCCCTGGGGCGACAGGGACTCCAGTTCCACCTGCCTGGACTCCTGCTTCCTACTGCCGCAGCGGTGAGAACGCAGCCCCAGCTCCCCCATTCCCCCCTCCGCCCCCATGGTGCCAGACCAGGCCCCGGGCCCCTGCTGAAGGCCCAGAGGGTGCGTGTGGCCTACCTCGGCGTAGTCGCCCATGATGTAGTGGAGGCGGGCGAGGAGGCGCAGGCAGGCGCAGATCTCCACGTGCATGGCTCCATACACGTTGTTAAACAGGTTCAGGGCCTCGTTGATGAGCTCGCAGCCCTCCTTCAGGAAGCCTGCAGGGCACCCCGAGGGCGGAAGGTCAGGGCCGGCCGGGGGGAAATGGGGGCCCCACCCCCCACGGCTGCACCTGGCACGCACCCTGCTGTACTTTGGCCTGCCCGCTCTGGAAGAAGTGAAAGGCGTCTGAAGCCTTCGGGTTGACGTGTTTGACCACGGGGAAGATGTTGAGCACGTCCTCCTCCGTGAACGCGGGCTTGTGGCGGCTGTCGAAGCTGTACTCCTTCAGCAGGATCTGGGGACCCAGCCCAACACCCACAGGCAGCCTCAGCCCAGGCTCAAATGGCCGGCACCGCCCCACCCAGTTCCCCCCGTGGCCCCGGGAGCCCTGCAGGACGCTCTGAGCCGGCCCACCTGAATTCCGGTTTTCAGGGAGATCTCCCGCAGCAGCGTGATCTTCTGCAGCCCGTAGGTCTCCACGGCCTGGTCCACGGTCTCACTGGGGAGGAGCGGCGGGTGGGCCCAGGCAGCCCAGCACCCCTCTGCCCCCTTCTCCACAGCTGCCTCTCCACCCGAGCCCCCTCCCAGCTCCCCTCCCCACTTCCCCAAGCAAGCGGTCCTCCACAGCTCCCTGCTTTCTCCTCCCCGTTCCACTGCCAGCGACCACGGAGGACCCGGACGCTGCCCGGGAGCCCAGCGCCCCTGCACCCGCTCACGTACCACTCGAGGCTGAAGTCAAAGTAGTTCTTGGCCTCCTGGCAGATGTTCTTCCAAAGCTCCTGGGGGGTCATGACAGCCCAGGCTGTGTTATCCGCTGCCCCTGGCGGCCGGTTTCTCCTCCTCCTGTTCCTCTTCTTGGAGACGAGCTCGTCGGCGGGCAGGTGGGCCACGGGGTTGGGGTAGGAGCTCAGGAAGCAGTTCAGGAAGTGGCTGATGGCAGCCGAGAGCCCCGAGAGCTCGACCCCCTGCAAGGGAGGTTGGACCAGTGTCACCACCCGGGCTCCCCCGACATCCCCATGACCCGGGCTGGGGAGGGAGTGCAGTACCTGTAAGTACGTCTTGAAGATGTGCTTGGCAGAGCGGGTGATGAGCTCTCCGATGCCGATCTTCTGCAAGGGTGCAGAGAGGGGAGTCTTGGTCAGGCCCCAGGCCTCCATCCCATCCCCGCCATCTCACAGCTGCCCTGGGCACCACTCACATAGATGTGGTCCAGCTGGTCCCGGGCCGGGCTCCGTAGTACCAGGTCCAGCACCTTGCCCAGGTAGCGCATGTTGATGCCGCGCTGACGCATCACCTCGGCCAGCGTGGCCCCGTCCATGGGCAGCACTGCGTGGTCTGCGAAGTCCTTCACCTGCGGGCTGCAGCAGGTCAGGCCCCCCAAGCCCAGGGCCTCTGCCTCCTCCCGCCCTGGGTCTTCCCAAAGGAGCTCACGCTATCCTGAGGCCCTGAAGGAAGGAGGGGACTGAGACCCCAGCTCCCAATCGGGAAGGGGGAAGGAGACAAAGCAGCAGCAAGGATGTGAGATCTTGTCCCCAGCCTTCTGCACAGGCCACCATCACCCCTGTGACTGCTGGGCCCACACGGCAGGGAAGCAGGGATGAGGGAGCCGCACAGGCTCTCCTGTGACTGCAGAGGA
This sequence comes from Eubalaena glacialis, assembly GCF_028564815.1. Classification (NCBI taxonomy): domain Eukaryota; kingdom Metazoa; phylum Chordata; class Mammalia; order Artiodactyla; family Balaenidae; genus Eubalaena; species Eubalaena glacialis. Next base: position 13,523,423 of record NC_083734.1, on the reverse strand, counting down.
AGAAGCAGGGCCACAGCTTCACCCCGCGGCTGTGCTGCGCCTCACAGGGGCCTGGGGCAGCCAGCACGGCAGGCTCAGCTCAAAGATCGGGGGACACAGCAATCCCACCACTGGGCATGTACCCTGAGAAAACCATAATTCAAAAAAAGTCATGTACCACAATGTTCAATGCAGCTCTATTTACAATTGCCAGGACATGGAAGCAACCTAAGTGTCCATCAACTGATGAATGGATAAAAAAGATGTGGCACATATATACAATGGAATATTACTCAGCCATAAAAAGAAACAAAATTGAGTTATTTGTAGTGAGGTGAATGGACCTAGAGTCTGTCATACAGAGTGAAGTAAGTCAGAAAGAGAAAAACAAATACCATATGCTAACACATATATACGGAATCTAAAAAAAAAAAAAAAAAAAAAAAAGGTTCTGAAGAACCTAGGAGCAGGACAGGAATAAAGACGCAGATGTAGAGAATGGCCTTGAGGACACGGGGAGGGGGAAGGGTAAGTTGGGACGAAGTGAGAGAGTGGCGTGGACATATATACACTACCAAATGTAAAATACATAGCTAGTGGGAAGCAGCCACATAGCACAGGGAGATCAGCTCAGGGCTTTGTGACCACCTAGAGGGGTGGGATAGGGAGGGTGGGAGGGAGGAGATATGGGGATATATGTATACATATAGCTGATTCACTTTGTTATAAAGCAAAAACTAACACACCATTGTAAAGCAATTATACACCAATACAGATGTTAAAAAAAAAAAAAAAAAGATCAGGGGACAGCATGGCACCTAAGCTCAGGGCTGCCTTAGTGGGGAGCAAGCACCATGTACATACACAGGGCCTATGTACAAAGCTTGTGGGGGTGAAGATGCCCCCAGCCCCTCTATCAGCCATCCCATCACACGGGGGCTCAGAGGACCAGACCCCAGCTGCCAGCCTACAAGGGAGGGCACGCAGAGCAGAACCTGATGCCTCCCTTGGCCCCTGTGTGTCAGCGGCCCCATTCTGGGGAAGAGAACTCCACCCTGCCTGCCTTGCAGGTCAGCAGGCCTAAGTCACTCCCGCAAAGGTTCCACAAGCTTCCAGAGTCGGAGATGGATGAGGCCCCAGGGCCTGTAACAGCACCCTCTGGGCAGTCCCTCGTCCCACCCCTGCCCTCACCAAGCCGGGGATCTGGCAGGAGAGCAGGAAGGCAGCGGCATCTTTTAGCAGCTGCTTCTGGTTCCGAACTTCCTCCTGGCAAGACTCCGGGAAGCGAACCCCTGGGGGAGGGAGAGCAGAGGCGTGAGCCAGGCAGAAGAGAGGCGGGTGGCCAGACAGACGGCAGCCCTCAGGTGGGCGAACAGGCCCACCAGCACTGGGGCCCTAGAGGACCATTCACCTGGCGAGAAGATGTCAGGGTTGAAGCGGACGTCAAAGGCCGTGCTGCTGATGGAGCCCACAGCCTTGCATGCGTTGCGGATCACCTCCCGGCTGCGAGGGTCTGCTGTGGAGACACGTCCCATTAGGAGGTAGCCCCACTCCCGCTCCGGTGGGGCAGCAGCCGAGCCTCCCCTGGCCTGGGCTCCCCTGGCATCCACGGCAGCCCCACCTGTCCCGTCGTCCGAGGCGATGGTCTCTGCCAGCTCCTTCACCTTGGCCAGGCCACTAGCACTGCTGCCCTCCTCCTCGCTTCCCACCTCGGGTGCTGGAGGGTCTTTAGGCTTGGACTCCGAGGATGGGGGGTCGCCGTTTTCCAGTGACGGGGGGGTCTCCATCTTGCTGGCCTTCTGCTGCATCAGCTGTAGGGCTGCCAACTTCATGAAGAGGAGGTACCTAGAGCACAGAGGATGGGGCAGAGCAGGGAATGGAGGAGGGGTATGTAGAGGCGTGACTGCTCTGGCAGCTTCCTGCTGGCTTCGGGGGACCTGAGCCAGGCCCCAGCTCCTGCCCTGCTGGGGTTGACGGATGTTGGGGCTGGACACCCTGCCGGCCTGGGGACACATCCCATCCAGTGTGCAAGCGTCCACACACGTGTGCGTGTGCCAGCCCAGCAATACTACCAGGTGGCGGCAGCAGGTCACAGCAAAAATGGGGATCTTCCCAGACAGGAAGAGGACAGCTGGTGTGGGGGGGGCTCACACGCAGGCCAGGGCTCTCGAGAGCACCAGGAACCCCCCTGGCATTCTGACAGGGAGATTATTCTGGGGCATTTGACGGGCTGACCCCTAAGCACAAAACGCCAGCAGCAGGGACCCCAACCCCGCCCCTCCTCCAGGGCCCTGGCACTGGGAGGTTCAAAAACACCCAAGCAGGGCTTCGCTGGTGGCGCAGTGGTTGAGAATCTGCCTGCTAATGCAGGGGACACGGGTTCAAGCCCTGGTCTGGGAAGATCCCACATGCCGCGGAGCAACTGGGCCCGTGAGCCACAACTACTGAGTCTGTTTGTCTGGAGCCTGTGCTCCGCAACAAAAGAGGCCACGATAGTGAGAGGCCCACGCACCGCGATGAAGAGTGGCCCACGCTTGCCGCAACTAGAGAAAGCCCTCGCACAGAAACGAAGACCCAACACAGTCAAAAATAAATAAATAAATAAAATTTAAAAACAAACAAACAAACAAAACACCCAAGCAGATTTCCATGTGCTCCTTGAGGGAACAGCCCCGCTTCAGTCAGTTGAAAGCCACTGGTCTAGCCACTTGCTAGTTTCTGATCCACATAAAGCTCTTGGATGTCCGTGTTGGGGAGCCTGACGCCACGGTGGGTGGCGCTGGGGATGGGGCTGGGATGACCAGGGCCAGAGCTAGCTCCTCTTCACTTTCCAAAGCCTCCCCCGTCAAGGATCAGGCCCCAGGACCACCCACCGGAGGATGCAGCCGCTTGCCCTGGCTCCCCACCTGTGCTCCACGAAGGCGTCCACCAGCTCCTGGCGCAGGCAGCAGAGCTTGTGGCGGTGGGCGCGGGGGAAACCGGCGCGGGTGCACTCCTCGGGCAGCACCTCGCCGGGCACGGGCAGGAAGTTGAGGTCGGGGGGGAAGGTGCGCAGCAGGTCAAGGATGTAGTGGCGACCGTCGTTGCCGATGATGCCCTTGCACTCCACGGAGGAGCAGAGCTCCACCTCTTCATCCCGGTCGTTGAGCACCCGGTGCCTCAGGATCTTGAGGGGTCGGCTCGTGCGTTCCAGCAGCTCCAGGTAACGTGGGTGCGACACCACCGTCTTGCCAAAGTCAATGGAGCCGTAGACGACACTCTGCTCCTGGTCCCGCTCCAGGATGCCGGGGATGATGGACTGGGCCGTGACACGGTAGCCGCGGTAATCCACCACCACCGTGCCCAGCGTGTACAGCCCCTCCACGTCCACGGCATTGTATGTGCGCACGCCGTTCAGGTCGTTGGTGGGCGCCACATAGGCCGCCACGTCCCCACCGAAGTCCTTGTAGTGGTCGCGGACATCAAAGCCCAAGCTGAAGAAGATGTTGTTCCAGATGAACATCTGCATCTTGGTATCCTCGCTGGGGTTGATGGCCATCACATTGCCATCGATGACTGCCATGGCACCCCGCGTGGCTGCCGCCGTGAAGTCACTGTGTACCTGGGGGCCCGAGGTTGCAGGGTGAGAGAGCCGCGGGGTTCATCCCGCCTGGCCAAGCTCGCCCAGGGCTGGTGGAGGTAAGCAGGACAAAGTTCCCTCACATTTGGAAAAGGGCAAGAAACCCCAGTTTTGGGCTTCCTTGGTGGCGCAGTGGTTAAGAATTTGCCTGCCAATGCAGGGGACACGGGTTCGAGCCCTGGTCTGGGAAGATCCCACATGCTGCGGAGCAACTAAGCCCGCGAGCCACAACTACTGAGCCTGCACTCTAGAGCCCGCGAGCCACAACTACTGAGCCCGTGCGCCACAACTGCTGAAGCCCGCGTGTCTAGAGCCCATGCTCCGCAACAAGAGAAGCCACCGCAATGAGAAGCCTGTGCACAGCAACGAAGAGTAGCCCCCGCTCACCACAACCAGAGAAAAGCCCGTGCACAGCAACGAAGACCCAACGCAGCCACAAATAAAATAAATAAAATTAAATTAATAAATTTATTTTAAAAAAAAAGAAACCCCAGTTTTGAAAAAATGTAACACTTATACTGCGAGAGAGAGCAGAGCTTAGTGATTAAAAGGGAGAGTGAGGATTGGGGTGGGTCTGGGAATCACCAAATACGTGCCAGGTGATCTTGGCTGGATCACCTCTCAGACCTGTTTTCTCATCTATAAAACTGTGACATAAAAGTATCAGCCTTTACAAGGTGTCTGGAAGATTACAGGAGGTAATGCCTACACAGCACCTGGCACAGCCCCTGGCAAAGTGAGCACCCCGGACTTTAGATCTTATTTTTACCATTATCATCTCTAGTAAGATTATGGGAGATTTCAAATAAACTTCTTTCAAAAGCACTGCTTTTTCCTCATCTGTCTCAGGAAAAACACTAAGGATATCACAGCAGGGCACGTGTGTCCAGCTGAGGGCTCCACGTGGGTGTGCTGGGAGGGAAGCTGTCATGGACCTTGCCACTCAGCCCATCCTGGAGGCGTGTCCCCACCGGTTCCGGCCCACAGACGCTACATCTCAGAGAGGCCGGAAGAAGGAGTTGGGGTCATCTACCAGGAGGCGGAAGGCTGGCAGGACACCCTGGAAGGTCCCTGAAGGCCCACCCCGGCTTCCCTCTTGTTCACAGAAAACGAGCAGGTAGGTGGCAGGCGGGCCTGCGGCCACTGGTCAGGCCTGAGGGGCCATGGGCACCTTGAATATGGCTCTTTCTCGCAGCAGCCGCTCAGGCAGGTTCTTCCGAGGCAGCTCCCGCGTTGTCTGCAGCTCCTCATTCCAGTCCCGGGTCTACAGCAGGACAGGGAGGGAGACACCAGCTCCACCTGAGCCCCCAGCACCTGCTCGGGGCAGTCCCGTCCCCCGCCTCCCCACAGACAGCCCCCCAAGCACCCAGAACCCGGCCTGGCGCCCACCAGGGGAAGGGAGGGAAGAGCCAAGGGTGGGCCGCCAGGCTGCAGGCACCTGTCCTGGAATATGCTCCTCGTAGCCCAGCCGGGAGGTGTAGGCGTCCTCCGCGCGCACGCAGTCCATGGCGTGCTCCGCCTGGGGCGCTGTCCAGCTGTACACCTGGAATGGGGTGGCGATCCTCTCGAACGGGTGGCGCTGGACCCTGTGGCGGGCAGAGGGGAGATGGGGCAGCCCGCTGAGCCCAGAGCCCTGCCCTGGGCCCCTTCTCCAAGGTCCCACTGGCTCTGCTGTCTCCCCACCAAGGCTCTATCCCTGAAGAGTCTGACGGAAGCAAACGGCCGCCTGTCCTAGAGCTGCTAGGCTGACTGCTGCCTAGAAGGAAGCTCTGGGGTGCTGGGGGCACAGCTTAGGGCAGAAGTGCTAGAGTTCAGGCTGTATGGTTCACCCACCCCGTGGGATGTGAGATGAGGGACAGATGGGCCCAGGTGCTACCTTTTCTTCTGCAGGGCGGCAAAGTTTTTTTTGAAGGTTGGGCTGATCTGGTTGAGCAGCTCCACCAGGGAATGGCTGAGGAAGCGGGGGCTGGCAGGCTTGGGGTTGAAGTGGTACGCTGTGGACCTGCAGGGAGAGGGTGGTCACTGTGCAGGGCGCCCCAAGCGGCTGCCCATGGACTCCGAACGGGCTCGCACAGGAACTTACTGGTTCAGGTAAAATCCCCGAGTGGATGCCGTGATGCTGACTTGTCGGTCCTCGGCTGTGATCACAAACAGGTACATGAGGTCCCCGTGCATCTTGCGATTCCCAGGGGGTGGGTTCCAGCCGCTCATGGTGAGCACTTTCAGGCACTGCAGAGGCTGCAGGAATGGCCAAGCTTGAGTGGGCCAGGCTTCCTGGTGTGGCGATCCCCTGCCCCAAAAGAGACCTGCTCCCACCTTCCAATCACGGTTCTGGGGCTGCAGAGGACACAACGGCCGCTCCCGGCTCCCTGGAAGGATGTACTCAGGCGGTGTACAGTCAATGGGGTCCATCTCCAAGCCCTTCTTCCGCTTCCCGCTGTCTGAGGGACCCGAGGCTGGTGGTCAGCCCAGGACCACCCAGGGGCCAACTCCCTCCCCAGCTCAAGTGGCCCTGGTCTGGGTGCCTCCAGCTCTGCTTCCCTCCAGGTGGGAAGGCCGGGCCCTTGGCCCCTTCACCAGCCCCTGGCCAACTTGCTCCTGGCCCCTCTGCCCAACCGCCAGCCCCAATGCCTCCCGCACCTCCCAGGTCGCCATCAGTAAAGACACTCAGGAAGGACAAGGAGTTGCAGTCAACCCCGTTGAAGGCATCGGATGGGTCCAGGCTCTTGAGCAGGTCTCGAACGTGGCGCACGTGGATGCGGGCCTCTCGCACCGTGTATGGCTCTGTCGGGAGGGGGATGGGCAGGGCGTTACCAGGGCAACAACCCACCCAGCAGAGAAAAGTCAGCCATGGCACTACCAGGGGTGGTCTTGATTTTCAATTTTAGGCTTTCACTTACAAATTCCCTTATGAACACATAAGCTGGAATTCTGCTTTCAACACATACACCTGCCTGCTGGTGGGCAGGGATCCTTGTTTGCAACGAACCTTATGCGAAAGGGCACAAGAAATGCCTCTGGAAGTGCATACAGAAGCCCCCTGCTCTCTGCCCACGAGTGTCTCGGGTGGGCAGCCCAGCACAACTGCTAGGTCCCCATTGGCTCAGTCCAGTTCTCCCAGGGCAGCCCTGGCCGGGGGTGGCCTGAGGACTTACAGGACCTCAAACTGCAACACTGCTCCCCAACTCATGTTTCATGAAATTTCAATGAGGGCTCTTCTGGGGAAGGACAGAGGTTTCATCATTAGGTAAGTCTGGGCACAGCTGGGTTACATTTTTCCCACATTTGTTCCTTGGCTGACATGCCTAGAACTGCGGTGCCACCTTTCCCCAGGTAACCTAAGTTCACAGGATGTTTTATTTTTTTTTTTTTTGCAGACAAACCAGACCCACCATGCCAGCTGACTGCTCCACACTGGGCCTGACTTCCCTGCTCAAGAGCCGTGAAACCTTAGTTTCCTTAAGAGACTGAACTTTTATCTCTATAAAATTTGAACGGGCTGATTTCAAGCACCTGCCTGGTACTGTTTGTTTTTTTTTAAAATCACGACTCTGATATTCAACCCATGAAGTTGGAGGGTGTGCTTGTGATGGCCTGAGAAGCAGATCTGTGCTCCTGTCCTATCTTCTCCTGCCTCCACAAGTTCAATACCGCCCTGAGCCTCCACATGCTCATCTGTGACACAGTGATACCCAGATACCAGAGGGAGGGGTGGGGTGGGGGTGAGTGCCACCTGGCCCCGCCTCCTCATGCCCCCCCTTGGCGGGCCGCACAACTTCCGGACAAACCTTCCACCACGCGTAGCACCGAGCCCTCCTGCAGCCCCTCCACACTGCGCAGCTCTGAGAAGTGGTCCAGCATGTTGCCGTCCAGGTGCAGTGAGAAGCAGGTGCGGTGACATGTGTCTTCACGGTCCATGAGCACCTGGTGGATCTCCTGTACCATCTCCTGGGGGGACACCTGCCAGGGAGAAGGCCCTGACCAACCTGGTGAAAACATACCGCTTCCCCAGCCCAAAGTACCTGGGTCCCTAAAGTCAATGCTCCAAATACTGTTTCCCCCTTTTTGGCTTTTATTTTAAATTCCAGGCCCTGCCCATACATACCATGCCCATTTGCACCTGTGTGTGTGTGTGTGTGTGTGTCTGTGTGTGTGTGTGCAGGGTATATGCACATGTGCAGGACAGAGCCTTGCCCTGTTACCCGCAGGCTTAAACTATTCCTGCAGACCAAGAGCAGGCCCTGAGTAGAGCAGCAGGAGGTGTAAAAACAAGGAAAAGAAAATAGCAATCTTGCCTCCTCCCTTGCCCAGTGCCAAGGTCCCCAGGGCAAATGGCTTCCCCCTTCAGGAAGGTGTGCTCTGGGGCTGAAGCCTGCGGCTCCAGAAGACACAAGAGGGCCTCACCTGGTTCCCCAATGAGTAACAGTTTACAAGACCTCTGGGTTGGCTCTGCTCTTGAAGACCACCCACTACCACTCTCCTCTCAGACAGATGGTAAAACTCCAGCCAGAGAATTGACCTACCTGAGGGTGGGGAGCCCTGGGACCCCAACACTACCCAGCCACTACCATACCGATCCCCAAACAGGGCTGGCAGTCCCAGCTGGGATCTGTCCCCTTGCAATGAGGCAACGGCCTGGACCTGGACTCCCATGTCCACCACGTTAGCTGAGTGACCTTGGAAGGCACAGGACCCTCGGTTTCCTGCCTCAACATGGGGCCAGACCGGGCAAAGGCAAAGCTTGGCTTCGCATCCTCACCCTCCCCAACAGGCTCAGGCTCTGGCCCCCAGTACCCCTCTATCGTCTCACCTGGAGGGAGAAGGGCTCGATCCCAGGAGCCAGGATCTTCACAGAAAAGCCTGTGTCCTGAATGACAATGACTTCCTGTCCAGTGGTCTCCTCTCCCGGCTCAGCCTCATCCAGCCCATTTTCCCGGGGCGGTTCGGCAGCCCCCTCTTCCTTTTTCAGGCTCTCCGGGCAGTCCCCATTCAACAGCATGACTGATGGCAGCTCTGCGGGGGACAAGAAAGGAGCTGAGTCAGATGGACCTCGCTGGCGAGGTCTGCCTCACCCACCAGGGTGGACACAGCCCTACAGAATGGCGTCTGCTTGTCCTCCCAAGACTCGGCCCTGCACCAGACTCCGGTCCCACCGCACCCCAGGGCACACCTGCAGGCTACTGCCTGCTCGCTCGCCTCCACACCCCGGGCCCTCGCTTCCTATCTGCTCCTCAGGCCCCCAGTCTGGCGGCCGTGTGAATAGGCCACCCAGACCACTCTCCCCAGAGTCACCAATGCCACCCTAAGGGCCAAACCTGAGGGTCTGCTCTGGCCTTACGCAACTAGCTGCTTGGCTCCCCTTCCCGCCGTCGCTCACTTCCTCCTCTTCCCTGATGGACACTAATGCTCTTATTCTTCCCTCTCCAGCTTGACCTTCTCCTGGCAGTCCAGCTGTGGGTGTCCTGGGCCCCAGCCTCTGCTCATTCCCATCTCACCCTTGCCCGTGACTGCAAATGCCCTCCCGTCTCCCAGCTCACGTGACCAATCCAGGCCTCGCTCCAGTTTTTCAACATGTGGCCATCCCTTAGGCCTCACCAGACTCATCTTGTCAGCATGGAATTTATCTTCCTCCACAAACCAGCCCCTGCTCTGCGAATGCCCGCCCCCCTGTCCCTATCTAGTCACCCAACCTAATCTCCAAACTGGTCACAGGACTGCTGCAGGCCATTTCCCCTATTTCAAGAATACCACTTGCTGTACACCTGAAATTAACAAAACATTGTAAATCAACTGTACTTCAATTAAAAAAAAATTAGAACATGCACTACAGTCCTAATTATGTGTGTATATGTACATTTATATCTATTCCAGTAGAAAGACTAAAAGACTCAGAATTCAGTGGCTTTCCTTAAATAACAGGATTAAGAGTGATATAATCCTTTCCTTATAAAGTCTGTACTTTCCAGGTGTTTACAATAAGCTTGTATTATTGTATGACACAATTGTTAAACTAGTGTTTATTTTAGGGTATGATTTAGAAAAAAATGTATCAGGAGCTTTTTGAGAAAACTAGGGCATTGAAGCTGTAGGGAGCAAATTCTTTTATCAACTTTTGGGAACTGTTCACGTTTTATATCCAAAGTCTACAAGTAATTTTCATTTTCATGGTGTGACCATATCCTTAGCAGAGTGATCCAAAGACAACACTTGTGCTTCTACAAATGAAATTCTGGTAAATATAGATAACTCCTTTTTTAAATAAAGTGCTTTTTAAGTTGTTATTAAAGGTGACCATAGTAAAAAAGATAAAATTTTTCAATTAATGGTAAATCTGCATCATTAATGGTTAACAGGAATAAGTGAAAATCCATAGAATCAAATAAATATAGCCCTTTTTCCTCTTCCAAAAAAAAAAAAAAAAAAGGTACCCCTTAGAACCTTCTAATACTCTCCACTGCTCTACGGCTCACAGGAACCGAACATCTTAGGCCTAAAGTCCATCTCAGCTCCTGCCAGTTCTCCCCATCGAGGTGCAGCTACACCAAACTACTCAGAAGCCTGAGAACAGGCCACACATTTTCCCTCGTACCTGTGCTTTTGTTTATGCTGCCCCCCATATACCATTCCATCGGGCAGACTCCTACTCATCCGTCAAGGCCTAGGTGAAATAAACTCTCTTCTCTGAAGCCTGACCAATGACCCCTGGCAGCAGTGTCGTGCTGCACTCGGGGGGCTGTTCACACCAGCAGCTCTATCTTCCTCCTCCTGTCTTGCCTGCACTCAACAGAAAGGCACTGAATTAATTACTGTAAAAGCCCCGCACTTGTGACCAGCAACCGACTCACATGTCGTGGGGAGAAGGAGCAGGTGACAAAACCTTCTATTTCTCCCCAGGCACTAAGGGGAACAGAGGAGAGCCCTTCCCGCCCTGCCCCCGGTGGGGGAGAAGAGGATGTCCTCGCAGAAACCCTCCAGCAAAACACAGGCCCGCCTGGAGCCCAACTGGCCCACGGGGCCTTCCGGCCCAGGGTCTGCCTGGCAGCCAGACTGGCCCCTTGCTTATCTGGGAGCTCCAGACAGGTCAGCTCACCCAGCTCTGCTCTGGACCCCAACCCCTCCAGACTCCACCTCCTCTTCCCTACCCAGCTGTGAGGAGTGGGGATGGGGTGCACCTCCCCAGAGCTGTGTGGGCTCTACCCAGACCTACCAGAAACATGGAGCAGGGGCCTTGGGAAATGTATAGAAGTCTAGATAAGCCTGACACATAAGGGCACACGGGGGGACCGGGAACAGGACGTGGAGAGAAGCCACTCCCTCTTCCCACGTCCCCTCAACTTAGTGATAAACAGAACCGCCAGGAGCTCAGATACAGTCCCCTCCTCCTTCCCCCAAATAAGGACGTCTGAGGCCCAGAAGTTCAGTGCCTTGCCCAAGGTCAAGAGTCAAGAGCGGACCCTAGATTCCCCCTGGAGCGCCCCCCTACCACATGGCTGCGCTGCCCTCAGTCCTGGCCCATGGCGGGCCTTCAGTAACTGTCGCCACCCCCGTCCCCAGCACACCGCTCCAAACCTGAAGGTAAACTCCCAACAACCGCAAGGACGCACAAGGACCTCTCCTTCAAGTGAGCCCACAGCCCTAGGCGGGGCGACCCCAAGCCCCTGGAAACTGAGCAGCCAGCCCCAAAGCGAGAAACTGGCTGACTCTGCGACACAGCAGACAGGGACAGGAGGGACAGCAGGGCGGGAGAAGGGTGGTGGTTGGTCAGTTTTCAAAATGCAGCAAGAGGGATGACAGCTATGAGGCGGCCTTCCCCCAGCCGAGGCCTTGAGAAAGGCTCTGTGGGCTGACCAGCCCTCAGGATGAGGGGGCCCCTGCCCAATACAGAACAGCAGCTTTGAGGTCTCTGAGACCCCAAAAGTGGGAAACCAGAGACCTGGACCCAGACAGGTGGCCTGTGCTCCCTGAGTCTGGGCCAGGAGGACAGAGAGGAGGGCAAGGGTGGCCACAGCTCCCACTCCCCCTCCCTGGCTCAGGGAGCCTGCCCAGAAGGCACCTCTGCTCCAGGTTCCCGCCCCAGGGGGCACCCAATCTCCTATCAGATTTCAAAGGAATGTGGCTGGTTCCCAGGGGCCTCCACTCCCCTGAGGACAGCCCGCCCTGCTCCTCCTCTTTCCTGCCAAGCACCCTGAAGGTCTCCCTACAGCGGGATCAAGGCCCAGTGACCTCCCCGCCAGAGCCCAGCCACTTGGCTCCCTGTCCCCACAGCCCACCTGGTGTGCTCGGCGGCTGCCCTCTCCCGCGTCCTGGAGTCACAGGACCTCCATGGCAGCGAGGCAGCCAGCTCTCCAGCTCAGGCCCGGCACTGCCTGTGTGCCTCCTTCCGGCCTCTGCCTCTACCCTTGCCGCCATGCAGCTGGCCGGCTCAGGGCTGGAGATCCGGCTGGCTTCGGGTTTCAGTGGGGCCAGGCCTGCTGGGGCGGCCCTGGGAAGGGCACACTCCCCCTGCCTCGCATCCTGCTCAAGGTCGGCCAGAAGGACGGCTGTGGGCCAGGAGGCCCTGGTGGCTCCAGGACCCCAGGTGGAGCTGCCATCAGAGCTCAGGCCCACCTCCCTGTATCCCCCCAAAAGGGGGTCACTGCTGGTGAAGCAGTCAGCGGGGCAGGAGAACCCAGCGTCTGGGGTACCTGGGCCCCTCAGGATCGAGGGCCCTGGGGACTGGCTGGCAGGGGTAGAGCCCAGCAAGGGTGTCCTCTCCTCGGCCTCAACCCCAGTGGGGGTGGGCAAGACCGCTTCAGCCGGCTGCCGGCAACAGTTGGCACAGACTCGGGCCCAGGCCATGAGGTGGCCGCCCCCCTGTCCACCGGCTGCACTGAGCACCCTGCCCACCTCCTGCGGCAAGTGGGTGGCTGGGGCCTCTGGCTCGTGCTGCCCCCTGCAGGTGACCTGGCAGTTCTCCCCTTCCTGAGAGTCACTAGCTCTGGTGGGAACCCTAACCCCAGACGCCCAGAGGACAACTGCACCCGTGCCCCAGGCCTCCAGCTCCACCAAGAAGCTGGCAGGCTCCAACTTCCCTCCCTAGCAGCCCCTGCGCTGCCAGGAGAAAACCAAGTCTCTCCCCTGGGGAAAACAGAGCTGGCAGCAAGAGACCAAAGGCCGAGCGGCTGTGGACAAGGAACATGCCCAGCCTTGCCAGGGCGCCTTCCCGGGGCCTCTGACTTGTTGCCAGGGCCCAGGCGGGACTGCTCCGGCATCCATACTAACCAGGGTGGGGGCGGGTAGCCAGGCCCCCTCCCTGCCCATCTAGTCCCTTCCAGGCAGCCCTGAAGGGCTGGCACCCAGCAGGCCCTCGGCTCCCCGCACCCTCCACCAAGGGTTCTGGCTTGCGCACACTCAGCGGATGGCACAAAGGACCAGGCCCCGGCAGAGCCCCTCTTCTTCCGCCGCCCTCCCCAGACACACCCCAGCCCTGTGGAGAAGCGGTGGGGGGGGGGGGGGCAGAGCAGCCTGGCAGTGACCCCTGCGTAGCTGCTACAACCACCTTCACCCTGGTCACCACAGAGCCAACACTCACTCTAGGCCCAGCCCATAGCAGGTCCCTCCATCAGCTCGACCAGCCCATCTCACTTGAGGAAACTGAGGCTCCAGAAGCTTAGTAACCAAGCTGCCCAAGGTCGCAGAGGCAACAGGCAGCCAAGCCAGGTCAAGAAAAAAACCAGGTTTGTCAGACACCCAAGCCCAGGCCTGAGCGCCAGCCCCCAGGCTGCAGTGCCCACCAGGTAAACAGTACCCCCTTCCTCTACACCCCTGCTTCCTTACCCCAGGGGGCACCCCTGAGGATCTGGGCTTTAGGGAAGGAGAAAGGTGATCCTCTGCAGAATGGGAAGGGGTTGCCCAAACAGCATGGCATACACCTCCCGCCCCCAAGTCTTCACTGGCCAGACCAGAATGAAGAGATAAAGCACAGCCCTGGCCTAGCCTGGGAGAAGGCGGACCCAATGGGCAGCTGAAAGGAGTTAGAAAAGTAAGCCATCCCAGGTGGCCCCTGTGTGCGTTTCCCAGCCTGGCATGGCCTCACTCAGTAGACTGTGCCAGGGCCAGGCCCCGCCCTAGCCAAAACCTCGGCAGGGTGAGTCTCCTGCAGCAAGTTAGGCCTCAGAAGGCATATCACCCTATCCCAGGAGTCTGGGGCTTCAAGGGAAAGGGGTGGGGGCAGGCAGCCTAAGGAAGATCCCAAGGAGGTAGGCATCTGTTGGCCTCCTTCCCATCTCCACCCAGGCCAGAAGCAGGTCTGCAGGGTCTGGGGAGAGTCCAGTGTTCCCGGAGCTGCTCTGCTCAGACCTCCCCAAAAGAAGAGCTCTAGGGTCCTGTCCAGGAGCTCCCCTAAGCCCCCAAGCTCCTCTCCTGTCTGCCAGCCCCCTTCCCCTCCGCTCTGGGCCTCAACTCCAAGGAGCCCTCCCCTAGGCAGAAGGAACTCGACACACCACCGTGAACTTGAAAAACCTGCTGTTCTCTTAACCGCTAAAAGTAGCTTTATTCCCAACAAGGCAACTGACCCTTGGTCCCCCCACAAAAGGCCTTGATCACCTCCTCAAGGGGACTAGAGACTCTTCCAGAGCTGGGTTCTGAGGTCAGAAGCCTGGGTGAGGGCCTGTTGGGGGTCTCCATTAAGGCCTCCTCCTTTGAATAGATTCAGACTGGCTATAATTCAAGTCCTAGCTCTATACAAGCTTCCCAGAGGCTTAGGGAGCCAATGTTCCACCTGCTAGTATGCTTCCAGGTTCCCCAAAATGAACAGCTGTACCCTCCCCTGACCCAGGTTGCCCCAGACAGACCCTCTCAGAGAAATTCTCCAACACTCTCCCCTCTCCTCAGTCCCTACGTTCTCAGCATATGATCCCAGCCAACATGCCTCTCCCAGCTTCCTGTGGGACAGGCCAGGGCAGCCTTGGCAATCTGGCTGTGAGCTGGAAATCCAAATGCTGAATTGCTGTGTGACCTTGGGCAAGTCGCTTCATCTCTTCAGGTCTCTTTGCTGAAGGGGAAATCAGCCTCCTCTTACCTAGCCTGCTCCACTGATTCAGAGCCTCATCAGGGTGAAGCCTGGCAGGTTGGAGTCATCAGCATTTGTCATTCTGCCCAAACCTTGGCCTTTTCTAGGCAATCAGCAAAGCTGCCACAGTACCTATCCCCCACCATCAGCTAAGCTGGCTGTGATCAGTTACAGGGTCAGAGAGCCCACTAACCCTGTTCCCGTCCTGACTCACCCAAGCTGGGAAGGGAGATGAAGATGACAAGTCCCTTTTGAGGAGAGTTATGGGGAGTGGGAGGCATGGGTAGTTCTGCACTCCCACTGTCACCCAGGGCAGAGAGGGACACAGCCCAGCCCTGGGGCTCTGAGAAAGATTTGGAGATGACAGCCCAAGGGCTGGGAAGGGGCTTCCAACCTCAAGGCTGTAGTCAA
Organism: Eubalaena glacialis; assembly: GCF_028564815.1. Lineage (NCBI taxonomy): Eukaryota > Metazoa > Chordata > Mammalia > Artiodactyla > Balaenidae > Eubalaena > Eubalaena glacialis. The sequence goes on along the minus strand of NC_083734.1, from coordinate 13,508,364 downwards.
AGATGCAATGGAAGGAACGGAGCAAACAGAGGAGGCCCAGGGGAGAGGCAGGCCCCACCTGAGAAAAACTGCAGCCACTCCCAAAGCCAATGCCACACAGCCCCACGGGGGAGAACTGGGAGCTTGACTCCATGCTGATGACCTTTGCCTTAAAAACAGCAACTCTGGGCTGACCCACTTTTCGCAATAAGGCGGGTTAATGATCAAGTTCTGGCACAAACACCACCTCCTGCCAAGGAGTTTGGCTTTGCCCCCATACACAGGCAGACCCCCAGGTCTGCCAGCCAGGCCGACATCTAACAGGACGGAGATCAGACCCTGCAGACCTGGGGTTAAAGCCTTGCCTCTGGGAACGAACCACAGAAACTCCCTCACGAAACACACACCCCAACTTGCGCTCTTCCCACAGACCAAGCCTGAGAAGTCCCAAGCTGAGTCTAACTCGCAAGGCTGCAGCCCTATGCACAGGGAATGCTTGGGATTCTGACGCGAAGGGGGTGCTTGACGGAGCAAGTGTCAAGTGACCCCAGTCCGGAGAGTTCCCCATGCCCGGGGGCGTAGGGGGTGGGGCCGCCGCGTCCGTCCGTCTGCGGAGCCGGCACACCCCGAAACTGCATGCGCGTGCACGTCTCGCCGCGATCTGGCACGCGTGTGTTAGCCGCCGCTGCCCGCCCCGGGACCCCACGTGTGAAGCCCGGGCCGCAGGCGGGGGCGACAGTGAAGGTGACCTTCAGGGCGGGGGCACCCGGTGGAGGGCTCGGCGAGATGCAACCCAGCCAGGCGCGGAGGGAAGGCGGCGGTCCCCGCGCAACCCCGAACCCCCCCGCCCACTCGGCCCGATTCAGCCTCCCGCCCTGCTGCCCCCTGACCCCGGCCCCGCTCACCCGCCGCGCCCGGCCGCCCCTTGCCACCGGCCTGCGAGCTGGGCTCCCGGGCGCTGTCCGCCGGGGCGGCCGCCGGCAACTCGTCCGTTTTGATGACCATGGCGGCGGGAGCGTGCGTCCGCCTCGGCTGTCCGCGCCGCCCGCCGCGCCACTAACCCAAGTGCCCTGCGCGCCACTGCAGCTGCGGGAAGGACGGAGTCACCGGCCCACGTGGTGCGCGCTATGGCCTTTGACCCCACCGCCGCTCCCTTACCCCGCCCTCGCGCCCGGCCCGGCCCACGAAGGCCCGCGAGGGACAAAATACGCCACGCCTCGTTCGCTGTGTACCAACGCGGTGACTTTCTCGAACGCCTTAAAGGGAACGTACCCTGGCTCTGGCGAGAGAACGGCTTCGGGCCCCCTCGAGGGGCGGGGCTACGGAGAGAAGTCCTTGCGGTTCGCTGCCCGTCGGGCGGGCACCTTGACCTTGGGTGGAGACTCGTCTGGACTACTATTGCTTGCAGTCCCCTCCCCCAATGGCTTCCTATTGCAGACCTGCCAAATGACCACACGGTGTCTAATCTGCGGTGTTAATGTGACCCTCAGCGCCCTGCTCACCGAGTTTGTCGTCCCCGAAATGGTGGAGCGGGGGTGCGTCTGGCTTCTTGAGGAGGGGGTGGAGGGTAGCCTAGGGCATGGTCATAAGAGGCAGGGGTGGCGGGTGGCTAATAGGGATGAAGTGCCAGAGATGGGCCCACCAAACTTTGTCCTGAGCCACAACGGGCTCCCCTCTGCCAGCGGCCTCGACACCCCCCACCAGATGAGTCCTCACATCCGCGCTGGCACATTATCCCCATTTTTGAGTGGAGGAAGCTAAGATCAAGGTCACACAGAGAGCAAGACTTCAGCTAGACCAGGCTAAATCCACAGCCTGGACACTTTACAGTAGTTCATGTTTTCAGATGTTTGGGGCCTGGTGGGGACTGAGAAGTGAAGTCAGAGAATGCTGCCCAGCTGACATTTTACCAGGTCTTGCCAGTGAGCTGAAGTTCTCCAAGCCGAGAGGGTGAGACGGTCTTCCTTGCACAGGCCCAGGAAGCCATTGGGAAGCACTTAAGGCAAATTCCAGGAACTAATAGAAATTGGGAAGCTGAAGCTGCAGAGGTTGGCTGGGGTGGGCCTAGTGCCTCATAAAAATTGCAGAGGAAAATGGACTTTGTCCTGGAGTACCGGTGATGGGAAGGGGAGCCAGTGAAAGGCTTTAAGCATTTAAGCAGGAGGAAGGGAGGTGAGAAATGCTTTGGTTGCTGTGTGGAGGATAAGGGGACTGAGCTAGACCAGGGGGAGGTGAGTTTGGACTATTGCACAAGAAGGCTGGAAATAAAAACAAGACCTGACTACAGCCCACCACATGGAAGGTGGGCAGTCAGGTGGTACATGAGTTGGATGGGAAATCTGCATCCTGCAACCTCTATCTTGTCTCTTCTCATAACCTTGAGCAAGTCACTTGACTATCACGCCTCTGAATCTCAGGAGCTTCCTCTGTCAAATAAAAACATCCATCTGTCTGGCCTCTTACCTAACTGTTGGGAGGAGATAGTGGTCATCAAAGCACTTTAGATAGTGTAAAATACTTCACTCTGTCTTTCAAGCAAAGCTTGCAGGAGCTCAGTACTGCAGGATCAGAGATGAACCAGACCCAGTCCCTGCCAGAAGTTTCAATCTGGTGGGTGAAGAGAGATGCACACAGCAATCTGATGTCTAAGGCTGCAGAATAAAAGCCTTTAAAGAAGGCTGTTCTGAGTGTGCAGGGGAGGCAGTCAGGGAGGGCTTCTGGGAAGAAGCTGCTCTGAAGCTTTGAAGGATAAGAAGGATTTTAATGAGCAAGACAGAGGAATCATATGGGAAGACACAGAAAGAGGGACCCTGGGAATTTATTCACTCATTTATATTTTTTAAGACCTTTTAATTTTATTTAGAACTTTGAATACATTCACATGGTTCAAATTTCAAAAAGCATAAAAGGGTATATAGTGAAATCTCTCACCTGCCCCCAGCCATCTGGTTTTCCTTCCCAGACCAGCAGGATTACCAGTTCTTTAATATTCTTCTAGAGATATTCTTTGCATGTAAGAGTGTGTATGTGTGTGTGTGTGTGTGTGTGTGTATTTCCCTTTAGTTACACAAATGGTAACATACTGTACCTGCTATTCTTTACCCTGATTTTTTTACTTACTATATTCTGGAGATATCAGTACACAAAGAGCTTTCTCATTCCATTTTATGGCTGGATAATATCCCAGTGTGTAGATGTACCATAATTCTTTTAATCAATCTCCCAACTGAAACTCAAGGAATTTGGAGAATTGTACCTAGTCCAGTGTAGCTGAAGTTGGAAGCCCCCTCCATGTTGGTAACACTGCTCATAACCAAAAGCGTAGCTCTGTTTTAACACTGTGAGCAGCAAGCTTGGGGATAGGGAAACAGATACACACAAAAAGCATCATCCTCTGACCACTTTCTCTATCGTCTGGTGTTCCAATCATATATTAAGCAGACTATTTCTTACTTTCAAGCTGCTTCCACCAATGTCTTTTCACCATAGTCTTAACAACAACTACTCCCATCACTTTCCCCAACTATTTCCACCATTGCCTATACATTGTGCTATGGTTAAGGTGACCATGTGATGTATCATGCAAACCAGGACACTTTGGGAGTGAAAGTGGACACTATTAATAATGACATTGGGACAACAGGCATAAACCAACACTGTCGTGGCCAAACTAGGATGTCTGGTTCTCAGGTGAGGAGTCCAGCTGCTAGACCAGGGGACTTCTTGAAGGCAATGACCATACCTTATTTATCTGGGTATCCCCAGCATCTCCCCAGAGCCTGATGCATAGTAGATGCTTAATGCACAGTGGTTGGTTGAATGGAGGTCCTGGGTATAGGCAGAGCCAAGCAGTCCTTTAGAGGCCTCCACAGGGTTTCACCAGATATTTATAATATCTGGGCTTTCTGTGCAAATATTCCTTTTATGTAGTGTATTTCCATGATGCCTGGCTGAGACCCACCAGGCTGAGCCCTGGAGAGGCACCAGCCTATACCTTGCCCTGGCCTTACTCCTATGTCCTCCTTATGCTCAAGGTCTGTGAGTGTCTACTGATAAGTAAGGGCGCTAATGACCAGTCTGTCCAGGGGCCTAGTGACTAAGCAGTCCCAGCAGCCTTCGAACCTGCAACATGGCTTCTGTGGATCCTCTTCCCATTTCCTTAGCAGGCTCCTGTTACACAGTCCCCATCCTCAGGGCTGCCTGCCTGGGTGGTACTCCCCATCTTTATGGCCTCTGGGTAAAGATGCTAAGTAAATACAAAGGGAGGTTTACCGAGGCTGAGACCTACCCTACATAATTACTCTGCTTAAAGCCTCCCATCTCCCTAATTATTGTTATGATGGATGCACCCATTCAGCTGGGCATTCCTATTTCCCCCCCTCATTTTCAGAGTTCCCAAGGGGTTGGAGAGGTGAGCTGGAACCCAAACCTCCCCGGATTGCAGGAAGGCGTCCCCTACCCCGATGGCCTGACTCTAGGAACCCATGAGAGAGGAAGTGCTCCACCTCCCTCAACCCAAACCTGTGTGGGCAGAACTGCCAGGAGGGGTGACAGTTAGCAAGACTCCCTGGGCCTCAGTCTCCTGATCTATAAAATGAAAGGATTGAAAAAAATGATCTCTGAGTTTGCTGGCGCTGACATTGCACATCTCTGCTCTGTACTGTGACTCTGGGCTGGGCTCAGCCTAGAACCAACCCCCAGGGGTCTCTGGGAGGACCCTAAGGCCAATCCCTCTCCCCTTTCCTCTTCTTCTCTCCTTTTTCTCTACTTGAAATGGGACCCCAGAGTCCTGGGTAGATGTTTATCCAGGGCTGGGTCTTCCCTTCCTCAGCTACCTGGGGAGATAAAAGGCCAGGGACAAGCAGAGGGAGGCCTGGGCCGTACTTCCTGGGAGGTCTGGTCTTAGTTCACCCTGGGCTCAAACCTGATCCCTGGAGGCTGGAGCGAGGAACTAAGATGGGGCAGCCAGGGCTGCCCTGTGTCCTCCACCTGGGCACACTGGGTAGGAATCAATATGCATGTTGGCCCTCCATATCTGTGGGTTCTGCATCTGCATGAATGGTTCAACCAACCGCGGATCAAAAAAAATAAATTAAAAAAAAAATTTTTTTGGCGGCACCATGGGCTTGTGGGAATTCCCCGACCAGGGATTGAATTTGGGCCACAGCTGTGAAAGCGCTGAACACTAACCACTAGACCCAGGGAACTCCCAAGAATGTTAAAAAAAAAAATTCCAGAAAGCTCCAAAAAGCAAAACTTGAATTTGCTGCACTGGCAACTACTTACATAGCATTTACATTGTACTAGGAATTATTAGTAATCTAGAGATGATTTAAAGTATAAGGGAGGGGACTTCCCTGGTGGCACAGTGGTTAAGACTCCACGCTCCCAATGCAGGGGGCCTGGGTTCGATCCCTGGTCAGGGAACTAGATACCACATGCATGCCGCAACTAAGACCCGGTGCAGCCAAATAAATAAATAAATAAATAATAAAAAAGAAAGAAAGAAAAAAATTTATATATATACCAAAATGTCAAAAAAAAATAATAAAGTATAAGGGAGAATTGGGTATTCCTGGCAGTCCAACGGTTAGGACTCTACGCTCTCACTGCCAGGGGCCTGGGTTGGATCCCTGGTCAGGGAACTAAGATCCCACAAGCAGAGCAGCATGGCCAAAAAATAAATAAAGAAATACAGAATAAGGGAGGATGTATGCAAATACTATGCCTTTTTTTTTTTTTAAGGCCTCACCACATGGCTTGAGGGATTAGTTCCCCAACCAGGGATCAAGTCTGGGCCCCTGGCAGTGGAAGCGCAGAGTCCTAACCACTGGACTGCCAGGGAATTCTCATTTTGTGTCAGGGTCTTGAGCAGCCTCAGATTTGGTTTCTGTGGAAGAGGGGGGAGGGGGAGGGAGTTTGGGGGGAGTGTCCTGGAACCAATCCCCTGTGCATGACTGTATGTGACTTCATCTATCTCCATCCCTGACTCCTTCACTATGTGACCTTGAGCAAGTCGTTTCCCTTTTCTCAATGCCAACTTCTGTGGGAGAAGCATCATGGGAAAAGAGGCATGAAATCAAGGTCTATGAAATCAAGCTCAGATACCATTGTGTCTGTTAAACTGTTTCTCAGTCCTGGCAGCTGGAAGCAGTCACTCCCTCCTTAGAGTTCAGCAAATATTTTATTCAATGTACTTTATTAGTGGGGGTCCACTTGTTTCTCCCCCATTGATTATTTGCTCTTTGACATCATCAGGCCTCATGGGGTTAGCAAGGCACTAAAACCCAACTCAAAATGGCTTTTAAAAGTGTGTCACAGATTGGAGGAGACTAAGGAAAAAATAGCTAAATGCAATAGGTTCCTGGAACAGAAAAAGGACCCTAGGGGAAAACCTGGTGAAATTCAAATAAAGTCTGTGGTTTAGTTAATAGCCATGTACCAATGTTAATTTCTTGGTTTGGATAATTGTACTATGATAAAATAAGATGTTAACAATAGGAGAAGCTGGGTGAGAGACATACAGGAACTCTGTATCATTATTGCAACTTTTCTCTAAGTCTAAATTTAGGTTAAAATAAAAAGCAGAAAACCCCCACAAATTAATGCTGATCATTTAAATACAAAAGTGGCGGGGGGGCTGCTTATTGGTCTATATAACTGAAAAAGGCACGGGTATATGGGCTGCAGGCATAGTAGGATCCAGGCAGCTTAATTATCAGGAACTATCAAACAACAAGGTCCTACAGCACAGGGAACTATATTCAATATCCTGTGATAAACCATAATGGAAAAGAATATGAAAGAGAATATAAATGTATAACTCAATCACTTTGCTGTACAGCAGAAATTAACACAACATTGTAAGTCAACTATATTTCACAAAAATTAAAAAAAAGAAAGAAACACTCATGACAGGAAAAAAAAAAAAGGAATTGCCTCCATCTTTCTTGGTTTTACTTCTTTTGTGGAGCTTCCTAATCAGGTGGCCCCATCCCTGGTGATGGCAAATGGCCTACCAGATTTCCAGGCTGATATTCTGCCATTTTAGCCACCCAAGAATTTGTCCTTCAGTAGTCCTGTTTGGTTCCCTGCTGTATCCCTAGCACCTAACTTGGTGTGTTAAATGAATGGTTACAGTAAAAGTTCTGAGATGGACTCTTATTGGCTTAGAGTTGCATGCCCATCTCCAGCCCAATCAGTGTGACCTACCTTACCTGGGTCACATGGGTGGGGTCAGACCCCTGCAACACATTGACTAAGCTGAGAGAAGGCTGTTGCCTGAAAGGAAGTAATAGGTACTGTTATCAGAAGAAAGGTTGCAGGCAAAACCAATATGTCCGCTGCATCCTTAGAATGCAGAGCTGCTGCTTTTTCTCCTAGAGTCATCCACAACATAGACCTACAGTGAAAACGTACAGGCCTGAAGATGCTGAGTGTCCTGAGCTCCCAAACCGCAGTCCTTGGATAGCCCTCGTTAGTGGAGGATAAGATTAGGGCTCTTCTCTGGGATGCTGGGCTTCTTGCAGCTGGATCAGATGGAGATGGTTGTCAGGGAAGAAGAACCGGCATAGCCAAAGACATCCAGAACCCCAGGATTCCTTCTAGGCCAGAACAATGGGCAATTCCAGGCACGGAACCCTTCCAATCTATCCCTGCCAACCCTAGCCAGGAGCCTCTAATCTAAGGTCTTGTTTGTTCATTTGGGTTAGGGTGGCATGGAGAGAGGGTCAGGGCTAACCTGAGCAGCAGGACAGACGTCTCAGATGAACGCCTTATGCTTTATGTGAGGAATATCTACTGAGGGGACTTCAGAGTCTCAGCTCCCAGTCTCGCCCAACCCACTGGCTAAGTCCCAAACCATTCTCTATCTCCTCCACGTCCTTTCCACAGACCTGTGGTGGGCTGAGGGGATGGGGGCGCAGAGTGCCCACAGGAAAAAAGTCTGACTTGTGTGTTTTTCAGATATTTTATTAAGAATAAGGCATATGACAGTCACCCCTAAAGCACAGGGTTCTATTTCTGTGGGTGAGTGAACACACTCTGAAAAGCATTGGATTAAAAAGCGCAGCCAACAGAGAACTTGGAGCAGGATTCCTCTGCCGTGCCCATGGGGCTCCTGCCAGGTGGTTCTGCAGCCTCGCACGTCCCCCACTCAAGGCTGGCACCTCAGCGAGAGGGTGCTTAGAGATCCCTGGCTCTCCGTGATGAGGAGATGCTGCTCTACACCCTCTTGGCCTCCTTCCTCTCCATCAGGGAGACCTCTATCCTGCTGCTTGTTTGGGGAAGGACCACCCCATTTCAGCCCTGGTCTGGTCCCCCAAACTGCAGGCTACTGTGGGTGGGATACTGGGGGGCAGGGGTACACAGCCTCATGCTGTATTGCCCACGGGTCCCTGACTGGCTTCCGGAACAGGGAGGGGTCCCCTCCCCTGCAGCTCCTGGCTCCAGCTAGGGCCCCTGAGTGTCCATGTCAACACCTTCCTCCTGCAGTGGGGACTCATGCGGCAGAGAAGAGGGGAGAGGGGGAGGGCAGGGGAGGGAAGGAAACAATCCCTTCCCTTCTAGCCACCCAAACTTTTTAGGGGCTCGAGGGAGGGGGTCTTTCCTTCGGCAGGGCGGGTCCCCCAGGCTAGGAGAAGGGGAGGGCCGGAAGCTGAGGGCAAGGCTGAGGAGTTTCTGACCACTGAGGCCAAGGGCAGGCCACTGACTCCCAGTCTTACTCTGCTGCCCTGAGGGTTCTGTTCCAAACCCAGGTGCAGGAGAGAGGAAGGAAGCCTCTGTCCATTATTTCCAGGAGAGGGAGAGGGAAGGGGAATTTCTGTTAAAATTGGAACCCTGTATTTGCCTTGGCCCCTGCCCCAGCTTGCTGAGTGGAAGTGGGAGCGGTGCTTGCCTTATTTCCTTTCCCAGGCACCCCGACACCTCAGCTGGGAGTCAGCGAGTCAGCCGCCCCAGCACGCTGGACCTTCATCTGAGGTATCTCCAAGTACCTCACAATTAAGTGTCATTATCTCTGATTGCTGGAAGAGGGACAGGAGGTGGGAGGTGCTGATGGGGTCACTTGGGGAGAGGCAGGCAGGCCACGGGAGGATCCGTGGGGTAGGGGTGTTTTGGGGCCCCCAGCCAGACAGCTTGGGTACACAGGAGGGAAGGAGGAAGAGGGCTATTGCTATAGAGCCGGGGGAGGCCAGGTGGGTGTAGCTATGGCTTTTAGTGGGTGGGTGGGTGGATAAAGTACTTCACCATCTCTGTAGAAGAATTGATGTAACAAAGTCACCCAGTTCACCCCAAAAGTTTGATTGTGGAAGATGAGGGTGCCTCCAGAAAGACCCCCTTTCCCTGCTGCCCAGGATCCTCTGGGCCCCGTCACATGAGAGCAGCCAAGAGCAGAGAGAGGCCTCCTCACTCAGAGCTGTTCTGAAAGGGAAGGCAACGGGTCGAGGGGTACGGTGAGTCACCCACACTTGAGGGGAGACAGAGGGTAGAGGCACAACCACAGAGACTGGGGAGGGGAGAGGTGGGAGCAGGCAGAGCAAGGACCCTAGGCCACTACTGTGGCCCATTAGACTGGACAGCACTGTCCGTTCCAAGGGTGTCCCAGTGGCGGACACCTAGACCAGGCCTGGTTATTGCTCAGTGGTCTCAGCACCCTGAGCTGGGAGGGGGCTGCATGTTTGTGAGCTCACTGGTGTCCTGCTCCCTCTAACATATACAGTGAAAGAAGGTATAAATGGGGTTCTTTCCCCCTCTTCTTCATGGGGCCATGACAGAAAAAGGGTTCATCACCCTAGAGACCTCCCAGACCCCTGGGTGACAAACAGAAGGCTCAGCCCCAGCCAGGGTCAGGACCTACCAGGATGGGGTGCTTGTGAGTGAGATAAAGGACTCTCCCTGCCCCATGTCCTCCCTTGGCAGCCCCTGGAAGACCTCACAGGCACTTAGGACTTGATGCGGGACCAACAGAGGAGGGATGGCATGAGAGGACAGGGTTCTAGGGATTTGTCTTTCTTTCTAGGCTGGACTGCGTGGGGGCAATGAACTGGACTGGAGCTTCACTTCCTGCCTTTGGTCGCGACGGGGAGATGGGGAGAAACGCGTTAGGAGGTGGGCAGTAATTTTTCCTTTTGCCACTCCTCAACCTAGAGAGAGAGCACTGAGCACCCCCACCACCGTCAGGTCTGATAGGATTGGGGGCATCCCTGGAGAGGGCCAGGCTGGGGCCTAACCTGTCCATTCCCTCCCACCCCTACCCCCAGCAAACCCAAACCTCCATCAACAACTGCCACTTCCAAGAAGCCGGGCCCTTCTTCCTGCCTCTGGGTGCAGCCAGCTAATTAGGAAGCTGGGCAAAATTAGCACCAATAAACAGGACTAGGAAAACTCCCAGGGCAGCCTTCAGGTTCCCAGCTACCTCCTGAAAGCACTTTCTAACCCTTCCATAAGCCTGATGGGGCAGCCCGACTCTGGCATGTCCCCAGAGTCTAAATACCTAGGTCAGCATCCTGGGGAAGAACTGAGCTGGAGACAGCTCTAGACCAGGATCTGCCACCAAACCCATTCTGTAATCTTCTCTAAGGGTCTATGGGTACTAATTTCCAGAAGTTCAAACTTCAATAAGTCCACACTTTCCCCACCAGAGGCTCTGGAGGAGGCGACTTCTAAAGTGTTCCGTGCTCACCTGTAAGGACCTATCAGCAGGGTAGGGGGTAGGAGAAGCGGCTTCCAAGGTAAAGGTCCAGCCTCCAGACCCCAGCCCGAACCTCCCCTTGGAGGAAGGCTCGGCGGGAAGGGCAGCCGTGGGGGGCTGGAGGAGGCCGCAGCGGGGAGCTGGAAGGCCTAAGGATGCTAAGGGCCACTCTGGTTCCTTTCCGTAGGCCGCCCAGGCTTCCCCCTCCCGCCAAATGATTGTCAGCTTTCCCGGGGCAGGGCGTGGCCCCCGCCCCTTCCCCTCCCAGTGGCAGGGTGGGGACCAGATAAAGATCGGTACTGTGAGTCCTCTCCTAGAAAAAGGATGCATTCGCCGGGCGCCGCGGAGGAGGTCCCCGGCGGGAGGGGAGAGCTCAAAGCTTCGGCGTTGTAGGGAAATACAAAAGGCGGGGGCGGCTGGGAGGGGCAGGGGAGCAGGGGCCGTCTCCGCCCGCTCCCTGGGGGAGGGATCGGCTGCCTCAGCCACTGGGACCCGCCCGCGCGGCCCGAGCTGCGTCCCTAGTCGGGCCCCGGGCCCGCCTTCCCCCGCTCCCCGCCCCGCCCCACCCCGCCCCGCCGGCCCCGCGCTTACTCCGGGTCCGCCGGCGCACTGGGCGGGCTGTGCGCGGCCGGCGGGGCGGCTTGGTCAGGGGGCTCCTGGGGAGGCGGCTGGCGCGGGCTGCGGCCACCGGGCCGCAGGGGCCTCCGGGCGTAGAGGAAGAGCGCGGGGTCTGGCATGGCATCGGCGTCGTCCGGGGCGCCGGCCGAGCGCTCCCAGGCGGCCCAGTCCCAACCCGGGCCCTTGGCGGCGGCCTCGGCTGCGGGCGGGCGGCGGGCCCGCTGTGCGCGCCGGCGGATCCGGGGCTCGGCGGCGGCGGCGGAGGCGGCGGCGCCGGGGCCCGGGCGCGGAGTCTGCAGTTTCTGGCGCGCCGCGTGCAGCTGGCAGGAGAGGTAGGCGGCCGCCTCGGTGTGCTTCTGCAGCTCAGTGCCCAGCACGGTGGCTCGGTGGCTGCGGCGACGCAGCTCCTCCAGGAAGCGGCGCTCCTCGGCGCGCAGGCTGCAGCGCAGCGCCGACACCAGCGCCTCGCGCTGCGCCACCTCCCGCCGCAGCTCCGCGTTGGCCGCCGCCCGCGCCGCCAGCTGTGACTCCAGCTCGCGGCACTTGCTCTCCAGCTCCCGGGACGCCAACTCTGGGCAGGGGAGAGGGAGGGGAGAGTGAGGGTCCCCGCCTGGCTGGACCTGCACAGCTCACCGATCCTCGGAGCGAAGCCCGGCACCCTCCCGACTGCACGTCCTGCGGCGCTCGCCCTCACTCCCCACGCGCCTGCGACGCTGGCCTGCCTTTTTCCTCCTCGGGGCCCTTGCACCTATCTTGCCTTCTGCTTGGCCACTCTGATTCTTCAGTGCGACCCTTAAGTTTAAGTGCAAACCCTTCCCTGACCATTTATTCACTCCATGACTGTTTGTTGAGCCCTGACTCTGTGCGTTGTATTAGGCATTGTGGGTGTGGTGGATAGTAAAACATTCCTCACGAAGCTCACAGCAAGCATAGTGGGAGAGGTATGGTACATAACCACGAAAGAATGTGAGGTTGCATCTGTGACACGTGCCAATACCACGACTGTAACAGGAGACTGTGACCTAAATCAGGGAAGGCTTCTCAGCCGAAGAGCAACTTGGGCTAGGATCTAACAGGTGAATAGTAATTAAGTAGTGAACAGGGGAGAGAAGGGTGCTTCGGACAGAGGGTAGGACTTGTGCAAAAGCCCCGTAGCAGGAGACACATACAAGAACAAGGGACTGAAAGAACTGGGAGTGTGAGCAGAAAAGGGGAGTCAGTCTGCCGCGAAGCTTGTTTCCTTCATAAAGAGCATTTATTACATTTTGTGGTTTTTTTTTTTTTAACTTGTTTATTGTTTGCCTTTGCCCACTGCATTGGGTTTCAAACCTGGATGTACACTGGAACCATCCAGAGAGCTTTAAAAAATAGTTTCCTGGGCCCTATCAAAGTATCAAGTACTGGGAAAGGATACTTCTTGAATCTTCCCTGGTGATTCTGATGTACCCCCAGGGTTGAGGACCCCTACCTCCTGGATCATAAACTCCATTTCAGCAGGGTCTGTATCCCAGGACTGGCACATGGTGAGTGAGAATGGTGACAAAGGGTAGGTAAAAGGTGACTCTGGAGGGGATATGAAAACCACCAAGTGATTTTCATATAAAAGGAGGACAAGGAAAGAGAGCTCTCAAGCCCACTGAGAGAGAAAATAAAAACCAGGACACTGGGGCAGTGCCTGGAGCCCAGATGACCCCAAAAGCCCTTTCAGAGGAAGGACAGTAGGTGGAGTAAAAGCTACTATTGTCACAGAACTGTTCTTGCCTGGTGTCTGGGATATGTGCCCCCTTCCTCCAAGCATGTAGGCACAAAGAGGCCACCCATGACTGCCACTTAAAGCAGTTGGCAGAATTAGTTCAGGGCCATAAGTGTTTAGATGTTTATGCATGATATGCAAAGCAGTTTGTAGGGCTCCTAGCATTTTACCTTAACCTTAAACTTCCAGCCTTCCCCGTGCCTAACTCTTGGTCCTGTAGCTGTTGATCTATAAGCAGCACATCAATATGGCAGGGAGCCCATTCCTAAAACCCTCCTGGCCAAGAAATACTACTTTTGTGATTCATTTTAAATCAAGCATTTACCAAGTCCCTCTCCATGTCAGGTAATGTGCTTGCACTGAGAGACAATGGGTAACACCCAGTCCTAGTTCTCAGAGATCATATAATCTGGAGATTAAGATCTCAACAATGCAACCCCTCCCATGTAAAAAAATTAATTGTGGCAAAAAAACAAGGAACGAATTTTGCCATCTTAACCATTTTTTAAGTGTACAGTAGTGTTAATATACCCCCATCGTTGTGCAACAGATCTCTAGAATTTTTTCATCTTGCAAAACTGAAACTCTATACTCATTGAACACCATCTCCCCACACCACTCCCCATTTTATGGGTGAAGTAATAATCTATAAACAAATACTTTAGTGGAATTTCTACAACGGCAAGAAGTCATGCTTTTGTAAAATGAAGAATTTGCTAATGTGCATGTGTCTCTTTTCTCCTCCTCTAGACTATGTTCCTTGAAGTCAAAGACCCCATATTGCCATCGTGTTGAATCTTGACACTCAGCATCTTGGAGGGTGTGGACACGGACTGTGAGAATCACTTGTACAAGGATGAGAAGGATTAGGGAGGTGGGTCACAAAGGAATGAAATCAGCCATGTGGACTTCCTGGACACCATCTCCTTCCTGCTTTCATTTTCCCACTTTGGACAGAGACAGGGATACGGGGCACTATGTATGGTGGTGCAGGTTGTTCATTGCACAAGGTCACCCAGCTGAGTGGGCAAATGAGGCTGACGTCCTGCACTCACTCAATAAGCTGAGGAGTGGCTGTCCCCAAGTCTGGACCAGGGGTGGAGAAGGCTTGGGTCCTAAGTGGTGGGGGAAAGGTGACCACTTGTCCTCTTACCTTGCTGGTGAGATTGGGCCTCTTTCATTTCCAGGTCATGGGTCAGTTCTGGGGGCAGAGATAAGAAAAGGCAGTCGTGTGTATGTTAGAGATAGAGAGAAAGAGTATGTGTGTGAGATCAGGAATCACAGCCCAGTAAAAGTGTCAATAAATATTCTCAGAAACCATCTAAACTACCCCCCCTCCATACTTATTTTACTGCAGCCCAGAGAGGGAAAGAGATGAAAGAGAGGTGCCAGAGGCATAGCCTGAGCCCCATCTAGCTGATTCTAAGCCCAGAGATCTTTCCAGTGTAAGCTTTGTGGCCTGGATTTGGGGGTTAGTTCAACCCTCGTGAGACTGAGGCTTGCTTTTGGGGCTGGGGGGGGAGAGTATTTGCCCCTTCCCAGAGGTGATGTACAAATATTTAACATGCCAACCAATCAGAGCCAGCCTGGAGGACCCCTGCTGCCCAGGGCACATTCTCTTTACTGTTTAGTTGGTGGGTCTGGGAAAGCTGGAGTGTTCTGGGCTGCTTGGGGACACTAAAGGGGGATTCAGGGCGGTGGCTATTTACCAATAGGACACGTGCGTTTCACTGTTGTCACAGCCAGTACTGCTGTGCCTGTGCTCTTTTCTGAACATCAGCCCTGCCGGTTCTAAGCTCTGGTTCCGCCACTTTCCGCAGGGCGGGGAGAAGAGCTTCAAGGAGGACAGCGCCACCTGGTGGAGCAAAGCCTGCATGGCGCTCGGCTTGGCGCTGCGCTGGTGGGGCGGGGCAACCAAGGGGCCCACCAAGGGCACTGGTGCAGGAGCAGTTTCCTCCTCTGCCTGCCTGTCTTCCCAGTCCGCAACCCTTAGATCCCAGAATGCCCCATCCCTCAGCCAGCTGGGTTTGATCATTTTTCCAGCCCACTCCCCACTCCCCCCAACTCCATCAGGGCTTAAGGGCTGGGAGGGGGGCAGGAGGGAGCCCAGGAGCCACAGCTGCCTATGATGGAGGGCACCTCCTCAGGAGCACCTGGGTGTACCTGCAGGGATGCAGCCTGGTGCCCAAAGGGAGAAGGTGTGAACGTGGGGGTGGGGGAAGGTAGCAGATCTCTGGGTCCACTGCCCAGCAGCACCAACAGAGAGAGACTCACCCTGTGGGCCCTCTGTCTGCCCCTCCTTGCTGCCCTCACCAGGCTCTTCTAGGGACTAGAGGCTTTTCTGGAGGTGCCTTCTCTGGGGAGGCCAACAGTTGCCAGGAGACAGACAGCCTGGAGTGCCTGGGCCTTTTGCTGTGACTGGAGGCTGAACCTCCTCCCTGGGGTCCCTGGGAGAACTCTGATGCCTCCACCCCACCAGGGCTTCCTGGGGCCAACTTGGCCCCTCCTCCAAGGCCCTGTGATGTAACCAAAGGGGCCCAGGACTAGGTTTGGGGATGTAGGCCAAGGGACTCTGGCTCTGTCACTAACTGCCTGTGGGCTTGTTTCTCCTTAGCCCTTAACCACTAGAGTAGGGGGTGGGGGGACAGAACCCCAGATGGGCTCCACTCCCCCATCCATCAACTCTCCCTGCCCATCTTCCGGCCAGGGTCCCCATGGTTTAGATGAGTGTGCTGTGAGGTCAGACACACTGTGTGACCTCAGGCCAGTGACAGCACCTCTCTGAGCCTTAGTCTCCCCATCTATGAAATGGGAACAAAGTTGCACCACCTCACAAGGGGCTGTTGATAAGATTAAATGAGACAAAAGAAATAAAGGGCTCAATCTCGGGCCGAGTCGGCTCTTGTTATAATCCAAGCTACCTCCGCGACCACAGCACATTTACCCATCTCTCAAGCCCCTTCATTTTGAGTTGTCACGCAGGTTCTTCCCAAAGCCTTGCCCTCCTGGTTCCTACACCAGCCCCTCCCCACTCTTATCCTTTTCCCACCCTCTGGGTCCCTCTTTAATCTGTTTTTTTTTTTTTTTAATTAATTAATTAATTTATTTTTTGGCTGTGTTGGGTCTTCGTTTCTGTGCGAGGGCTTTCTCCAGTTGCGGCGAGCGGGGGCCACTCTTCCTCGCGGTGCGCGGGCCT
The DNA here is from genome assembly GCF_028564815.1 of Eubalaena glacialis. NCBI lineage: Eukaryota > Metazoa > Chordata > Mammalia > Artiodactyla > Balaenidae > Eubalaena > Eubalaena glacialis. The sequence continues at coordinate 13,492,128 of NC_083734.1, read as the reverse complement.
CTCACTGTCGCGGCCTCTCCTGTTGCGGAGCACAGGCTCCAGACGCGCAGGCTCAGTAAATTGTGGCTTACGGGCCTCGTTGCTCCGCGGCATGTGGGATCTTCCCAGACCAGGGCTCGAACCCGTGTCCCCTGCATTGGCAGGCAGATTCTTAACCACTGCGCCACCAGGGAAGGCCCTTATCTCTTTTTTAAAAAAAATTTATGTACTTATTTATGGCTGCATTGGGTCCTCGTTGCTGTGCGCAGGCTTTCTCTAGTTGCGGTGCATGGGCTTCTCATGGCGGTGGCTTCTCTTGTTGCAGAGCACGGGCTCTAGGCGCGCGGGCTCCAGTAGTTGTGGCTCGCGGGCCCTAGAACACAGGCTCAGTAGTTGTGGCGCATGGGCTTAGTTGGTCCGCGACATGTGGGGTCTTCCCGGACCAGGGCTCGAACCCGTGTCCCCTGCATTGGCAGGCGGATTTTTAACCACTGCGCCACCAGGGAAGTCCTTGGCAGGCGGATTCTTAACCACTGCGCCACCAGGGAAGTCCCCCAGATTGAGTTTCTTAATGTAGCATGATGCTGCTCAAAAATCTTCAGTGGCTCCCTACTACCCAGGAGGACTTCTTAGCTGTCCTGATATTGGTCAAAGTCTTCCATGATCTGGCTGCAACCGTATTTCCCAGCAGCTTTAAGCACAGCATTATCCAGTCAAATAGAGCTTTTCATGAGCTTTTGGTTTCCTACCTTCTGCATGTTGCCATGCTGTTCCTTTCATTTGGAAAGCTTTCTCCACCCTCGTTGCCCCGTAATATCTCAGCATGTCTAAATCTTACTCAGCTCTCAGGGAGAGGAAGTGCTCCCTCCTCTGGGGAGCGTGGGATGCCTGGTCTCCTCCTCCATCACCCACGCCTCAAGCTGGACATGATCCTGCCCATGAACTCCTGTCAGCCCTCTTCATTTTTTGTGTATCTTTAGATTACCTGTTGGTGTGTGTGTGTCTTACCAACTAGACTGAGGGCTTCTTAGGGCTGGGAGGTGCTTGATGAACATTTTGTATCTCACTTCCCTAAGACTCAGTTTCCTCACCAAGAAAAAGGGGTGATCGAACACCTGCCTGGCAGGATTGTTAAGAGGCTTAGAGAGGCTCTTGGTGGACACCCCATCAGGGACAGTGCTTATGATGATGACAGTCGCCCCCCGCCATCCCTCCAGGCCTCACCTGAGCAGCGTTTCTGCAGCCTCAGGATTTCCAGGTGCAGGTCTCGCAGCAGGGCCATCTGTTCTTTTTTCAGGAAGCTGATGTGGCGTTGCACGCTCTGGATCTGATGCTCCAGGGACACGGTATCCATGGCAACCCAGGCCTGGGCCCCACCTGGGGAGGATGACAAGGTGAACCCACATCTTCTGGGCCCATCCACCCTGCCAACCTTCACGTCCTTTCAATGGTCTCTTTCAGTCTGGGGTCCTGTTGTACCAGGGAGATGATTCTGCCACTGAAGTCATTTCCCCTGTATTTACTCACTGAAGCTTCATAAACAAGCGGTGTGTTGGCAGGAAGTATAATTATTCCCATTTAACAGACGAAGAACCAGAGGCTCAGAGGGAAATGGCTTTACTCCCTTGCCCCCATGTAACTTTAGCCTCTTCTATATCTCAGAGAGGAAAACAAATGGGGCAGCAAAGTCAGTAAAGAGAGACAGACATTTGGGTTCTAGTCTGCTTCTTCACAAGCTGTGTGACTTTGGGCAAGCCCTCTCCCTCTCTAGGCTCTCGGTTTTCTCCTGGGTAAAATTAGGGAATTGTGGAGAGGATGAATGCTGAAGCCTCTCTAGCTCTGCCATCCCTCAAGCATCCCAGCTCAAGGGTGACCATCAATAGGCAGGGCAGTGTGATGGTTAGAGCACAACCCTCCGCCAATTCAATCCCATTTCTCTGACTTAACCTCAGCCCAGGTCTCTGGGCTCTTCCATGTCACAGAAGAGGAAGATCTGATGAATGTTTTATTAATACTGATCCTGTGGGCTGAAGGCAGGTGGTGGAGTCCCTTTTTCCAAGAGCAATAGGGGAGGGTCATATGGAGACCTAAGCAGTAGATCCACGGTAGAAGCTTATGACACTGTGATGGGAGAGGGAGGCTTGCATCCCTGAATCCTAATGGTGGCCTGGCTTTTCAGCGCTCTCTCTTCTGACCCTGCCCCTTTCCCAGTGAGTCTCTTCTGTGATGGGAGAGGGAGGCTTGCATCCCTGAATCCTTATGATGGCCTGGCTTTTCAGCGCTCTCTCTTCTGACCCTGCCCCTTTCCCAGTGAGTCTCTTCTGTGATGATCAGTGTCTTGGAAAAGCATAGGCAGGGGGCAAAAACAGGTGGCAGAGGGCAGCGGAAGCCGAGACCTCTGGAGTCCAGGACTCAGAGCTCATGCCTTCTCTGCCAGGGACTCCCAAAGCTTGTAACGGCCCTTCCTCCACCTGCCCTAGGAATTCCCTGGCCAGAGGATAGGAAAACCAGTTGATGGATTGTTCCATTCAGCAATGGTCGCCTTGAAACAGGCTTTCTGGTAAGCCTCTGCAAAGCAAGATTTTCATTTGTAGGGTCACATCCAGCAGGTGCACCTGAGAGCCTCACATTCATAGGTTCCTCTCTTGGGGCCCCCCTTCCCTTGTACCTGCATGGCCTCCCTAATCCAACCAAATGGGCTTTCACTTCAGCAGGGGGTGGCCCTTTGGCCTGTGGGAATCACTCGTTACATTTACTGACCATCTGCTATGTTTAGGGAACTTTATGCACATTATCTTACTTCTGCCAACCACTCTTCAGTAGGTATCACCACCTCCATTTCACAAACAAAGAAACAGACTCAGAGCTGAAGTGACTTGTGCCAGTTCACATGGTCAGTAAGTGGCAGCAGATCCAATTCTCCAACCAAGTCTTTTGAATCCAAAGAAGTTTCCCAGTATTTACACTGAAAACAGTCCTGGGTTTGAATCCTAGGTTTTTCGGTTCCCTGCCGTGTGACTTTGGGCAAGAAAGTTAACCTCTCTGAACCTTGCTTCCCCTCTCTGTAAAATGAGGCTACTAATAGTAACAGTCCTAGGATAGTTGTGAGGGTTAAATGAAATTAGAAATTGTAGAGCATTTAGCACAGAACCTGGCTCGATCAATGCCGCATCCCTTCTCCTCCCTGTTTAATGTGTGAGTAGGTTAATCCCTGCCCTGATTTGCTCATTTGTTCATCATTCATTCATTCAATGATCTACTATTACCAACCACTGTGCTGGGTACAGGGACATAGTGATGAACAAAACAGTATTCCTGCTTTCTGCTCTCATGGAGCTCACAGGGCCAAGAGAAGAGAATCAAACAAATAAACAGGTACATCAAACAAACAAATAATACAAATAAGTTTACAATCTATAAGTGCTGTGAAAGAAACCTACAGGGTAACGTTGAAAGAATATAAAGTGGGACCTAGTTTAGATTTGGGGTCAGGGAAGGTATCTTTGTGGAAATGATTTTAGGCTGAGGGACTTCCCTGGTGGCGCAGTAGATAAGAATCCACGCTCCCAACGCAGGGGGCCTGGGTTCGATCCCTGGTTAGGGAACTAGATCCCACATTCATGCCACAACTAAGAGTTCACATGCCACAGCTAAGGAGCCCGTGTGCCGCAAATAAGGAGCCCATGAGCCGCAACTAAGGAGCCCACGTGCTGCAACGAAGACCTGGTGCAACCAAATAAATATTAAAAAAAAAAAAAAAAAGAAATGATTTTAGGCTGAGACCTTGTGGCAGGCAGAATCCCAAGGTGGTCCCCAAGATTCCCAGCCCCTGATATATACACAATATGATAGATTTCACTCCTGATTAGGTTATATGACAAAGGTGAAGGATTTTATAGATGTAATTAAGGTCTCCAATCAGTTGACTTTGAGTTTAAAAAAAAAGGGAGATTATTCTGGGTGGGCCAGGTTCAAAGGGCCCTTGCTATAGGAAGAGATCTGAAGCCTGAGAGAAATTTGGCTTCTGGCCTAGAAGGGGTAAACTGCCATGCTGTGAGACAGCCTGTGCAGGAAGCCATAGGCAAGAACCTGAGCGAGGCCTCTAGTAGCTGAGAATGGTCCCTGATTGACAGCGAGCCAGAAAATGGGGACTCCAGTCCTACAGCTGCAAGGAAGTAAATACTGCCAACAACCTAAGGTATCTTGGAAACGGATCTTTCCCTAGTTGAGCCTTCAGAGGAGGATGCAGCCCTACCTTGATTTCAGCCTTAGGAGACCCTGAGTGGAGGACCCAAGTAAAAGGTGCCAGACTTCTGATCCTTGGAAACTGTGAGATAATAAATTTATGCAGCAATAGAAAACTAATACAGACTTGAAGGAGGGGTAGGAGTTAGTCAGAAGACTAAAGGGAAGAGCATTCCACACAGGGAACAGCATCTGTGAAGGCCCAGAGGTAGAATAATGATAGCTTACATTTACTGAGTGCCTACCATGTGCCAGGCTTTGCGCTAAATGCTTTATGTGGTCTTTTTGAGGAACGGAGACATTGCCACTGCTGGTGAAGTTGAAGTGTAAGGTATTAGCAGAGAGTTGCAGGAAGTGAGGTTAGCAAGTGAAAGATCACACAGGGACTTAAAGCTGTGTTAAGAATTTTGGACTAATGCTAAATGAATTGGGAAGTTATTAAAGGATTTTAAGCAGGAGATGGACGTGATAGGATTTGCATTTTTAAAAGATCACTGGCTGTTGTGGGGAGGGCAGATTAGAGGGGGCAGAGTGGATGTGGGGAGGTCAGCTGGGAAAATGTAGCAGTTATCAAGGTGAGAGATGACAAAGGCCTGGACCGGATGATGGAGGTGGAGTTGGAGACAAGTTCCAGGTGTATTTTGGGGGTAGAATTGGCAGGATGAGGGGATGGGTTGGATTAGATCATGATGATGGGGAAGGGGATGTCCAGGATATCTCCCAGTTTTCCAGTTTGGGAAACTCAAGTATGAAGGCACTTTTGCTGGATCTTTCCCCATTTCTTCATCTTTCATGCTGGACCTCTTTCACATTGGATCTCTTCTATAATCACTCCTTCCATGATCTCATCGAATCCAATGGCTGTAAATGCTATTTATATGCTGACCCCTAAACTAAATCTCCTAATACCTCCACTTGGATGTCTAATAGGTCCCTCAAACTTACAAGGTTCAATACTGAACTCTTATGATCCCTCCTACAAGCCTGCTCTGGCCCAGTGTTCGCTATCTTGATAAAGGGCACTTGGTTGCTCAGGCCAAAAACTTAGGAGTCATCTTTGATTCCTTTTCTTTTTTCTTAAATTTATGTTTGGCTGTGTTGGGTCTTTGTTGCTGCTCGTGGGCTTTCTCTAGTTGCGCGAGCGGCGGCTACTCTTCATTGCGGTGCGCGGGCTTCTCATTGTGGTGGCTTCTCTTTGCTGCGGGGCACGGGCTCTAGGTGTGCGGGCCTCAATAGTTGTGGCGCACGGGCTTGCTCCGCGGCATGTGGGATCTTCCCGGACCAGGGATCAAACCCATGTCCCCTGCATTGGCAGGCAGATTCCTAACCACTTCGCCACCAGGGAAGCCCTGGCCTCCCTGCTTTTTATTCAACTTGCCAAGCATACTGTAGCCTCAGGGACTTTCCCTCTGCCAGGAATGTCCTTCTTCAGGATACCCTCAGGGTCCATTCCCTCCTTGCATTCAGGACTCTGACCCAGGGCCCTTCTCTGATTGCCTGATTTAAAATAGAACACTTGGGAATTCCTTGGCAGTCCAGTGGTTAGGACATTGTGCCTCTACTGCTGGGGGCCCAGGTTTGTTCCCTGATGGGGGAACTACGATCCCTCAAGCCGCATGGCATGGCCAAAACAAACAAACAAACAAACAAGAAACCAAAAAATGGAACACTCTGTCACTCTCCATTCCCTTAATCTGCATTGTTTTTTTCCCATGAACTTATCACCACAAGAATTTATTACATTTTTGCTTATCTGTTTCCCCTGCCAGACTGTTGGCAACCCAAGGTGAAGGACTCTGTTTTGTTTCCTCCTGTTCCCTAGTACCTAGCATAGAATCTGGCAAATAGGAGCTACTCAGTACATATGAGTAGAATGCCTGAGTGAGTGAATCTGTCAAGCTGGGGCAGACTGATGGAGAAGCAGATTTACAGAGAAGTTAAGTCCCAGCCCAAGACATGTTAGATTTGACATGCTCAGGAGACCTCAAACAAGGAGAAATAGATTTCAAGCAGGCAATCAGTATACTGGTGCATAACTCGGGAGAAACAGGTGAGCTATGTCTGTGCTCTTGTATATCTATGTTGGGATGTGTGTGCCTCTGCACTTGTGCATATACTTGAGCCTGTGTGCATGCCTCAAGGAGTGCATGTATGTGTGCATGTGTGTATGTGTGTTGGGGGAGGGTTCTTGCTTCTCTTGTGTCTATGTGTCTGCTGTGCGTGCACCTGAGGGATGAAGGCGTGTGGGCCTATGCTTAGGATGAAGAGAGAAAATGTCTGTTCCTAGCTGCTGAAAAGCAAATGTTTCTGAAGAGTAAAAGCCCTTTCCACACAGCCCTGGAGACTGGACCCTGGCCACAGTGAGAGGCTGAACCAACCAGCTGTTTCTGTGCCTTCCCAGAAGGACTTGAGTATTTGCTTCCAACTAGGCAGGCTGTTCTTCTCAGGGCAGAAATTTGGGTCACAAACGATCTTGGCAAATATTCTTTCTTAGACAGTATTGTTTAGTTTGTTTGGGGGAGGGCGGGGAATGGAGTGGGGAAGGGGGAACCAGGGACAACACAGATCTCTCTGTGTAGCTGGGGAATCATAGGCACTTCAGAAGGCCTGAGCCAGGAAAATGTCAGGTTTTTGCATAGAAATGCAGTGCTGGAAGCTCCAGACTTCAGAAAATGCTCCTGCCTGAGGACTTGGTCCAGGCCAGTGGCAGCAGATGAAGGGTTAGAGCTATCAGTGCCATCTTCTCCCCACACCCAGCCCGAGATGCCCAAACTCACAGATTACAGTGCTTGGTGAGAAGGGTCCCTCACCTCTGTCCACTGTCCCGACAACTTCAGGGCCTGCATTGTTTATGCTGCCCACCTTCTCCTGTGCTCCTAGTTCTCTCTTTGAATTTTCTAGTTTGATAAAAAAAGTTCATTTAAAAAAAGTGTCATTAAGAATAGAAAAGGACCTGTAACACAGGCTTCACAATTTATAGAGTTAATTCCAAGTACTTTTGATATGCCTCTCATCTGTTTGAAAGTTATAAATATTTTTCCCTCTTGGAGAAGCTGGTGGGAGAAACCGTCTGTGCTCAGGTCCCCAACCATTGACAAAGTGTCAGGCCCAGGAACTCTGTGACCCTGGTACAATTCTGACTTTCTAAGGCCTGGGCTCCTGATCTCTGAAAATGACCTCACCTCCTGCTTGTCTCTGGAGCTTATGGGTACCCACTTCCTTCCCCAGCTATCTATCTACCACAGACCGGGCAAGGAGGAAACTGTAGTTCTCTCTCCTCTCCAGTTCTTAGAGCTCCTTGGGTTGAAAGAACCACAGAAAGTACAGAATCATAGTACTCAGGGCTCAGAGGGGCCCTCAGAATCATCGCAATCAGTGTTTTTCAAACTTTGCCCCGTAGAGTCCCAGAGTTCTGCAAAGGGGTCTCAGATGTGGCCAAAAGGTTTGAGGGCAAAAGACAGGACTGGAAGCTTTGCTGTGTTTATTCCTCTTTTATATGGTGGGCTTGTGCATACAAATTCATTGGAGAAAGGGCTTCCACTAACCAAAAGTTTGAAAACCACTTATGTCGTCCAAATTTTCCTTGAGTGGCTAACCATCCTCCCTTCCTTAGTCTGCTCAATGTCTCTTGGTGTCTGCTGCCCCCATCTCTCCCTCAGGCAGACACCGTGGCTGGGAGATGAAGCACCACTGAAGCCTCTTGCTTTCTGCTTACATGGAGTTTGCACTGTCTGCCACCCCGCAGCCCCTGACTGCTTCTCTTGTCCCAGTTTCAATTTCATTCTTGGTGTTTCTTTTCTCTTTGGGATTGAAAATATTTATTGAGTCAACATATATCCTTGCGCTGTTCTGAACACTCAGATACCCACATTTTGTTAAAATTCTTTAAGTATGAATTCTTGTTTCAAGGAGAAAGTTAAACTTATGTTTATCATTCTTATAGCCAGGGCAGGTATATTAGATAAGACAGGCATGGAAATAAATGAATTAATATATTCTTTACTTTTTTTTAGTCATTATTCCTCTTCACTACCTGACTCTGAGGCCTGGGGTAGGAGGGAGAGCAGGAACTCAAGAAGTCTTTCTCAGACATGGATGCACAGGTAATAATATTTATAATAATCATCAGCGGAATTCCCTGGCAGTCCAGTGGTTAGGACTCTGCACTTGCACTGCAGGGGGCCCAGGTTCGATCCCTGGTCGGGGAACTGAGATCCCAAAAGCTGTGCAGCCAAGTTAAAAAAAACAAAGAAAAAAAAATCAGTGCACAGGTAATAATACCTATAAAATAACAATAAATGGCTGGCACTGCTCTTAGCATTTTATGTATATTAACTCATTTATTTATTTACTTATTATTATTTTTTTGGCTGCGCGGTTTGCGGGATCTTAATTCCCTGACCAGGGATTGAATCCGGGCCCTCTGCAGTGACAGCACCCAGTCCTAACCACTGAACCACCAGGGAACTTTCTAACTCATTTATCTTTACAACAACCCTGCATTGAAGGTCCTATTAGTATATCCACTCCATAGATGAGGAAGCAGAGGCTCAGAGAGGTTAAGTAGTTTGCCCAACACATACAACTACAGTGCCTGGCAACTAGGATCTCTCCACTGGGTGCTCACGGTGGCATTCAAGGCCCTTCACAATCTAAACACAGTGCACATTTGCAGTCTGAACTCCTCTTTCAGATTCTACCACTTGCTGCTAGCCGTGGACATCCCCTCACTATCCCCCACCCTATCTCTGCCTCCTGAAACCTGGCCCATCCTTCAAGGCCCTGATCAGATGCTACCTTTCCCATGAAGCCTTCCCTGGCCCACCATGCTGGGAAGACTCTCTCCTGCCTTTGTGTTCCCCAGGCATTCTGCCTTGTATCATATTATGTTGTGTGTGTGTGCACGCCCCCCGTGTGTGTGTGTGCAAACCTGGCTCTAAGCCATAAGCTTCCTGAGGGCAGGGCCTCACCAGGCCAAGTCAGTACACGTATTAAAAAATAATTACTCCCCCCCTCCAACCTCCCCAAGTCCTTGGCTCTCCTGGGGACTTGCGTTGGGAACAAAAAGTCAGTCCTTGACAAATGTCTGGGACTCTCTGCCAGGTGGGGTCACTTGGCCAGTTGCGGAGCCACAGTTCTCTGGTGGTCTTGTGGTCTTCTCCACTCTGGGGCCCCTCATCCCCCAATACCTCTAGGCTATGGCTCCCCTCTCTACTGAAGATCCCAGGAGCCCCGACCTCGGTGGAGGTGAAGATCCAGGGACACGGGGAGTGGGATGTATGGGGAAACTGGAGCCCCCGCCCCCTTCAGTCTTAATGTTCTGCCCTGATTATGCCTCGAATATGACTCCCAGAGAAGGCAGGGGGGGATGTGGAGACGAAGGAGGACGGCGAAGAGAGAGGTACCTAGGGAGGACAGGGGAACGCAGGCAGAAGGAAAGATACGCGTGGTGGGAGGTGGCAGGAGGTGGCGGTGGCTCGACCTCGGGCCGCTCAGGACTCTTCGCCAGGGCCAGGAAGGGCCCGAGTCTCGGCGGCGGAGGACAACTTCTGCCAGCAGCCCGCGGGTTCTGTCCGTCTCCCGCGCTGCGGTGCGCAGCCCCGCGCCAGCCCCCCCGGGGGAGCTGGAGCCCGGGTCGTGCGGTTCCCCACCCGGGGCCACCCGGGCGCCCACCCCCACGCCCACCGGCCTCCTCACCTTCGGGACCTGAGGGAGCGACGGGCCAGCGGAGCCCTGAGTCCGGGCCGGGCTGGGTGGGGGGAGGCGCTGTTCTTCCCCGCGCTAGCTGCGCCCGGGGTTCCGCAGCACCCGCCCGGGCTGTGGCGCCATCAGCTACTGCGAGGCTGCGGGGCGGTCGGGCCGGGGCTCCGGGGGGCTCCCGGGCGCCGAGGGGGGTCCGGGGCGGGCTCCAGGCGTAAACACCCAGCAACGTGACCGGAACTGGCGAACGAGCAGTAGGGGGGAAGGGGGGGGCGGGAGAGATAAGGGGGGAGGGGAGGGACCTGGGACTGGCGAGGAGGGGACGTGGGCGGGGCGGGGGGAGGGGAGGCTGGCTGAGCGCGGTCGGGGGAGGGGGAATCCCTGGAGTCCCGGGAGCCCCGGGAGCCAGGCCTAAGGACCCCGGCGGGCTGCCGAACTCGCGGAGCCGGCTTTGCCTGGAAGCTGGAAGGGACACCCGGGGAAGCCGCCGGCCACTTGCAGAGCAAGGGCGCGGCGGGCGTATCAGCACCGCGGACAGCGCCCAGGCCCGCAGGCCGCGATCCGCTCCTCCCCTCTGCCCACCCCCTGGCGTAGAAACCAGAGACAGTGCCCCCCACTGGCCCAGGGAAGGGTTGGGGTTGGGGGGGGGGTGGTGAGCTGCCCAGGGGTCAGAAAATCTACCCTGTGCCTCAGATCTGTCACTAGCTGTGTGACCTTGGGTGAGTCACATCACCTCTCTGGGCGGCAGTTAATAAGACATCCCCTTTCCCTCTATTTGAGGGGCCCAAAAGCCAAGAGAAGATCCTTTTAAAACCCTAACTAAAGTCCAGAACATTGGGGTTGATCCGTTTTCACTGTACAGGGGAGGCTTCTGGACCGGACTGCTTGGCTTCTAATTCTGGGTCTACCAATACCTTCCTCCTTCTCGGACCCCAGTCTCCTCATCTGTAAAATGGGGTAATGATGATCTACACGGCTCATAAGGTCTTTGGGTTGTTGTGAGGTTTAAATGAAATAATACATGTAACGTACAAACAACAGTGCTGAGTGCTCAGTAGGCATTCTTGCTGATGATGGCAAGGGACCAGGTGGCACTGAGTGAGTGGCAGCTGGTTCAGAGTTCCCTCTGGGTGAGTCATTTCCATCCCTGCCTTCAGGGACTGGAGGAAGGGGCTGAGGGGCTTCAGACTAAAGGGCTGGTCTGGCTTTTCCCACTCTGTTGCCAGCCGAATACTTCCTTCCCTACCCTCCTAGGCCAAATATCCAGAGAAATCTTCTACCTTTGTCTCCAGAACTGGGAGACCTTTGCATGAGGGCCTCGGGGAAGGTTCCAACGAGTCATCAAAGGTCATCCTGCCTTTTCTCTATGGATCCCTTTGCTCCCTGTCCTTCCTAGTCAACTTTCAAACCTTAACTGGACTTGAGCGTCAATGGATAAAAGCTTTAGCTGCTCTTGGCAGATTCTCAAAAAATTGAAATTACTCTCTTAGTTGGCTTGACAGGCAGTGGGGTTTGAAGGCATCTCAAATCCCGCCCTGTGCTAACTCTAGCTTCTAGCTGTGCTGAAGGTAGCTCCTCTTCACCCCATCTCCCCTGAGGAAACCCCTGGGAGAGGAGCAGAAAGGCCAGCCCAGTCCTGCTGCTTCGTCCCTTGCTGTCCCCCCTGGGGCAGCATTCCTGGGCCATGTATTGTGTGTGTGTCTCCAGCAGGGCTATGGGTCTGATAAACCATTGATTTACCAGTTCTGGTGAACCAACCCCTCAATTTCATGAGATATTGGTAAGAAGGATGAAAGGTATGTTTTGTATCCCCAGAAGACATGTGGTATGAAGGACCTGAAAACCTGGGCTCTGGTCTGAGCTCTGTTACTTACTAATTAGGTAATTCTGGGGAAGCCTTAACCTCTCTGAGCTCCAGTTCCTCCTTAAAATAGTAAAAAAGGAAAAGCAACATCTACTCTGCCAACAGGATCATTGTGGGGTTGTCATGAGGTGAGAGTGAAAGGGTTTTGTAAAGTGCATGCAGATGTAATTGTTATAACTAGGACCCAAATGTTTTTCTCCTTGATCAGTATCAAGACGGATCCTGGAGGGACTTCCCTGGTGGCACAGTGGTTAAGAATCCGCCTGCCAATGCAGGGGACACGGGTTCGAGCCCCGGTCCGGGAAGATCCCACATGCTGCGGAGCAACTAAGCCCGTGCGCCACAACTACCGAGCCTGTGCTCTAGAGCCCGTGAGCCACAGCTACTAAGCCTGTGTGCCACAACCACCGAAGCCCGCATGCCTAGAGCCCGTGCTCCACAACAAGAGAAGCCACCACAATGAGAAGCCCGCACACCGCAACGAAGAGTAGCCACCGCTCGCCACAACTAGAGAAAGCCCGCGCACAGCAACAACGAAGACCCAATACAGCCAAGAAAAAAAAAAAAAAAAGAATCCGCCTTCCAGTGCAGGGGACGCGGGTTCGATACCTGGTCGGGGAACTAAGACCCCACGTGTCGCGGGGCAACTAAGCCTGCGCACCGCAACTACTGAGCCCGTGCACCACAACAAAAAATCCCGTATGCCGCAACTAAGACCCGACACAAACAAACAAACAAACAACAACAACAAAAAAAGATGGATCCTGGGACTCTGGCTTTTCACCAGCGAAAGCAAACAGCTCCAGATGCCTGTCTGATGGGTGGCCCTGCCTGGTCATGGGGGGCTCCAGCCTTGCCACAAGAAGTGCTTCTGACAGAGTCCTGCACTGGGCCAAGCTCCCAGCTAGGCCTCTAGGGATGTCCGTGGGACACTTGCAGGAAAAAATTCCACATGTGAGACAACAAAAGATGTGCACAAAAGCATCCAAGGAATAACTGAAAATGATGAACCAGCAGAGCTAGGGCTTAAGCTTTTGGGCAAGGAGACTTTGAGGTGCCTCCTTGGAGGAGGTTAACAATCAGTCAACACACAGAGTACAGTAATATTGAGCAAAGCTGACTGCATCGTCCTATACCTGACATTATGGGGAGACCCAGAGACATATTATGACATGGAGATTATGATATTGCAGATGATGATGTTGATAATAACACTTATTAAGCATGTTCTATATGCCAAGCCATCTACTAAATACTTTAAAAAAATCATATTTCTATTTTCAAAATTAAACTTGTAACCAAGTCAAAGAAAACTAAATTGTATAAAAAGTGTACATCAGGACTCAGAAGTAACATTATTTTGAGCTGAGCACTTTACCCACATAATCTAATTGAAACTTCAGAGAAATCCTACTGGAAAGGTTTATTCCCATTTGTAGGTGGAGAAAATGAGGCTCAAGAGAGGTTAAGTTTGATACCACCCAGCTTGTAAGCAGCAGAGCCATGATTCAAACTCCAGCCTGATCAAGGCCAGAGGTGGGGGACTTCCCTAGTGACGCAGTGGTTAAGACTCTCTGCTCCCAATGCAGAGGGCTGGGGTTCGATCCCTGGTCAGGGAACTAGATCTCACATGCATGCCGCAACTAAGAGTTTGCATGCCACAACTAAGGAGCCCGCGTGCTGCAACTAAGACCCGGCGCAACCAAATAAATAAATAAATAAATAAATAAATAAATAAATAAAATTAGTGGGCTTAAAAAAAAAAAAAAAAAAGCCAGAGGTGGGCTTTATCAGGCCCCTCAGAGAGGAGGTGACTCCAGCGGTGGCAGAAGGCACCCACAGTGATAACAGCTCTGCATTGGTCGGTGTCCTGGCAGGGAACAGACAGCACATTTAAAATGAATCATTTGAAGAGAGTTAAGGGACTATCTACAACGTTGTGGGGCAGAGTTTAAGAACAAAGGATAGGCAGAGATGTTACCATCCCTAGGCCTGGAGGGACAAGAGAAGGCAGTTATGAGAATTCAGAGAAGATGGGTATGGGGAGAGGGCTACCTGGCAGGAGTTGTGGCTTTCCTTAAAATGAAGCATCTGACCCACAGGGACCTGGGAGGGAGCTGAGGAATAAATATCCCAACCTCACTCTCCTTTTGCCTCCCCATCTCCTGCTGGCGCCTCCTCCAGCCACTCCCAATCAGAAGCCAGAAGTTAAGGGAGTCCATTGACACTGCTTGCATAGGTTGACTTCCTGGGACACAAGCAGAGTAGAGAAAGGTGTGGAAAGGTTCTGGAGGAAGGAGATATCTGGCACAACCTTCCTCAACTTGGGCCCCATTTGCTGTTCTCTGCCAGGCCGCTGCCCACTGAGTGCTCCAGCAATGGTGGACACCAAGATGCTCTAAACAGGGGGGCAGGTGACAGTGTTACAGGGATACCCTCTTTTCTTCAAAGACTCTGGCCATCTGTCCTGACCCCAAAAGACCACCCAATCTGGGTCCCTTGGGATGCTGTGGCTAGAGGGATTGGGAGCTCTGGGACTGGAGACCCAACCAGAAGTTACTGTGGATAAGCCTTTTAGTCAGCTTACCTTAAGAATGAAAGATCAAACTAGGGCAAGGCTGCACTCTGCTCAGGGGTGAAATGGCTGACTTGGATAAAATGGTCCCTAAAATCTCAGCTCTGACTTTTGGAGTTTTAGATCATTCCTCAACCACTAGCATGGCAACAGGAATGAGCTGTGTGTGTGTGTGTGTGTGTGTGTGTGTGTGTGTGTGTGTACTAGGCCACAATTCAGCCTCAGACACATTCCCTCTGCCTCAGCCCTGCCCACATCCTCCTCCTTCTAGGGCAGAGAGCTCAGACGCTCACCCGACAGACTTCATTGAAGGGATCCTGAGGGGTTCCACTGCCTGTGCCTGAAGTTCTTCCATTTCAGACCACTTTCCATGATCTTGGGCAGCTAGCTCCCCAATTCTTTCATGATCTGGTGTAACTGTGGCCATTTTTTCCCTTAATTTTCCCCTAACTTTGTATTAGCTTTGCCACACGTAATTTTGCCTTAAACGTACCACCTCCTTTAGCCAATTCTTTTAAATATTGTGTTTTATTACAGAAGCATTAGAATTATACTTCAGAAAGGTTGGGAAATGCAGTAACAAAAATCTACCTGTAATCCTACTGCCCTAGTACAACTAGTATTATTTTTGTGTATTATCTTCTAGTTTGTTCGTATGAATGATGATTTACATAGTCATCTTCATGGCCTATCTGTTTTTTTTTTTTTTTTTTTTTTTTTGGCCATGCCGCGCAATTTGTGGGATCTTAGTTCTCTGACCAGGGATTGAACCCAGGCCACAGCAGTGAAAGCCCAGAGTCCTAACCACTGGGCTACCAGGGAACTCCCTGGCATATCTGATTTTTTTACCCATGTTATATCACAACTTTTTTCCCCCATGTTTCTGTGGAGTCTTCACAATGCTTGCAGCCTCTTGAAGATAATTGGCTATTTGTAGCTGGCTGTTGTCTTTTATTTGTTTGAAATACATTATCATTTTTGAATAATTTAAAACATTTTTAAAGAAGATAAAGAGCTCGTAATCTCACCACCCAGATAGTACAGAATTATATACAGACTACGCAGACAATTCTTAAAAATACTTAAAAAAAAAAGACATGCTGATACTTGTAAAAGTAAAAACTTCCTCATCCTCCAACTTCAACTTCTCTGCCCAAAGTTTTCCACCATTAACAAATTCTGTGTATACGTACACACACACGCTTTTTTTTTCATTTTTAAGGTACTGACATCATATAGCACCACACCCTGTTCTGTATTGTGTTTTTTTTTTCCACTTGTATGTTGGAAATCTCCTAAAAATCATTAAATGGTTTCATTCACCAATCGATGCCTATGTATCAAAATTAAAATTTTTTTCCCATATTATTCATTGTAGAAAACTTAGGAATTTTTGATAAGATATAAAAACAAAATTGCCCACTTATACCTTCCGGTCATAACAAATCCTAACATTCGGCATTAAAAAATTTTATTATATAAAATCTTAATTATGTATAATTTAAACATCTTATTTTGTACTCTGCTTTTTGGCTTAGCAATATAGCATGAACATTTTTCTCCTGCTGCAGAGTGTTATTCCACTGTATTGATAAACTACAATGTACTCTATCCATTTTCATAGTTTGATAATTAGATTGTTTCTATTTTTTAATGTTAAAAACAGCCATGTGGCGAATATCTTGGTAGCTTAATCATTTGAAAAGTGACTTTTATTGTCTTTTTTCTTATTGCACATAATGTTTATTTAGAAAAATTAGAATATATGGATAAGAAAAACTATAAAATAAAAATCACTATAACTTCACCTACCCAGAGATAAATCACTTTTTACATATGTTCCTATAGTTCTTCCAGATTTTTCTACAAATATCTCTTGGCAACAAGAGAAACCACGGCATGAGAAACCCACGCACCGCAATGAAGAGTAGCCCCCGCTCACCGCAAGTAGAGAAAGCCCGCGTGCAGCAACAAAGACCCAACACAGCCAAAAATAAATAAATAAATATATTTTGAAAAAGTGTTCTATTATCTATTTATATTTCTTCTGTGAATTGTTTGTTCACGTTCTTTGCCCATTTCTCTATTGGAGCATTTATCATTTCTTATTTCTTTATACTAAAAACTTTCAACATTTAAATTTTTTATTGTAGTAAAATGTGCATAACATAGAATTTGCTATTGTAACTATTTTTAAGTGTACAATTTAATGGCATTAAATACATTCACATTGTTGTGCAGCCATCGCCACTATCCATTTCTAGAATTCTTTTCATCTTGCAAAGCTGAAATGCTGTGTCCATTAAACAGTAACTGCCTACTCTTCCCTCCCCACCCACAGAACCTTGGCAACCATGATTCTATTTTCTGTCTCTATAAATATAACTACTCTAGGAACCTCATATAAGTGAAATCATACAGTATTGTTCTTTTGTGACTTGCTTATTTCACTTAGCATAATATCTTCAAGGTTCATCCATGTTGTAGCACGTGTCAGAATTTCCTTCCTTTTTAAGTCTCAATAATATTCCATCATATGTGTAGACCACATTTTGCTTATCCATTAATCCATCCATGGATACTTGGGTTGCTTCTACTCCTTTGCTATTGTGAATACCACTGCTATGAATATGGATGTTCAAATACAGGCATATATTTTTTAAACCAGTTTGACATTTGCCTTTTAATTTTGCTTATTGTGCTTTTGTGATGTGCTAAGTTTAAATATTTTTATTTTAGTCAAATCCATTAATCTCTTCCTGTATGGCTTCTGCCATTGATGCCAAGCTTAAAACAATCCATCCCCATTTTAATATCACAATACTTACCTATGTATTTTTTTTACTCCTTTATACATATATTTATACACTTACATTTATAGTTCATCTGAAATATATCTTGTGATGTGAAATAGAGGCCTTGCTTTTTTTTTCCCCCTGTAAATGGCTAATTGTCGCATCACCATATCCATCACTAATTTGAAATACATATATTACACATACACACATGTGGGGATGTTTTCAGACCTTCTATTCTGTTTCCTTGGTTTCCTTGTTAATTATGTTGGGGAAGCTTAAAGAAAGGATACTCAGAGGCAATTGCTAGCCTCATGCTAGACACTTTATTTAAAGGTCAAAGGCGAGCTGCCAACCTATCTTGTCTGTATCTCTTTCTCTGTTTTCTTTTACACGATGCCTCTGTACTGGTTAAGTTCTTCATTCCCTGTTGCTTCCTGTCAGTTCTTTAGCTGAGACCTAGTGGAAAGCTCAGATGAGGATTCTCAGGATTTATGTAATCTTGATTTTTGTTGCACCCTGGGGAAGGTGCCTATGGATATAGCGACACATGTCAGTAGCATTTGGACTCCGCTGGAAACTCTTCCAGTGCTCCTGAGCATGGGTCCACCATCCCTAAGGGGAAGATAAGCTCCCAGGGGCTCTACACCGGGAGCCAGATTTTCTCCTCTCTGCAGAAGTTTCCCTCCTGCAAAGCATGTGTATTGTCCTGATATGAGAGGCAGGTGAATTGCACTGTGCAATGTACAGACAATCTCTGTGTTTATAAACATTTCTAAAACTCAGCTCCTTCAAACCAGGCTCCCAGGACGCTGTGGGCCATGTTGGTCTCTGCTCAACTCACACTAACGTTCTGGGGTGAAAGTAATTTGAAGGCCTGGGTGGAGCTGATCCTAGGGTCAGGCAGCGTGCTGGACCAAAGCCATACTGTTTTAATTACTGTTACCTTAAAATAGCTCAATAATCTGTAAGATGCATCTGTAAAGCATTTATAGTAGTTTAATTATTTTTATGCATAACTGTCTGGGTAGATGGAACAGGTGTCCTAAGGAAGTAAGGCACAGCGGAATTAAGTGAATCCTCTCGAGTCACTCAGCAAGTCAGGTTTCCGTCACAGCCGAATTTGGAGAACCTGACTCCTCGCCCCGTGCTCCACAGAAAGCCCGCTCTGCTGCGCCGCTGGGCAGGCGGGGCGTGGGTGAAGGCAGCAACGCGGACAGGCTGCGGTCTCGCCGCCGCGGCAAGGAGCGCGGTGACCCAGCCCCGGCCGGCTCCAGGGGCGGGGCCGGCGGCCGCCCGGGGGGTGGGGGATGCGCGCTGCCGGCCGCACCGCCTGGGCCCCGGCCGAGTCGCCTCGCGCCTGCCCCGCCCGCCGGACCCGCGCCGCGGAGCGCGCCCTCGGCACTGGCCTGCGGCAGCCGGAGCCGCCTCCACCGTGCGGCCCGCGGCGGAGAGGGAGTTGGCGCCGGCCGGGAGGCATGGCGGGTCGCCGGGCGCCGGGGGAGAAGCGCTGGCAGCTGGTGCGCTGGTGAGTGAGCACCGGGGGGCGCGGGGCCTGGTGCGGGCGCGAACCCGCGCTCCCCGCGTGCTGAGGCTGGGCCGGGCGCGGGAAGGAGCGGGGGCGCTGGCCCGAAGTTTCTTCTCGAGCGGAGGCAGCGGGGCCGGGTTTAACGAGAGGCGCTGCGCTACCTGGTCATCCCCATCCGGCGTCTCCGAGCTTGGTCTTTGCGGTTCTCTAGAGCGAGCGTCGCCGGGACCCTGGACCCTGTTCCTGACGTCAGGCTTTGGAGGGACCCCGGTCCTCCTCACAGACGCGTTGCGGGGTTTCCTCCCCGCGCCGTAGCTCTCTTTGTGCAGTGGGGCTCCCCCTCCTACCCTCATTCCTTCTGCCGCTCGGGGTCGGGCCACGCACTGTGCCCCGCCCAAGAGGGCACAACCTACAGTTCTCATCTCTCCTGTTCAAGGAGGTGCTTCAGTTCACCTACACGCGGACCGGTGGTTGTGGGCACTTGGGGGCTAGGGTGTTTGAGAAGGGGGGCCTAGGAAGGGAGGGAAGAGGTCCCCGTGTAGGTGGGTGGTTGCCTCTACCCTCACCGAGTCCTGCCCAGGCTGGGAAATCAGAGCCTGCTGGTGTCAGGTCTCGAGATTGCAGGCCAAGAGGGTTTCAGACGCATCGCAAAGGGGTTGGGCGCATGTCCCCGTTGTCCGAATGTTCAGGGCTGGGTTGGGCTCATGTCCCCGTTGTCCAAATGTTCAGGGCCGTTTCAGCCAGGGGCCTGACCTCTGCTTGGCGGAACTTAGAATGCAGGGCAGCCTGCTCAGCCTACTCCTGCCCTGGAAGGACTCCAAGAATGTCTGGCTGGGACCCCTCCCCATCGCAAATCATCCCACCCAAACCAGGGCCAGGAGCATCTTTGAAGTAGCATTCCGGAACACTTCTCACCAGGTACATTCTGTAGCCTGAATACAAAGAACAACAATAATATTGTTAATAATAGCAACCTGGCTTCCAGAGCACTTCCTACTGGCTTTACCATAATCACGCATTGATTCAGTTTCTCTTCACAGTGATAGTCAGGGGAAGGCATTAGCACCCCCCTCTTTCAGATGAGGAAACTGAGGCTCAAGAAGGAAAGTGGTTAATCAATGTCACCCAGCAAGCAAGTGACAGAGTCAGGGTTTGAACTCAGGGCTTCCCCAGGGGCTTAACTCCTCCTCTATTTTGCTTCGTATTTCCTGAACACAGGGCCTGGCTGCCCATCCGAGTTCACAAAAAAATCTCAACATGTCAGAGCAGGAGAGGGGTCAATGGGTCAGCCTGCTCAGCCCATCCCGCCTTTCAAGGGTTCCAGGAATCAAAGTCCAAATAATCAAAATTATTATTTAGCAGTGGAGCTACTCTTCAGATGAAACCTCAGTACATAAATCAGATAAAAGTAGAGTTAATCTGTTTGAAGATCTGGTGGGGAGTGGGCAGTTACTTAGTGCCCTCTCCCTGGAAAGGAGGCACCACCCTAGGACCCCAGAACTTCCCAGATCACTTTGTGCAGTTTGATTCCTTCCCTCACTTCATGGAGGAGGAAACAGGAAGAGTTTTAAAGAGGCAGAGCTTGGATTCCTGCTCTGACTCTGCCCTGATGCCTGTCTGGGTTGGATCTTGGGCTGAACCTGATGAAGCATAAATCATTATTAGTACCCTAATTAGGTTTTTAAAAAAATTTTTATTTATTTGTTTTTTATTATTTATTTTATTTATTTATTTTGGCTGGACCGGGTCTTAGTCACGGCACGCGGGATCTTCATGGCATGTGGGATCTTTCTTTTTTTTTTAGTCATGGCAGGTGGACTTCTTAGCTGTGGCATGCATGCAGGATCTAGTTTCCCGACCAGGGATCGAACCTGGGCCCCCTGCATTGGGAGTGCAGAGTCTTACCCATTGGACCACCAGGGAAGTCACTAGAACCCTAATATAGGTTTTAGGTCACCTTTCACTCCTGGGTAAAAAAGCCCATTGCTCTGAGAAGGTCCTGAACACGTGACTTGAGTGATCAGACAGCCTGGCAGGGAGCACTCTTTTATTTTTTAAAAATAAATTTATTTATTTATTTATTTATTTTTGGCTGCGTTGGGTCCTCCGTTGCTGCGCGTAGGCCTTCTTTAATTGCGGTGGGCAGGGGCTACTCTTCCTTGTGGTGCGCAGGCTTCTTATTGCAGTGGCTTCTCTTGTTGTGGAGCACGGGTTCTAGGCGAGCGGGCTTCAGTAGTCATGGCGCGCGGGCTTCAGTAGTCGTGGCACGCAGGCTCAGTAGTTGTGGCGCACAGGCTTAGTTGCTCCGTGGCATGTGGGATCTTCCTAGACCAGGGTTCAAACCCGTGTCCCCTGCATTGGCAGGCAGATTCTTAACCACTGCGCCGCCAGGGAAGCCCTGGCAGGGAGCACTCTTGAAGGCAAGACACCTTCTGAACTCCATGGCACACTCCCAACATGATCAGCCTTGGCCCCTGCTTCCAGGATTTCAGATTGAGTCAGTTTTCTCAATTCAAATTGGCTTAAGAGAAAAAGGGAATTTACTGGTTTATGTAACTGAAAACACCAAGAACTCTCCATGTTTCAGGCAAAACTGGATTCAAGTGCTCAAATAATGTCACCAAATAATGCCCTACTCTCTCTGTCCTTTCTCTTTCCTCTGTTCCCTTTTTATTCCCTTGTGGAAGTGAGGTGGCTCTCAGGAGCTGCAGGCAACCCTCCAGACGACTAACCCTCCTGGAAAGACAGCTTCCCTTTCTCAGCTTTCTAGCAGAAGTTTCAGAATGTCATCCCATTGGCCTGTTTTGGGTCACATGGCCATCCTTCAGCCAATCACCATGGCAAGGGGGATGGATTGCTCATATTGGCCAGGCTGGGTCATGCGCTTATCCTGGGAACTGGGGGCTGGGGTTAGCTCCACCCAAATAACAAAATTTTGAGTGGGAGAGAGGGTGGTGAATACTCATTGGGCAACAAATATGTCTGATGTCTACTTACTCTTTTAGAGCAGCTCTTGCTTTGGAGGCTCCTCCTCCAAACGCTCCATAAAGTACCAAAAACTAAATTAGAATTTGGTTGTGTTCTTTAGCTCAAGTTATTAGATATGTATGACTTTTTAGCTTCTGATTATTTCTGAGGGCCTGTTGCCCAGTTTCTGATGGTGGGGCTTCAGATCTGGGAGAAGGAACTGACAGAGGCTAGAGGCTAAGGCTGTGTGAGTACTTGAAAAACATTGCAAAGTGCTCTGGCAACATTCTTTTTACTGACTGTAAAGTATTCCATTCTAAGTTGAACCATAATTTCTTTGTCTAGCCTCTACTGATGACCTTTTAGGGAATATTTTTGTATTATAAACATCACTGTAGTGAACTTATACCCATGCAAACATGTGCAAAAATAATGGTTGGCTATATTCCCCAAAGTGAAATTGCAGAGTGAAAGCACATGCACATTGTGAAAGATACTGCCAACTTGATCACCAAAGAAATTGTACTATTTTATATTATCTCCAGTGATGTGTAAGTTGCCACAATTTTGCTCACACTGACAATTAACAAACTTTTAAATCTTGGCCCATGTCACTGGTGAAAAATGGTCTCTCATTGTTGTTTTAATTTTTATTTCTTATATAAGTTGATTTTTTTATGTTTATTGGTCATTTGTGTTTCTATTTTTGTAAACTCCTTATTTGTTTCCTTTGTCCTATTTTCCCTGTTGATTTGCTCATTTTATATATATATATTTTTTCATATTAATCTGCAAAAGCTGTTTATCATGGAGATGTCTTTTTTATTTCTTAGTAAATTTTATATTTTAGAACAGTTTTATTTTTTTTAAGATTTTTTTTTTTATGTGGACCATTTTAAAAGTCTTTATTGAATTTGTTACAGTGTTGCTTCTGTTTTTTTTTTATGTTTTGGTTTTTTGGCCATGAGGCATATGGGATCTTAGCTCCCTGACCAGGGATCGAACCCACACCCCCTGCATTGGAAGTCGAAGTCTTAACCACTGGACTGCCAGGGAAGTCCCTAGAACAGTTTTAGATTTACAGAAAAATTGAGAAGATAGTACAAAGAGTTCCCGTATACCCCACACCCAGTTTCCCATATTATTAGCTTCTTACATTAGTATGGTACATTTGTTACAATAATGAACCAATGTTGATATATTATTTTGACCAAGTTCCATAGGTTATTTAGATTTCTTATGTCCTTTTTCTGTTATAGGGTCCCATCCAGATACCACATTGCATTTAGTAGTTAACGTAATTCCTCTTCTCGGCTGTGACAGTTTCCTTGTTTTTGATGACTTTGAAAGTTTTAAGGAGTACTGGTCATATTTTGTAGAATGTGCCTCAATTGGGATTTGTCTGATGTTTTTCTCATTATTAGATTGGGGTTATGAGTTTTGGGGGAAAAAGACCACGAGGATAGAGTGCCATTTTCATGCATCATATCAAGGATACATACTATCAACATAGCTTATCAATGTTGATGTTGACTTTGATCACCTGGCTGAGGTAGTATTTGTCAGTCTTCTCCACTGTAAAGTTGCTCCCCTCCCCCTTTCTATAGTGCATACTCTTTGGAAGGAAGTTACTCTGTGAAGCCCATGTCTAAGTAGAGTGGAGTTATGGTTCACCTCTTTGAGGGCAGAGTGTTTACATATATTGTTTGGAATTCTTCTGCACCTGAGATTTGTCTCTTTCCTCCCCATTTATTTAGTTATTCAATCATTTATTTATATCAGTATGCACTATTAGATATTTGTTTATTTTAACAACAGCTTTATTGGAAATCATGTGCCACACAACTTACCCAAAGTGTAAAATTCAGTGAGAATATATTCACAGGGTTGTGCAACTATCACCATAGTCAATTTTAGAACATTTTCATCATCCCCCAAAGAAATCCCATAACCTTCAGCAGTCCCTCTCCTCCATTTCCTCCCACCCCACCCTCCCCCAGCCTTAAGCAACCGCTAGTCTCCTTTCTCTCTCTATGGATTTGTCTATTCTGGACATCATTTCATATAAATGGAATCCTACAGTATGTGGTCCTTTGTGACTGGCTTCTTTCACTTAGCAAAATGTTTTCAAGGTTCAGGTTTCAATGCCTGCCTGACCTTCCCCAGTGTTCAACTGAAAAAATAAGTGTAACCTGTAAAGTGCCTGACCCTTCTGTCTTTGGGTGATGGGTTGCATCCTCCTGGAGGTGTCGCCCACCTCCACAACTGGGGGACTCTTACTATGAGCAGCTTCTACCCCCCCCACCTTTTCTCATTCCTTTCAAAATGTCCCTGACTATGCCCAGGTCTTGATGCCTACTTTTCCAGGGATAATCTGAGAAGCTGGTTCTTGCTAAAGTTTTTTTTTTAATTTTTAAAAATTTTGGCTGCATTGGGTCTTCGTTGCTGTGCGCGGGCTTTCTCTAGTTGCGGCGAGCGGGGGCTACTCTTCGTTGCGGTGCGTGGGCTTCTCATTGCGGTGGCTTCTCCTGTTGCAGAGCACGGGCTCTAGTCACAAGGGCTTCAGTAGTTGTGGTTCACGGGCTGTAGAGCACAGGCTCAGCAGTTGTGGTGCACAGGCTTAGTTGCTCCGCGGCATGTGGGATCTTCCCGGACCAGGGCTCGAACCCGTGTCCCATGCATTGCCAGGCGGATTCTTAACCACTGTGCCACCAGGGAAGCCCCTTGCTAAAGTTTTAATGGCTGCTTGTGCCTTACAAGGTTGACCCTTTGCAGTATTTAATCTCCTTCTGTGTACTGTTCAATAGAATTTCAGGTACAGAACAGATTAATAGGGAAGATATTTGGGGATGGATGGTGTTCTGTTTTTCCTATATTTAATGAAGTGCAGTGCAGCAAATACACTCACTAAGTTAACAAATTGGATTCATTAATGGAGATCATCTGTGTCAGAGCATTCTGTGGAAGAAACCGCCCAAGAACGTAGTGAGTTGATCACTGTGGCTGTTGTGATTTTTATGGAAACTGGCTCAGTCGAACAGGGTGCTGGGTGAGGGTGTGGCAGGGATTTCAGAGATGATCAGACACAGTCTTAGCACTCTAGCAGGGAGACAGACAGGCACATAAATAACTCACGCGGGCAGAGAGCAACGTTGTGATCAAGGATAAGCACAGCATCCCTGGAACCTTGGAGCAACTTTGGATGCTGGCTGGGGGCGTGGGGACAGATTTTTAGAGGCAGTGTGGTTTGAGCAGTTGGGGTGGGGTAGGGCAAGACGCACATGGAGGGAGGGCGGCTGAGATCTGAGCACAGCCTGAACAAAGGCTCCGAGGTAAGAAAAGGCAGGGCATCTTTGGAGAAGGACAAACAGATGGGGAATGCAGGGGTCTGTATGCGTGAATGTGGGCGGGGGTGGGGGAAGGCATGTAACGGTGGGAAAGGCTGGCGGGGAGCAAAGTGGGGAAGAATTAGACCTCTCAGGTGAGCCGTTTGGAGGACAGTTGATACGTGGTGGGAAACCACGAACCTTTTTGGGCTGGGGAGGAGCTGACAAGATCTGTGTTGGGAAGTGGGGGCTGGTATGGAGGAGGAAAGGATGTGTGTGTGCACGGAGGGGACTGGATGCCAGGGGCTGAAGGTGCAAAGAAGGCCTGCCTCTGTTGCTTCCTGCGTGTGTGACCTTGGACAAGTTCACTTCTGTCCCCTGAGCCTCTTCTTCCTCATCTCTAAAATGGGTTCCACCGGTTCTGAGGGGTTTGATATGAAGCTTGGAGGAGAGAGTGCAGGGAGTGGGTTTGTCTGTCGTTGGTGAAGCGGGTAAAGCCAGTGACTGGTGAGGACTGATGAGGATGGTGGGGAGGAAAGGAGATAATGATGACCACGTGACAGAAGCTTCCCTGGCATTATCTCATTTAATCATCTTAACAACCCTTCAGAGTGGGTGTTATTAGTACTCCCATTTTACAGATGAGGATTCAGGGACTCACAGTGGAAAAATCACTCACCTGAAGCTGGGAAGTAGAATCCAGGTCAGGGTGCCTGCAAAGAGTGGAGGACAGTCCCTTCCACCTGCCTTGGGGAGATGGGAGTCGGGGAGAGGAGGGGTGGCTATGGCAAGGAGGGGGAGCGCATATTGAGGAGCCCAAGGATGGGGAAAGGCATAGAAACTCATCATCAGAATAGGATGGGATTAATCAGGGCAGGCTTCCTGGAGGAGCCAAGTTTTGAGCGAGGTTTTATAGGACAGGAGTCATCTTGGGGCAGGAAGCAGGTCATGGAGGAAGGTCATGTCCCAAACTGAAGTCATAAAGTCATGATCTTCCCTCCCAAACTTGTCCTTGTCCAGCTTGAATGGCACTGCAGCCAGATGCCCGCACAAACCAGGAACTCAGCAACAACTTTGTTGCCTGTCTCCCCTTCACCCATGTCCAACCCATCCCCCGGACCAGTGGACACTACCTCCTTTGCTCACTTGAGTCCTCCCATTTCTCTCCATCTCCAGCACTATCCCCTGTACAAACCAGCACTGTCCCACTTGGACCCCTGCAAGAACATCTAACCTGGCTATCTTGCTCTTTTCCACCAGGATGATCTTACTGAAATGCCCATCAGATCATATCGAAGAGAGTGAAGGGAGACAGGCGGGGACCAGATGCTTTGGTTTGGGAGACCATAGGAGCAATGAAAGCCCTCTGCCCTCCAGCAACGTGCATTCTGGGAAATCTCCTCCCCCAGCAAATAGCCTGTGCCCCATCGGGCAATATCAGAGCACCTGCACAATTTTTTCTTTTCATAGCACTTTATGCAGTTTGTAATTTCATACACACGGACACACACACACACAATTAAACGTTTGGAATAATAGGTAATACCTCTCCTGTATAAAAAGACACACTGTTAAAAAGTCACTCCCCCATCCCCGCCATTCCCCCAGCTCTCCCTTACCCCCACCCAGGTAACTACTTTTATTAGCTTTTGTGTCTCCAGAATTTCTACATATGAAGATAAGCAAATAGGAATTCCTACTTTATTCTTTCCCCCTTTTTAAACATAAAGTACACATACTGCCCTTTCTGCACTTGATTTTTATTCTCTTAACAACATATCCTGGGGCTTCCCTGGTAGCACAGTGGTTAAGAATCCTCCTGCCAATGCAGGGGACACGGCATGTGGGATCTTCCCAGACCAGGGCTCGAACCCATGTCCCCTGCATTGGCAGGCGGATTCTTAACCACTGCGCCACCAGGGAAGTCCCTAAAACACTTTTTATGTCTGCACACTGTTTTACTGTATGGATGCACCGTAATTTATTTAACCAACCCCCTGCTGATGGGTGCTTGGGCCATTCCCTGTCTTTTGTCATTATAAACAGTGCCACGGATTACCTTGTCCAACATGCTAGAATCTGTAGATAAATTCTCTGAAGGGGGATCGCTGGATCACAGAGGAATTACATGTATAATTTAGACGGATGTTGTCAGGCTATCCAGCAGAGGGCTTGTACCAATTGACAATCCCACTGGCAATGTATGAGAGGGCCTGTTTAAAATGATATATTGTTCATGTGATTATTTGATGGCTTCTCTCCCCACAAAACTGTAAACTCCAGGATGGCAGGGATTATGTATCTTTTGCTCATTGTCGTGGGCACTCAATAAATACTGAATTAATGGACAGATTTATGATTCTACCAGGAATGGGTGGCCAGGGTGGGTGAGATCCTTTCGTGTTCACCTTGCCCAGTCCAGCTTCCCCGATCCTTGCTCTGGGCTGATTGTCGATCCAGAGGGTGGCTGGGACCCTGTGAGTGACCCTTGAGGTTCTGGAAGATCTAATCCTGACATCTGACTCATGACCCCCACTCCAGAGCAGACTTTCTCCTGCTGTGAACTCAAGAAATCCAATGTCTCAGTCTTATAAAAGGCTTGGAGAATGGACCCTTGTCTGATGCTTGAATCCCCTGCCCAGCATCTGCTTACATACCTCTGGTGACAGGGATCTCACTCCTTCCAAGTGACTCCTTTCAACTTGAGACAACTAACTTTTTAAAAATAAATTTATTTATTTTGTTTATTTATTTTTGGTTGCATTGGGTCTTCATTGCTGTGCGTGGGCTTTCTCTAGTTGCGGCGAGCGGGGGCTACTCTTTGTTGCGGTGTGCGGGCTTCTAATCGCGGTGGCTTCTCTTGTTGCGGAGCATGGACTCTAGGCGCATGGGCTTCAGTAGTTGTGGTGCATGGGCTTAGTTGCTCCCTGGCATGTGGGATCTTCCTGGATCAGGGATCGAACCCGTGTCTCCTGGCTTGGCAGGCAGATTCTTAACCACTGCGCCACCAGGGAAGTCCCAGACAACTAACTTGTAAAAAGTTTTTCCATCTATTGAGTTGAAACCTGCTCCCTGTAGCTGCCTCTTCTTCAGGGAATTTTAACTGCGGCTCTCTGGAAACAGGGCTTTCTGGCAGACGAACAGGGGGTATATTTGGGGACAGGTACCTCTCATCTATCATTTTCTAGCAAGTAGGGCCAACTCCCAAAGGATCCCTGCAGAGCCCTGCCTGCCCACCTCCTCACTCTCTCCTGTCTTGCCTGCAGGTATGTGCAGGAAGGGCGGTTCCGAATTGAGGAGAGGACACTGACAGCCTTCCAGTGGCTCTACAGCCCCCAGCAGCATCGCATCCTCAGCCGTGCTGACCTTGAGTCTCCCTCCAGGTAAGGGGACCCACTGCCCTTACTCTCATCCTTCGTCCAGGCCCCTCCAGTTGGTACTTATTATGCAGCCAGCCCCACACTGGTCCATAAACTCCCAGTGGGGAACCACGGCCCTCAGTGGCAGAGAGGGCTTCCAGGGTCTTTGAAAGAGTCTGTCAGCCGGGGTGCTTGTCCAGCCTAGAATGCACTGAGTGATTTGAGGCAAGTCATTGCCTTTGCTTTCTCCTCCGTAAAATGGGTATGATCATATTTTCCCTGCCTTCTATCAGGAAGATCATGAATCTCAAGTGAAATGATGTCTGGAGATCATCAGCTGGTTCCTCTTATTTTATATTTTTGGCCGCACCGCGCGGCATGTGGGAATCTTAGTTCCTGGAACAGGGATAGAACCTGTGGCCCCTGCAGTGGAAGCGCAGAGTCTTAACCACTGGACTGCTAGGGAAGTCCCGCTGGTTCCTCTTTAAGAGGGAGAGCGGCTGGCATGTTTGCTGGGCAGTCCCTGCTTTGACCTGGGTAGAGCCAGCCCTTCCTTTCTTGTCGCTCTCCTCCGCCATGCCAGAGAACCCAGCTGGGATCCTGAGTCCAGGTGAGGGGCACCCAGCTTCCTGCTCCCAGGCTCCTTCCCGCCCACTCTTCCTCCACACTGCGGACAGACATGAGCTGTGTTAGCAATCTCGATGGAGATATCCCCGGGGGCCCTGCTGCTGCCACACCCCTTCCCAAGGCTTCTGCTAGACCTGACCCAGGACCTTTCTTCCCACTTTCCCCATCAAAACTTCCTTGCACCAGCTTCTAAATTAGCAGGCCCCTTGAAGCCAAGAAAGAACAGGTCTTTCCTCCCAGGGGTGGAAAAGAAGAATGGAAGTGATGTCATTTGGGGGTACACCATGTGCTGGCCAGCAAGAGAACAGGGACAATGCTCTTACCGCATCTCCCCAAACCGGCCCCAGGAATAAGGTTCAGAGGTGATAGGAGACTTCACCTACCCAGACATCTGCCAGGAGTCGTGTTTAGCTAAGAGCAGTGCAAGTGCTCTCTCTTGTCTCAATGACGATTTCAGAAGGTACAGGAAGCAGTGAGGGGGACAGGTATTCTGGATCCAGTTCTGCCCAAAGAGGAAGAATTAATTGGATGATGATGTGATGTGACAGGAACCTTGGGAAAGGTGACTCAGGCCACCTGGGAACTCCTGATATTCAGGAAATGGGAGGTCAGACAAATGCCCTGAACTCTAGGGGGCAGATTTCAAATCATGCAGAGAAAAGACCGAAAAGGCGCTAGAGCTTGAGGCAAGAGTATCAGGAAGGGTGTGGCAATGTTATCCTGAATGTACAGTTGTGAATGCTTGCAGGGACAGAGAAGGAGGCTGTCCTGGGAACATGCTGGTGAAGCACAGACATGAAGGGCACAAGGTCGGAATCAGTTTCAGGCAACGTGCAAAGCCCTATTGTGAGCCAAGCACCATCTGACGTAAAGCAGCTTCTTCCTCACCTCCTTTCCTTTCGTCAAAGCTCTCCACTACCTGACGTTATCTTATTTGCCTATTTGTTCATTGTCTGTGGCTCCCCTGGAATGTGAGGTCCATGAGGGCAGGGCCTTTTCTCTCTTGCCCTCTTCTGTATCCCGAGGTCCTAGCCCAGAGAAGGAGCTCATTAATCAGGCACCAGGTGAAGGACAAATGAACATAATGCAGGCTCACCAGTAGGAAGGCTGGAAGGGAAGCTAGCTCCAAGACTGATGTGGGCCAGCTATACCCGCCCAAGATAACAGCCAGGGAAGAAGAGGAGGGTGGACCTCCTGCCCATGCAGGTGGCTTGAGGCTAACCTTTTTTGAGCCAAAGAACAAGAATGCTCTTCAGAGTCACAGGAGCCCAGTTGAGTCCATGGCGGAGGGAAGCAATCATAAGATAGGAAGGATGGAGTTATTCAAAATAACTTCAGCTTTCATACCTGGGAAGGCTACCTCCCAGGAGACTTGAAGAGGAAGCTGCCATAGCTCTGTGACTCAGCACTCAAAAAATTAACTATTATTCTTTTTTTTTTTAATAAAAAAAATTGTATTTACTTAGAAGCATTCAGAATGTCAACAAAACAGCTGCAACTTTTTTTCTTTTTTTTGCAATTACAGAGTGGTATTCAGTTAACAGAACAACAATTATTTCGTATAAGCTGCATCAGAGACAACTGAAGATGAAAAAACTACCAACCCCATATATAAGTAATTTGTGCTGTGCACCAACAAGAACCTGCTTTAAATTTCCATGCCAATTTACAACCCCCATACTGTACCAGGCAAGGTTAGTGGCTATTGAAAATACCACCAGGACAGGGCTATCTAAAGACACATTCGGTAGTGTGTTAACTATACAAAAAAAGACACTGTACAGTTTAAAAACAAATCTTACACAGCCTTACATTTCAATTTTTTTCTTTAAAAGGAGTGAGTTGTGTACAGGGGGGTTAAATGCTTTATAGACAAGAAAAAAAAACTGCGCTAGAACCAACTTATTCATCATCATCATCTTCTTCTTCCTCTTCATCCTCTTCATCTTTCTCCTCCTCCTCATCCTCTTCATCTTCCTCATCTTCCTCCTCTTCCTTCTTTTTCTTGCTTTTTTCAGGCTTGACGACTCCCTTTTTTGCTGCATCAGGCTTCCCTTTAGCTCGGTATGCAGCAATATCCTTTTCGTACTTTTCCTTCAGCTTAGCAGCCTTCTTCTCATAAGGCTGCTTGTCATCTGCAGCAGTGTTATTCCACATCTCTCCCAGTTTCTTTGCAACATCACCAATGGATAGGCCAGGATGTTCTCCTTTGATTTTTGGATGATACTCAGAACAAAACAAGAAAAAGGCCGAAGGAGGCCTCTTGGGTGCATTGGGATCCTTGAACTTCTTTTTTGTTTCCCCTTTAGGAGGGATGTAAGTTTTCATTTCTCTTTCATAACGGGCCTTGTCCGCCTTTGCCATGTCTTCAAACTTTCCTTTCTCTTTAGCAGACATGGTCTTCCACCTCTCTGAGCACTTCTTAGAAAACTCTGAGAAGTTGACGGAAGCATTTGGGGGCTTCTTCTTGTGCTCCTCCCGGCAAGTTTGCACAAAGAATGCATATGATGACATTTTGTCTCTCGGCTTCTTAGGATCTCCTTTGCCCATGCTTAATTATTTTTCCTCCGCGAGGCACAGAGTCGCCCAGTGCCCGTCCGGCTCTCATTTGCCCCGGCGCTGTCTCTATCAACTATTATTCTTATATCACAAAAGTTGTACTGACAACTTTTATTTATTATGTTTATTATGTTGTAAATGCTTTGCAGGCATAAATTGATTTAATCTTCATAACAATGCTATGATCTAGGTACTGTACTCCCCATTTATCAGATGACAAAGCTGAGGCGCAGGGTAAGTGGCAGTGCTTGCAACCACTATGCGCACTGCCTCTCAGAGAATGAGGCATGTGCCCCAAAGTGGGAGATGGCGGAGGTAATTTTTATCATTGCAGAGAGGAAATAAGTCCATGAACCATAAATAAGTGAGCTTAGCACCATTCCTGGTCAGGTTTCAGAGTCTGTTATTAAAGAGATGGTTTGGGGGTACTTAGAAAAGAAAGAGATGGAGGACCAGCAGCAGTGAGTGAATTCCCTGGGAACCCATCCTGCTGGGGGAAGCTTATTTGCTTTTCTGATTAGTTTTCTAGACTAGAAGGTAGGTTGGGGGTGGTAAAGCAGGAGACAGTGGTTCTGAGTTTCAGCAAGAAATTGTTCTTTTCTTCCCATCAAAGCCTACAGGTGACACAGAGGAATGTGGGCTGGGGGAGGGCACAGCTAGGGAGGTTGATGAGTGGGCTGCCCTTGCTGAGTCTGCTCAGTGTGTTCATGAGGGACTTGGTGAGGAAGGATGTGGACAGCATGCCGGTGACACTGCCCATGGCAGGAACCTGGGCACCATCCCAACGGACAAGATGGCACAGTTGGACCCGAAGAGCCCTGGAGGCTTGGAGTCCAGGTCCAAGTCTAGAAGGTACAGTTTAACAGAAATAAAGGAGAAGTCTATTTTGGCCTCCAATCTTGTCTGCACCTGGGCAGCAGGCTGAGGGGATCAGCTGTCTGAGAGGTTCCAGTTGACTAGAAGCTTGGGTATGGCCCCATGTTTTAAGAAAATGCTCGTGTCTTGGGGCTGCAAGAGCTCAGGGCAGAGTCCAGAGCTGAGGAGGAAAGTCCTGCTATTTTGTCTCAGACTAAGAGGAATGCTCTATCATTTCCTCATTTATTTTGTGGACAGAGATTGAGCACATTCTTTTGCTAATACCATGCCGATGTTACCCTTGAATGGCTGAGCAGGTTACATTTTGGGGTGATGGGCTAGGCTGCTGAAGGGACTCAGAGGGTGGGTTGGCCACCCGCCTTCCTTTTTGCTTTCCACCCTGCTCCAGGTCAGGCCCTGGGGTTATGATGCCTTGTCTTAAGGAAGACAAGGGTCCTGCCTCCATGGGACACACATTCTAGTGGGAGAGACAGACTATAGACGCATAGACAAGAGAATATCTTGAGATGATCAGAGTGCTGAACAAACTGAAACAGAGCATCAGATAAAGAGTGACCAGTGGGTGTGTGGGGAGTTTGGAAGAGGTGGATGGCCTCTCTGAGAAGGTGACATTTGAGCTGAGTCCTGAAGGACTCAGGGGGCAGACATATGGAGAAGCTGCTGGTGAGGGGTGTTGAATAAAGGCTGGGGAGGGGCACAGGAGATGGGAAGTGAAACAGCAGTTACAAGGCCCTACCTATGTTCCAGAAGCAGGAAGCTGTTGTGGCCAGAGCGGAGTGAGGCCATGGCCAGCAGATGGAAAGGATGCAGATTTCCATGCAATTAAATGAAGGGCTTTTTAACATGTAGAACTGCCCGAATACAGCGTGGGCTGCCCCCTGAGGGAGTGGGCTTCCCATCACTGAGATGTGCAAGCCATATTCAGAGGCCGCCCTCCGTGGAGGTTAGGGAGGAAGACTCAAGCGTCTCAAAGGCTCCCTAGGGCACCCTTCCTGCCTTCAACCCCTTCAAGTTCAGGAGCACCCTTGGTTTGGCCAAAGCTGGAAGGATGGCTGTGCAGCGAATGAATGAAAGCTCCCGGCTGTCAGGTCGAAGGCGCGGGGGGGGGGGGGGGGGCGCAGTTTCAAGGACTCTGGCAGTCCCTGAAACCTCCCACTTCCAAGTGCAGATAGCACTGAACCCCCTCTCCAGCCCCACCGCACGCAGAGCTGGCGAGAACCGCGGTGTCTTCCTCAATCCACCAGGAACCCGCAGATCTTTCCTCACCTCCGTTCCCCACCGGCCCGGGCCCCATCCTCCAGGAACTTCTGTGGGCCGGTGGGCTGTCCCCTCCTCCGCTCCCCTGGGTCCCTTGGGCGCGCCTGCCCCTCCCCGCGCCTTTGTTCCCGAGGAGCCGCCTCGGGCAGTCCCCTGGCGGCGGCGACGGGAGCATCCCGCGGGCGCCGCACCCCGCACTCGCCGTACCGGGCCCCCCTCGGCCCCCGCGCCCTCTCCTGCCGCTCGTGCCCGCCCCTCCGTCTCCCCCCCCCACTTTCCGGCAGCTACGCGGCTGCGGCGCGGGGCGAGTCGGGTGGGCACTGCCGGAACCAGGGCGCGGACCCAGGCGGCGGCGTCGCGGAGGGCGGCAGGAGGGCCCCGCCTCGGCCGGGCGCGGGCTTTCCCGCGGCGAGCGAGGCTCCGGCGGCTGGGGCGCGACTGCCAGGTGTGCGCGTGGCGGCGACGGCGGCGGGCAGGGGAAGCCGCTTTGTGCCCGGCGAGCCGCGGCCGGGGTGCGCGCGTGCGCGCCGCGGTGACGGTGCGCGCGGCGGGGCGGGCGGCCAGGGCAGCCCGTCGCCGAGGAGGAGGGGGCTCGCCGCCGGATGGAGAAGGGGGACGCCGCCGCCGCGGGCACACGGGCCGAGAGAGCCGCCGCGACAGACTGTTGCCATTCCGTCCACGTCGAGGAGTGAGCCCCGGGCACCGGCTTCACAGAAGGTCAGCGGATTCGGGGCTGGGTGGTAATCCCGTAGTCAGCAGGGATCAGGACGCGAGTCCTGGGTGGGTCTGAACCCAGGGTGGAATTGGGGTGTATGTTGTGAGTGCAAATGCAGGTGTTTGCAAAGAGAAATCAGCTCGTGTGGACGCGTGTGAGCCCTGCGCTGCGATTCCACGGAGCAGTTCAGCGTAGTGGGTTGTTTGGGAGGCGGGGTGACTGTCCTCAGACATCCCTACGGGTGGGTCATGGCGCACACACATCCTGTATGGAGTGTGTAGCTGACCGAGGTGGAGAAGCTGACCGAGGTGGAGCTCAGAGGTGGGGTGTTTACAGGTGGTGGTGAAAGGAAAAAGCCAGGACCCCCAGGAGGACCCTGTAGCTAGGCTGGGTTGGTTTGTTTTTTTCCGAAAGGACATAAACCCCACCCCATGCCCGCTCCAACCTGTGCCTGTTGCAGGGAGGGGAGCTAGGATGGTGGGGTGCTGTCTGAGAGGCCTTTGTGGACCTTTGGGGCCGGGCCAGGATCATCAGCCTGATGCTCATTTCTGGAGGCCCTGGGTGGATGAGCGTGGGGTGCTTGCCATGGGTGGGGGTCCAGGGCACGCTGGGTGTCCTGACCTGGGAGCTGGTTGAGGAGGACATCTTTCTTTCTCCTCATCTGTTTTCTATAGCTCCTCTACACCCTTCTTAACAAACCAAAGGGCATTTATATGCAAGTGGGGTTTGGGCTCTGAATGCGGGGATCTGCCTCTGCTGAGTGGCCCCCATCGGAGCAGCCTCCATAGGGAATAATAGGGTTGTCCTGGGCTGGGCGCCAGGGCCCTCTGGTTCTTTTCATGCTTTGTGACCCTGGGGCTGTCCCTTAAGCCCCAGGCGCCTCAGTTTCCCATGGAGAGGGGAGAAGGCACCGCCCCGCCCCGTTCTTCCCGCTGCAGAGTGAGGAGTAAACAGAGAGCTTACAGCTGCCTGGGGCTGGGAGGCTGGGAGTGACTCAGGGCATATGAGGTCCCCAGCAGTGTTTTCCCCCTGGAAAGTCCCAGCACATCTTTGAGACCTGGGCAGGAGTTGGGGGAAGCTCTGCCCTCACCTCCAAGCGAGTGTGTTGGATTTTCTAAGTGTGGGGCAGGGTGGGTATCTGCTAGATCTGGCTGCTCAGGCTTCCAGAAACTACCTCAGGTTCCCCCTCCTTTCTAAGATGTTGAGGACTGGGGAGGGGGCAGGGTGTGGGAAGGATTGGATGGGATGGGGGACTTAGAGTCACCAAAAATCTGGGCAGAGGCAGTTGCTAAAGTTGAGTAGGGCCAGGGCACAGCTAGCTGGGAATCCCGCTCAGCCCAGGCTGTTAGGCGATTTGTCGGGAGGTGGCCTCAGTTCCAGAGAAGATGACCCTGCTGCTGCAGGCATCCCGTCCCCACGCCGACCATGATCCTGTCTGGATCAAGTGTGGCTGAGCCACTGTGGTTCAGAATGACTTGAACCTCGAGGGAAGGGGACCCCAGCATGGATGGTGGTGGCAGCAGCAGAGCAGACCTGGGTTGAATCCCAGCTCCACCACTCTCTGTGTTTCCACCTGTGTTCCCCCAAAGCAGAACCCGAGGATGCATTCTTTTTATATTACTACCGCTCTGTCCTGGGAGGTCTCCTGAGAAGCCTTACGGGATGCGTTTCAGAACTGCCCTGTTGGGGAGAGAAACAGGGACGTGTGCATCCATCAGCTCTGTTCCGTCCGTGGACATTAACTCCCACGTGCTTCCAGGCTGCACGTGTGAGGCCCCAGTGGGTTCGTGTGGGCATCCCGCACTGCGGCTTCAAAGACGGTCCCGCTGGGTCCTCGAAGAAGCATTGCCATGTGTGCTCTCAAAGCCTGCAGGGAACCGGTCATTGCAGAAGTCGCTGGAGTAAGAAGTGGGATCGAGAGGGTCTGAAGTCCACCCTGAGGTGTCCGACACTGCATGACCTTGGGCAAATTTCCTATCTTCTCTGAGCCTCAGTTTCCTTATCTGGGGGTTATGGGTATTAAATAAAATACTACTAAGTTTTTGAACATGGTGATGGGGTCCATAGCGAGAGCTCTGTGAATGGAATATTTCTGTATATTTGGGAAGACAGCACCTTCTGGGTGGCCCAGATATTCATTCACTTAAGTGGAGGAGGGGGCTGGATTAGGTGACCTCTAAAGACCCCCCTCCTAGTCAGAGACTCTTGGGCTCAGGGGCCAGATACCTGACCTGGTCATTTCCTCCTGGAGCTGTGGCCCAGTCTCCCAGAACCCCTGAATTGCTCTGCTTCACATTCTGTGGACTGGAGACAACAATGCCAGCTGCTCATATGTGCCTTTCCCTGGGCTCTGTCCCCTGAAGGACACGGGAGCCTGGAGGGTGGGCAGAGGGGCGAGGGGAACAGGCAGCTCAGAAGCTGGTGTTTGAAGGACGGGTGGCGAGAGGGCAGATGCTGGCGTTTGGAGCTGGCAGATGGTCGTGGGCACTGGTCTGGGCCATGGTCAGTGGGGAGGACAGGGCACAGGGGTGGGGGAGGGCGAGAGAAAATGAACAGGAAGGGAGGGGAGAGCGGGTTGGCAGAGAGTGGCCCAAACTGATGGCAGAACCGGGTTGTGGGGTGAGTCGAGGATTGGGGGGTGTCTGGAGTGGTGAGCTGTGGGGTGCCTGAGGATTGGGGGGTGTCTGGAGTGGCAGGGACAGGCTGGGCCAGTGGGAGAGCGACGAGGTGGTGTGAGGGAAGGGACGGCACTGGTTGAGGATTAGTTGGGGGGGCCCTAGGGCCTAAGCCGGGGCAGGTATCCTATTTCAGGGTACAGCACCTATAAGCCCCCTCCTTTTCCTTTTTCCAGTGCATCTACCTGCTCCTCCTGGGCCACCACCCACGTTGGCAGGTGAGGTGCTGTCGGCAAACACTTGGGTCCCGTTGTGAGCGGTGATTGGAGAAGGCGAGGATGTACCTCTGCCAAGACCCGTTGCCATGGTACCACGGTGACCCTTGTCTTCCTATCCTCTCCCATCTCTGGGCAACGTGGCCCTCCCCAGGGGGAGGTCGTACAGTGGGGAAGGTGTCCAGCTGCCTCTTGCTTATGCAGGAGCAGCTCAGGCTGGCAATACAAAAGTCATGGTGTCCATCCTTCTGCCTTCAGGCAAGGTCACACCTAGCCTAGGCTGGGCGGTTGCAACAGCTACTGTCTTCATTTACAGTCATTTAAAGACTCCTCTGACCTCTGTAATTTGGGACTCCTTTTGTTTTTAATAAGTTTAGTAAAAAAAAGAATCAGTAATGCCAGCCTATCCATCTCCCTTTTTATTTTTTATTTTATTTTATTTTATTTGGCCACGCTGCGGCATGCAGGATCTTAGTTCCCCGACCAGGGATTGAACCCGTGCCCCCTGCAGTGGAAGCACAGAGCGCTAACCACTGGACCACGAGGGAAGTCCCTCCTCCCCTTTTAAAGAGCCAGATGACACTCTCTTCTTGCCCACACCTTTTTCAATGCTTTGGTGCTTCTCTAGTGAGAAGTTTGGATCATGTCTGATCTCAGTCTGCCATGCTACACTTTCTTTTTGTTGTTGTTTTTGTTTGTTTTTTTTTACTGTGTTTGCCACCACGCTTTAAGCCTTATAGATGAGTTAGAAAGAGATTCCACTCTATCTTCTCAAGATGCAAAGTGGCCATTGGGGCTCCCAAGGCAGGTGGGACACCAAGGCAAGGACTGTGCTCTGGGGAGCCTGGCCTGAGACCTGGTTTTGGTTCTGAACTTGCTCCTGCTCTCTGGGCTGGCTGGTGTTCCGCCCCCTCCCCTAGTCCAGATCCAGGGCTGTCAGCCTCCTTCCCGGGTCATGCTGGGTGCGCTAGCTGGGCCCTACCAAGTCTGGGTCAGCAGGTGGCATCAGGTATGGGCACCTGGGGGACCCTGCCAATGAGATGACTGGTAGTGAGCAAGAGCTGGAGGGGAGTTACAGGCAGTCAGGCACAGTGAGGTACACCTGTGCGTGCGTGCGCATCTGTACACGCGGGTCCCTGGAGGGCGTGTTGCTGGATCACTGTGTCTGCACATCTCTGTGTGGTTACCTGCGGTCCTCTGAGCATGTCTCTGTGTGCATCGTGCTGTTCCCCGGCTTATTCGTTTTCTTTTCTCTGGGTATGTGAGTTGGCCACGACCCGGCGCTCTCCAGGGTCCTTGAGGGTGTGCAGGTCTGATGGCTGGTGATACTTTACCCAGCAGGATTTCCTGGCCCCCTGAGGCCCCTGAGTCTTCTGCCCTGCCCAGCTCTGCCCTCTTTCCGGGATTCCTGTCCCTGTCCCTCCCTCTGCCTTGAGGAAATTGCTTCTCCCCCACTGGCTGTGTGGGTGCCCACTGCTGTTCAGGTGGGGCCTGGGGAGAGACAACCAGTCCCATCTCCAGCCCCATCCTTCAAGCTCTGAGCTGAGGGTGATGGGTGGGTGAGCCCTGGGTGGAGGAGATGAGTCAGGACGGCTGCAGCCGGTGGCAGGCTATGAAGCCAGGCTATGTGTCAGCATCTTCAGGGAGGTGTGTGCACCCCCATCCACTTCACCCATCCTCAGGGGCTTGGGCACCAGTGCAGCAGTGGGAAGGCTCCCCCACCTCCACTGTCCATATTCTCTTCCCTCGTACCCATGCCTGGCAGTTTCTGATGGGGAGCAGAATGGTCTCTGAGGCTCCAGGCATCCCACTGGCAACCTTGGCCTCAGCATAATCATTTAAATTTATGGAGCTCTTCCTGTGCCAGGCCCTGAACTCACAAGATACATGTATTAGCTCATTGGCTCCTCAGAACAATCCAATGAGGTGGCTTCTGAAAGCATCCCCATCTTACGAGGAAGTGGAGGCTCAGAGAGGCTGGGTCACTTCCACAAGGTCACACAGCTAGTAAGTAGTGGAGCCAGGACCTGAATCTGGGTCTATTCTTGACACTTGTTGCTGTGCCCTCCACTCCTCACAAAGCTGCATCCATCTCATCCTTACAATCTCTCCTTCAGAGAGGCCGACTCAGATCATCCCCTCTAAACAGAGCTCACCCCCCACCCCCCACTCCCCTTTGGATCACATCGCCCTATTGTAAATACCTGTTGTAAAGTTATCCCTCTCTTGTCCTCCACCTCCCCACCCCTAGTCCCCCCCAGGGATTTGTCTGTCTTGTTCACTGAAATACCCTCAGCACTAGCAGAGAGCCTGGAACAAAGTAGGGATGTGACAAACATTTGATGAATGGATGAATGATTGAATACATGAAGGTATGTCTGACTCCAGACCTAAGCTCTATAGCCCTTCTCTACATTGTCTTTCACAGCAGGGACCACTGCAGGGTGGCTGGGAACACAGCTCTGGAGCCAGCTCGCTTGGTTCACTGCTCTGGTTATCAGATGCTGCATAATAAACCGTCCAGAAGCTATGGCCTGAAACAACAGTGATGTTTATTTTGCTCCGGAATCTGCAGTTCGGGCAGGGCTTGTGGGGATACTTGTATCTGCTCTGCCATTGTCTTCTGGAGTGGCTCAAAGTCCAGGGGCTGGAATTGTCTGAAGGCTCAGTTGCTCACATGTCTGGCATTTGGTGCTGGCTGTTGGCATGAGGTCTTAGTTCCTCGCCACACAGGCCTCTCTGTGTGCCCCCTCTGTGTGCTAGTTTGGGCTTCCTCACAGTGTGCTGGCTGGATTAGGGGCAAGAAAGAGCCAGACAGAAGCTATTTCACCTTTTCTTACCTGGCCTTGGAAATGATGCAGCTTCACTTCTGCCAGAGTCACAGATCCACCAGGATCCAAGAGGGGGGAACGTATACCCCACCGCTTAATGGAAGGGTGTTAATGTCACAGGGTAAGAAGAGCATGTGGAATGGGGATATATTATGGGATGGTGGGGCCATCTTTGGAAAATACAGTCTGCCACAGCCACTTCTTCGGAGTGTGACCTTGAGCAAATTACTTAGTCTCTCTGTGCCCCAATTTCTCCATCTGTAAAGTGGGAACACCATCAGTATGTATTGGGTTATTTCATACTCATTGGGTTATTTAGCGGTGACTACACTTCTACCCACGGATCCCCTTGGCCTCAGGTAAGGCATTGGTCCAGGTTTTCACTGAGCTGCAGGTTCCAGCCCCAGTTCCACCCCAACTCTCAGGTAATACAGGAGGCACCTACCTGTGCAGAGTCCTTCTGAGGTTGGGGCCGGTGATGGGGAAAGAAGAGGGGACCCTGAGTGGAAAAGGCCTTTTCTGTCTCCTTTTATCATGTGATTCTAAGTCAGCCCTGCTCCCTTCAAAGGGGCAAGAGACAGGGTTGGTGGAGATGCCACGAAGCTGGGACTCCAGCAGGATTCCTCTGGGTCTGGAGGCACAGATCCCACGAGGACCCCCATCTTTATCCAGGAAAGTCAGGGTAAATGAACATGCTGTGTTTGAGGTGCAGGCCTTTTTTTGTGTGTAGCTCCCTCCTTTTCTCTGTTCCCCCTGCCTGCCTCCATCTGAGTCACTGTTCATCTGCCAGAAGAATGACTCCCCAGCCTGGCTTGCCAGGCCCGGGGAGGAATCTCAGGGTTTCCTTGTCCTGGCCCAGGTTGGGGTACTCCTCAGCTGGGCATTGGCAGGGAGCCAGGGAAAATCTAGGGGTTTGCTGGAGCCCAGCCTGGCTGTATCTCACATCTAGCACTGCCCTCATTCTCTATAGAAATGGCAGAATTGTTAAAAGCAGAGGCTCTGGGTTTGAATCCTGCTGCTGCCACCTGCCAGCCCTGGGACCTTGGGCACATCTCTTAGCCTTTCTCAGGCTCCATTTCCTCACCAGGATGGAGGACATGGTTATGGTAAGGATTAAATGAAATTAAATCATGGCGTAACTGGTTCATGGAAAATAGTCAAGAAATGTTGGCAGTTATTCTTTATAGATGAACAAAGTGAGGCGGAGGGAGTTTAAGCGATTTCCCCACAGCCACATTTAACGTCAGAATCAGGGCTGGAACCCATGTGCTCTGACACCAGGTGGTTGTTGCTTATCTCTTGCCATACAGAGAATTCCTCCATCCCTCAATCCCTTTTGCCAGGGGGCAGTATGGCTGCCATCCTAGAAATACAAGCAAGAAGATGCCCCCTTTTCCTCCTTGCACTACCCAGACTTGCCTGTAGAGGGCGCCGACACCTACCTTCTCTCCCATCTGGGGAGGGAAGTATCCAGGTGAGGCTCTGCAGTGGTAGGGGAGGGTGGGGAGTGACACAGCTGAATGGGGGAGAGCGAAGAGCTGGCCTTGTGATCTCCTTTAGACAGCTCCTAGTGCCGAAGCTTTCCTACAGATAACTCCAGGGCCCCCAAAGATAATGGGAGTATCCTAGTGGATTTCATTCCAGTGTTTCTCACTGGATTAGAATCATCTGGGGAGTTTGTTAAAGATGCAGATTCCATGACCTTACCCGAGAATGATGGGATCCGAATTTTAGCCATTGCACTGGCTAACAGGTCTATAGATCTGTGCCAGACACCGCTCTGAAGGCTTAACCCGTATTAACTCATATACCCCTCCCAACAGCCCTATGAGGTAGGTACCATTAGTATTCCCATTTTATAGATGGGGAGTCTGGTCTGAGGCACAGAGAGGTTGAGGAACTTGCCCAAGTTCACACTGCTTGCAAGCAGCAGGGCTGGGGTTTAAACCCATGCTATTCAAGCCCCAGGTGGTTCTCACACCTGGAGCATGTGAGAACCACTATTTTATAACACTGGGCCCGTCCCCTTTCTTGCCTCCTTTTACTTCCTTTTATTTGTCGTTATTTTAAATAGCATTTATTGTGTTTTTCTAATTATAAAAGCAAAACCTGCTTATTTCAGAAAACTTAGAAAGTTCAGGAAAGCACAAAGAAGAAAAATCATGATCTTTAATCTCACCTCCTGAACAATATAGTCCTGAGCATATTAGTTAGCCTGTTGCATTCTGTTCAGAGACTTACTGTACCTTGTTTGCCCTGGCATCACATATGCAGTCATCCCTCAGTATCCGTGGGAGATTGCTTCTGGGACTGCCCCCCAACCCGCTCCCCCCAGTATACCAAAATCCTGTGATGCTCAAGTCCCTTATATAAAATGGTGTAGAATTTGCATATAACCTATGCCATTCTCCCTTATACTTTATTTTTTAAATTTAAAAATAATTTAGGATTATACTCCATTTAAATTTATTATAAAATATAGTTTGTACCTCTTAATTCCCTACCCCTATCTTGTCCCCCACCACCTTCCCTCTCCCCACTGGTATCCACTGGTTTCTTCTCTATATCTGTGAGTCTGTTTCTGTTTTGTTATATTCATTCTTTTGTTTTATTTTTAGATTTGAAATATAAATGATAACAGTCTTTCTCTGTCTGACTTGTTTCACTAAGTGTAATACCTTCCAGGTCCACCAAGTTGTTGCAAATGGCAAAATTTCTTTGTTTTTTATGGCTGAGTGGTATTCGATTGTATACATATACCACATCATCTTTATCCATTCATATGTTGATGGTCAGTTAGGTCTCCCATATACTTTAAATCATGTATAGATTACTTATAATACCTAATACAATGTAAATGCTATGTAAATAGTTGCCAGCATGGCAAATTCCAGTTTTGCTTTTGGAATTTTATGGAAATTTTTTTCACGAATATTTTCTATCTGTGGTTGGTTGGCTGAAATGAACTGTATTGTTGAGAGATGTTGTCTTTCTCTAACCTACTCCTACTGTTGGAAATTTAGATTGTTCCCAGCATTTCATAGTTATGACAACAATGAG
Source organism: Eubalaena glacialis (assembly GCF_028564815.1). Classification (NCBI taxonomy): domain Eukaryota; kingdom Metazoa; phylum Chordata; class Mammalia; order Artiodactyla; family Balaenidae; genus Eubalaena; species Eubalaena glacialis. Next base: position 13,448,975 of record NC_083734.1, on the reverse strand, counting down.
CTGGAGACCCTCAAAAGTACAACCTGGCACACAGCTCTGATTTTTTCCCCTTGGGATTTCTAGGTCAAAAGGTATGCATATTTAAAAAAAACTTCCTATTGAAGCATAATATACATACAGAGAAGTGCACAGGTTGTAAGTGTGTAGGTTGATGGATTTCCACAGGCTTGACATACCCATGTAAAACCAACACCCAGATCCCCAAACTGGCCATGATCTGCACTCTAGAAGCTTCTTGGCATGAAGGTAAGGATTCCGACGTGAACTGTCAAATTTCCCCCAGCAAAGTGGTATATTGGTCTCTTTGGGGTTTTCTTACTTAAGGTTGAAAGACAAACTATGCTTAAAAGCAGAGTGGATGGGGAATTCCCTGGTGGTCCAACAGTTAGGACTCTGTGCTCTCAATGCCGAGGGCCCTGGGTTCAATCCCTAGTCAGGGAACTAAGATCCCACAAGACGAGTGGCGCAGCCAAAAAACAAAACAAAACAAACAAAACAACTAGAGTGGATGGAAGAACCATCTGGAGTCAGATACTGAGAGAGAGAGAGACCTGGGTTCTACCTCTCTGGGGCAAGACAGACTTGCCTTCAGGGTAGAAGAGGTGACCTCAGGACTGGGGTCAGCAGTCAGTCTGAGCTCTAAATAGTTTAAGAAGGTTTTAAAGAAATGAGCTTCTGTAGCTTCCACCCCTCCCCTCCTCCTCTTCGTCTTCATCTTCTTTCTTCTTCTTCTTAGCAAACCATCTGTTTAACACTTTTTCTTTAAATTATAACATGTTCTTGGTAAAAAAAAAAAAATCAAGCAGCACAGGAGGACATAAAGTGAAAAGGTTCTTCCCCCCCACTTTTCCAGTTCCAGTCCCATTCTTCAGAGGTAACCAGTCTTGGACCATTGCTTATGTTTCCTTCCAGAAATTGTCTAGGCATATCTAAGAATTTATGTATTTATTTAAACTAATGGGATCCTATTATATGAGCTGTTCTTTTTTTTTTTTTTTTTAGTTTTATTTATTTATTTATTTTTGGATGCGTCGGGTCTAAGTTGCAGCATGTGGGCTCTCTAGGTGAGGTGCTCGGGCTCAGTAGTTGCAGCGTGCGGGCTTAGTTGCCCCGTGGCATGTGGGATCTTAGTTCCCCAACCAGGGATCAAACCCAAGTCCCCTGCATTGGAAGGCGGATTCTTAACCACTGGACCACCAGGGAAGTCCCTGTTCTGTGTCTTTTTGTTTTTTAATTTTTTAATTTTTAATTTTTAAAATAAATTTATTTTATTTCTTTATTTTTGGCTGTGTTGGGTCTTCGTTGCTGCGCGCGGGCTTTCTCTAGCTGCGGCGAGCGGGCGCTACTTTTCGTTGCGGTGCGCAGGCTTCCCATTGCGGTGGCTTCTCTTGTTGCCGAGCACGGGCTCTAGGCGCGTGGGCTTCAGTAGTCGCGGCACGCGGGCTCAGTAGTTGTGGCTGACGGGCTCTAGAGCACAGGCTCAGTAGTTGTGGCGCATGGACTTAGTTGCTTTGGGGCATGTGGGATCTTCCTGGACCAGGGATTGAACCGGTGTCCCCTGCAGTGGCAGCGCCACCAGGGAAGCCCCTGTTTGTTGTTTTTTTAGTTTTTAGGATATCTTTATGTAGTAACACATATAAATCCTACCTCCTTCTTTTCAATGGCTACACAGTATTCCATTGTATGCTTGTTCCAACAATATTGTGAAATGATGGTTATTTATGTTACTAATTGTATTTGCTATTATAAACAATGATATAGTTAACATCTGTGTGCATAGATCTTGTCAGCTTGTATGAGTTTACCAGTAGGATAAATCTCTTTTTCTTCTTCTTTTTTTTTTGGCCGTGCCACGAAAATTGTGGGATCTTAGTTCCCCAAACAGGGATTGAACCCGGGCCCTTGGTAGTGAAAGTGCAGAGTCCTAACCACTGGACTGCCAGGGAATTCCCCGGATAAATCTCTAAAAACAGAAGTGTTGGCACAAACGGTATGTGCACTTAATATTTTAATAGATCTTGCCAAATATCTACACACTCATGGTGGGTGCCTGTTTCCTTACATCCTCACACCATTATCAAGGTTTTTTTTTTTAACTTATCTGATGGGTAATAATACTTTATTATTATTTAAAAATAATTTAAAATAATGGTACATGTTGCAGCTTCTTTAGTTCACAACCACGTGTTGCTGGGAGTTCTCTTGGTAGACGGTGTTACCGAACAAATCAGAATAAATTGCACAACTGTCATATGTTGGGGTCCTGCTCTTGGAACCGAGTTTTCACAAGCGCTTCTCTTGTAATTTTTTTGGTCATCATCTTGCTTTTCAGAACTTGTGCAATGGGAAATTCAGTCTAGCCCTTGAGACAGCGTGAGGGGGGAAGTGATCAGGGCACTGTAAATCACAATGCAGATGTGAGATGTCATTTTATCTCCATCCCAAGGTGTAGATTCCCAACCAGTGTGGGTCTGCTGGCTCTGAATACCATGGCACCCTGTCTTCCTGGAGATCAGAGTGTCCTTCTCTGCCACGGTGCTTTGTCCTCACCTGGTTTATCAAGGAAGCAGAGGCTAATCTAGCCTCCCCTTTGAGGCAAGGTCAACTGAAGCCTCCAAAGAGCACGTGACCTGCTCAAGGTGATTCAGTGGTCGAGATAGGAGGAGAGCTGAGCCTTACGGGGTCGGTACTGATGCCAGCTTATGTTGTCTGGAGTGGGGGAGGATCCAGGCTGAATGATCTAGTGCCTGCTTCTCTCGGGACATCTGTTTCCTCAGCTTCCTGTAACTGCCTCATCCCCACGCCTGGGAAAGGAGCTTGTTTCATCTTTTACCTCCTGCTTGTGGCTGCGAGGACAGAGCTGCCGAAGTGGAGGAAACCACACTGTCTCTCCCTTCCCTCCTGCCCCCAAGGGACTGCAGATATGATGGAGGGGCTCCTGGCAGGGGCCTGGGCTGCCTCTCCTCCTCTGATCCCAGCCAACTTTCTCCGCTCCATGTTTCTCTAAAATCCAGAGAACTGGGTGGGTTCCCTGGAGCTCTGTCCCGGGGTTGGGGCTCTGGTTGGTACCTGCTCCCTCAGCTGGACCAGAAATACCCACAGGCCTCCACCAGGGAAGCCAGGGCCTTGTGACTTGGTGACCCAAAGTGGGCTCTTCCTCTGTGGAAGGGCAAGGAGCAACCTCAGGTGAGAAGGACTCGGGCACGTGCTCTTTCCTGCTTTGTTGTTGTTCTTTCCTGGCTGTTGAGCTGAGCTTTGCTTTCAGGGCCTTCATTTCCCCATCTGTAAAATGAGCGTTGCGTGAACTGGGCATTTCTGTAGGTTCCAGAGTCAGTGGGGCAGGTTTGATCTGATCATGCAGATCATTGTACAGAACAGTGGCTGAGAACTTGGGCTCTGGAGTCAGACCTGGCTCTGCCACCATCACACAGGTTCCTTAACCTCTCTGTGCCTCAGTGTCACCGTCTGTAAAATGGGGATAAAGTGGTGCTATCTCAGAGGTGGTTGTGAGATTGAAAGGTCAGTGCTGACCCATAGTCAACTCACAGTCACAGCGCTGCCCCTGTCCCCCCTGTCCCCATAGCTTGTCCTTATCTCCACCCTGACTGCCCACATGCTGAGTCAGCTGAGGTTTGGGAGGAAGCTGGGCTGTGCTTGGTGGGGCAGGAGGGCTGGGCCTGGCACACAGCATGCTTCTCTTTTCTCTTTACTTGCAGTCCTTCCCAGAGAGCCATGGACTCCTCGCTGCCCACCTCCACCCAGAAGAAGAACAGAGGGGTCAGAGCAGGGGCAGCTGGAAGCTGTGTGGGACCGAGGGAGGGGGTGGAATCATAATAGATAGTACATATAACAGCTCTGGTAATGGTATGGGAGCCCTGTGCTGTGTTTACGTTCATTTATAATCTTGTGAGGTTGGTGGCAGCCACCGCCTATTATGGAGGAGGAAACTGAGGCCTAGAGAGGTTAGGTAAGTTGCTGGAGGTCACACAGCTCCAAAGCTTGGGAGCCTGAGCACTGAGGAGAGGAGAGTGGATGAGGCTCTAGAATGGCTCTCACCTCCCTCCCGAGCTTATGCGGTAAAATTGAAAGCTATCTGGGAACTTCCCTTCTCTTTCTCTGGGCCTTTACTCTGGGGGGCGAAGAGGGCACCGGCCCTTCTGGACTCTCAACTTCAAGTCCAGGCTGTGAGTTCTGTGCCCTTCCTGCTGATGCAGCCAGGCCATTGCCGCTCCTTGGTCAGGTGTCTGAATCCCATGACTCCGTGTCTTTTGTGGCTGCCGTGCAAGGTGGGAGAATCCAGCCTGGTCTTGAAATGCTCCTCCCTGCCTGGTCCTTGGGCTGCCCTTCTGACCTTCAGATGCTTGGGCTTGGGCCTGTGTCTCCTCTGGGTCTGCGAACATTTGGCCCAGGTGGCCTCCTACCTGGGTTTTATCTGGGTGTCTTTGCAGACTATGAGGGCCTGAATCAGAGCATCTCTCAGCTGTGTCTTCCCCTAGAATATGTTGGTGGACAGCAAGCACACATGGTGACATGTGTGTACAGATAAGAATAGATAGGACGGAAGGCCGGAAGTGCCCAAGCTTGCTGTGACTGCAGCCCCTCCTCTCTGTCCCACATGGAAGCGTGTCAGATGATGTGCTCCAATGATGGGCTCACTAGGAACTCCTTCTAATTGATAAAAAAAGTAAGTACTTTGCAAAAGGAATGTGGGTTATTAGTTATTAGTAATGCACATGACGCCTGGGCTGAGGCTGTGAGCCGTTTCTGGCTTACCCTGGTGCTCCATCCTGTGGTTCAGCAACCCTGGGGAGGAGAGGGGGGAAGCATTGTGGAAGTGAGTCCTGTTGGGTCCGATTAGGTCTCCTGCCCACTCCCAAACCAGTCACTGCAGCCAGGAGGGTGAAGCCCTGGTTGGCCAGGCCTGGCCAGGTGTCCCCCCTGGGGGCAGATATGGAGCACAGAGCTGTCTTCCTCAGAGGGAGGCCAAAAGGATGCAGGACAGGCAGGACCCAGGGTGTCCATGGTACCTGCTGAGCATCTCCTGAGTGTGAGGTGGGTGCAGTAGGGGTGACAGATCTGGGTGGAGTGGACGTCCAGCGGGAAGCCGGTGGTCTATGCAACCCTAGGGAGTGAACCACTTGATCCTTCCTTTTCTGATGAAGGTGAGGGTGGAGGGTGCAACCTGAACCAAGGACCACCAGGCTACTGCTGAGCAGCCAGCTGCCCTGGAGCACAGGACCCCACACTTGCCACCCCTAGCCCTGAACTCGGTCAGGACCCTGTGCTGCCCCCATAGGGCCTGAGGCCCCTTGTGTCCCCTGCAGCGGAGGAGTCAAGAAAATAAAAATGCCTGTGCCCTTTGTCCACAACCTGGGGGTGGCCCTCTGGCACCACAGCGCGGACCTGACTCCCAGCTCCGGGGAAGGTGGGCCAGTGGGAAAGGCCAATGGTGGAAGCTTCTCCACTGCTTGGTAGGGGCGGGGACCTGGCACCCCGCCTGTGACCCTCTACCCTAGACTGCTGTATGTATGTGCCGCACTCTTCTACGGGGCTCTCATTAGTGAGCACCTACCGTGTACCAGGCATGGTCGGCACTGGTGCAGACAGAGATTAGGACTAGCCTGTGGTTCCAGTGAGAAAGGCAAAGACGTGCACATCGGTGCCACCTGCCACCTCTGCCACTGCCGGCAGGAGCTCGGCACTGCTGACCTCTGTCTAGACGCTCAAGGGCATCTGAGTAGTACAGATCTGTGCCTGTGCCTGTGTACGTGAGGGCGCCTTGTAGGCGTGTGTGTGATCTGAGCGTGCGCCTAGGTGTGTGCACGTGTATGATGTGTGTGTGTGAGCGTGTGTTTGTATGGGGAGTTGTATGTGTATGAGTGGATGTGCGGGTGTCTTTGTAAACGTCTGCACGCACCTGTATGTGAGTGTGCAGTACCTGCGTGCACGTGTGTGCCGGCGTCTGCTGATGTATGTGAGCACGCGTGCGCCTAGGTATACCCGTGGGTCCTGTGCGTATATGTGTGCACGTGTGTGTGCCCCTGGGCCCACGTGGGTGCACGTATACTTGTGTCCACATGCGTGCACGTGTGGGGCAGGTTTATCTGGTACGGTGGAGGCAGAAAGGCCAAGGTCCCGCCTCCGGCAGCCCCAGGGAGTCGGTGTGGGCCCGCGTCGGCCCGGCTCCCTGAGCCTTCCAGCCAGGTCTCTCTCCCTATCCCAGGCACAATCATGGGAATCCTCGGGCCTCCTTGGGTTCCGGGCAGCCTGAGCTGTGTGCGGCAGAGCTGCCAACCCGGGCTGTGGTGCAATCTGCTGGCCGAGCCCCTTCCGGAGCTGCGGGTTCCTCCGGGTGTGGGGAAGCTGCCCTCTGCGACCTCCCCTGCCTGTCTTGGTGCGTCCTGGGGGGCAGGACACCCCTCCCACCCCGCGGCCTCACCCACAGGAAGCCGGGCTGGGGGGGCAGGCGTTGGGGGAGGTGCCACGCCGGGCGCCCCGCCCTTTGCCGGTGGCTGTCGACCCCGCTGCTCCGAGGCCGCAGCAGTCTTGCCAACAGCCCCGGGGGCATCGCTGGACCAGGGGCCCCTCCGTCACGACCATGTTTGGCAGGAAGCGCAGCGTCTCCTTTGGGGGCTTCGGATGGTGGGTAACAGATGGGAGGGCGGGTGAAGGGGTGGGAGCGAATCTGGCCGTGAAGCCCGGTTGAGCCTGTGGCTGCGACCTGGTCTGTAGGGGGCAGTGGGGGGGTACTTTCAGATGCTTGGCGGGATGGAGATGGAAGATCCTGTGGGGGGAGCACCAGGCTTTTCCTCACTGTCCCTTGGGTACAATCTTCTAGGGAATTCAGAGGTCGGAGCTGGAGCCAGTGTGAGTGTGACTCTGACGGGTGAACGTGGGCCTCTGTGTCATGTGTTTCCATATATGTGTATGTGCATCTGTGATGACTGTGAACACGTGTGTATCTGGGACTGTGTGTTTAGGTGTGCACGTCTGTGCGGCTGGGTGTGAGGTGTGTGCCTGGCTGGGTGGGTGTGCCGGCGCGTGACCACGTGTGCACTCTGCGTTTCTGAGCGGATGCCGGTCTGCACCTCGGAGCTTCTGTACCTGTGTGTGCTCTTGTCTGTGCATGTGTGTTATGCTTCTGTCTGGGTCATCTCTGTGACTTCGTGGCCGGGAGAGTGTGTGGCCTGCTTGGCCTTTGGGCTGTCTCCTCTCTGCAGGGGTGAGCAGTGAGAGGAGGGGGCAGGCCTGTCACCAGGGGCCCCTCCCTGCCCTCCCCCTACAGCCCGTCTGAGCAGCTGGGGCTGTGCTCCACCCTCTTGCCTGACCCTCTGGGCCACCTTTTGCTGCTAAGTTTCTGTCTGGGACAAAGCAGAGGCTCTTTCCTCCCTATGGGGCCATAAAGTGGGGAAACTGAGGTCAAAGACTTGTCTCTGGTTACCAGCTGCCGGCAGCTTCTCAGCTGGGGAACGGGGTCTAGTGGTTTTCATTATCAGTTTCCTTTCAGCTTCTAGGCTTGGAGCATTGTCAAAGAAGAGGTTCCCATTGCTGAGGCGGGGAGGGTGGCCAGGGCTGTTCTGGTGTGGAAGCTGGGTGGCCAGTAGTGGGGGGCATAAGAGGTGAAGCAGAGTGGGAGGGAGCACAGGGGCTGCAAGACATGGGATGGCAGAGCTTCCTGGTGGGGCTGGAGGGTTAGGGTGGCTATCATGCGGGGCTGGCTTTCAGCAGGGAAGGAATATTGCAGTTGTTTGAGGGCTAAATTACAGATTCCTGGAGCCCTGGTCCACACCAGACAGTGAAAAGAATCTTGGGGGTGGTATTTTCGGAGCTCCGTTGGATGCCAGGGTGGTTGTCCACTAGCATTGGTGGACAAGGTGTTGAGAGTGAATGGGATGGGGCAGGGGAGGGAGGAGAGAGATGGCACCCGGAAGAACCTGGGGACCTTGGTTTCCTGAAAGGGAAAAGCTCAGTGTCACATCGCTGCCCTATCTCCCCATCTCAGCCCTGCCAAGCCATAGACCCTGCCCTCCGAGGCCACACCCCCGTGGGAGCCCGGTTGACTGAGTAGGTGTGGACGTGGGTCCCGGGACCGGGGCTGCTGTGGCCCAGAGTGTGACCCAGAGAGTTGGTGGGTGGCGGGTGGCGGGTGGTGGGGTGAGAGGGCATGCTGGGAACCCTGGGTTAAGGAAGGTGCTGCTACTCTTCTGCTCTTTGAGGAACCCAGATGGGACACTTCCTCTCTCCAGGTCTCAGTTTCTCCATGTGTAAATGGGGAATTTCTGCCTTACCCACAACGAAGTGATGTTGTAAGAATTTAAAAAGATTCCTAGGGAAAATATAAAATATAAGGGCTTATGGATAGGGCTTCCAGTTGGGTTGCTCTGGGTGACAGATGTTATAGCAGAGTGCAGGGATCTGCTCCTGGGTCCACCTTACTCCCATTCAGTGAGTTGAATGGGAGAGGAGGAGGATCTCCATACCAGAGGGGGTTAGGAACCCAATGAGACCCCTGGGGGCCTCGTGGAAGCACCAAGGAAGGGGCCCAGGGGGCCCATGGGGAAGAAGCTGGGAGGAGGGACCTGGGCCAGGAACCTCGGGTGTGGCTTATTTTGCTGTTGGGAACTGAGATCAGAAGGTGCTGGGAGTTTACAGGGTGGAAGGATCCCACCCCCCAGCTCAGGGGCTTGGTGCTGACTCGTGATTGCTGGGGCAGCTCTGCGTCCTCACCGTGTGGCCCCTGACACGGCTCCCCTCCTCCCTGGGGCCCCAGTAGCTGCGTGTATGGGGAGCTTGTGGCAGAGCTGAGCTGCTGGACAGAGGTGGCTATAAGAGCTTTCCAGGGTTTCAAGCCTCCTGGAGGTGGTGGTGATTTTGGTGGCATTAATGGCAATGATGACATGGCGCAGTGGTGACACTGATGGTGATGTGACCCTGGTATTTGTGACCCCCTAAACAAGAGGAGACAGAGAGTGGGAATCTCGCCTACCTTTCTGTCTCTGGAGAGAGGAAGGGGCCTCTTTTACCAGCCATAAGGGCTGACATATGCAGAGGGTAAAAATAGAAGCCTAGCAGCCCTGCCTTGTCTTCCAGCAAGGGTGGGCGCAGGCTGGGGTAGAGTTGCTGGCTGCCAGGACAGTCTGCCGCAAACGTGATCTTCCGGGCTCTGAGCTCCTGTGCCCGACAGATCCCACCTCCTGTGCACCCTGGCGCCTGCTGTCAGGTTCTGTCTCAGGAGTGGCTTATGCCTTCTTAGAGGAACTGGCAGCTCCCAGAGCAGGAGGGCCCCTGGTGCTGGAGGTTGTGGCATCTTTCTAAAGCAGAATCCCAGGCAATATCCATGCATTGATTGTCCAGCCGCTGTGACCCATGAGGCTGGGTTGCAGAGTCCTCTTGTGGAGCTTGGGTAACGAAAGGAGAGATGGCATACAAAGTGCTTTAGATCCCTGGGTCTGGAGTCAGATACTGGGATCCAGACTGGGCCAGTGATTGTATCCTCCCGAGCCTGTTTCCTCATCTCTAAAATAGGGAGAATAACAGGACCCATCTCACTGGGTTATGAGTGGCTCCAGCCCTCCCAGAGCTCCCAAGTCCTCCCTTTCTGGGCTGGAGGATGACTTCCTTCCTCCTGAAGCAACATTGTCCAGGGCCCTGCGGGGCTGGTGGTCTGGGCTGGCCCCGGGACCTGTCCCCTGCAGGTGCTAGGTGGGAGCCTTCAGCCCTGGCACTGACGGAAGCCCTTGCTTTTCTCTCGGCAGGATCGACAAGACCATGCTGGCGAGCCTGAAGGTCAAGTAAGTAGCCACTTCCTGTTACGTAAAGGTCAGAGGTAACGGCAGATAGAGCTCTTCTGGGGCCCTCATATCCCTCCTGGTTGTGGAAAACGTGAGCGGGACTGTTGCATTTGTCAGATTCTCCGTCTCAGTCCAGGGGCTTGTGGACTTGGAGGAGGCTGGACTGAGCTCTTGATTCCTGAAGTATCCGGGAAAAGGCAGATGCTGGGAAGCAAGCAGGGGGACCAGTGTGGTGGAAATGTGTACGGCAGTGAAACTTTCAGGCCACAACTCAAGGGTATAAGAAAGATAATTGTATTTTCCATCACTTTAATTTTTATATTTTAATTTTCCATCACTTATAATCATTTTATTTTTATATATAATTTTTATAGCCCCAGTCCCAAGAGGCTATTTTTTTTTTTTTTTGCCGCACTGCACAGCATGCAGACTTCCCTGACCAGGGATCGAACCCATGCCCCCCTGCAATGGAAGTGTGGAGTCTTAAGCACTGGACCGCCAGGGAAGTAAGTCCCAGGCTGTCTTTCTGACATTCCCACCTACCTGGAAAATTGTGCCACACAGTTCTAGGACCTGGCAAAACACCCCAGTGTGTGTGTGTTTGTGGGTGATCAGGTGGTCATCGAGTCATCTATTACCAGACATCTGTCATTCTGATCAGCCTGGCCCTGAGGCTCTCTGAGAATTCCAGCACCAGATTCAGGGTCTGGGGATTGATTGTCTGCCTCGGTTTACCACGTGTCTGCTGGTCTGTCTGGGGAGCCCTGAGCAGACACCCCTTTGTCCTAGAACCTCTGACTGCCCCTCTGTCATCACCTTCGTTCTTTTCCCTCTGTGTTTCTGGCCAAACCATTTTGTCTGCATCTGGATCCTCTTTCCCCCTTGAGACTTAACAAAAGTCGGTTCCCAACTGCATCCCTCCCTTGGGCAATGAGTACTGACCAACCACCTTCTCCAATTAAGTGAGTTAAAAAGGAGGGAAATTTTAGGAGGGAAAAACAGCATTGGTCACTAGCTCAAAATATTATCCTGCCACATGTGAATTGGCTCAAGCATGAAAAATTCCTCTACTAAGTGTCCTCCTTTTCAGGCAGCCCCTCCTGCTTGTAACTCCCCCATCTCAGCTGAAAGATTTTCCAGGCTGGCCTCTCTCTGCCATGCCATTTAGTTGCCAGCACTGACTGTGCATCCCCTGGGTACACTTCCCTGGGCAGAGCACAGCCAGTCTTGCGAGTTGGCATCTAAGGGGGGTCAAAACAAGGAAGCTTCCCACTCAGGTCTGTTTTGCTCAGAAGGGTGAGGGTGGGCAGTTAGCAGGGCAGGGATGGATGGAAAACTGTCCCTGCCCTCTGAGAGCTTTCAGTCTCTCTCTAGAGTTGATGCCAGGGATGTAGTGGGAGCAATCTTGGAAGACTGCCAGGAGGAGGTAGCTTCTAAAGTAGCTCTTAAAGATGGGGCGGGACAATGGGCCTGTCTGTGCCTCTGCTGATTGGCGTGGGGTGTGCATCAGGGCAGTCCAGCATTTAGGGCAAGTCACTCTTGGGCAAGACACTTAACTTCTCTGGACTTCAGTTTCCGTATCCTTTGTCCAGTGGGCACAGTGATGTCTGGCCTTCCTAGAGCTTCCTATCGCGTATTGCATGAGATGCTAGGTAGGAAGCTGAGTTACTAAGGGGTGTAGAGTGGTCGGAGTGGGTTTTTTTGGTACCGTCTTGGGACATCTAGTTCAATTTCACAAGCGTTTATTGAGGGCCTGTTTGTTTTAACTAGTAAAGATGATACATGTAACCTGCAAAGGAACTAGTTACAAGGTGGAATGAAGGGCTGGGGGCATGGGCCAGTGTTGAGACTGGGACCCCAGTGGCCTCTCTGGGTACGTGGGGGACAGTCTGAGGTCTTAGGCCTTGGGGAGGTGGTGTTGAGAGGGTTGTTTGGGACAGTGTGTAGGACTGTGTTCCTACTTGTACTTGGTTAAAATCCTTTTGATTGCAAGAAACAAAAACCCAGTGTAATCTGGTTAAGCAAAAGATGGCGTTTATGGAAAAAAATCCCAGGTGCCTCAGGGAGTCCAAGGGGAGGAGGTGGAGCTAGAGCTCAGGGAGCGTTAAACAGGAACTGGAAATGCATCCCCATCAAAATCCCAGCTGCCTTCCTTGCGAAAATTGATAAACTGATCCTAAAATTCAAGGATAATCTTGAAAAAGAAGAACAAAGTTGGAGGACTGTACTTGGTGAGTTCAAATTTACTACCAAGTGACAGTAATCAAGAGAGTTTGGTAATGGCATAGAGATAGACATACAGATCAATGGAATAGAATTCAGAGTCCAGAAATAAACCCTCACATTTGTGGTCAATTGATTTTCAACAAGTACAATATGTCATGACAATTCAATGGAGAAAAATAGTCTTTCAACAAATGGTGCTGGGACAACTGATATCCACATGCAAAGGATGAAATTGAATCCCTGTCTCACACCGTATACAAAAATTAACTCAAAATGGATCAAAGACCTAAATGTAAGAGCCCAAACTATCAAACTCTTAGAAGAAAACATAGATGAAAATCTTTGTGGCCTTGGATAAGGCAGTGGTTTCTTAGGTATGACACCAAAAGCACAAGCAACAAAAACAACAAGAACAACAAATTGATTAATTGAACTCCTTCAAAATTAAAAACTTTTGTGTTACAAAGGACACCATTAGGAAAGTGAAAAGACAATGCACAGAATGGGAGAAAATATTTTCAAATCAATATCTGATAAGGGACTCATATCTAAAATATATAAAGAACTCTGACAACTCAATAATACAAAGACAAAAAGAATTTAAAAATGGGCAAAGACTCTGAATAACCATTTTTCCAAAGAAGTTATATAAATGGCCAATGAGCACATGAAAAGATGTTCAACGTCATTAGTCATCAGGGAAATGCACATCAAAGCCACAGTGAGATACTACTTCACACCCACTAGAATGACTATAATCAAAAAGACAGATAATAACAAGTGTAGGTGAGGATGTAGAGAAATTGGAAGCCTTACACGCTGCTGGTGGGAATGTAAAAGGGTGCAGCTGCTTTGGAAAACAATTTGGCAGTTTCTCAAAAGGTTAAACATAGAGTTACCGTATGACCAGCAATTCCATTTTTAAGTATACATCCAAGAGCAATGAAAACATATGTCCATAGAGAAACTTGTACGTGAATGTTCAGAGCAACATTATTAATAATAGCCCCAAATGGAAATAATCCAAATGCAAAGATACAGTCTTCTTTTTGGGGTGATGAAAATGTTTTGGGACTAGTTCATGGTAATGGTTGTACAACCTTGTGAGTATACTGAAAACCATTGAATTATAGACCTAGAAATGGTGAATTCTATAGTAAATAAACTACATCTCAATAAAACTGTAAAAAAATAAAAGAGGGAATCTGATTGGCCCAGCATGGTCCAATCAGTTTAGCTGGAGAGATGGGGTTTATGGATAAAATATGTCTGCTGCAGCCACCTCTCTCTGTGGGAGGGGTTAGTTCTCAGAGAAGAAGGATGAGTTGTGGGCTGGGCAGATACCATAGGAGGTTTTATCCCGTCACCCCCATGACTCTTAGGACTAAAAGGAAGATCAGTAGCTGCTCCCTCATTCTCCTCCCCACTAATACCTAAGAAGAAATTCTGCCTGGGTGCCCAGGATATGGCTCTGCTTACTGACAGGTCCTTAGGCAGCCAACTGCATGTGCTAGGGCTCTTCCAGGTACCCAGATGCTGCCTTCCTTCGGCCTCTGCTGGGTGAGACATCTTTCTGTACTAATGCAGCCCATTGGCTTCTCCACTGAGCACCAGATACCCCTGGACTGCAGCCCATGCTCCCGATTGCCTCAGCTCCTTTCCCAGGGACCTGGTGTCCTTGACACGAAGAGAGTCAGCCATACAACTCCTGGAAGTGTCCCTGAGCTATGCAGCTCCGAAGATGAGGGTTCTGGCACCACCATTATTGAGCACTTACTATGTGCTCACTTTTCGTCACACAGTTTCCCTGAGGTTTCACAACCATCTCGGGAAGCAGCTACCACTACTGTCTGCATTTTACAGAAGAGAAAGGGAGGCTTGGGAGGTTAGGAAACTTGGTCAAGGTCATCAGGGAGTAGGTCATGCAGCTGGGATTTGAATCCAGGTTTGTACTTCATGGCTGGTTCAGTCCAGGCTGGAGCTAAATAGTTCTCAGCACCTCTCTCTGCCCTACTTTTCCACTCTTTTCCCGATTTAGATAGAGAGTCTTGTGCTTTGGCCCCAGAATGCACCCCTGCCTCCACAACACTGTGGATGGGAGGGCCCAGCCGCCTGCTGGAGGCCCAGGTTGAGAGGGGTCTGGGGTGCCTGAATGATGAAGACCCTCAGAGGCAAGGGGTGCTGGAGGCCTGGAGCCACACAAGAACACTGGATAGGGGGGTGGTGGCAGCACATACAGGAGAAAAAATTGGGAGGCGAAGACTAACAAATTGTTAACCTCTCCAAGCCTCAGTTTCCCCATCTGTAAAGTGGGAGGGTTGGACTGGTGCCCAGTCTGCTCTCTTCTAGCTTTGACTTTCTGTGAGTTCACCTTCATGCCTTTTGTCCTTTTGCATTTCTCTCAGGACCTTGATGATGGTAGGTGCTCGCTGTTGACTAAGCAAATGCATGCACGAATGAATGAGTGTCTTTGAGAGCAGAGGTTCTGCATACTTCATCTCTGGCTCCCCAGAGCCTTACACCATGCTTGGCATATAGCAGGTTCTCAGTCTATATTTGCTGGATGAATGAATTATGGGTCATCATGGTTAGCCCATCACATGAGATGGAGGGCTGGAGAGAAAGAGGCAGGGACAGCAGGTGGGGAACGCCCCTTCGCCAGCCTGCTCCCAGGCCAGCTTGGGATACAGTCTGTGTTGCAGTGGTTGAACCATAGTCTGACTGGATTCCCACAGGCGGAGCCTAGGTTGGCAGGGCCATGTGTTTGCTCATGGAGGTCCTTGAAGCAGCATCCAGAGGGGATGACCTGAACTGGGAGCCTCTGATACTTTTCTCCACTCTTTTTTTTTGCTGCCCCTTGCCCTCCCTCTCAGAGACTCCTGCTTCTTTGCTAAAGAAAAAGTGTGTGTGTGTGTGTGTGTGTGTGTGTGTGTCTGCTGCATGGGCTGGTAAGCCATGCTCCAGCCATCTGAGATGACTGTGATACACAGGCACTGGCCATCGTGGGACTGCGTGAGCGTGGAGATGATTCAGTGCAGCCTGTCTCTACTGCTGGGGTAGGGCATCATGCACATTCCTGATGACCGGGAAGTTAGAACCCATTGCCGCGCAGGGAAAAGAATCCAACTTTTTAATTGATGGTCCCTGCTCTTGGTCACTAGAAGTGGGCATCTCTAAATAGAGAGAAAGTGTGTAAGAGGGCCCAGAGGTCACTGTGCCGTCTTATTTCTTCCTCAGGAGAAGGAGGGAGAGGGCCTGGAGGAGCTGTCTTCCCAGCAGCCTGGCTGGGGCAGCATTTCAGCTGTCCTGTAGTTTGGTCAGAAGACACCACACAGCCATCTGTACTCTAGGTTTCAGATTTCACCAGCTAAGATTTAAAATCTTAGAAGGGAGGTGAGCGCGTAGGGCAGCAGCAGACGCTGTGTGTCAGCGTAACTTCCCTTGGGCCCTGGGGTCCCTGATGGCAGCTGCTGGAGCCGTTGTCCATGCAGGATGGGGGCTTGCCACATCTAGAAAGCTCAATTTCTTGCTATGTCACAGCCCTTTTAAACTCAGGGCTTCAGTCCCCATCCTATGAGGATTACGTACAAAATCTGGGCGATTCCCTGAACAGACATCTGCCTCTCCAGGTTCTCTTGGTGTTGTTAGCAAGGCTACATTCTCGGGGGGTGCGGGGAGAGCAGAGTCAGGACCCAGGCAGCTGTGCATCAAGTGTCTGCCTCAGCTTTCCAGCCCTACCAGAAAGCCCATCCCTCCACAGTCCACCCCTTGATTCCGATGTAATGGCCTTTTTTTTTTTTTGGCTGCATTGCAGCACGTGGGATCTTAGACCAGGGATCGAACCCGCAACCCCGGCATTGGAAGCACAGAGTCTTAACCACTGGACCACCAGGGAAGTCCCTATAATGGCTTTTTTTCATGCATCGGTTGAGGGTCACGATCACCAATTCACTTCTCCCATCTTTGACCACCAGGTCTTTGTTTACTGTGGATTACAAGACTCCTTGAGGCACAAAGATGCTTTAGAACCTTCTGAGCCTGCCCCATCTGAGTCAGCTCATCTCCTACATATCTAGGGTGTCTGCTGAGTTTGCTGGGGTTGCCAAAGGCAGGGGGAACTTGATGTTTTGCGGGGTTAGAAGGCTGAATCAGTTAAGCTCACATTTATTGGGCACCTGCATTCGAAGCCCAGTGCTAGGCGCTGGGGCTGGTGGGGAAGCAAAGATGAAAAAGACACAGTCTCGGGACTTCCCTGGTGGTGTAGTGGTTAAGAATCCGCCTGCCAAGGCAGGGGACACGGGTTCAATCCCTGGTCTGGGAAGATCCAACGTGCTGCGGAGCAGCTAAGCCCGTGCGCCACAACTACTGAAGCTTGTGCTCTAAAGCCCACGTGCCACAACTACTGAAGCCCGCGTGCCTAGAGCCTGTGCTCCGCAGCAAGAGAAGCCACCGCGACGAGAAGCCCGCGCACCGCAATGAAGAGTAGCCCCCGCTCACTGCAACTGGAGAGCCCGCGCGCGGCAACAAAGAAAAAAAAAAAAAGACACAGTCTCTGCTCATGAAAGCTTATAGTCCCATAGGGAGACAGACAGACAGACAGTTGCGATGGAATGTGACAAGTGCTAGCAGAGATGTCCTCAGAGAGGATGGAGGTGGGCTTCCTGGAGACTTGGTGATGCCTCAGCCATCTCCAAAGGTGAGTGAGGCCAGCCTGGAGAGGAGAGAGGCACCCGGGGCGGCAGCAACAGCACGTCGGCAGTGGGGTGTGAATGGCGTGGGCTGGGAGGGACCTGGGTGCAGTTATGACACCAGACAGATCACTGGGTGCGACTGCCGGCTCAGGCTGGGCCACGTCCAGGAGTGTGGGAGGGCTGTGTGGAGGGCTGGGCTTGCCCCTCTGTGTGGCCGGGAGCCATGGAAAGGCTTTAAAGCAGGGGAGTAACGTGGCCAGATTTGAGTCTGAACGCCCCGCTGGCTGCCATCTGCTGACTCACTGGAGAGGCTGGAGGCCAGAGCAGGGCCAGTGGGGTTGGGGAGAGTGGACAGACTGGAGAGCTCTTGAGGAGGCAGACTCCCCAGCCTGGAGCTGGTTTGGATGTAGGAGGTGGGAGCAAGGGGAAGGGTCCGGGTGAAGACTCAAGGTTCTGGGTGAGCCTTTGAGCGGATGTTGGTCCCGTGTACGGAGACGGGGAGTTTGGGCAGCTTGGGGTAGAGGGAGAGAGTAAGGCTCTGAATATACAGTCTCTGCTCCTCCTTTCCCCTCTCCCCTCCCAAGTGGCTGGCTTAGGTCCTGACCTTTATACCTACCCCCCACCCTCCCATAGAAGGGTACAGAGGAGAGAAGCAGCATCCTGAGGGGTGAAGGAGGTGGTCGGCCGCCGGGGAAGTAGGCTGGGCAGTGCCCTCTCCCTGGCCTTGCAGGCAGAGCTGGTGGTGGTCCCGGGCTCTGCAACCCCCCTCCTCCCCAGCTCCAGGTGTGCCTTGGCAGGTGAGCACCAGGTGAGCCCTAGCTGGTGCCACTGCTCTTGTAACCGACAGCTGGCCACACGGGATGTGCAGGGAACCCACTTCCAGACACGTTCCAGGTGGGGCCGAGGGGAACCTCCCTGTTTCTGTCTAAAGTATCAATCCTGGTTCATTGATTCTTTAGGATGATCCCTGAGCCTGAGAACAGTGCTGGTGCGTGTAGGTGTGTGTCGGCGTGTGTGCAAGCTTGCCCGTGCAGGTGGACATGAGCTTTGAGGGCCCATGTGGGTGACTGTGTGGTGCCTTTTTTGGCTTTAGCGAGTTCCTATGGTAACCACGAACATGCCTGTTTTGGGATCTGGAGTCGTGGGGCGTGAGTGGCTACGGGGAGAAGCAAGGCAGGCGGGTGCTTAGCCGGCGTTTGGGCTGTGGCCTGATTTCATTGCCAGGCACTGGGGGAAGCACCTAAAGGTGCCATTTGCCAGGCAGCAAGGTCTGCAAACCCCAGGGATTTGTGTGCTCCTGGCCCTCATCCTGGCCGGTCCCCATCATGCCCAGGAAGCCCTGGTGAGTCCCTGTTCTGATTTCTTGATGGACAAGCCGCTCCCTGGGTCTCGACCAGGTCTGGTGGGTATCTGATAATGGGCAGCAGGGAGCTGGCTGGCAGCTCTGGCCAGTAGGTACTGGGCACTGGGGCTCTTCTGAGATGGGTGCGGGATGGTGGGCAGGAGGGGCTCTGCTTATTCCTGGGGCCCCGTGGGGGTTTTTCCTTGTGGCTGGTGAGCTGAATGGTGCTTGTTGATCCCGTGGGACAGGGCTAATGGGGACAAGGGCAGGGATGCGGGGGAGCAGAATGCATATGGGGCAGCCTGTGGCCTGCCAGCCCAGGTCCAACTATCCTGGGGGGCCCCCCTCACTCCAGCTCCCTGAAAGTCCTTGTGGACGCTCAGGGCTCTGGTCATGCCCTTGAGCTTCTTCAGAGGCCTGCTGGCCTGTCCTGGATGGGAAGGCTCAGGGTCCTGTGGGGAGGAGGCCAGAGGGCTCTGCCTGGCTCACCGGGAGCTGGATTTCGCCAGGGCTAGGGGAGGATTGCTCCCACTGGGCTTTGGCGAGAGGCTTTGACTCCCCACGCTGCACATCCCTTGTGCTTCCTGTTCACACACTGTGGGCCCTTTGGGTGTGTCCGGACCCCTGCATCCTCTTGGAGAGGCTCCTGATGGACAGGTGCCCAGGAAACACTCGGACGTGTCTGGAGTTGGGGGAGTGCTTGCTTCTATCGCCGTCCTCCTGCTGGTTCCTCTGGGGCTGGGAGCAGGGAGTGGGGATGGGGGTGTCAGGAGGGGATGTAGATGGCCCCTCTGGCTTGTGCTGGGAGCCCCGCCCAGGAGCTAGCTGCTCCCCCTGCCTCTGAGGGGGTGCTGGGTGAGGCTGTGCTGGGATGGGGGCTGTGTGGCAGAGGTTGCTGGGGGCTGTGGTCCTGGTGAAGGGCAAGGGGAGCAAGGAAGTAGACGTTCTACGCTTTTTCCAGACAATCTCGGCCTTCCCTCTCTGAAAGAGTCTAGAGCCTAATCCCTAGCACCTTTCCTTGGGAGTGCTGGAAAAGAGAAGGGAGCCTTCAGGAGAGATCCCCAGATCTCTGGAGTCCTTGAATCTTAAGGCTTGAAATAAAAAGGTCAAATTAGCCACTATGTGAATCCCTTGTGCCCCTAAAACTAGTCACCCAGCCTGAGCTTGGTTACCTCCAGTGACGGGGAGCTCATTATCTTGTAAGGATGCCTATTATATTGCAATACAGCTCTGATTGTTCAAAGCTGACCATTATTTTCGTCTGGAATTTCTGTAACTGCTACCGCTTGGTCGCTCATCTCCCACCCCTAAACAAGGCTAATAATCCTGCTTTCTCCTGAGAGCCCCTCAGAATTTGGAAGGTGGCTCCTGTTCCCTGAGTCTTCTGTGCCCCTGGCGGGTCATCCCTGGCCTCTTTGGCTCTGTTTGGGATTTCTCACTGCCTGGCCTGATCTTTGTTGGAAGTGTTCAGGTTTTCTAGGCTTCATTTCAAAGCCTGGCCAAAGGGATTGGCCCTGGGCAGCCTGCAGGAGCCTGATGGACATGAGGATGGACAACGAGAGATCAAGGGCTTCAGCCTCCTTGTTTGCAGATCAGTACACTGAGACCCCAAGTAGGGATGTTCCTAACTTGAGACGGCCCAGCTCGAAGGCAGTGGGTGTAGGACCAGGACACCGGAGGTCGGCTGTCGGCCTCTGTGCAGTGCCTGGCCCCTTTCCTGCTTTCCTGTCAGCTCCTCCATCTTCACCACTTTCTGATTTAGGACCTGGTCTCTTCTTTCTGAAGACAGACCTGATGCCTGCAGGGATATGGCAGGGCCTACTACAACTGCCAGGGGGGGCCTCTGGGCACCGGCAAGCACACATCTGTGCTCTGCAGGAATGCCACCTGTCTCCCCAGATCTTCCACATTACAGGAGAAGCTGGAAATCTGGAGTTTTGGGCAACATCTTGACAACTAGCTCAAGAATTAAAAAAAAAAACAAAGCCATATGTCACCCATCCTGCAGGCCAGATTCACCCCACCTGTGCGCCACTTCTGCTCCAGGTGTGTCAGCCCTGCGGGTCTCAGCTCCTATCTCCCTGTGGCCTACTCCCTGGTCCCTTCTCCCCAATTCACCCCTTCCCTGGTGCTCTCACCACTGCCTTCAGCCACTGACTGGTCATTTCCTGCTCTGGCTCCAGACTGGACTCACTCTCAATTAATCTTTTCTCTCTTCCTAATCCAGTTCTTTCTCTGTTACTGGGTTGTGAAGCCCCCGAGTCACGGGGACTGGTTCTCTCCTGCCCTCCTCCCGGTTCAGGCCCATTGTCTCCTGCCCAGATGGTGACAAAGGCTCTCTAATTAACCTCCTCCTCGGGCCTCCGCCAACTCTAATTCATCATCCCCACAGCCATCTCTAACTGCTCCAAGGAGGCCCGTATCCACGGCACCGATGGTAGACCTTGTTAGTCCTGATTCTGCATGGGTTTGTCCCCGGGACCCTGGGTGGGGAGTGGGCAGTCTTTTTTTTTTTTTTTTTTTGAATTAACTAATTAATTAATTTTATTTTGGCTGAGCTGGGTCTTTGTTGTGGCACGCGGGCTTCTCTAGTTGTGTCACGTGGCTTTCTCTAGTTGCAGCGTGTGGGCTCTAGAGCGCGTGGGCTCAGTAGTTGCGGGGCGTGGTATGTGGGATCATAGTTCCCTGACCAGGGATCGAACCCAGGCCCCTTGCATTGGGAGCACGGAGTCTTAACCACTGGACCACCAGGGAAGTCCCCCGGGCAGTCTTTGTGTTTACTCCCCAGTGACTTCTCTTTCTGGCATTAGAAAAACTAACTGTCCATGGTCCACAGAAGATAGTTGGATCCTCTGTGCCCTCAACCAAAGCACTGGTTCTCAAGCTTTTCTGCACTTTGGTACCACCTGGGAGGCTTAAAAAGTTCTCATGCCCAGGTCGCACCCAATGCCAGGCTTGGAAATCAGAGTGTCTAGGATGGGACCCAGCATCAGCACTTTTAAAAGATTCCCGGGTGATTCCAACGTGCAGCAAAATTTGGGAACCCCTGTCCCAAGGGATAAACGAGTGTGATGAATGTCAATGGCTCAGGTGGGGCTGGATGTTAAAATGGGCTGTAGGTGGGTGAGTCTCTCTAGCTCAGGGTTTCTGTTGACAGTTGGGGCTGGAGAATTCTTTGTTGTAGGGACTCTCCTGTACACTGTAGGATGTTCAGCAGCATCTCTAACCTCTGCTCATGAGATGCCAGCAACCTACTCCCTAGTAGTGACAATCAAAAACGTCTCCAGGCATTGCTGAGTCTCCAGGGCAGGGGTGTAAGAGCTCCCCCAACCCACTGAGAAACATTGCTCCCAGTCCAAACAGGTCCACCTCTATAGCATTCTAAAGCATGTGCAGAAGAAAAGGCTACCAGCCGGTGAGCCCCATCTTAGTGGTTAATTCATGGGCTTTGGAGTCAGGCAGCTTATGTTTAAATCCTGATTCTACCAGCTGGGTGACCTTGGGCAAGTTATTTAACCTCTCTGTGCCCCAGTACATATCTAGTTGTTCCCCCTGACCCCCTTACAACTGTGTCTCCTCTTGACCTTTAGCTCCAGCCGGGTGATGTGATTTGCTGTTTCCTGGCACTTTTCAGCCTTGATGTCTGCTTACGCAGAAATGCCCGGCATGAAATGCCTTTACTTCCTCCTCTCGCGTCAGCATCATCCCGCCTGTCCTTCCAGGACCAGCTTAGATGCTGCTTCCTCCGTGAACACCTTCCCTTTGAGGACAAAGCACTCTGTTCCTCGTGCTCCTGGAGCAGCTGGAACCTCAGGGGTTCCACATTTAGCTCCTCCTGCCCTGTGCTGGTCCAGTGGTTTCTGTCTGTGTCCCTCTCGCCTTGAGGGCTGAGGCTGTGGGAGCCTCTGGGGTGCCCAGCCTGGGCTCCGTCACTGTTGGCTGTCCAGGTGAGGCGGCTGACCCCTCCCTGCCTCGGGCTGAGCTGTGAACGGGCAGGTTACCGCACTGTCATTCTCCACCCACGGCCCAGCTCATTCTGAGAGGGTGGAGTGAGCGGAAATCCGTGCCTGGCAGGCCACAAAGCCACATAACTGAATTTTGGAGCCCTGCCCTGTGGTGTGTGTGTGTGTGTGTGACAGCAGCTATTACCTCTTTCTTGGTTGCCTTGCCACCAGCTGATGCCATCTGGAATTGAGGAGCATTGAATCACAGACTTTCCCAGGACCATTTCTGGGCCGAGGAACAGCCCCTGACCCCACCCTGCCATGCCTTATACAACCCTATCAGTCAGCTCAACCCAGGGGACCACTAGTTGTCCACCCTGGCTGCAGTGCAGACCCACCCTGGGGACTCTGCTTCCTGAGGCCTGGGTGGGGCCCAGGAAACCTGTGTGTTATCAGGGCCAGAGGTGGTGCTTCTGATGCAGCAGGGTTTGCAGCTGTTTGGGAACTAATGACATTTAAAGATCTCTTTTCCCCACAGTACAGATTCAGTGGTTAGGTTCATGTGCTCTGGGAGATCTTGGGCAAGTTACATAACCTCTCTGTGCCTTGATTTCTTTATCTGGGGATAATAATAGTACCTATATGTAGGTACTGTTGTTGTGAGGTTTAAAGGAGATAATCCAGGTGAAGCATGGAGCACAGTGCCTGCTACATTGTTAGTGCCTGGTAAGTGTCCCCTGCTTTAATATTTCTGATATTGGTAGTAATAGTCCTGGGCTGGGTAGATACACGTAACCATGTGACATGCCCGCATGCATGCAAACACACCCCCATGGGCAAACCGGAGCGATGTGCACCCAGACCCAAGCCTGCTGCTGAGGACAGACATGTGCAGGTGGCAGTCACTGCAGGCTCATGCGTGAACACATGGTCCCTTGATAAATATATCAGGAGGGCAGAGGTATGTGTACACGAGGCCCAGATGATCGGGGTTTTTATTTCATTCGCACTCTGACATTATTCCTGGAGTTAGCAGCACCTGGGCTGAGCTCTGGGAGCTCAAGGTGCCCCTTGTTTCCATAGCAACCACAATGCAGTAAAAATAGGAGGACCAGGGAAGAGATGGAAGAGGCCTGAGCCAGCTGCGAGGCTGTGGGCCTGGTCTCCACGTCCTCGACCACACCGAGCCTCCTGTTTTGTTAGTTTTTTAGAACAACGACATGGCAAACCGCTGAGGACTCATGACCCAGAATTGACAGTTGTTAACATTTTGTTGCATTTTCATCAAATCTTTTTAAAAAAAAATTGTGGTGAAATATATATAGTGGCATTAAGTACATTTATAATGTTGCCCAACTATCACCACTATCCATTTCTAGAACTTCTTCATGATCTCAAATTGAAACTCTGTACCCATTAAACAGTAACTCTCCATTCCCCACCTCCCGCCAGCCCCTGGCACCCACCATTCTGCTTTCTGTCTCTATGAATTTGACTACCCCAGGGACCTTATATAAGTGAAATCATGCAGCATTTGCCCTTTTGTGACTGACTTATTTTTCTTAGCATAATGTACTCAAGGTTTATTCATGGTGTAGCATGTGTCAGAATTTCCTTCCTTTTTAAGGTTGTGTATTATTTTATTGTATGTAAATGCCGCATTTTGTTCATCTGCTCGTCAGTCAATAGACGCTTGGGTTGCTTCCACCTTTTGGCTGTTGTGAATAATGCAGCTATGAACATGGGTGTACAAATATCTCAGTCCCTGCTTTCAGTTCTTTTGGGTTATACCCAGAAGCTGAATTGCTGGATCATGTGGTAATTCTATATTTAACTTTTTGAGCTTTGTTTTTTTAAGAAAAGAAGTAAAACATCATAAAGTTAAGTTCCTGGAATCACTCCTTCTTGGCCCTGTTACATTGCCTCTTCCGTCAGTAGAGGTGAGCTCTGTCAGCAATTTGGTGTGCTTTTCTCAGTCCACATTTTTAATACTTTCACATTCATAAGATAGGTATCTAGAAACACAATATAGTTTTTTGTGTGTATTAAAAATTCACCTGCATGATGTCCTTTTGAATTTATACGTCATGGTGGTGTTCTGGCATCAGCCTGCCGGGGTTCAGGTCTTGGCTCTGCCACTTAAGAGCTGTGAGACCTCAGGCAGGTTACTTAACTTCTCTGTGCCTCAGTTTGTTCATCTGTAGATGGGAATAAGGGTAGAACCTAAAACCTTCTTGTAGGGTTATTTTGGGGATTGTGCAAATTTACATATGTCAAGTGCTTAGAACAGGGTGGGCACGTAGAGTATACTAGATGTGTTAGTTGTTACCATTATAGTTCTGCATTTGTGCCACTCCACATGGATTTTGGAATCCATCCATGGTATCAGAGATAGGTGTAGCTCCTCCTTTTTAATTGCCATGTAGTATTTTTTGTTTTTCTTTTCGCACAAACATATCACATTTTTTGTTTCCCCCATTGTGTCTCCTACTGGTGGAAACTTAACGTTGTTTGCATTTTTTGACGTTGCAAACAGTGCTGCAGCCCTGTCCCCTCACCTGACCCTCTCTGCATTTGTGTGAGAGGTCACCTGGAGAGGGACGTGGGGGGTGGGGCTGGTGGGTTGCAGCTCTACCGGATGCAGCCAAATTGTCCTCAAGAGAGGTTTTACCATTGACACTCCTACCAGGGATGTGTGAGAATTCTCCTAGAGTCCTCTTCCCCACGTCCTCACTGATATTTAATTTTTACATTGATGTGATGGACCACAGCACATTTTATTATTTATTATACAAACATTAATTAATTAACTCTGAATAAGTGAATGAAAACTTTCATGACCTCTTTGAGTCTCTCTCCACAGACCTGGATGGATATGCTTCTGTCCTTTTTTTCTTTGTTATAGCACAAGCATTTTCCCATATTGGTACAGTCTTTTTTTTTTTCCCTTTTAAAGCTAGCATTTTTCCTGATGATAAAAATAAGTAAGGGCTCACTGTAGATTTAGAAAATACATACAAATATTGAGATGAAAAAATTAAAAGCCGTTACCCACCACCTAAAATGTTTTCACTTTGATGTGTTTCTTTACAGTCTTTTTGTGCTTTTAGCTTCCTTTTAAAACTTACTATATGATAACATTTTCAACACCATTAAATATTCTTTAAAAACATGATTAAAAATATTGCATACCATACCATCATTATGATTTCCCATAGTTAATTTAATCACTGTTTTATTTTTATTTTTAAATTTATTTATTTATTTTTGGCTGCTTTGGGTCTTCATTGCTGCATGCAGGCTTTCTCTAGCTGCAGTGAGCCGGGGCTACTCTTCGTTGTGGTGCGCGGGCTTCTCATTGCAGTGGCTTCTCTTGTTGAGGAGCATGGGCTCGAGGCACGCAGGCTTCAGTAGTTGTGGCACGCGGGCTCAGTAGTTGTGGCTCTCGGGCTCTAGAGCGCAGGCTCAGTAGTTTTGGCACATGGGCTTAGTTGCTCTGTGGCATGTGGGATCTTCCCGGACCAGGGACTGAACCTGTGTGCCCTGCATTGGCAGGCGGATTCTTAACCACTGCGCCACCAGGGAAGTCCCTTATTTTTAGATGTTAAGGTTGTTTTTAATTTTTCAAAAAAAACACTAAAAAAAAATTTTTTTTTGGCCGCACCGTGTGGCTTGCGATCTTAGCTCCCCAACCAGAGATTGAACCCAGGCCCACGGCAGTGGCGCTGAGTCTTAACCACTGGACCGCCAGGGAAGTCCCTGTTATTATTATTATTTTTTTAACATCTTTATTGGAGTGTAATTGCTTTACAATGGTGTGTTAGTTTCTGCTTTATAACAAAGTGAATCAGCTATACATATACATATATCCCCATATCTCCTCCCTCTTGCGTCTCCCTCCCACCGTCCCTATCCCACCCCTCTAGGTGGTCACAAAGCACCAGGCTGATCTCTCTGTGCTATGCGGCTGCTTCCCATTAGCTATCTATCTTACATTTGGTAGTATATATTAAGTCTATGCCACTCTCTCACTTTGTCCCAGCTTACCCTTCCCCCTGTTATTAATTTTTAACTATTAGTTTTTAATGCTGCAAAAACGTCCTTGAATATAAATCTTTGTGTGTATCTTTTATGATTTCCTTTGGCTACCAATAAAGGTAAAATGTTTTCACACATTTATTTTTTAATTTATTTAAGAAAATATTTCTTAATGACTCTTGCCTATTTTTCTATTGGTATATTCATATTCTTCTTGTTGATTTCTCTCTTTTAATTAAAGCTGTTAACTCGTTGTCATTCATATTTTTATTTACAAATCATTTTTCTTAGTTTACCCTTTGCCCATAAATTTGACTCTGTTGTTTTTTGGTGCAAAAGTTTTCAATTTTAAGACAGCAAAATCTGTCCGTGTTTTTATTTGTGATTTCTTTTTTTACTTTTATGCTTAGAAAAGTCCTTCTCCATTCAGAAAGTTGGTGGTTGCCTGTATGTTCTTTTTTTTTAAAAAATAGTTTTATTTCCTTTTTACGTTTAACTTTTTAATCCATTTGAAATTTAGTTTGGGGTAAGATGAGAGATGAACTTACACTTTCAATTTTTCCAAATAATCAGTCAGTTGTTCTAGCACTAGACTTTAGTCTTCCACTTCCACCACTAAATTCTTACATATCCAAAGATACCTTTTTGGGCTTCTGTTTTATTCCATTGACCTGTCTCTTGAATCTCGTGTGGCCCAGAGGTGAAAAAGAGCAAGTTTGCTTAGGGAGTCGGTGTGGCTGGGGTCTCAGAATAATGAGGATTCAGGTCCAAAAGGTGGGGGCCTGGTTGTGCTGGTGGGCCCTGAAGGTCAGACTTCAGAGTGTGTGTTCAGTTTACTGAGCTATGGGGAGATAGATAGTTGGAGGTTTTGAGTAGAGGACTGGAGGGTCACTGTGGCTGCTAAGGTAGAGCCAATGGGACTCCACTGGAAGCAGATGGACGTGGACCAGTAACTGCTCAAGAGAGATGAAGGTGGCTTCAGGTGTGATGTGGAAACAAGATGCTCCACGGTAGAATCTGCAAAATGTGGAGACTGGCCGGACTTGGATTGGGGAGAAATGAGGGAGCCAAGGACTATGCCCTGGTGTGGCAATCTAGATAATTGTTCTATTAATCAGTTTGGTTTTTTTTTTTCAGGCTGTAAAAACTTAGGTAATGATGGTTTAATGTAAAGCTATGTAGGACTAATAATTATTTTAGCAAACACTGAGTGCTTGTTCTGTGCATCTGTACTGTGTGAAATGCTCTTACATGCATTATCTTAACCCTCACCCAATCCCTGTAAGATATGTGCCCTGATTCCTATTGCACAGATTAGGAAAATTAGCCTCAAAGAGGTTGTCACTTGCTTCAGGTCACACAACTGGCAATCTGGGAACTGAACCAGATTTATCTGTCTCCAAACCCATGCTTGTGCCTGCAGTATAAAGACACAGAAAGGCCCTGGGTAGCTCTCCAGTCACGTGGGGTCCCAGCTCTTCCAGGATTGGGGTGTGCAGCATTCTGGAAGCGTGGAGCCCTGCCTTGTACCCACTAGCAGCTCCAGGGGCGTGGGCCCTCTTGTCTTTCAGTAATAGGCACCCATGCCTTCCTCCTGCCTTCCCTGAATGTGTTTTGTATTCATAGGCCCTAGAAGAGGATCCATTTGGGTCAGTTGTTTATCATCTGATTGCTCAGGACTCTTGGTGGAATTGGCCAGAACCCAGGTCTCACCAGCCTATGTGAAAAGGGGGTGCCTTGGTTTTCATAACTGGAAGGACCAGGGAGTCAGTCTGTCTGCCCCGAGGCATAGCTAGATTCCAGGTCTCAAACAGTCCTCCAGACCAGTGCTGTCCAATACGGTCACGTGTGGCAATTTAAATTTAAATTACTTAAAATGAAGTACAATTAAAAATTCAGTTCGCCAGTCACACTAGCCACATTTCCAGTGCTCAATAGTGACCTGTGACTGGTGCCTCCTGTATTGGACAGCACAGATACAGAACATCTCCATAATTACAGAAAGTTCTGTTGGACAGCGCTGGACAGACTCCCCTGGAGATCTCCAGACAAGCCCAGAGATTCTACCCAGTCTGTGACAGGTCAAATCCTGATGTTGAGAGATATTCCCAGATTTCCAGGCCAGAAGATGTCCGCGCTGCATAAATCCGGAGCCACTAGGTGGCGCCAAGGAGGCGGCCACAAATTTGATCTTTGGAAGCTGGGAGCTCACACCCAGCTCTTGCCTCCCTGGGCCTGAGAACAGAACTGGTCCACACCCAGTTCAAGTGTATTAAGTCGTGGGTCCTGGCTTCTGCATTCTCATTCAGACACCCCAGCCCCCCCCCCCCGCCAGCCACACACACACACACACACACACACACACACACACACTAGTCGCTCAGGGCTACACTCTGAGAAACACAACCCCCAAAAAGCACGAGCTTGGTCGATGCCACCTTATGTTATAACAGCAACAAAACCAGCACCGGCTTTGTTACCTCATTCCACCCTCACCACTGTCCCGTGAAGTGGCTCCTGCTGTTCTTCCCATTTTAAAATGGAAGAAACCAGAAATTCCCTGGCGGTCCAGTGGTTAGGACTCAGCGCTTTCACTGCCGTGGCCTGGGTTCAATCCCTGGTCGGGGAACTAAGATCCCACAAGCCGCTCAGGATGGTTAAGTGACCTGCTGGGTCACATAGCTGGTACAAGATGCAGCGGGTTCCAACCAGGGTTGTCTGACTCAGAAGGCTCTGTCATTCTCTTCTCTTGATCGTACTTAATTCTGAGCACAGGCCCAAAGGCAGACCCAGTGATCACGCTTGAGACAGGTTCAGGCATGGAAGGGTAGAACTGTGCTCTACACTCGCACAGACACACATCGATGCCGTTGGTCCCACTGAGACTCGAGGGGCACACGGAGTAATGGAGGGAGTAGAACAGGAGTGACGGCTGCTGCTTCCCAGGGGTGCGAGGCATGGTGTGTGGAAGGTCTCCTGGTGAAGTGTCAAATGCTGTAAACAGTGGTGATTGTGCCTGGGTCCGAAGTATTCGGGTGTTATGGGGATGGAGGATGGGGGTGACCTCTGACACTTTCTCTGTTTACACTTAAATCCAGGGCCTCCAGGTGCAGCTGTGGAATCCCTATCAGCCAGGAAGCTGGAGCCACCCCCTCTTTCCCTTGGGACCATGTTAGTTTTTGGTCGTGTGGGTCTGGGAGGGCTGTGTTACAGAAGACACGCAAGACAGCTATGTTTTACGTGGTGTGGTGTTCCACGCGGGGGCCTAAGTTCCTCGCAGTGAATGGGACCCAGGCTTTATTAGGGGAGTCCCAGCAGCGTCGGCACGCCTGTCCCGCAAATGGCGTGGGTTCAGGAACTTGTAAGTGTCTGAGACAGGAAAACTGTTAGGATTCTAAGTCCGTTAAAAAACCATTTCTGCCTGTATCTTTTTTTTTTTTAACTTTTTATTTTATACTGGAGTATAGTTGATTAACAATGTTGTGTTAGTTTCAGGTGTACAACAAAGTGATTCAGTTATACATATATATACGTATCTATTCTTTTTCAAATTCTTTTCCCAATTCGGTTGTTACAGAATATTGAGCAGAGTTCCCTGTGCTATACAGTAGGTCTTTGTTGGTTATCCATTTTTTAGAAAATAAAGTTATTTTATTTAATTTTTATTTTTGGCTGCGTTGGGTCTTCGTTGCTGCGTTCAGGCTTTCTCTAGTTGCGGCAAGCGGGGGCTACTCTTCGTTGCGGTGCGTGGGCTTCTCATTGCGGTGGCTTCTCTTGTTGCAGAGCACAGGCTCTAGGCTCACGGGCTTCAGTACTTGTGGCACGAGGACGCAGTAGTTGTGGCTCGGGGGCTCTAGAGCGCAGGCTCAGTAGTTGTGGCGCACGGGCTTAGGTGCTCTGCAGCATGTGGGATCTGCCTGGACCAGGGCTCGAACCCGTGTCCCCTGCCTTGGCAGGCGGATTCTTAACCACTGCACCACCAGGGAAGCCCGGTTATCCATTTTTTGAAAAAAATTTATCTTGGCTGCATCGAGTCTTCGTTGCGGCACGCAGGATTTTTCAGTTGCAGCAGGTGGACTTCTTACTTGCGGCATGCATGTGGGATCTAGCTCCCTGACCAGGGATGGAACCCGGGCCCCCTGCATTGGGAGTGCAGAGCCTGTATCTTGTCTTATCTCACAATCCACTCTTAGTCAACGGCAAGTGTGGAGCAGGTACGATTGTGTCTGCCGTGGAGGGGCCCTGAGCATCCAGAATAATGTGGGCAACTTCAGCTTTCTAACGAGCTGCACGCTTCATGCTCCCCTCCAGGAGCTCTTGGCCCACACACCGACTGAGCCAAGGCCAGAGGAGGCAGCCATTTCCCTGAATGGCTGTGTACTAAATAAGGCAGCTGGAAAGAGTGCAAAACAACATAGAGCATGTACTAATTAAACAGTGTGGGGAAACAACGAAATTGAATAGGAAATAGTGTATTGGCCGAAAATTCTGTTGCCTGAGCAGAAGTTAGGAGGCGTGGTTAGAGAAGAGGAAGGGGCGGTAGGTAGAGATGCCTGTGGTTATTCTGAAAGGAACATCTGGAATTTTTGCAGGATAAACAGTGTCCAGTTTTAGCTAAAAACTTATCATGCTCCCCTTCTCCTCCCATTTTTAAATACAGACTTGTCACTTGTGTTTCTCTACCTGTCACGGCTGGGTCATTTTTGGCTCACAGTGTGGATGGGAGGAGAGAGAGGAAAAGAGGAGGAGAAACTTTGCTAGTATAACTCGGTCAGACTTGGAACAGAGAAAGCAAGAACACAGGACGTTCATGCCTTTGACCTGTGAACAACGCTGAGGTCCACTGCAGGAGAAATGAAGGCATTCGTTTCTTTTTTTTTAAATAAATTTATTTATTTTATTTTTATTATTCATTTTTGGCTGCATTGGGTCTTCGTTGCTGCATGCGGGCTTTCTCTAGTTGCGGTGAGCGGGGGCTACTCTTCATTGCGGTGCGCAGGCTTCTCATTGCGGTGGCTTCTCTTGTTGCGGAGCACGGGCTCTAGGCATGCGGGCTTCAGTAGTTGTGGCTCACGGGCTCTAGAGCGCAGGCTCAGTAGTTGTGGCGCACGGGCTTAGCTGCTCCGCGGCATGTGGGATCTTCCCGGACCAGGGCTCGAACCCGTGTCACCTGCATTGGCAGGAGGGTTCTTAACCACTGCGCCACCAGGGAACCCCGCATTCGTTTCTCTAATGAATATTCACTGGGCACCTACCTTGTGTCAGGTGCTGTTTTAGGTGCTGGGGATCCTGGCTCTGCCACCCAGTAACGGGGTTACATTGGACAAACCTCGAACCTCTCTGAGCTTCCATGTCCCCATCTGGAAAGTGGATGATGAGAGTTCCTTCCTCATAGGGATGCTTGAGGATTAAATAAGCCAACACATGAAAGGCACTTAGGATAGTCCTTAGTGCTCACGATTATTGCCAGTACTGAAGACACTGAGAGTGGTTAGGTGATTCAGGGCCTGGCCCCTGCACCCCAAGAGCTCACAATCTATGGAGGAGACAGACATTTAAGAGCCAACCACAAAGTGCAAGGCATCGCCGGTAGAGACATGGGAGGAACAGTGAATATTTCCTGGTGGAAATAGGGAAGGCTTCTTGAAGGAGGTGGCATTTGAAGTTTGAAAAGGAACCTTCTAGGAGGGGAGGGTTGCAGGGGGCATTCCAGACTGAGAAAATGGTGAGAGCAAAGGCATTGGGTGGGGGAGTGTATGAAGCTGTTTGTGTAACAGTGAGTCAGGTACTGAGGCAAGTGGAGGGTGTGCTCGGGGAGGGTCTCAAGTGTGGTACTGAGGAGGTGGCAGGTGCCCTGAAGACTGGGATGGGGAACCGTCTGTCTCCTTGGTGGTTGGGGAAGGCATCTTTGGGAGTCCTGGGGATGGATTAAGGAGGTGAGGAAACTGTCACTCTTGAGGAACTGGGAGGTGGGGACTGGGCTGGGGAGGGAGGGTGGGGTGGGGGTGGGGGTGGGGGTGGGTCCCTCCACAGCGGGGGGCGGCCCGGCCAAGGCCGAGTGAAGGTGGAATCTCCAGATGAGGTGTCTGATCCACGTGAGGAGAGTAAGAGGAAGAGTCCCCTAGAAACCGGGGTTTCACGCCCAGAGGATTTGCAAAGTTGTCACTTGCGGGCACGGAGCTGGGAGCGCAGGAGAGAAGCCCCGTTTGCAGGGGAAGATAATGACTTTGGCCTTGAACAGGGTGTTTGAGGAGCTTGAGGGTCATCCCTGTGGTGTTTGAAGTTGGGTCTTTGTGCTCAGGAGAGCTCAGCTGAATGACTATGGAGTGGTTCAAACAACAATGCTCATTGCCAGGGCCAGTTCTGAGTGCAAGTCATACAAAAGTGGACCATTCAGACCTGGTGGGGCCTCATGGTACTTTCTAATGGGGGAGGCAGACAGGAACAGAATAAAGAATTCAGGAGGTCTCAGATAATGCCCAGACTCGCTTGTGAAGGAAACAAAATAGTGAGGTGATGGGGGAGGGGCACAGGGGCTCCTTGAGGTGGGTGGTCAGGAGCAGCCTCTCCATAGAAGTGACGTTTGAGCGGAGACCTGAAGAAAGAGAAAGAGCCAGTCATGAAGGTATTTGGGGGAACAGCATTCCAAGTGGTGGGAGGAGCACATAACGAGGCCTTGAGGCAGGAACAGGCTTGGGAGGTGTGAAATGAGGAAGCAAGAGGGGCAGGAGAGGGGATGGGAAGTTTGCACCCCCAGGTGGTGGGCAAGATGGAAACATAGACAGTTCTCCCCAGCACCAGCAGGTGGCGCTGTCAGCCCAGGACTGCCAGCCCTTGGGTGTGGCCAGTCGGGCAGGTGGGCGAGCAGGTGCTTTGACTTGAGGTTTGTAACTTGGAATGTGTACCCCTGCCCTCTGGGGAGATTGAGGTGGGCACCCGTGGATGCCCTGGCCAGGGCCAGCAGACCAGGTGATAATTTCCTGACTGTTCTGCTCCCTCGGCTGTATCGTTTTCAGTGTTTCTTTGCTCATCTCTCCTCTGGCTTCTGGGTATCTGCCTGTTTTCCCTCTCTGCTTCTCTGTCTTGCTCTCCCAGTCTCTGCTCCTCCCCTCTCCCATTGCTCCCTGGTGCAGCTGGTTTCTGTCTCAAAGATTAATTACTTTCCTGATGGTAGCTCTGATGGAGGGCTTGTGAGTTAGAGTCGGGAATAGACTGTTCCTAATCTCTGTGCCTGCCTCTCCTTCCTGGGGCTTCAGTTCTCCAGGGAAGGCCAGGGCTCAGGCAGTGACCTTCATCAGAAGAGAATGTTCCTAGGACTCCTCACTCCAGGACCCCTCGGGCCTGCCTCCCAGTGCCAGGCCTGTCTTACCTCTGGCACCTCCAGCAAGCAGCCCTGGCCTCACATCATCCCTGACAGTGGGAACCAGGACTTGAGCTGAGACCGGAGATCTGGATAGCAAAGCAGATGGCATCAGACAGCAGAAGAGCAGTCACCTTCAGGGACTGTTATAATGGGTCATTTTAGTCGGCAAAGATAAAGCGTCTCCCTTACCCCCGTTAGGACGTGCTTTCTGAATTATTTCTCAGTGGAGACTGAACTGGCCGCAGCCTGGAGTTGACCTCCTGGCTGTCATTATCAGGGTTAAGGCTGTTGGGTGAGCACAGTGGTTAAGAGCTTAGTGTTCTAAAGCTTCCTGCTGGGTGGGAAGTCCAGCTCTGCACCTTACCATGGGACCCCCAGCCAAATGCTTAACCTTTCTGTCCCTTGGCCGCTTCATCTGTAAAATGGGAGCAATAGTAGTAACACCCATGTAGATTGTCAGGAGGATTGAGTCAGCATGTGTACAGTGCTTCCCACTGCAGACATGGTAAATGCAATGAAATTGCTTGCTCTCATAACTTCATCTTTTTTTCAAAAAATAAATTTATTTATTTATTTATTTTTGGCTGCGTTGGGTCTTCGTTGCTGTGCGCAGGCTTTCTCTAGTTGCGGGGAGCGGGAGCTACTCTTCGTTGCGGTGCGTGGGCTTCTCATTGCAGTGGCTTCTCTTGTTGTGGAGCATGGGCTCTAGGCGCGTGGGCTTCAGTAGTTGTGGCACGCGGGCTCAGTAGTTGTGGCTCGCGGGCTCCAGAGTGCAGGCTCAGTAGTTGTGGCGTGTGGGCTTAGTTGCTCCACGGCATGTGGGATCTTCCCGGACCAGGGCTTGAACCCATGTCCCCTGCATTGGCAGGCAGATTCTTAACCACTGTGCCACCAGGGAAGTCCCTACATCTTTTTTATTAATAATTAAGACTGCATTTTTACTTACAATATATTATTAATTAATTGATGCTAATATAATAACAGCAATGGAATGGTAACATATTTTTAGTATAATGTATAGAGCTTTCTGATCTACCCCCCAGTTAAGACTGAGACATTTGCTTCCAGCAGAACTCACTCTCCCATGCTTGTACTTACATATAAAAATCATGGTCCGTGCATGTGGATATCCATGCATGTCAGTGTCTTTACTGGGAAGATAACATAACCCACTGTTAAAGAAAACATGAGACAAGTGAGCCAGAAAGCTCCTGTGATTAATCCTCCCTCTCTAACACAGAAAGTATTTACAAGTTTGCATTGACACAGAGGACAATAGTTTTCAAAGTGAACCACCTGGGGTACGTGATAAAATTCAGATTTTGGGCTTTACCCCAGACCCACTGAACTGGAATTTGGAGGGTGGAGCCAAGGAATCTGCAGCTGTCACGATGACCGGTGGTTCTGCTCAGGTACACGGAGTGTGAGGCTCAGGCTGGAAACCCTGAGTGCTGGCAGATTTCACCTGTGGTGTCAGTTATTCCATTCACCTGCACTAAATTGTCATTGTGCTGACACCCATGTTTGGCCCGTGTGTGTGTGGAGGCTGGTGTGGAGGAGCATCCCTAGGGAGCGAGCCCTGGACTGTCCAGTGGCCTTGTCGCCAGAGCATAAATAATAAGCTGATCCCCCACTAGTGGGCATTTAGGTTGCTTCCAATTCTCCGCTATCAGAAACACCGCTGGAACAACCATCTTGGTGCATGTAGTTTCTGCATGTGCAGGATTTATTTCCTTAGGATATATTCCCGAGGATGGAATAACCGACCCCAAGGGTCTGGACTTCTGTTTTTATGACTATTGCTGATTGTCTCCACGATGCGATCTAATGTATTGTGGTTATCCTGACTGGTCTATTTATTTATAATTTATTTTGAATAGTAGATTTATTTACATGTATTTGGTTCAGAAACCAAAGCGATTAAAAAATATACATGGTGAGAAGACTTGCTCTTACTCCAATCCACCTGGTCACCTCCTTCTTAAATCCTCTTATCAGGTATTTCCAGTGCTTCTGTATTCCTATATAATACCAACATTTATTCTTCTTATCTCCATTTCTTACATAAGAAGTAATATCCTACGCAGCATGGTGTTACATCTTACTTTTCTCACTGGAGAATATATCTTGCAAATCTTTCTATAGCCGTCCATTGAAAGCCTCTTCCTCCTCCCCCTTTTTCTTATAACTGTGTATCATTTCACTGTGTGGATTTACTTTTAAAAATTGATGATTCTTTTAAGAAATTTAATTCTACATGACACAAGTAATATAAGAATACATTTTCTTTAAAAAAAAAAATCAGAACATTAAAAATACAGTCTCCAGGTGGGGGGGAGAGATAAATTAGGAGTTTGGGATTAACATATACACACTGCTATATATAAAACAGGTAGATAAGAAGGTCCTACTGCATAGCACAGGGAACTATACTCACTATCTTTTTTTTTTAATAAATTTATTTTATTTATTTATTTTTGGCTTCATTGGGTCTTCGTTGCTGCGCATGGGCTTTCTCTAGTTGTGGCGAGTGGGGGCTACTTTTTGTTGCGGTGCGCGGGCTTCTCATTGCGGTGGCTTCTCTTGTGGAGCACGGGCTCTAGGCACGCGGCTTCAGTAGTTGTGGCACACGGGCTCAGTAGTTGTGGCTCTCGTGCTCTAGAGCACAGGCTCAGTAGTTGTGGCGCACGGGCTTAGTTGCTCCGCGGCATGTGGGATCTTCCCAGACCAGGGATTGAACCCGTGTCCCCTGCATTGGCAGGCAGATTCTTAACCACTGTGCCACCAGGGAAGTCCACTATCTTATAATAACCTATAATGGAAAAGAATCTGAAAAAGAATATATACATATGTATAACTGAATCACCTTGCTGTACACTTGAAACGAACACAGCATTGTAAATTAACTATACTTCAATAAAAAAATACATATGTTACAAAAAAAAAGAAACGGTCTCCTGTGGCCACAATGCCAGTCGCTTCTTCTCCTCCCCAGAGTAGCCACTGTTCAGAGTTTGGTACATATTTTTCTAAACATTAAAAAATATTTTTACATGTATCTTAAGTAACTGTCAATGTCCATACATATAGATTTAGTTCATTCCTTCTAAACATTGTACAGTATCTAGCTTATGAATATATCACATCTGCTTAGCAGTCTTCACTCTAAATGGTTGCTTCTGGTATTTTTGACTCTTTTCCCAAAGTGCCGCAGTGAACAGCCTCAGACTCATCTCTCTACACACATGTGAGTGTTTCTCTAGATTTGAGTAAATCTTAGAGGTGACATTGCTGGGTGATAGGGTGGGTGACTTTTTATCTTAATAGTACTGCAAAATTGCCCTCT
Source organism: Eubalaena glacialis (assembly GCF_028564815.1). Taxonomy (NCBI): domain Eukaryota; kingdom Metazoa; phylum Chordata; class Mammalia; order Artiodactyla; family Balaenidae; genus Eubalaena; species Eubalaena glacialis. The sequence goes on along the minus strand of NC_083734.1, from coordinate 13,412,234 downwards.
GGTTTCTACGCCCACCGCTAGCAGGCGTGTGCATTTTGCCAGTCTGTTGGGTGAAACGCCCTCTTTGTTGTGGCTGCATTTTTCTGATTGCTCACCCCTGAGTTTCTCCAGCTGTGCGTTGCCTGCCACACCCTCTGCCCCTTCCGACACCGTCCTCCCTAAGTCAGTGGATTGTTGCCCTCTGAAGTTCCTGCATCTGCCTGGGATCTTTGCAGGATGGTTTTTTGCTGAGAGTATCCTCAACCTCTCCTTTTTTAGAAGCCCAGGAACCCAGAGAGCTTTATTAACCGGAGGGGTGGCCATCGATTTGTCTGTGAGACTGAATGCACTGACTTCCCCAGCCAAGTTCAGAGGGGTTGGCCTTGGCTTTTCATTTGGTTCACACTTGTTAAGGCACTTCTGCCCTGAGGGTCCCTTGGGCACAGCTTGGAGCCCACATGCATTTCCTTTGCTGATTGAACCCAGAGGCCAGTTCTCATTGGGCTGGTCCTGGATATTGCCTGCTGATCTCAAACCCAAGTTCAAATTCTAAGGTTCCTTGAGAGGCCTAGAACTGGGCAATTGGGTGGGAAGGGGGTGACCTTGGAGACAGTTTCTGTCACCTACACCCACTTCCTTAGAAAGGAACCTTAAGATAGAAAAGACCATCTCATCTAGGCCTCTGGCTTCAATTCTTAACCCCTTCACAGTACGACTCCATCCACCTAAATGTTCATACTGCATCTCATGGGTGTATATAGCATATTCAGCCCTCATTTTACAGCTGAGAAAATAGACTAGGATAAAAGGATGTATGGATACTGAGAGGACAGATCTGCTCCAGAGGCTGGTCCTGCTGACTCAGGCCCAGTGCTCTTTGCACACCCATCTGTTGGGTCACAGAATGCATGTACGTTGTGTACATGCATGCTCCCTGCACGCGTGCACATATGTGTGCAGATTTGAGGGCACGTATCGGCAAGGGTGATGTAGTTTCTTTTCAACTTTTTGTTTTGAAAATTATCAACCTATGCAAAAATGAGAAGGATAATGCAATGAGCAGCTGTATTCACCCAGATGCACCACGTATTAACATTTGCACAGTTGTTCTCATTTTCTCTGTATAATGAGAGTAAAGTAGAGAAAATAAGTGGCAGACATCAAGATACTTCATACGCAAATATTTCAGCAGGTGTCTCCCCCAAACAGTATCATTTTCTGATATAACCACAATACTATGATCACATGTAAGAAAGTGAATATTAATTTCACAATGTAACTTAATATACAGTCCATTTCCAAATATAGTATTTCCCAGATTTAAATGTGGATTGTATATTCGATTATGTTATTGGCTTATTATTAATGGTCACTCTTTGTACTTGGTTATCACATCTCTTTAGTTTCTTTAAATGTGGAACAGCAGACCTGGCAAAGTTGTTTTTGTAGAATGTCCCACATTTTTAGAATTGTCCAAATGTTCCTTTTTTTCAATGTTTTCCTTGAATAGGCCTTGATTTTACTGAAGAAAGATAAAATGAGTGACCCACATGCTGACAGTGAGGAGGAAGGGAGAAATTCCTGTTTTATCTTCAGGGTTGGATTTAGGCCATTCTGCCTTCCCCGTGAGTAGGGTCAAGAGGATTGTCCCCAAGCCTGTCACTTATGGGCCGGGTTGGTGCCTCCAGGTCTGTTTGGTGTTCCTAGGGGCTCCTCCTGGAAAGACTTTCCTGTGGACCACTTTGAGGGATGCTCCCCTCGGGTAAAGGAGTGATGTGCTTTTCATACTTGTCTAAAGCTATTATTTTGCATGCCCATTAGGTAGAGATCTCGTATGTTAATTAACTAATTTACTAGTGACAGAAATCTAACTCAAACTAGTTCAAGGGGGAAAAAAAAGACACCAAAAGGAAAAACAGATCTGAGAACTGACTTCAGGAATGGCTGGATCCAGGTGGGTCAAAAAATGTCATCAGTCTGTTTGTCCCTATCTCTTGGCTCTGCTTTCCTCTGCATTCACTTCACTCACAGGCAATTCTCCTCTCATAAGACAGTTTAAACATAAGACAGCCACCAACTTTGGAAATCCCAGTGGGTAATAAGCTGCTTCTTTCTATGGTGCCAGCAAAAATTCAGGTCTTCACTTGTTTGGACCTACTAGGTTTATATGCCCATCCCTGAAGCAGTCATTGTGGCCTGATGAATAGAATACATGGATTGGCCAGGCCTGGACCATGTACCCACCCTACAGCTCAGGGTGGATAGGTTGAGAAAGGGACAGTCCCATCTGAACCACAAAAACCAACAGTGGTGTCAGGGTATTCCCCAAGGGAAAATCAAGGCCTGTCGACCAGAAGAAGGGGCCTGAGTGCTAGGCAGGTGGGAAAGCCAACTCCAGTTTGTCTGGTGACAGGCATGGTGAGCCTCTGATTGGTTGTGTCGTCTCCTAATCCCTTGGGATCTCCATCCTCTTCATTATGAATTTTGTGGGAGTCAGGAACTATGGAGACCTGTGTCTGGGTCCCAGCTCTGCTTCTTAGGAGCTGTGTGATCCTGGACAGAAGAGTTAACCTCTCTGGGTCTCGGTTTACTCATCTAGCAAATGGGGATGATATTAATATTCCTTCTTTACAGAGTTGTGAGTATCCAATGGAATAGAAGATGTGAATGTGCTTGTAGCTGTCAAATGCTGCATCAGGGGGGTGGTGTTTATTCCCCTCCGAGGTGATTCTCCTGCTTCAGGGTGAGCAGGGCCTGCCCTTGGAGCTGCTCCTTGGATACTTGGGATGGTGACCTACACAGGGCCATGGACCCTCGGGATGGGTGGGGTGATTCCTCCATAGGTGACCATAGAATGGGGCACAGCACTTCCCCCCAGGGGACCATCTGAGCCCTTTGGTCATTCTTTGATGAGGAAGGGAAGATGGTGGAAGTAAATGGGCCAGAGGAGAGGGCTCCAAAAATACTGCATGTCCTGCCAACCCTAGAAGACTTAATTATTTATTTATTTTTTTATTTATGGCTGTGTTGGGTCTTCGTTGCTGCTTGCGGGCTTTCTCTAGTTGGGGTGAGCGGGGGCTACTCTTCGTTGCGGTGCGTGGGCTTCTCATTGTGGTGGCTTCTCTTGCTGCGGAGCACCGGCTCTAGGTGCGCGGGCTTCAGTAGTTGCGGCGTGTGGGCTCAGTAGTTGTGGCTCGCAGGCTCTAGAGCGCAGGCTCAGTTGTTGTGGTGCACGGGCTTAGTTGCTCCGCGGCATGTGGGATCTTCTCGGACCAGGGCTCGAACCTGTGCCCCCTGCATTGGCAGGCGGATTCTTAACCATTGTGCCACCAGGGAAGTCCAGAAGACTTTTTAAAAGGTATTTTTAGAAAAATAAAGGAATGTAATTTGTTTCATACCCAAGGGTGGTGGCCAAACCCCTACCTGTCACCCAAGTGTGGGCCCCAGAGTCAGACCAAGCTTGTCCAGGGTTGGCCCTAGAGAGGTCCCTCCCCTCATCTATAAACATGAGAAGGAGACTAGTACCCTCCTCCATAGGGTTGTCTAACAGTCAGGGGGATTTTCGGGTGTCCTGAAAGCGACCTTGGAGTTGGACCCACTGATCTGAGGTTTCTCCTTGCCAGACTCACGAGGCTGTGCCAGCCTGGAATGGGGCTTTCAATGTAGGCATCCTTTTAGCCACCCTATCTGAGTTTTTGCACCTGTGAGAGGGTGGAGGGTGGGTCTCCATCCCTGGAACAGCGATGTTCTGCCCTCCCATCCAGGCAGTCCAGTTCAATTCCAGGACACATGGTCCTCCTAGTGGGAATTCCCTCCCTCACTTTCTTTCTCTCCTCCTCCTCCTCGCCTTCCTCACTTCCAACAATATTTATTGAGGGTTAGAGTGTATCAGGTGCCATTCTGGGCACGGGGTGAAGAGGGAGCAGGTGATGGTGACCTCTAAGATATGTACTGTGTCTGCGCTCATGGGGTTTACAGTCCACTGGGGCAAACAGACCCAAAAAACCAGCAAACAGACAAATCAGTACCGCCCGCCCTGCCCCCCCCCCAATCCCCTCCCTAAGCTAGAACAATTGCCGCAAAGGAAACAAACCAGGGGCTAGGTGCAGAATAACTAAGGGATGTACTCTAGGTGAGTAGTCAAGGAAGGCCTCTCTGGGGAGGGTACATTTGGACAGGTCAGCAACTGGCAAGATTAATTTCCCCATTGGATTGTCGGGGATTACACTGCCAGTTGCCCCTCCTACACTAATTCCCACACATCCCACGGCCTCGAGGGCTGGATGGGTTGAGACTGTTTCTGCTCCAGGTTCTCCAAGAAGGGACCCTCACAAAGGTCACTGCTGGCCTTGCCTGGAGACAGTCTGACAGCATCTTCTTACGTGTCCTCTGCATGACAGGTTTGATGGATGGTGTTCACACACAGCTGGCTGCTGAGCCCAGCTCCCTGTAACCTTGAAACTGCTCTAATGCATTAAGAAGAAGGAAGTAATTGGGAAACTTTGGTCCTTTAGTTATTAGCTGTGACACATGCAGCCTCATGACTATGAGTGAGGGGGGCTGGGCAGGGGAGAAAATGGATGGAAGCAAAGAGTTTGGAGCCTTGGGGGGAAAGGGAAACAGCTGGTGCAGTTTCTGAAGCTGCTTTGGGACTTGGAGGAGGGGTAAGATAGTGGGAACTAAATGGGGTTTTCCCAACGATGGAGGGAATTATTCACCAGAAGAGCTTAGATTACAACAGGAGTGATGCAGGCTAGACAGCTGGAAGAACTTTTCCTGGTGGAAAGGGCAGAAAGGCCCCAGAAAGCAGTCCTGGTGAAAAGCTTGCAAATTGCAGACTCATAGCTGCTCACTGGGAGGCTCAAAGCTTGGCTCCTGGCTGGGCAAAGCTCAGGGAATCTGTGTCTACAAGGAAGATAAACTTTGTGTTTGTCTTTAAGGCTAATAGGACTTAAAGTCATCATGGGAAAGAGCAATGAACACATCAATGAGTTAGATTCCAGAGTCCGTTGTGAAGCAAACTCTAGTTTGGGTTAGGTAAGAAAGCATTTGATTATGGCCGCCTATAGGGGCAATTTCCCTCTAGAAAGGAGTATCTGACCCAGAGTTCTTCCGGGACCCATAGAAGCAGGAGATTAGTTCAGACAACAGGAAAAAAAATTAGGGTTTATTAGGAATCAGGTCAACAGGGCCACAACCTATGAATTTTCTGGTTGCCTAGGCTTGTGAGTGATCTGCAATGTACACAATCCACACAATGTGATCTTCATGTTCTGCTTGGTACACACACACACACACACACACACAGCGTTGGGCTGCACCCCGCAGGCCTGCAAGCCGTGTACTTGCCCAGCCTTGAGACGCAAGAAAGAGCCTGGAGTCAGCGAGAGAGACATCGATGGTTTAATGGACAGGGGATCTTACATGTCTGAAGCAAGGTCCTGGAGTGACACCCTACCGTGTGAGGCAGATGAGGGCAGGACAGGGCAGCAGTCTTCACTACTGGAGGGGAGAGGGAGGTTACCAGTTATAGGGGGAATTGATGTCAGGTTGGCTCATTAGTTACCAAGGAAACGAGCAGAGAAGCACGCCCGTCACCCACTTTGATAAGCTATTGTACAATCAGTAGCTGGGGCCGAGGGGAAGTCTGTAGGCATTTACTGATTAGGAAGGTCAGTCATATGAGTAGGGAGTAGATGAAGCAGGGGCTGGTGGAGCAGGGGATGTACAGAGAGCAAGAGAACAGCCATCTTGGGCGGCCTGATCATACTCTCTTCAGGACGTGTAAGATCTGTGTGTCTGTGCAAGTAAACACTCGCCCGCTTGCTGGTACCCAGGATGCTTGGCCTAATTGTTGTCAAGCTCAGTTACAGGCATACCTCATTTTACTGCACTTTGCTTTCTTGCGTTTCTCAGATATTGCATGTTGTTTTTTTTTTTTTTTACAAATTGGAAGTTTGTGGCAACCGTGTGTTATCAGACGATGGCTAGCATTTTTTAGCAATAAAGTGTTTTTAAATTAAAGTATGTGCATTGTTTTTTTAGACATTATGCTATTGCACACTTAGGAGACTACAGTATAGTGTAAACATAACTTATATATGCACTGGAAAACCAAAAAATTATGTGAATCGCTTTCTTGTGATATTTGGTTTATTGCGGTGGTCTGGAACCGAACCTGCGATATCTCCCAGGTACACCTGTATTTGGTTTCCCAGGGAGCAGTCACTGTGAGCAAGGACTTAAAACAGCGCAGTGAGAAAGGCCACTTAAAGAGTACCTGCGAGGTGTTTTTGCATGCATTCTCCTTTAATGAATGATAACATCCATCTTTTTACTTATTTACAAAACTATCATGTAGTCCTTATAAATTTACAGATAGAAGAAAAGCACAAAGACAACAATAAAAATCATCATAATTCCATAGATAAACACTATTAACCTTTCTTCCCCCCACTATGAACATTTTCTTTTTACTTTTTTTGGTCACTCTGTGCAGCTTTTGGGATCTTAGTTCCCTAACCAGGGATCAAACCCCTAACCCATGGCAGTGAAAGCGCCAAGTCCTAACCACTGGACCACCAGGAAATTTCCTCTTTTTATTTTATATTGTGGAAAATATCAAGCATATACAAAGTAAATGGAATAGTATAATGAACACCCCCCCTAATTATCAACATTCTGCCATTCTTGTTTCATCTATACCTCTACCCACTCCACATCCTCCTTCTATTATTATTAATTTCAGTTTTTTGAGGGGAAATTTACATATGTTGAAATGCACAAATCTTAATTATACATTTTGGACAAGTGGATCCCACCATCCTGTCCTAATAGAGAACATTTCCATCTCTCCAGAAAATCCCCCACCCCCAGAGGCAACCACCGTTCTAATTTTTTGTACCTTAGGTTGTCTGTTTTAGAATGTTGTATAAATGGAATCATACAGTAAGTAATTTTTGTATCTGGCTTTTTTTCACTCCATAATGCTTTTGAAATTCAGCCATGTTGTTGCATGTGTCAGTGTTTTGTTCCTTTTTATTGCTGAGTGGTCTTCCATGGTGTGGATAGACCACAGTTTGCTGATGGACCGTCTATTTTGAATAAAGCTACTACGATCATTTTCATCAAGTCTTTGTGTGGACCATGCATGCTCATTGAAGCCTTGCAAGAACCCTAGGAGGATGGCACTGTTGTTATGCCCATTTTACAGATGACCAAACCAGGGCTCAGAGAGATGAAATTTCTAGCCCACGGCCACACAGATAGTAAAAGCTGAGGATAGGATTCTAGCCCAAGTTCGTCTGACTGCGGGGTCTTTAAGTTTTTGTTCCCTCGCTGTAGTGTCTTCGCATCACAGCTGATCGAGGTCATTAAGTATAGAGACAAATGGGTCCTCACCTCAGTGACCTGTTGTTCATAACTGAGTTTTAGCTTAAGTACAGTAGGTGGTATTGATAATAATGGCTCTGAGTCACCAAGAAAAGTTTCCATTAAACCTATATTTGAAGTGGACAAAAAATCTGTAAGCCATTTTAGAGAAATTTCTAGCCAAGGTCATAACAATAAAAGCAAGCAAGCAAACAAAGAAAAGTTTTGCTACTCAGAACTCTGTTGTCTGGAAATCTCACTTAGCTGTAATACGTCCTCTCCTGAGGAAGCCAGCACAGAAGGTGTTACTGGGTATACAGACTAGTATATAAATAATGCACATATAAGAAACCACTCTGTTCTTTGTAGAGCCAAACAGAATAGATTTTTGGAGAGTCTGCTGGTTCTTGCTTTGAAAGATGTTGCTAAGCAATGTTGCTAATATTATGGAAAGACAGCTTTCCTCCCCACTTTTCCACTCAGCCCCAGAAAGCCTAGAGTTAGAAGTGGCTCCACTGGTAGCAACAGCTAATCAGTGAGGTGGGGAACGACTGGGGACCCTGAGCATGAGATGACTGTGCTGCAGGCCACCCACCCTTGGCCCCATCTGGTCCCGATTCTCTGGAGTGACCCCTGGCAGCCTCCGTGCAAAATCTGCTTCCTGCTCATCAGAAATTTCACACATGGAAGAATCCTTTTGAATGTTTCTACTGTGGGAAAAATTATAGCCATGCCATTTAGATTCATGGATTCAAAATTCCATAAATAAACCAAAAAGAAATATTTTAAATACCTTCAGTAACCCAAGAAATAGGTGAAGAACTCCTTTCTTCTTCCTCCTACCCCCTTTTTTGTAATTCCTGAACAGGAAATCAGCGAAGTTCTGATTATCATCGTGCATTGCAGGCTCTGGGTACTAAATGATGTGCAGCCCAAAGGCTGGATGCCTGCCACTGAGTGGGATCTGTGGGTTTCCTCAGGCATGGTTTCCTCTCCCTGGAGCTCGGAAATGCCACACAAGTCACCGAGATCCCTTTCCAAAATCTGAGCCAGTTTCTCGGCAGATCCTCTGTTCAGTGTGACATGTGTGGCTCCGGGGAAGTAGGCTGAGCTGTGGTTCCCAAGCTTGGCTTCCATGCCCAGCCTGTGCATGGCCTGTTGCTATCCCCAAAGGAGCCTGTTGTGGTGGGAGGGACCCCTTTGGGGGCTGGTCATGGGCTCTGAGAGGGGAGGTTAGGAGCTGGGAGGAGAGTCGACGTGTGGCAAAGATCCCTCCTGCGTCTCTCTCTCTTTTCAAAATAGAAACTGCTTCCCCACTTCAAATGACCTTCCCAATCTTTCCCTTCCCTCCCCTTTCCCTCTCCCCTTTCCTCTTTCTCCTTTTCCTCATATGGTGGTATCCCAGAGACGCAACTGTAACATGGTCCAGCAGGGGGTGCTGACGTACCTGCCAAGAATGAATGTCAGTCTGGCTCCTTGCAAGCACAGGTGTGAGTGCTCTGCAGAGAGACATGAGGGGGCTTCTGAGTGATTTCTCTCAGAGCTGGAGCTGGTGTGTACCCCCAAAGGCGTAAGAGAGTGGGGATGCTGGCCTGTCCTGAGCAGGTCTAAAGTTGTATAACTCTTGAATTGCTCCAAAGGTTGTGTGGTCCACGGGATGGCTGGGCACACTGTCCCCTGTAGAAGGGGAGAAGCAAGATATCTGAAAATAGCTGGTTTTCGTAAAAGGCCCTACCCCGTAGCTCCACAGTCCCTCTTGCCTCACATCTACCCGTGATCCTAGCCAAGGAGGGTTGAAATCCTTTTGGGGAGCAGTGGAGGCACTGGTAGTGGAGGTGGGGTGGGGGGGAGGAGCGCTTGCTTTGGCCTCTCTCTCAGACCTGGGCGCTGGCAGCGGGGCTGATTCCTGCTTTCACGCGGATGTGTCTCCTGGAGCGGCTTCCCAGGCACAGAAAGCCCTTTTCTTCAGGACCAAGCATGCGTGTCTGTCTGCTTCACCCCACTGGCCCCTTAGGAATGGGCTGTGCAGCTGTCTGCCCTCTGTTCATGATTAACTGCCCTGTCCCCTTCCCCACCCAGCTCCCACCCAGGCCCCCTCAGCCTTTGGGTTTCCCCGGATTGGGACAGAGACCCAGGCTGGCAGCTGCCTGGCACTTTGTTCTCAGGGACTGTGGGCTGGGAAGGGGGGAGGGCTGGAACAGAGGTCCTGTGAGCTGGGACACCGCTGAGGATAAACTGCTGCTCAGTGGCCTGGGATCCGGGAGAAGACCCCTTCTCTGACCACTGTGGTCCTCACTGACCTCACTCCCTGTGGTCTGGAAGTGTCCAGTCTTCTCCGTCCACCCCAAAGTGCTCCATGGATGTGGCCCTAGAAGACCTTTGGGTCACTTATCTGAAAAATCGTTCCCTTTTGGTTCTCTTTCAAATTTTGTGATTTTTTCAAGGACATTGTCTTCATTTGGTGCAAGTGTGTAGCTAAAAACTAATGCTTGTCTATTTTTCTCTTTTAACGAAGGTGCTTCAGGTGCCGAGCCTTCGCCAGGCAACAGAATTGAGCTAGAATTAATAAGTTTGTGTATGTTTTCATGGGATGAATGACAAGCAATAATAGATTTTAGGGTGGTAATAATGTTTTCTTTTAAAATCAGTTAAGAAGTGAGTGGATTTAATTAAAGCAAAGTTAATAAGTAAATAACTGAGTAGTATGGTATTAAGACATTGTGAAGGTGGTATGTGAATGGCCTAACTTTGGGGAACAGTGGCTGGGTCACATTGGATAAACTGGATAAGCCAGGAATGGGATGGTTTTGTGGTTTCATGTGTGTTAGCCCTGCTTGTTTTGAGCAAGGATGGTCTTACATTTCTCTTACCCTAGTTTCTTGCACAAAGCTGGATGCATCCTAATTGTTTCATAAATGTTGGTGGAATGGCCAAATCTAGCAGATGGCCATTACATTCTCTGCCACTGATGGGTTTCCTTATGCTTTGGTGTTTCCTGTGTGGGTTGTGGGCAGAAGGAATGGCTCTCCCACCCCCAGGAAACTTCTACCTCTTAGGGCGCTAGGAATCAGATCAGGTTACGGTCTTTGGGGGACAACCTTATATTTTCAGCCACATTGGGGCTGGAAACATTGTGGTTGTAGATGAGTTGAGAGGGCCTGGAAGCCCAGAACAACAATGAATAAAGTTACCTGCTTGGTGGAAAGATTTTTCACTTTCATCCCAATGCCCTGTTTCTCACTGATACACTTGACCTAAAATACCTCCCAGGCAGTGGGGCATAGGTGGGAGCCATCCACATTCACCCACCTGGAAGGGAGTCAGGTCTTGCACCGAGGTGTACTCTACCTGTGTGTGGATAAAATACACCCCATGCTGGCGTAGACCTACAGCCAGTGCCTCCAGCACACTCCTGGCCATGGAGAGGTTCTGTGTATGGCAAAGGCTGGAGGAGCCCTGGGCTGTATGTGCTGCAGCGCTGCCCTCTTACCCACTGAGGACATACTCATTTCCCCATTCTTCTTCCAGACTGATTCTCAGGTCACTTACTGGTGTAGTCCTTGAAGCCAGGGTAGCTGCAATCCCAGGGGTGGGGCCTGGGACACTCCTCTCTGGCTATAGATAGATGTCCATGGCTATATCTGTGATCTCCCACCACCCAGGCAGGCTCAGGGGGGCTGAGGCCATTGCTAATGGATGCTTCATAAATAAACCAGGCACATTTTGGCACCACTCCGGCGCTCCCTGCCCTCCCCCCAATTCCAATGCCAGCAAGAAGCTGTGCCCACTGGAGAGGCGGGGTTGAGGCCTCAGGCCCTTGAATTCATTCGCAGCCCCTGTCCCCTCTCCAGCAAGGTCCCCTTCCCTGTCTGGATTTTCTCTGCTTGCTTGAACTGCGGACTGTATAAAAAACAAGGCAAATTGCCTCAGGGACCTCTTTGGCCCCAACAGGGCTGTTTCCAAAGATGGACTAATTGGCTTGTTTTAATTCCCTCCAGTCCTCTGCCGATTCCCTTCCCTAGGGGGATGGAAGGAGAAGCAAAGCCAGTAGTTAAGCAGGGGGTGGGGGGAGGTGAGGGTGGTGAGAGGGTGCTAGGCTTCCTGGCAGCAAATGGAAGTGACTGAGTGGGGCTTAGGAGCGCCCCACGCCCGTAGTAGAGACCGGGCCAGGGCCCTTTCCCCACCGCCTGGCTTCTGAAGTAAAGAAGAAGCGTGCACGCGGTGTGCAGGAGGAGGGGAAGAATGCACGTTTGGGTGTGTGAGGCGGCCCGCGCTGGGGCCCCGGCTGCCGTGGAGTAGGGTCCCCCTCCCCCCACCTGCGTCTCCCTGGCAACCTGGGACGCGAGGTGCAGGTGTAGCAGCCAGGAAATCTATCATTGACCCTATGTTTTGTCAAACTCCCAGGGCCGGGAAAACAAATGTTAACCGGGGGACTGACGCCAGCCCACATCGATGCGGACTCTGTAGTAGATCCCTCTACCCCCGCATGACAATCCTTTCCCGGATTTGGGGAAAGGTGAGAGGTAGCATACGGCCGAGTCAAAACGCCAGGGATCCCTGGCCCGGGAGGGCGGGCGCCGCGCGCTGGGCACGGGATGCCCTTCTAACCGCCCGGCAGCCTGGCCGCGGGCGGAGGAGGCCCGCGGCGGTGCCCTCGCGCGAAGGCAGTTTCGCTTGGACTGAGGACGCGCGTTTCCTCTCGGTGCATGTTTTTTCTCCCTCTGTTTTAAAGACAGTGACAGCATCGGAGAAGTATCTCGGCGGGCCGGGCTGGGAAAGCGCGTCAGCCGCCTTTGCCTGGGGAGGGAGCCCGGGGCCCGGCCAGCGGGGGCGGGGGACACGGAGCGCTGAGGAGGGGGCCGAGGAGAGGCGAGGGAGCCCTGGGGCCTGGCCGCCCGGCGGGACGGGAAGGAGCCGGGGCGTGGGGCAGAGGGCGAACGCGGGCGCCGAGCCCCGGGAGCGCTGAGCGCGAGCCGGCCGCCTTCCTCCGGGGGCGGCCGGGCCGCTTGAACCGCCCGCAGCCGGGGCGCCCCGGGCCGGGGCCCGAGAGGCGGGTCCGGGGCGGGGTCCGGGGCGCGGGCGGCGCGTCGGAGCCAGAGCCCCGGAGCCACCCGTCCGAGCCGCGCCCCTAGCGAACCTTGGAAATGCCCGCGCTGGGGGAGCGGGCACCGGCCGCCCGGCGGGCCCCGAGGAGACACTGAAGGTCGCCGGGAAGTGAGCACCCAGTCACCTGACCCCCAGGGCGCACCTAGGCGGGGCGGGGCCCATGCGAGGCGAGCAGCCGGGGACCCGGGCGCGGGCGCAGGGGCCGGGAGCGGGCGGCGCGGAGCGCGCGGAGCGGGGCTTGCGGGGGCGCGCGGCGGGCGGGCGAGGGCGCGGCCGGGCACCGCCGGCGGCCTCGCCATGTCCCAGCCAGCGGGGAGGATGCATTGCCGAAAGGCGGGGATCCGCGCCGCCGTGGTGCTCATCGGACTCCTGCACAAATCCCGAAAACAGAGTAAAGAGAAAAGGTAAAGCCTGGCAGCGCCACCTCCCCCTTCCCGCTGCTTTCGGGCTAAATTCCCGTTTTCTTTGGGGTGGACTTTTCCAAGAGGGCGTTTGGCTCCGAGCTGGATGGGGAAAAGCCTCTACTCCGGGCGCTGTCTGGGGAGCGAGTTCGGAGCTTAGCCCCCGACACTGGCTGTTATGGGAAAGCCCGGGCAGGGCATTGGCTGGGTCGGAGGGCGGCTGGGAGAACCCTTCGGACTTCATCCCCAACAGAGGGTCACCAAGTCCTTCACTTCCACTCCCCGAATTTGCCTATCGCGGCGCCCTTCCCAAAGCCTGCAGCGCGAGTAGCATTGATCCGACCCGGGCGACCGTCCCTGGCTCAGGCCCGAATGGCCCAGTACGCTGGGGATGCCATTTGCTTCTCTGCAACTTGGCTGAGCCCGCGAGGTGCCGGCCAGGTCGGGATCTGCTAGCTTTGCGCAAGGTGCCGGCAGGCGAGGAGCAAGTTTGGAGGTTGCTTGCCACCTCCATCCCTGCCTCCGTGTCCCTCTGTCTTTGGGTTTTTCTGTCTTTGACTCTTCACCTTTCTTGGGTTTACTCTCTTAATTGTTTGATCCTGGGTGTTGAAAATCGTTCTCTCAGGCGATTTCAGAGATAGGCTGGAGGACCTATGGGGTGAGAGATGTGGGGTTTGGGATGGACGAAGGAGCTTTTGGGGTTGTTTCCGGGGCTGCAGCCCCCAGCTGCAGACGTGATGTCCACGAGACCCCAGGGAGCTGCCCACACAGGCTGGCATAGCCTCCCTCCTCTGCTAGGGTATATGAGCCCAAAGCTTCCCAGCAACCGGGGGTCATTAGAGTTGACTGTCCACAGAGATGCTGTGGGGATTTGGGGTAACTGCTGGTGGCCTTGCGGCATCCTAATTTCCAGAGGAGTTCGGAGTTAGTGCTGCGTTCTGCATTGGACAAGGGCTAAGACAAGGGCAGTGGAGCCATAGATGCCTGGGTGGTGACTGGTGGCCCCTGGGCTTGCCCAGAAGCTGGGTGTGCCTGTGGGAGGTGACGGGCAATGAACTAACTGGGGCACTTGGAGAAGCTGGCATGGGTTGCTGCTTATGGTTTGGTTGTCTCTCATCCCTCCTGTTCCCCTTCCTATAACGTAGTATAATTTGATGTTTCCCACAGCGCAGGATGAGTCCTCAGTGAAGTAACTGAAGGTGGTTAAGCATGAAGTAACATTGAGTCACCTAGTGAGAAAGTTCTTCCCTTTTCAGTTCTCTGCTAATCCCTGTAATTTCTTCAAGGGGAAAGTTTTAGATTGGTGCTAGTCTGGCTTTAACACCTTTTAAACACTTGCTAATCTTCCTTTTATAACAAAGAGAGCAGACCTCTGGCTCAGGGCCTTTAAATTGGGGAACAGTGCCTGCCTATAACTTAGGTTGTTTTTGTACTATTTATTTTTAGGATTCTCTCCTGGTTTTGGCCAGTGATACTAATTTTCCCTCTTGCAGTGGTGATATAAAGCATCACTTTAAATTAGATGTATGAAGTCACAAGAATGAGCCTATTTAGTAGAAACAGTAGTAATAGTACAAATGGTATAGAATATGGCAGAAATTCTGCAGGTGATCTAGGAATGACTGATGCCCAGGGAACACTTGTCTAGCAGAAGAAGCTGCCAGCAGGACTCCGGAGCTCAGGGCTCCATGTCTGGGCCCCATTCTCCCGTAGACTTTGATTCTCATCTATTCCGTGCCCTTTGGCATTTTATCTGTACAGTGGGGGTAAACAATCCAACCCTCTGAAGTCAGAAGGATATGGGATGGCTGTTCTGAGACAACCTGGACCTGTTTTGAGGGATGAGAAGGGAGACGTGCTCCATAGAAAGGCAGATGCATCAGAACACTTCTGTCTCTGAGTGTAGAATGTGGGAGCATGGCAAAAGCCCTGCACAGAGGGCTAGAAGCTCTAGTCCTGGCTCCTCCGTTGACTGTGATGTGATAGATTTCATCTCTTTGGGCCTCAGTTCCTGCATCCACACAAAGGGCGTGCAAGGCTCAAGGGAGGTAACGTGGGTAAACGTGCATCTGAAAGGTAGGAAGTGCTGCATGGGGGTGGAGAGGTTTGATTGGAATTGCTCCCATTCTCCTGTCTCTGGGCCCATGTCCCAGAAACGAAGGTAAGATGTTTGGTGATGACAGCCCCACCAGTAGTCCAGACCAGCCATGCACGGGCCGAGGAGGCAGCCAGGCAGGTGTGGGCCTGGGCAGAGATAGTCTGGGGGCAGGGGGCTGCAGTGAGGCAACAGGGAAGGACGTGGACAGGGGACAGGAAGGGATTGGCCGGGGTGAGGATGTCCCAGGCTCAGGGTACTTGTCTTTCCTCCTGGATGCACTGTGCTCTTCCCTCAATGCAGGCATACAGTGGTGACCCTCCTAACCTCTGCCTTTGTCCTATTCTTCTGTTGCTCCTGCCATCCTGATGGCTTTGGCCATGGATTTAACCTACCAAGGAGAGAGAGGGCTTGCTTTCATGTTTGTGCTAAATGACCTTTGCTTCCCTTGCTGTTTGTTTTCTGGAGTTCCTTTGTCTTTAAGCGTCTGAAATCAGTGCCGTGTACATAATTGACCCTTGCTCTGCAGGCACCGGCCATGGGGGGGCCTGGAGCAGACTGCAGCTGCCAACCTCTCTTAAGCACTTCCTAAACTCCATGATGAGTGTTAAATTTGCCGAGTTCCTCCTTCCTTCCCCCTCTCATCACAGGGTCAGGTCAGATTCAGGTCCCCTCCTCATCCTTCCCAGAAGGCTTGATTCACCCATCGATCTTCCCAGCACCTCTACTGACAGGCTTGTGCAGATAACGCTTGTGGCTGTTGGCCATAAGGGATGTAAAGTATTGTGTGTCTTGCAGTAATGGCCCAGTGGTCCTTGTCACCTTCCTGTCCTCCGCAGGCCACTTGGAGATAGTGTATATGGGGGACAGGTAGGTGTGCCAGGGAGAATGGTAACGACACAGGTAACCCATAGGGGCTCAGAAGCAGGAGACTCCCAGGCACTCTTGGTAGGTCCTGAGAACTGTACCCAAAGCTCCAGCCTCAGTTGGAGCTGGAGAAATGTGGGTAGGGCTCATCAGCCTTGACCTGACGGCTCTCTGGGAGTTGTGGGACAACCTGGAGGTTCTGCTTCTTTCCCACCATCTTCCAGGGATTCCATCACCTGCGATCCTACAGAAACAATGTTGTGTTTGAGAGGGGGCTGAATTTGAGCATGGTTCCAAGGAGGCACCTGAATGAAGCCTTGCTTGGAGATGGCAGTTTGGAAAACTCTGTAATGGAGAGATCCTTTAAAGCGCTCTGGGGGCTTCCCTGGTGGCGCAGTGGTTAAGAATCCTCCTGCCAATGCAGGGGACACGGTTTGAGCCCTGGTCTGGGAAGAATCCACATGCCGCAGAGCAACTAAGCCCGTGCGCCACAACTGCTGAGCCTGCGCTCTAGAGCCCACAAGCCACAACTACTGAGCCCGTGTGCCACAACTCCTGAAGCCTGTGTGCCTAGAGCCCGTGCTCCGCAACAAGAGAAGCCACAGCAATGAGAAGCCTGCGCACTGCAATGAAGAGTAGCCCCTGCTCGCTGCAACTAGAGATAGCCCTCATGCAGCAACGAAGACCCAACACAGCCAAAAATAAATAAATAAATAAATGTTTTAAAAAAAAAATCGCTCTGATTTTCAGGACATATAGATGTGGCAGAGCAGGGTAAATCCAGAGCATCCCTTCAATAATAATGGAAGTAGATGGTGAGGGGAGTGGTGCCCTCTGAGGGGGAAACGGGGATCTTTAGCTGGAAGGACTGAGGTAGAGGAACACAGTCAAATTTTGTACCTTCTGAAATGTATGGGTAAAGTCCGTGTGGCTGCGGGTATGACATTCTGAACTGGAGAGAGGTCAATTAGCATAAATGAAAGAGAAATCCACATTTTACAGGGGGTAGTTATTTTGGGACAACTCCCACCATGGGATTTATGAGGAGGAAAATATAAATTCACTCATCGTTCAGCAAATCACGAATGGCAGGCTGTGGGGAGGCGGAACAGTGAATCTAATGAACCTGGTCTCTCCATTGTCGGTAGGATGTCTAGTGGGTTACTCCTGTGTACGGTATTAGAAAAAGCTCATCCCTAGCTTAAAAAGAAACCTTTATTGTGGAAATTCTCAAGTGTGCTGCAAAGTGGAGAGAATAGTGTAATATAATACCCAGTTTCAACCCTTATCAACTCATGGCCAATCTTGTTTCATTTATTTACCAATCCACTCCCCCACAAGATTATTTTGAAGAAATCCCAGACATTATATCGTTTCATTCTTAAATAGTTCATGTATCTTAAAGATAAGAATTCTTCTAAGAAACTAGCAATTATCAGACCCCCTTAGTTAACAATAATTTCTTAATATCACATTCAGTTGGTGTTCAGATTTCCCTAATTGCCTCCTAAAAGTTTTTCAAAAGTTTTTTTGGGTCAGGATTCACAAAATCCAGTGTGATTGGTGATATGTCTCATTATAAGTTTTCTCCTCCAACTCTTTTTTCCCCCTTAACGATTTCTTTATTGAAGAAACTGTGTTGTCTTGGGGAGTTTCCCAGAGTCAGGATTTTGTGGATGGAGTCTCTGAGTGTCATTTAACATGTTCTGCTGTCCCCTATGTAACTGTAAGTTGGTATTTAGTTTTAGAAGCTCCATCAGATTTGGGTTTGATTTTTTTTTTTTTTTTGGTAAGACCATGCCAGTGGAGGTTGTCTAGTTGTCTGCTTTTGTGATGTTAGCAGCCATTGATTGCTTTGTCCTTAGGGTTTGAAGGCTGGTGTCATGGATGATACTTGGGTTCTCACATGGGAGAGCCGGTGACAGCCCTGCAAGCTGCCTGGATGACGGTGTCCGAGCCTCAGGAGTGTCCAGGAGTCCTGGCCTTGGAGTCCCAGAGTCCCAGGGCTGGAAGGGGCACAAGGCAGGAGCTAGTCTGCTCCCAGGCCCCAGAACAGATGGCTGCTTGTTCTCTTCTTAGGAGGTGGCTGGGTCCTGCCCTCTGTGGAAGGGCCTGGTACTCGCCCTCTCTTGTCTCATGTTTGACCCGGTTGGCTGTCGTTGCTTTAAAGAACAAACGTCTCCCTTTAACCAGCTTCCCATTTCTAACTTCACTGCGAGTCTGAGGAGTTAAGGAACAGAATTTGAGGCATAAATGAGTTTATTAGATTCCTTTTGAGCCATTATTTTCATTTTATTTTTTTAATAAATTTATTTATTTATTTATTTATTTTTGGCTGTGTTGGGTCTTCGTTTCTGTGCGAGGGCTTTCTCTAGTTGCGGCAAGCGGGAACCACTCTTCATCGCGGTGCATGGGCCTCTCACTGTCGCGGCCTCTCTTGTTGCGGAGCACAGGCTCCAGACGCGCAGGCTCAGTAGTTGTGGCTCACGGGCCTAGTTGCTCCGCGGCATGTGGGATCTTCCCAGACCAGGGCTCGAACCCGTGTCCCCTGCATTGGCAGGCAGATTCTCAACCACTGCACCACCAGGGAAGCCCTGAGCCATTATTTTAATCTCCTATTTGGTCTCCTCGCTTCTCATCCCCCTTACCCATTCTCCTGATGGCGGCCACAGCGGAGTTCTAAAAATTCAAATAAAATTAAGTCTGTCTACTCCGTAGGCTTTCCATTACACTTTTTTTTTGTTTTTTTTGTTTTTTTTTTAAGAAAAGACCCTGATTATTTTTTTTTAATTTATTAAATTTATTTATTTTTGGCTGTGTTGGGTCTTCGTTGCTGCGCACAGGCTTTCTCTAGTTGCGGTGAGCGGGAGCTACTTTTTGTTGCAGTGCGTGGGCTTCTCATTGAAGTGACTTCTCTTGTTGAGGAGCTCGGGCTCTAGGCATGCGGGCTTCAGTAGTTGTGGCACATGGGCTCAGTAGTTGTGGCTCGCGGGCTCTAGAGCGCAGGCTCAGTAGTTGTGGCGCACGGGCTTAGTTGCTCCGTGGCATGTGGGATCTTCCCAGACCAGGGCTCGAACCCGTGTTCCCTGCATTGGCAGGTGGATTCTTAACCACTGCGCCACCAGGGAAGCCCTCCGTTACACTTTACTTTAAATTTTTTTTAAAGTTTTTTTCTCTTAATGGCTTTATTTTATTTTATTTTATTTTATTTGGCCGCATGGCATGGGGGATCTTTGTTCCCTGACCAGGGATTGAATCGCGCCCTCTGCATTGGAAGCGTGGAGTCTTAACCACTGGGCCACCAGGGAAGTCCCTCCAAGGCACTTTAAGTTAAATCTAAACTCTGAAACTGGGTCTACTTCCCCTGCCTGGTTCTGTGAACCTGTCTCTTAACACGTCCCCCCTCACTCACTGTGATCACTGTACTTATGCTGCAAAGGCCTTCTCTCTGTTTCTAGAACATGCCAAGCTTGCTTCTACCCCAGGCCCTTTATACATGCTCTTTACAGTGACTTTATTGACTGTGCTTCCTCATCATCGGGCTCTCAACTCAAATGTCATCTCCTCCAAAAGGACTTCTCTGACTATCCAACCTAAACAACTCACTCCAGCCGTTTTTACTTTGCTCTGACTTATTTCCTCCATGGCACTTATCATTCACTGATATCATCTAGCGTAGGTAATAAATAATTTATTGGCCATTCCCTCCCCTAGAAGGTGAGCTGTCTGAGAGCAGGGACTTTGCCTTTTTCACATCATTGCCTACATTAGGAGCGCTCAGTAAATATTTGCTGAATGAATGAATGAATGAATGAATGAACTCACTGACTCCCCTGGTGAAATGTGCCCATTACTTCTTACCTCGAGGTCCTCTTAATACTGCAGTGCCCTCTGACACAGGTTTCAAGATGCCCCTTTTCTTGTCTGAGATTTTCCCCCTTTCCTCTCTTTCCTTCCCTTCCGGAAGAGATTTTGGAGAGAAATGAACCTGATTGCTTGCACATGTGTATTTCCATTGTTAGTCCTCTAACTCCTTCCTGCCTCTGCGTGGTTTGGGGACCCATAGATGGGAGGGTCCAGGCTGAGTCCAGCCCACCCTGAAGCTGGGTCTGGGCGCCAGGACTGTCCTGACTCTGGGTTCCTAGATTTGGGGTCCTGGGGCTGCTGTCTGATAGGCAGAGGCAGGCTCCCTTCATTTATGCCCAAGAGGGGCCAGTGGGCGTCTGAATTAGTGAACAGTCGCCATTAGCAAATATACATTTTTTTTCTAAATGCAGCTTTATCTCTTGGGAGCCTGCGTGGTGCACAGATGGCTGGTTACCAGGATGTTGCCAAATAGAGGGCTTGCCAGGCCTGCTCGGTTAAACCAACGAAAATCACTTCTGTGCAAACGGGGGCTGCTGAAGGGCGCAGGAAGTTTCTCAGTCATTTTAAGCAGATGAGGCCTGCCTCCCGCCCCTACCCCCCCATCTGCTCAACAAACGGAGTTTATTTGCCTCCCAGATGCACAAAAAGTAAAGGAGGTAGGCAAGATGATTTCAGGTGGACAAGTGCTTTTTATTTTAACAGCTATTTAAAAAAAATGAATTCTGTCAAGTGACGTTTTTCCATGTATGACAGTTACGTAACATTTTTTAAAGTAAATTTAAGTAAAAAATGGCGAGTAATTTAAAGAAAAGTGTTAAGAAAAGTAATAGGTGGTACATGGATTTGGGGAAAATTGGGAAGATGGTGAGGAAATGCCTACGGTTTAGGGAGCGCTGTTGGCAAGAAGGGGGCACTTTTCTCATATGTTACAATGGACCCTACGGCACCAAAGTCCCGGGTTGTTGAGGACTGAATGACTGTAACAAGCCAACACCTTTTTTTTTTTTTTTAAATTAATTAATTAATTTATTTGGTTGCACCGGGTCTTAGTTGCAGCAGGCGGGCTCCTTAGTTGCAGCACTTGGGCTCCTTTGTTGCGGCAGGTGGGCTCCTTAGTTGCGGCTCGCAGGCTCCTTAGCTGTGGCATGCGAACTCTTAGTTGCGGCATACACGTGGGATCTAGTTCCCCGACCAAGGATCCGAACAATGGCCCACTGCATTGGGAGTGCAGAGTTCCAGCCACTGCGCCACCAGGGAAGTCCTAGCCAACACCTTTTTTTTTTTTTTTATTCCTTTAATGTTGTATCTATTTTATTTATTTATTTTTGGTTGCATAGCATCTTCGTTGCTGCGTGCGGGCTTTCTCTAGTTGCAGCGAGCAGGGGCTACTGTTTGTTGTGGTGTGTGGGCTTCTCATTGGGCTGGCTTCTCTTGTTGAGGAGCACGGGCTCTAGGCGCGCAGGCTTCAGTAGTTGTGGCATGTGGGCTCAGTAGTTGTGGCTCATGGGCTCTAGAGCGCAGGCTCAGTAGTTGTGGCGCACGGGCTTAGTTGCTCCGTGGCATGTGGGATCTTCCCGGACCAGGGCTCGAACCTGTGTCCCGTGAATTGGCAGGCGGATTCTTAACCACTGTGCCACCAGGGAAGCCCTAGCCAACACATTTTGAGGCTTACTGTTTTTGAGGCTGTGGGCTAAGGGCTCGCATGCACATCTATCTTAATTCTACCAGTTGTTATCTTTGTTTTCCAGCTGAGGGACAGAGGCTCAGAGGTCGAGGAGCCTGCTGGGGGCAGAATCAGAGGTGGACGAGCAGGGATTTTAACTCGGTTCTATTGAGGTCCAGAAACTGTGCTCTTAACTATTACATTATCTGGAACCCAGGATAAGCACTTATGCAGTGCCTGACTTCTGAGAAGTGCTTCCTCCATGCTGTTGCTGTTATTATGAATGTAATGAAGGGTAACATCCACATAGTAAGTGCACAAGTCTTAAAGGTACAGCTCAACGAATTGCCACATATGTATCCGCCTGTGTAGACACCACCCGGATCAGATGTAGCACTTTCCAGAACCCCAGCAGGCTCCCTCAGGCCTCTCCACAGTCCAGTTATAATTACTGTGGAGTCAGGCCCAGTGCCTCGCATCTGGGTGGTACCTGGGGTAGCCTTGACACCTGTGATAAAGGGAACTCATGTCATGAGGTGGTATTTCTGAGTGGGGAGTCCCAGTTCAACCGTGGTGGATGGGGTCAGACTCCACACTGGTTTCTAGGGGTGAGGGAGCCTGGTTTCACCTTCCCTTCTCCTTCCAGACGTGCTCAGTGGGGGCCTGGAGCCGATGCTGTGTTTATTTGCTGCCCTTGGAGCAAGGCTGGGTTGAAAAATTGTCACTTGCTTTTAAGCTTATCAGTTATGAACACTGTTTCATGAAGGCTGGAGCTCTGGCCAAGTCCTTCCCGGAGCCCTTCGGGGGTGGGCTGACCCTGCGGGGCCACTTCTCCAAAGGCAGGAGGGAGCCGGCTGTTGGTTAGAACCATCCCCTCCCCTGTCCTTCTCCTCCTCCCCACTCTTCTGTTTCTTTACTATTAAGATCTTTACCAACCACACTGAATGTGTGTGGTAGAATCAGGGCGCTGTGCTGATACCTGTTGTCATAAGTGCTTACTCTCGGGGCTAGAACAACTTGTAACAGCCCCCGAGCAAGGCGCAGCTCTCACCGGGTTTAGAGGACAGACCCTTGTAAGGGTGGAGGCGGGACCCCCCTCATTTTTCACTGTCATGTGCTACAATACCACACTGTCCTGTCTGTAGAGAGTGGGGACAGCAGAACTGCTGGCACCTGGGAGTTTGTAATCTGAGGCAGAGGTGGGAAACTGGCCCCTGCACACTCCTCAGATCCTCATGAAGCCTCCACTGTGTACCAGACACTGTTGCAGGCACTGGGGAGGCCGCAGGGAACAGCACAAAGCCCTGCCCGTTCTCAAGGGGGCTTGTTAGACCCACATATGTTTTCTACTTTTAAGCTGGTATTTTTAAATTGGAAGGTTCCATGTTACAAATGTGTATTTCCATCTTCTCTTGAGAAATCAGACGCCATGGCAACATTGGCTGGGCCCGCCTTCCTCATGGCACCTACAGTGCCAGCTGCCGGCTCCATACAGGGCTGGTGCCCTCCTGCTGACCCCAGCACCCATACCTGGCTGCACCTGTGTCACCTACCCCAGCCCTGAGGGATTGGATGTACAGTGTGGGAAGCAAGAGGCTCAGGGTTGGGGAACTCTATGTGTAATTAACTGAATGTGGAGGCTGGGGGTTGAGTCTCAGCCCTGCATGCCCTTTGGGTCTCCTTGGTTTGGGGCAGGTCCATTGTGATTGGAAATGAGGGGTCCTGGCAGCCTGGCTGGGTGCCGTGCAGGAGCTGGGCTGCAGAATAGCCACTGTTAATTTGCCTGTAGATGTTCCTCCTCCCTTGCCCTCCCTAATTACCCACAAATAAAATAACAGAAATTATGCGAGGCTGGGTTTTACAGAACAAAAACTCAGGAATCCCAAGAGAAGGGACAGGGAAGGGAACTAATATTCAGCTCCACTCTGGGCATGGCACTGGGCTGGCACTTAAACCTCACTAATTTCTTTCTTTGCACGACTGATCATTGTCATCTCCATTTCTCATGGAGGAGAAAACTGATGTTCAAAAGGGGTGGCAGGGGACTTCCCTGGTGGTGCAGTGGTTAAGACTCCGTGCTCCCAATGCAGGGGGCTGGGGTTCGATCCCTGGTCAGGGAGCTAGATCCCACATGCATGCTGCAACTAAGAGTTCTCATTCCACAACTAAGGAGCCTGAGTGCTGCAACTAAGGAGCCCTCGAGCTGCAACTAAGGAGCCCATGAGCCGCAACTGAGGAGCCCACCTGCCGCAACTAAGACCTGGTGCAACCAAATATAAATAAATAGATAAATGAAAACCATAAAAACCAAAAAACAAAAGGGGTGGCGTATTCAATGTCACTCAGCTTGTATAGCAGAGCTGTGATTCAAACCCAAGTCTGTTTACTGCCAAATTCTAGGCTTTTCTCCTATCCCTATTACATGGTGACCCTGGCCAAGTTACTTGACCTCTTTGCCCTTGACTTTCACCTTCTATGAAGTGGACCGTAATGCATCTCAGGTGTATGAAATACATACCAGGTATATGAAAAGGCTTCAGGTTATATTGAACTAGGACACTTGAGCACATTGTCGTTATTTTGTAAGGAAGGGACTGGATAGGTCTCTCGGGCAGCTGGGCTTCTTTTGAACACCAGGCCTTAGCCGGGGGGTGGGGTGCGCTTGGGGGACTGTGGAGCCTTAGTTGGGGGAGGGGTCTGTCCTGTCAGCCTTCAGATAAGCTGAAAGGTCTCTTGGCTGCTCTCCTCACTAATTAGAACAGAAATTCCTGCTCCTTTATGAGAACGGGAAGGTCTGGGCTGGAGCCCGGGTTACCCGTGCCATCTGTATTTTAATAGAACATTTATTTTAATAAGATATTTAATCTGAGATGCAAAGGCAGAAACAGTATGTAAATCAAGAGGTAACTGAAACAGGCTGTCTGAAAACTCTATCTGCAAATGTGCCAGAAAGGGCTTTTGAGTGTGACCTCAACAAAGACTGGTTACTGATAGCCAAGAAGGTCCCCCAGGGGCACAGCCACGCGGAGCAGGACACAGGCTGTAGTGCAAGTGATGGGAACAAGGCCACCTGGCTTCCGCGTCTCAGGTCCTCTGAGCTCTCCCCGCTTCTGGAAGGTGCTGCCACCCCCTGCAACATTGCCTTCTCTTTCTCCTCCGTAAGTGCAAATGCAGGCGGCAGTCCTGCTTCTAAATGAGTTGGGTTCCAGACATTCATTCGTGCTGTTTCGGTTCACGTCCATCACTATACGTGGAGCACCGGATGTGTACCAGGCCCTGGACGATTGGGTCCAGGAGGAGAATGAGACACACTCCCTGCCTCAATCAGTCTGTGTTCCCAAAGGAGAGACCAGACATGTAGTGTGAACCCAAGACCGGAGATGTTGGTTGCTGGAGAAGAGGTGCCTGGTGCCCTGGAGGCCACCCGAGGAAGGCTTCATGGAGTTGGTAGTGTTTGAGGTGGGCCATTGAGCCTGGACAAGATTTCTGAAGGGAGTGGTGAAGTGGGGAAGTACATTCTAGTTAAGTAGGATATGTAAGCAAAGGAATGGAGGTGGGATGAGCAGGGGACATGCTCAGAACCCAGTTGGACTGTGGTGTGGATTTCATGTTGGGGAATAGTGGGAAATGAGGCTGTCAGGGTCACCTGAGTCCATTTTGTGGTTGGTGCTGAGTGTTGGGGAGAGAAGCGCAGGTTAGGCAATGGGAGGCTTCTATGCTCTGGGCCTCCCCCAAACCCACGTGGCAGTTTGGTACCCCAGTTAGCATAGAAAAGTAGAATTAGCGTTACGGTTGAAATAGAGTTCTGTAATATTTGTTTTATCGCAATCTATTGAGTCAGGGTTTGGGGCTAGAGGGTCTTTGTGTTGGAGGAGAGGTGGGTGGTACCTCCAAAATGACTCTTTTGCTGGACAATTGAGCTGAATTAGTCAGGGATCTTTTGGTTTCAAGTGACAGACCCCCATTCCAGTTAACCTAAAGGAAAAAAAGAAATGTATTGGTTTAGGTCAACTGGAAGGTTCAAGGGAGCACAGATTCAGGAATGGCTGGATCCATGGCTCCAGTGGTGTCCTTGGGCACCAGTTTTCTTTCTCTGTCTCTAGGCTATGTTTTTCTTTGAGTTGGCTTCATCCTCAGGTTATCCACAAAGTTGGGTGATGGCTGCTTCAAGCTTACATTCTCCCAGTTTAGCAACACCAGTAGGAAGAGCGAACCTATTTCCCAATAATTTCAGCCGGAGTCCCAAGGATGACCTACTGGATACAGTGGGTAGTGCACCCACCCCTGACTTTGGCCAGAGGGATAGGATACACTGATTAGCCAGGTCTGGGTCTTGTGCTCACTCTTGGTTCCAGAGATGGAGTCGCTTGGGCTGAGACAATAGGAGGGGTGGGTCACCTAAGGAAATTTGGTGTGTTGCTATCAGAAGATGAGGGGATGGAAGCAGGGCAGGAAAAAACCAACAGCTGTCCACTCTCCTGGCCCTGGTGTTTTAGCTGGTGGTGGTCTTGGTTCAGTCTTCGCTGGAGGCTGCAGCTGTTGGTACTCTCTTGATGCCTCCTTCCACCTCTGCGGGTGAGGTGTTCACTCTTCTTCCCTGATACAGCATATTGGATGCAGCCTTAGTAAACATGCTCCCTGGGCCACCTTTTCCCTGAGTCCATCCTGAACTTTGAGGCAGTCAGACGGGTGACTGTGCTAGACCTTGTCCCAGAGGACAGCCAGGCCTCCCTCAGGGTTGGCCCTCAGCTCTGGGGTTGGATCATGCTTTGAGTCCTCTTTTGCTGATGTTCAGTGGAGCCCAGTTGCTTCTCAACCCAGAAAGTCTGGATTCCTTGCATACAGATTACCACTGCCTCCAGCCGTGTAGCCAATAGGTGCTCTTGGTCACAAGGCCCCGGCTAAGAGTGATCCATCCCCCTGTTGGAGGCCCAGGCCCAGCAGAGGTCTCAGGTGTATGAGACGTAGGGACTCCTAGGTAACAAGGATGTAACTGCAGGAGGGCAGAGGGGCAGCCAGAAGGCTCATGGAAAAACCCAGGGAAGCAACACCATATGTGATCCTCGATGCATATGGTGTTCAAACTGTGACCCTCAGTTTCCCTATCTGTGAAATGGGACTAGAACTAATGAATGATTGTCACTTGTTCTTTAATGGAATTATTTGTGTAAACAAAAATCTTATTCGGCAATTCCATTCCTAGGTATATGCCCCAAAGAATTGAAAGCAGGGGCTCAAACAGATACTGGCACACCCGTGTTTATAGCAGCGTTAGTCACAGTAGCCAAAAGTGGAAGCAACCTAAGTGTCCTTCTGCTGATGAATATATAAACAAAACATGGTATATCCATACAATGGAATATTATTCAGCTATAAAATGGAACGGAATTCTGATACGACATGGATGAACCTTGAACACATTATGCTAAGTTAACTAAGCCAGACACAAAAGGACAGAGATTGTATGACTCCACTTATACGAGGTACTTGGAATAGGTGAATTCATAGAGACAGAAAGTAGAATAGAGGTTACCAGGGGTTGGGGGGTGGGGTGGGGAGAGTTATTGCTTGATGGATACAGAGCTTCTGTTAAGGGTTCTGGAAAAAGTTCTGGAAACGGATAGTGGTGATGGCTGCACGGTACTGAATTGCACACTGAAAAATGGCTACAGTGGTAAAAGAAAAAAAATCTTATTCAGGACCCTAAAATGTAACGCAGATAAAAGAGAGTGTTTCCCTGGGTGGAGATGGGGTAGGCAGGTGGAGGTATCTCTAGTCCCATTTCTGTGAAAACTGAGATGCGTGTGGAGCCAGAGTGCCTGGGGGACTCCAGGGAAAGGACAGCCCTTCCTTCCCTAACAGCCCATGTTCTAAAGTTGGAGGTCAGAACAAGGCCACTGTCCTGCCCAAGCCTCACTCCCCACTGATTGTCTTGTGGTGCTGGGGAAGGTCAGCCCAGGGAGCAGGCGCCGGAGGGACCGGGCCACCTCATGTGAGCTCTCCTTGTAGTCCGTGTTTTCTTTTCCTGAAGTCAACAGCTCAGGGATGGGCATTTGCCAGTGCGTTATGGGGCTCTCCTTGGAGGCTGAGGGGACGAGGGGTGGGTGGGGACGATGGGGGGCGGGCTCAGCATGAGCTGAGTATGAAGAAAGGAGCCTTGGCTCTGTGCTGACCTTGGGCCACAGACCAGAGCCCATGGCCACACAATGGAGGGCTGGGGTTTGTGCACACAAAGTGGCCTGAGATGGGCAGCAGCCACCCCCGGGGGCGCGGACCATGCAGAGCAGACATCTCTGCTGTTCCTGACCATGGCACGTGCTCAGAACCTTCTATGAGTACTCTCTGGGCTGCTTCTTGCCGATCTG
This sequence comes from Eubalaena glacialis, assembly GCF_028564815.1. Classification (NCBI taxonomy): domain Eukaryota; kingdom Metazoa; phylum Chordata; class Mammalia; order Artiodactyla; family Balaenidae; genus Eubalaena; species Eubalaena glacialis. The sequence goes on along the minus strand of NC_083734.1, from coordinate 13,384,520 downwards.
ATTTTTTAAAGAAACGTTTATTATATTTTTAAAATCCATGTTTCTTGCAGAAAAATTGGAAAACACAGAAAAGTACAAAGACTAAAATAAAACTCATCTGCAATCCCAGATGGGGGAATTGCAGAGATAACCACTATTAACATTTAATATATTTTCTTTGGTCTTTTTTCCTATCCAAACACATACCCACCCACACAGTATATTTACATCTGCATCTACATCTGTTTCTCTCTATTTTAACACAATTGGGATTATACTTTATACACAGTGTATTAGTCAGGACTCTTGAGGGCAAGTGACATAAGCCCAGGTTGAATAGCCAACAAGATCAGAGGGTTTAATTGGCCGGCATAACCTATTTGCAGAAACGGCCTCAGGAACAGCTGGATCCAGGACCATGAACAATCTCTCTTCCTCTCTGTCTCTTGTGTCTGTGTCTCTGTGTTGGCTTCATTCTCTTGGGCCATCTCTCCCCATGATATTGAAACCACGGTTGCAGACCACTGTGGCTTTACATTTTAATCCCTTTTCCTCCAGAGAGGGAAAAATAGCTCCTTTCCACCAATTCCAGTTAGACAGATCCCAAGGAGGAGTTCTGATTGGCTTGGATTATGTGCCCATATCTGCATCAGTCCCTGTATGAGGGTGAGGGTGGGGAATGATGATGGCCCCGCCTGAGTCCGGGGATCATTCCTGTGGCCATTGTGGGTATTGTGCCTACAAGAGTCCTTTTCGGTGGGAGAGGATCAGACCCCTGAAGTAGGGGTGGGGAGTTTTAGTACTAGAGGAAGGGTAAGAGTGAGTTGGGCAGGTAAGACGATAGACAAAAGCTGCTTTGGCAGTGGTTCCAGACACAAGGGCTAGCACAGTGTGTGGGGTGAGCATGTGGGCCCTCTTTCTTTTCTTTATTTTTTTTGGGGGCCATGCCGCCTGGCACGTGAGATCTTAGTTCCCCGACCAGCGATCAAACCTGCGTTCCCTGCAGTGGAAGGGCAGAGTCTTAACCACTGGACTGCCAGGGAAGTCCTGGCCCTCTTTTTTTTTTTTCTTTTTGGCTGCGTTGGGTCTTTGTTGCTGCTCGCGGGCTTTCTCTAGTTGCAGCGAGTGGGGGCTACTCTTCGTTGCAGTGCGCGGGCTTATTGCGGTGGCTTCTCTTGCTGCGGAGCACGGGCTCTAGGCACGCGGGCTTCAGTAGTTGTGGTGCGCGGGCTCTAGAGCACAGGCTTAGTTGCTCCGCGGCATGTGGGATCTTCCCAGACCAGGGATCCAACCCGTGTCCCCTGCATTGGCAGGCGGATTCTTAACTACTGCGCCACCAGGGAAGTCCCTGGCCCTCTTTCTTGTACCAGTTTAGTGGGAGATCAATGGGTACCATCCTATAAGCAGCACAGTTTGGCAACACTTGTCATCATTATGCATGCATATCCCCTTTGACCCAGGGAACCACTTTTGGGGATTTATCCAGCATGTATATTTCCATACTTGTGGAATGGTGTAGTACAAGGTCAATTCACCACAATGTTATTTGAAATAGCAAAACGTTGGAAACAACCAAATGCCTATCAGTAGAGAACTGGTTACCTAAATTATTTCAAATTCATGCCATGGGCTACTATATTACTTAAAAAAGAATGGTGGAGCTTTCTATGTAGCGACAGAAAGTTCTTCCAAGATGTTTTGAGTAAAGAAAGCAAGGTGCAGAGTGGAATGTATAATATATTAACTTTTGTGTAAAAAAAAAAGGGGAATATAGGACTCAATCTTTGTATTGGTTTATATTTGCATAAAGATGCTGCAGAAGGATGTATAAAAACCATTTCATGGGCCAGGTGGGAACTGGACAGACTGGAACAAGGGTAAGACGAGGCCTTTCACTGTACACCTTCTAATAATTGTTGGCTTTTGGACTACACGAATGTATCACTCATTCAAAAATCAACAGGTCAGTTTCCTTAGGAGGTGATGAAAAAGTTCTGGAACTAAAACCTTCCTGGTGGTCATGGTTGGACAACATTGTGAATATACCTAAAGCTACTGAATTGTATACTTTAAAATGGTCAGTATGGTAAATTTTATGTTATGTATGTTTTATCACAACTAAAAAAAGTGAAAAAAGTCAACAGACCAAAAAAAAAAAAAAGTGGAAGAAACCGAAAAAACATGGTATGAGGGTCCTGGGGTCAGATTGCCTGGGTTCAAATCCTGACTTTGCTACTTCCTAGTTTTATGATTGGATAGATAAATTACTTAATTTTTTGGAGAATTAGTTTAGTCATTTATAAAGGGTGGATAATAAAAGACTGTATCCTGAGAATTGGATGAGAGGTGAAGGATTTAGCTGGGGAATCTTAGGCCTCCCTGTGGGTTAGCTATCCAGAAAGATGAGGATTGTAAGGGCTGCCTGAGTTGGCTCCCTCCTTCTGGCTAGCTGGGACATTTGCATTTTAATGGAGACTCTTGAAGACTAAAAACAATCAAGACTCAAAGGGAGGAATGGTTGGAATTTCAGAAAAATTTATAGTTCCCAACTGGGGAAAATGAGGTCTTTTCATTTCCTGGGCAGAGTTAAACTTTTACCTTGTCCTCACCTGTGGCCCCAGATGGATGAGTTGAAAGTAGCAGAGGTGGGCTAGGAGAAAGGAGAGAGGAGAGCTGAGAATCAGACCCAAGACTGACAGAGCTTGCACCAAGCCTAAGGTTTGAATCTGGAGAAAATGAGACAGCCCGTCAATCAACCAAGAAATCGTGTCACCCCGCCCCGCCCCCCCCACCCCAATCGCATGTCCACCTCCAGCTACTGCCCCTGGCTCTGCTCCCCACCACAGTGGCTGCTCTGGTTACCAAATCCAGTGGTTACCTTTGGGCTCTCACCTTAGTCATTTGACACTGCTTAATACTCCCTCCTTCTTAAAATGCTTTCTTCGTTTTGCTCATGAAAACACCCTCCTGCTTTCCCTCCATCTCCTGGCCAGTCTATCTCAGTCTCACCCTCCTTCTCCTACGTGGACATGTGCCTGGGCTGATCCCTCAGTGATCTCCACTTGGATGTCTGAAAGACATTCCAAACTGAACACATCCAAAGTGGAATCCCTGGTCTCTGTCTCTCTCCCCTCCCCCAAACTCATCCCTCCTGTAGCTTTCCCTGTCTCAGTTACTTAGGCCAAATTCCTTGGACCCATCCTTCATTTCTCTACATTGTCCTTATCCCACCCTCCGCCCCCATCCAATCCATCAGCAAATCCTGTTGGCTCTGCCTTCATTCGCCATCCAGAGTTGGACCACTTCCCACCACCCCCACAGCAGTCAGTCTAGTCCAATCCATCATCAGCTCTCACCTGGGTTATTGAGGTAACGTTTTAACTGGCCTCCCTGCTCTCAGTCTTTGCCCTCTTACAGTCTGTGCTCAACACTGCAGCCAGAATGATCCTCTGAATCCATAAGTCAGATCACATCTCTGTTCTGCTTACGACCCTCCCTCCCATGGCTTCCCATTTCTCTGCAGTAAAAGCCGAAGTTCTTACCATGCCACAGGCCTTACATGATCTGCCCCCTGTGGTTTCTCTCCCCTCGGCTCCTATTCTTTTCTCATTGGTCACTCTGCATCAGCCACACCAGCCTCCTTGCTATTCCTTGACCCACTAAGCTATGCTCCTACCTCAGGGCCTGTGCACTTGCTGTTCCTTCTGCCTGGAATGCTTTTCCCCCAGATATTCTCATGGAATGGTCCCTCACTTCCTTTAGGTCTTCCCTCAAATGACAGCTTCTCATTGAAGTCTTCTCTTGATGACCCTATTCAAATTTGCAAACGTTTTCCTGCTTTATTTTTCTTTGTAGCATCTGTCACCACTTGATAAACCTCATATTAAAAGCTTTTACATCATTCGGTGTTTATTATCTCTTTTTCTCCACTAGAATATAAACTCCACGAGGGCAGGGTTTTTCATCTATTTTGTTCACTGTTCTCTTTCCAATGCCTAGAACAGTGCCTGGCACATAGAAGATACTCAATAAAAATGCAGTGAATGGATGCATGACCTTCGGTCTTCATAATGAGGGGAACTGGATGCTATTTCAAGGCCTTATGTAGGGGACTCCTTTGATCAGATTTACATTTCAAAGGGTCACTCTGTCTCCTGGGGGAGAAGGTATCAGAGTGGGGCAAGAGTGGGGCTACGGAGATTGGTTAGGAAGATGTCAGTGGCTTGAAGGTGATGGTGGAGGGGGATGGAAGGATGTGGATGGACTTGAGAGAATTGGAGGAGGCAGAATGAAAGGATTGTTGATCGTTAGAGCTGCGCTTCCTAGACTTTAATGTGCACACAAGTCACCTGGGCATCTTGTTGAAATGCAGCTTCCTCTGCCATATGATCCAGCAGTCCCACTCCTGGGCATATATCAGGAGAAAAACATGTTTTGAAAGGATACAGGCACCCCAGTGTTTATTGCGGCACTGTTTACAATAGCCAAGACACGGAAGCAACCTAAATGTCCATCGACAGATGACTGGATAAAGAAGATGTGATACATATACACAATGGAATATTACTCAGCCATTAAAAAGAATGAAATAATGCCATTTGCAGCAACATGGATGGACCTGGAGATTATCATACTAAGTGAAGTAAGTCAGACGGAGAAAGACAAATCTCCTATGATGTGGCTTGTGTGCGGAATCTAAAAAAAAAAATGGTACAAATGAACTTATTTACAAAACAGAAACGGACTCACAGACTTAGAGAATGAACTTGTGGTTGCCGGGGATGGGGGGAAGGGTGGGGAGAAGGGATAGACTGGGAGTTTGGGATTGACATGTACACACTGCTATATTTAAAATTAAATGCCTTTCCATAAAAAAAAAAAAAAAAAGAAATGCAGCTTCCCATTGGTGGGTCTGAGGTGGGCCCGAGAACCTGCATTTTCAAGGAGCTTCCAGGTGATGCCCCTGCTGCAGGTCCATGGATTCACCTTGGGGTTGGCTGTCAGGCATAAGGCAGGAGGAAGAGTCAGGAGTGCTCGGGGCCTTTGATTGGGAGACAGAACCCAGCAGGAGGAATAGGTTAGGGGAAGTGTTGAGGTCACTTTTGGACACGTTGAGTTTGAGGTGCTGTGAGATCCCAGAGGAGATGTCCAGCTGGCAGTGGGATCTGACTCTCAGAGGAGAGGCCCGAGCTGGAGGCAGAAAAGGGGGTCATCACAGAGATGGCAAAGGCAGCCCCAGCGTGGGTGAGGCTGAGTGGGGAGAGGGTGAGCTGAGGCGGGGGGCAGGGCTACGGGGAGCCCTCTCCCTCCCTGGGAGATCCATTGCCAAGGGAAGGGCCTTGGTTAAGACACCCGACCAGACACTGGGCGTGGGACAGGTGTTTTCTTCACTGGGCTCATTCAGTGCCACCCTGACCTCGCTGGTTCAACAGCCCCACAAAGAAAACGACAGGAGCCTTTTCCTTGAAGGAGGCGGCCAGCCTGAGGGCACAGGAGGGAAGCCAGACAACTCTGGTTCTCGAGGAGGCGGGACATTCTCCAGTTTTCGTGCTGCTGTCCCAGGGGGCCTGTCCTGGAGCATTTTGGTGTCCCTGCTACCTGGAGCCCCATTGTGGACTCAGGCAAACCTGGGCGCAGATCCCACTTCACCCCTTGGTAGCTGGGTAACCTTGGGCAAGGCACTCCACCTCTTTGGACTTTGGTTTTCTCATCTGTATGATTGGGGTAGTAACAGTGGTGGTTGTGAGGGTCAGTGAGATGGTGTGTCTAGCACGTGGAACCCAGAGGCTGGCACTGGCCAGTGCTCAGCAAAATTATAATTATCTCCAGAGGGTGTGGCGAAGTCAGGATGGGCACTGGCTTTGCCCACTCCCTCCCTGCCTGCCCTCTGCATGCACTTGGCTTGGCCCGACCTCCAAGCACTTCTCACATTGAAGGGGCCCTGCTTCCTCCTTGGTCCCTCCCCTTGGCTTGAACCCCCAGTCAGATCAGTCCCTGTGATCTCTCTTGCTTTGAATCCCACCCCTGTTGGTGCCCATGCATTCAAGCTGGTCTCTTGTCCATTCACTTTTCCCTTCTGAGCCGACTGTAAGCTCCCTGGGGGCAGCATAATTGTCTGTCTGTCCATCCATGTCCCCCATTACATATCAGTCCTTGAGCCTGGGTAGGGGCTGAGGATCCAGCAGGGATGAGGCAGGCCTGATCACTGCCCTTTTGGAGTTCATAGTCCGGCGGGTGGAGCTGGGGAGCTGGGGAGAATGGCCTTTTGGTGAGGGTCTGACTTGATGGGAGCCGTCAAGGGCTGAACTGGCAGCTCTGAGGGCAGTGAAGCCTATTCTGAGCTCCCCCCGGCTTGGGCGGAAAGCACTTCCCGTCCGCAGGGCACTGGGATGTTAGGGCAACCGCTGCCGCTCCTCAAGGTTTCCTCCATTCTTGCCACTTCTTCCCAGAAAGACCTGGCCCAGCCCTTTGTGTGGTTCCACTGATGTTCCCGCCACAAGCCTCAGCTCTGGGTGCCCCCCCCGCCCCCCACCCCGCCTGCTGGGGCTTCTTCAGCTCTGTGGCCTTTTAACTGATGGATTTTGGCCGTTATGGGGAGGGAAGTGTCTTCCATCTAGAAGCTTCTAAAAGCTTCCATTTTCTCTCTTCCCCCTCTCTCCACCCTTTCTTTTCTTCCTCTTTTTTCATCCTCTGCCCTGTCCCCTTGCCCCCACCCCCAATCCCCGTTCTGTAAATTTGTAAAACAAACACATTAAAAAAAAAACCAAACTCATTTACCTATTCCATCTGCAGCTCAGAGCAGGATAAAGCTGCCGCCTCCCTTGGGAGTTGGCTTTTGAGCTTCGGGCGTTAGTCAGCTCTGTGCCTGGGGCGATTGGCGGAGAATCCCAGGGCCCTGCCATGTGGCCTGGGGCCTCGTCAGCCAAGCGTCAGAGGCTCTGACCCAGATAGGCGGGTGGATGGCCCTTTCACTCTGCTGCCGTGCTCACCTTCTGATCTGGAGAGGGACCCAGAAAGGACAGGCAGGGGACTGGGAGACGTCAGCCAGCCTTCTGAGCAATAGCAAAGCTAGGACGGGCTACCGCAGTCACCCCTGGTCTGTGTGGACCCTGGGCTCCTTGTCAGACTTGGCCTCTGCCTGCTGTCCTCTCCCAAGGGAGAGCTGGGGCTACAGGGATGATTTGCGGGGGGCCACCTCCACCTGATGGCTTGCGTTCCTGGCCTAAGCGGACAGCACACGTGCTGCCTCAACAAGGACACGGCCAAGTCCTTTGCTCGGCCAGACAGGAGTTCATTGTTCAGCACTGTTGGAGGTGCGGAGGGTGAGTGGTAGCTGTAAGGAGCTCCGGGTGTGGTTCTTAGAAGCCCGCCTGGAGTTTGCACTGTGAGTGAGGACCATCCTTACCTGGCGGGACCCTGACTGAGCAGGGAAAACCAGGTGTAGTGATTTCCGTGCTTTGCTGAGGAAAGGCAGAGGTGAGAGAGATCAGAGGGGACGCAGCTTCCCTTTCCTTCATTCTTTCCTTCGCTCATTCACTCCACACATAAACAGGAGAGCTCAGCCCACAGACCTTGAGTCATTCTTGAGTTTGAGTTCTAGTCTCTCCACTAACTCGCTGTGAGTTCTTTAGGAAATCATCCCGCCTTCTCCAGGCCTCAGCTGACTCATCTATATATAAGACGAAAACATCACGCCTTGTCCTGATGATCTTCGCCAAACCGTGCTTGGCAGAGAAGGTGATGATAAATGTCGTCAGTGCAAATTGTTATATGAATGTAAGGTCTTAGTGTTAACAGACAGTTTTGAGGGTCTGCAGTGCTGCCCTGGGCCCTGTGTGCTCTACGGAGGTGGCCAAGACAGTTCCCATCCTCAGATCACTTACAGCCTAGTCTGTGAGTAGATTCATTTCTTGGAGGATCTGCCTGGAAAGTTCTCATCATGCTTCCTCATGGGGTACTGACCCGTCATAGCCCTCAAGCTCTTCAATTCATTCAACAGATAGTTACCGAGTGCCCAGAGGAGTCGGGTGATGCGTGGGGGGCAGGTTGGAGGCCAGCAAAGGGCCCTGGTGCCCCACTGAGTCTTTTCTTTTTTTAATTTATTTTTGGCTGCGTTGGGTCCTTGTTGCTGCGCGCGGGCTTTCTCTAGTTGCAGTGAGCGGGGGCTACTCTTCGTTGCGGTGCGCGGGCTTCTCACCGCGGTGGCTTCTCCTGCTGCCAAGCATGGGCTTCAGGCGCACGGGCTCAGTAGTTGTGGCTCGTGGGCTTAGTTGCTCCTCGGCAGGTGGGATCTTCCCGAACCAGGGCTCGAACCCATGTCCCCTGCATTGGCAGGCAGATTCTTAACCACTGCACCACCAGGGAAGTCCCGCCCCACTGAGTCTTGAAGCTGTGCCCGGCTTCTGTAGCAGAAAGAGCTGTGTCCTCTCCCCTTACTTGCTCCTCCCATCCCATCACACACACTAAGTTCCAGCAGTGCCTATTTATCAGATGATTTTCTGGCTGGCCCAGGAGTGGCCTCTTCCTGTCTCTCTTTGGTCTACTCCTTGGGACAGGGAGATCTGGGAAAGGACAACAGAGGTCCTGGGCAGGGGCCCTTACTTCTCAGTGGCCCCAGCTGCCTGTCGAGGCTGACTTCATGCCTCCTGGGGAGAATAAGGCCATGTCCATGGACAGACCCTTCCAGCATTATTGATGTTGATGTATCATCTTGTCACTTAAGTGACCAGGGCAGCTGGAAATGATTCAGCAGGAAGGCTGAAACAGCAGCCTTTTCTCAGCCCTGATTCCCTGTGGCAGGTGCTGGGTCTGCTCCCTGGGGCTTTGCCTGCTCTGGTTTGATGGGTTGCATCAGAAGAGCAGAAAGCAGATGTGGCAGGGCCCCTCCCTGCCCCCAGTCCACTTCATGAGATGCCTCTGGATCCTCTGAATTTGTTCCCAATGAGTTTCTCTTAATATTTACAATAAAATATGAAAATCAGAATTAGAATGATAGTCTCTCACTCGTGGTGTCCTTTGAAACAATGCAGAATAGACTATTTGTATTTAAAGGGATTTTTTTAGTCATTAAGCAAATGAAAAGTAACTTTCTCTTAAAAAAATACTCATCCCAGGCCCCTTTCCCAGCAGCGTTGCTTTTGGACCCCAGGTTGTTGTAGGAGGGAACTTCAAGGCTCTTGAACTACTCTTTTCCCAGCAGAATGTTTAATGAATGATCCCAGTGCCCTAGCTGCCAGCTCACAGAGGCCAGAGCTGCAGGGCTGCAGAGCTGAGTACCAGGATTGATGCTGAGGCCACCAAAGCAGGAGTGTAACAGAGGGGAGCCATCTAGAACTTGCCCTCCAGGGCCCCTTAGAATCCCAGCTTTGCTACTTACTTGCTGTTGGACCTTCCACAAGTCACTTAACCTCTCTGAGTCTCAGTTTCTTCATCTGTAAAACGACAGAATAATTCTGTATCTACCCCATAGGGTTGTTGAAAAGGTGAAATGAAATAATGCATGTAAAGAGCTGCACATAGTACTAAATACATCTTAGCTGGTATGATGAGGATGACGATGATGATGAAGAATGCTTCTTTTATGTCCACTATCCATGTCCAGAGGAGTAATCCAAGCTCGGAAGCAAAATCAGTTACCAGGGAATGACACGAGCTTAGTAACAGATCAAACTGGTGGGGAATGGGTTAACTGTGTCTCAGACTCTTGAGCAGGGCACTGAGGTCAGTTGAAGCCACAACAGTGAATAGACCAGATTGTAGTGGAGATAGCAGCCTCCTGCCCCATGCTGCTCTAACTTAGCCCTCTAGGTCTGAAGGTCTATGAGTTTCTCATTTTCTTATTCTGAACTCTTGAGTTCATTCAGTGCCAGCTGCTATGCTGGGAATGGGCCGGTGGGCAGGGTACATGTTAGAGACCTGTGAAGGGGCCAGACAGAGGTGGCTTCTGTTCTCACTGATTCAGGAGGTGGGCCTGGCCTGGGAAGTAGGTTTCTGCTCATCACTTGGGGCTCTTGGTTATCCAGGGGTGCTCCAGGCTGCCAAGCCCTTCTTCTGAACCTTCCAGTCATAGAATACTGCAAGGATCACACCCAGATTCCGGGATGCTCCTGGAGGCTCTCACAATTATCCTTCCTTTCCTAGTGTCCACTAGAGAGAAGCCAGTGCTGGGAGGAGAAAAGAGGTTTGATATTGCTGGGTTTGGTTCATCTGCTTGGGTTCCGTAGGCTGGGTCAGAGCATGTTGTTGGTAAGATGAGATTGTAGCCCTCGCTCCTGCGGGCTGAGTCAGCTATGGTTGATTTCTTGGCCCCAGGGGGATCCCCTTTGCCCTGGACATTCATCTCCCAGTGGTGCAAGAATGAGGGTGGGCCATGTGCCCTGTCTCGGTCCTGGAAAACAGCTCCAAGCATTTGTCTTTCTAGTGAGTGAAATTTTCAGATAGGGAATGACATTATTAATTGAAAAGATCAGACATACTTACCCTGAAATGCTATGATCTCTCCCCACTGAGACTATCATTTAGTTTGAACCAATGATGAAAATCCTTAATCTGGTATATCACCAAGTAATAACTTATTCGGAAGAGTTAAGAATTAAGAGGCAGAGTCTTGGAGTGATAGCTTAGCTGGGAGGCTGGTTTGCTCTGTGATAGGGTGACTCCTAATGCCAGCAGACTGTTGGCTGGTTTCTTAGCATGGATGGTTTAAAACACCCCTGTGTTGGGCACTCCGGAGGTGGGATCAGGGGGTTGCTCCTTCCTTCCCAGGTTTTACCAGGAATTCAGCCAAGACCTGGGGCCACTTAATGCGCAGTGTATCCTTCCACTAGCACCATTTTTTTGTTGTTGTTGTTCAATTCAATAGTCCATGTTTACTTATTATAAGTGTGTAAATATTATTTATTGTTGAGCCAAAGAGGGTGCTATAATTGTGTTTCCCTTCTTGTATAACCTTTTATTTTTCCGAGAGTTAATGAGCAACTCATGTTTCCCCCATTAGTGCAGTTTTCTATATACCTATCTTTATTTTTCTTTTACTATTTTAATTTATTCTACCATAATTCCTTTAATAGCTTTTCTTCCCCCACCCCAAAGCTTATGCCCACTGCATATTCTGTCAGTTCTACTCTTTCTAACAGGAGACCTCACTTCCAGAGCTTTCTATCTTCTGCTGGATTGATTGCTGCTTTTTAACAGTAGCCTTCCAAGAAAGGGTGCAAGGTGGTAAATTTTTTTGGGCTTTTGCATATTTCAGAATATCTTTGTTCTACTCTCACAGTTGCTTGATAGTTTGCCTGGGTATAAAATGTTAGGTTGAAAATAATTTTCCTTCAGAGTTTTGAAGGTATTATATCATTGTTTATACTAGATTCTATAATTGCTGTTGAAAAGTCTGATGATATGCTGATTTACATTCCTTTGTATACGGTGTGTTTTTATTTTTCCTTTCTGGAATTGTTGATGATTTTTCATTTACCTAGGCATACTGAAATGCCCTGACAATGTTTGGGGTGGATCCTTTGTCATTTACTGTGCTGGGTGCTCAGTGGACCCAGAGACTCAGGTCCTTCCTTCAGTTCTGGGAAGTGTTCTTGTACTGATTCTCTGATAAATTTCTCCTGTTAAGGTGAAACAACAACCATTTTATTATGCTCAAGCTCTGTGTGTTAGGATTTTAGGTAGTGCACATTGGTGATGGATGGCTTATCTCTGCTCCACTATGTTTGAGACCTCATCTTGGGTGGCTCAGATGGCTGATGATGGTTGGGATGCTCAGCTGGGGCCATATGTCTGGGGCCTTGGTTCTGGCTTGGTTCCTCGGTTCTTCGCATCTGCTGGGGGTGAAATGTCCAAGATGGTTTCTTCACTTGTAGAGACTGAGATGTCTGGGACATCTGAGAGCTGGCTGGGTGTCTCTCCATGCAACCTCTCCATGTGTTAGCCATAGCACGGCAATCTCAGGATAGTCAGACTTCTTACATGCTGGCTTGCTTTCCCTAGAGTAAATGTTCCTAGAGATCGAGGTGGAACCTTCAAGGGTTCCTATGACTCAGCCTTGGAAGTTAAGTAATATTATTTCTTTCCCATTCTGTCAGTCAAAACTGAGTCACAGGACCAGCCCAGATTCAAGGCAGCAGCGGGGACGGTACAAGTGCATCAATACCAAGAGATATACTCACTGGGAGGCCACCTTTGGAGACTAGCTACCACAACTCCCCTCTCTCTTCTCTATTACCTCTTTCTGGAAACTTTATTGGTCAGATATTGGATCCTCTGATGTTTTTACCTTTTCTCTTTCATTTTCCATATTTTTATCTTTTTGTCCTACTTTTTGGGAGACTTCCTCAACTTAGCGTTCCAATCATATTTCTCTTTTCTGAGATCTCTTTCTTTCCTGATCATTCCATTTTTACAGTGTTCTCTCCTTGTGTTGTGCATGTAAAATCTTGTCTTATATCTGAGGCTATATTACTTTATAGTATATTTTGAATTTTCCATTGGTTCCTTGCAGTGTCTGTTTCTTTCAGGTTCCTCTTGTTTATTTTGATGTCTCTTGCTTATGTTGGAGGCTTTCCTCAAATGTCTGGCCACCCTTAGCTGTCCCTCGGTCCTTAAGAGTGAGGTATTGGAAGTGGGTTGGGAGCCCTGTGTGCTTGGGCTGGCGTGCACCTGGGGGTTTCCATGCAGGGTGATGATTGGGTAGTAAGCTGCTCTTTTCATTGGAGGAACCTAGATGTTGTCTTTTCTTAGGGATGGTTCAGTTTCTCCTGGTGGTGGTGGCGGCGGCGGTTGATGAGGTCATGTGGTTGGTGAGGAAGTGAAAGGTTGGGGGATGGGGTCCAAAGACTTAGTGTCTCAAGTATCAAACACTCCCCCAGGTCATCCATCCCCCATCCTTCTTCCAGGCACTTGTAATCTCTTCTAGGCTGAATTTTCTTCTTCCATTGCATTTGCCTGTGTCATTTTACACCTTTTTAAGGGGCTTCAGAAGAAGCAAAATAAATGCATGTGATCAGTCTGATGTGTTCATCATAAAGTCTCAGCAGGCTTAAGAGTATATCTGTCTCTATCTCTATCTCTATATCCATATCCATATTTATATTCATCTCTCCTAAAGGAAGTGAGAGAGAACTGCTTAACAATTATTTTTTATTGTGATACATGTCCTATGTCCGAAATGATGCGCGAAATGAACACCCATATACTTGCTATCCAGGTCAGGAAATCCGCACAGGTTGGGAAAATGCTGATATTCTGTGCCTTTGTGACTCCGTGGCTTTATGCTTTTGATTCTGAAGCTGTCTGGGGCTGTGACCTTGTGAGCTGGCTGCCTTTGCTCTGACCATGATGTAGCTCCCTCAACTGAGGCCAGGCAATGCTAAGCAGAACCGCTGACCACGTGAGGGAAGCTGCTCACTCAGCAGTTTTCAAGTGATGCAGTACGTTAGGGGCTGGATGACAGGCAGGTAGGTTATTTCCTCAGTGCTATGGACATGGAGCCTCTTGGACAATGGGGTGACTTGCCCACCATTGCTTCCTTGGCACTTGCTCTTTGCTTGGCTTCCAAACTCCATCCGGGCATGGTTCTCCCTCTCACCTCTTCTTATCTGTCCTGCTGAAGGCTTCTGTTCCTTTTTGCTTTTTCAGCCCTACCTGTTCTCCCTGGGGGCCTCCTTTCCTCTCATGGCCTCAGCTCCTGCCTCTGTTTTCCTTACACCTGTGTCTCTATTTAGGCTGCAGTTCTTTTCTGATCCCACCTGGGGATCCCAGGGGCTCCTGAGCTGCAGCTCATCCAGAATGAACGCTTTATCATCTGCCTCTGCAAATCCAGTTCTCCTCCTCTGTCTGTGTCATGGTTGAAGCATCACTCAGTTTTCTGAAACCCAAGTCTTTTCACGTTTTTGGCTGTCTCTTCCTCCTTTTCTCTTAGTCACCAAGTGCCCTTAATTTTGGCTATGAAATGCCTGATGGATCTGACCCTTTCGTTTCATTTTTGTGACCATAAGCAGAATGGAGCCCCTCCCATGCTGTTCCTCCCTTCGCCCCTCCCCTTCCAGTCACTGCGTCCTCCGCTCTGCTGCCTGGGGCCCTCCAGCAAAACCCTGCAGGTCAGCCACCTGCCTTCCACGTCCACGCTCCCCTTTGCCCATGAGACAGAGTTCAGCTTGCTCAGTGCCTGTTTCCCAAACCACCTTCAGTGCTTCTGTCATGTCTGTGTGACACCTGTATCCGTTACTTAATAGTTTTCTTTAACTGGCTCAGTTTTAAAAACTTGAATGAACTCGTTTTAGAAGGTGACGTTATGTCACTAGCATAAAGGGAAGATCAGGGTGGCCTGCCACAAGTAGAAGATCAATAAGCGATTACTGCAATAAAGGGCACCCCAGATCACCTCAGGGGCCCGCAGGGAAGCGTGCCCCCCACTCTGGGAAAGTGCGACATGGATGCTTTTCCTGAGCGGGCTCTAGCTCTTCCCGGCAGGCAGGGTGGCACCGTGGTTAACATCGTGGACTGCGGAGCCAGACTGCGTGGGTCCAAGCTTTGCTCTGCTGCTTTCCTGCTGTGGGAACTTGGGCGAATAACTTAACCTCTCTGAGTCTCAGTTTCCCCATCTGTGAAGTGGGGTTAATGATATTTGCTGCAAAGGGTTGTTGTGAGTATGAAACGAGATAGGATATGTGGGTCGCTTCCAACAGTACCTAGTACATGAGAAGCCCGGAGGCCTGCTTGCTAGTTTTCACTTTTCCTTTTTGAGGGCGTGTTAAGTGCCGGGCATGTGTTCCTCTGCGGCCCCATAGTGCTCCTTGCTTTCGCTCCTCTGTGCCTCTGTTGAGCACCTTTCCCCTTCCTCTTTCTCTCCCAGACAGATGCTGGCCTTTCCCTCCAGGTCTGGCTCAGCTGTCACCTCCTCGGTAACCTTAGCTGATCTCCCAAGGAGACCTGGCCCCCTCTTTATTCTGTATCTGTTTTAACCCATAACCCACAGTGCACATTTGGCAGATGGGTCTTTCACGTGGGTGCGCTGTGCCTCCAGGATAGCTTTTGCATTTTCACTTCTCCCTCCTGGATTGTCTTCTCAGAGGCGTGTAAATAATCCTGACGTCACCGCCCACGCTAAGACACACAGCCCATCCTTGGTCCCCAAGAGCTCGAGCCCAAAGGACGTGGAAGCTGCTGGCCAGTGTTCTCCTTTCAGATGCTGCTGTGGCACTTGGGCCCGGCAGAGCTGGCTTTCTCTGGAAGGAGCCATGGAATTGGAGTCGGAGATCTTGGGGTTGAGGCCCGACTCTCCAGTTGTCTGGCTCTGTGACCCTCAGGCCCACATGGAACCCCTCTGAGTCTCCGCTTCCTCATGTGTGAACCCTACGGGCTGAGTCAGTTCTAAAGCTTATGTGTTCAGTAAAGGCGTATTTTCCCGGGAGTGTGGGGTTTGCCCGTGCGGACGGGTTGGTCCATCACCTCTGAGTTGTGATGCCGGGAGGGAGGCTGTGTCCCCCCCAGCCGGGGGCCACAGCTGGTTCTCATGGCTGGTTTGCCCTGTCGTGTGCTGCTCCTCCTGAAACCTGCCCTTTCTCCTACCCCTGGCCCAGTTTAGGGATTCAGGGTCCTCCAGGGAAGGGCAGTGCCATCCTCCACCTACACACTCAGAGAGATGCCGGCATGTTCTTTGCAGCTGCAGGCACGGAGCATCGCCCCGGCCTCCCCTTGGTCCCACGTGCTGGCCTGCGGCTGAGTCACACCTGGCACACCTGCGCAGCCGTAGACCCGTAGATCCCCGGGCCCCCTGCCCCACCTCTCCCCTCACACAGGGCCCCGGCACTCATGCTTTATAAACGTCTGTCCATAAACCAGCCGTGCTTCCTCAGGTTCTTCCTGAGATGTCGTGACCTGCTAACCTCCCACTTTCATGCTGAGGTGACGGGGGAGCCGCAGCTCTTCTCAGGAGAAGAAGAGAGAGGCTCGCTGCGGGGTTTGGGCATCTCCCTCTGCCTCTTCGGGCCTCAGTGCCCTTGTCACCATGATCAGGCTGTCGGGTGGCTTCTATTGGTTTCTCCCTGCTCTGCTGGTCTCTGCGTCTGTGAACCCTGGGATTGGGTGGGCATGGTGGGGTGGGATTGGGGTTGCATTCCCTGGGGAGTTTTGCATCCTCGAGGGTCCAGAGTTGTGCTCTGAGTCTCCTGGATCCTCTTAGAGTGTGCATGGGAATGGGATGTGTCACCAGAGCCAGCCCTGCCAGGTGCGGACAGGTGAGCAACACCTGCTCCTTCCCAAGGGGCTCTCCAGGGGGGGATCAGGACTCAATCCCTCCATGTGTTGGAGCCTCTCATTCCTGAATCCCGTGTCCCCTTCCCTCTCTCCGTTCCCCCGCCCGTTCTGCTGGGCTGGCATCCTTCTCCCTTTCTACACTGGCCCCAGCAGAGTGTGGACAGTAATGTCTTCACCTCCATGTCTGGGCCCTTGGGGCTTGGGATCAAGCCGTGTGCACAAACCCAGGGCCTGGCGGCCCACCCACAGTGGCTGGACTCTCCTGTCTGAAGTATGTGGGCATCCAGGTTCCCTCGGATTTGAAGCCGTCCCTGCCTCCTCTCTGCTCTCTGATTGGCTTTCTGCCTTCGTGTCCCCGCCACCATGCCCATTCCCTCCAGCTTATCTGACGGCAACCTTGGCAATGACAATGGCGGCCAGGTATTATGTTTTTGCTGTGGACCAGGCACTGTGCTAAGTGCTTTATAGGCCTTATTCAGACCACCCAAGGAGGTGAGTAGTATTATACCATTTTACGGATGAGGAAGCTGAGGTGGGGAGAGGTAAAGTAACTTGGTCACGGTCACACAGCTAATCAGGGGTGGCACTGGAATTCAAATCCAGGTCTGTTGGACCAGAACACCAGGGCTTTTGATCCACTGTACACACTGCCTGCCCGCCTCCCTCGAGGCTAGAGCCTGGCCCTCTACTCCAGCATCTGCCAGGCTGTCCTGCCACGATAGACAGAACTTCTCGGACGTGTTTCCAACCACAGGGATGCCCCAGCACTGCTGGCTGCTGGAATGAGGGCTACGTGATTGTGCCTCTGGCCTTGGGTCTCTGTAGACAGCAAGGTGGATTCCTCTGGGCAGGGACCCCCAGCCCATACCCAGCCCGGTCCCTGCTCATCCCTCCCCCTGGCCCAGCTTGCCCAATGACCACACAATTCTCTGCCACCACGAAAACTGTCTAAGACTCTCGTCATATTGAGGAGTTGAGCACAGTTTTCCGAGTCCAGTGCAGGGAACAGGAGTTGGGGGTTAGCCTGCCCATTCTGCAGAGGGGAAAGCAGAGATAATAAGACTCTGAGGGTCCAGCTTGTCACGGCTAGAACTGGTGGGCGCCAGTCCTGGCTTCTAATTCCCTTTTCTTCTCATCATATCTCCTTCTTATGATGATTTCTCTGGAAGCTTTTAAATTTCATTTTGTTTTATTTTATTTCCTATCATTTATGGTCTAGTTGGTTACGCAGGGTTTGGAAATGTGAAAAGTTGGAACTCCAAAACCCTCTCCTAAGTTCTTAAGTACTATGCTGCAAGTACTTAAGAATGCTGGGGGTGGGGAAGAAAGGCACTGCTTTCAAAAGGTAGGATTAGTTTGGAAACCGTACTCAGCATCTTCAGCATCTCCAGAATGCAAGACCCTGTACACAGCCCGGGGCCCCGGGGCCACCAAAAGGCAGCCAAAGAAGAAAATTAAGCGGCAGGAATGACAGAAATGGAGCCCATTCAGCCCCTTCATCCTTATTTCTTTCTAAAAAATTGAGGTATGATTTACATACCATGAAATTCACCCTTTTAAAGTGTACAATTCAGTGGTTTTTAGTATATTCACAAAGCTGTGCCATCACCACTGCATAGTTCCAGAACATTTTTATCACCTCCAAAAGAAACCCCGTACCCATGAGCAGACCCTCCCTACCCCTTCTCCTTCTGCGCCCGCCCCCTGGCAACCACTCATCTGCTTTCTGTCTCTGGATTTGCCTATTCTGGACATTTCGTATAAATGGAATCATGTAATAGGTGGCCTTTTGTTTCTGGCTTTTGTCATTTAGCATGTTTTTGAGGTTCATCCATGTTGTAGCATGTATCAGTACTTCATTCCTTTTTATGGCTGAATAATATTCCATTGTGGAGGGACCGTGTTTTGATTATCCATCCATTGGTTGATGGATGCTTGGGTTATTTCCACCTTTTGGCTATTGTGATAATGTGTCTCGTTCCTTTTGGTTTGGTTTTCCTGGGAAGCTCTTCATAGCAGCCAGCTGTATGCATTTCTCTAGCTTGGCTACTTGGAAAGCAAGAGAAAGCAGGGCCGAACATGGCAGGGTGGCTGGGGAGCTGGTGTAGTGGGAGATACAGACAAGGGGAGTGTGTAGGTTTGGGAGAAACTCTGTGCCAGAGGGAAGGCTTAAACCTGGCCCCAGAGCCATCTGCTGTTACAGGGGATTTTTCCTGTTGTTGATTATTAACCAATGGTTAAGATCCTGACGGTAGATCCCCGGGGCTAGAACTGGTGCTTATTTGAGATGCCAGAAATGTTTTCAAAGACATGTAAACAGCCCTGGACCCTTGCTTCTCTCTTTCCACTTGGAAACCTGATCACCATTTTATGAGTTATAATAATAATGGTCTACATTTGTATAGGACTTTATATTTTATTTCACAGCCATTATGTTTAATTCCTCAGAACATTATCACCCCCATCTTTGCAGAGGAAGGAACTGGGACACAGAGAGGTGAGGTAACTTAACCAAGGTCACACAGTGGGGTAGCAAGTAGAGACAAACTTGAACCCAGGAATCTCTTGATTCTTAATGTAGGTCCTTTTCATAGAAATGTGAGAGAGATGATAGCTGCGATGACTTCAGATGGTCTGGGGCAGAGACACTGGAGGCTGGAGGCGAGGACCCTGGAGGCCTGGGTGCTGTAAGTGGGGTCTTTGCCTGGAGGTCTGCCCAGTTCCCTGTGAACAGCCCCATCTGGGTGAATCATCCCCCTGCTTTCTCAGCTTCCTCTCCTGGCTCTTTCATCATTTCCTCCTGAGATTTACATTTGGCTAAAGCCAGATTCGACCTCTCCCGGCCTCCCTGAGCCCTCCCAGCTGGGGAAAGAATCCCAGAGTAGAGAACCTCAGCGCCAGGCAGCTCTGGGGCAGAGGGATGCTGAGTGGGCTGTGCCTCCAGGACCCCAGAGGCGGGAGGCTCTTCGGACCTGCTCATTCACACCTGCTCTTACCACCCTTCTCTTTTAGCTGAGTGTGTAATCTCCCTGCTTCCCTCCTCTGCCTCTATCACCAGCCCCTCTTCTTGTGGGTTCCTGGGTAGGCCTGGGACCCTGCGGCCTTAGAGCTGCCTGTGAGCTGGCTTGGCTCGAGAGGCAGTTTTCAACGTTAGTGCCATGACCCGTGTCAAGATCACTGTGGGTTATAAGAAAGTCATTACAAATAAGAGGGAGGATACCATTTCTGCTAATAATTTACCTTTTGCTTATAATAAATTAGAGCAGATTCAAGGTTATCTCTTGAGATAATCATGTCACTTTCACCACTCAGTATGTGTGATGTGTTTGGCTGAGAAAGGGCTGGAACTGCATTGAGTACCATGTTCTTACTCTGTCTTATCTTAGCACCAGCTGGTGGCTAGGCCCGGCCGGGCTGTCCTTGGGAGGGTGGCTCACACACAAATGCCATTGGTTGTGAGGTCTGGGGCAGGGCGAGGTGGAGACCAGCTGACCATAGCAGGGGTGGTGAGGCTGAAGCAGGGATTTCATCCTTTTGGGTTTTGGTCTTCCAATTACAAAGCCAAGGCTAGAACATGGGACTTGGGCAGTGTATTTGTTTCCTAGGGCTGCTCTAACCAAGTACTACACACCAGGCAGCTTAAAACAACAGACATTTATTGTCTCAGTTCTGGAGGTGAGAAGTCCAAAATCAAGGTGTCAGTATGGCCATGCTCCTCTAGAAGGCTCCAGGGAAGAATCTTCCTTGCCTCTTGTAGCTTCTGATGGTGGCCTGCAATCCTTGGCCTTCCTTGGTGCTCCAGGTGCATCGTTCCAACCTCTGCCCCTGTTGTCACATGGCATTCTCCCTGTGTGTCTGTGTCTTCAGGTGACCACCTTCTCCTCTTATAAGGACACTAGTCATATTGAATTAAGGGGTCATCTTAATGACCATATCTTAACTTGAGTACATCTACAAAGACCCTATTTCCAAATGAGGTCACATTCACAGGTAGGTGAAGACTTCAAAATATCTTGGGACTTCCCTGGCGGTCCAGTTGTTAAGACTGTGCTTCCAACGCAGGGGGCGCGGGTTCGATCCCCAGTCAGGGAGCTAAGATTCCAAATGCCGCACAGCGCGGCCAAAAAAAAAAGACTTCGAAATATCTTTAAGGCAGTTCATGATTCAATCCATAACAGGCAGTCAGCTCTTAAATAAGTACCTTTGGCTCCTAGGAGGGAGGGCTGAAGTCGAGAGTAGGGTTTGGTGCCATGTGGCCCATCCCCTCCCGTAAAGCCATTCCAAGCCATCTAGATACCAAGGCAGGGTAGTTTCTAATTTGCGGCCATCGGTGTGCATGTGCTCTGGCTTCTGATCTTTTTGAGGGCAGTGGTCATGCCTTCTCCCCAGCCTGGTGTCCCCTCTGGAGTCTTGGACAGGGCCCTGGAGCTAGCAGGAGGCCGATAGCCACTGGTGCTCCTTCCTGCTCCAGCACCTTCCAGGCTCCAAGCATCATTTGAGAAATCATTCTGGCAGATGCCCCGTGCTCCCACGTGATAGTCCTCACCGATTCCTGGAGACTGGTCCAGGGAGAACAGACTGGCTCAGGGGAGAGAGGCTCAGTCCACGAAGGGCTGGGTACGAGGGCCCTTTGCCTGGGACTCAGGGACCTTGGTAATAATCTCAGCTGCTCTGGTCCTGCGGGCGTGGACATCTTCCACCTTGTGGAGAGAACCGGACAGTGTGACTATGTATATGAGGGTCCCCCGACCACTGATATGAAAAACCTGCTGGCATTGCCCTCCTCTAGGGTTTGTGTTCCCAGAGAACCGGGACGGCTACTGGTCAAGTTTGCCCACAAGCCATCTCCAGGGGAGTAAGCCAGAGGTCCTCAGCGAACCCCACACAGTCCTGTAGACTCTGGGTGGGGGCTTGCCTCCCCTCCCTTCCCTGCATGGTTTTCCCTTCCAGGCTCCCAGACCCACCGAGGAACTGCCCTGTCCGTCCTCACCTCAGGGGACCTGAGGGTGATGCTTCCCTTCCCTGAGCATCTTTCCTCCCTTCCTTTTCCGTCATCATGAGTCTCGGGCTGCAGGCCCATTGAGGAGGAGCAGTGCCTGCTTGGAAAGGGTGGAGTGGCTAGCGGAAGCAAGCTTGTTTCCCACCCAGCTCTGTGGGATCCACAGGCAGGCGAGGGCCAGAGCAGTCGGACGTTACCCACGGTGGTAACATCCAAGGCCATAAATGCAAGGGGAGGCTGGTGGCTCTGACTGAGAAGTAGAAGGAGCTGCATCCGTTCCTTTGTGTGTGACCGTGTGTGCGCACGTCTTGAGTGTTGAGTCTTGGCTCTTTGGTTCCTGTGTTAGTTACAGTCTGGATCAGGAGAGAGGGGACCCCACTCTCCAGTCATCGGAGTGAGTCCAAGGTCCAGGAATAAAGGAGGAGGAAGGCAGATGGAGGTGCAGAAAGGGGGATTGGCAGGGTTGAGGTTAATGGGGTCACATGGATCCTCCACCAAGCCAGATGTTCACACAGCCTCCTTACCTGGCTTCCTGGGGGACAGGTGACAGGGACAGGCAGGGGCTGTGCCAGGGTAGCTGAGCCTGCCTGGGCTGAGGGGAACCAGGCTGGGGTGGTGTCTGAGCCCCAGGGCCAGGGTTTCCTCTGGAAAGACAGAGGGCGGGGGTCTGTAGGGAACATGGCTTCTCTCACGAAGGGGGCTTGGGGTTGGAGCTGTCACCCCCATTGGCAGGACGTGGGCTGGAACAAAGTACAGAAGCATTCTCTCCAGGTGGCAGTGGGGGTCCTTTGGTCATTTAAGTGGGACCAGGTTGGGGGCTGACTCTTGGCTGCTTCAGGGTGGGGCTCTGGAGAAGCAAACAGTTGCAAAACTGGGGGCTTTGTGGCTCAGCCTGGTCTTCTTAGGCTCTTAATTCTGTTATCCTTGCCTCTCCCTCCTGTCCCAGGATATAGCCAGGGCACATCCTGGACACCAGAGTCCCTCGTCCGGAGACTCCCCCAGGTTCTGCCCAGCTGGCCCTGTGCGTAACCATCGCTCTGAAGGCTTTTTCGTGGCACACATTCTCCCTACTGATTGGACTGTAAACCAGCACTCCCTGGTCACCAGCAAGGGCCAGATGGAAAGTGGGGAGTGTGTGAGAGCAGCGGACTTGTCGCAATTGTGTTGTCATGGTGACACAACTCTGTTTAGCTGTCTCTCCATGGTCCTAGCCCACATGGACTAAAATAAGTTTTACCTGCAGCATACACAGCAGGCAGCCCTGTCTTCCCAAAGTCTGACCAGTGTGTGTGTGTGTGTGTGTGTGTGTGTGTGTGTTTGTGTGTGTGTGTGTTTAGGGAAAAGGGGCCCCCCCCAGGGAGGATGAATTGAAAACGTTTACCCCTCTCCCCTTCTTTTCCTTCCCAGTCCTGGATCTCTTTAGACCTGTGGTTCTCAGACCTCAGCATCACAATCACCTGGAGAGATTGTTAAAACACAGATTCCTGGGCCCCATCACCCGGGAGTCTGGTGTGCACCTGAGAATGTGCATTTCTAACAAGTTTCTGGGTGATGCTGATGCTGTGGTGCGGGAACCACACTGGGAGTAGCCCTGCCTAAGATTTTAGCACATCCTGGCAAAGAAATGCACTGGCTCTATTTTCTGCATGTGTTAGACTGTGTCCTTAAGCCCAGCTGCTGTTAGAGGAGAGAGGGGAGGGGCAGACAGGCCCCCACTCACCTCTTCTGTGTTCTGTGGCCTAACAGGAAGCAGGAGCTGGCCAACAGCTCGGATGTGACCCTCCCAGACCGGCCGCTGTCCCCTCCTCTCACTGCGCCTCCCACCATGAAGGTAAGAGGCTTCCGGCTGGTAAGTGGGGAAGGGAAGTGGGCGGGGAAAGTGCTGTTGCCTTGGCCCCTGGCCTGGCTGCTTCTGTCCCCATGGGGGCCTTGGAGTGTCTCCACACCTCTGAAGGCAGCGTCCACTTGAGATAACCAGTGTAGGAGGAAAGTGTGATTGTGAGATTCAGGAGTGTCAAGGGGCGGTGAGGAAATAGACTGGGGCTGAATGGGGTGGGCGGGATGCTTGGTGATTAGCGAGAGGCCTTGTGGAGCTGTAGGTTCCGGCACAAGGGGCCCAGGCGGGAGTAAGTGGGGACACTCAGAATGCAGCTGGGGAGCCTTACGGGGCTACTGCCCAGAAGGGCTGCCTGGGGCTGGGGGTGGGGAAGGAGGGGTCCTGTGGGCTGGGACCCTCCTGGGACTTCAGTGGCACTTGTGTGCTGCTCTACCTGCCTCTGACTGGCCTCCTGGGCTCACCCTGTCACCCTAATCTCTGTGGGAGAGTTGCCTTGGAGGTTCTGGGAGCCAGTAATTCTTTTCCTATTAGCACAGGAAAGAGATTCACAAATCTCTTTCCTGGGAGACTACATCCCAGGACCCTGAGGGGGCTGCATCCTCCCTACACCGAGCTCTCCCCCCTTACTGTTCAGTCTTCCTGGCAGGGTGGCCACATGGGCCTGAGCTGACCCTCAGGGAGGACTTTGGTTCAGCCAGTATTCCTGCCTAGGCAGCAATGCACCTCCCTCCTTCCCTCACACTTTGCCAGGTGAGGACTAGCTCTGAAGACGTCACCTGAGTCATCTGAGGCAACATCTAGGCCAGCCCCCATCTCTGTCCTGGGGTTCTGCTACAAGGTGACTCACAGGGAAATAATTAGGTATCTCTTTCCTGGGAGTCCCTGTTGTACCCCCTCTTCCCTGACCTAATCTGTTGCAAAGTGATACCCTCAAAGGAGGTAGATAAAAGCCATCTTCCCATTATCATCCCACATTGAATGCCCATCACACACAGAACTGAGGGGGAATATCACAGAATGGCAGTCAGAGCCTGTCCTGGTTGAATTAGTAATGCAGGAGTGGGTAGGGTACAGGGCTGACCTAGGAGACAGCTCTGCTCTCCTCCTGGTGGGGTACCCAGGGGCATTGAAAGCCAGACCACCTTCATCAGCCTAGTCACAGTGCTGGCATCCGAGCCAGGTGCTGGGGCGGCTTGTTTGCACAGGGAATTACTGAGACATATTGCCATTCTGAGTTTTAGTCCCTTGGTCTGCAGAGTTGGGTGTGGGATGCTTGTCTCTTTGCTCATGGATGGCGGGAGTTTGCAGGGAGGAATTCTGAAAGTCTCCTAGGAGGAGTCACTGAGTTCTCTTGGCAGGCTTTACTTATGTGCTCATTTAATTTACCCAACACCCAATATTTATTTAAATGTTGTGTTAGTCAAGACTCTTGGTGGCAAGTGACAGAAACATAACTCGCTTTGGCTTAAGCATAAAAGAAAATTTATTGCCTTCGTAATGGCAAGTATAGATTCCAGGCACGGCTGCATCCACGAAATCCGTCTCTTACCATTTCTCTTCTGTGTTTCATCCTCTGTCAAGCTCTGGCTCTGTGGTGGCAGATGGTGACAGTAGCTCCTACTTGCTAAGTAACTCCAGTGGAAAGAAGAGTATCATTTTTTCCCCAGTAGTTCTAACAAAAGTCCCAGGGAGGAAGCTCATTGGCTGGGCTTAGGTCACATGTCTATCTCAGAGCTGGAAGGCTCTGATTGGCCAGATCTGGGTCTCTTGCCCACCCTCTAAACCAGTTGTCCCCAACTTTTTTGGCACCAGGGACCGGTTTTGTAGAAGACCCATTTTTCCACAGACCGGCAGTGGGTGGGGGGGTGGAATGGTTTCGGGATGATTCAAGCACATTTCATTTATTGTGCACTTTATTTCTATTATTATTACATTGTAATATATAATGAAATAATTATACAACTCACCATAATGCTGACAGGAGGTGGAGCTCAGGTGGTAATGCGAGCAATGGAAAGCAGCTGTAAATACAGATGAAGCTTCGCCCGCCACTCACCTCCTGTTGTGCGGCCCGATTCCAAACAGGCCGCAGACCGCTACCGGTCCACGGCCCGGGGGTTGGGGACCCCTGGTCTAAACTGTAAGAACGGATAATGGGGGAGGGGTGGCTGTTTAAAGGAAAATTGAAGGTGCTACAATGAGAGGAAGAGGAAACGGATGCAGGGCAGGCAAGACCAACAGCTTTCTACTACACGTGCTGACCATGTGCCAGGTCTAGTGCTGAGCACTGAGGACCTAGTAGCAACAAAGCAGTATGATCCCTGTTCTCTTGGAGTTTGTCATCCAGCTACGGAGACAAAAGTTGAAAAAATAATTTCAAGAATGAGGGATGGACAGTTAGGTGTGATGAATGTTTCAAAGGAGAAGCACAGCATAGCTAGGACAATATAAGGTCTGTGGAGGGGAAATCTAATCGAGTCTTGGAGAGGGTCAGGGAGGGCTTTGAGGAAGTGATGCTTAAGCTGAACCCTGAGAGTGGAGTAGGACTTAGTGAAGCAGAAGTGCAGTCAAGGTGGAGGAAAGTGTTCTAGATGCTTGTCACTCAGAGTGAGGCCAAGAGACCAGCTGCACCTGCCTCATTTGGGAGCTCCTTAGAAATGCAGTCTCTCAGGCCTCACTGCAGACCACTGAATCAGGATCTGCATTTTACCAACATTCCCTAGTGATTCACATGCACATTACAGCTCCAGAAGCACTGCTGTAGGCTCCGTCCTCCCTGAGGCAGGAGCGAAGGTTATTCTTGAGGAACAAGAATGGCTAGAGCACTCACAGTTAGGGACAAAGAGGCTGACCCTTGGAAGTTTTGCTCAAGATTTTGGGCTTTATCCTAACTAGGGGCATCGAAGTCATTGAAGATTTTAGTCAGAGGAGTAAGGTGACAGGACTTTTGCAAAGTCACCCTGGCTCGTGTAGAGGATGTGTGGGACGGAACGGAGTGGAAGTGGGGTGAGTTGGGAGGCCACTGCAGGAGTCCAGTGGGAGAGGACTGACTCTGAGGGGCCTGTGACCACCTGGAAGTGGTCAGATCTCAGAGATCTCCCAGGAGGTGGATTGGTGAGATATGAGGATTTGGGGAGAGGTAGGAAGCAAGAATGGTCCCAGGTTTGGATCAGCCGGATAAACGATACAGCCATTCTCTGAGAGGGGGTGACCCAGGAGGGAGGATGAGGATTAAAGTTCTAAGTGCTGACTTGGACATGCTTGAGACACCGATGGGGGTGTCATTGAGCAGCTGGGTATTTGGGGGCCCGGCTCAGAAGAAGGGTGTGACTGGAGATAAAAATCTGGAGTCATTTTTGTAGAGATGGGAATTGAAGCTGGGGGTGGAGGGGTGGGTCGGTTGGTGAACTCTCCAGGGAGAGGATGGAGTGAGAAGATGGGAGATTCCTGGGGTGGCCTCCCCAGGGAAAGGCTGGTGTGGACGAGGCTGGGGACATGGTGAGAGGGTTGGGCAGATGTGTCAACGGAGCTCACGGTGGCCTCTGGGGTTAGTGTCCTGGTGGCTACTTACAACTACGATGCTCATTTACCTCTCCCCAGCCTGCTCAGCACAGAGGGAGCAGCCGTTTCGGGACTGCATTTACCAAGTCATGTTGTTAGCCCAACGCGTCCCTGTATTGAGTTCAGGGCAGCGACTGTGTCCTGTTCTGTGGGTTCCTGGTTCTGGTAGATGTTTATGGTGTGTTGACTATTCTGGAATCCAGGTTGGAGGAGCAGGCACTTCCCTTCCACTCCTCTGGTTTTGTCTGAATCTCCTATCCCAGCAGACCCTCTTTCTCCAGGTAATACTTTTCTAAATTAAGCCAGAATACAGGGACTTCCCTGGTCGTCCAGTGGTTAATCTCCACGCTTCCACTGCAAGGGCCACAGGTTCGATCCCTGGTCAGGGAAGTTCGCATGCTGCACGGTGCGGCCAAAAAAAAAAAAAAAGAAAAGCCTGAATACATGTGTTCTTCAAGATGTGGACTGAAGCCCCCTCCTTCCCTATCAGTTTCACCTGTGGAGTCACCTGTGCAGGTCTGGGCTCCCGCCTGCGATGTCCTCTCCAGGGTGGGATTAGGCCTCTGTTTTGCTGATACCTCCCAACTTCCCCAGGTTATTACTGCACGTTGAGGTCTGAGACACTGAGGGTGGAGGCTGGAATCTCTCCAGGGTCACTGGCCCTGGAGTTCCATCAGCTCCCCACCCCTCCCAGCATCTGGGCAGTGGAGGAGGGTCTCATTTGGTTCCCTTGGCAGTGCAGGCTTGGGTTAGGGGTGGCAGTGAAACCCCTTTGGTATTGATTAGCTTGGGAGTCACAAAATGTCAGGGATGGGTGATCCATTTCCTTTTTAGGGAAGCTGGAGGCCAGGAGGTGGGAAATGACTTGGCCAAGGTCCCATTGAAGATAGCTGTGTTCCTCCTGTAGTCATAGAGTAAGTTCAGTTCTAAGACCCAAACCATTTTTGATAAGATGCTCTCATCCCACCCCACACACCAGGGACAACCTCCTCTAGTTGCTTCCCCCATTGGGAAGGGAATGCTGGAGCAGAAGCTGGCCTCCAGCCCGAGAAGCGCCCCTCCCTCCCCAGGCCCCTGCCCCCCACTGGCCTGCCTGCTGCAACTGGTCCTTTACGCCCCCTTCTCCACCTCGTTGTGTTTGTGGTTTTCAAGGGAATTTTTTTTTTCTCGCTAATATGAAACTGAGAAAAAGCCACCAAAGAGATGCTGAGCAGATGGGCAGAATGAGAGCCCAGTTCCCAGCCAGAATTCAAACTGTGGATGGCGCAGGGTGGGCTGGGAGAGGGGTTTGGGGCTGTCTCCCTGGGAATGCTGTGGATTGTTTCCAAGCCCACATCTTTTATGATCTGGTTTTCATGCCCAAATGGATCACCAGGCACCAAGGAGAGCAGGTGTGTGCCCAGCACTGCGCTAGGCCCCGTGTGGTCAAACTAAGGCCGCCGTCCTCGTCCCTCAAAGAACCTGCTGTCTTCGGGGGGCCTTAACTGAGCAGAAGAAACCATATGGCTGAGCATGTGACAAGTTGCAGTGTGTCATGTGGCTTCTCAGTGGGGGGGAGGGGAGTGAGGATGGCTTCATGGGGAGGTGGGTGGGGGAGTTGGAAGGGACCCTAATGGCAAGCACGGGGGTTGAGTGACCCCCTGGGACCGACCATGCAACAGCCTTTTGGGCTTGAAGGGGTTGGGATTGACCCTCCTGATTCTTTTCCAGCTCACAGTAAGTGCACGGGGCGTTCTATCGAAGGTAGTGATGCTGGGACTTGGTGTGTCCTTGATCTGAATTGTCACACTTGTCTCTGGAGCCCCACCAGGCCTGGGCTGGCCCGGTCAGCTGGGAGGTGACCCTTTCTCATCCTTCTCCATCCCTCTTTGTGCCAGTCTGAGGGCAACCTCCTCCACCCCAGACCTTCTCCTTTCCCGAAGAGAACAAGGAGGCCTGGGGTGCCCGCTGTGAGGGGAGCAGAAAGTCTCATGCCTGCTTTGCCCCCCTGGTACTTTGCTCTCCATCACTCACCGATGCCCTCGAAACCCTCAGTGATGGGTCAGGCAGGTGCAAAGTCCCCACATGTTGGGGAAGAAAGTGGAGGTCAGAGGTGCCTTCTCTGCACTCCTTTCATTCCCTTTGGGCAGAGCTGTGCTGGGTCTCCGCCTCCTGCCCTCCCAGGCTCCGTAACTGCCCACCAGCCACTTTCTGTCTTGGGTGGGGAGGCGCTGGGGTTTCCTTTCCAGCTTGTAGCACTGCCCCAGGCCCGATGCCATCTCTTACTTTGCCTCTGGTTCCTGCCACCGTCTTCTGTTCTCACTGGGAGAAGAGACCACTCACCCGCCTCTGTCAGGGTTGAGTCAGGGGGTGTCAGCCCCCGTCAGATCTACCAAGTTTGTATGGACGAGGTGAGGAGGCGTCTGTGGGAAGGATGTTGGGACTCCTCTTGGGCGGAGGCAAGAAGGGCTCAAGGACACCAGCAAGGGGGTTTGGTTTCCCCTCTTCAAGAAAGCTCTGCAGTGGGGGGCGTGACAGTTGGGACAAGCATTTGTTGCGGCCCATGACCACCGCTGCAGGAGGTTCAGCTGGCTTTCTTGTTGGCGCTCCTAGGAGAGCTGTCTCTGGTTCCCCCACAGACCCTATTTATGTCGCTGGTCCAGATGCTGTCTCCTCAGGAACCACTTCCCAGGAGGCCTCTGATTTCATACAGGCCAGTGGACAGGGGAGCCCAAGGGCAGTGCAGATGCGAGGGGGGCTTAACCTGGCTCTGCATCTGTTGGGGGGCACCTTGGAGGCTTAGAGAGCCGGGAGATGTCTGTGTGTGCACCACCTGCATGAACCTACCCCTCATGTGTGCACATGTGTATATTGTACCTGATTTTGTTCATTGTTTTAAGGCCAACGAGCCTACACTTCTTGAAAATTACTTTAGGTGTAACCGGATTTTTAAAAATTTACACACATTGAAATGCATAAATCTTAACTGTGTACTTTTATTAATGGATACACCCATGGGACCCATACTCTGATTCAGATAGAGGACCTTTCTCTTCCCCCAGAATGTTCCACTATGTCCCTTCCTAGTCAATCCCAACCCCCGCCCCTCGGGAAGCAACCAGTATTCTGATTTTTTTTTCCCACTGTAAATTAGTTTTGCCTGTTCTAGAACTGAATTTAAAAGGAGTCATGGGGACTTCCCTGGTGGTCCAGTGGTTAAGACTCTGCTTCCAGTGAGGGAGGCCCGAGTTCAATCCCTGGTCAGGGAACTAGATAAAAAAATAAAATAAAAGGAATCACATAGTCTGTACTTGTTTGTGTCCAGCTCAGCATAATATCTGTGAGATTCACCCATGATGTAGAGTGTTATCAGTAGTTTGTTCCTTTTTATCCCCACTGTATGAATACAGCACAGTTTGTTTATTTTCCTGTTGAGCGACATTTGGGTTGTTTCCAGTTTTGAGCTATAATGAATAACCAAATGCTCTGAATATTCTGGTATAAGTTTTGTTTTGTTTTGGACATGTGTTTTCATTTCTCTTAGGTAAATACCTAGAGGGAAATGGCTGGGTCAAAGGGGAGGTGAATGTTTAACTTTATATGAAACCGCCAAACTTTTAGCCAGGTGGTTGTACCATTTTATGTCTCTACCAGCAGTGTTACGAGAGCTCTAACTGCTTCACATCCTTGTCAACATTTGCCATTGTCAGTCTATTTAATTTTAGCCACTTGAGTGGGTGTGTAAGGAGGGATATTTCATTGTGGCTTTAATTTGCATTTGTCTGATGACTAATGACGTTGAACACTTTCTCATATGCTTGTGGACCATTCTTACAGTTCCTTTGCCCCTCCTCCCCCTTTAAAATTGGGTTGTTTGTCTTCCTGTAGGCATTCTTTACATATTCTAGATACAAGCTCATTCCTTGTCTTAACAGCGTCTTTGATGAACAGAAGTTTTAAGTTTGATGATGTCCAATTTATGGATATTTTTTTCATTTTGTGTCTGTAGCTTTCTTTGCTTATTCCATATCACAAAGATTTTCTTCCATGTTTTCTTCTAGAAGTTGTCTAGTTTGAGCTATAGATCTAAGATCCATCTCAATTTAATTTAATTGTGTGGCATGATATAGGCATTGTTGGGCAGCAAGCCTTATACTTGCCCAGCCTCGAGACAGAAAGAGCCCAGAGTCAGTGACAGAGACATCCATGGTTTAATGGACAGGGGATCTTACATGTCTGAAGCAAGGTCCTGGAATGACACCCCACTGTGTGAGGCAGACCAGGGCAGGACAAGGCAGCAGTCTTCACTACTGGAGGGGAATGGGAGGATACCCCTTATAAGGGGAATTGACTTGACATCAGGTTGGCTCATTGGTTACCAGGGAAACCAGCAGAGGAGCAGGTCCTTCACCGCCCCTTTGCCCCTTTGATACGCTATCATGGTGGAGGTGTTCTGATCTAAAGAATAGAACTAGCTGGGTTGGGGGGGCAAGTATGTAGGCATTTCCTGATTAGGCTCTATGACTAAGAGGGAAAGTCTGTCAGGTGAGTAGGGTGTAGGTGAGGCAGGGACTGGTTGAGCAGGGAGATGTATAGTGAGCAAGAGAATAGCCATCTTGAGTGGCCTGATGGTACCGGTGTCTAGGTCCATTTATTCCCTTATGGATATCCAGTCATTGAAAAGACTTAGGGTTGCTTTGGTACCTTAGTCAAAAATCCGCTGGCTGTATACATGCACCCATGCATGTGTATGGTTGTCTCTGTAAGCCGTGATGTTTCTCTAGATCAGGGCTGGCAAATGTGTGACACTTGTGCCATCCCACCAGCCTTCTGCCCCTATGGCAGATGTTAGTAATGATCATGGCACCCTTGCCCATGAGTTTAGACGTGGATTCAGAATCCTCTCCAACAAAGCCCTGCAGGTAGCCACCGCCAGTCATTTGGAGCTGACACTTGAGATGAATTGCTTCTGGCATCTCTGATTGAACTTGGTGGAAGAGGTTAAGTTGTTTGCTCGATGTCCCACAGCTGGTGAGGGCAGGGCCAGGATTTGGACTCAGGTCTGTATGTGTGGCTCGGAAGCCTGTGCTGTCTTAACCACACTCCAGACTGCTTTCCGTGAGTCATGTGAGCATGTTACTTAATCTCCCTGACCTCCAGTTTCTTCCCCTGTAGAATGAGGACAATGGCCACCCGGAGGAGCCGGTGTGAGGAGTAATGAGGTAAACCATGACGCAGCTAGTGGAGTGCTTAACACATAGTGGGGGCTCAGTAAGTGGTTGTGATAATTATGATGGTGATGATGGTGATGGTGATGGTGATGATGATGGTGGTGGTGTTGATGGTGATGATGATGATGATGATGTAGTTCTTGCCCTTGAGAAACATACAGAGGGCTTCTCTCTAGGGAACTGGGAGCCACCAGCACATGAGAGTCCTTTGCCTGTTCCCGTGGAGCCTTCTGAACTGGAGGCCCCGGGGGGCGCCCTGCCTCCTAGAAATTGCTAATGGAGCCCAAACCTCAGGCTTTGGCCTAGGCATCCAGTTCACTAGGGCCTTATTCCTTCTCTCCTTTGTTTCAGGGGAACAGGCCAGCTGGGCTTCCAGAATGGTGTCTCTGGGAACCCTACCTCTCTCCTTTGATCCTCCAGCCCAGATCCCTTTCCTTCTGACAGGCCACATGGTCTCCCCCATCATGGAGGTTAATCCAGTTCCTTTGACCTGGACCCAGATCCCTTTGAGGCTCTTTCTCAAAAAGGTGACACATATGGAGTAGTAGTTAAGAACACAGTTTCTGGAGCCAGCTTGCCTGGTGTAAGGCTTTGCCACTTCCTAACTGTGTACCGTCTCTGGGCCTCAGTTCCCTCATTTGTAGAGTAGGGATATGAGAGTACCTGCCACGTGTGGTTGTAATGGGGATTAATTGAGATGATGTACATTTATCACTTAGAGGCACGTGGTGTGTGCTGCAGGAATGTTAGTACTTATTATTCCTTCAGAGAACAGCAATGCTCAGAGGGGAAGTCTGGAAGGAAGTACACTGATTTTTCTATTGCTAGTATAGTTCCTCCTCAGGACTCCCTGATGCCCTGCCTGGTACCCAGGACTGAGGTGCCTCTCCATAACCAATGAACAAAAATTGAAATTGCATTTTGTGTGATTGGCCCCACCTGAGCCCTGTGTATCCGACCCAAAACCCTGCCTGATAAGTATGGATGACAGTAAGGGTATTGGAAAAAGGCCAAAACCAAAGATCCTGCCCAACAAACTCAGGTGGACCTAGGGGAGGGGTCTTTAGGAAGGAAGCATCCCTCTGGATCATGTTCCCATCACTTGAAGTCAGGCTGCCCTGAGCTAATCAATGTTCACAGACCAGATGGTCCCCACGGTGATAGGGAGAACCCGTAAGGCCAGTGTCCTCATGAAGGATTTTAGGATTGGACTGAGTGGAGATCTGGATAATTCAAGGCCATGGAGAGTCCCGGGGTTGGCCTTGGAATGCATTTTATAATCTGTTTGTCCCCATCAGAAGGTTCCTTCCTAATTCCTTTTGCCTGCGGCTAGTATTGAAACGAATCTATATTTCTAGACAGATACTAACCTTGTGCCCCGATAGAGCACTTGGCATTCAGGGCGTCTCCTTGGGGATGCTTCGCATGCTGCTGTAGCCCTAGTCATGCCACCTGCCTTTGAAGGCCTGGCAGCTGTCCTACCCCATAACTTAGCCTCTAGTTTACAACATCCCTGCCTGTTTTAGGTCCTGCCTTCCTTGATGGACAATCCTGGGTCTGGCACACAGAGCCCGGGCCTGGCCCTGGGCCTTAGTAACAACTGTGTGACATTGTGCAGTTCGGTCATCTCCTAGGAACCTCAGTTCCTTCATCTGTGGGACTAAGCCCACCCTGTAGGGTTGCTGTGAGGATTACAGGAGGAAGCGGGTGGGCAAGGGCTTCATACCAATGTAATACCACACAGGTGTTACATTGGTATGTGATGGGTACTCGTGGTTTTTTTCGTGGGCAGTGAGCTAAATGCTTGTGGGGTGGTTTCATTGATTATCCCACTCCTCTTCTGGCTGCCATAGACACTTCTGCACTGAGACCGGCTCAGAAGTGGGGTCCTGCCAGATTCCATGCCTCGCCTCGCATCCCCACCCCATGCATACCTGGGGGTCATGTCATTGACCTGACACTCAAGCCCAGTGTGTCTGGTGCTTTGTGGGACAGCGGACAGTGGGTTTTGTGTTTGTTCCTGGAGGGAGTCACCCCCGCAATATGAGTCCCGTAGGTACCTCCTGTGTGTCCCCCTCCTGTTGGCTTTTTTCCCCTGGACCCCTAGTAGATTCCCTGTTCTTGGATGAGTGTGGAGGTGGAGTTTCAGGCCTTAGGGTGTGTATTCATTTCCTGGGGCCACTGTAACAAATTACCACAAACTTCATGGCTTAAGACAACAGAAATTTATTCTCTCACAGTTCTGGAGGCTAGAAGTCTGAAATCAAGGTGTCGGCAGGGCTGAGCTCCCTCCAAAGGCACTAGAGGAGGCAGATCCTTGCTTGCTTCTTCCTGTAGGCGTGTAGGTGGCTATAGGCATTCCTTTGGTTTGGGGCTGCATGATTCCACTCTCTGCCTCTGTTTTCACATGGCCTTCTCGTCTCCCTGGGTCTGTGGGTCTCTTATAAGGATTTAGGGCCCACCTGGATCCACCTGGCTCTCATCTCAAGATGCTTAATTATACCTGCAAAGACCGTTTTTCCAAATCAAGTCACATTCACAGATTCTTGGGTGGACATATCTTTTTTGGGGGGCACCATTTAACCCACTATCGGGTGTGAGTGGCCCTCTTTCAGGAGCCCCCGATGGGAGCCTGGTGAGGCCCAGAAGCTATGCCAGCACCTGCTTACTCTTGTGTAGTTGGAGGTCATTCAGGTGTGACTGCAGGTGTGTGTATGTGTGTGATGGGGCAGGGCGTTGCTGGAGCAGGGCTGGGAGGAACTGGCCCAATGCAGCTCCAGCTCCATGGCCCGAGGGGGCAGGACATGTTCTCCTATCCTTGTTGTCACAGGGCCTGGTACATAAAGGGCCCAGAGCAGGTGCTTCATAAACACTTAGTGGTCGGTGCTTAATACATACTCATAATAGGTGATTTATGAATTCTCATCGATTGATCCAGCCTTGAGAATGTGGCATTGAACTAAAAAAGCCCAGTATTTTCTTGGAGAATTTATTTTTAAAATAAATTTATTTATTTATTTATTTTTGGCTGCGTTGGGTCTTCATTGCTGCACGTGGGCTTTCTCTAGTTGTGGCGAGTGGGGGCTACTCTTCGTTGCAGTGCGCGGGCTTCTCATTGCGGTGGCTTCTCTTGTTGCGGAGCACGGGCTCTAGGCATGCGGGCTTCAGTAGTTGTGGCACGCGGGCTCAGTAGTTGTGGCTCGTGGGCTCTAGAGCACAGGCTCAGTAGTTGTGGCGCATGGCCTTAGTTGCTCCGGGGCATGTGGGATCTTCCCGGACCAGGGCTCGAACCCGTGTCCCCTACATTGGCAGGCGGATTCTTAACCACTGCGCCACCAGGGAAGTCCCATCTTGGAGAATTTTTATAAGATTTTTTTTTTTGCAAGTGAACAGCAACCCCTCACCCTACACCCTATTTTAAATAAAGTGATACATGCTTCTTATAAAAAAAGTAAGCAATTGTAAAGTATAAAGTAAAAAAATCCAAAACAAAACTCTAGTAATAATCCCACCATCCAGCCATATTCATCATTACCATTTGCTAAGCCTCCAGACATCTCGGCATCATGCACACAGACAGAGGCATAAATAAATGGGATCTGACTTACTTCACTCTGTATGACAGACTCTAGGTCCATCCACCTCACTACAAATAACTCAATTTCATTTCTTTTTATGGCTGAGTAATATTCCATTGTATATATGTGCCACATCTTCTTTATCCATTCATCTGTCGATGGACACTTAGGTTGCTTCCATGTCCTGGCTATTGTAAATAGAGCCGCAATGAACATTGTGGTACATGACTCTTTTTGAATTATGGTTTTCTCAGGGTATATGCCCAGTAGTGGGATTGCTGGGTTGTATGGTAGTTCTATTTTTAGTTTCTTAAGGAACCTCCATACTGTTCTCCATAGTGTCTGTATCAATTTACATTCCCACCAACCGCACAAGAGGGTTCCCATTTCTCCACACCCTCTCAAAGTGAGAGAGTGGCATGGACTTATATATACTACCAAATGTAAAATCGATAGCTAGTGGGAAGCAGCCGCATAGCACAGGGAAATCAGTTTGGTGCTTTGTGACCACCTAGAGGGGTGGGATAGGGAGAGTGGGAGGGAGAGAGACGCAAGAGGGAAGAGATATGGGGATATATGTATATGTATAGCTGATTCGCTTTGTTATAAAGCAGAAACTAACACACCATTGTAAAGCGATTATACTCCAATAAAGATGTTAAAAAAAAAAGAAATTGCAAAAATAAATAAATAAATAAATAAATAAATAAATGGGATTGTACCGTTTGTGCTCATTTGTAATAAAAAAGAGTTAAGTTCGATTTTATTTACATTTAACCAGTGAAGAGAAAACCAGGTGGCTCAGAAGGAGTCACTGAAGTTTAGATAAATGTTTCTGCTCCAGAAGAGATAGTAACCCCTGTAAGAGTCCTCTAAAGATGAGGTAAATTATTCTATTAAATTATTTTATTAAAAAAATACGGACAAATTTTTGGTTTTCTTTTTTGGCTGCGTTGGGTCTTCGTTGCTGCATGCGGGCTTTCTCTAGTTGCGTTGAGCGGGGGCCACTCTTCATTGCAGTGCGCGGGCTTCTCATTGTGGTGCCTTCTCTTGTTGCGGAGCCTGGGCTCTAGGCGCGTGGGCCTCAGTAGTTGTGGCATGCAGGCTCAGTAGTTGTGGCTCGCAGGCTGTAGAGCGCAGGCTCAGTAGTGGTGGCACATGGGCTTAGTTGCTCCGCGGCATGTGAGATCTTCCCGGACCAGGGCTTGAAGCTGTGTCCCCTGCCTTGGCAGGCAGATTCTCAACCACTGCGCCACCAGGGAAGTCCCCAAACAAATCTTTGAGGGTGGTGACATTAATTTTTTTAAAATAAATTATTTCCACTTTATACATAGTGTTTGGCTCCCTTCTTTGGGATATGAGGACCAGGTGATTTTGGAGGAGCGGTAGTGCAGTCTGGGCACGGCGTGGCTCACTCCTTTTGAGGGGAACTGCCATGCCCTTACCAGCAGCCTGGGCTGCCAGGGTCTGCATCTCCAGGTGTGTGGAGAGGTGGAGGGAGCCTTTCAAGAGCTCCACCCCAGGTCCACGTGGAAATTAAGCAGAACCTGTTGCGGGAGTGAATTGGGTTTGCTAGCAAATGACACGGCTGAGCTGATTTGATTTGGCAGCAGGACCGAGAAGCTTCTGAAATGTCAGATGTTAATATGATGGCTGGTTGACTCTAAATGAGAAGCCAGGAGTGAGGGGTGGGTGGCCCGGTGGCATCATCTGCTGTGGAAGGGGAAAAGAGGAGGGACTGGGGAGAGGGGAAATAGGAGGGGGGAGGGGAGGGGAGAGGAGAGGGAAGGAGGGAAAGCAGGTGGGAAAAGGCAGGAAGGGGATGAAGGAGGTGAGGTGGATGGGCTGGGTTTGCTTCTTTGAGGATCACGAGCTGGTAGGCCTGGGCCCAGTTTGCCCTCAGATATGCTTTGTTTGACCAACATGGTATTAAAAAATTGATTTCCGTACTATTGGGAGGGATGTGCTCTCTCCAACTATTTTGCCTTATATCCTCCCTGTGCCTAAGGGTATCCAGGTTTAGGACCTTTTCCAGATGCTCTGCTACTGTTTCTAGAGTTTTCCCTTCCCAGGGGCTCACCCTGGTGGGTGGCCTGGGCTCAGAGGAGACCAGCATTGCATCTCGCCCCAGAGATGATGATTCTGAAAATCCACTGGACCCCCGATGGCTCCCAGCATCACTGCCTTGTGGATGTCCAGTTGGGTTTCAGGACAGCATTTGAGGGTCCCTTTGGGGTGGTTATTCCGTGGTCGGGAGAGCCAGGCTGTGGGATGTAGGAGACAGGAGCTATGCCTTGTGTAGCTCCGTCTCCTCATGCTTGATGGCCCTTTGTTGAACTGGGAAGATGTGATGTCTACCCTTTGAGGGTATGATGGCTAGGAGGAGGCAAAGCCCCAGAAACCATCTCCGAGAGTGACCCAAGATGGGACATGACCTCCACTGAGTGGTCTGGTGGTCCCTGCTTGGGTGTGGAAGCAAGGGTGGCCTGGGTATGCTCAGAAAAGCAGAAAATCCTTGGACGATCCTCTCCCTGTCACTTCCCCATGAGGGGATGTGTCCTGGGGTCTGGGGTGGGGGGAGAGTGGGTCCCTCAAACATTAGAATAGTGAAGGAGAAAGCAGGTCAGGAACCGTGGTGAGATCTGAAGAGCAGGAAGGTGGGTCTTCAAAGCCTGGGAGGATTCCGTAAGTGTCAGGGATGGGCCTTGTCACCCCAAGAGCAAAGCTGAGCCACGGATCCAGAGCCTGGGGGTACCTGAGGTTAGTGCTGGCAGCGGAGGTGGGAACCTTGAAACTCAGGCCTCCCAGGTCATCGGTCCAGCCTGAGTTGTCATGGACAGGCAGGGTCCCAAGTCCTGTTGGCATGGCATGGTCCTCTGCCATCTCTCGGGCAGCCTTTCTCCTTGCTTATGGGTCCCAGGCCCAGTGAAGGTCAGGAGTCCACACCTGGTTTCCTGAAGATCAGCAAAGAGCTTCAAGGCAGTTATCAAAATATCAAAATAACGTTCATCCCAGACTGTGAATATGTGTCACAGAACATTTCAGTTTTGCAGAGCAGGGGCGTGGTGCTAGAGTGTCAGAGTTCCTTCCTGCCCATGGTTATATTGGACTTATATCTGTCGAGAGGTCTGTATTAGTGTCTTATGGCTGCTGAAACAGATGACGACAAACGTAGTAGCTTAAGACAACACAGATTTATCATCTTAGAGTTCTGGAGGTCAGAAGTCTGAAATGGGTCTCATTGGGCTAAAATCGAGGTGTCCATGGGACCGCATTCCTTCTGGAGGCTCTAGGAGAGAATTTATTTCGTCGCCTTTTCCAGCTTCTAGAAGGCCACCTGCATTCCTTGGCTCCCAGCCCCATTCCACCATCTTCAAAGGCAGCAACATTGATTGGGCCAGGTCCTTCCCACACTGCCATCTCTCTCATTCTCTCTCTTCTGCCTCCTTCTATTATAAGGACTCTTTTGTTTATATTGGGCCTACCTGGATAATCCAGGGTCCTCCTCTCACCTCAGGGCCAGCTGATCAGCAACCTTAATTCCCTCTGTCACCATTAACCTCACATATTCACAGGTTCTGAGGATTAAGGACAAGAGCATCTTTTGTAGGTGGGTGTTATTCAGCTATGACTAGCTCAGGCTACTTTCATGGTTCAGTAGGAGAGCCTGGGTCTTCTTAGACCTGGGTTCCTTATCTGTAAAATGGGGGAGATATTTTTACCCCTAGTGGGAACCCTAGAGGCCCAGCACACAGTAGGTCTTCCATCTGTGGTATTCTATGATTCTATGACTGATACTTTGCTTGCCTGATTTCATTGCTTTGTGAGCCCATGACTGATTATATGATTTCAAATGTCCTCCCCTGACCATGGGGTTTGACGGGTAGGCATGTCACATGTCCCTAAGCTTTTCCACGGAGAAAAGAAGGTCACACAGTGTTCACATCGTCAATCTAGAGCTGAGATGTGACCTTGATTTTGTTACCTTCAGTCAGCAACTTGCCAATCTCCCATCCAGGTGGAAAGATAACCTCTCATGGAGGAAAAAAATGACATACGTGAGCTTCCAGCCCTGATTTGGCATTGTCCAGTCTTCCCTTGAAAGGAGGTGCCATGGCCTGTCTCCAATCACACGTGTTCATCTTCCTCCCATCTAACCTGAATCTTTCTTCCTGCAAGTTCAGCCTGCTGGCTCTCAGTTTGGCCGGCAGGGAAACAGCAAAGCTGGCCACCAGGTTGATAATGACACCAAATCCCAGTGATCTGCTTCTAACAGATCCCATTCTAAAGTGTCACCACTTCCGTTGCAGGACCACCCTCTGCTTCTTGCTGTCAGAGTGGACCGTGTGTTGTGGGTGTGAGGTCACCTGGGGGCTGAGGGTGGGAAGGAGTGGGAGGGGAGAGAGGCACTTCATTGTGCTGAGACTAGCCGTGCTTAGATAACCGTCCCCAGGTGACCTGCCTGGCGTGGAAAGTCCCCCTCCTGGTCCCCCAGGTCAGATAGTGTTGCCTGGCTACGGGGTAGCCAGCAAGGCTCTGGCAGGGAGAGTAAACAGGCACACACGTTTAAAATTTAATATCCCCGGGAGGGTAAACACCCGAGCAGGGCCTTACAGCGCACCGATAATCTCTAATTCTCCTTGCTCCATGAGTGTGTGTGTGTGTTGGGGGTGAGGCATCACTAAGACCCAGATGGTCTCTTCTGGGAATCGGCCATCAGCTGTTGTGAGGGACGGGCGGGGGTGGGCGAGTTACAGCTTCAGCCCCATGATGACTGTCACCCTGGTCACCTGGGCAAGACTCCTGGGAGACCCTGGCATAGCCTGGACTCCTCCGCTGGGATGGAGCGTTGAGGGCACGGGGATCTGGGGGTGGCTGGTCCAGATTCTGCCTTGGACTGCAAAGAGATCGCTATGGTGGGCCAGGCCCCCGTGGAAGGCATGGACCACACGGGGCACCGAACATCAGGGATGAGTGGGGGCTGAAATCGGCAATCTGCTGGCCAACTGGGTATCTTGTGAGGGGCTGTCTGACGAGAGGGAAGGATGCCTTTTTCCAATTGGTTCACCCAGAGGGGTGCCCTGTTCTAATTCCCACAAAGGCACTTCGCAGGCAAGCCTTGGTCCTGCTAAAAGGAAAGTCATTATGCTGGTTGAGGCCCAAAGACCACTTGCAGGGTGCCAAGCATCCCATGGCTTGTTCACAGGCAGCTCCCTTCTCTCCTGAGGAGGAGCAGGGGTCCCAGCAGCTGTGGGCTATGGGGGAGGTGGGCAGACTCACTCCCTCTGTGTGGGGTGGGAAAGTAGGCCAGCATCCTCTTAGCTGGAGGTGCACAAATGGCTGCTTGGGGCATCTCCCGGCACTTGGCTGGGGAGACCCTGGGGTGGTGTCCTAGTAAGGTCATTCCTGGCAGGGATCATTTGACAGCAGTGGGTGGTCTACAGCCAGTGAGGCTGATTATTTTCCTGGCATGTGCTTCGTGCTTCCTCCTCTTCCGTTGCTTGGGCTTCTTCCTCACCCCCCACCCCGCAGCCTCCCTCCTTCTTTCTAAATCTCCTCACTCAAAGGTGCAGTTTGGATGTCACCTCCCCCATGAAGCCTTCCCTGAGCTCCTCCAGCAGGAGTTTGTATTGGTTGGTCTACTGCACAAGAACACCTTACACGTGGAAGTGCCAGTGAAATCCCTTCATTTACTTGGCTAGTATTTATTGGTCACCTGCCATGGATTAAGGACTGCTTTAGGGCCTGGGGACACAGCAGGGAAGCCGGCAGACACGATTCCTGTGGACACGGAGCTTACTGTCCAGTGAGGGAGACGGACGGTAGGTAAGAAAGTCATCAGACAACAGCAGCTTCTGATCAGTGCCCCGAAGAGAGACACAAACATGGTGTTTGGGGAGGGGCATCATTTTGAGGGTGCTATTCGAGAATATTGTGTCTGTGGGAGGGAGAAATGGCTTCGCTGGGGGGCTCAAGGAAGGCCTGGAGGAGGTAACATTTTAGCCGAGCCCTGAAAGATGAGAAGGAATGGCCGTGTGAAGAGCTGGGAGGGTGTCTGGATGCCAGATATAACAAGTGCAAAGTCACCGAGGCAGGGAAGAGTCTGTCCTTTTTTTTTCTTCTTTTCTTCTTTTTATTGAAGTAGAGTTGATTTACAGTGTTAGTTTCAGGTGTACAGCACAGTGATTCAGTTATACATAAATATGGGGTTGGCCAAAAAGTTCGTTTGGGATTTTCCATAAGATGTTACAGAAAAACCCAAACGAGCTTTTTGGCCAACCCTGTATGTATATATGTGTATATATATATATATATTCTTTTTATTGTTTTTAATTTAATTTTTGGCTGCGTTGGGTCTTCGATGCTGCTCGTGGCCCTTCTCTAGTTGTGGCGAGCGGGGGCTACTCTTCCTTGCGGCGCCTGGGCTTCTCATTGCGGTGGCTTCTCTTGTTACGGAGCACAGGCTCTGGGCGTGTGGGCTTCAGTGGTTGTGGCACGCAGGCTCCGTAGTTGTGGCTCACGGGCTCTAGAGCGCAGGCTCAGTAGTTGTGGCGCACGGGCTTAGTTGCTCCGCGGCATGTGGGATCTTCCCGGACCAGGGCTCGAACCCGTGTCCCCTACATTGGCAGGCGGATTCTTAACCATTGCGCCACCAGGGAAGTCCTAGATGTGTTCTTTTTCAGATTCTTTTCCATTATAGGTTATTACAAGATACTGAATATAGCTCCCCGTGCTGTACAGTAGGTCCTTGCTATTTGTGTCTGCACTTTGGAAGAACAGAAAGGAGGCCTGTGCAGCTGGAGTAGGGTGAGCGACGGGGGAGGTTGCCGAGAGGCAAAGCATCCAGGCCTGTGGGTCTTGGGAAGGGTCCTGATCAGCAGAGTGATGTGATTCATCTCTGGCTGCCACGTGGAGAATGGGCTGTAGATCAGCAGAAGTGGAAGGAGGGAGAGCAGATGGGAGGCTGTGGCTCTAGTCCGGGCAAAAAGCGACGGGGGCTTGAACCCGGGAGGGTGTTGGCAGTGGAGATGGAGAGAAATGGATGGATTAGGGTTATGGTGAGGAAGTCGAGATGACAGGAGGTGTGGTGGATTGGACTTGGGAGGTGAGGGAAAGGGAGGAATCTAGATGTCTCATCATCCTAGATGAGACTTGAGCAATGGGTGGGTTTTGGTCCCATTTTTCTGAGGAGGAGCCTGCGGAGGGACAGGTTCAGGATGGAAGATCAGGGACTCTATTTTGGACATGCCAAGTTTGAGATCCCCATGAGACAGCAAAGTGTAAAAATCAAGTATGCATTTGGAGATGCTAATTTGGAGGTCCAAGGAGAGGTCAAGGTTGGAGATAATTCATGTAGGGGAAGCAGCATGGAGATGGAATTAAATTCAGGGGAATGGATGGGTACCCTGGGAAGGCAGCAGAGACAGAGATGAGGGAAGGTCCCAGGTTGAGCCTTGAGGGTCTCTACAGAGGAGGAGGAGCCTGCGAGGAGAGCTGAAGGAAACCCCAGAACGCTGCAGGGAGGAGGAAGTGGTGCTGAGGGATGAGGATGAGGGGAGAAGTTCTGGGATTTGGCAACATGGAGGTCACTGGTGACCTTGACAAGAGCAATTTCAGGGGAGCTGCGGGGCCAGATTTATCGACTGATGGAGGCAGGAAGACTCTGTTGCTTAAGGTGTGCAGAATTCCACAGCTGACCAGAGTGGCCAAGCGTAGGAAGACCGTGACTCTGTCTGCTCCAGCTGGAGGTGGGGTTTCCCATGTGTACAGTCAGGCTACCCTCCTGGTAGCTAGGACCCCATGACCACCCTGCTCCTCGAAGGCACCAGGCTTCCTTCACAACTCGGCACACAGTTTCCTTGGGCAGAACAGATCCAGACTGCTTGGTGGTTCTAGGAGGGGATGGTCATGAGGGTGAGTGCCGAGCCTGAGCCGTGTAGGTTCAGCCAAAATCACGAATGCACCTTCCTTCTGCATGGCTTATCCTTTAGGCCTGGGAGAGCAGGGTCATGATTTCACCTCCTGGTGGCCCTTTCAGACTGGTCACTCCCTGGGCTCCAACTCACCCTTCCCTCTGCATAGCCATGTGGCCAAAGGAACTCCCAATTCACTGTAAACGGGGCTGTGTCTTGGGACCAGAGCATGCCACCTGCCCTTTGGGGAGCTGAAAGGAGCCTGGAGGTGTGTCTGGGACTGGAAGGGGCCAGAGGTCTCTTGAGATAGATCTGCTTTGCAATCATCTGTCTTGGCCGCATCCATCCACATAGCAGGGAGCTACCTGGATCTCCACCTGTGGGTCTAGAACTTCCATATGGCTCACCTGGCCCCCTTGTGGCTTATACCATCAACACCAGATGGTAGGCTGGGGGGAACTGGGGAGCAGTGACAAGCCCACCAGCTGCCTGCTAAGCCATCTGGGCAGACCCAGGGGGTCAGGCTGCCAGGAGCTGGGGCCCTACCACTGTGCCCACTTCCATCCTCCCCACTCGGGTGTCCCTGGAGATCTCCTTAGGGGAGACCAGGCCTGGGTCAGAATGCATCCCGTGTTCCCAGCCTCACAGGCTCCTCTGCTGTTTCAGTCCTGCCCAGCCTACAGCTTCAGGGAAGGTCTGAAAGGTGACACGAGCTCTCTGAGCCAGGCACCAGCACCACTTCCAAAATGTCTACTGGGGACTTCCCTGGTGG
This sequence comes from Eubalaena glacialis, assembly GCF_028564815.1. Lineage (NCBI taxonomy): Eukaryota > Metazoa > Chordata > Mammalia > Artiodactyla > Balaenidae > Eubalaena > Eubalaena glacialis. The sequence goes on along the minus strand of NC_083734.1, from coordinate 13,340,408 downwards.
TGCAGTGGTTAAGAACCCACCTGCCAATGCAGGGAACATGGGTTCCAGCCCTGCTCCGGGAAGATCCCACATGCCGCGGAGCAGCTAAGCCCATGAGCCACAACTACTGAGCCCGCGTGCCGCAACTACTGAAGCCCGCATGCCTAGAGCCCGTGCTCCGCAACAAGAGAAGCCACCGCAATGAGAAGCCCGCGCACTGCAACGAAGAGTAGCCCACGCCTGCCGCAACTAGAGAAAGCCCGCGCGCAGCAACGAAGACCCAACGCAGCCAAAACTAAATAAATAAAATAAATAAATTAAAAAAAGAAATGTCTACTGGACGCACGGATCTCTTTTGGTGGAAAAGGGACGGATTGTGAGAAGCAGGCTGAGGTCTCTAACTTCGTGCCTCCTTCCCTCTGCGCGCCTCCTTTGTTGTCTGTCTGCTTTTGAGGAGGGGACCACTGGGCAGGCAGATTGCAAACAGCAAGAGATGATAACTGTTTGTAGCAGGAGGGCGTGTGCAGCTGGCTAACGGTCCTTGCCTTGGTGGCTCATAAGCCTCCCAAGGACTAGGTGTGTGTGTTTGCGTGAGTGTTTACGTGGGGTGAATGTGAATGTCTGGGTAGCTCTTTGTTGTACCATCGTGCCCTTGGGGGGACTGTTCGGAGGTGGGCGCTGTGGGACTCTGCGTTGGTGGGAGTGTGTTCGCCCCCGAATGCTTCCCCAGCCAGGATAGCTCGGCCTGGGACAGGCAGCCCAACGGCCCTACCCTAGACCTTGTGAGGGCCTGCATTTGCCCCAGCACCCCGTTCATTAGCCCCAGCTGGCGAAAGGGGGCAGGGCAGTCGTGTTAGTTGACATATGGTTTATGGGGAAGAGAGCTGTTCAGCGTCCCCCGCGCTGTGTATGTATAATTAGGCTGTTGGAGCTTGGGGACCGACTGTAAGAATCACTTGGGACCGAAGCATTTATTTAGGTGATCATTAACTAGAAGATGGGGAAGGAAAAGAACGTGCAATTTGCAAACATCCCCTTCCTGCAGGTTAGTCTGAAGTGAACCCCCCTGCAGCCTTCCTCCTGCCATCTCCTGCCATCTGGGGAGGGGCAGGTTGGGGTCCTTTAGGGGCTGCCCAGGGCTGAGGTGGGATGCCTCGGATGGCATCTCCCAGGCACATCCGGGAGCGTGAGCCCCCAAAGTTGCCAGTTTCCCATGACTTCTTTTCTGATACTGCCCTTTGCTCAGCCAAGCACAAAGCATGTATTGATTTATTCAGTTCTCAGCCTGGTACATCTGATGAGAATCGGCTATGTGCTAGGCAAGGGACTGGCCCCAGCGAAATCCCAGTAACCTATTGTCCTGGGTGGAGACGAGCACAGATAATTGAAATTCTGACTCAGATAATCTCTAAACCTTGTTTTTGCCACTTACTAACAGTGCTGATGCGGGCATGGGGGGCGGGGAGCTTTGTTTTTCTTCATCTTATAATAGAAGTGGTGCATTTGGGACATTTCGTAGGCAGGAGGGTGTTGGGAGCAGCAAACAGCTTGCTGCTGGTGATAGGGCACCTAGTGGTCTCTCTGGGGTGACAGCTCAGCCCTGGTGTAGGGGAAGGGAGAGCGGCTACCTTGCATACTCCATAATGAGTGTGGAAACTGAGGCACAGAGATGGTAGAGGCCTGTGGAGAAGGTATGTTGGTATATGGTATATGTCTTGGTATGTGGCACCTTCTACTTTAGAAATATGTGAGGTTGCGTCCTTGCACTCACTCAGTCTTGCCCAAACTGCCCTAGGGGTGAGCTGGGTAGTGAGAATAGGATGAATGTTTGTTTTGGAGATGAGTCAGCTGAGCCCCGATCACGGCCACGTGACTGGCAGCATGAGGACACCTCCCCAGCCGTAGCCGGGTATGTTCATGGGTCCCTGAGATGACACTAGACTCTTCCAGGAGGACAGGGACACTTCTATGGGTGGGGGCACCTGGAGGGGGAGCCTTGGGCAGCTTCTGGGATCAAGGAAGAGGAGCAGGGTCTGCCGGGGGGCCCCAGGTTCCCCATTCATTCTGTGATGGGTTCTCTGTGAATGGCAAACCCAGGAGCTTCTGCAGCTTCTTTTCTCTCCCAGGCACACATCAGGGCCAGGATTAGGGGAGGAGGCTAATCGGTCCCAGGGTCCTTAGTGCTTGGTTATTTTATTTTTTTCATTGAAGTATAGTTGATTTACAATATTGTGTTAGTTTCACGTGTACAGCAAAGTAATTCAGATATACACGCACACACACACATATACACACATATTCATATTCTTTGGTTCTTAAAACTTGTTTTGTGGAGGGAGAGGTGGAGAGGTGGTGGCTGGGCTTCTGCTGCCCTTGCTGCAAGGGCAGAGATGGCTTAGCAGCGCGCCAGAGTCCGGGCGCGCTGGTAGCATGACTGCAGTTTCTACCCTCAAAGAGCCAGCAGGAAAGTGGGCAGAATTGGGAGGGGAAGGGAGAGGGAGAGGGGAAGGAAGTGTAGTAATGTGCGAGGATAAGTCGGAAGGACGCTGGCTATGCAGGAAACTTGCCTGGGGAACAAGGACCACCAAGGTGTGATGGAGGGAGGGAGCCATGCCTCTGACACTCAGCCAGACACCCACCCACCCGTGCCAGTTAGGAGAGACACAGCTGTGGAGCACCAGCCATTGCATTTCAGGGACAAAGGGGCTGGGAGTGAAGCAGAGATTTTTCTGGGAGGCCAACACTGCCCTTTGGTCCTACCGTCTCAGCCTCAGTGTTGCTTTATTTCCTATGCCTCTGGACAGACGCAAGCGGGGGGACCTGGGCCTCTTGCCTGGGCCACAGGTGTGGCCACTGGTGAGACCAAAGCCAGACTCACCCCCTCCTCACTTTTCTGCCACCAAGCCTTTGTTGAGGCTGTTGCCACCCGCAGGGTCTCTAACCCTTCAGTTCACCCTGTTGCAGACCCAGCAAGGTTTATTTCAAATCACCTGATGAGGTTTATAGGCTATTTTTCCAGTCCCCCACGGTGATGCTCAGACCTGAAGCCGAGCCCAACTTTGTTGGAAGACTGGAAGTTTCAGGCCACAGGCTAGATCAGAAGCAGAAGCTCTGCCAACTGGCACCCCCAAGCCTGGCTTGGAGAGCCTCCATGGTGTGCACACCGTGATTCCCTAACCAGTGCTGGGCTGGGATCTAGTGGTGCCAAGGTAGGGACAACTTGGAAGCAGCAATGCCAGTTATTTCCTAGAAGACAGGGCTGGATTGCTCCAAGGCAGCCACACGCTCACAGAGCCTCTTGCAAACACACACAGGGTCTGCTGGTGTCGCTCATAACCGCTGAGGGTGCCTATCGTCTCCTCTTCATGCTGTTTACACTGTAGGTTGGTACAGTGCTTTACAGCTTATAAAGCACTTTCTTGAAGTCTCCTGGTTCTCACAGCCACAATGGAAGAGAAGAACTATTTTGCCCACTGTAGAGATGAGAAAATTGAGTCTTAGAGAAATGCAGCCCTCTGCCCTTAGCCAGCTGGTAAGACACAAACTTGAGGCTCGTGATTTCAAGTTAGCATTCTTTCTCCTACCCTGAGAAAGAATTACTGAGTATCTACTACTGTATTTCATCGTTGTGAAGACACGCTTTTCCCCCCCCGTCTCATTTAACATCTCTGAAATCAGGCTGCATTTCACTAGCAATAGTGCCATAGTTTGTAATTGGTGGTGTTTTTGCTTTGTTAGTGGTACATAAAATAATATGTATCTTATGATGGGTGTCATTCAAAATTTGACGAAATGTGGCATGTGTACAACTCTGGGGTGTGCAGACATGGCTTCTGCCTGCCAGGAGTTTTCAGTTAAGGGGAAAGATCAGACAGTCCTAGTAGTCATTCAGATAATACAGAATATAAGGAGAATTTCCTGGCAGTCCAGTGGTTAGGACTTGGTGCTTCCACTGCTGTGGGCCCGGGTTCAATCCCTGGTCGAATCCCTGGTCGGGGAACTAAGATCCTGTAAAACGTGTGGCACGGCTGAAAAAACCAAACAAACAAAAAACCCCAAACAGAATATGATACCCAAATCGAGTCATGTGCTCTGGGAATTCTGACTGAGGGGTTTCAGAAAGACTTGAGGGAGGATGGGTGGGATTTGAGCATCCTGCTTCATGTGGACCAATCAGCTGCTCTGAACAACATATCCAAGCCCTGTTAGTGTGGTGGTTCAAAGCTTGGATGCTGCAGGCTGTCTGTGTTTGCGTCGCTGATGCCACCTATTGACTAGTTATTTAACTCTCAGCCTCAGTTTTCACGCCTGAGAGTGGGGATGGTAATAGTGACTGCCTCGTGGGTGCTCATGGGGATTAGATAAGAGGATGCATGTAAAGTACTTTGTCAAGGGCCTGGCACCCATAGTGAGAGTTCAGTAAATGTCAGCTGCTCCCATCACAAAATTAATCCCATAAATCCAACAGATTTAGAGCCAGCCGGCATTTGTTGATCAATTGTCCCTGTGTTAGGTGCATTCACATTTATCATCTCACTTCATTGTCAACAGGAAGGTGGGGGTCATTATTCCAACTTTACAAATGACGAGAATGGGGCCCGAGGTCACAGCTGGCCAGAGGCTGGGCTGGGATTTGGATGCTGGTCTGTCTGATTCCCAGTCCGGTGCTCTTTTTACCGGACCACAGCTGCTGGTGAAAAATTAACAGGCAGGGAAGGAAACCCTGCTGATCCCAGTGGCCTTGCTGCAGGCAGGGTATTTTATAATCAAATTACTGTTGGGCATTCTTAACAGTGGGTTTTCTGGTGTTGAAGGAAGAGAGGTCTCATTCAGAGGCTTGGAGGCTAATTTGACAGAGGGGAAATGTGTTCAGACCTTAATCTCTCCTTCCCGTCTCCCAGTGGTCAGTGGGCACTTTTGCCCCACCAGAGCGGCCGTTGGTCTCTCTGGCCCTCGTTCCTTCTTCTGTGCTTGCCTGTCCTCAGGCTCACTTTCCTGGCGTGTGCACTCCCCTACCGCTCGCCCACCCTGGAGAGGCCACCAGTGTGGGGTCATGCTACCACCGCTGCTCATGACCCTGCCAAGGGCTGTGGGCCTCCTCGCCTGGAGTCTCCTTCCTGCCCCCTGAGTTTAGCACAAACACACTTACCTTCTCTCCCTCCCTGTCCCCCCTCTTCCTCGCCATTTTCTCCACCGCATCCCCTCTTTCACCTAGAACACTTGGCTCTGCTACTAACAGGCTGCGTGACCTGAAGCAGGTCAATTGCCATCTCTGAGCTTCATTTCTCACCTCCTCCCCACCTGGATTATCATAAGGGTCAAATGGGAGGTAGTGGGAATGAATCCTGGGCCTGGATATTGACTCCTGCTCTACCACTGTGTGTCCTGAGGTGCAGGACTTGATTTTCTTGTACCTCCATGGCCTTATCTGCAAAATAGGGGGAGTAGCCCCTTTCGGAAAGTCCCTCCTTTGCAGCACAGCCATTGTCCACTCCTCTTTGAGTCCATACAGGCGTTGGCTCATCCCCATTACTGTTCCTATTTTATTGAGTTCTAATTATTTACTTCTGTGATTGTCTTAGTCTTTAGATGGAAGTCATTTCCTTTATTCAGTCCTTCATTCAGCAAGTATTTATTGAACACCTACGTGCCAGGTGCTGAGGTTAACAGATGAAGTGGGGGAAACAGACAATTAAATGAGAAATTATAATGCAGAGAGATAAGTGACTCGATAGGGTATATGCAGGATACTATGGGAGTACTACCTGGGGGAGGGGTGGATGCCAGGAAGGCTTCCTGGAGGAGGTGACCTCCAAGCTAAGGCCTAAAGGACAAGTAGGAGTCAACCAAGTAAAGGGGAGTAGGTAGGAGGAGAGGGACTGAGGCTGATCTTCCCAGGGTCCCCAGCCCCGAGCCGGTGCCTGGCCCAGAGGGAATCAGTATGTTAGTTGCCTAGCTCTCTTCTTCCTCGCCACCTCTGGATGTGTTCCTGTGCAGAGGCAGGGGCTTGGACCACAAGGCTTCCTGGGCCCTGGTGTGCTGTGGCCAAGGGCCTTGCAGAAGTGTTCTGGATGTGGCATGTCCTGGAGAGCTTGGCTGCAGGGGGTGGGGGTGGGGCCCTGGTATTGACTCATTGGCCCAGAGCAGGAATGCAGATGAGCCAGAAGCAGGTGTGGGAGGGAGCAGGGAGGATACTGAGGATGCAGGAGCCTTATCCAGGGTTCCTTTCTCCCGGGGAAGGAGAGAAGGGCTCGTTAGGGACAGCCCAGTGGGACCCCTTTTGGGGCAGGGAGGCTGGTGAGCTTGATCACATCCCTTCTCCTAACATGACCTTTCATATCAGAATTGTAAGAGCTGGAAGGGACATTGCCAGCCTTCTCTGTAGCCAGGGTTTCCTCTAGCACGTGACTCCTCCAAATGTGTGAGATGGCCCAGTTCACATCCTAGAACCCTGTCCCCTTCCCCCCTTCCCTGACCTTCATTGTCACTTGAAGCCCCCAGGGATGGACTCATCATGCCAAGACCTTCTTTGACCTCGATTGAGCTGTGCCCTCCCCCAGTCCCTGGGGACATTTCCTGGCCTCTCTGATCTCCCACGGATGCTATTGTGGTTTCTGGGGCTCAGACAAGCGCAGGATGGGGCTGGGCTGGACAGAGGGGGTGGGCTGTGTGTCTGGCGGCAGGCTGGGCTGGAGGAGGGAAAGCAGAGACAAGATCGGCTTCCTGGGTTTGGCTGAGCAGGTGGTGGGGTACTTTTCACACTGTTTTGGGGGCCAGGGCATGAAGAGTGAGCACAGAGCCTGCACTGGGATGAAGGAATGAAGATCATCATAGTTGCCATTTACTGAGGGTATTTGTGCCCCACCCTCCCTGGACATATTATATACACCATACCTTATCCTACAGCCACTGTGCAGAGTGGGTCAGATTTTTCCATTTTACAGATGTGGAAACTAAGACTCAGAGGCTGAGTAACCAGCCTTGCACAGCTTGTGAGGTGCAGAGCTGTGAGTTAAAACCTTGTCTGCTGAACACTAAGTCCAGGGCTATTTCTTCCACACCATGCTGCCGTTTTTTGAGGGATTTAAAAATTCATTCCTTTCCTTTTGAGCTGGGACATTGCTTTTCTCCCAAAGCTGGAACAGGACCGAGGGTCGTGGATGGATATTAAATGTGATGTGTTTATTAGTGTCGGAAGAGACTGCAAGACCCAGGTGAGCCCTGGGCTGAGCTCTGGGGCCTGGTTTCTCACTCTTGTTAATAGCACATCACTCGGTGCTCTGGGCCCTGGGCCGTAGATGCAGTATGAGTTTTCCTAAGCCATTTGCTTTATTTATTTTTAATTTTCCTTGTGGGATAGCCACAGGACATGAGGATCGCTCTCTTTTTTAAGGCACATTAAAAATTTTTTTAAACCAAAGTAATACATGCAGTGATTAAAAAACAAAACCCAGACTGTTTTGTGAAAGAAAGCAGTTCACCTTGCCTCTGCCCCCTCCTACAAGCCCCACCTGCAAAGGAACCATGTCTTTACTCTTTTAGCTGTTTCTTCAAACCTTTGAGTAGGAAGTTTTGGGCTCTGTGAGGGCCATGTGAATGCCTTTAAAGGTGCAGGCACCTGCTTTCTTTCTTCTACTTCGTTTTTATTCTCCTTACACATAGAGCTTCTCAATTCGCAGATGGAAAATTGAGGTCCCAAGCCAGTGGGGCCTGCCTTGAGTCCCACAGCATCCTGTGCCCCAGTCTTTCCTCTCGTCACGCATCACAGGCCAGCAGCATTGAGAACTCACTCGAGATAAGAATGGAGGGACTTCCCTGGTGGTCCAGTGGTTAAGACTCCGTGCTTCCACTGCAAGGGGCACGGGTTTGATCCCTGGTCAGGGAAGTAAGATCCCACATGCCGCATGGCGGGACCAAAAAAAAAAAAAAAAGGTAAGGATGGAAGGCAGGAATGCTTCCCGCACCCTGACTTTCCCACACCCCTAAATGGGTCTCCCCTTACAACCTGCTGACATGGTGCCTCTCCCCTGGGAGGGACCCCTTGCCCTTACTACGTATGATGTGTGGTGGCTCCGCCAGCCCTGGGTTCCCCAGAAAAACAACACTGGCGAAGGAGGGGTCAAAGGTCAGGTCTAGTCAGTGTGGAATAATAGCTCCGGGCGGACACCCAAATCCTGCAGTTCCTTGTTTAATCTTAAGGAAGTTGTTCAACGTCAGCAGCAGCTGGGGTGGTGGCAGCCACAGCTACAGTGCTGCTCAGACAGACGGTCAGGGCCCCCTGCCTCGCCGGGGAAGCCACTAGTGGAAGATGACGGATTTCTTAAAGAACTTTTTGGTGAGTGCACCCGGGCTACGGGGCAGTGCCTGTCCACACCGGCTGCCTGGAGTGGCTGGGTCAGGGAGGAGCCAGAAGCCCTCCTGCTGTCACCTGGCAGGGAGCCCCTGGTGCCTGCCTATCGTGGGGTATGGAAGCCACCTGTCACTCAGGGGAAGGAGGAACAGAGATTAGGGACAGAGGGGATTGTGTGTGTGGAGGGGACATGGGAGGGCGTGGGACAGAATCGGGGACCAGAGCCTTTCCTCCCTGGCGTGGAGATCTGAGGTGGCGGTCCTGGCATGAGACCGGCCAGAGCTCACCTCTGTGCTCCTCTGTCAAGGCTTCCTGATGCTGGGAGAGGGCCTGAGGGGACCTTCAGCCAACTGCAGGCTGTGCCAGGTGGGGTGCCAGGATGGGAGAGGGAGGGATTGTGTCGCTGGGCTTCCGCCTGGCTCCAGGCACTCGGAGCCGGCGGGCCAGCCCAGTGGGTCCAGCCCTCTCCCCTTGGTGCTGTGTGCTTGGGATGGCCCTGGCAGGGGACTCTGTCCTGTCACAGAGCCTCCGAGCTGTGCTGTTAGTGTGACCCTTGGGAGTGGTGTGTGTGACGCTCCTGCTGGCCTGGGAGTTAAGGTCCTTTCCTGCCAAGTCAGATTGTCCCTGGAGGCTCTGTGGGCCCCCCTGTTTCAGCTCTGCCAGGCCCCTGTGCACATGGGGGCCCAGGCTGACTCGGCCAGGTGGGAACTGCTGGCCTCTTCTCCTTCACGACCTACCTGCTGCAGGCGGGGGTGGGCTGTGTTCTTTCCTTTCTTTCCCTTCCTGGGCTGTGACAGTTCAGGGATGAGTGTGGGGAGTGATAGGACACCTGTTAGGGGTTTGGACCAAGGAGTCCCCCAATCTCAGGCTGTGCTACTACTGGCTCCGGAATGGGGGGCAGGCTGTGAGCCTGGTGACACTGTTACAAACCGAAATGGCCTGACGCCCCTGGACCTTGGCAGGACATGGAGTGGTGCATTGGAGGGTTTTAAGCTGGAGACGGATGTCATCTGATTTATCTTTCAGAAAGACCATGTGGCTGTTGTCCAGGGGGCTGATTAGGGAGGCATCGGTGTGGAGGCTGCTACATGGTCCTGATGAGGGGCAGTGAGAGGTGATGGATGTGGGGGAGCTGCTGAGACGTGCTCAGACTTGGGATATGTTTTGACAGTGGACTTGCAGGTCTGTTGGCTGTGGGGAATGAGGAGGAAGAAATCAGTGATGACCCTGGGGGTTTTCTCCTGAGCGTCAGGATGGGTGGACGATGGGGAGACTGGCTAAGGTGGAGGAAAATTTTTGAGGGAAAGAATTAATGATAAAAAAAAAAGAGTTAAGGAGTGTTCTATTGGGCCTAGTTAAGTCTGAGGTGTCTGTCAGACACGCATGTGAGATGTGGAGTTGGCAAACCCAGATAGATCTGGACCTGAATCTGGCTTCTGCCTTTACTAAGTGTGTTCACTTTGGGCAAGTTGCTTAATCACTCAACCCCTTCCACCCCTCTAACCCTCCCTCCCTGGGACTACTGGGGTGGCATTTGTACTAATGGGGTGGCACTGATTCAGTGCCCCAGTGCCTGGCATGTCACGTGTGCCCAAAAGAGGATACCTTGGAGCTCCCTACACTTTCCTTACATCTTCTCATTTTCCAGCTCAGGAACATTCAATGGCTCCCTATTGTACAGAGCAGAGCTTGGAAATTGTGTCTTGTGGACTGACTTGGCTCATAGATGAATTTTGTTTGGTCCACATAGAGATTTTGAAAACTTTTAATTGGTTACCAATGCATAAAAGTTGGGAGAGTTTACATACAAATTTGGATTTCTGGCTTATCCTGAAAAGCTGAAATCTCTGGTAACATTGAGCCTGCATTTCCTCTTGCAGCCTGGCAGAGATGAGCAGCAGTTGCCTCTTTTGGAAGGAGCATGTACTCTTCATTTTACCATTGTTTCAGTCCCCCAACTCTTGTTGTTGTTGTTGAGGGGAAATTTTCACAATGTAAAATTAATCATTTAAAGTGAATAATTCGGGACTTCCCTGGCGGTCCAGTGGTTGAGACTTCGCCTTCCACTGCAGGGGGTTCGGGTTCGATCCCTGGTGGGGGAGCTAAGTTCCCATGTGCTTCGGGGCCAAAAAACCCAAAACATAAAACAGAAGCAATAGTGTAACAAATTCAATAAAGACTTTAAAAATGGTCCACATCAAAAAAATAAAATAAAATAAAGTGAATAATTCAGTGGCATTTAGTACATTCACAGTGTTTTGCAACCATCACCTCTATCTAGTTTTAAACTATTTCCATCACCTCCAAATAAAATCCCATTAAGCTGTTGCTCTCCATTCTCCCCAGCTCCAGCCCCTGGCAACCACTCATCTGCTTTCTGTCTCTGTGGATTGATTTACCTATTCCAGATATTTTACAGAAATGGAATCATACAGTATGTGACCTTTTGTCTCTGGCATCTTTCACATGGGATGTTTTTGAGGTTCATTCACATTGAAACATTTATTAGCACTTCATTCCTTTTTATGCCTGAATGATATTCCGTTGTATGGATACACCACAGTTTGTTTATACATCCAACAATTGATGGACATTTGGGTTGTTTCCACCTTTTGGCAAGTGTGAATAGTGCGGCTCTTTAGTGTACAAGTGAAGAACATTCTTGTGCAAGTATTGTTTGGGTACCTGTTTTCAGTTCTTTGGGTATCTACCTAGGAATGGAATCGCTGGGTCATATGGCAGCTCTATGTTTAACTTATTGAGGAACCGCCAAATTGTTTTCCACAGCAGCTGTACCATTTTACATTCCCACCAGCAATGTATGAGGGTTCCAATTTTTCCACATGCTTGCCAACACCTGTTATTTTCTATTTTTTGATTATAGCCATCCTAGTGGGTATGAAAGTGGTATCTCATTGTGGTTTTGATTTGCATTTCCCCATGACTAATGACGTGGAGCATTTTTTTCATGTGCCTATTGTCAATTTGTATATCTTCTTTGGAGAAACGTCTATTCAAGTTCTTTGCCCATTTTTAAATTGGGTTGTTTGTCTTTTTGTTAAGTTGTAAGAGTTCTGGATGCTAGGTGCTTATCAGATATATGATTTACAAATATTTTCTACCATTATGTTGGTTGTCTTTTTACTTTCTTGATAGTGTCCGTTAAAGCACAAAAGTTTTAAATTTTGATGAAGTTCAGTAATTTATGTTTCCTTTTTTATTGGTGTCATATTTAAGAATCCATTACCAAATCTAAGATCATGAAGATTTAACTTATGTTTTCTTCTAAGAGTTTTACAGTTTTAGCTCTTAGGTTTAGGTTGTTGCTTTTTGTATTTTTGTATATGGTTTGAGGTATAGGTGTCCAACTTCATTTCTTTTGCATGTGGGTATCCAGCTTTCTAGCACCATTTGTTGAAAAGACTGTTCTTTCCCCATCGATTAGTCTTGACCCCCGTGTCAAAAGTCAGTTGGCCATAAGTGCATGGATTTATCTCTGGACTCTAAATTCTATTCCATTGGTCTATATGTCTATCCTTATGCTAGTACCACACTGTTTTGATCACTGTAGCTTTGTAGTAAGTTTTGAAATTGGGAATTGTGAGTTCTTTTTCAAGAATGTTTTGGCTTTCTGAGTTCCTTGAGTTCCCACATCAATTTTAGGATCAGCTTTTCAATTTCTGCGAAGAAATCCAGCTGGGATTTTGATAGGGATTGGATTGAATCTGTAGATCACTTGGGTGATTACTGCCGTCTTAGCAGTATTGAGTCTTCCAACCCATGAACAAGGAATGTCATACCATTTATTTAAGTCTTCTTTAATTTCTTTTATCAATGTTTTTTAGTTTTCAGTGTATGAATCTTTTACCTCCTTGTTTAAATTGTTCCAGGTATTTTATTCTTTTTGATGCTCTTGCAAATGGAATTGTTTTCTTAATTTTATTTTCAGATTGTTCATTGCTGGTGTATAGAAATACAAATGACTTTTGTGTGTTGATCTTGTACTCTGCAATTTTGCTGACTTCCTTTATTAGCTCTAGTAGTGTTTTTGTGGATTCTTCGGGTTTTCTATATTGGATTATGTCATCTGCAAATAGAGATAGTTTTATTTTTCCTTTTCAATATGGATGCCTTTCATTTCTTTCTCTAATTGCTCTGGCTAGAACTTTCAGTACACTGAATAGTAGTGGTGAAAGTGGGCATCCTTGTTTTGTTCCTGGTCTTAGAGGAAAAGCTTTCAGTATCACTGAGCATGATGTTAGCTGTGGATTAAAAAAAAAAAGCCCTTTATCATGTTGAGGAAGTTCCTTTCTATTCCTAGTGTTCCGGATGTTTTTATCAAGAAAGGGTATTAGATTTTGTCAAGTGCTCTTTCTGCATCAATTGAGATGATTATGTGGTTTTTCCCTTCATTCTATGAATGTGATATATTACATTGATTGATTTCCTTATGTTGAATCAAGCTTGCATTCCTGGGATAAATCCCACCTGGTCACAGTGTATAATGTGCTGTTGGATTTGGTTTGCTAGTATTTTGTTGAGAATTTTTACATCTGTATCCATCAAGGATATTGGTCTGTAGTTTTGTTTCCTTGTAGTTTCTTAGTATGGTTTTGGTAATGCTGGCCTCATAGAATGAATGAAGAAGTGTTCCTTCCTCTTCAGTTTTTTGGAAGAGTTTATGTAGGATTGGTGCTAATTCTTCTTTAAATGTTTGGTGAAATTTACCATGAAGCCATCTGATCCTGGACTTTTCTTTGCTGGGAGGTTTTGGATTACTGATTCAATCTCTTATTATATCTTCATTCTTTTATGTTACTTGCCTGGTACTTGTAGTCATTTGCATTTTCAAATCCTCTCTTACAGATTTAAATATAAATCTGCCTAATTTTTAAGATGTCCTATAAAAACCAGCCATCCTCCCACCCTTCCACCCCGCCCAATCTCTGCTCTGGCCAGGTTGGTCCCTTTCACACACCCCCTGCATTAAACATGATAATTCCATAGGTCAGTTGTTCTCACAGTGTAGTCCCTGGATCAGGAGTATCAGTATCACCTGGGAATGTGTTAGAAATGCAGATTCCCTAGGGGTGGGGCCAGAAACCTGTGTTTTAACAAGCTCTCCTGGTGATTCCGTTGTATCACCATTGCCATAGGTAATAGAGAGCCTTGTAGGCTCCTGGCTCAAGTTGACATAGTTGAAGCTGTGCCTCTGCAGGACTCAAGCAGCTGAGGAGCTATGTTCAGTGTGAGTTGGTATGAAGGGAGACCAAAGAAGGGAAAGAGAAGCATGAAGGTTGCACAGGGGAGAGGGGGGAAGGAGGCGTGGTTGGAATAGGACCTGGATGCAACTTACTGGGGACACCTGTTGGCTGTCCAGGGTGAGGGGTGCAGTCTGTGGCCAGAGAAGAGACAGCCCTTACTAGCACATGCATTGGCCTGTCCTGCCCTGACTGTAGCCATCCTGAGGAGATAGCCCCGGCCACCCACAGGCCTAGGAGTCAGTCTCCCCTGCCCACTTCATTCTCATTCATTCAGGAAATGTTTCTGGAGCATCTACTCTGTGCCAGGCAGCTGTAAGTCCAGGGATATAGCAGTGCACAAAATAATCATAGCCCTACCCTCAAGGACCTTCTATTCTAGTGAACCACTCTTTGCCCTCTTCTGCAGGTTCCAGCAACCAGAGTGGCGGCCAGCTGGCCCTCATCCTGATGTCCTCTGGATGGGGGCCTCTGAGCCAGCAACAGAGCCAGGGCAGCGCAGCATGTGCTGTGCTTGGGCGGCCTTGGGACACATCCGGTCTGGCTCCTGATGGGGTGTGTGCTCTGGGTTCCCAGCTCCCCCAGCTTTCCAAAAATCTCTACAAAACTCTCCAGAAATCCTTTTCTTTTGTGGTGTCTTCCTTCTCTGTGTAATGAGAAAACCTGCTCAGACCCGTTTTCTTCCTCTCCTCAGCACCACCCAGCCCACATCTCCATCCCATTCTCCTGGGACTGTGTGGGGTGGAAGACACCTTGTCCTCCATCCTTGTCTTGTTTTACCGTTTCTGGTTGCTATTGACATGCCTTTGCCTCCTTGTACATGTCCTGGTTTGAGGTGGGATAAGGAGACACTTGCTGCTGTGCATGGAGCAAGTTCTGCGTTGGGTGCTGTGTCCGGCTCTGCAGACTGGCTCATGTTATCCCACCACAGCCCTGTGAGTCAGTGCCGTTTTGAGCCTTGTTCCAAGGTGCAGGCGCTCAGACGGCCTCGTCCTATGTGTGAGCAGTGGGCGTGTGGTACCTTCTGGGCAGGGGTGTAGGAAGACTGCTCACACACAAATACAGCCTGCCTGCAGGAGGGGAGCAGAGGAGCCCAGAGCTAGGGCAGGACCCCCAGCAGGGATCTGGTGGGCAGCAGATGGATGGCAGTGGGTGCTACTTCTCCAACTAGGGTCAGAGAGGACGAAGAGGAGGAGGGAGAGGGAAGTGTGCTGGTGGGGGCCCTTGCTGCGATGCAGCAAGAAGGAGAGAACAGGTGGCTGCCCATCTGCCAGGAAAGGTCACGTCCACGTGTAGAGCTGCTGTGGACCAGAGAGAGGCAGGCCAGGCCGCTCCTGCCTGTGGGAAGGGCACAGGGTGCTGAGATGGGGTGGTGGCCCTCCTATACTCGCACATGCTGTATTCCTTCCATTGCTTCTACTTCTTCACCACCTGGGCGGGGGGCTGGCACCAGAGTGAACAAGTAGGGGCATCGGGCAGATTCCTCAAGGCTGGCCTTGCAGTTCCTGTTCACTTCTGTTCCTGCTACGTCGGACCCCCTCTGGCCTTCTCCCCGCAAGGACTCATTTTGTCCTTCTGAAGGAAGACTGGTCGGTTCCTATACTGAGAAGTGGGAGGACACGGCTTGAACCCAGACCGAACCTTGGGGCCCAGCCTGTGGTTTTCTTGGCTGGGTGCTGGCTCTCAGTGATTATTTCACATCCTACTTGACTGGCTGTTAAAGCAGAGCCCAAGGGGAAATGCTGGCCACTGCTCTGATTTGGGTGTTGATGGCTGTTGCTAATAATAAATTAGACAGCTGGGCCGCTGCTATTGATGAGAAGGCCGAATTACATTTCTCTGTGAAAATCCAGCGCCTGGCTTCCCAATGGAGGGGGATCCCCTTCCCAAGAATGCTTTAGGCATTCTGTCCTAAAGGGCCTGTGGGACGATGCCAGTGAGTCAGTGAGCATTTATTGAGTGCCTGCTATGCGCCCTTGGCCGTGTGAAGCAACCTCAGGGGGTGTGGACGAGGGTGGGACTCAGTGGCCGGAGCTGCCGTTCCAGGCTGGCCTGAGTCACCCTGCTTCTGGGTGGAAAAGGAGACTTGCTCTTTGCCAAGGTTGGAACTGTCCCATTGGAAAGTTCAACAAGTCACCCTGAAGTGGGGCTGGGCCAGCTGGGGCCAAGTTGCCACTGGCTGATTTCTGCTCCTGGACGCTGTCCACGCAGCAATTGTCCATCCATGTGTTACTCAAGGCTGAGGCTGAATCACAGCCCTTTCATCTCACCACCTGTGCCAGCCCTGAGGCCATGGAGCATCTTCATTCGGGAAACAGACCCATTTTTAACAGTAATCTAAACACGCTGCCTCTGGGAAGACCAATGAAGTCAAGAAAAGCTAAATCAGGAAAAGCTAACTATCCTGAAGGTACTAGACCATCTCCCAACAGGACCAAGCTTGTTTCCAGAGCAAACTTTCTAATAGTTCCTTATAGTAGTTGCTGTTTACTGAGGGCTGGCTGTGGACCAGGCCCTGGCACTTCTTGTCTACATTCTTACTTCATCCTCCCATGAGCCCTGAAAGGCAGGGGCTGATCCCGCTTTCAGGTGAGGGAAGTAAGAGACATTGAATCACGTGCCTTGTGCCACACAGCCGGCCAGTAGCAGGTCGGTCACTTCCCATACCTGGCTTTGACCACTGGATTCTACTCCCTCCTGTTGAGTTGGCCTTCTTTATCCACGGGTTCTGCATCCACTAGATGAATCTTTAGATTCAACTAAAGATTTCGATTTTGATCCCCAGTTGGTGGAACCTGCGGATAAAGGGGGCAGCTGTGCTCTGCCATTTTAAATAAGGGACTTGCGAATCCTCGGATTTTGGTATTTACAGGGGTCCTGGAACCAATCCCCCACAGATACTGTGGACGACTTTATCTTTCTACTCTACCCAGACCTCGGTAGCTCTCCAGCGCCTTCCAGATTAAGCCTGAATTCTTGGCGTTCGGAATCTCTCAGGCCTAAACCCCAGCCCTCCTTTCCAGTCTGAACTTCAGGATGTTGACCCAGAGGCCTCAGGCAGCCAGGTTCATCCACTCACCATTCACTGAGTACACACCGTGCTTCTCCACCTTTGCCCTCACAGTTACCACTGCCTGTAATGCCCTCTCCACCCTCTCTATCAAGTGATTTCTGTTTATCCTTTAAGGTCTGGTTGGAATCCAGCCTCTTACAAGAAGAATTCCTTGATGTGGTAGTTTTAAAATATGTCCACAAGTTCTTTGATACTTTTCTCCTTCAGAACCTAATTCCCCTCCCCTTGAGTGAGGGCTGGTCGTGGACACTAGCTTCTAAAGAATAGGATAAAAGGGAAAGGATGGTGTAAAGGTAGTATAGCTTCCTTCATGCTTTCTCTCTTGGATCACTTGCTCCGGGGGAGTCAGCCGCCACGTTTTGAGGATACTCAAGCAACCGATGGAGAGGTCCGTGGGATGGGGAACTGGGCCCCCCTGCTGACAGCTTTGTGAGTGTGCCGTCTTGGAAGCAGATCCTCCAATCCCAATCGAGCCTTCAGGTGATGCAGCCTCTGCTGACATCCTGAATGCAACCGCCTGAGAAATCCTGAGCCAGAACTGACCAATGAAGCCACTTTTGAATTCCTGACCCATGGACATTGTTGTGAGTCACCAAGTTTTGGGGTAATTTGTTCTACAGCAGTACAGAACTAATATCCTTACCCCCCAGCAAGAAGTGCTTCATGCCTCCTCTGAACCACTGGTCATCTGTAACATAACCCTGTGTAACTTTGTCTCATAATTAAGGTCAAGTACCCAAGAAATGGAGCCCTTGCCTAGTACTTCCAGTGACCAGTCCATGCCTTCCCAGCGCTTAATCATTTGGGGTTAATTGATTAACCAACACAAGGGCATTGTGTAGGAACACACCTAAGGTATTTTTGGTTGCCAGTTTATATGGATCCCAGGGGGTAAGCTGGATATGGGGGTGACTCTTAGTCTGTAGTACACAGGGCCATGGTTAGACCTGGAAATGAATTGGCCTGAATTCAGGGGCTTTCTGTGGGCACAAAAGGCTGTATAACTTGTGTCCTTGGGCACAGCGTCTTATGAGGGTACAGCAAGGGCATGTAGCAGGAGTTGGGAGAAGCAAAGAAAGGCATGCCAGAGCCTCTGCTTATGTGTTGAAGTCTTTGCAGTTGATTAATTGCAAAAATAACTTATAATTGTTATAGAAAATTTAAAAAATACTGAAAAGCAAAAAGGAAAAAAATTATCCTTAACTTATAACTCATTTTGGCATATATCCTTAAAGATATTTTTCTCTGGAGGGGTGATGTGTGTATTCAACATGAGACATATATGTTGAGAAAAAAGGGGTCACATTGTTCTAAACCCTCCTTTTCTCACTTAGTAGTACAACGTGAATCTTCCTAGAAGCATAATCAACACAGATCTCCTCTTAGAGTATTTTATTGTACGGGCATACTTCCTTGTATGATTTATTCTTTCCCTCATTGATGGGTACTTCGGCTCTTTCCACTTTTTTACCCATAAACAGTGTTTCGACAGATATCCTTGTATACATATCTTTGTGTAGTTCCCCAAATATTGCTTTCGGGTAAATTCCTTTAAGTGGGTTTATGGGCCAAAATACATGAACATTTTTCAGGGTTTGGGCACATAATACCAAATTGCCCTTCAGAAAGTACCAGGCGCACACTTACCTACAGTCCTTGCCAACACTGGATTTTCTTTTTAATTGTGGCCAATCTGATAGGTGAAAGATGTTATCTTACTATTATCTTAATTTCTTTCATAACTTGGGAGGTTGGGCATGTTCCATTTGTTTATTGGTCATTTTATATTTCTCCTTTAGCAAGTTGTTTGTTCCTGTCCTTTGCACATTTTTCTGTTTTCCTTTCCAAAACTTCTTTCTTTGAAATTGAATTATGCCAGTGATGTAGGTCTACCTGCTTGTGAAGCAGGCTGTGTATAAAGCAAAACCCCCTTCACTACTCTCTCCACCTTCTCGATATAATCACTTTTTGATAGTGTGAGGTATATTATTCTGTATTATTCTCTATGTATTTATATACATACATATAGGTCATTTTAAGTTTTGTTTTTATTAAAAGGGGATCGTATTCTATGTGATGTTCTGATTTGCACCCCCCCCCTTAATATATCTTGGAGAGCATCTTATATAAGCAATATAGATCTACTGCTTTCTTTTTGAATAACTGAGTAGTTTTTTTTTTTGAACGGCTTTATTGAGATATAATTCAGTACCATAAAGCCACCCATTTAAAGTATACAGCTTAATGGTTTTTAGTATATTTACAGAATTGTGTAACCATTACCCACAGTCAATTTTAGAACATTTTCATCAGCTCAGAAAGAAACCATATATCCTTTAGTTATCACCTTCCAAATCCCCCATTTCCCTCAGCCCTAAGCAACCACAAATCTACTTTTTGTCTCTATAGATTTGCCTATTCTGGATATTTTATATTAACGGAATCATGTGGCTTTTTGTGTCTGGCTTCTTTTACTTAGCATAATGTTTTCAACGTTTATCCATGTTGTAGCATGAGCCAGTACTTCATTCTTTTTTTTGTTACTGGCTGAATACTATTCCATTGAATGGATATGCCATAATTTGTTTATTCAAAAGTTGATGGACTTTTGGGTTGTTTCCGCTTTTTGGGTATTATGAATATTGCTGTTGTGAACATGAGCGTACAAGTTTTTGAGACATACATTTTTAATATATGTTTTCACTTCTCTTGGGGGTATATACCTAGGAGTGGAATTGCTGGGTCAAATGGTAGTTCTTTTTATGTTGCTGGATTCAGTTTGCTAGAATTTTGTTGAGAATTTTTGCATCTATTTTCATAAGCTATATTGGTCTGTAGTTTTCTTTTCTTGTGATGTTAATTTTGGTGTCAGTGTAGTACTAGCCTTATGGGATAAGTTGAGAAGTGTTCCCTCTTTTATCTTTGGAAGAGTTTGTGAGGAATTAGTATTACTTCTTCTTTAAGGGGTAGAATTCACAACTGAAGCCATCTGGACCTGGGCTTCTCTTTGTGGGTAGTTTTTTGATTACTAATTCAATCTCTTTATTTAATATAGGCCTTTTTAGATTTTCTGTTTCTTCCCAAGTCAGTTTTGGTAGTTTGTGTATTGCTAGGAATTGTCCATTTCATCTCAGTTATTGGCACACAGTTTTTCATAGTATTTGTATTTTATTCTATGTAGCTTATTCTAACCAATTTCCTACATTTAAGTTGTTTCCGTTTTTTGCTGTTACAAAAAATGCTGCAGTGGCCATTATATTGTATCCATCTTTGTGTTCATGTGTAAGTGTGTTTATAGTACACATTCTTCGAAGAGGAATTGTTGGGTCAGAGGTCTGTGTATTTAAATGTTGATTGTTTCTACCTCCTTGTCCTCTTTTTGCTCATCTTTCTAGCCTTACTGATCTGAATAAGTTCTTTATGTCTATTATTCTTGGTATCCTGGAGATTGGAGTTGGTAAGAATACACAGAACAAGTGGGAAGGATAGGTTTGAGAGCTGGGTGTTTGATGGCTGCTTCTGGTCAAGGGTGCTTGATGTGGGTGACCCAAGCTTGTCCTCAACCCTGTACATTCACAAGTGGGGTTTCCAGACCCTGGAACCTGAACTGCTGGGGGGTCAGAGACTCTTTGCCTCTGATGGGCCACCTTTAGCCTGGGAGAGGTCGCTTGGAGTCTGCAGCAGGGCCAGGTCTCTGCAGGTGACTCCACAAGGGTCCTTTCCGTGGTGGTTCTCTTCTGAGAATGCTGAGGGTGATGGGGCTGCAGGCAGTTCTGGCCCATTGGTGCCTGCAGAGGAAAGCAGGGTGGATGCCCTGCCTCTGCATGAAGAAGTGACAAGGACATGCTTCCTTTTCACTGCTTTCTTTTGTTTCCTATTCATCTGGGGACTGTCTCTTCTGGGCGCTCATTAACTCGTGGCTTGCCAGTGCCCTGATGTGGGCAGTGATCTTATGACAAAAAAGTGTAGCTGTTTTCACAGAACGGGAAGTGGGGACACTTCTGGGGCAACCTCTGCATGTGTTTGTTAGGGTAGAGCTTTCAGTCCCTCACCCTTTCATTCCACTTTTTCTCCTTTTGGTCTTACCTGGAGTTTACAAGGGTGGCACCAAAGTAGGTTAAAAGTTTGGACTTACGTAGTTTATGATTTTAAAAATAACCCATCCAGGACACTGGAGGCTGCAGTTCAATGGTTTTTAGGTTTTGCTTACCAGTTCTTGGGTCCCAAAAGGTGCCTTGGGGACAGGGGACAGGGACAGGCAGAGGTGGCGCATCAGGGGCTCTGCCTTGGCCAGAGCAGCTGTGCTTTTACTGGTTTTGTATGTTGGAGTTCTAAGTGAGACTTCTGTGAGAAGACAGAAGAACTGTGTGTTGCCACAAAAGTTGGAAAACTACTTGTGTGGGACATCTTGGCCTCACTGTTGGGTTGAAAACATCCCAAACACGAATCCTGCTGGAGGCTGAATCCCAGGGCCGACAGGCGTTTTGGAGACCTTGGCTTTTCCCAGGGGCCCCTCCCTCTTGACAGAGACTGAGTAACTGTTCTCCCCAGGGCCATTTGCCAGCCCGGGCATGCTTTTTTCCCCCTCTTGTTGTATGGGGTATTCTGGCCCTCCAGCCCTGCAAAGGCAAGATCAAATTATCTTCTCTCTTGATCCAAATTATTTTTGTCCCTGGGGAAGCCCTGGGTCGAGCTTCCAGACAGTCAACGGAGAGGCATTCTCAGCAGACCTCCTGGCTGACGCCCCATCTTTCTCTCCCCGCCCTCTTTGTGTCTTTCAGTCAGCGGAGTTCTTTGAGATGCTGGAGAAAATGCAGGTGAGCATCCTCATTGTCGGGGAGCCAAGCACCGGGTGGGGATGCTGCAGTGACCTCAGCGGACACGACACCAGCAGAACCCACAGGCAAAACTCGGGTCCTTGGAGGGAGGGCAGAGAAGAGAGAACTCACAGTCCTGATGGCCTGGACCACCTGAGGCCATTTCCATGTCGAACGGCACAGAGGATTCTGGGACGGCTCCCGCCTGAAGGATGGAGAGAAGACAGACAGAACCTGCCAGCAGGGCAGACGGATGTGGGGAGGGTTTGAGAGGGTCGGTTGTTCATGGAATGGGTTGGAAAGAAAGCCCCTTCTTAGGGGACTCATCTCACGTCTGCGAGGCAGAGCAGCGGAGTGGGAGACAGACCTGAGTTCAAATCCTGCATCTAATACTCGCTAGCACTAGTTCCTTTCCTTTTCTAAGCTTCTCGCTCCTGTTTTCTGTCTACTCACAGCACTGTTCTCACCTCACTCTGACACCAGACGTGTGGCAGTTTTCCCACACTAAACAGTTCTGCGAAACCAGCTGGGTGCCCTACAGTTTCACTCAATTCTGAGACTGTCTACCTGGAGATAGGGTCAGCTCCCACAGGTGAAGGGCTCAGTCTCACAAGACCACCCTCCTCCCCTGACTTCGACACCAATCCCAAGTCCAGGTTGGCACCTGTGCTTCTGACTCACTGGCTATAAATCGGAGGTTCCCACGACCCCCTCCTCGGGTTTGATTAATTTGCTAGAGTGGTTCACAGAACTCAGGAAAACAGTTTACTACTAGATTATCAGTTTATTATATAAAGCTGTAACTCAGGAACAGCCAGATGGAAGAATGGCCTAGGGCAAGGTATGTGGGAAGGGGTGCAAGCTTCTGTGCCTTCTTTGGGCACAGCATGTGTTCACCAACCAGGAAGTTCCCAAGACCCTGTCCTTTTGGGTTTTTGTGGAGGCTTCTTTACATGGGCATGATTGATTAACTCATTGGGTATTGGTGATTGATTGAATCTCCAGCCCCTCTCCCCTCTCTGGAGGTTGGGGGTGGGGCTGAAAGTTCCAACCCTCTAATCGGGCTTGGTTCCCCTGGCAACAAGCCTCCATCCTTAGGGGCTTCCCAAAAGTTACCTCATTAACATAAACTTATAACAAGACACTCCTTTCACCTTTATGGCTCTGGAGCTGTTTCAGGAATCAAGGACAAAAGTCCAAATGCTATAACAAAAGATGCTCCCATTGCTCTTATCACCTAGGAAATTCCAAGGGTTTTAGGAGCTCTGTGCCTCAAATTGCATGAAGACCAAATATATATTTCTTATTATAAATCACAATATCACAGCTTCTATAAATAAGAATGCCTGCTTACATGTAAAATACCCACTTACATGGTTGTTGGGATGAAACGAGAAATATGTAAATACTTTGTAGGCACTGCACAAAGATCAGTGTTCAGTGTGGATTTGGGGGTCCTTTATAGTCACCCCTCACCAAGGGGTCAGGGCTCACAGAGGAGAACCACTGCCCTAGGGAATATGGGGGGAGGTCCAGAAGGCTTAATAAATGTAGGTGGGAAGAAGATGCTGATAATAGCCCACGTATTTCAAGCACTTCTCTGGGCTCAGAGATTGACAGGCATTATCTCATGTCTTCCTGACAAGGCTCACAAGAAGTAGGCATATTATTATTATCCCCATTTCACAGGTGAGAAAACTGAGGCACAGAGATATTAAATAAAACACTTAACGGCTCAGGGCTAGTAAGTAGCTTCAAGGCTTAGCCACTATATTATGGTGCTCTTTACCCTAAGTAGATGCTCCAGGCTCCAGGAAGGAGGATCCGGTAGTGATGGAAGGTCTAGGAGGAGAGGCAGAGAGCGTGCCCACAGCGGGCCTGAGATGCAGGTGGAGATGCTGAGAAGGCAGCTGCTATCAGCAAACGTGGTCCTCATGGGAAAGCCAGGTCTCCCTAAGGCGGGAGGGGGAGGGACTGTTTGAGGGAAAACTATTATTAGTGGTTGTGTCATTATCACGAGCAAGTTATTAAAATGCTGCTCTGTGCCCAGCAGTGTGTGGACTACAAACTGATTTATGTGCATTTAGGGAACGTACAGTCAAGTTGCGGAAACAGGGAGGGCACCGGCCTTGACAGTGAGTGATGGGAGGCAGTGTGTAATAGGTGCTCAGTAAAGCTGGGATCTTCACCTCGAGCCATGGAATCCCTGCACTCTGGCAAGCTGGCGGGGAGTTTGCAGCTCACCCTGCCTTCTCTCTGGTTGCTCCCACGATCCACTCACCCCTCACCGCTAGCCGGGGTCCCCGGCCTCCCCAACAATGGGCTTCTCTGAGCACAGAATCCAGCCCCACTTAACCGGCCTCATCATCCTCGTGTTTCGAGGCTGCTGGGTTGTCCTCTCAACTAGATTGGGAGCCTGGCAAGGACAGGGGTCTTTTTTTTTTTTTTTTGCCATGCTATGCAGCTTGTGGGATCTTAGTTCCCCGACCAGGGATTGAACCCGCGCCCTCTGCAGTGAAAGCGTGGAGTCTTAACCACTGGACCACCAGGGAAGTCCCAGGGGTCTGGTTGCTTCCTGTGTGTCTCCACGGCAGGCGGCTGACACCCTTGGGTGGTTGGTCAATTTCATCTCAGTTGAGACTGCTGGTGGCTGAAACCGGACTCCCCAGTGCTTGGGCCTCTACCACGTGCCCACTGGGTCCCAGCCTCCGAGGGGCCACAGTTTCCAACTCCTCTGCCTGTATGAAACTCACATGGGAAGCGGCTTCTATGAAGTGTGGCTGGAGTCTGTCCTTGAGTGTGGGCGCCCTCTCTCATGCTGCGGGCGTGAAGACTGAGCCTCAGAGCAGTGAAGCATCCAGGGCACTCTGAGAGTTGTGAAGAGCTGAAACTAAGATCCAGGACTCCTGACCTCCCAGACAGAGAGTCTAGGGATTTGAAGAAGGGCACAATCCCTGTGAAGCAACAGGGGCTGAGTGCACAAGCTTTGGATCCCTTTGGTCCTAGGTTCAAGTTCTAGCTGAGTATCCTTGGTCAAGTCACTCTACCTCTCTGAGCCTCAGTGTCTTCACGGCTAGGAATGGGGGTGGGGGGCATAATCATAATACCTGTTGCAAAGGATGACACACAAAGACGGCCCAGTGCTGCGTGGTGGCTCTGTCGTGGGGGAAGGCACGGGAGGAGGTTTGCTGTCCTGCCCAGGGGCTGTTGCCAGGCAGGGATGACTAGTGCAGGGCAAACAAAACAAACTCCTGACATCACCCCCATCCCCATCCGCCCAGTTTGCCTCCCTGGGCAGGGTCTGCTGGCCGCTCAGGTGGTTTTTATGCTTGTGTGTGGGAAGGAGCACCTGTCCAGCGGGAGGGGGCCCTCCCACGCCCTCCCACGCCCTCCCACGCCCTCTTGAACAACACCGCAGGTGACTCAGCCCAGCCAAGTCTGGAGAAGCCCAAGTCTAAATCCACCCAGTGAGCAGGAGTCTTGTGCTCTGAGAGCTGTGGGATAGGACCGTGCACTTGTAGACACACTTGTAGACGCACAGCCCAGCTTCAAATCCAGGTGCTGTCACTCACAAGCTGTGTGACGTTAGGCCAGCAACCTACTCCCTGGGCCTCAGTTTCCTCGTTGGTAAATAGGTGCTGAGGGCTTCAAAGGAGACAACAGAGGGAGCGCCATGGAAGGCCAAGTTCCTGAGGTGTATTATTATGATCAGGCAGCGGCCGCTTCTGGACACTCGTCTCTCTAGAGGGGACCTGTTTCTCCTAGTGTGTCGCATTGTGCCCCAGCGTCTCCCACCCTCGTTGGATTTATTCAAACAATCTTGGGAACACCATGTGCCCCCCTCCCTCAAAACCTAGTTAATTCAGAACGTGACTATAGGACCAGGCCCTGCTCCCCGGAAGAGCATTTTCCAGATACCTGCAGATGATCCCCTTTAATCCAGGCCCAGTCATGGTGCCTGTCCCTTGCGGTGACACATCTATGAGGCGGGAGGGTGGGTGTTAGAATCCTCATTTTGCAGATGAAGCCATGGAGGCTGCAAGAGACTCAACTTTGTCAAGGGTCATGGATAGTAAGACAGCGGCAGAGTGAGGACCGGGTGGCCTGCCTGTCACCCGTGGACCTTCCCACCAGGGAGGGGTGGAGCTGGTGTGGCATGAAGTCCAGCATGTGGGCATCGATGACACCCGAAGATGCAGGTTCCCATCCTCACCCCTTACCTACTGGCTTTGAGAGAGCCTGGTGGAGATATTTAAGCACCAAGACGAAAATGCTGCCTACCCGTAGTTTTACTATATACTGATCACTCTTCCAAGGGCTTAACACACTCTCAACATTTAATCTTCACCACAAGAGTAAGTGATGTTTTCGTTCCCATTTTACAGATGGGAACACCGAGCTACAGAGAGGCTTTGTGACTTGCCCAAGGTCATCAGGTCATAAGGGACAGTGTTGGGATTTGAATCCTGGTGATCTGGCTTGAGTCCACGCTCTTAACCCCCTACGCTGCTGCCTTGCCTGAGGCTGCTGTGAGGCCTGAGTGTGTAAGGGCCCAGCACGTGCCAGCTGTTGCTGCTATTGTTACTAACCTCCAGCTAAGGCAGCTGCTCCTGATAGACTCCTCTGTTTGGCCTGTCTTCTGTGACCTTTGCTTTTCCATGGATCCTCTTTTCCTTGTTTCTGCAGGGGATCAAGCTTGAAGAGCAGAAGCCGGGACCCCAGAAGAACAAGGTGGGCTGGGCGGGTGACAGGCAGGGGACAGAGCTGGCATGCTGGGGTCTGCTATCTTACACTAACTCTTATTTTCACCAAGAGCCACTTAAGTGGCCACACTGTGTTGACCGGTGCACAGTGGGCAGCAAGGGGGGCCCTGGCTTGATGCCTTTGGGGCAGCTTCAGGGTGGGCTGGGGTGGAGGCCTTGGTGAGACAAGGCTCGTGGCTCAGCTTGGCTTCTCTGCACCTGCTCCTGCAAACGGACTGCATGCAGCACGTAGGGGTGTCAGGCTCTATGCTCCAGGCTCCAGAGGCATCAGCTCTCAGCTTCAGCTTCCATTGCCAAGGCGCAGGCATGCAGCTTATCACTTAGAGGTTAACCCCCTTTCCTGGAGGGGGCTAGGTGGGACCAGAGGTCATCTTCCTGTTACAGCATCCTAGGGTGAGAAGCTGGGTCACAGGAGTGTGGGACTCAGCACTCTGCATACTGCATCTTCAGCTGGCAGGGTTTGCACTCAGGTTCTGTCAGTTTGGGGAAGAACTCAAGCCAGATCCCAGAGCTGCCTCTAGGCTGTTCTGTCCGGTGTTCTTCCCACTGATGCTCCCAAAGCCCTGGTGCAGCCTGCCAGGCCCCCCAGCGTACTCTTTACCCCCTCTGGAGTAAGGAGTGGAGAGGGGAATGGAAACAGTGATCAAACTTTCTGGGCATTGCCGGGACTAATGGTGACATTGTCTGGTTTGTCTTGCAGGACGACTACATTCCGTACCCCAGCATCGATGAGGTAGGAACCCCCCTGGCCGCACTGCAGCTCTGGGTCCTGTCTTTGGGGGGGGGCCGGGGGAGCTGACGGTGATGATGTTGATGGTCCCTGCCCCACCCCACGTGGGAGAGAACCCTGGCCCTGGGACTTGAGGGCTTGAGGCCTCTTGCCATCTTTCCCTTTGTGACCTTAGCTTTTCCATGTTTAAATTGGGGGTACCCATCCAAGCTTTGCACCTCTGATATTACAGGGTTGGTGAAGCTGGAGACGTTGTAGGGCTTAGGGGAGGGGTTCATGTTGCTGCTTTTGGCCTCAAAGACGGGATCCCCTCCTTGGAGCAGTTCAGAGGTTGGAGGGCACCCCTACTGGCACCTCTCCCCACCTCCTGCAGACCCAGGGCAGGCTGCAGTGCAAGACTCTCCCTCTGCCTCTAGGTGGTGGAGAAGGGAGGCCCATACCCCCTGATCGTCCTGCCCCAGTTTGGGGGCTATTGGATTGAGGACCCTGAGAACGTGAGCACGCCGACCTCCCTGGGCAGCAGCATCTGTGAGGAGGAGGAAGAGGACAACCTCAGTCCCAGCACGTTTGGCTACAAGCTCGAGTGCAAGGGTGAAGCCAGGGCCTACCGCAGGCACTTCCTGGGGAAGGTGAGGCCCAGGGGGCCGGGGGGCAAAAATAGCTGCTGGAGGGGGAGGGCCCCAGGAACCCAGCGTTCCTCTCCAGTTACCCCTTTATCTCTGTCTCTCCTTTTCGAAGTCGCCCGCCCCGTCCTTGCTGCCTGCCTGTGTCCTCGTTGGAGAGGTCTGACCGACTCTGCTCCTGGGCAGGGGTGGGGCGGACGGAGGGTGTGCAGAAGTTAGGAAGGCTCTTGGTGTGATGAGTCTGGGTGGGGATCACCCCCTACAAATATTTTAGGAGGTGATGGAATGGGTAGTGTTTGGGGGTGAAGGAGGGTGGAAGGGACAAATATGTTCTCACACCTTGGAAGTCTGTTTCTGTCAAAGTGGTACAAGTCTCTCGTGTCCTCATTCAAGCAGGTCCCCCTGAGTACTTGTACCGGATGATGTGCTGTGAGCCTCTGATGGCTTAAAAGTGACAAAGTTACATTTCTTTAAATACATTCTGCCCATTAGACTTGCCAGGTTCTGGAAGTCCCGAAGGCAGATTCCAGAAATCTCCGGCCTAAGGCAGCTTTGCAGTCTTAGGAGCTGCATCAGAACCCCCTGGGGAAGGTGTTAAAGTGCAGATTCGAGGGCCGCATCCTGATATGGCCTGTCTGGTATGGGCTCCCTGGGCCAGGAAGAGACCCACTGTCCAGAGGACCTCCTGGCTCCCCTTGGGTGGAGGTGCCAGTGGTCCTCCTAGCTTTATTCCCACAGATAGTCTGAATTGGCAAGCGTTGCCCCTGGAAGCAAGGAAGGGGACTCGATATCTTGTGGTGAAGAACTTGGGCTTTGGTCAAGACAGGTGTGGGTCTGAACCCTGGATCTTTCACTTATTAGTTGTGCGACCCTGGACAGTTAACAACTCTGAACTTGGTTTACCCATCTGTG
This sequence comes from Eubalaena glacialis, assembly GCF_028564815.1. NCBI lineage: Eukaryota > Metazoa > Chordata > Mammalia > Artiodactyla > Balaenidae > Eubalaena > Eubalaena glacialis. Next base: position 13,311,900 of record NC_083734.1, on the reverse strand, counting down.
AAATGGAGATGGTGTTTTCTCCTGCATAAAGTTGTAGTCAGGATTAAAGGAGATAAGGGCGATTAGGCCCTCGGCCCAATGCCTGGCACATCCTGGGACTCAGTTGGGCCTCTTACTGTGACCCTTCTCCTTCTTCCCCTCCTCCACCCTCCCCCCATCATCACCAATAGCAGCCACAGCAGTAGCATCCTTCTCTTCAGCATTGCTATGGGGCTTCTGACTCCTGGTGAAGGAGGTGATTTGGGGGGAACCTGTCCGGAGGGTCCCCTCCTCCCCGCTAACACCTGATTTCTGTCTCTAGGATCATCTAAACTTCTACTGTACCGGCAGCAGTCTGGGGAACTTGCTCCTGTCCATCAAGTGTGAGGAGGCGGATGGTATTGAGTACCTTCGGATCATTCTCAGGTGGGGCTTCTGCACTGTTAGAGGCCATGCCTCTAGTGGCCAGGACCCAGAAATACCAGTCTGACCAGTCTGCTCTGGGTGTGCTGGGGAAACAGACCTGGCTGGAATCTTGGGGCTATGTCTGAGTTGCCAGGCAGGGAGACCAGGTGTTTATGCCTGGGGCTGATTGCGGGAGTCAGAGTGGTGTCTGGTTCAAGGTCATCTAGACCGTACCCCAACCTGCCTCTCTTGTGGGAAGTGGGACTCTGAGGAAGATGGCTTATCCTGCTGAGATGCAACTCCAACCTGTCCTGGGAGAGGGTTTGCCAGAATACTACCTACGGTGTGCAGCCAGTCAGGGAAAATAGATCCCAAAGCATCTGTGTGCACCCGAGACGGAGTCGTGGTCACAACGGGAGCACTGATTCACAGCTAAGCCGGGGACCTCTCTCTGGAATATGACCTCCTCAAGGGCAGGAACTGGAACTGGTTTCTGTTTGGTGTGACTAACGTGTTTTGTAGAACCTCCTTTGCAATAATGACAGAGGGATGGTCTGTTGTCTCTGCAGGCTTATGGTCTAGTGGAGAGGAACATGGAGGAGTTTAATATGTGGTGCAGGTATTATTTTAGTGATTTACACAGGACGCTGTGGGAGCACAGAGTCTGTCTTATTTATCTCTGTCCCCGGTGGGCTGGTGGAGAAGCCAGGAAGACCAGTGCTGGTGCTTAGCCATGAACCTGTCAAGCTCCCAGTCCATATTTGTGAATCTAACTGGAAGTCCTTGAAGGTATTTGGAAAAGAGCAATAACATTTTTTTTTTTTTCTGCCCAGATTTTGAGATAAATTTGGGATGGACAGGGATACATAGCCTTGCTGTAGGAGAGGTGAGAGGCAGGGGGGGTGCTGGTACAAGGAGTTGTCAGCACTCATCCAATTTTGATTTGCTTTTTATTAAGAAAGGAAGCAGTTTTCTTTGCTGAGGTTCACCTGGCTAGAAATGATGTTTGCAAGGCAAGGAAGAGTCCATTAAATCGCTAGAGCCAATTTTCTGAGGGAGTAATACCTGGATCCCCATCTCCTAATAGGATTTTGAGCTAGGTGAACCTCTGTAAAGAAAATTACTCCCTTTCTTAATAAAAATCAGACCCAGGTTGGGTAGAATTTCTGAGTAAGAAGATAATTGAACACAAGGATCTAACCCTCTTTTTCTAGTATATAGCCTATCTGAAATGCTGCACCTGGACTAAAAATGAGAGAAAGATGCCCAGCACACAACATACTTTGATGATTTTTTTTTTTTTGGTAATCTGTGGGGTAGTTAGGACTGTAATGTAGGTGATATTGAGAGTTGAACCCCATTGCTTCTTCCTTAGAAAGCAATGTAGTGTGGGAATATATGAAATTGGAGATTTGGGGACAATTCTGTGCTGTTTAGAAGTAAGAGTGAGCCCTGGAACAGTCAGGGGTCTTTCTACATGGAACCACTTTTGTTGTTTGGGGTCAATAGCATTTGAAATCAGTGCCCTGGGGAGCCCAAGCTCAAATGTGGCTCTCCCAAACAGAAATCCAGCGAGTGGGGTGGCAGAGAGAAGCCATTCACCAGCTAGGAAGTTGGATAATCACATCGTGTACCCAGAGTAATGGCCAAATTGAAAACCAGACATAAGAAAATTGGTCCCACAGCCTAGTAACTTTACCAGGCACAAAGAAGAAATTATGCAGAGATGAAATTCCTCTGCTGGCAGTGACTCCTGTCCCAGCTTCTTCCTCATTCCCTGTAGGCTTCTGGATTATTTAATTGATGTCTTATAACAACCAGCTCTCTAGCCTAAAATCTGAGGAGAGTATTCTAACAGCATCCGTGTGTGCCATGAGAGTTGCCAAGGAGAATCTACTCACAGTTTGGAGATAAATAACAAGCCTGAGTAGATGTCTCCTTTTTCAAGTTTGGATATAAAAAGAAGAAGGAGAGGGGGAAAAAAACCCCTCATAGTTTGGTGAAAGAAAAGATTCTGCATCTAAAAAAGTATAACCTAGCATTTAGAAGGTAGGGAAATAACCAAGCTTTGAAAAGGATTTGTCATAGAAAGCCAAGTAAAATTTAGATATCTATTAACTTTGTGTTTTCAGCAGACTTCTAGAAAAAAATAAACTGTTTTAAAGACAAAAGATTAAATAAGGCAATAGAATGATATGAAGAAGGTGCTGGTTAAATTAAGGAAATAATATAAAAAAACTAAAAATGGCCAAGAAGAATTCTAAATGATATTACAAACAGTAGAGAGCAGAATCTACTTTGTGGAAAACCCAGTTAGTAATATTGAGAATAAGCTTAAGAAGCTCTCACATAATTCAAAGGTAAACACAACAACTGTAAAATGATAAGCAAAATTATAATGAATGTGGAGGATAGTGAACAGGAGTTAAACATGTGGATAATGGATGTTCTTAAGCTGATTGAAGATTTAAATCTGCAGATCAAAATGACTCACCAAATATCAGACAAAATCAATGAAAGGAAACTAATAGCTGGACATATTCTGATGAAAATTTAATATTCCATGGATATAAAATCACTGGTAGAATGAAAACATTTCAAATAAGAAAGGATGACAAGAAAACATACCCATATAGAAAAAGAGAGAAAATAGAGGAATCATAAATAAATAAATATGATAATGGAAATAAGTCTGGGTACATAGGTGATGTATAATAAATATAAATAAGTTAAATTCCACTATCACACAGAAAAGATTCTCAGTTTGGGTCATCTCTCCAAGGAAAAAAAAATCAATAAATTAATTTTATTAAAGAAAGTAACTATATTTAAAAAGAAAAGTGTTGAGAAAAAGTTACAACAATCAAATCTGAAAAGAAAGCAGAGTGGGCAATATTAATATGGAAAAAAAAATTAAAGGCAAAACAATCAGTGTGACAAAGAGGGCTGTTGTCTATTTGTGAAAGATAAAATCCACAGCGAAGATATCTTATGAACCTTTTTGTTGTTAATAGTATATATTTTAACATAATATATGTGTATATATATATACACACATATATATATATATAGTGATTAAAATATGGAGAAATTGGCAGAATACAATTGTAGCGGTAGATTTTAACATACTTCTTACCACTTGACATCGACTAGGGTAGGGAATGAGAGGGTATGGATAATCTCATTAATATTATTTATGTCAATTGTATATATGTATCTTTATATGTATCTTTACCTATACTTGGCTATCAAACTTTGATCCTCTCATGGAGATTTCTGCTTCTTTTCAAGTGTCTATGGAATATTTACACAAATTGATCATAAGGTAGATAGGGCTTTAAAACAAAACCTAGACTTCTAGGCTCCAACCATTTAAAAAAATAACAAATTGTTATACATATATAACAATTATATATAACATATATGTGTAACATATATACACATATATATGTTATATATGTACATATATAACATACATACATATATATTTGAATATAAATATGTAAGATATATAAAGACATGAATAACTATATATCTTCCCATTTCCTCATTTCCCTAGCATTCTGTAGAACCTAGTGTTCTGTAACTTGCATCTCGTAACAATATATCTAGAGTTCTTTCCATATTAGTACATAAAGAGTTTCTTAATTCCTTTTACTGCTGCATAGTATTCTATTACTTGAATGTGAAATAATTTATTTAATAGATCCCCTATTAATGGCCATTGTCAGTCTTTCAGTATCACAAATAATGCTGCAATGAATAACCTTGTACAAATGTTAATTTGTATGGACTAAAATAATTTCTCAGAAGTAAAATAGCTGGGTCAGAACATAAATGCACATGTATTTTAATAGATTTGCCAAATTGCCTTCAGTAGGAGCTGTATAAATTTGAACTTGGATTTTTGCCAATCTGATAGTTGAAAATGGTATTTTAGTATAGTTTAAATTCATAATAATTTTATTGAATTATGTTGGGCATGTCTTCATATATTTAAGGATCACATGTATTTATTTTCTGTGAACTGTCTGTTCATAAGCTTTGCTCCTTTTTTTTAAAAAAAGGATTGTTAGCCCAAATTTCTATTTTTAAAAATCTTACAGATCATTCTTGATAGCAGTAGATTTAGGAACCAGAGTTTTGAGCCACAGAGTAAATCTAAATAAATTTTAAAAATCAGACACTTTGGGCTTCCCTGGTGGCGCAGTGGTTGAGAATCTGCCTGCCAATGCGGGGGACACGGGTTCGAGCCCTGGTCTGGGAGGATCCCACATGCCGCGGAGCAACTAGGCCCGTGAGCCACAATTACTGAGCCTGCGCATCTGGAGCCTGTGCTCCGCAACAAGAGAGGCCGCGACAGTGAGAGGTCCGCGCACCGCGATGAAGAGTGGCGCCCCCACTTGCCGCAACTAGAGAAAGCCCTCGCACAGAAACGAAGACCTAACACAGCCATAAATAAATAAATAAATAAAATGGAAAAAAAAAAAAACAGACACCTTGCTAGATATATTTGCTTACAATTTGACAGTAAAACTACAAATTAATAACAGTAATGTTTAAAAAACTCACTTAACCACTTAGAAGTAGGCTATCTCAACACTTTCCTAAATAACTGTTGGGCCAAAGAGGAGATCAAAGCTGAAGTTATAGAATATTTATAAAATAATGACATTTAAAATATTACATCTAAAAGCTTATGGGTTGTGTCCAAAGCTATACTTAGAAGAAAATTAATTGCCTTAAAAAGTTCCTTATTCAAAAAGAAAGAATCATATTTGTAAGTTGTTGTTAGTAACCTGTCTGTGCCTCAGTTTGTTTACCTGTGAAATAGTGATGGTAGTATCCACCTTAAAATTATTGAATGCATATTATGTGTCAGAACCTGATACATTGTAGCTACTCAAGAATGGTAGCTGCTATTATTATCAATATTATTACTTAAAGTAAGAGGAAGGAGTTAACAAAGATTAAAGTTGAAACAAATAAATTAGAAATAAAAAACCTCATGAGATTTGATAAGTAAATCTAAACTACAGATTTATTTATAGCCTAGAAAAAGATAAACTTCTGTTGAGGGAACAAAATAACAACAAAATAGGTAACTATTCAGCTAGTCAAATACAGATAAAAAGAGAAAATAAAAATACACAAAATTAGGCATTAAGAAGGCATATAACCACAGATGTAAAGAAGATCAAACAATTTAACAATAGATGTTAATAGACATTATGTTCAACCAATGCTATTATATTGAAAATTTTATTTGAAGCAGATGCCTTTCTGGGAAAGTATACATTACTAAATTTAACATGAGGTGAAAAACCTGACCGGCTCAATAATAATAATGGAATAAATTGAAAAAGTTCTCAAAGAATGATCTCTCCAAAAGTTTCTAGATCTAAAAAAAAAAAAAAGTTTCTAGATCTAGATGGTTTGCAGGTAGTTATTTGAAACTTGTAAGGAACAGATTTCCTTAGAACTTCAAAGATAAATAGGAAATTTTAAAGATACTTAAGGATAAAGACAGATTATTTGTGAATGACAGCTAGGCTGAGAGCAGACTTCTTATCAGCCATGGGACAATGGGACAATATATTTAAAGTGGTGGTAGACAGCTGTTTCAGACATTTTTAAAAAATGAAGGGAATATATCACTTACAGACTCTCCCTGAAAGAATTACTAAAGGATGTACTTCAGCTAGAAGAAAAGAGAAACCAAAAGGAAAGATGCAACTAAAAAGTGAGAAGAAATAGGTAAACTATGTTGATGAGTTTAATTATTGACTGGAAAAAGGAAGTATTTTTTTTTTAAAAAAAGGATTCTTGAACTAAATTTATAAACAAATGTAGGAAGGACAGTGGGAGGGAAGAGTTCAGTAGCTATTGTGTCCCCTCCTTCCTCAGGAGAGAGATAGCAAGTAAGTTTAGAGTTTGTTGGAAAAATATAAATATGTGTATTGGAAGTTACAGGAATACAATATATAGCTCTAAACTGGCAGAGGGATATAAAGAGAATTAAAAAAACTTTATCATACTGAAGTCAGGAAAGGAGAAAAAGGAAAGAAAACACAGGGTTATTAAAAACACAAAATGATAAAAATAATTCTAAATACATTAGTAATCACAAGTATAAATTAGCCTATGAAAATATCAGGCTATCAGACTGGACTAAAAATGCAACTATACTCTACTTAATAAGAGACATGTCTAAAGAAAAATGACATGGAAAGATTTAAAATAAAGAAATAAAAAAAGATATGCTGGAGAAATACTAACCAGGAAGGCTGGTGAGCAATAGTAACATCAGACAAAATAGAGTTTTAGGGAAAAAGTATTAGTAGGGATAAAAGGAACACTCCTTCGTAACTTGGGAATCCTTCCCTACTCCTGATTTTCTTGCTCTGTGAAGGGAACACTTCTGTGTGGCACCCCTGGCTCTCTTTACCCTCTTGAAACAAGGCTAAATTTGGGAGTAAGAACTTGATGTGTATAGCTGTGTTCTTTTCCCTTTCCCTCTTGGAGCTAGCTGCCCTCAGGGCATTCCCCCTGCTCTCTGTACTGTAAGTCTCACCTGAGCAGACCCCACGAGAGGAGGCTTGCCCCTGCCCAGCACTGCCTGTGGGTGTGCGTAACTCTGGGGTGTAGTCAGAAGACCCACTGCACCTCCACAGTAAGCTCATGTGCTTCCTCTTCACCTTTATCAGTGCCAAAGGAGTTATTTTAATTCCCGAATTACTTTTAATTTCTTTTTTCTGTATTTGTTCATAACTTGGGCAGAGAAGGATGCCCTTTACTGGACCCCTCAGAGGCCTCAGCCTACATGATGATCAAAAGAACAGTCCACCTGGAAGACCTAACAGTCATGAACTTGTATTTAGTAACATAGTCTTGAATTTAAAAAGGCAAAAACTGATAGGAATATAAGAAGCAGACAAATCCTCATAGTGGGAGATTTCAGTAACATCTCTCAGATGCCAATGGACCAAGTAGACAAAAAATTGTGAGGCTATAGAAGATTTGAACAACACAGTTAACAAATTTGATCTTGTAACATACATTCTTGAACTCAACAAAAGAGAAAAAAATACATTCTTTTTCAAGCTCAGATGGAACATGAAAAAAAAGTCCATGTATCAAGTCAGCAAATTTCAAATAATTAATATCATACAGGGTATGTTTCCTGAATATACAAAAATTAAACTAGAAATCAACAATGAAAATACTGAAAGATAAAACTCATATATTTGGAAAGTTAAAAAAATAAAGAAAACCCTTTTAAATAACTCAGGTGCTGAAGGGGAAATCGCAAAAAACTGACAAAATATTTAGAACTAAGTGACAATGAAAATACTACCTACCAATGTGTGGGATGCAGTTAAAGTGGTACTTAGGGAGAGATGTATAGTTTTAAATGCATTTGTAAAAAAGAAGAAAGATTCAATGTGTAAGCATGCAGGTCAGGATGTTAGAAAAAGAATAGTAGAAAAACAAAACCCAAAGAAAATAGAAGGAAAGAAATAAAAAAGGCAAGAATAAGCTAGTGAAGTAGAAAGCAAAAATAAAAAAAGAATAGAGATAATAGACAAAACCAAAAGCTATCTCTTTGAAAAGATTAATAAACTAAACCCCCAGCAAGGGCTGACTAAGGAAAACAGAGAAAAGATACAAACAGATACTATTTCCACAATGAAGGAAGGGACAGGACTACAAATAGAAATGAAGTCTTAAGAGAATACCAAAAACAAGTTTATATCAATGCATTTGATGGATAATTTTATAGAAAAAAAACATGAATTACCAAAAGTGACTCAATAAGGAGTAGAAAACCTAAACATTCACCATTAAAGAACTGAATTGGGGCACTTCCCTGGTGGTGCAATGGTTAAGAATCCACCTGCCAATGCAGGGCACATGGGTTCGAGCGCTGGTCCAGGAAGATCCCACATGCCGCGGAGCAACTAAGCCTGTATGGCGCAACTACTGAGCCCACGCGCCTAGAGCCTGTGCTCTTCAACAAGTGAAGCCACCGCAATGAGAAGCCCCCGCACTGCAACAAAGGGTGCCCCCCCCACCCCCCCGCTCGCCACAGCTAGAGAAAGACTGCGCAGCAACGAAGACCCAAAGCAGCCAAAAAAAAAAAAAAAAGAACTGAATTGATAGCCACAGGTATCCTCCCAAAGAAGAACAGCAGGCCCAGAGATTTGTTTGTGAAATCTCAGACAAATTTTAGCAAACCTTTAAGGGACAGAAAATTCCTATGGTATACAAACTATTGCAAAGGATGAGATGCTCACCAGCCATTTTACAAGGCTGGAGTAACACCTTGATATCAAAACCTGACAAGGGAAGTACAAGAAAATAAAATAGGCCAGTGTTGCTATTGAACATAGATATGAAACTCTAAATAAAATATCAATAAATTAAATTCAGCAGGATATGAAAAAAATAATACATCATAAGCAAGAGGAGTTTTGCCCGTGGATTGAAAATATAGCTCAACAGAAATGTAATCCACCAGGTTAACAGATTAAAAACCATATGATTATCTCAGCAGATGCAGAAAAGCGTTCGGTAGAATTCAACACTTTCGTAATGTGGTGAGTGAATCAGGGGAACAGGCTAAATTTAGCCTCATGGTGAATCCCTTTATAAAGCAACTTTCATCCCATTTATATTTTACGTAAATCCAGATTTTCAAATATTAGTTTTCCTTTTCATAAAGGTTTAATTGCATGTCAGACCCAAATATGTCCAGAAGCTCTGCCCAGTTCTTCTGGAGAACACAAAAAACCCACAAAGAAACAAAAAAGTAATGTCGAACTTGAAGGTAGCTATTTACATTTCCCGTATTTCAGTTGCAGTCAGCTGTACCAGGCAGGTTCTTTGAGTATCCATTTCCCATGGGGTCCCTAAGTAGGATTCCATTTTCCAATTTGAGTGCAGTATCCAATGCCAGGGTTGGGCGGAATGAGGCAGGTCTGACCCAGGGTGACATGAAGCAGGTACCTGCCTTGTGGCCTGGCGTGACCTCAGCCACCTTCCTCATTGACTCCATTTCTGTGGACACCCCTTTCTCATCCTCATCCACGTGTGCAGGTCCAAAGTGAAGACAGTACATGAGCGGATCCCCTTGGCCGGACTGAGCAAGTTGCCCAGCGTCCCTCAGATTGCAAAGGTAAAAGCTGACACTGAGAGGAGGTGGCTTCCTCTTTTAGGCCAGGTCTGGCCTCTGGGGTGGGGGCGGAGGCTCTTTCTGGGTGGGCTCTGCCCTTGGGGAGGGGAAGGCCATTGTCCTCTTGGGCCCTTGACTGCATGGATGCAGTTGGGGGGAGCGGTTGGCGGATGCCCCCCTTTCCTCTACACCTTGCCCATCTCATCCTCGCTGCTGAGGCTGATCAGGGAACAGGATAATCCATGGTCTCTGCCCCCAAGTTCACAGCTAGTTCAGGAGACAAGAGAAATGGAGAGACAGGGCTGGAGAATAGAGGAGGAGGGAGGGGAGGGGGCAGCTGGGGAGACTTCACAGCAGAGGACAGTTGGGTTGAGGGATGACCGGGCTGTTGATTGAGATGGAGGGGCCCCTCAGGTAAGGAGCCATCAGCTGGTAGAGGGGCCCATGTCACTTCTCTGGGATCCTGGGAACTTGGAAACTGAGTGATCAGAGTGGGGTGAGAAGGATGGTCAGCTGGGTGGGGTTGGACCCACACTCTGGGAGTGGGAATGCCAGGCAGAACTGTGCCGGATACCTTCGGTGGCCTCACTTCAGCAGGAAACCCCAGGAAGGTCCCTTGACTTTCCTGACCACATGCGAGTGCGTGAGCAGTGGCCCCAGGATCTGACCCCAGGCCCCCTGACCCCCGCAGGTCTTGGCCTCATGCTCTTTTTCTTGGTGGGCAGAGGAGCGCAGGTGCCCTCCATGGACGTGGCCCCTGAGCTGTGTGTTTCTCTCTCCCTGCTTAGGCTTTCTGTGACGACGCAGTGGGGCTGAAATTCAACCCTGTCCTGTACCCCAAGGTGAGGACCTTTCCCCCCTCCCCTTGTTCAGGGCTCTGCCATTTGGCACGGATTTGCACGCCTGTGGCTCTGTGGGAAGTTATCTGCATCTTGGGGGGTTTCGTGGGGTCTGCGTGATAAACCTCCATGTCTCCCCCTCTCCCTGCCCACCCCTTCACAAACTGATCTGCTGGAAACCCGTCCTCAGCCATGCCTGGGTCCCCAGCCCGCTAGAATTGGTCCCCAGCTGTGTGGAGGTGGCAGACAGGTAGCAATGTTGCAGTTTCTCGGTCTGGTCGTACCTGCCTGAGGCCAGTGCTGAGCTGGGGATTCTACCTCTAGCTGGGGGGCTGCTGCAGACCTGGTCAGCCATCAGGAAGGGGGCGAGGGGGGCAGAAGGCAGAACCCCACTAAGAAATAAAAGGCCAGACCTCGGCTCCCTGTTGCCAACGTTACTACAGGTCTGAGGCCTTACAAGCCTCGGCCGGCCCCTAGTTAATAAACTTGGCTGGTTCTCTGTTAACAGTTTCCTTAGGCTTGGCCTGATCTTGACCCCAGTTCTAATGCCGGGGTGTGGGTGGGGAGAGGAGCAATAATAACGAAACAAACTCCCAAGCCCGCTCAAGAGCAATTATGCTGTGAGAGGACTTAATAACCCACGGACAGTGAATTGCTTTAAATAGGCCATAGGAAGAGACCCAGGGCACTGGCTGCTGCTTTGCGAGCCCGCAGGGCCTGGGGAGAGGCCATGGAAGCAGGGCAGTGCTTCCGGGCATCCACCGTGGGCCGGCTGGGGCTCGCTGGGGCAGGCTGGCGCTGATTCAGTCCATTCCGAGTCCCAGTTCTGACAGCCAGGAACCAGGAGGTGAGACGTTTGATGAGGGAAGAGGGGTCCTGTCCCGGCTGGGATACCCAGAACCCCCTGGAATGAAGCCTCATGTCTTCACAATTGGGCTTGACACACTATTTGTCCCCATGCGGGGGCTGAGCTAATGGCAGGGTCCTCTCCTGCACAGAGAATGTGCCAGAGCCCTTCTCTCAGACACCTCTTTTACCCCCCGAGCATCTGTAGGCGCTTCCCAGTAAGATGCTGTGCTCCATGGAATATTTTCTATCATTCAGACTGCCCTCCCCTTTATAATTAAAGCTGAATTAGTGAGGTTTAACCCAACATCAGAACCCCATCATAAAGCCCTAACTTAACTACAAGTTTGGCTATTTTTGTTGTCAAATCACAGCCACTGAGAGAACCCGATGACTCTCATTTTTGCATAGTTTTCTCTATAGCTTGGAAAGCCTCCGGCTCTGGTAATAATGGGAGAGCAGCTGTATTTTCATGTTTTCTAGATTGGAAGGACTGCTTCGTCCGGCTGGGATGTTAATCTGGCTGAGATGTGTGTGTGTTTTTACAATTCACAGAGTTTAGAATGTTCCTTGGAAGGTGTCCATGACCGGGTGCCTCTTCCCGGGCAGGGCAACTGCTCCAAGCCTTTGACTCATCCCAGGCGGGAGTGGGGGGCACCCTTTGGGGTCGGGCAGCGCTGTTCTTCCAGGGGGAGCTGAGAAGTGTCCATTTCCTCAGGCAGCTGAGAGCCACACAGAGATATGTTGGGGGTGACATCCTGACATGGGCCACATACTCTGGCCAACAAGTCATGCCTGGTTTGTTCTTCCTGTAGCAAAACATGTGGTCGAATCCCTCCTTTTTATTGCAGAGACCATCCCAATAGTCCCCAAGTCTTGTCTTTCCTAACAAGCTGGTCCAACTCTGATCTTTCTGGAGGGTTTACATAGATGATGATGATAATAGCTGCTGTGTGCTCAGCACTTCATGTGCTTGATCTCCCTGAATCTCCACAGCTACACGTCTCCATTGAACAGGTGAGGAGGGACTTCCCTGGTGGTCCAGTGGTTAAGACTCTGCGCTTCCAATGCAGGGGGCACAGGTTCGATCCCTGGTCGGGGAACTAAGATCTCGCATGCTGCACAGCATGGCAAACAAAATAAAAATTAAAAAAAATAATAATAATAATAAAAATAAAGAAACAGATGAGGACACTGAGGCCCAGGGAAGTTAAGTGGCTCACTCAAAGCTGCACAGGTGAAAGCAGTGGATTCAAAATGAGAGCTTAGTGTTTCTGACCAACTCTTTGAAGCAAAATAGAAAATTAGATGGAACCAGTGGTCAGGGTTTTTTTGTTTGTTTTTTCTTTGCTTATTGAATTAGCGTATGTTCCTCCTTAGAGACCTCTTATTTTATGGATAAAGGGGATTGAAGTCTGGGCAGGAGCCGTGCCTTGCTCAGAATCACACTGCTGCTTAGAGGTGGAATTGGAGCTAGTATCATCCTCGCTGACTGGTTTTGGGGTCCCGGCTGCACTTTTTACTCCCCGGATAAAACACTGGGGTAAAGTCAGTTGCCCGTGTCCTGCTGGACTGCCTGTGTGTCCAGGCCTTGGCTGGCATATCTGGAGGGAAATGGAATGGGTGATCCAGAGGTTTGGTCACCACTGGGGGAAGTCCAGGGGCTGGGAACAGCTGAGACCTTTGGAGTTGCATCTTGACCGTGTACTTTGGACTTCACCCTTTCTCTTCCTCCATGTGTGGATGTTTCATATCAGGGGGGCATGTTCTCCACCAAAATGGGTGCTTCCCCTTCCGCTTGCCTCCTCATTTTGCCTCCAGGTTAATAATCTGATTTCTTCTTCCCACATTTTCCAGGCCTCCCAAATGATCGTGTCCTACGATGAGCATGACGTCAACAACACATTCAAATTTGGGGTCATTTATCAAAAAGCCAGGCAGGTAAGCATCACGAATCCATACTGGTCACTAGAGCCTGTGGTTTCTCCCTGGGGACTTTTGTTTTCCCGTCCCCCAAGCACAGGAGCCCTGCATTAGGTTCTTAAATACTCTGAACACAGTGACCACATTTCATATATGAATTAGACTGCAGGTGGTAGAATCTTCAAGGTGGGCTGCTGCTCTCAAAAAGGCCTGCAGATCCCTTAAATGGTAATGTAGCTTTTCACGCTGTGAATTCTAATCCTTCCTGGCTCCCTCCGCTTATATTTAACAATGAGCTGTTCGTCACAAGAAAACTCAGACTGGGTGGAGGGAATGGATGAGCACAGGCTGCTTTCTCCTTGCCCACCACTCTCCTGGCTGGGAATTAGCTTTTGCTCCCCAGACTTGAGTAGTGTCCTGGCATCAGCTGTGTGCTCTCTGCCCAGCTCTGTGTTCACTGATGTCACGCTGGTAGCTTGAAATCAGCCACGATGGAAGTATTCACACCATGGAAATGGGCAAACACCAGGGCTTCTGTTTCTTGTCTTTGCAGAGCAGGTTGTTAAAAATGTTACCGGTACACAGCGCTTGTCCTCCTCTATCTCTTGTAGCGCTTACGTGCTGCTTTGGCGTCAGTTGACCAGAATGGTGTTTCTCAAAGTGCGTTCCGTGAGACACTAGTCCAGTGAGGTACTCTGTGAACAGATGAGTTCCAGGGGGGTGGGTGTGGTCAGTTGTGTGGGAACAACTTTAAAGGTTCTAAGAACCCCCAGAGTAGAGAACTCTTTATAACTTTGTTGAACTCAGCGTTTCCCATACGTATTTGACCACAAACTTCCTATCCTCCTACCATGAACTTTTATTAGCATCCTGAGAAGTGGTCTGCTGAACACACCGGTATTTCCTCATCTGGGTTGTATGGAAGAAGGTTCCACACCTATTTCATCTTTGTATCATCCAAGAGCCTAGCATGGGGTGTTTATATAAATACACTCAATTTTTTGTTATGTGAATGAATGAATGAATGAGTAAAAGTTTTGACCCTGTGAGTGGTAGGTCGATAATATCTTTCAATATTATCTGTGTCATCTTTTTTGCGTGACAGTGTCTTTCTCAGCTGGATGATAGCTGACTTCCCTGTCTGAAGATATTAGACCACAAGAGGCATGTGTTGACTTAAAAACACTCTAATTAATGAAGGCTTGTGGAGCTGAAAGACCAACACAGATAAATCTTATAATTTAAGGGAATTATTCAAGTAGGCACTCTAATTATTTTCACATACTGCATTTTTATTTTGTACAGCTCTGATAATACAGTCCCACTAATTAAAGCTCTTTGCTTATGAAATTTACCAAAGCAGATCTCATAAGGTGATTACAGTCCAATATTCCAGCAGAGTTATAATTACTGAACATTAACCATCCATCTCTGAGAAGGAAGCTGAAGGAGTCTGTATGTTGTTTATGTACCTGACACCGCTGAGGCAAGGTGGGGTCGCCCAGGCAGATAAAAGTCTTTTCTTAAAAGATTTGGATTGTTGTTTTGCAAACCTACATTGGGGGGATTAATATGAACATTTGTTGTGTGAAAGCCCTATGCTGGTCTTAGGATATAAATAAGCCCCATCTAACTCTCTGTTTGTCAGGCACTTTGCTAAGCCTGTGGAGGATACGGTAATGACTAAGAACATCTCCCTTGAGTCCATGGTCAAGTTCAAGGCCAGTATAAAAATAAAGACAGTAATACCAGGCTGGGTGTAAATCCTAGAGAGAGGTGCATACCCCAGAGCATAAGCTGGATTGTTTTCTCAGGAGAAGATGTATGTTGCTTGGAAGCAGCTATTCTCCCGAACCCTAGCTTCATGACCTGGGGCATACAGCATGCTGGACTAGAGTTGGGATGCCTTCGTGGCATGTGACAGATCAGGCATCGGGAAACCTTTTCTGTAAAGGGCCAGATAGTAAATATTTTAGACTTCACAGGCCATACTGTTTGTGTTGCAACTATTCAACCCTGCCTTTGAAGTTCAAAAGCAGCCATAGACAATACTAAATGAATTGGCCTGGCCATGTTCCAATAAAACTTTATTTATAGAAATAGGCAGCAGGCCCAACTTGGCCCTCAGGCCATAGTTTGCTGACCCCTGCTAGAAAGCAGTGTTTTCCAAATTTTAGACGTTCACAAACCACATCCAAGATCGTGTCATTCTACCCTTACATTTTTTTATTGCACCTATACCACTAACTACTTACTTTTCTTTAAAGTTTTCTTTCACCTTAAATTCAATTTTTAAAGGATATTTTATATCACTACTCTTACTGGGAAATTAGTATCACTTGCATAAAATGAAGGTAATTCTAAAAAGAAATACTGTAAAAAAACAAAATAAAGTTATTGAAATCTAGCTAGACTCTGTTTCCTATTGAAGGCTTAGAACCTGAGGTCGGTTCTTTTTTCTTATAAAGCAGGCATTAAGGAGATGTTAAAGAATCACTTATTGGAGACTTCCTCCTTAAAGGGATTGCACAGACTGGAGTGTCTTTGTGTCATCTTCAGCTGTTCATTGCCATCTATGGGTGTTTGCAGAGCCTTCAGCTGTTTGCAGAGCCTGCCACTGTGGGCAGAACCTTTTGATCAGGCAGGGCCACTCAGTGTTTTAAGCCTGTCACAATTGCAGAGCTTGCTACTGTTTTCAGCTTTGCTTTCTATTTTTAAAAAAATGATTAAACTTTTAATTTTTTGATATTTGTAAATTT
Organism: Eubalaena glacialis; assembly: GCF_028564815.1. Lineage (NCBI taxonomy): Eukaryota > Metazoa > Chordata > Mammalia > Artiodactyla > Balaenidae > Eubalaena > Eubalaena glacialis. Next base: position 13,295,974 of record NC_083734.1, on the reverse strand, counting down.
ACATGCTGTTGTATTAATAAGAAATAATACAGAGAGATCTTGTGTACCCTTTATGCAGTTTCCCCCAAAGGTAATGTCTTATAAAATGATAGCACAGTATCACAGCTGGGATACTGATGGTGATAAAATCCACAGATCTTATTCAGATTTCCCCAATTTTACACATACTCATTTGTGGCATGTCTGTGAATTATATTCCATTGTATGGATATATCAGATTTTGTTTATCCATTTGTTAGTCATTGTATATAATTTTATCACACATGTAGGTTCCACAGTCAAGATACGGAAGAGTTCCACCAACACTAGGATCCTGGTGTGGCTCATGCTTTTATAACCATGCTAACCTCCCTCCTGCCTCCACGCTCCCTTCCCCGGCTCCAGTCCCTAACCCCTGGCAACCGCTGATCTGTTCTCCAATTTCTAGAACTTTGTCATTTCCAAAATGTTGTATAAAAGGAATCATACAATATATAACCTTTGGGGATTGGCTTTTCTCCACTCAGCGAGATTCATCCAAGTTTTTGAGTGTATCAATGGTTCATTCCTTTTCATCGCTGAGTAGTGTTCCATGGTATAACTAGATGTACCACAGTCTGTGTAACCATTCACCTATTGAGGGATAGACATCTGGATTGTCTCCAGTTTGGGGCTATTATGAATAAAGCCACTGTGAACATTTATATACAGGTTTTTATGTGAGCAGAAGTTTTCATTTCTCTGGGATAAATATTTAGGAGTACCATTGCCTGGTTGTATGGTGATTATATGTTTAGTTTTGTAAGAAACTGCCAAGCTGTTTTCTAGCGTGGTTGTTCCATTTTACATTCCTACCAGCAATGTGTGAATGATCCATTTTCTCTACATCCTTGCCACCATTTGGTGTGGTTACTATTTTTCATTTTAGCTATTCTGATAGATGTGTAATGAGATCTCATTATGGTTTTAATTTGCATTTCTCTAACAGCTAATGACATTGAACATCTTTTCTAATTGAACATCCTATTTGCCATTTGTATATCCTCTTGAGTGAAATGACTGTTCATGTCTTTTGACCATTTTCTAATTGGATTTTTTTTTACTGTTGAGTTTAAAATTTTTAAATAACAGCTTTATTGAGGTATAACTGACCTACCATACAATTCACAATTGCATGTGATTTATATCTGAATAAAGTGTACAATTTAGTGGTTTGTAGTATTTCACAGAATTGTGCAACTATCACCACTAACTACAGAAAATTTTCACCACCCCTAAAAGAAACTCCATTCCCATTAGCAGTCACTCCCATCATCCTCATACTCTATAACTCCTGTCAGCCACAAATCTATTTCTGTCTCTATGGATTTGCCTGTTCTGGACATTTCATATAAATGGAATCATAATATGTGGCCTTCAATGTCTAGTTCTTTTACTTAGCATAATGTTTTCAAGGTTCATTCATGTTGTGCAATGAATCAGAACTTTATTCTTTTTTATGGATGAATTATATTCCATTGTATGGATATATCACATTTTGCTTATCCATTTGTTAGTTAATGGACATTTTGATTGTTTCTACTTTGGGGCTATTATGAATAATGCTGTTACTAATATACGTGTACAAGTTTTTTTGTATGGACTTTTGTTTTCATTTCTCTTGAGTATATTCTTAGGAGTGGAATTGCTGGATCATATGGTAACTGTATGCTTAGTTTTTTGAGGAACTGCCAGGTTATTTTCTAAAGAGATGGCACCATTTTACATTCCCACCAGCAACGTACGTGGGTTTTGATTTTTCCACATTCTCACTGACACGTCTTATTGTCTTTCTTTTTGATTATGGTGTGAGTGGTATCTCATTGTGTGGTTTTTTTTGTCTGTTTGTTTGTTTTTGGCTGCACCTCGTGGCACACGGTATCTTAGTTCCCCAACCAGGGATCAAACCTGCGCCCCCTGCATTGGAAGCGTGGAGTCCTAACCACTGGACTGCCAGGGAAGTCCCTCATTGTGGTTTTGATTACTGTTGCGTTTTCAGAGTTCTTTATGTATTTTAGATACTAGTCCTTTGTCAGAAGTCCAACTATTAATTTTTCATTTTTGGATCGGTTTTCGGTATCAAGTCTAAGAATTCTTTGCTTCAGCTTTGCCTTTTTTTTTTTTTTTAAACTGAGCAGCAGCTTTTGTTCAAATAGAAAGTCCTCCTTAACCAGCCCCCCAAATCCAGCTCTGTTGAGTGAGCCTCTATTAGTCCTTCTTCCCGTGGATGACAGAGCCACTGGATGGCAAATGAGGGGGATGGGGAAAGGAAGAAAGGGACCAGGTATCTGGACAATCACATTCCTTCTCTTGGCGGCAACGAGAAGGCTTATTTTTCTGAACTCCTGCCCCTGATCCTGTTTCTCTTTCAGACCCTGGAGGAAGAGCTGTTTGGGAACAGTGAGGAGAGCCCAGCTTTCAAGGAGTTCTTAGATCTGCTGGGAGACACCATCACGCTGCAGGACTTCAAAGGGTGGGTTTTAGCCAAGTGATGGCTCTGCCCCTATTGATGAGGCCCTAGAGGAAGGGTGAGGGCTGACTGCAGAGTTTCAGGGGGTGGCATGTGAGAGTTAACAACACGCACAAGGAACATGGGATTACTTTTCAGCAAATGATCAACATTCATTGATTGCATCTCGAAGGAATCGGTGGTACAGGGGATAATCCTGAATGGCAGGTGGTCTGAAAGGCATTGACTTTTGCCCTTAGGATGCATGATGAAATCGTTCCACCTGAGATTTGCCTTCCTAATTACAGTTGGCTCAGACTGAGAGTAAACTGAATCCACCTTCCCTTCCAGGTGAGCAGGTCACTCACCTGCTAGGCATTCCGGAAAGAGGACCCTATGTAGTTTTGGGGGAAATGACCCATTTTAGATAAGACACAAAAAGAATGGTTAATTAAGAGTTGGTGCAAATACCGTAATCCCTCTGGCAGGAATCTATGCAACGGTGTATGGTTCTCTAAGCGGACAGAAAGAATATTGGGGCTATTTCTTGGAAAGCTCTGGCCTTTGATGTTCCTTGACAAAGGCAACACTTGGGGAGGGCCTTCGGACCTGGCCAGGCTGTTCTCTGCTTCGTGGCTGGCACACGGCTGAGCCCTCAGAATTTCCCACCTCAGCAGCCGCATTAACAGGATGTCCTAACGTGTGAACGCACTAGCTCTGTGTCTGGCATGGAGTAGGTGCTTGATTATCACTTATTTCCTCTGCTCCCTTCTCTCCTCCTCTTCCTTCTCCTTTTTCTTTTCTCCTCTTCCTCCCCCTTCAATGTCATCACTGCTGTCTGGAGCCAGTCACACATGGGTCAAAATCCCATCTCTGCCACTAATTAGCTCTATGACTTTGAACAAGTGACTTAACCTCTGCAAGCCTCGGTTTCCTTGTCTGTAAAAAGGGAAATAAAGATAGTACTGACCCCACAAGCTTGCTGGAGAATTGAAATAGATAATGCACGTGGAGCACTTAGGCCAGTGCCATGCAGAGTAAGCACTGGTCGTCATTGTTATTGTTCTTATTATACCACCTTCCATTGGCTCTGAGATGCCATCCTTATAAGATATATCCTGATTTCAGAGAGGTTAAAATGGGAAAAAATGTTCCATCTTGCAACTGATGAAATAAAGTATATTAAAACCAGGAAGGACCCCAGAGGTCATGTAATCCTATCCCTTTATTTTCAAGAGAAAGGAAACTGAGGCCTGAAAAGATTAAGTAATATGCCCAAGGTCATGTGCTGACTTAGCGGCAGAAGCTGGTCTAGAACCTGAATGCACCGAACTCCTGGCCACATGTGTTTTCCGCCATGTGGGGCTGAGCACATTTCTGGCTTGTATTACAGTGCTTGGGGTTGGGGGGACCTGATGTTCAGGATCTGTTTTATTTCATTTTCTTAAAGGAATATGTATCCCACTCTCCTTGCTGAAGAAGATGAGCCACGGCTAGCAGCCATGTTTCTATAAAGGAAGAAGGGGCAGCTCTGAGAAGCCCACCCAGTTCCTTAGTATTTTTTTTTTCCTGCCTGCAAGGAGGTAGCCAGAGAAGGGACCTCCTTGGATACCTCCCAGCTGGGTGCTGCTGTGGTGGGGTCTCCATATCTGGGACTGGCTGGGTAGAAGTCAAGCATCTGTCCCCTCTTCTCGCTGACTCCGGATACTCCTGTGGGGCTCACCACCATCCAATAGGATGGACGGCTGCCCTGGCTCTGGGCTGAGGACCTGGACACAGCCTTGCAGAGAGCAAAGGCTTATGCCCAGCCTTGGGGGCCACTAGCAGCTGGGACGGCATTTGTCTGGGGTTGTGGATGGACGGACGACCTCTCTTCCCATGGTGTGGAGGGGACACAGCCAAGGCTTGGAATGGAGGTTCTGCCTTTGTCTTTTAAATAGTAATTTATGGTTAGAAGCCAGGGCTCATCTGCTCAGAAGATGAGCCTTATCTGCTTTCGCAGCATCATAGTCTCTCTGCCCTCAACTCTTCCACATCTTCTCATTCATTCTCCTGCCCCCATGTCCTTAGGGAAGGTTGTACCAAGTTGCCCACTTCCCTTCTCTCTCTTTCTCTCTCTTCCCCTGGCACTTTCCTGTTTCCCTGACAGTTTCCGAGGAGGCCTGGATGTGACCCATGGACAGACGGGGGTGGAATCAGTGTACACGATATTCCGGGACAGGGAGATCATGTTTCACGTCTCCACAAAGCTGCCGTTTACCGAGGGAGACACCCAGCAGGTAACCGGGTTCAGGATGGCTTCGGGAGCCTGGGGCGTGTGAGGTGAAAGCCTGCGTCTGGTCTGGTCTCCCTGGAGAACCGAGGCTGCCTTCCCCATTTTCATAATCAAGAAGCCCGTCTGTTCAACTTTGTTCCTCTTATCAAAACCTGAACTACTGTGTTATTCCACCAAGGCGGCAGGTCAGCAGCCTATGTGGGAGGCGGGACAGGGCTCCTGGTTATCCCACTGTGACTGATGGGGTAACAGTGGTTAAAAGACTGTTTCCCAGGTGATCAGGGGCAGAGCTGTGAGCAGAGCCCAGGTGCCCTGATCGTGTAGGCTGGTGATAAAGAGTACATGATGGGGTCTGCAGGTGGCGGCTTGAAGCCAGCTCTGCCACTGAGGGGTATGTGACTCTGGGCAAGCTGGTAATCTTGTGTCCTCATTTGCCTCATCTGTAAAATGGGGATAACACCACGTACATTAGAGGGCTGTGGTGGGGATCACATAAGGTTCTGACTGTAGGGCTCAGTACGATGCCTGGCTTGTGGCAGGCTTCCTACCTCATGACTGTTCTGTCCAGGCCACTCTTCCTGGCCCAGAGACGTCAAGCTGGTTATTGCATGTGACACCCCCGCACCCCTCTCCAGCTTGTCTAGTCATACAGCCTTACCTCTTAGGACACCTGCCGTGGGCAGGAATCCAGCCTTTTCCTTGACTGGAGAACCCTGGATGAGACCTCTGCTTCCAGTGTATTCCTCCTTTCCCTCTCATTTGCTGCTTCTGACAGCTGCATGTCCCCGGGGAGGACCTGGCTTTTTTTTCTGATTGAGCCCTGAAACCAGCAGCTGGTCCCTGGCTGTGGTCCCATTTGCCCCGTCCCACTCTTTGTACCATTTCAGTCTCCAGGAAGATAAGGAAGGAAGCTAGGCCTTTCACCAAACTTGGACCCATTTGTTTCTGAGCAGGGAACCCAGGAGGGAGCACAGATGTAATATTGTAAACATAGTGCCTGGCTTCTTAGGAAAAAAGGAAATTGGCAAAGGAGACTGCAGTTTGGCTCTAAAATAACTACTGAATGTTCCAGAAACAAATAGGAGCAGGATTCCTTTTGTACCCAAAGTAGGTTTTCTCTCAGTGTTTTACCTTCAGCTCTGTTCCCTCACAGCCTCCCTCACCCACTGCCCCAGCCTAAGACTGAGGGCTGTTCTCTGCCTGGCTTGTTCTCAGTGTCACCTGTTAAGTGGGATGTGCACAGAGCTTGGCTCTCAGCAAGGATTGAATACATGTTAATTTCTCTTCCTAAGAAATGGGATGATGTGTGTGCCCTAAGTGAGACAATTTGTAAAAGTGCCCAGCACGGGGCTTAGTATACAGCAGGTGCTCAGTAAGTGAGAAACTCAGTGGGAAACAGAGCTTGCGTGCAGTAGGTGTTTAATAAAGGAACAAAGTGTAGGTAAGCACCTAGCCAGGATTTGGTATGCAAGAGGGCCTTAGCATTTGAAATCTTGCATGGGAACAGCTCAGCATGGTTCCTGGCACACAGTAGGTGCTTGGGGATTGAGATCACCTGTGACAGCACCTGGCAGAGCTTGGGATGCTGAATCAGGGTTGTATTTCTCTCTCCCCCATGACCTCCACCAAGCCAGGTTGCCCGTATTTCTCTGAGCATGGTTCTTCTCCCTTCTGGTGTAGGATGATCTGCCCCCTCCTTCCTGCTCATCCACATTTCCATCAAGTGCTCCCTTCTCTCCCAATCTCCTCTTCCAGGAAGCCCTCTCACATTGCTACCAGGCCTCTGATTTTGCCCTCTTCTCTGCCCCCATAGTGTCAGGCACTTTGTGGGTAGCGGCTGATTTAGCATTTGCTGGCTGATGGCTTTGTTAGTGTTCTCAGGTGGCTCTACCTGTGTTTGTGTCTCTCCCAGATCAATTACAAGCTCTCCCAGGGCAAAACCCGGCCTCACTTTTTAACTAGTCTCCGCAAGTCCTGAGTCAGGGCTACCTCTACGTGCTGTAGAGCTCAGTAAGAAGCTTGCCAGCCTCCTCCTGACAACGTAGGCATTTTCCTCATTTTTTTCCTTTTTAGTGGCTTCTAGAGATTGAAAGAAAAAGCTCCTTGGAGAGAGAGGTCACAGCGTTCCGGGGTTTATGTATAACGATAGAATAATGAGGAATTTCCTATATAGACCTATTCTGTTTTCAGGATGTTCCTAACTGGCTTATAACAATGGAACACTTTTTGATTAGCTCCAGAGAAAGAGACACATTGGGAATGACATTGTGGCCATCATCTTCCAAGAAGAAAACACACCGTTTGTCCCAGATATGATTGCCTCCAACTTCTTACATGCCTACATTGTCGTGCAGGCTGAGAACCCGGGCACGGAGACCCCATCCTACAAGGTAAGGAGAAAGTCCCGTCGGAGGAGGTGGTGGGCCCAGGCACCTCACCACACTTCATGGAATCAGCGATATCGAGCAACACCAGGGCTCAGTGGCTCCTCAGACCATCCTCCAAAATGTGATAGATTTCCCACGAGTTCTCGGGTTTCTGGGGTTTGCGAGCTAGATTCTTGGAGAGCACCTTCCGAGGTCACCTCATCCATCTTGCTGCCTTCAGGTTCACAGCCTCTAACTCAAGGGTTGAGAGGCACCCCGTGTCCCTACGTGGAATCTGGTAATGCCATTTGCTAGAGCGAGGCAGAGCCAGAGGAGAGCAGAAAAGAGAAAGTGGAGAGGACTGTCAGGAAAGGGGAGAGGAAGAAGGCGGTAACAAACAAAGAGAAGAAAGGAAAGGGAGAGATGTTCATGGTGAGAAGGGTGGAGAGCAGGGTAGACCCTGGCCACTGGGTGGGCCCCTCTGGTTTAGCCATTCTGGGCAAATGATCTTAATTTGAAGACTCCCAGGGAGGTGGGGTTGTGAGCATCTGGGTCTATACCTCCTGACCCATTAGTGGGCTTTCACACTGGCTCAGAATCTTCACGGATGTAGATGAGCCTCAGCTGCCCTCATCCTGTCCCCTCCTGATGGCTGTGTCGCTAACCCTCTCCTTTGCTTCTCCATGAGGAACAATTCCAACCTCTTGGGTAACAGTTTCTCTGTATCACAGTGGTGTTGGGGGGGCATGGGACCCAAGGGAGATAGACTGAGGCAGGGTTTTTAAAGTGGATGTTAGATAGTTTTTGTTATGTATTCCTTGTAGATAAGTACAAAATGTGGAGTTCCCATGCTTCTTTGTGTTTTCTGGGGAGAGAAGCCATAGCTCAAATTCTCAGAGAACTCCCTGTTCCCCACAGTGTTAGGAACCACTCTTGTAAAGGAGAGGGAAAAGGAGCCTGGAAAAGGAAACCATAGGCCTGAAATGTTTCCTATATAATAACTTAGGCCAGTGCTGGTCCCTGGGGTTCATGAGGCCATACCACTTCATAGCCATCTTTACAGAATATCAATTTTGCTTGAATATTTTGGGAAAGAAAAATGATGTTATATAATTGTTATATCAGCACAAACCCAGGTGTATGAAGTGCAAAATTCACATCAGCTTTAAAGCCAAATAGGAGGCTTCCAAAACAAAACAAGAAAACCCCACTGTCTCTTGTTGAGGACAGCTGATTCCTTTATATGCCCACATTCATCCTCCTCTGTCACTGAGCAGTTTTAGCTGTAAAGTTGGAGAAGCCATGGTTTGGGTGTTTCCTTCAAGGCTTTCACCAACGGAGACGTTCATTTCAAACAACTGGTTGATAAATTTGTTGGTGGAAGCAAGTGTCCTCATTCAGTGCCTACTGTGTGGGCACTTGGAAGTGACATAAAGAACCAGCTTCAGGGAAGGGACAGAAGAGGCTGTGAGTGCAGTTCAGCCACTGGGTCACTCAAACAGCCACCTGGTTCTTTTAACAGCCAGTGGTGGCAGAGACGGATCCTCAGAGTAAAGCTGTGTGATAGGAGGGCTCCCAAGGCCTGCCAGGCAGTCATGTATGTACGTGTGGCTCATCTGCTGGGCCTCTGCTGGCAGAATGAGGCCTCTCGTGGACATCTAGTATTTGCTTTTAGTTCCTGATAGGAAATGGAGTTCAGCTAACTGCCTCTCCACTTTCCAAGAGCTTTTGTAGAGTAGGAAAATACGAAAGAGAAAAATCAGAGACCCAAGAAAGCACCACCCCACCTCCAGCGTTGATGCCAGAAGTCTTTACCAAGTCTCCCCAGCCACCGTTTCTGGTCCAGGGAAAAGCACTGTCCTCAGAGAGGTGGTGAGAAGCAGAGCTCACAGGGAGAGCGGGGCTGTCCCTGTGATGTGGGACCTTGGGCTCCGCCTGCCAGGCAAACATCGAAGCTGGAGGGCAAGACCTGTGAGTGGGGCTGGGTCGGGGGGCAGAGGGCAGGGAGGGAGATCAGCCTTTCAAGGTGCTCCCCAAAGCTCTGTCCATCCACGGCCCCAGCAGCACCCCGGTGATGGGCAGGCTGAGGAGGACATGGTTAGATCCCTCAGGGGGGTCCAGGTGACACGGGACCTTAGCTGACCCCTGCGGGCTTAGGGGCTATGGCAAAGGAGGGTGAGATTTCCTTGGGGGCTGGGCAGTGCCCCAGGGGGCCCCCACTGGGGAGGACAAACAACAGGGAAGAAGAGGAAGGGGGTGAAGGACAGGGGTGGGAATGTGCAGGAAAGTGTCCCAGACCGAGAGGCTCCAGAATCTGGGGTTCTGGTCCTGGCCCTGCCTCTGACTGCTGTGTGACCTTGGGCCAGTTCCTTCCCTCTCTGGGCTTCTGTTGCCTTCTGTGTGAAATGAGGAAGTTGGAGTAGGCAATCTCTGAGCTCTTTCCAGTTCTGACGTGCTGAGGAGGGGAAGGAGGGGGAGTTGAGAAAGAGGGGGGTGTGTGTGTGTGGATTAGAAAGTGGTTTGGGGGAACTCTAGTATTTCAGGTGTACTTTATTAGGTGCAGGTCAGCAGGGAAAATAAAAAAAAAAACATTGAGTGACAGTGGTTACCTCTTATCTGATCTGCGTTGGACACTGTGCTAGGCCCTTAAGAGCAGTCTTCTTGAATTCTCCCAAGCCTCTGGCCAGGGAGGCCTCCATTGGCCCTGTTTACAGGGGAGCAAATTGAGGCTGAGAGCTTAAGTTTCTTAAGGCCCGAGGCTACAGAGCCCAGGAACAGTGGAGCCAGGGTCCTGTCCAGGTCGGACTGTGGTCTTCATCACAGAGCTGTCAGAGCAGGTGGAAACTTGGACCCACGATCTGGGGTGTGCATGAAACATCGCATCGAATTATGTTTCAGATGTGAATTTCATCCCCATCCTGCTAGCTTGGAAGGAAATTACAGCTGAGCCATCGCTAGGACTCTCTCCCCACCCTGTCTGAGCTCATCCTACCCCGACTCCTCAAGTTCTGCAAAGGTGTCGGGAATGTTACGCGAAGCAGACCCCGGAGGCAGTTTGCTGTCCGTGTGCCCTCTTTCCCTCGCTACTGGTCTGCTGCTTGAGCAACCCTGTGGTTCCCTAAGGCTTCCAGGTCATGCTTGGACAGACGCGGGGATCTTATGAAGTCTGGAGTCCTCAGAGGCTCCCCGCCTCCCTGGTGTATTCTTATTACTTACACACCCCTGTCTCCTTCCGCTTTCCAGTTCTTGAAGAGTCCCTTCCCCAGGGTCACCTGCTGCCTCTCTCTTTCTAAGCCCTGCCCCCACCCCTGCCGGGAGGCCTTGGCTGGATTTAGAAAACAGGAAGGTGAGGTTGTGTTCAAGCAGCTTCTGCTTTCAGCTCAGCAACCCAACCGTCCCCAAGAGGAGGGAACAACAAAGGCCCAGGTGTTTCGCTGGAAAGGGGTCAGGAGAGGGAGCACGTGCGGATAGAGAATAGCCATCAGAGGAAGGATCCTGTCTCCTGCCTGTCTGGCCCGGCTGCTGCAGTGGGCTCGTGGGCGCGTCTGGTTGGGAGACTCGGGTGGATTTAAGAGCTTATCTGCAGCTACTTACCCAGTCAGCACAGACTACTCCAATGCAAGCCTGAGAAGGAGGGGGCATCGGGGTGGGAAGAGGGGAGAGCTGGGCCTGGCCTCTGGCCTCATCCTCGCCAGCAGCCTGTCAGTGGCCTTCCCCCTCCCTCTCCCCCAGTTTTGGCTCCTTGGGTGGAATTCTTGACTTGTGCCACGGGTGCACGGTGGGTGGTGGAGGGGGAACTGTTTAGCAGCTGGAACCAGCCAGAAATCACGTCAGCCAAGCACATACCATTTCCTGACTCTGGGCACTGCCGTGTGGGCCATGAGGACAGTCTTGCACTTGGGGAGAGAAAGTCATATTGACCAGCCCTCTCCCGCTCCCTTCCCCTGCAGACCCTGGCAGGGCCTTTCCTTGGCCTGGCTCCGAGCTGCCTGCTCACCCGGTCTGGCAGACTCTGCATCTGCCCTACTTCACAGGCTGGGGAGGCTGGCGGCATGCCAGGGCTGGGCTCGCATCAGCAGCCGCCGGGGAAGGGAGAGGGCAGAGTCTCCAGAGAGGCCTGCAGCCTCGTGGGCTGAGAACAGGTGAAACCAGGGCACCTCCGTGCAGAGAGGGAAGAGGGAGGTGTGGGGCCTGTCCTGAGCCTGGGAGACCCTCACACAGAGCGCCTTGGTGTCCTTCCACCCCCAATTCCCAGGCCGGGCCCTGGTGCTCTGTTAGTTCCAGCCTTGCCCAGCCTGACCGACCCTTTGTGTCTGAGACCAGGGCTCCCAAACACCAGTCCACTGACCACACAGAAGCTCTCGGGTGCGTTTAATAGTTGCAGATTCCTGGCTCCACCCCAAAGCTGCTGATTCAGTAGGTTTGGGGTGGAGCCCATGCAATCGGTATTTATTTTTAAACACTTGAAGTGATTCTGACGTCTGGCTGGGTTTGGGAGTCAGTGTTGTCGGAAAGAACCCCAGAGCAGGGTCGGGGTGCTCTGGATTCTCTGTTCATCTCTGGGGCTGATCTCCTGTGTGCCTTTGAGGCTCCATGGCTCTGGGCATCTGTTTCCTCATCAGGAATCCAGGGCTAATAATTCTGCCCATCCCAGTTGAATGAGGTAATGAGATAGCATCTCCTGAGCTCTTGTACTACATTAGAATTAGGGTTCCAGGCTGCTCCTCAGCCCTGTCCAATCGTCTTGCCAAACTTGCTTCCAGCCTCCAGGAATGCAGATGAGGGTATGGGGATGGCTCCACGCCGTCCAGCCCCACTTCTAGGAGCAGTGACTCGGCTGTGCTAATGATGGTTCTTTATTTGTATTCTGGGAAGGGGAGGAGGGAGAAGGGGAGTAGGTCCCCTAGGACCAGGGCTCAGAACTCTCGTCATCCTCAGCTTGGGTCTCCTCCCTCCTGGCCCACACTGAGCCTCTGTGTTTCAGGTCGCAGTCACCGCACGGGAAGACGTGCCTGCCTTCGGCCCACCTCTGCCCAGCCCCCCTGTTTTCCAGAAGGTAAGAAATTCTCCTTTCTGCTCCTCTCATGTCCGAGACTCCAGGTTTCCACACCTGAGTGGCAGTGGTTGCAGGGGGGCTGAATTGGGCTAGAGCCTTAGGAGAACCTTCAGCAGGGTTGGGGAATCTCCTCACTTGGGGTCTCTCCCCACCTCTCCTTGTGCTGCCAGCCTGGCCCAGCACAGGGCCTTTTGTCAGGGTGTTTGATACTGGGGTTGTCTTTCTGCTAAAAGAAGGGTTTTTATGCCATGCTCCAGTCCCAGGAGCCTTGGGCACAGATGGCTTCCAGTCATGGAAATGCCACTGTGGGTGTGGAGGGTTGGTTTTCCCAGCACCAGGGAAGCTGGTTTCCATGTTAGCGTCTTAGCAGGTGGGCTTAGGCTGGGCTAGAACTGATGAAATGTCAGAAGGGGACCTTTCAGGGGCTCTCCCCAGACCCCCTGTTCTGCCTACCTCTTCCTGTGGCTGAAGCCCTTTGGGCAACAGCTAAGGGTGGGGTGTCTTGTCTGTTCCAGGGCCCGGAGTTCAGGGAGTTTCTCCTCACCAAGCTCACCAATGCAGAGAATGCTTGCTGCAAGTCAGACAAGTTTGCAAAGCTGGAGGTGAGAGTGCGGTTTCTGATCTTCCTCCTGCCCTCCTGGACAGCCTTTCCTGGGGGTCTATTCTTGGGGGCTGTTTAAGGTGGGGAAGCACCATCTTTGCCCCTCTAAGCCTTCAGCCTTGTGTTGATATGGAGCTCTTTCTTCTTGCGGGAACGCCATCCAAACTTTAGGTCTAGTCAACCATTCACCAATCATTTATTGAGTATCTACTGTGTGCTAGGCTCTGTTCTGTTCCCTGGGATACTGGGATACGTGAGGCACAGTTTCTGCTCTTATAGAGCTCATAGGCTGATGGGAGACAGGTATGATGCAGTGCGCTGGACTGTGATGGAGACCAGCACAGAGGCTGCTTCTGCTGATGGGGAATGGAGGGTGTGTTCAGGGAAGGCTTCTTGGAAGAGGTGGCCCTTGAGCTGCTGAGTCTGGATATCTGATGAACCTTTTGCCAGGAGGAAAGAGGGGGGAGCGTTATTCCAGGCATGAGAAACAACATGAGCAAAGGCCAGGCAGATTCAGAGCATGACTTTGTGAGGGCGCTGCAGAGGGTTGGATGTGGCCTAAGGAGGATTCATGTGGGGCCTGGAATGGTGGGAGGCCCACCTAGGGATGCTAGTTGGGTCAGATCAACTAGAACTAGAGGTGATGAGTCCCTAATAAAGTGCAGGAGGAGGTGGGAGAGAGGGTAGATTGAAGGCGAGGAGGGCAGGAAGCGTGACCAGTTAGAAGCTATTACGGGAGTCCAAAAGAGACAGTGACACTGTGCTTACACCAGGCACAGGAAATGGTCAGAATCAGGAAGACCTGATGGACGCCAGTATATAAGGGTAAGGGTAAGTGGGATTGGTGGGGTGGCTCTTGGGCCTTTATCTTGGGCTCTTTGCTGACATGGGGACCACTGGAGATGAGTTCTGTTTGGACCTGCTGATTGGAGGTGCTGGCAAAGGCTGGGTTGTGGAAAGGGCTGGTCCTGGTCTATGTGAATGGCGCCCCCTGGAGGCTGTATACATGGCCCTGGACGCACATCTGGATGGAGAAGAGCTGCGGGCAGTTGGGTACGTGGAGGCGGCACCTGGGGCAGAGATCTGGGCTAGGAGGCATCAGGGCAGAGCCATGGGAGGGCAGGATGGCCCAGGGAGAAGAGGCAGAGGGAAGAGCACAGAGGGCCTGGCCCGGAGCTGTAGTGTTAGCTGCAGCATTTGTGAGCGTGGATCTCAGCCTGGATATCGGTCCATACCATTGCTGGGATGCAGTTGACCAGAAGAGCAGCCCTTGTGCCAGGTGTCGGGAGCCCCCCAGGGAGAGGGCACAGCTCTGCCGTCAGTGCCAGCTTCACAGCCCCCACCCTCTTCCCTTCCAGGACCGGACGAGGGCCGCCCTCCTGGACAACCTTCACGATGAACTCCACGCCCACACTCAGGCCATGCTGGGACTGGGCCCAGAAGAGGACAAGTTTGAGAATGGGGGCCATGGGGGATTCCTGGAGTCTTTTAAGGTACGGGCACAAGAGCGGCTGGGGATTGCTAGGGCAGGGAGGCGGGGGGGGGGGCAAACAAGGGACGACAGCAGGACAAAGTCCACGTGACCCTGAGACCAGAGCCCAAGTGCCAGCCAGAGGTGGCAGGACCAGCAGGGGCATCACAGATGTTTGCAGAGGGCAGGGGTCTCAGGAAGTGTGAGTGGTCAGAGCAGACGACAGTGTCTCTGGCATCTTCCACATCCTTTCTTTGATCTGGATCATCTCCTCATCAGACTCCTGGAGTCTGGTAAGAAGGAACAGGGGAAGAGTTAGTAGCAGGAGAGGAGCCCGTGCAAACCAAGAACATTCCTGCTTTCATCTGCCCCTTTCTGTGGTAGGGGAGCCCAGGGCAGGATGGCAGGAGCAAGGAAACAAGCCTTAGGAATCTTCAGCAGCCAGTGTGGGAGACTGCAAGGATCGTTCCCAGTTGCCAGGGCAATGGAGGACCTGGCCAGGGCTGGTGGGATGGAGTTACAGGCAAGTCCTCGGGGACTTTGCAAAGGGAAGAGCTTTCTAGCCAGAGTGAGCTACTAAAATAAGTAGTGAGCTTTCTGTCCCTGGAAGTATTCAAGTAGAGCTTGGACAGACACTTAGCTGGCATGGGGTAAAAAAGGTTCATCATCACGTGCTTGCCAAGTGCATGTTGGTCCACCCAGCACTTACATCCAGCATCCGATTTGAGGCTGGCTGTAATCCTGTGCAGTTGGCAGAACTTGGGTCTTGTTATTTTTCACTCACACACAAGGGGATAGGCTGAGAGAGGCTGAAGGGCTGCTCAAAACATTACACCTACAGGAGAGGTAGAACCTTGTTTCAAACCCAGATTTTCTGGTTTTTAGGTCAGTGTTCTGCTGGATTGCCCGTTGCAGAATGATTTGTAAAGCTACCATTTTGGTGGCAGTATGTGTGGGGTGAGGGTTAGACCTGCCTATATTAGAATCCCAGCTCTGTGCGATCCTGGGCATGGTCTTTAAAGTCTCTGAGCTACAGATTTCTTTTCTTTTTTTTTACATCTTTATTGGAGTATAATTGCTTTACAATTTTGTGTTAGTTTCTGCTGTACAACAAAGTGAATCAGCTCTATGTATGCATATATCCCCATATTCCCTCCCTCTTGAGCCTCCCTCCCACCTTCCCTATCCCACCCCTCTAGGCTGTCATAAAACATCGAGCTGATCTCCCTGTGCTATGCAGCAGCTTCCCGCTAGCCATCCATTTTACGTTTGGTAGTGTATATATGTCAATTGAGCGACAGATTTCTTACCAACAGCACAGGGGTGATCAATAGGACCTCTGTCATGGAATCAGTGGGAAGACTCCTTGAAATAATGCCTGGAGAAGTACATGTGGCCTGGAATACAAGAAATGCTCAGTAGAAGTGTTAGCTGTTATTACTGTTTTCATGGAAAGTGAAAGCTTAACATACATTATTCCATCGAAAGCCTCATGACTGCCCTCTGTGCCCTGTGAGGAAGGCTAATATTATGGGCATAATAATTTTGGTATGATAATTCATACCCAATTTTAATAATGATGGGTGTGATTTTACATGTGAGGAAACTAAGACTCAAAGAGACGAAGCAATTTGTCCGAAGTCACCCAGCAGACATGGGAGTTGAATCTGGGTTTACCAGATTCCAAAGCCTGTGTTCTTAACAGCTACATGACACTGCCTCCTGGTTCCCGACTCCATTAAGATTCCACCCATGCTAGCCCAGCCCGGGCAAGCCTGGGGTCCGTCCCTCGCTGCCAGGCTGGACCACAGAGAGCAGGGCAGGGCTCTGATGGCCTAGTTGGGGCCAGCTGCTGAGATTCCTCATGGGGGTGGGGGTAGGGGCTGAGCTGCTCGCCTAGGCTGGTGGGAGATTCCTGGGGCATCTGTTTCAGTTGTGATGGACAGTGGCAGCCAGGGTGAAATAGAAATTGGGAAATCAAGAAGAAAGGGGGATGAGGGATAAGAGACGAGATGAAAGGGGAGGAAAGAGGGAGCCAGGTTGGCTAGCCCAGCCGAGAGAGGGGTGAACGTGACACCTGGTCATTAGGAAAACCTTGTAGGCTCTGCCCCCCATCATAGCAAGTGTATCAAACTGTTCCCGCATCCCACAGTCAATGTAATTGATGTAAGACTTGAGCTACAGTTGACTAGCTAACCTCATGTTATATTTTGCAGACATGTAATGAAGCAAATTGCTTTCAGTTTTGCAGGTTTCTTTCTGTATTTGGGAGTTAATAATTATTTTTTTCAGATTTCAAATATTTTTATAACCTGGAAAAGCTTATAGGCTGTGGACAGTGGATAAAATGGCCCAGCAGCTACAGACAGGTTGTGAGTCTAAGGGCCATTTGTCCAGGCCCTTCCCTCCAGCAGGAGAAGCAGTTGATCTGTCCTTGACTCCACAGGGTCTGACTAAAGGGCTTTCCAAGAGAGATGCTTCAAGACTTTATCATCGCTTGTCTTTGATCCTGTAATCCAGGGAACTCATCTTTTCAGCCCTAAATCCTTCCATCTGTAGGCTGAAGATAGACCCGCTTCTGCATTCTGCTTCCCTGCTTATCTCCGAGGTAGCACTGCGGGGCGAGGGAGGGGATGGTCACAGTCACGCAGTCACGGTCATGGTCAGTCACACAGAGTAAGCCTTCAGAGCTCTGCCGGTTATGATCAGCTTTTTTGCAAATCCTGCTGGGTTTAGTCTTTTGCCCTGTCGCGTCCGTCATTGCCCTCACGTCTCCCAAGCTGGGGGCAGGCCAGGCTTAGCAGCACGGAGCCCAGTGGCTTGAGGGATTCTGATGTTTGGGTCTTGCCTGTGGCCAGGCCTGTGGCCTGACCCAGCTCAGGAAACTGTCTCTAGTTCTGGTATTTCTTCGTGGGCCCCTAGGATGGTGCTGTGTGTCAGAATCATTGGCATTCCCTTGGAGTTCCTCCCCCAGACCTCCATGGGATCCCTCTTGTAGGAATGGTGCATGAAATGACTCCAGGAAGAAAAGTTGCACGTTTCATCTCGTTCCTGTCAAATTTTCATCTCACAGGTTCAGGGAAACATAACCAAGAATTCCCAGGACTAAAAGTGATCTCAGCCATCTCTGCCCTTGCCTCTGTGACTGTTCTTCCCCCACTATCCAGGGCAGTGACCCTCTGTCTCTGTCCCAAGGAGCAGACCCATCACTGCCCTGGGCTGTGCTGCCTGGCACCTCACACTACTTAGATTAGCTCTTCACATCTTACTTCAGTCCCGCTGGCTCTAATTTAAGCTTTTCTCTCATGAGAAACAGAACCGTCGGTTTCTGGACATCTACACCTGCTTCTCAAACTGAGGTGCTTGGAGATATTCGGAGGAATCTGCCAGTTCTACGAACACTTTAAAATTTAGCATTTTTACTTTAGATGATAATCTAAATATATATTTAGATTAAATATATATTTGCCATTAAACTCACAATTAAGAGACATTTCTATGGAGTAAGTAGGTTTATTGCAAATGCAGCCCATGGGACCACTGCTGTTGGAGGTCCGTGGACATATTTTTGGAGTCTTGCAAGAAGAGTTTTCTATATAAAGGAATGTACATTACTCACCTTTGAAAAATACTGCTCTCTAGACAGTTGTTCTCAAATGTCATTCTCAGGCACTGCCAGCTGTTCATGGTGTTTTTATTGGTCCATAATGAAAGGAGTGATGCTACTTGATGTATCCACATGCTTTGTACCTAAAACAAATGTGAGCCATGTTTTAAGAAACACTGAGCTGGCCCTGTCCTCTGCTGACCTCATCATGCAGAAAGGGGATGGAGGACCAGGGAGGGGAAGGTCACCCAGTGTCATTGGAACTGGGACCACAGCAAGCAGGGAGTTGTCAGGTGACTTTCTCCCAGCGTCTGAGGGACTGTGATAGTTGATGCACTGGTCTGATCTGACCCCTAGTGGCAGGAAAGGAGCACCAGGCTGCAGAAATCTCTGCAGAAGTACCTGCAGGCAGGGCAGCCCTGTAGCTCATGGATTGGAGCTCTGGTCTCTCGGGGTGGAGATGCGGAGGGATAGTTCCTTCTCCCGTTGGGCTGCTAGAGGGACAGAAGACCCTGTTCTGGACCTAGGACTTCCTGATTAGGAGCCATCTCAGCAGGACAGCAATTAGCATCTTTCTCTCCAAGGGCCCCTGCCTCGGTTGCTTGCCTGGTACCGATAGGCATGTCCCCTTCCGTGCTCATCCCTGTGCACTGAGTTTGTTAAATTGAAACACTCACGAAACCCATTTAAGCAAGCGAGGTTTGTGGTTGACCCAGAGGAGACGTGCTCCCTCGATGATACCAACCGGTGCTCATCCCCCCTGGTTGAAATGAAGTGACATAGCAGGTACCGAGAAAGTGACTCCCTCTCTCTTTTCTGACTCCCCCAAAGGAGAACTCTTTCGAAGGTAAGCCGGGAGGTGAGCTGAGGGCAGGGAAACCCTGGTGACTGGGGATGGTGATTGGCTGGGAGGAGAGCAGACTGTGAGGACAGGTAGGGACAGCTGTGTGAAATGCGGAATAGACAAGTCTAATAAGACTCCAGGGGCCAGAAATGGTAAGACTTCAGGTCAGCGCACGGAAGACCTTTCCAAAGGTCAGGCTGTCCGCTGCTGGAACAGGCAGCCTTGAAAGCAGTGAGCAGCCTGCCCCTGGGAAGATGCAAGCAGAGGAGTGGTGCACCATGGCCTGGATGTACAGGGGCTGAGTGGGAGCGGGTCCAGATGGTCCCTGCAGAGCTGATGCCCCTGCAAAGGCTTCACGTGCCTTTGCCCTCCTGCCTCCCTCTTCCCTGCCTTCCGTTCTTGTCTTCACCCTTTACCTGATCTTCTGCCCAGCTTGAAAAGGCTAGTACTTCCCGCTCTATATCACATTGAAACGTGGAATACTTGAGACCTTGTCACTGGGTGATTTTGTCCAAATCAAGCATTATTTTAGGGTTTTGAGGTAGCCATAGTCTCTCTCTCCTTCGGTCCCTAAGGGTGGGGGAGGAGGGCTGACCCTGAGCAAGCAGGTAACACACCAGGTGTCCGGTCATGTGGACACACCCTGTCTTATGTCATCCTCGTGTTTACAGATGAGGGGACTGTCTCCAAGAGGTTCACATACTGTGCTGGGAAGAACCAGCATTCAAACCCCTTCCTGTTTGCTTTGAGCAGCAGATGGCTCCCCTGCACATCCCTGGAATTCCATGTCAGCCCATTACCTCCTCCACCTTATCTTGTTGACTCAGACAGCAGCACCAAGGGCATTCAAGAAGATTCTTCCCAGACTGTTGGAGATGTCTGGGGGGAGAGGTGCTGAAGCTCCATGGTTTCTAATCACCCTTAGTCCGTCAACCAGTTGAATTAGATGTTCAATATGAACCACTTATGGGGATCCTGGGACCCTTCTATCTGGGGCCCAGGTTCTGATTTGGGTCCTGGCTCCATCTCTTACCTGAGGTGTGACCTGGGTAATCTTTTACCTTTAGGGACCTTTTATTTTATTTATTTATATTTGGCTGCATTGGGTCTTCGTTGCTGCGCGCGGGCTTTCTCTAGTTGCGGCGAGCGGGGGCTACTCTTTGTTGCGGTGTGCGGGCTTCTCATTGCAGTGGCTTCTCTTGTTGAGGAGCAGGGTTCTAGGCACATGGGCTTCAGTAATTGAGGCACGTGGGCTCAGTAGTTGTGGCTTGTGGTCCCTAGAGCACAGGCTCAGTAGTTGTGGCACACGAGCTTAGTTGCTCTGTGGCATGTGGGATCTTCCCAGACCAGGGCTCGAACCCATGTCCCCGGTACTGGCAGGCGGATTCTTAACCACTGCGCCACCAGGGAAGTGCCGGGACCTTTTCTATCAGTGCCATCCTCTCTGCATCTCAGAGTGGCAGGATTCAATAAGATCGTGTATGTGGAGCTCAGTAGACCAGATACCATCACACAGGGCTTATGACCCATGTCAAATCTTCTCTGGAAAGAGACATCGAGGAACAGATTAGAATATAAATGATTAATTGACATGTCATTGTTGATGACTATAGTGGTGGCGGCACATGAGGGCACCAATGGAATGAAATGATGCTGAGATTTATGGAGCACTTGACTCATTTAAGGAAACTTGATGTTTATCCAGGGACCCCCTCAGAGTGGTACTCCACCTCTCCTGCCCTCAGTTCTCCAAAGGGTTCGTGACTTAATGATCTTTGCGGGATGAAATGAATAGAATGTGCTGGCTGTTTTAACCATGTTGCAGGAAACTGTTGCTAGGTGACTCTGTTCTGTGGTCTAGAAAGGGAGAGAGAGGGAGAGAGATGAGGTCCCTTAAGGGGTGTCTTTGGCTCAGACGGGAGAGCCTAGGTGACATCAGGAATACAAGACTGGTAGGCTCCATGCCTATTTGCAAACGGTCCTCCTTTCTGAATCAGCTTCCCTCGTCAGGACAGAAAGGCAGGCGGGTTGTGGTCCTTGGCTGGGTCAGAGCTTAGAGAATTCCTGACCTTGGGGAGAGACCCCAGGGGTATCTGCTATTTGGTTTGGGAACAACATTCGTGCTAATTTCTTGGGGCCACCTTGCCATAGACCAAGCTCTTCTCTCGATACTTCAAGGGAGGGAAGGAGGTTAGTTCTTCCACACAAGACCATCTGGAGGTTGGCACGTGGAGCGTGTAAGCTGACACGTGTGTGCGAGTGCGGGAATGAACCCAGTGAGGATGAGAGCAGCGTCCTTCTGCGTCAGTTTTCTGGAGCTGAGGTTCTGCTGGCTCACACAATAAGGAAAATCCATTAGTTCCCTTAAAGCAGGGCCCAAGGTGGCTCACGGTCATCCAGGCTCCTTCCCCTTTCCCTTCTGCCATCCCCTGCTCATCAGCTTTACCTCTCAGGCTTGACCCCTCACAGCCCCAAGGTGCTGCTATGGTTTCAGGAGCAGACATGTCACATTTCTTTTGGGAACATTGAGGAAACCTCTCCACAAAGCCCCCAGCAGATGTCCCTTCATGTTCCACTGGCAAGGGCATGGGTGATGTGACTACCTTAGATGGATCATGATTTACTCCTTTGTCTCATGGAGGAAGAGGGGGACATTGGATCAACAGTGGCTCTGCCAGCAAGGGATGTGGGGGGAGGGGGATGGCAGCTGTATGTGAGCAACTAGTGATATCCTCATCCGTGTGTCTTTGCACATGGACCTGAGGCCCTGGGGCCTTGGATGACTAATGAATGCAGAGGGCGCACCCGCGGGCCCTGGGTCTTTAACATTGCCCTACTTGCAGGAACGTGTCTTGTTCCCCCAGCTGACTTGTATGTTCCTTGGAGGTAGGGGCTGTGTCTTCCACTTCTTTGACTCCCTTCCCGTTATTCTCCCAGTTCCTGGCACAGTGCCGGGCACACGAGAAGCACGCAACAAATGCTTATGATTAACAATAAGAATAGCCACATTTATGGGGTACTTACGATGTGCCGGGCCCTCTGCTAAGAGCTCTATATGGATGCTCACCACAGCCCCACAGTGTAGATTTCCTCCATCCCATTTCACAAGCAAGTCTCAGAAAAGATGAGGAACCTACCAGGGGCACCAGCTAATGGGTGATGGAGCAGAGACCCCAGATATAAATTCTGGCAGTTGGACCCTGGCACTCCATGCTTGTGACTGCTAAGCTGCATTGCCACCTGGCTGTATTATTGAGTGACCGAATGAGTGATTAAAGGGAAGTGATGGGAGGGTTTGGGGGTTACTAGAGAGAAACTTCCCTTCCTAGACTCTCAGGTCATCTTTGAAGGCCTCCAGAACCACGGAGCATCATCCACATGGTAGGTAGGATCCTGTGGGACTTCCCTTGTCAGGAAATCCTCCCTTGGGTCGATCTGAGAACTGCCACTGCCCTTGGGTCCAGTTCCAGACCAACGTAGGCCTGCAGGTCCCTCCCTGCTGATGGCTCAGCAATCTTGATTTTAGCTCTTCTCATCCTTGCATGCTCTGTGACAAGCCCCTGACCGTCCTGGTTGTTCCCTCCTGGACACTTCATTGTTTGCCCACGTACCCTTTGCTCTTCGGTGGCCCTAAGTGGGCCTGAGCAGTTCTGTGCTCCCAGAGACCCCACGCCTCTGCCCGGCCTGAGTGTACATCTCCTCCACTAGCAGCTGTGCCAGGTTGCAGGCTTGTCTTCACAACCGCTTAAGCCTCTGCAAGTGTGAGGGAAGGCTTGATGCACAGAATAGTAAGAGCTCCTTATGGTTCAGCAAGGCGAACGTATTCCACGTTGCACAAAGTGCACTTCGGGATGACGGCAGAAGGGATATCCAGTGTTTAAACACAGAAGCACACTTAGCTTTCTGCAAAAAATAGAGTCAGATTGGGGGATCCTGCATGGAGCACATCATTCCCGTTTTAGATGAGGAAGCTGTAGCTTGGAGAGGTGGTAACTAGACCAGGGTCACCTGGGTTTAGTGAGCTATCCAAATCTCACTTTCCTCACCTGTAAGATGAGGATAACAGCCTTTGTCCACCTTGCTGGGAGCTGGGGCACTGACCCCTCAGACTCCCCCTGGCCGGTGTCCTCCCTCGCCTCTGCCTGCAAAGAGCCACCCATGCCCAGAGCATAGGATGGAACATGTGAAAATTCTCTGCAAACTGTAGTGACTGTAGTGTGGGCCACTGAGAGAGAGAGAGAGAGAGAGTGTGTGTGTGTGTGTGTGTGTGTGTGTGAATATGTGTGCACAGGCTGAAGGCTGTGTCTGCAGACCCTGTCAAGTGGGACAGGGTCATCTAGAGGGACCAGACTCCAACCCTTAGGCCCCTGTCACCTGCTGTCCCCACAGAGGGCCATCCGTGTGCGCAGCCACTCCATGGAGACCATGGTGAGCAGCCAGAAGAAGCAGCATGGCGGGGGCATCCCCGGCAGCCTCAGCGGGGGCATCTCCCATAACAGCACGGAGGTCACCAAGACTACCTTCTCGGTGAGAGCCGCAGGCCCTGGGGCAGCACATGGGTCCTGGGGAGGGTCCCCCAGGCCTCAGTGGGGGAGGCTTGGGCCAGGTGATGAGACCAGTGATGACAGAGGGAAACTGAGGCTGTTTTGGGGGTGAGCCCAGGCCCTGCCCTCCGAAATGGAGCCTCCATCCCAGGCAGCGCCTGGGGCTGGCCCGGCCTAGAGGCCCTCCCGTTGTCCTCTTCTCTGAGTTTCCTCGACAACTGGGCCTCCTCCTGAAGGCCAACCCTGCAAAATGGGCCTGAAGCGAGTTTCTTTGCTTGGGAGCTTGGAACCCGTGACTGTGAGAAGAGTGTCCTTACTTTGTTATTATTAATGGTAACAGTAACTGCCCTCCACTTGCTGTGCACCAGGCACTGAGTTAAGTCGTTCACAGACATTATCTCATCCGATCCTGTGACAGCTGTCTGGGGTAGGTATTGATGTGTTTGTTCTCCATTCCTCCTTGAGGAAAAGGAGGCCCAGAGGTTTTAAGTAACTTGCTACAGGCCACCCAGGTAAGCTGAAGAGCTGGGATTTGAATGCAGGTCGCCCTGATCCAAAGTCGAAGCTCTTAGTCACTGTGTAGACGGTTCCCAAGGAAAGAGCCTGGCAGGTCTGTGGGTTTGAGTGTGGTCTGCTCACACCAGGGGCTGGCCAGGGAAGGAACCAGTCAGTCCTTTGAAAAAGCAAAGTGACTTTGGATTTGTATAGACTAGTCTTTTCTTCCCCTTTCTTCTTTTTTTTTTTTTTTTCTCTTCTCTTCCTTTCCTTTCCCCTCTTTTATTTCTTTTCATAGTGGAACACATCCACCATGATACCAATGATTAGTATTTTAAATGGTCTTGCATAATTCATTTAACTTACCAAATATTTTCGTAGCTATTACCTTGTTCCTCCCAGAACGTCTGTGAAGTGAGAAGGGCAGAGCAGTTATCTTCATTCTGTGGATGAAGAGACTGAGGCCCAGAGAGTTTTGTCACTTACCCAAGGTTGCACAGCATGTGGATGGCAGAAGTTGGGGCCTGGGTTAGAAGCCTGGCGGGCTCTAGAGATTGGCTGTAGGCTCTTGTCTCCCCCTCCTCGGTCTCCCACCTCTCCATGGTCCCCCCGTGTGTAGCCGAAGCAGAGCCATGTTCTTGGGGGGCCCCCTTTGCCGGGGCTGCGTGTGGACCTGACTCTGCTGCTCCCGATCTGTCTTATTATTGTGACACCAGCTTGGACCCATTTCTTTGTGAGCAGCTGATGGAGAGTCAGGAGCCCTGGGCTCTTGTGCTCGTCTGCTGGTGATTTGCTATTACGACCTTGGCCGAGTCTCCTCACCCCTCGGCTCCTCAGCTTTTTCGCTGGTAAAGCGTGAGGCTGGACCAGGTCTCTCCCTGGGCTCTCAGCTTTGTGGTTCTCAGTCTGTGACCCTGAGTCATCCTGTCCTTATAAATAGGCAGGGCTGTCCTTAGGGTGGCCCTGACCCGGTGTTCCTCCAAGAATTCTGGTCTTTGGTAGATTGTTACCTGGGGCCACAAGGTTTGGCTTAAGAACACAGGAAAACATGCTGCAGGTGGCTTGAATCTTAGGGTCCCAGATCCCATTACTAGATCCCAACCTTCCTGGCTGGCTTGCTGTTTTCTGGGATCTCCTCCAGACCAGCTGGGGATTGCAGGACCTATTGTAGGCCAGAAAGGGGGCTAAGAGGAAGGAGAGCTGGGTTTGGGGGTGTGGTCAGCACTCATTCTGGTGGTTTCATTGGCAGCCTCCGGTGGCAGTGGCAACAGCGAAGAACCAGTCACGGAGCCCCATCAAGCGGAGGTCGGGGCTCTTTCCCCGTCTGCACACGGGCTCTGAAGGCCAAGGGGACAGCCGGACACGATGGTAACTGTCCCTTGTGAGGTTTGTCAGCTCTCACCACTGATGCAGCCGTCAGATGGATGCAAGAGCCGTCAGATGGATGCAACCCATCCTTGGGGAGGGCTTTGCGTAGGTTCAGGAGATGGCTTCCTTTTGACCCTGGTCCCTCCTTCAGGGACCTGCACACCCCCGTCACCCACTCAGCTCCTTATCCACCGAGGCAGATTTGCCTGGTCTCTGCATGGGACTTTCCAAAGTTGTCCTTGTTGCCTTTTGACCCAAACTAGAAACATTGCTTGGATTCTTTTTTTTTTCTTTGCCTCCTGTTTCAGTGCTTACTCAAATGTCCACTCTTATGGAAACCTTCCCTGATTCTACCAGGCGGAGTTCATCAAACTTTCCTCTGGGCTTCTAGAATGTTCTCTCTCTCTCTTTTTTAAAGCAACTCTCGTACTGCATCATACTTAACCAGTTCCTGCTAATGGTCTTTCTGATCCTTTAATCACTGAGCCCTCTTGTCATTTAATTCGGCAAGCAGCATCGCTGAGTGCCTGCCGTGTGCTGGGCGCAGTGCTCTGACAGAGCTACAGAAGATGCAAACCTGCCTTCCAGAAGCTTACAGTCTTGTGAGGGAAAGGGAGGCTTTTAGGCCGATGTCCAGGCCTCCAAGTTGTCTGTCTTCAGCCCTGGATGGCACCATCCCCTGAGCTTGGGTGTGCAGGACCAGGGCCAGGTTTATGGAGGGGGATGAAAAGCTCTGTTTGGAACCTGTACATGTGAGTGAGTCCTTGTGGGCCCCCCAGGAGAGAAGGGCAGAATTGGGGGTGGTCAGAACTGCAGGTCTTGAGCTTAGGAGAGAGGCCTTGACTGGAGAAGAAGCGATGGGAGTCCCTGGGGGTGGAGGTGGTGTTTAAAGAGGGACCAAGGAATACGACCACACAGGGGGGTGTATAGAATGCCTGGGGAAGACCTGCGTTTAAGGGCAAGTGGAGAGAGAAGAGCCGGTGAAGAAGACTGGGAAGAAGATGAGAGAGGAGAGAGCCTGG
The DNA here is from genome assembly GCF_028564815.1 of Eubalaena glacialis. Classification (NCBI taxonomy): domain Eukaryota; kingdom Metazoa; phylum Chordata; class Mammalia; order Artiodactyla; family Balaenidae; genus Eubalaena; species Eubalaena glacialis. Next base: position 13,269,858 of record NC_083734.1, on the reverse strand, counting down.
AGGTGTAGGGGTGAGGGGGTGGATCTTAGAGGCCAGGAGAGGAGGCATTCCAGGAGGGAGGGGCAGCTGTGTCAGGCACGCAGAGAAGTCCAGCTCAGTGACCCAAACCCCTGCTCGGGTTGACAATTAGGAGGTTGTTAGCGACCTCATTAAAAGTGCATTGAGGCACCTCTCGCCTCTGGAATGTCTATAAAACAAAAAGGTAAATAATAACACAAGCTGGGAAGGATGTGGAGGATTTGGAACCCTCGTGCATAGCTGGTGAGAATGTAAAATGGTGCAACTGCTTGGGAAAATAGTCTGGCAGTTCACCAGAGGGTTAAACAGAGAGTTACCAAATGTCCCAGCAATTCCACTCTTAGGTATGTACCCAAGAGAAAGAATACACGTGTCTACATAAAAACTAGCACACAGATGTTCATAGCAGCATTATTCATAATAGCCGAAAGTGGAAACAGTCCAAATGTTCATCACTCATTGAATGGGTAAATAAAATGTGGTATAGCCATAGAACGGAATATTATTTTGCAACAAAAAGGAGTGAAGAACTGATACCTACTACAACATAGATGAACCTCAAAAACACTATGCTAAGTGAAAGAAGTCAGTCACAAAAAGACCACACCATATTGTATGATTCCATTTATATGGAATGTCCCAAATAGGAAAATCCATAGAGACAGAAAGTAGACAAGTGGTTGCCAGGGGCCAGGGGGAGGGGAAGATGGGCAGTGATTGTGAGTGGGTCCAGAGTTTCTTTTAGGGGGGACTAAAATGTTCTAAAGTTAGATCATGGTGATGGTTGTACAACTCTGTGGATATACTAAAAACCATTGAATTGCACACTTTAAATGGGTACATTGTATGTGGATTATGTCTCAGTAAAGCTGTTATACAAATAGAAGTGCATTGAGGACAGGCCCGTCATGTCCCCAGCAGCGGGCCCGGCTAAACAGTGGGTATCTGTGCTTGGTCTTTGGTAAACTAGAGGAGGAGGAAGCCCTGGAGCCCCGGGCCGGGAGTGGCCCACGTCCCAGCACAAGGGCCACCTCATCACCCGGATCCAGAGCGTTCATTTTACAGTCTGTGTGAAGTGTGTCTCCTGGAGTTAAGCAGCGGGTGGCCCGGCCAGCACCCTGAGGAACCCATGTGTACTGGGTTTTTTCCCTGTTGGGTGGATGTCCCAGACCCCTTCCATTCCCTCTGTGGCCTGCCCTTGACCTGGAGCTCTGCTGGGTGGGATGGCCAGCTTGGGTGGGGGTTGACTTGGGCTCAGGGACATCAAGCCAGGACTCTTGCTTGATGGGTCTTGACTCTCACCCAGGAGCCTGGAGTAGCCCCTGATGGAGCAGAGAATTCTGTTGTCTGTTGCAGCGTCTGAGGGGGGCTCGGGTGGGAATGGAGGTCCGGTGGCCATGCTCCGGCAGGGGCACTATGCCCCACAGGTCCCCATGGTGCTGAGTGCTGGCGGTGGGTTGGGGCCTGGGCCCACGGCCTCACTCCTCTTCATCCTCACTTCCTCAGCGACAGTGCATCCAGCAACCCAAAGACCCCAGAGGGCGGACACTCTTCTCAGGAGATAAAGTCTGAGACCTCATCCAATCCCAGCTCTCCGGAAATCTGCCCCAGCAAGGAGAAGTAAGAGAGTGGGGGTGGGGGGGCTGGCTTTAGCCACCTGGGGCCCGGGAATATGTGCTTTGCTCCAGGCAAGCTGAGAGTCGGCGTCTCTTGCCTTGGGAACCCTCCAGAACGCAAAAGTCCACCGGCAGGTGCACGCGGGGGGCTGCTGGTGGGCGAGCTCAGGCCTGCTGGGCCTGCCTCATCCTCGGTCCCGGCAGGGCCGTGGCTGGGGTCTCGGTGTGTGACCAGGGCCTGCCTTCCTGTTCCCTGCAGGCCCTTCATAAAGTTGAAGGAGAATGGCCGAGCCAACATCTCCCGTTCCTCCTCCAGCACAAGCAGCTTCAGCAGCACGGCAGGGGAGGGCGAGGCCATGGACGAGTGTGACAGTGGGGTAGGTGTGGCCCCGTCCAACCCTCGGGAGCAGGGGGGTACCCTGGGCCCAGCCAGATACCGCTCTGTGCATCAACATAGCTACTGTGGACAGAGCCCCGTGCAGGCTCTGCAGGTAAAAGGAGGCGCGTGGAAACAGGAGAGGGCCCAGTCGGCCATCGCCACCCTCTGGGAGCAGTGGTTCAGTGGAGGGGGGGGAGGGTCCTCCCTCAGAGTGACAGACGAGCAGCAGCAGGGGTCAGAGGCCAGACTGAACGGTGCCCCTGCCATGGGGTTTCCAGCTGGAGGGGGGAAGGCTCAGCCCTCTCTGTGGGGCTGGGTCAGGGCTACCTCCTGGGGGGCGGGGGGAGAGGTTGGAATCAGGGGTGAAGGCAGCAGAAGGAAAGAGCAGGTCCAACTGGGGAGTGAGAGGCAGTGGCTGCCCAGGGTGGGACCGGGGGGAGTGGACGGCTGCCTGTCTCAGGCTGCCGGGGTGGAGCTGCGTCACTCGCCCAGCCTCTCTCCCCAGAGCAGCCAGCCGTCCACAACCTCTCCCTTCAAGCAGGAGGTGTTTGTCTACAGCCCGTCCCCAAGCAGCGAGAGCCCCAGCCTGGGGGCAGCCGCCACCCCCATCATCATGAGCCGGAGTCCGACAGGTCAGTGGCATCTCGTGGGCGGTGTGTACCGTGTGACCAGCGGAGGCGGGGCTGTGGCCTGACCGTTGTTGGTGGGGCACGTGCCCCAGGCACACGGAACTGGCCCGTTTCTATTTCAGGCCCAAAGTATTAGGGCCTCCGGCGCTGCCAGCTCACCGCATCGGTTCATCACCCTTCGGAGGCCTGTGTTCTCATCCCCTCCTTACTCTTGGGGAAACTGAGGCTCAGAGAGTTCAGTGATTTGCCAGGGGAGCTGGGCTTGTGTGATTGGAAAGCTGAGGCTCTTTCCCTGACCTCTCGCCTCACCCCATCACCGACCCAGGGCCCCTCTGTCCCAGCGACCATCCTGATAATACGGAGATAAGGGGTGGGAGGAGTGTTGCAGGCGGACACAACAGCAGCAGAAAGGCCGGGGGGGAATCCAGAGACTGTGTTCTGGACCCGCACGTGGTTCAGTGCAGCTGGAGTGCACGGAGGGGACACGTGAGAGAGGAGACAGTGGTTAGGACAACAGGCTGGGGCTGCCACGGGGACCCTGGTGAGGATTTTGCACTATCCTGCCAGCAGTGGAAGCCGTTGGAGGGCCTTCAGTCTTTGAAGGTCCTTTAAGTATAGAAGCGCCATCCGAAGGAGAGAGACCGTTTTGGCGGCTGCAGCTGGCTGAACAGAAAGGACTGGTGGGGAGTGGGCACAGGGAGGGAGAGCAGTGAGGGGTCACAGTGGCTGGTGAGGGGTGACAGGGCCATGGATCTGGGGGGGCTGTCTGGGACAGTGGGAGAAGGACGTGGATTCAAGGGATGTACAGGCTCACTAGTGGGGGCTCAAGCAAGGCAAGGAGTCCGGGCCTTTCAGGGTTCTGTGATCCCTGCAGTCGGGCAGAGAAGGAGGAGCCAGCTCTGGGGAGAGGGCGAGGGGTTGGAGCCCGAGGGGCGTCCAAGCAGACATGTGCTGTAGGCACCACTGGGTGTTGGGAGTGCCTGTAAATCAGAGCCTTGGTCCTGCCCTCGAGGAGGGCAGCATAGTGTGGGGCAGGATTCTGGAGCCTGGGTCCAAATCCTGGATCTTCCACTTACTAGTGATGTGCCAATGGGCAGGTTACTGAGTCTTTCTGTGCCTCAGTTTCCCCAAGTGAAAAATGAAGGGAGGGGACTAGCTTCTACCTCGTATGGTTGGTTGTGTGAAGAGTAAAAGAGAGACTTATAAGAGACTTAGAACTGTTAACCTAAGTATTTGTTAAACAACGAGAATAAAACAGTAGTGTAATCAGTGGTTCTCAACTGGGGCGACGTTGCTCCCCAGGGCACGTTTGGCAATGTCTGGAGGATTTTTGATTTGCATGATTGTGGGACAGGAAGGTGCTGCTGGCATCTAGTGGGCAGAGGTCAGGGATGCTGCTAAGCATCCTACAGTGTACAGGGCAGTCCCCACGACAAAGGATTACCTGGCCCAAAATGTCAGGCTGAGGTTGAGGAGCTCTAATCGAAATGATAGAAACACAGGGCCAGTGGGCCCACAGGGTGGTTTAAGCCACAGTGCTTCTGGGGTTCTCATGGTGAAGGAATGTTGGCAAAAGGCGACATGTGATGTTGGGGATAAGGGGAAGGCCTGGTTCACAAGCAAACAATCGCTTGTGTAGTGTGGCAACCCCCCCCCGTGGCTGGGCAGCTGTGGAGCTGGGTTCTAATCCTGGTGCACCATTGGCAGCCCCACCTCTCTGAACCTCAGTTTCCTCATCTGTAAAGTGGGGTAGTAATACAAATTCCCTGGTTGTTTTTTTTTTAACAAGGCTTAATTAAATACTGAATGAATGAATGAATCTATAATCAAGCCTGGCTCTGACTTGGTATTAAATAAATATCAAAATAAATAAGGTTTCAAGTAAAAGGAGGTTTAGAGTATGACTTGCTGAAGGTCACCCAGGACAGAAGGGGACCTACAACGGGTCTGTAACACCTGCCCAGTGCTTATTGCGACCCCACCTCCTATGGAGTATTTAACCCTGCGGAGCTGCCTCTTACCCACAGCCCCACAGGAGTTATGCTTTGTACCCGCAGGACCAGGGTGGGTTTGCAGAGATCTGGAAACCTGTTTTAGGGGGAGAGACAGGGCCGAGGAGAGGGAGATGGCTGGGAGGGCCTGACATCTGATCCTCCATAATCTCCGATGCCCTGGTCGTTGGTCATTTCACACCTGGGCTCCCTGGGGCCCTGAGGGGGGCTGGTGGGTCACACTGAGAGATAATCATAGTGCTGAGTGGAACCCTTGAATATGAAGCATCAAGACTAAGTCAGCAGCCTTCAGGTGGAGTGTACTGAGCTGTAGATTCTCTCAGCCAGAGGAAAATCAGAAAGCCAAGCGGCCCCCCCGGCCAGTGGTGTGCTGGTAAAAATGTTTGACAACTGGCTCTCCCACCATACCCATACACACACACACACACGCACGCACACGTTATGTGTTTACTGTAAATTTTACTGATATAAAGGATCTGAAGCACACAATTTATAAATAATGATAAAATATACAATATTCTTTTTTTTTTTAACATCTTTATTGGAGTATAATTGCTTTACAATGGTGTGTTAGTTTCTGCTTTATAACAAATGTCCATTGACAGATGAATGGATAAAGAAGATGTGGCACATATATACAATGGAATATTACTCAGCCATAAAAAGAAACAAAATTGAGTTATTTGTAGTGAGGTGGATGGACCTAGAGTCTGTCATACAGAGTGAAGTAAGTCAGAAAGAGAAAAACAAATACCGTATGCTAACACGTATATATGGAATCTAAAAAAAAAAAAAATGGTTATGAAGAACCTAGGGGCAGGACAGGAATAATGACGCAGACGTAGAGAATGGACTTGAGGACACAGGGAGGGGGAAGGGTAAGCTGGGACAAAATATACAATATTCTTTACTATAAATCGACAGAGCCAACTGATTCTCACAAAGCACCTTTACTGATATTTGCCCAACCTTTGTATCCGTAGACACCGTAAGGTTCCAAATGACGGACAAGTATAGTTCCGACATGAATGATGATTGATATTATTTTGTCAGTGATGTGAGCAACTTCTTTGCTGAATCAGATAATAGTTTTCAAATACTGGAAGAGTATTTTCTCAGTTTTTTGTGCCATTCACAATGGAATGGCTATAGACAAACACATTTTCAAGTCTAATCTATATTATTAATGTTTTCTTCATGAGTTTCTTAAGTCTAGACAAGAAAACAATTATTCAAGCTCTGATTTATAGAGTTTGCTGATTTCTCTGGTGTGAATACTCCTGGCTGACCTCAAGCGCCCATTGTGACATGGAGTTGGGAAGAACTACTGGACAGATATAATAGACGTAAATAACCTTAGGAGAATAAATAATAGTAAAATGTAGTGAAATAACTAGGAAATGATAACTTCTGAGTATTTATTACCTTTGGGGAATATAATTTGTTTAATTGTAAGCTTATATAATTAAAAAAAAATAACTATGTGTAACAACCAGCTCACAACATTTCTGAAAATTTGAGAGTTGGCTCTCGTGAATCGGTGCAGGTCAGCTAAAGTGCCTAGTGGAGAGGAGGCCCCCCTTCTCCTGGCCTCCGTATCCAGCCCCCACCCTGGAGCCCCAGTGACCTCTGCAGCCCCACCTCCTCTCAAGGGCTTCCTTCTTTTTCCTAGACGTCAAAAGCAGAAACTCCCCGAGGTCAAACCTGAAATTCCGCTTTGATAAGCTCAGCCATGCCAGCTCCAGTGCGGTGAGGATCTAGGGGTGTGAGGGTAGCAGGGGGAGCCTCCCACCTCCCACGTTCCAGCCCCGGCCATCCTTCCTGGGGGTGGAGGAAGAGGGCGCCTCACACCTCACATGGTGGGAGGCGGGGAGAAGCCCTGGTCAGATCTGGGGGTGCCGTTGGTTCCCGCACGGTGCAGGCATCAGCCTGGGGCTCGCCAGCCACCGTGGCCACGCTTCCTGTGTTAGAGCCACACCCTTGGACACAGGCAGGTTCCAGTTGGGAACTGTTGCTCCTGGCGTCTCATGTCCCTTCCCGGGCTCTCCAGAGAGCTGAGCACTGAATATACAGAAGCTGTAGTTGGTGGGGATTATGTTGTCTAGTTATTTAAAACTCTCATATGGATTTTTCTTGAAACAGGGTCACTAATGTGAAAGAGGAGTCCTTCGCTTGTCAAAGGTGGGTCAGGTGTTAGTCCTGCTGTGGCCACAAGGGAGGGTGTGTTACTAAGATTGGGGCACTTGTGGCCTGATAACGTGAGAATGGCCAGAGAGATCCTGACCAACGGGTGGGCTAGTCACCTCTTCCCTGGAGCCTCTGTGATGGGGCCCAGCTCTAGATGGGGAAGAAGGCAGATGGTCTTGGGTGCCAATGGGAAGGTTTGCCTGATAGGATTGGGCCAGACTCGCTGAGTGGGTCTCCCTTCCCCACAGGAGCTTGTTCCAGCAGGCAGAGGGCAGTAGCCCAGAGCCCTCCTTCCTCACTTGGCCCCCTTGCCTCCCTGTTTCAGCAGCCTTTCCCTCCTTGTGTCTTTGGCCAGGGCTCTGGGCTGAGATGTGTCCTCCTTGTGCGTCCAGAGATGCTCTGGTCCCCTAAACATTGTTCGGGATGAGCCCAGGGAGGACCCTGCTCCCAGCCCCCAGCCAGGGGTGCATGAGGTTTACAGCAGAGCAGGGCATGGGTCCAGCACTCCACCACCAAGGCCTGGCCTCCTGCTAGGGCAGTTACTAGAGACCTTTCTGACTTCCCAGCCCTCTCCCTGCCATGGGGCTCCCAGGGGTGTGAGTCACATTTGGAACCAAGGGGAGGGGCACAGCTGAGCCCACGTTATGTAACCCTGATCTATGTAAATGGGAATGTTGACAGTCACTCCAACTCCCATCATGTACTTCAGATGGCTGGTTCACCAAAGTAATGTTTATGCCCAACTTCTCGAGCTGTAGAAAGTCTGCACCCTTGTATTTGGCAGCCTCCCGTCCTGAGCATATGTAGCCATGGGCACATATGTCTCCTTCTCTTCCTTTACCTACTATTTGGTCATCATCTCCCTTCTTGTTTTTTCCAGGGAAGCCCGATTCTGTCTTGGAGAAGGCTCCTATTCCAGCAGTTTGGGGGTGCCGTCCACTACTCTGACCGTCACAGGCCTGCTTCTCCACTGGCCACCTGCCCACCAGACCAGCTATCTGTCCCATTGTCCTGACCTGGCCACAGCCTTGCCCATCCCTGCCAGCACCTCCCCCTCTCGGACAAGGCCTCATTCCTCCAGGCTCCCCCTGCTCCTGACCGCCTGATGTGATGTGTGTCTGGGTCATTTGTCATCTTGTTCTGTCTGCAGGGGAGCGAGTTGGGCAAGGGGGGATCTGGATACCGGTCAGAGTCCAGAGAAGTAGAGAGAGTGGTGAGGTGGGCAGCAGAGACCGACAGCAGGATGCTGCACCCAGGCAGGGGCAGCGCCGTGTCCTGGACACGGCAGGAAGGAGGCTGTAGCCACAGCAAATGCATTTAGTGGTGGTGGAGGGACCATTTTTCCAGGAACCCAGATTTGTAGCCATCCTCGAAGGTGTCCTGATAGAAGTCGGTTCTGCCGCTCCCACATGTCTGGAGATCCCAAACTTCTATTTGCTTCTGTGCTGGGAGTTTCTTATCCATCTGCTGACATCAGGCCCAGGTTGCCTCTGTCCCTGCTTCCTGTGTATCTTGAGCCACGAGGCCGGTTGAAGCTGAGACCCAGCTGGGGGTGTGCGGGAGCGGGCGCCGGGTTCTTCCTGGACGTCCTCATTTCCCACAGGCTCCTGATGTGGTGGCTGTGGGAGAAGCCATCAGTCTCTCCCCTCTGAGCAGATGCTTTTCCCTTGAAGGGGTGGGCAACGGGAGCGGGAAGGCATTCAGGGAGAGCCAGCAGCAAGTCCCGGGCACTTGGCCAAGGAAAACCTCAGGGCCCAGGGCTAGGCCGGGATCCAGGTCCCTGCTGGTGGTGGAGGTTCGTGGGAGGCGTAGAGAGTTACTTCAGCCCACCCACTTAGGCGGGAGCCCGAGAGAGGGGTAGGTGGGCCCCCTAAGAAACAGACCTGAGAAGTGGCCTCTACCCTCTGTTTGCTAATGGGGGTGCTCCGGGCAGGATCTGAAATGTGAGGGACAACTGGTCAGGTTGGTTGGGCCACGTGTGGGTGTAGATCTTAGGTGTGGGAAGGGGTGGTGTCCTTCTGCAGTTTATGTGCCTGGCCTCTGCGGGGGGCCCAGTGCTCTGGGGGGCTCTTTCCGGCTACCAAGCCCTTTGGTCCTAGCAGGGCTTGATCCCTCCACCCCCCTACCCCTAAGTCCTCCTCTTCCCCTCTGCAGCCACAAGAAGCCTGTAGGCATTTGTCACATCGGTGGGATTCCTGCAACCTGGGTCCCAGCTGGGTGCAGTTCAGACACTGCCTGTCACCTGCACCCTCAGCCAGAGCCACCTTTGCTGGGCTGAGCCAGCTCGCTCTCTGAGAAGCGGCCCCTCCTCCCTTCTCACCCATCTGAGTCTGCAGTGCGGCAGGTCATTTCTGCTGACTGGCCGTGGTGGGGTTTAAGGCGAGGTATCCTCCAAGTTAAACAGAGTCTGAAGAGCAGACCCTTGAGGTGCTACAGCTCCAAGTGTGTATGGGGCCTTAGTGACTCGGGGCTGCCAGGGTGACACAGGCTGGGCACCTGCTTTATTGAGCAGAGGACAAGGATTTCCAACCAGATGCTTTATTTGCGTTGGGATCTGGGCCTATTCCCAAGGCAAGACATATAAATGTTACGCTTGTTTTTGACTGATGTGACAATTTCCCTGTTGCTTTTGCTTTTAGAGCAAAACCTTCATCCTTCATCCCCAACTCACGTGGACTTTGTGGGATCCTATTTACAGGCTGGGTGGACCTCTTCCCTCATGCTAGAAATGTGTTTACTTAAAGTACTAGTCCGGTAAGATTTATTCTAGTTAGAAGGTCAACAAATGTCTGTTTAGCTTTTATTAAAAATCCCTGTAGCGGCACCCACTGCTAGGCCTGCAGATTCTGGCAGCGTTCTGTTGGCTGGGTTTCTGAAGGAACTTGAAAGGTCAAACTGTATTTCTTTAAAAACTGTTCCAGGTTCTGGCTCGCTTCTCTGGGTAGCTGGTATTTACAGCTGCCTGGTGGTTGAGCTGTGCTGTGTTTGTCGTGGTCTGGGGGTCCTCTGGGGTTTTTAGGTTGTCTCCATTCTGTCCTACTTGAGAACCTTATAGCCACCTTCCCCCACTGCTCTGGCTGCTCTCCCTGCAGGCCCCACCTCCTGGGAGGGCTTTGCCCCCTGCCTCTGAGCCAGTGGCCAGGATGGCTGGGTGTGTCCAGAGAAACTGAGAGGCGTAGGTGGGCCCCCTAAGAAACAGACCTGAGAAGTGGCCTCTACCCTCTGTTTGCTAATGGGGATGCTCTGGGCAGGATCTGAAATGTCCCTCCCTCTGGGTCCTGCCTCACCACATCTAGAAAGTTCATTCTGGTCATTCTGGCTTCCAGACCAGCCCCCGTGAAGTCCCAGGGCTGAGGGGGAGGGGGAGAACAAGGACAGGACAGTCTCCCTTTGCCCCTCTGGACCATGGGACAGGCAGCTTGGGTTCCTGGAGGCTGCTTTTCCATCCCCCTCTTGCATCTGCTTTGCTCCAAAATGTCTTTCCTTTTATTGCCCCATCCAGTCTTGGGGCTCAAAGGTTGCTCAGGCCTCATCAGACCTTGTGACTAGACTCATCCTGATGGTGCTCTTGCTGGTATTTGAGGTGTCCCATAGGAGAAGTGTTTCCTGGATGTATCTCTGGCTCTGGGACCTGCCTGACTCACGGAAGAAACTATACTTCTCAGGCTCTGTCGGGCATCCATATGCCTCTGCTGAGTTGATGCTTAAAAACAGATGCAGAAAGAGCTAGAGAGAGAAGGTCTTAGCTAGAGTTTCTGTCTGTGCTAATGAATGGAAATGGTGTTTTGGGAAAAATATTCTGTGGTTCAGCCTTGTCAGCTTCATCTCCATGTCCAAGCCTTCCGGGCCCCTTCTTAGCATCTAATCCAACCGTGTCACCTTCCAGATGAGAAACTTCAGCTCCAGTGAAGGGAAAACAACTTGCTTGAGGTCACATAGCCAGCTGGTGACAAAGCTGGAATGAGAACCCACAACCAGGGCCCTTTCTTTGGCACCACCTATGGGGTTGGTGGAACAAATGACTGCATTTGGAGAAGCCAGTGAGCGGGTGCCTCGGCACTGGCTGGGAGGTGTCAGCAGCCAAGGGTGCTGGTGGGCCTCAGTCTCTGTTCTTTTCATCAGGAGGGATGTTCCCTGGGATTTTTTAGTGAGAGCCGTGCGGTTTTGGCTGCGGCTTCGGCAAAGAAAACAAAGAGGGAAAGAGATTCCCAGGGACTGTTCCTCGGTGACATCAGTTCTTCAACCCTTGTCTTTAATGGGGGTGGAGACCAGGGGAGAGATGCAGTTAACCAAACCTCGCTTTCCCCTTTTTAAGTTAAGGAGAAAAGTGTTAAAGGAAAACTCTTTGACTCTCCCTGATCCTTAAACAAAGGTGGTCAGTAAAAACCTAGGCTCAAGGGACGAGAGCCGGTTTCATGTTCCTACCCTAACTGTTTAAGGTGCCAACTCAAACACTACCTTCATTCAATTCTGAGTCAACAGAGACAGGTCTGTTGCGGGGGAATGATCAGGGTTCAAGTAGTTCTTATGGCTACCCGTGGCCGGCAGGGACCCCACAGGTCCTCCCCCAGACACCAGGTACCCCTCTCTCAGAGGCAGAGTGAGTCAGCAGTTTGCCAGGGCTGTCCCTGCAGCCTGGGGGCCCGGCTGGGACATTTTGCTAGCCTCTGATGGCTGTTTTACCACCAGTTCCTTACCCACTGCCATCCCACAGCTCCCTCCTTTCAGCTTTGGGAGAAAACCCCCACTAAGGCCAAGGACAGAAGAGCCCTGCCTGGTGAGAGACTCTTGGGGGCAGGGGCACTGTCCTGTGCCTTATCAGCCCCAGGGGGAGGGTGTTTGGCTGGAAGACTGGAATTTAAATGCCTTCATTTCTGATTTTGTGACATTTCTGCTTGGAAGTGTCAATCCCCCCTTCCCGCTCCTTAGCATGTGTGCCAGCTCTCCCCTGTCCTGGGCATTGCCTTTCCACACTCCAGCCTGGGCAATGCTGCTGTTTAAGTGTGAAGAGATTCCTCTGTGTGCTAGAACCTGCAAAGTGTAGCTTGGAAATGATGATCCGTGTGATGATGACTTTTCTGTCTTTCCTCTTCGAGAGGAGGTGATTCATAGACCCCCGACTGCGTATGTAATGTAAATAGTGTACATTTAATTTATTGCTATGGTAGCACATTGTATTTGTTAATGTATAAAACAAATTCTAAAAGGTTGACAAATGTATATTTTGTTGCTTAAATGTGTCTTTGCAGAAATTGACAATAAATACGATATTTTGTGTCCATCAGAGTTCAGACTTCTTTGCTTGGGATCCCAGTCCTGAGCATCGCCTTTCAGGTCACCAGAGGTTGAATCCATATTCCCACGGGCTGCATCTGGCCTGTAGATGTGTTTATCAAGAATCCTCCCCACTCTGACCACCCACCCCCCGCAGTCTTCATCCTCGATATCCAGTCAAGTTGCTCTTCCCTCACCCTTGATAGCTAACCAAGTTCCTGTTAATAATTTTCCATCCAATTCCTCACCCTGCCATGGGCTAGAAAACCCCATTTGTCCCTGTTGTATTTGGAGTTGAGTTCAATCTCTCTCCTCTATCACAGTAACCTCAAATAAAGTCTTCCTTGCCTTTTGAACTCTGGGGCAATTTTTCTTTGACAGGTAGCTAACTGCTCCCCTGCCCCAGCCCCTCTTTCTCGTCTACACGTCCACACCAGTGTTCGATGGGGGAAGAGGGAGGCAGAAGACAGGAATAAGACATTTATTAGGCAAAAGGCCTGTGGAAAAAAATGGGGAGGGAGCTGAAGAAAGCTGAAGAGCTGTCAGACTGCGATGCAGGTCTGACCCCGAGTGAAGGAGAGATGGGAGGAAGCAAGGTGGGGTGGAGGCATCTTTTGATGTCAGTTCATTTCTGAGAAAATTCTAAGCAAGATGATTGCGGAGTCCCCCAGCCAAAGTCACTCCCCAGAGGAGTCCTGCGTATCACAAGAATGAGTCTAAAATCACTATCCCTGCCACACCCAGGCATTGGGTGGGAGCAAGCCTGTGGGAAGTCTGGCTTTGGTGCCAACCATGGAATACAGAGATGGCTCTCTCAGAGGACACTTATTTGTGGACACTCAATCTTGTAGGAATAGAGAGGGACAAGCCAAATGCTCTCCTTCTTTCATGGAGCCAGTCCCCCCCCCCACCCCTTATATCGCCTGGGGAATGAAGTAGGGTGTTGGTTTTATTGCTGGTTCTAATGAAATGGTACCTCTCTACAAGCCTGGAGGGGCTCCATGGCTGGCTCCAGCGACCCAATGATTCTCTGAATTTGCAGTGTGGACTTGGTGGGTCACTGCTATGGCTGATTCAAACATCTGCCCTCAAACATTTAATGGTACCCCTGTGCTGCCATGGCAGACGCTGTTTATGGGAACCAGAGTGAAGTTCCAGAGAGAAACTCTGAGACGTAGTTATGACACCTAAGGGCAGTGATCCTCCACAGGGTACCCCCAGTCTCCATTTCTTCAGGCAGAGATAATACCTGTTGGGAGTATCAGGGTGTGGAAAAACCTTGTAGAAGGTCATCCCCACTTCAGACCAGCTCCCTCTACTCTCAGAACAGAAAATTGCTCTCATCTGGGGATGGCTTCTTAAGCATTTTTGCTTTAGGGTGCGTAAAAATCATCTGGAGAGATTGTTAAAATGCACATTTCAGGCACCATTCCAGAGGTTAGAATTCGATTGGGCTGGGTGGGTCCCAGGAATCTGCAATTTTAATGAGCACATGAAGAATTCTGATGCAGTCTTTCACTTTGGGAACCACTGATCCAGTTTGTAGTCTCTATATATGTCCCTCTCCTATTACAATAGTCTCAGGACCAGTGAGAAAGGGATAGGGAACAGTGAAGGTGTGAGGAGTTTGAGAGATGCCAGTCCCCCACCTAAGGGGATTGTCATGATCATTATCACAAATGTGGGAGAAATGTCTGTCCCAGCAAGACACAAGCTCTTACAGGAAAATGAAAGGGAATCACTAGAGAGAACAGAATAGAGAAAGATAAATAAAACATGAAACTTGTAAGGAATAGCTTAAGATGAAAATGCATTATGGCTGCATGAATGACCAGGGCATCTTGTAATAAGAAACACTGGGAGAAAAGATGAGGTCATGCATGAAGCAGAGAGAAGGAATTTGGTGAAAAGAAAAAAAAAAAAATCAGATCCTAAGAATTAAAAATTAAAATACAGCTAGAGCCTCTTTCTCCAATCCAAAACACATTATCAGATGAGAAATGTGATGTGAGACTTCAGAAACCCACTGGCAATCTAGGAAGAAAACAGCTGCTGGAAAGGGCTGAAGACAGCACCCCTGGGTGACGTGTTCCCGGTCACTAAGGATGTTAGAGGCAAAGTAATCTAGTAACTCCAGTCGGTAAACAAAAGGATGTGGTTGATGAATGGACTCCATCAAGGGGAATAATAACATGAAACAGCCCGTATAAAAGAACGAGCAGAAACAAGTTGCCACATAAATGGCTCCACACGAAGACATACGAATGAATGATTAGACAGACGTAAGTGAGACTGTGTTACAGAAAAATGCAGACACTTTATGAGAAAGACTGTAGAAAACGTGCTTGAATTATTAGATCGGATGAATTTTATGAATCACCTATAAGACATTATATTAACAGTTTTAAAAAATATAAGAGTAACAGCGAAGTCTTCATAGCCTTGCTCTAAAATATCAGTTGGTAGGTTTTACAAGAACTTATCACTAATGAGGAATCTGAGGAAAAATCCAGGGAAAATAGACAACAAAGCCCAGATGAAATCCAGCTATGCCACTTAGTATAATAGTGAACGTAACGGAAAAGGATTTTAACTTGTTTAATTATAGAATTTTCTTTTTTTTTGGCTGCACCGTGTGGCTTGCGGGATCTTAGTTCCCCGACCAGGGATCTAACCCAGGCCCATGGCAATGACAGCATCAAGTCATAACCACTGGACGGCTAGGGAATTCACTAGAATTTTCTACTAAGGAAGAGAGTTTCCAAAAACTAGAAAGGATAAATTTCCAGCAGATACTAAGAACTGGACTCTATTACAAGGATTCAGCAATGATAAAATTATTATCTAAGGTTTTAATTCAGTGACTAATTAATGCTAGCCCATGTTGACTAGGATGACTTTGCGGAGCGTGAAGCCAGTTCAAACTAGTTTAAGCTGACAAAAAAGGAGGCATTTATTAAAAAGAGACAGGGGTCTATACAAAAAATAGATAAGCAACAGAATTTACTGTATAGCACAGGGAACTATATTCAATTCTTGTAATAATCTATAACAGAAAATAATCTGAAAAAAAACTGAATCAATTTGCTGTACGCCTGAAACTAATACAATATTGTAAATCAACTATACTTCATTTAAAAAATGAGAAAAAAAATAGACATGTGTTGTCTCCTAGATTCAAAAAACAGGGATGTAGCTGGGCCACCAGAAGGACAGCAAAGGCCGTCAGACCTTATGCCTCTCACCTCTCCTTTCTGCATTTCTCTGTGCGTCTCCGTTATTTTTCTTTCTATTGGGTTGTCGGTCTCTTCCTTGTGAATATGTGATGGCTTTTTGTTTAGCTTTATTCTCTCTCTGAAGACTAGCTAAGCTGGTCTCAGCACCATTTTCCCTTCACTGCCTAGACCTTGAAATGACTGGGGTCCTTGAAATGTTTCCTTTGCCAGCTGGCACGATGTTAAGCTTTGTCAGTGGAGGGTGCAAGAGAGGCATTGCAAAAAGAAAGGAGCTGTGTTTCTGGTACTCCTGTGCAGGCATGGCAAGCTCTTAAGCCTCGCGTGGAAAACCCTTGGAGCACAGGCGTAAGCGGTGGCTCCAGGCCATTTGCGATTTCTCCTCATAAAGAGCTGTCTCACCGTCTGAGGTAGAGCGCTGGCAATCTGGCGATTTTCCTCAGAGTGTGGTGTCTCTGAGGTGGAGAACCGGCCATCGGGCATTTCTCCTCACAGAGCTCTGTCTCTCTGTCACAAAAAATTGAGCTGGCCATCATCCCGAATTTCGCCTCAGAGAACGCTGTTTCTGTCTGAAAAAGTCTGTCGTCTCTCTAGCACTTCACCTTCTAGAGAGCTGTGTCTGACTGAATGGTAGTTTTGAACCTCCGGCCTTTCTCCTCGGAGAGCTCTGTGTCTCTGGGTGAGCTGGAAGTCTGGCCACTGAGCATTTCTTCTCATGAAGAAGCTGTCTTTTTGTTTGCTAAAGCATACCAACCATCTAGCATTTCTCCTCTGTCAGCAGTGTCTGTTTTTCAAGGAAGAGTTTTGAGTCTTCGGCACTTCACCATACAGAGAGCTGTCTTCATGTCTGAATAAGAGAGCTGGATACCTCTTTTCTCCTCAGAGTATTTTCTCTCTGTCTAAAGAAGGCTAGCCATTCAGGATTTCTCCTCATAAAGAGCTGTCTCACTTTCTGAGGTAGAGTGTGGGCAATCTGGAGATTCTACTCAGAGCGTGTGGTCTCTCTGTCTGAGGAGAAGAACTGCCTATCGGGCATTCTCCTCACAGAGCTCTGTTTCTCTTTCTCGGAAAAAGTGAGCTGGCCATCCTGAATTTCACCTCACGGAGGCCTGTGTCTGTCTGAAGAAGCCTGGATCTGCCAGCAGTTCACCTTCTGGAGAGCTGTCTCTGACTGGATGGTAGCTCCGAGCCACCTGCCCTTCTCCTCAGAGAGCTCTGTGTCTCTGTATGAGCTGGAGGGCTGGCTGCTGGCATGTCCTCACGGAGGGCCGTCTTTCTGTTTGTAAAGCACACTGAGCACGAAGCACTTCTGTCGTGTTAGCGCTACCTGTGGAAGGAGGAGGACTCCGCCTCCGGCATTTCACCTCAGAGAGAGCTGTCTCCCCGTCTGAACAAGAGAGCTGGACATGTGTCTTTTCTTCACACAGCTCTGTCTTCTGTCTGAAGAAGATGGCCGGCCATTTGGGATTTCTCCTCGTAAAGAGGTGGCTCCTTTCTGAGGCGGAGTGTTGGCGATCTGGCATTTCTCCTCAGAGTGTGGTCTTTCTTTCTGAGGTGGAGAACCGGCCATCGGGTACTTTTTTGTCACAGAGCTTTGTCTCTCCGTCTGAAAAAGGCAGATGGCCGTCAGGAATTTCGCCTCCCAGTGTGCTGTGTTTGTGTGAAGAAGCAGCCTGGCTCTCCAGCACTTCACCTCCTAGAGACCGTCTCGGACTGAGTGGTAGGTCAGAGTTTCTTGTTTTTCTCCTCAGAGAGCTCTCTTTCTCTGTATGAGCCGAGCGCCAGGCTTCGGGCATTTCTCCTCAGAGTGTGTTGTTGCTGCCTGAGTCGGCGACCCCGCTATCAGGCACTTCTCGTCTCAGAGCTCTTTCTCTGTCAGGAAAGGTGAACTGCTTACCCTGAATTTCTCCTCACAGGGCGCTGTGTCTGACTGAAATGAGGTCAGACTCCACGCCATTCTTTTTCCAGCGCGCTCTTTTTTTTGTCTGAGGTGGATCCCAGATAGCTTGCATTGCTTTCCCTCCAGTGCTGTCTCTCTGTCGGAGGCGGAGTTGTCACCACTCGGGCTATCTCCTCACAGAGCTCTGTCTCTCTGTTAAAAGAGGGGGGTCGACTTCCCGCGATTTCTTTGCATAGGACACTGCCTCTGTGTTGGAGGAGGAGGCCAGCGCTTTGCCATTTCTCCTCCTAGCCGGCTGTCTCTCTGGAAAAGAGTGCCTGCTGGCCCCCCAGCATTTCTCCTCATAGGGGGTTTTCTCTCTGTCTGAAAGAGGGACCCGGCCGTCCAGCATTTCTCTTCATAGAGCGCTGCCTCTGTCTTAAAAGGAGGGCCGACACTCAGGCATATCACCTCACAGAGCGCCGTTTCTCTTTCTGACATAGAAGGCTGGCGTTTGTCATTTCTCCTCATTGTGCTCTGTAAAGCAACAATACGCCAGTAAAAATTAAAAAATAAAAATAAAAAAGAGGGTCAACCCTTCGGCATTTCTCCTCATGGAGCTCTGTCACTGTGTAGGCCAAGAAGGCCTGGGCGTCCGGCATAATCTCCTCAGGAAGTTCTCTCCCTCTCTCTCTTTCAAGGGCAGTGCCGGCCACGGGGCCTTTCTCCTCATAGTGCGCTGTGTTTATTTCTAGGTGCTGGGCTGTCCATCGGGCATTTCTCTTCCGGGAGGGCTGTCTTTCTGGTTCTTCTGCGTGCGCTTCGCAAGCTCTCAAGCCTCACTTGGCAGACCCTTGGAGCGTAGGCGCATGCGTCGGCTGCCGCAGGACCTGGCGCAGGCGCCCAACACGCAGGGCGGTTGGGCTGTGCTCGTCGCGTCCGAGGAGCAGTTCAAGGTGTTCACGCCGCCCAAGATGAGCGCCAAGACCAAGTTCAAGCTGACGGCCCACGAGGGCAAGGTGGCCCTGGCCACGTTTGCCAGCGTGGCCTGCGACGACTACGCCGAGACCTGCCTGGCCTGCCTCACCAACCTGGGCGACGTCGTAGTTTTCCCGGCACCGGACGCTTGCAGCGCGCACAGCTTCTCCAGTGCCCGGGGCCTGCGGTGCGCAGCGGCCAGCAGCACCCAGTGGCCGGTGGCTTCTCCCAGCGACAACCTCTTCTTGCACCTGCTGGTTCGTCCCCTCCGGAGTTTGCCGTGAAGTCTGAAACTGGCACCCTCTACGTGGAGGGCAAGGAGAGACCGAAGAAAGAGGCAGACCACT
The DNA here is from genome assembly GCF_028564815.1 of Eubalaena glacialis. Classification (NCBI taxonomy): domain Eukaryota; kingdom Metazoa; phylum Chordata; class Mammalia; order Artiodactyla; family Balaenidae; genus Eubalaena; species Eubalaena glacialis. Next base: position 13,251,306 of record NC_083734.1, on the reverse strand, counting down.
CCAGATTGGTAGGTGCAGGTTTAATAAGCAAGGGAACTTACTCCCGAGGTTTATCTTGGGTGGCCGCGAGAGAAGTAGATCTCTGCACCTGCCTGGCGGAACCTTAAAAGTGTATACAGAAAAAAAAAAAAAAAAAAAAAAAAAAAAAGTGTATACAGAGGTCTTAACTCGGTTCAGTCATGTACAGCCAGACCTCTCAGCTACACATTACTATCTCAAGGCCGTGTACCTGAGGCAGCTTCTAGCAGGGAAGGCAGCTGGAGCGGAGGGTGAGGAGCCTCAGATTTCCTGGGTCCAGCTCTTGGGTCTGCCAGTGGTTAGGTCCCCTCGGTGGCCTCCTCCATCTCCCCTCTCCTGCCTCCCCCAGTGCCAGGTGGTTTATAGCCGTGTGCCTCCAGTGAAACACTTCCCTGAGAACAGAGGGTGGGTTTCCAGCAAGTTCTGGTGTGGGACCATGGTGACTCCTTTTCTTTTTCCATCGAGTGACCCAAGGCCAGCAGGCTCTGGGTCTCAGGCCTAGGGGGAGCCCCTTCCTCAGGCACTAGATCTCAGCCCCAGGGGTGGTGGCTGCTCCTTACTTCTGCTATTCCTGTATTCTTTAGCGTTCTCTTCACTTCCCAGCAGTCAGTCCCTCATTACTCCAACCCCATGTTATAGTTAATAATTCTTTTTGTTAAACTTTCCTTATTCAGGCTACTATGTGGTTTCTCTCTCCTGATTGGACCCAGACGGATAGACCAGGTTTCTTATTTTCTCTGCTAAAAACCTTTCCATAGCACACAAGCCCACATCACTCTCATTTAAGAGTCAGTCCAGGGTCAGTATTTAGTTCTATTCAGAGTCCCATGAGGGAGAATCTGATTGGCCCAAGAAGGTCAGGTGATAACCTCCTAGTCCAATCAACTAAAGCCAGGGGATTGGGGCATGTGGCCACCACAAAGAGCAGTTAAAGGGTCGTTGGGACCTGGGCAGGTTCCCAGCAGGTGTCTACTACAGAACCCTGTTTATTAAAGATAAATGAGTGTATGGAAACCTGGGACATGCTGATAACCTAAAAATACCTGGCCATTTAATGAATGTGGAAAAATTAATAATGATGCTGGAGAAATATTGATACTTTACATGTTCTTACTGACCTTTTTCCTACTGACTTTAAAAAACAGCTTTATTAAGGTATAATTGACAAATAAAAATTGTAGTATATATTTAAGGTATACAACTCAATTTTTTAATATATTTGTATGTTGTGAAATGATCACCACAGTCAAGCTAATTAACATTTTTGTGACCTCACATAGTTACCATTTCCTCCTCCGCCCCCTCCTCTTCCTCCTTCTCCTCCTGCTCTTCCACCACCTCCTCCTTCGCTTCCTTCTTCTTTCTCTCCTTCTTCTTCTTGGTGAGACTACTTAAGATCCACTCTTAGCAAATTTCAAATACACAATACAGCACTGTTAACTGTATTACTATACTGTACCTTAGATCTCCAGAAGTTATTCAAGCTTCGTACCATTTGACAAATTATCACCTCATTCACTAACCCTCTCCCTACCACCTGGCAACCACCATTATATCTCTGCTTCTGTGAGTTTGAATATTTTATTTTATTGAAGTATAGTTGATTTACAATATTTTATTAGTTTCAGGTATACAACATAGTGATTCGATATTTTTGTAGATTATACTCCATATAAAGTTATTATAAAATATTGGCTATATTCCCTGTGCTGTGCAATATATCCTTGTAGCTTATTTATTTTATACATAGTAGTTTACACCATTTAATCCCCTACCCCTTCCCTCTCCCCACTGGTAACTACTAGTTTGTTCTCTATATCTGTGAGTCTGCTTCTTTTTGTTTCATTCATTCACTTGTTTTATTTTTTTTAGATTCTACATATAAGTGAAAACATACAGTATTTGTCTTTCTTTGACTTATTCCACTAAGTGTAATACTTTGCAGGTCTATCTATGTTGTTGCAAATGACAAAATTTCATTCTTTTTTATGGCTGAGTAATATTCCATTGTATATATGTGAATATATATATATATCTCACATCTTCTTTATCTATTGATCTGTTGATAAACACTTAAGTTGCTTCCATATCTTGGCTATTGTACATAATGCTGCTATGAACATTGGGGTACGTGTATCTTTTTGAATTAGTGTTTTTGTTTTCTTGGATATACATCCAGGCGTGGAATTGTTGGATCATATGTTAGTTCTATTTTTAGTTTTTCAGGGAAATTCCATAGTCTTTTCCATAATGGCTGCACCAATTTACATTCCGACCAACAGTGTACTAGGGTTTGCTTTTCTCCACATCCTCACCAGCATTTGTTATTTGTAATCTTTTTGATGATAGCCATTCTGAGAGGTGTGAGGTGATATCTCATTGTGGTTTTTATTTGAATTTCTCTGATAATTAGTGATGTTGAGCATCTTTTCATGTGCCTGTTGGCCATCTTCTTTGGAAAAATGTCTATTCAGGTCTTCTGCCCATTTTTTAAATGGGTTTTTTTTTTATATTGAGTTGTATGAACTGTGTATATATTTTGGATATTGACCTCTTATCAGTCATATGATTTGCAAATATTTTCTCCCATTCAATAGGTTGTCTTTTCATTTTGTCATTGGTTTCCTTTGCTGTGCAAAAGCTTTTAAGTTTAATTAGGTCCCATTTGTTTATTTTTGCTTTTGTTTCCTTTGCCTTAGGAGACAGATCCAAAAAAAAATATTGCTATGATTTATGTCAAAGAGTGTTCTGCCTATGTTTTCTTCTAGGAGTTTTATGGTTTCCGGTCTTACATTTATGTCTTTAATCCATTTTGAGTTTATTTTTGTATTAGTTGTGAGGAAATGTTTTAATTTCATTCTTTTACATGAATTTGGCTATTTTAGATTCCACATACAAGTGAGATCATGCAGTATTTGTTTTTCTGCGTCTGGCTTATTTCCGTTAGTATAATGTCTTCCAGGTTCATCCATGTTGTTGCAAATGACAGGATTTCCTTCTTTTTTCAAAAGCCTTAATAATATTGCATCATATATATACCACATTCTCTTTATCCATTCATCTGTTGATGGACATTTAAGTTGTTTCCATATCTTGGTTATTGTGAATAATGCTGTAGTAAACATGGGAGCGCAGATATCTCTTCAATATTCCGATTTCAGTTCCTCTGGTGATATATCCAGAAATGAGATTGCTGGATCATATAGCAGTTCTATTTTTAATTTTTAAGGAAACTTCATACCGTTTTCCATAATGGCTGTATCAGTTTATATTCCCAACAACTGTGGATAAAATTGGACCCTTATTTCACACCACATAAAAAATCAACTCAAAATGCATTAGACTTAAATGTAACACCTGAAACCTTAAAAACTAATCTAAGAAAACACAGGGAAAAGGCAACAGTTATTTTGGATATGACAGTAAAAGCATAGGCAACAGAAGCAAACAAGTGGGATTACATCAAACTAAAAAGCTGCACAGCAAAGGAAACAATCAACACAGCAAACAGGGAAGCTATCAAATGGGTTTTGTGAGCCACATACCTGATATGATGTAATGTCCAAAATGTATAAGGAATTTATACAACTTAATAGCAAAAAACCAAATAGCCCAATTACAGAATGGGCAAAGGGACCTGAATAAACATTTCTCAGATGAATAGTTACAAATGGCCGATAGGTACAAGAAAAAGTGCTCAACATGACTAATCATCAGGGAAATGCAAATCAAAACCACAATGACCTAGCACCTCATATCTGTTAGGATGGCTCTTACCATAAACCAAAAGATTACAAGTGTTGGCAGGAATGTGGAGAAAGGGGAACCCTCCCACTGACTTCTAATAATACTACTCTATCCCATTATTTAAATGGTTGCATAGTATTCCATTTTATGTATGTTTGAGTGGTTATTTAACCAGTCTTTTGCAACTGCAAGCAGTGCTACAAAGAATATTCTTCTACATAAGTCTTTGTGTTTACAGGCAAGTATATCTACAGGATAAATGCCTGAAGTATTATTGTAACAAGGGGAATGTGCATTTTGCATTTTGATCGGTTCTGCCAAGCTGCCCTTCACACAGCCTACATTAATTTACCACTCTACAAGAACGTATGAAACTACCTTATTTCCCTCACTATCAATAAACTTTTATACTTTTGCCTTTCTGATAGGTGAACTATAATATTACATTATAGTTTTAATTTACATTTTTCAAAACTCATGACTGTCATTGAGCATCTTCCCTATGTTTAAAAGGTATTTGCATTTCTTTTTCTGTGAATTGTTAATGCCCTTTGTCATTTTCTCTTGGGTTGTTGGTCTTTTTCATACTGGTTTGATTTTTTAATATTAAGGAAATTAGTCCTTTGGCTAATGTTGGCAGTGTTGCTTCAGTTTGTTCTCATCTTTTTGGCTCCTTTTATGCTGTGCAAAGTTAAAATTTTTTAAGTTTAGTCAAATTTATCAGTTCTATCAGCTAGGAATATATTCAGCTACAGGAAATAAAAAGCCAACTAACAATGGCTTGAAAAGATGGGAGAATATTTGTTACATGCGACATGCAGGGAAAAATTAGGGCATCAGCGGAAAACTGCATTGTCTAGAACACAATGGGTTATCTGATTCTGATTCTATCGGATTTATTTTACAACTTTGTAAGTTTTAGATAACTGATAGCAAAACAAAATAATTCTAGTCTATAGACATACAAATGAATTATGCCCAGTAGAGCGACAACTCTCCCCTACTGTCCCCCTCAATGGAAAAACCAGTTTGTTTGTACATTTCAATATTCCTCATCTAAATATGTATCTGTTCTTTGGACTGTAACACCTTGGCAGTGTTAAAATCTTTAACACAAGTTCATTTTTATAATATATGAGAGCCATGATTTTACCTTACTTTGAAAATTATCTTTTAACAAATATGAAGTCTGAAGGTAGGCAGTTTAGGGGCTCAGTGATGCCATCAGGGAACCAGGGTTTCGCCATTTTTTCTGCCTCACTATCGTTTTTTTAAAAATTAATTAATTAATTTTATTTTTGGCTGCGTTGGGTCTTCGTTGCTGCATGCAGGCTTTCTCTAGTTGCAGTGAGCAGGGGCTACTCTTTGTTGCAGTGCGTGGGCTTCTCATTGCGGTGGCTTCTCCTGTGGAGCACGGGCTCTAGGCGCGTGGGCTTCAATAGTTGTGGCTCGCAGGCTCAGTAGTTGTGGCGCACAGGCTTAGTTGCTCCGCGGCATGTGGTACCTTCCCCGACCAGGGATCGAACCCGTGTCCCCTGCATTGGCAGGCGGATTCTTTTTTTTTTTTTTAAATATGGTTGAAAGTGTTACTTGTTCAGCATTAATCTACTGCAAATGCATGTTCATCCGCCATGTTTTATTTATTTATTTGTTTATTTTTGGCTGTGTTGGGTCTTCGTTTCTGTGCGAGGGCTTTCTCTAGTTGCGGCGAGCGGGGGCCACTCTTCATTGCGGTGCGCAGACCTGTCACTATCGCGGCCTCTCTTGTTGCGGAACACAGGCTCCAGACGCGCAGGCTCAGTGGCTGTGGCTTACGGGCCCAGTTACTCCGCGGCATGTGGGATCTTCCCAGACCAGGGCTTGAACCCGTGTCCCCTGCATTGGCAGGCAGATTCTCAACCACTGCGCCACCAGGGAAGCCCCGGCAACCACTTTTAACTCCTTAAGCATTTAACCCCCCTGGTTGTTCCTGCCATATTGTTTGATGATATGCTTATATTGATATTTATTGATCAATTTTAGTATATTTAGTGTCTTTCTCTAAGGACAGATGGAATTAGTTCTCTTAACCCTCCTTCCCTCTTTCATCTTCCCCAAATACAACAGTATTTTCAGTTATGTGAGCAATCAAGGTGTACTAGTCATTATAATGATATAAATTTTGCTCACTATAAAGTAGAATTTCGTTTTCTTTCTTATACAGCTTTATGTTTTTCCCCAGAGAGAATAGTTACCTCAGTTGTAACTTATCTACTTTCTCATATACAGTCTCATCTCTTTCTTGAAGTCCTATTGAGTTTACTTTTTTCCTGGCAAAAAGCTTTGTCTTTTTGCTCCGGTTTGTCCTGGTTGCTTTCTAGGTTTACCTGTACAACCATTATACTGGGATTTCTGTTTTGCTGCTCTCCTGGGTTAAACCTGTGCTTTTCTGGATCCCATGAACTCCTTGTTCTTGATTTAACCCTTGATTTTGCTGGGGCTGGTACCCCCAGGAGCTTCTTAAGAAAGAATGGAGACAACCTTTTTGAGTCCTTTCATATCTGAAAATGTCTCTATTCTGCCTGTACACTAGATTACCATTTTGGCTGGAAATTCTGGATTGTAAATATTTATTTCCACAGAAATTTGAAGGCATTACTCCACTGTCTTTTAGCAATCAGAATAACCATTCTGATTCTTGAATCAATCAATACAGTTGATTATATTTCTTTTCTTGAAGAGTTTATGACCTTCATATACAATTGATGTGAAATTTCTTTCTTTTTTTTTGGCTGCACCATGTGGCACGTGGGAACTTAGTTCCCTGACTAGGGATCGAACCTGTACCCCCTGCATTGGGATCACAGAGTCTTATCCACTGCGCCAGCAGGGAAGTCCCCTACACTATCCTCTTATTGTTACTAATAGTTTCAATTGACTCTCTTTATGTTTCCAAGTATACATTTATCTCCATATAACAAAATTTTTGCCTTGCCTTTTCTGGTGAATGGGATCTTCTTTTCCTCCACAACATCTTTTAAGTCTTTGACGCTAGAATATAGGAAAGCCATAGCCTTCTTTCCTTTTATTTCTTTCCCTCTTTCTTTCTGTGTACCCATACATAACACATTCTGCACACAAATATATCTTTCTTCCAAATACCTTACTGAATTCTTTAGTTTTTAGTGGATTTTTCAGGTTTTTCAGGTATAATTCATTTTACCTGACATACTGATAGTTTCTTTCTTACTTTTTTCTTTCCAGTTAACTGCCCTGCCCCCTCTAAAGTCTTACAGCTCGGTCAGGCTCTCCAAAACTTTAAATGAAATTGATGAGAGTAGGGGTATTAATATCCGTCTCGACTTTAACAGGAATTCTTCTGGTGTATCACACAGTTTGAGATTCATTGTGGTCTTCCGAGTCTTTATTAAAGGTTTTATACAAAAACCTTTATTAAGGTTTCTTTGAATCCCTAGTTTACTGAGAATTTTTTTGTTTTTAAACTCAGTAACCGATGTTAAATTTATCAGTGCCTTTGTTCGTTTAACGATCTGACTGTTGTCGTTGTGCATTGTTTAAAAAAATGTAATCCTGGACTTAATCTGCTCGTATTTTATTTAGAAACTTTGTATCAAACGCCTTCACAAAGGAGAGAGCCCGGGCAGTGGGAGCGGGCGCCTGGTGCTCGTGGGAAAGAATTACTTAGTTTTAAGGAAGGATAAGAGGGTCCGGGACTATTTGCTCCCCAGTGGACCGGGAGGGTCAGCAGGGACATCCTTTCTTCTGAGCTTGGGGAACACTACGAAGGTTGGAAGCAGATTTTAAGTTTCTAATAATGACGCTGAGATCTCCGCCGGACCGCCACTGGATGGCGCGCGCAACCAGCGGAACCAGCGGAACCAGCGGAACCAGCGGAACCAGCGGGCGTCGCTCCGCGGCGTTTCGGGAAGGATAATTAGAGCGCTTCTCCGAGCTTTTCATTAGCTAGTTCTGCAGGAGTCCCGCCTTTCCGGTATCCTCATTGGCTGTCGGCCCAGGAGGGGTGTGCGTCTTTGGTCAGCCCCTCGTGGGGGTCTTTTTTTTTTTTTTTTTTTTTTGCATTTCAGTAACTTTATTGAAAGGTATATCCCTGAGTACCAAAACATAATGGTAGTTGGTTAGGTTACCTCTGCCAACTCAGAATTAACACTGATGTGTTCAAAATATTGAAATTTATCAGTCTTTTGGGAAAACTGGAAAGTTATCCATAAAACATGGTTTACAAAAGTATAAGATACACTGTGGTTCTTTGGTTTATTTTCCAATGCGTATCTCCCCATAACATGATGTCAAATTTGGGTACAGCCATCCTGGATGGATTCAGGCTACACATTCCACTAACTGTTTATAACACTTTAACACAGATCTCCTTAGGTTCACTGAAATCCTGAACACTACCTCAGCAACCTTATAATTATGAAGATGCCTACTTACCTTTCTTAATACTTTCTTTTGGCACAGTAGGGGCAATTAATGGAAGTATATTCTCTCCCTTTTAAGCAAAATTCTAAATTAGAAGCAATGACAGTTTCATAAAAACAGTGCTTAGTAAAAACTTCTGGAGTGTTAAATCAGAAAGTTTTCAGAGTGACGTTAATTTGTTTTGAGTTACTACTGTAATAAAAACTAATTTTCTAATTTTCTTGATGGGACTAGACTGAGGCAGTAAATTTTGTATAAAACTTTTAAAATCATGGATATAAACATCACCTGTTTTCTAGAAAAATATTAAAGATAACTTAATATGCTGAAATTAATAGGTCTGTAGTTTTGCTTTATATAAAATGCCCTCAAATTTAAATGTGATTCCCATGTAGCAATAAAGTCCACATCTCTGGATTATATATTACTTGTATTATGGGTGCCAAGAAACCATTTTCACTGCCTAGAATACTGACCCTTATTATGCCTTAAAAGTGCATTTGTGAAGTGGTGGTTTTGATGTAAACCTCATATTTAAATTTAAATTTAAATTAAGTAGGTTACCATTTTTAACACCACCTAAATACAATATATTGACCCAATACAGAAAGTTGGATCAATGTTAGAAATGAAGATTCACAGTTTACCTTCCCAGGCTTGTCATTAGCATTTTACATTTATGCTGTTAGCTTTGATTTGTATGCTTCACAGGTGAATTCAAATGTGAGTAATTCCACTATAGGGTAATGTTAATTAGGCAGTTTTCCCAAATCTGAGAACACCAATGTTAATCTACTTGTGATGTTTTGAGGCTTCACAGCTTAAATCCGTTATAACATTATGGAATCCACAGCTCAGGATTGTGGAGAAAGGCTTCAGAAGAGTTTTTTGTTGCTGTAAGAATCCAATTAAGGGACCATTTCAGGAATTGTTGGAAGGTGGGTTATTCTGTAGTAACTATGCTTCAGTTGCCGTGCAGTACGCCCAGAAACAATCCATTTCAACTTCTGAACATTTGGTTTGGAACACTTGTTTGATGAATATTCAGTTAAACACTTGGATACGAGTTCTTGCCAGAAAGTCAAATCTCTGCCATTGATCTTGGAATGTTTCTGAAGACATTCTACTCCTTCTGTTAACTCTACACACTTCTGTGCCTGGATCTCCAAGGCAATGATAGACAATGCCAACACAGATGGCTTTGCTTTAGAAAATATGATCCTGCAGTAGCATGCCTTAAGTTGAGCTTCTAGTCTTTCAAAATTAAGGCTATTCCTCCTTTCATATGGCAAGTTCTCTTGAAGGAGTGAATAATAGAGCTGTAGAAACTGAAAGGCAGTAGTAGCTTTGACTTTCCAACACACCTTCTCCAACACAATCTTTTCCATTCTCATCAAGTCTGAAACCGTGAACTTACACTGGCTTATTCGGATCAAGTCAGTTGCCAATGGGACATTCCTTTCCTCTTCTATTGACTTTACAGCCAAATAGAAGCAGCTCAGTCCAACACACCCAAGGTGCTTGGGCTGTACCTTCATTTTAGACAGGAATCTGTCCAGTAAATTCACAGCTAGAGAAAATGTGTCCGTGTCAAAGCCAAAGAACTGAGTTAGATGAAGGAGATCTTTTACTTCAAAGTCCCTCAGTCTTGCAGTCATTCTAAGGCCATTATCGTGTGCAGATTCAATTAGTCTCAAGCCGCAGACCTTTGGCTGACATCTCAACTCCTGTTCCAACAGGGCATTCAGCTGGTGTAGCAGTTTCTGAGAGTCAGTTGTTGTCAGTACCTCTATCATCTTGATCGCGACTGCAGCTCCTCAGCGGTAACCACCCTCCCCGGGCCTGCTCTCACCTCACCCCAAGATATTAGAACCGAGAAGCCTACGAGGCGAGAGGGCTCGCGGGCAAGACGGGAAAGGCCCGGGGAGGGGGAGCCGTCTTGGGTGGAGGTCTCTGCAGCGCCGCCGAGACGACACTGCCGTCCTCGAGGTCAGCTCGGAGCCCCCTCGTGGGGTCTTGAAAGGGGTGAAGGACAGACCGAGAGGTCCGGATTTACAGGGATCAACCAACCAAGGCCTCCCGTTGGTCAATCAAACAGGAGGCCCCCCCACCCAAGACTTCCCATTGGCTGCTGCCCCGCGCCTGTCGCTTTGGCTTTGGCGTGGCCGAGGTTCTCCTTAGCACTTTAGCCGGGCTTCCTTGGCGGAGCCGATGCACTTCGGATGGATTTTATCCCTCTTTGGTGCTGTTTGCCTTAGACCCGCGGCACACAGGGCTGGACGAGCTTCGGGAGACAGCTGGAACTGGGGCGGAGTTGGGGGGCTCATCAGTGCCTCCCTCAGTAGAAAACGGCTGGAGCGGGGGGAGCGATGTCTTTCCCATGGGCTAGAGAGCTGGAGTATGGGGTAGAGTCCTGAATAGGGAAGGAGATCACTGTGGGCAGCTCCTACCCTTTCCTGCCAGAGCTGGGAAGGCATGTTCCTTCACTTGTGTCTATCCCTAATAAACACCTTACACTCCAGACTCCATCTCAGCAGCTGCTTCTGGAGAACGCAACCTGTGACATTGCCTTGATGGCATCATCGCCCACCACTGTAATTATTTCAAACTGCCTAAAACTCTTTGCATATACCGTGCTGTTTAAAGTTCCTGTGCTTTTATTCATACCATTCTCTTTGCCTCAGTTTTCCTTCTTACTTTCTTTTTTTATCAGCATAACTCCTTTTTCCTGTCCTTCCAGACCCAGCTCAGGGGATATCTCCTCCTTGGCTTCTGTCCCTTGGTTTGGTTTGCCTCTCTATGCTTTCCCACCTCCCTGTGTTTACAGGATACTACTGTACCTGGTGGGTGCAATATGAGGTGTGTCTTGCACCCAGAAGTGATGGACTCTAGAGCAAGAAGGGACCCAGGACTGCCGGACAGGGTGATTGTGGTTCTGCAGTGGGAACAGCAATAGTGTAACTCCTTTGGGTCAGGTAGCAGTGAGGGGGTTATTTGCCTGCAGGTGAGAGGGACAAAGTATGGAAAGTCAGGTTGGAGACAGAGACGTGCCCTGAGTTGCTAGTGAAATCTGGGGAAAACAAGGAACACTCATACTCAGAGGAACCAGCTGCTGCAGTCCCTTATCCTGGTAAAAATTCTTATTTAGACCCAACTCTTACCAAAAACAGTGCAGAATGCAGGCCTCCATTTTAACTTCACCCTCACCCAAGCCAGTGATACACAGAGACAAAAGATAGTTAAATAGGGAACCTCAGCTACAAACAGAAGTGCATACATCAGGAATCACCAGCTATTTCAAAAACATAAAATCATGAAAGTGTGATGATGAATAGAGAACTAAACAAAAGGAAGAACTTACACCCAAGGAAATAGACCAAACTGAGCAAGAACAAGACCTCCAGATAATTATAAGAGTATCTTCAGAGAAATATCGCAGGGTAGCAATCCATGAAACAAGGACAGTTGTGTAAAAGAACCAGTTGGAGTTCTTGCAAATGAAAAATGTAATTGTTAAAATAAAAAAATTGAATAAATGTTCCAAGTAGCAGAATGTTCAGATCTAACATCTGAAGTGAGGTAAAAGGTCAGCCTGATGATTTTTCCTAAGTCATGGCACATAGGGATAAGGAGATGTGAAATATGAAAGGTTCGAGGGCAGGGGGTTCACTTCCAGCTACGACTTTGGGTCAGAGGGTGGAAACTTCCCAGGTTCCATTCAGCTCTTTTATTTTTCATGCACAGGAAGTCCAGTTCTACATCCCACGAGATGAGTCCTCTGACTTCAACTCCTGGCTTGATGGGAGGTAAAATCCCAAACCCCTAAGCTTCCCAGTAGTCCCAGAGGCCACCAGTTCAACTCCTTACTGCTGAGGGTTCACTTTCCACCTCTGGTATCTGGTCATTTTTCCTTCTAGTCTTTCAAAAGACTATTTTTAAATTAAAAATATATCATCCAGATCTTCTATGTGTTTAGAGAGAAAATACGTGTTTCCCACATTTTGATCAAACCCAATGGCAAATCATACTTTCAGATCATTTAAAAATTTTAAAAATTAATTAGGAATAATTTCAAACATACACTACAATATAGGGAATAATTTTAGATGCATATGTACTCTCTACAAAAATTAAATTATATTATTTTGTTACCTTATTGTGTCACTTCTCTCTCAAAAAAAATTTAAAATGTTATAAATACCACTAAAGCACCATTCCAATTCCTTTCTCAAAGGAACCATTTTCCTGAATTTGATGTGAATCATTTTCATGTATGTTTGTATTTTAGGAGAACATATCTCAAACTTTTGGTTTCAGGATACATTTACATTCTTAAAATTTTGAAGACCCCCCAAGAGCTTTGGTTTTTGTGATTTGTAAATGTATTTATTTATTAATTAAATAAAAAACCAATAATGTGCCTTTTATATGTTATCATAAGAAGGACTTTATTATTATTATTTTTAATAGATCTTTATTGGAGTATAATTGCTTCACAATACTGCGTTAGTTTCTGTTGTACAACAAAGTGAACCAGCCATATGCATACATGTATCTCCATATCCCCTTCCTCTTGAGCCTCCCTCCCACCCTCCCTATCCCACCTCTCTAAGTCATTGCAAAGCACCGAGGTGATCTCCCTGTGCTATGCAGCTACTTCCCAGTAGCTAGCTATTTTACATTTGGTAGTATATACAAGTCCATGCCACTCTCTCACTTCGTCCCAGCTTACCCTTCCCCCTCCCCGTGTCCTCAAGTCCATTCTCTACATCTGCGTCTTTATTCCTGTCCTGCCCCTAGGTTCTTCATAACCTTTTTTTTTTTTAGATTCCATATATATGTGTTAGCATACGGTATTTGTTTTTCTCTTTCTGACTTACTTCACTCTGTATGACAGACTCTAGGTCCATCTACCTCACTACAAATAACTCAATTTTGTTTCCTTTTATGGCTGAGTAATATTCCATTGTATATATGTGCCACATGTTCTTTATCCATTCATCTGTCAGTGGATATTTAGGTTGCTTCCATGTCTGGCTATTGTAAATAGAGCTGCAACGAACACTGTGGTACATGACTTTTTGAATTATGGTTTTCTCAGGGTATATGCCCAGTAGTGGGATTGCTGGGTCATATGGTAGTTCTATTTTTAGTTTTTTAAGGAACCTCCATACTGTTCTCCATAGTGGCTGTATCAATTTACATTCCCACCAACAGTGCAAGAGGGTTCCCTTTTCTCCACACCCTCTCCAGCATTTATTGTTTGTAGATTTTTTGATGATGGCCATTCTGACTGGTGTGAGATGATATCTCATTGTAGTTTTGATTTGCATTTCTCTAATGATTAATGATGTTGAGCATTCTTTCATGCGTTTGCTGGCAATCTGTATATCTTCTTTGGAGAAATGTCTATATAGGTCTTCTGCCCATTTTTGGATTGGGTTGTTTTTTTGATATTGAGCTGCATGAGCTGCTTGTAAATTTTGGAGATGAATCCTTTGTCAGTTGCTTCATTTGCAAATATTTTCTCCCATTCTGAGGATTGTCTTTTCGTCTTGTTAATGGTTTCCTTCAATCATTCTTAAAGTCCAAAAAAAATTAATCATTTTTAAGACTGCTAAATTTGCCTGCATTAAAATTTAAAATCTCTACTCATCATAGATGAGTAATTTGTAACTTTTTTAAAGTGAAAAGACAGTTACAAATTAAAAGAGATTTGCATCATATAGAGCTATCCTGGAGTATCCAAAATATATCCCAAACTCCTACAATCAATTAAAAACAAATACAAGGGATCCAATAGAAAATAGACAAAAGATATGAACAGGGATTTCACAGAAGAGGAAACACAAATGGCCAGTAAATTTAGGAAATGAAGTTCAGCCCTGCTTGTGATCTAGCAAATGCAAATTAAAATCACACTGGAGAGACACCATTTCACACTCACTAGATCGGTCTAAATGAAGAAATGAGATAACAGCAAGTTTTGATGAGAATATAGAGTAAAAAAGAAAAAAAATCTTATACACAGCTGGTAAGACCCTAAAATGGTACAAGCCCTTTGGGGACAGTTTGATTTTATCCTTTAAATCTGAAGATGCACAAACTCCATTTCTAATTAGCAACCATAGAGAAATTCTTGCACATGTGCCCCAAAAATATGTACAAGAGTGTTCACAGAAACAAAATACCTTGAAACAGAAAAGGAATGATAAATTGTGGTATATTCTTACCATGCAATGCTATACAGCCTTTAAAACATAGTTGTAGACACTAATACGAGAATCACACAAACATAATAATGAGTTAAATAAACAAGTCAAAGAAGAATAACTATTGAAGGATCCCATTTATATAAAGACCAAATATAATGGTAAAATCTAGATGATGGGCACATGGATGTTCACTGTATAGTTTTTGAACTTTAAGGTGTGCGTGAAAATATTTGCAATAAAATATTATGGGAAACCAGTTTGTCATTAAATAGAGGACCTGGCTAGATATCTTGCTATCAGATATACCAGTTTTTATAACCTTTGAAACCACTTCTAGAAATCTGTTCTAAATGTAGAAGCCATAATACGGGGAAATTTTAAGTAACTTACATACCTACCAATAAGGGAATAACCAAGAAAACTTTATATTCACCATCTCTTTATTGAAACTCTTTCTCTTCTTTGACCCAGTGTGAGTCTGGAGGTGAGGCTAGGGAGGGAATGGCACCCAAAGATGAGATTCCCTCTGATATTCTACCCATTGTCCTTGGACTTGGGCATATCGACGCTCTCTGCCCTCTTCCAGGCGGCTCTTCCATCCCTCAAGCAAATCGACCTCACTGGGACCCTCCATCACTGCCATTTTTGTCTAAATTCTAAGGTGAAGTAATTTCCATTCTCAATTTACATCCTGTTGAGTAAAATCTATATCACTATCACCTTTAAGTAAACATGATGCAGCCATCATCATCATCATCAGTCCCAATATAAATCAAATGGTCTAAAAACTCAAGCAAATTTTCTTTTTTCTCACTGGCTGATATTTATTACATGAGAGCTTTGAATTGCCACATGTTTACATAATGAATCTTTTTTCTTTTCCTTCATAGTTAACTGAGTTAAAGTAACTTCTGTTAACAATCAAGCCAATAGGTCTTGGAGCCAGTTAAAACTTCCCTCGAAATAAGGATATAGACAAGGAATATGAAGAATATAGGTGGGGGATATGAAGAATACCTGTCTCCCCTGTTCCTTATATAAAAATATAAGTAATTTTTACTTTTGTCATGAGGTAACAAGGAATCTAGTCTTGAGAATGTAATAGAATATCAATGTATGAGACAAGATCATTGCACAAATTGGGGCTAGAAACTACTCAGGATATAGGACAAAAATCAGAGATGTAGACACTTGGTTGCACTATTATTTACAATGGTGATAAGTTGTAAACTAAATACCCAGTGGTATAGTGAATGTTGGCAAATGCAAATGATAGATATTAGAAAGTTATTATAAAATTTTGAAGAATAATACATTACATGAAGCTCAAAAAATAAAGATAGGAAAATAAAATTTCATTTCAATATCATGCATTTTTGTAAACAAACAAAAATATTAAATGCGTGTGTGTGTGTGTATGAACTTCTTGTACAATAGGGGGAAACACGATGCATTTGGTTTTGTACGTGTTGAGCTTGAGGTTCCTGTGGGATATTCATGTAGAAATATCCAACATACAGGTATTAAGATCAACAGCTTAGTGTCTGGGATGGAAATAAAAATTGAGGATCATCAGCATGCATTGCCTTTAGATTGCTATGGGAGTATAGAGGAAGGGCACCTACCCAGCCCAGGAGCGTATGGATGATTTCCTGGATGAGAGAAGACCTGGGGTGGGTCTTCAAGGGTGGAGTTTCCTGGGTTAACAGGGTGGGAGAAAAGAAGACTGTCCAGGGAGGGAGCACAGCCTTTGTTATGTCAGGAGGCAAATGTGTAGTAATGGGTTCCATGTGGGTTCTGGAACCTAGAGGTTCCCTTCCATGGACAGCTGTCAACAGAGATCTCATCCTACTTCCCTGCCAGTGTCTCCTTGGCCTATGGCAGTCTTGAGTCACTATGAGGCTCTTCCATTGATCTTGCAAAGAACTTCTCTCAAACTTGATAACAAGAGCCAGTGGGAAGGATTTCATAATTAACAAGGAATCATTAATGTTTTTTTAACATCTTTATTGGAGTATAATTGCTTTACAATGTTGTGTTAGTTTCTGCTGTATAACAAAGTGAATCAGCTATACCTATACATATATCTCCATATCCCCTCCCTCTTGCGTCTCCCTCCCACCCTCCCTGTCCCACCCCTCTAGGTGGTCACAAAGCACCGAGCTGACCTCCCTGTGCTATGCGGCTGCTTCCCACTAGCTAGCTATTTTACATTTGGTAGTGTATATATGTCCATGCCACTCTCTCACTTTGTCCCAGCTTACCCTTCCCCCTCCGCGTGTCCTCAAGTCCATTCTCTACATCTGCGTCTTTATTCCTGTCCTGCCTCTAGGTTCTTCAGAACCACTTTTTTTTTTTTTTAGATTCCATATATATGTGTTAGCATACGGTATTTGTTTTTCTCTTTCTGACTTACTTTACTCTGTATGACAGACTCTAGGTCCATCCACCTCACTACAAATAACTCAACTCCGTTTCTTTTTATGGCTAATATTCCATTTGTATATATGTAAGCACAAATTTTATATTTAGTGATTCCAATTCTGTTGGTCTCTGGACCACACTGTATTTAAAAATATTACTGCACCCTCCCCCAATAAATGTAATCAGAACCTCTGGGGAGAGGGGGTGCTATCTAAAGCTCCTTATGTAATTCAAATGTATATTCAAGGGTTAAGGACCTCTGCATTAAATGCCTGCCCTACAGAGATGTCTTCTTTTGAAAACATCTTGTGAGATATAATAGTAATATTTATAAATGCTATCATTAATAAAAAGACTAATGTAACTGGTGAACAGCAGTCAAAATATTTCTAGAATGTGGAGAAATCATGGGAAGTTGAGAGGTGAAGAGGAGGGATAACTGAGAAACTCTCCTGCAGAACACCATACAACCTGGGAAATCAAGACCCTCAGGTCGGAAGGACCTAAGGGACCAGCTCATTCACCCTGTGCCCAACTTACCTAGTGTGTGAGGGTGACTCCAGGATGTGGACCTGAGATCCTGCTCCCCTTTATTCACTAAGGCATGTGAAATAACAGCCTCTGTAGTCATCAACTGTGTCTGCAACATCCCTTCTCACATCTCTCATTCTGCACATCCTTGGGCCTAAGAGGCCCTGGATCCCATAGGAGTCTAGATCCTGGAGGAACTCATTAAAGACAAAGCAATTACCCAGGACCTCTCTAGGACAAATGCTCTCAGGGTCCTGGAGCAGTGGCTGATTACAGTCACTGATCACACCTGACTATACATTGGGGAAGGTGGGGATGGAGAAAAGCTCACGTATGAATGCTTAATCACTGCCTGTTTAGAGAATGGATAGTAGTCCTGTGGAGCCTACGTTTTCAGCAGTGAAAAAAGATGAATGGAGAAGCCATAAAAAGCAGGGACCAGAATGCAAATATCCCAAAATAGCTTAGAAGTATAGAAGTTTAGGCTTTATCTTATGGGCAACAAGAAGGCATCAGAGTACCACCATGAAAGACATATTTTGCAAAGATTCCCAGGGTGGCAAAATCTCTCACTACAACTCAATTCCCCATAAACCTATCCCAGGAGAAAGATAAACCTGCAGTTAACAAGCATTAGACTTCTGTGATTCAACCATATGCAGATATATGGAAAGGACAAGAATAAGAGAAAAGATAAACTCTTCCAGATCATGTTCAAATCCTTCCTCAGGCCAAGACAGAAAAGGAAACCCTGATGTGCATCCCACTGAGGTACATCTAGCTCCTTACTTATACAGGAAAACCTTAATAGCACCTGCCATCACCATTATGTCTACTATTCCCCACATGTGCTAGATTACCTCCTAGTTTCCAGCTCGTCCTTACCCTGCAGTTTATCACAAGGCCATAGCTAACATTTGTAACTCCTTCTTCCATACCTATTCCATGTTCCCTTTGTCAGTACTTCAGCTGGTGATGGGGTTCTTCCTATTCAAACTTCATTCATTGGGAATCTGAATCCTCAGTATTGTTGCCTTTATTAGGTTGCTATAGTTTTCCATTAACTTTTACTGAGTGGCACCCCAAAGAATCTCCAGAATACAAGGCCTGGTCTTTCCTTTCCTCACTGTATAGAGAAACCCAATTTTCTATTAATTTGGATTAAATTACCCCAGTCACCATTGTAATTCTTTTGTTTGCCTGTTGGTTCAGTGACATAAAGAACCCAAAATGGCCAAGTGGCCACCTCAGCTCCCATTAGAATAGAATCATTGAAGCAATCCTGGTAGAAGCATTCTTCCCTTGAGAACTGCATCAGACACTTCTTGTGCACCACTTCAGATTCCCTCAGACATCATTTTTTATTCCAGCCACAGCTGCAGTAACCAGTTCTGCACAGATTCCAACCAGCTTCACATAAATACAATATAACCTAACTACCTCACGCTTGCTCCACCTGCTTCTTGTGTCCTGCCCTAGGGTTTCTCTGATTCCATGGAGTAGAACATCATGGGAAGCCAGTTTAACACTCAAACATATACAACCTGAAAGTATAGGGGAGTTAGTGACCCATGGGCCAGCCCTTAAATAAAAGGTGCTGATGAATATATGCTTTCCCCTTTGATGCATTTCATCAAGCCTAGTGGTGGCCAACTCAATAAACTACCCCAGAATTGGCTCTCCCTTCTTCCCTATGTACACCCCTTTATCTGTCACTTCTCCCCATGACATAATATTCCCAAATAAACTACTTGCAAATAAGACTTTGTCTCAGTCTCTGCCTTTTGGGCAACCCAGACTATGACAGAAAGTAACATCTCGAAACCAGCAGAGCCCAAAATTGCGGGGGTGGGAAGCAAAAATTCTGTGAGTACATTATTTGGTCTAATAATGACAGAAGTCAGTCCTGCTACCAACCGTTGATTCCTAGACTCATAAATCATGTCTATGGGAGCAACGGCACCATATATGGGTTCCTGGTTCAAAGTATATACCATATTCTATAGGAGAGTAGATCATCTTTCTGGATGTGATCTCCCAACTGAATCTTTGGTACAAGGCAGTAACTATAAAACTAGAGAACTTGCCATCAACTCCTGCATCCTCCTTTCATGTACCTTCCAAGGGATTCCTCCACCTTGATTGTTTTTAAAGCTGGAGACTATCACCCCCCTGCACTTGCTTGCTTCATGGAACAGTGAGCAATAAAGATCTAAAGGATGAGGGCAAAGATAGGATGTATAGAGGAAAGGCCAGAGTGCAGATGTGTTTCAGAAGGACAGGTCTGAGAAAACAGAATTAATGCAAATACACGTATATAATATATATATGTGCAAATACACATATATTATTGGGGAAATAAAGTTAAACCCTTGTGCCTTGCAACCTACACAAAAGTAACTTCCAAATGGATGAAAAAGTTAAATATACAAAATAAGACTATAAAAGAATAAGAAAAATACATTAAAAACCTTAGTACAAAATTTAACTCTTATTTTTTCCAGAAGTTTCCCAGTGGTCCCCAACACCGTTTATTGAATAGTCTCTCTTCCCCACTGATTTCAGGTCCTACCTTTATCACTAAGTTTTCTATATATTTGGGTGTGTTTTTGTACTTTTTAAAATTAATTATTTATTTATTTGGTTGCACCGGGTCTTAGTTGCAGCACGTGAGATCTAGTTCCCGGACCGGGGATCGAACCCGGGCCCCCTGCATTGGAAGCATGGAGTCTTCACCACTGGACCACCAGGGAAGTCCCTATTTTTGTACTTTAAATTCTGTTATATTGTCCTGTCTATTCATGAACCAGTACCATATTTTACATGAATAAATATGCCTTCATAATACGTATTTAGTTTTTTAATGCCTGCCATTACTTTGACACTCTTTCCTTCAAATGGTGGAGCCTAATTTCCCTCCTCCTAAATGTGGTCCATACTTAATGACTCACTTGCAGCAAACAGAATGTAGTGGAGGTGATGCTATGTGACTTCCTAGGCTAGGTCCTATAAAGGATAGCTCCACCTAGCTCACTCACTATTGGATTACTTGCTCTAGGGGAAGCTAGCTACCATGTCATGAGGACACTTAGGCAGCCCTTTGGAAAGGCCCACATAGTAAGACACTGGATCCTCCTTCCAGCAGAAAGCACCCACTTGGCAATCACGTGCATCAGCCACCCTGGAGGTGAGTCCTCCTAAGAGATCCCAAGCCAGAGCTGCCTAGCCAGGCCACTTATGAAATCCTGGCCCACTGAAACTGTGAGAGATAATAAATGCTTGTCATTTAAAGCCACTCATTTGGTGGGTAATTGGTTATGCAATGATAACTATAATAATATGTTTAAGGCTTTATAATATTTGATAAAACTATCCTCTGTTGTTCTTTTTCAGAGTTTTCCTGACTATTCTCATTTTTTGATGTCTATAACCTTTAGTATTCATTTGGCTAATGTGTGTGTGTGTGTGTGGTTTGTATACATACAGAAAGAGAAAAAGAAATTATGTTATAAATTAATTTTAGAAAAATCAACGTCTTTGTCTTCCTATCCAAGAAAATGATTTATTTTTCCATTTGTCCCAGTCTTCTTTTGTGTCCTTCATTAGTATGTATTTTAAAGTTTTGTTCATATACTTTCCACATTTATCACTTAGTATTGGTTAGTCCTAGATATTTTTTTAAATGATATCTTTATCCATTTCACACTCTAATGGTTTGGGTCATATAAATAACACCTACTGATGATTTCTGCATATTAAGTTTTCTATTTTAGTGCCTTACCAAATTATCTCATTTTACAGTAGTTTCTTGGTTGATTTTCTTAGGTTTTCCATATATACAATTATATCATCTACCAATAGCAGTAATTATTATACCCCAAATATTTCTCTTTTGTCTAATGTATTCCATGGGCCCCAGAATATAAATCCCGTAAATTCAGAGATTTTTGTTACTTTGTAACCTGCTCTGTTAACAAACAAGCACATGAAATAGTGCTTGGCACAGAGTATGTGCCCACTAAATATCTGAAGTAATTAAATGAACTGCATGGACCGGGAGCTCCAGTATAGGGCACCCTGACCTTGTTCCTGACTTTAGTGTGAATGCGTCTGTATTTCCCCATTAACCTTGATGTTGGCTTTTAGGCTGACTCAAATGTACTATTATCCCATGTTAAATAAGTATGTGCCTATTCTTATTATATTGAGCATTTTTATCTGAAATGGTTTTTTAATTTTAGCAAATGCACCATTTTTATAATAACAGTAAAATTATTTTTCAAAAATTCTTTCCACATTTAAAAGGATTTAAATATTTTAATTCAACAAGTGAAATACAGAAGAACAGTAGCCATAAAACCATGGAGATGGTAATTTAAACAAGAACAGAAAAATGCTTAATTTATACTATTTAAACTTCATCACTACTTAAATTTCATTCATTACATTAGTATAGTATCTCATTTCAGCATCTACAATTTTAACAAATGCTTGGAAAGTTTTTTGTTCAGAAACAGATGCTGGTCTGACAGAAACACATTTAAAAATATTCTTTTTCTGGTCATAGTTTCCAACACACCTATGAACTCGGCCTCTAATCAGTCTTGGAAGTTCACGATCCTGTTTTTTAAAAAATAAATATCAATAAAGTTATTTATTACTTCATTTGAATTTCAATTTTTTGAACTAATAATATGATCAACTAAATATGAATCACTCCAAAATGCTGTAATTCCCTTACCTCATTTAGGGCCCCACTGCGACAAGACCATAATAGCTAGTCTTAAATGGGTGCCCTGACACAGAAGACCTTCACTTGGGTAGGGCTTCTTACAAGCTAGTGAGCTGCTGCTTCTTAAAAGACTGAATAATTCCCAATATAATGGCACTTGAATATTCACTTCTATTAGACTTCCAGAGTCCCACTTTCAGTAGATGACCGAATAGGTAGTTCAGACCAACTTTCCCACTAAAAACAACTAGAACACCTGGATAGAATATTTATTTAAAAATATCCTCATAGACACCAGAGAGATAAAAGGCAGTGAGGAGTTACAGAGACCCCATCTGGGAGAGGATAGGAGTCCAGAATGGGGCCTGATATTTGGGGATGCTTTACCCCCTGAGGTATCTGCTAATTACAGTCAAGGCAATTTGAGAGTCTAAGAAACTGAGCAGAGCTTCTGACAGCTCATAGGGCTAGGAGAAAAAATGGACTCCAGGGTTCCCCCAAAGAAAAGAGATTCTGGTAACCACCCCACCCCCACCCCAGGCTTAGGGTTGGGAGACTCAAAAGGGTTGTGCCCTAATGGGACTAGTAAGCCAGAAAAAGACCAGCCAGCTCCAAATCCTCTCAGTCATGAATAAAATTATTCTGAGATTTCTTTCGCTAAACAGTCATAAAAAGCACTAACTATAAAGGAAAATGTTGATAATTGCTAAAGGACCATATTAAAGTGAAGATTTTCTTTTCCTCAAAAGCCACTACTAAGACTGAAAAAGCAAACCACAGAGTATGAGAAGATATTTGCAATGTACATAATAGACAAAGAACTTGTACTCAGAATAGTTTTTTCAAAAACTCCTATAAATCAGTAAGGAAAAAAATAATTCAGCAGAAAAAAATTACAAGGGGCCTGAACAGATTTTTCAAAAGAAGATATCTAGATGGCCAGTAAACATCAAAAGTGCTGAACCTCATTAGTCACCAGGGAATTGGAGAGAAATGAGATAGCACTAAACTTACCCACTAGAATGGCTAAAATAAAAAACATTGACTACTAAATGTTGATAAGAATGCAGAGAAACTACAACTCTCCTATGCTGATTGTGAGTATGTAAACTGTTACAACCCTTTGGAAAATTCTTTGGCAATAACTACTGTTTTAGAACATACAAATGCACTACAATTCAGCAATTTTACTTCTAGGTATATACCCAACAGAAAGGCATGGATGTGCACAACAAGAGACATATATAAGAATGTTCACAGAGTATTATTCATAATAAAAAAAACCCAGGAAACAACCAAGATGCCCACCAACAGTAGAATAGAAAACTAAATTGTGATATATTCATACAAAAGAATATTGTACATAGAAATATAAATAAATGAACTTTAGCTACATGCAACAACACAGATGAATCTTACAAACATTGTGTTGAATGAAAGAAACCAGACATAAAACAAGACGTACCACATCATACTATTTATATAAAGTTCAAAAACAGGCAGAATTAATTTATGATATTAAAAGTCACAATAGTGGTTACTTGTAGGCAGAAAACAAGAGGGAGTGAATGGGAAGAGGCACAAGGATGCTAGGGTGATAGCAATGTTCTATTTCTTAACCTTGGTAATGTTCACTTTGTGATACCTTCATAGAATTGTACAGGTATGATTTGTGCATTTTTCCGTATATGTTATATTTTAATAAAAGTTTTTTTAAAACTTATCAGACTAGAGAAAAATAATAAGCTTTCAAGATAATTATAAAAATTAATAACATGACAGCTACTATTTCTTGATCATCTGCTATGTGTCAGATGCTATACATTCATATATTTTATTATCTAATCTCCAAAACAACCTTTCAAAGTAGGAATTAGTCTCCCCAATTTACAGATTAAAAAACTGATGCTCAAGAAGTTTAAGGAGCTCACTCAAGGTCATACAGCTAGTAAATGGTGGAGTACAAACTGGAATCCAAGTGTGATTTCAGAATTAAGCCCAATTTCAGAATTAATGCCAAACTCTTTTACAAAGTATGTAAGCCTTATAAGGTTTCCAGCCTCCTTTGTTACCAAGCCTCTTCCCTACGTCCCAGCCCACTCTCTCTGCATTCCCCCAAGTTCATAACCACCACTACCCTTACCCCCATCACTTACTAACTCTACACTCCGGTAATTGTAAACTACTTGCAGTTTCCTGAACAATCCAGGCTCTATCTGAGCTTCATGTCTTTACATGTGCTGCTCCCTCACCTTAGAATGTGTTCCTCCAACCTCTTCCCCCACCTCCCAACACTTTGGCTTAATTTATTAGACCTTAAATATCTAAGACAAGACTACATTCTTCAAAAATCTTTCCCCAGGACTTCCCTGGTGGCGCAGTGGTTAAGAATCCACCTGCCAATGCAGGGGACACAGGTTCGAGCCCTGGTCTGGGAAGATCCCACATGCCGCGGAGCAACTAAGCCTGTGTGTCACAACTACTGAAGCCCGCACGCCTAGAGCCCGTGCTCCGCAACAAAAGAAGCCACCACAATGAGAAGCCCCCGCTCGCCACAACTAGAGAAAGCCCGCACGCATCAACGAAGACCCAACTCAGCCAAAAAAAAAAAAAAAAAAAAAAATCTTTCCCTGATCTGACCCATCCTCCCTATCTACTTCTATAGCACCCTGCACACACTGCTTGTCATACCGTTTATCATACCACAGTGTAACATTTACATTTCTGTCTTTCTACCTGAGATTATAAACTCTTTGAGAGAAAGAGCCATTTATCACTTTTATTCCACTTTGTATCCCCTGCATCTAGCACAGCGCCTGGCACATAGTAGCCCTCCATTTTAGTTGAACAAATAAATAATTTTAATATCATAATTAAAACCAAACAAAATGTTGAAAGTACCACTAAATCATTAACAGAATTTCTACTACAGTTGAATTATAGCCTGCATTTGTATGTTTTTGTTGGCATAGGCTTTGCAAAGAATACTTAAACAGATACTCACTATTTCATAAAATACACAAGGCAGAGTATTTTTCCCATCTCTCAGAAGAAAAGTCTTTGAACAATATGGGCCAGGTGTAACAGCTGAATCGAGAACAGCTAAGCAACATTGAAATAGAGGGGGAAAATATCAGTGTTGGTAAAATGCAAATAAAGTTTAACAAAGAGAAGTTGATATTTAAATAGCTATTCCCCCACCAACCTCTCATAGTTTTGTTTATACATTAATAAGAAAACATCTTAAGAGGGAAAGATATTTCTGAAACTGTTTTATTCTAAGGAAAGCAAAATTTCTGGCCCTCTCCAACCTAGGATCAGGTTATATGACAAAGTTTATACAACTGACAATAGCTGGCCATCTGAAGCTTTTTTCTTTGAATGTGTTTGATGGAGTGGTTAAATCCTCAGACCAGTCTACTACATTATAGTAAACAAAATACACACGTATAACAAATAAACGTCATGGTTTAATGAAAAAAGAAGCATTGAATTAGAATCAGAAGTCATGCAATTGAGTCTCAGTTCTTCAACTTACTAAATTGAACAACTGTTTAACCTCTTTCAAATCTGTTTCATCTATAAAATTCAAATGATAATTCATGTTTATCTCAAGAAATTACTATCAAATGAGACCATTATTCATTCCTTTAATAACCATCTATTAGGTACTGATAGTGAACATTTGTTATTTTGAGGTCAGCCTCCATTTCCCCTAATAATACCCAGATTTTCCTTTAGGAAATCTCTCCTATGCCATTCTTAGCCATATGATTTGGATGGGATTTGTCCCCACCCCTAGACCCAGGAGTAATCTGAGACTGATGTAAGCCAGTCAGTGTATCCCCTTCCTCAGCTACAGAGCTCAGGGTTGCAGTGATGGGCTTGTTGCCCAGTCAGAAATGATGATATGCAAGGGGTCATTTGCTAGTTTCTGGGAAAGAGCAACCAGAAGAAACTATCAAAGAATGTGACTGTGGTACAAGGAAGAATGTGTGGTATAGAGGATTTTGATAATCTTCTTAATGTCATAAGGGAAGAGTCAGAAGCTGCTGGAGAGACCATAATTGGAGCCTCAGGATGAAGCCAACACTAACAGGATAGAAAGATGGCTAAATCTCAAAAACATAATGCTGGATGAAAATGTAAACTCTATATTTTAAAACACATAAAACAGTAAATATATATAAATTTATGAAATCAGATGTATAGAGTAAAATTATAAAAGCATGGAAAGGAAAGATACCATAGTGATTATCTCTAGAGAAGAAGAAAAATGGATAGTGGTTTTCACAGATATCTATAACATAGGTAGGTGGATATTTATTCTCTGTATTTTTCTGTATGTTTACAATATTTCATAATTTAAATTAAATATTTTATTTAAACTATGGAAAGAAATATGTTTTGAATCTCTACTTCTTGTTTATCTCTTCAGTCTAAGTAAAATTAAATTCCAGAAACATTTTACAAAACTCTCCTCCCTTTTAAATATCAATTTAGAAAACAGGCTAATTGTAGGGTGTTTACTCATATCAGTAAAGGATTCTTCACAAATGTTCTTTCAGAATATTTGATTTATAATTTAACTTATATACAAAATTACTACTGGATTTAGTGTAATATAGTAGAGAGAACTCTCTATTGAGAATAAGAAGACTTGGGGTCTAGATCCATTTCTGCTGCTAACTAGCATTATGATTTTTAGTCAAGTCTATTTTAATTATTTGACCCATTTCCTCACCTACCTCAAGGGTTGGGTTAGATTACTTTTAAGAATCTTTCCATTTTTGACATTATGAATTAGAATTCTTCTACCATGAATAATCAAATACATCTTATGTCACACAAATCTATGACAGATACAGGAACTGAAGAAAATCCTAATAAACCATAATCTCCTTTTATAAAATTTTATTTTTCTTTAAGATCCCCTAGGTATTCCTATTAACATTCAAAATTATTGTCCAAATGGTATTAATGAAGTATTTTTGAAGTAGTATACCTACCTAATATTTCAAAAAGAAGTACAGTTTTCTGTGCATGTTCACACCAGTACTTCATGCTTTCAATAACTGCAGATATAATTCTTAAAGAATTATCTTTCTCCTTAAGCTTTAACTGATACAATGATGCTTCCTTTTGAAAAAATGAAAACATAGCATTAGAAAAACCTGTCATTTTTTTCGTCATACTCATTCACTTTTCTATGTAAAGATTCTAGGTCCTTATAACAGGCAAATGTGTAAAATAATGTTAAAAGACTATGTAAAATATGTAAAAGGAACTATTGACAATTTTAGTACAGTTACTCCCCTAAATTAAAGGCATCATTAGTACTTTATAAAGGAGGAGAAACTAGAATGCACTTGGAGAAAATTAATCAAGAAGAGGATTATTTTTTTTTCTTTTTATCTCTGTTTTATATGGGCATTTATTCACTCATTCGTCGATTCTTTGAATATTTTTAAAGCATCATGTGCCAATCCTGTGATAAACACAGGTGAGTAAAACACAATTCCTTTCCCTAATGTGCTCACACTCTAAGAGGGAACCCAGACACATTCATTCATTCATTCATTCCAAAAGTATTTATTGGCACCTACTACTATGTGCCAAACATAGCTAATGAGGAAACAGTACTGAACAAAACAGACAATCTATCTACCTTCAGAGACTGTACAGTCTAATAGGGGATTCAGAAAATAAATAAATATAGAATGTCAGGAATTGCTGTATTCTATGCATTAAAAAAAAAAACCAACAGGGTAAAAGGATAAAAAGAGCAGGGATTATTATTTTAAATAGGTTGTTGAGTGAGGACTGAGTGAACAGCAAGTGTAAAGGCCTTGAGATGGGAATGTGTTTGGCATTTTTAAAGATCACCTAAAAGGGTGGAATGGCCAAGATGGCAGGTAGGAAGACCCTGAGCCCACCTCCTCCCATGGGCACACCGAAATTACAACTATTTACAGAGCAATTATTGATGAGAAAAACCAGAAGACTAGCAGATAAGAAATTCTACAACTAAAGATATAAAGAAAGAACCACAACAAGACTGGTAGGAGGGAAGATACAAGGTATAGTCAAGACCCATACCCCCAGGGTGGGCAACCCACAAATGGGAGGTTAATTGCAATCACAGAGGACCAGGACCTGGCCTCACCCACCAGCCTGTTGGACCAGTACTGGCATGCCTCAGGCCAAGAAAGTAGGCAGGCCTACAAGAAAGAAAGAGGAAGGAAGGCAGGGAGGGAGGGAGGTAAAGAAAGCCTGATGACATAAGGTCATACAAAAATAAAAGTTGAACTAATTAACTAAAATTTTAAAAGATCAACTAAGAATACAGTGTGCTAAGATACTAATTTTTGGGGAGGGGGCACCTTCCTTCATGAGGGCGGTGGCATACCCAAGAACACTTGATGGAACATTTTTTTCCAACTACAATTACCTTCCCTCCTCTTCCCATTCCTAACGAAGATATGAATGCTTCCTGTTGAGATTACTGCCATAATGAGCCACTGTTACTAAGGTGACTATCATATCATTCTTGTGTACAAGGAAACAAGGTTGAGAACCACTGTGGAACATGCTATATTAGTCAGATTTCCAGAAAAAAAAATTGACCCCAGATGGCTTATTGAAAAAACTGCTTACAGGTGTATGGGCAGAATAAACATAGGGTACTTAAGCACTCAAAGACTAACAACAGTAAGAAACTTCTACCACTCCTAGGCTGAAAGGACAAGAGGAGGAAATAAAATTACCAAGCCTGTGAAATCTGGACTTACGGAGGGGCTATATCATGCAGGGACACAGCTACCACCTGAGACACAACATTTAAGCAGGGGGGGAATGGGAAAACCCAACCTCTCTCTCTACCCTTTGATGTCCTGCCTGGGACTTCCACTCCCACTGGCTGACTCCTAACAGTAGGCAGCTAATGGATCCCAGAATGATGCACTATGTAGGACCATTTAGCCTTCCAGAACACAGACAAGGGCAGAGGATAAAGAATCTATTAGACCAGGTGGCAAGCAAGGGAAGATAGCAAACAGCCAGCACATATATGAAAGACATTTACAAAGAATGACTAGAGTGAGAGGTGGAGAGAGGAAATAAGGCTGAGGCACAGGTATGGGGAAAAATATAAACCAAAGCAGAGTCATATTAGAGTGCGTTTAGAGAATTGTGAAGAGTCTGAAATGGCTGGAGCATTGAAGAATTAGTGAAATATGGAATACGAAGCTGTAAAAGTAAATAAGACCAGATTATAGAGCAGAAGTTAGCAAACTACGGCCTGCAGGCCAAATCTAATCTGCTGTGTTTTTTGGGTAAATTTTCATTGGAACTCAGCCACACCAATTAATTTATGAATTATCTATGGCTGCTTTTAAGGTACAACAGCAGAGTTGAGTGGTATAGATGAGTACTTGTAAGAGAGACAATATGGCCCATAAAGCCAAAAATATTTACTATCTAACCCTTTACAGAAAAAGTTTGCTGACCCCTATTAAAAAAAAAAAAAAAAAAGAGTGACATATGAAGAACTTCAAGAATTTCTGCAAGCAATGGATAAACTATCATCATCTCAATAATTAGCAAACAGTGAAATTCAGAACCTGGTAGGAAATTCTAAAGCAACTCTGAAAAGAAGCAGCCATTCACAACCTCTAAGAAAATATTTTGGACACTAACATATACCTACTCCAACAGAACTGGGTATTTGTGCTAATCAAGTAATGTATACCAGGGGAGTGATTTCAAATGCTCTTATCTCTGTAATTTTCTAAATACTTACCTCATTTTTTAAATGTAAATACAAAAATGCAAATAATATTTAAAAGTTTACCTTGAGGGTGTTTTCTTCTGGAAAGCCATCCATTTTTTTCTTAAATTGATTTTGTTGAAAATTGGGCTTAAATGCCTGTAATGCACCGTTTTTGTCTAGACTTCTCATTGTGGAGCCAGATATTTTTGACGAATGTGTTTCTCTTTGGTGAGGTAAGTTAGTAGATTCAGATACTCTTAATTGTTTCCGTTGTTGAGCTCCCAAATTCACTGGACATGAATTTATTCCATTATTTGTCATTAGATTTGTTCTTTTGCACTGAGGCTTAAAATCATTTCTATCCCAAGTTTTTAAAGTGGTATTTTTGTTGCCATCTCTGTAGCTGAAATAGTTTTTTTAAATTAGTATTAATTTTGTTTCTATATACTTTTTCTTAAGTGAAAGAAAATTATTAATGAAAATTTGCATTTACATGGTAATTTGTGGTTTATAAACTACTTTGTAATTACTGACCAGTTAGAAATTCCAAATACATCATCACAACAACCCTACAATATATTATACCTCTCTTGGTGAGGAAACTGAGTCTTGAGGAGGAAGTAACTTACCCAAAGTCATATAGCAAGTTACTGACAATCTAAAACCCAGAGAATCCTAGTCTCCCAACTCAAAGTTCAGTGCCATACAGTATATTTCTAAATTATACAAGCCTTCATATGACAGTGGTTATGAATCCTCAGGGGCCACGGCAGTGAAAGCGCCGAGTCCTAATCACCGGACCACCAGGGAACTCCCTGCTTCCTTTTTTATACATTTATTTTTTGATTTTCTACAAAGTAAAATTTTCAAAAGTTAAACTATTGCTCATCAGTGATTTTAAATCACAAGGAAAATAGATATAGACAGGGTAGATAGCTGTTTGATTAGAAATTTTGTACTTTTACTGTGTAGCTTAAAAACCCTACTTATGAATGTTTCAGCATTTTACTAGCTACATTAACCTAAGTGAGCCGTACCAGTTCATCAGAACATGATGTTAATGAGGCCAAAATCAAAAGTATAATTTCTGAGCAGGCTAGTTAAGAGTTCCACAGGGAAAAACTAGTCTAAGTCACAAATGCTTATTCCTGAATAATTTTCCTAAAAATACCACAAGAGGGCAAACAATGCAACCCATACCTTGTTAGGGAAAATAATCCAAGAAAAAGTCTAGGTTCCCTAGACCAGATTATATGGGACCCGAAGCTTGTATAATTTAGGGAGCTTTCGTAAGTAAATTAGGTACAAAATTCAGTATGAAAATAATGAGAAAAGAAATCACCACAAATAATTAAAAATTTTTTTAAGTTGATAAATACCACAAACATCACAATATCCAGGAAAAACTTATTAAGTAATTGCCTAATACACCTCTATAAAATTTTTTTCCTACATTAATCACCTCTTCATATGGCAACAATTTTATATTCAACAGAGAGAATAGAAACATAGTTTTCTCCTTCCTCATGGCTGTGGAAATTACTTTTATTTTCATAGTTTAGGAAAGTTTCTTTTAGCTTTACAACTCCTTATTGGTAACAACGCATCTGCAACTTTCTCCAATGTTTTTGTTCAGGAGGTGCTCCTAGCCTGGGGAAATGCCGTGATATTTCTGTTTAAAAATTAATTAATTGATTAATGGCTATCTCTGGATCAGTGTGACTATGAATAACTTTCTTCCATTTACTTTTTTTCTAGAATGATATTATTTTTATAATAAGAACAGTAGGCTATTATAGAAAAAAAAGAATACTTTATCTTCCCTTAAAAACAATTTATTGAGCTTTCCTGGTGGTGCAGTGGTAAAGAATCCGCCTGCCAATGCAGGGGACACGGATTCAAGCCCTGGTCTGAGAAGATCCCACATGCCGTGGAGCAACTAAGCCCATGCACCACAACTACTGAGCCTGCGCTCTAGAGCCCGCGAGCCACAACTACTGAGCCCACGCACCACAACTACTGAAGTCCGCGTGCCTAGAGCCTATGCTCCGCAACAAGAGAAGCCACCGCAATGAAAAGCCTGCACACCGCAACCAAGAGTAGCCCCCGCTCCCCGCAACTAGACAAAGCCCACGCACAGCAACAAAGACCCAATGCAGCCAAAAATAAATAAATTAAATAAATAAATTTAAAAAAACCAATTTATTGATCTATCTAAACCTATTTGCCAGGTTGTGCCCAATTTCCAGTTTCTAAAGTCTTCACCTCTCCTCAACTGAGATTTCTTAACCATCAAGTGCAATCCCAATTTCTCAAAGACCAATTATTTAAGACTAATTGTAGGAGCTTTAGTATAAAAGCTCGAAGATGTTAACATCAGTTCACCCTTGCTTATTGTCTAGTATACTAATTCTGGTAAATTAAACCTATCTTGACAACTTGTCTAATAGCTTAATACCTATAAGAATAGGAGTCTACATTGCTCTTGCAAATTCCATGTTTCAAGAGATTCTAGACAAGGGTTATCAGGTAAAATACAGGATGCCCAGTTAAATTTGAATTTCAAATAAATAACAAATAAAATTTTAGTATAATTATGTCCCAAATATTACATGTGACATACACTAAAAAATTATTTGTCCATTACCTGAAATTCAAATTTTACTGGGCATCCTATATTTTTATTTGCTAAATCTGGCAATGTTAGCCTAGATTCTAAACCTAAGCATAGAACCAGTTAAAAGATCTTCAACAGATTACCAACTGCCTACTTGGGTTTTCAAATGTCTTCTGCTCCTGGATTTTCTGTTGTTATATTCCAACTGTCTGACAGATCATTTATTATTTCAAATTGGAATATCCAATACTGGCTGCCTATCCAGATTACAATCCGTTACCTAATTCTCTAATGTCTATCAGAATGCATTTTCTCCTAGCACTTGCAGCTGGAACTATGCCTCCGAGGACCATCTCAAACCACTGAATAGGCCTAGTTTGAAGCAGCGGTACTGAAGAAAGAACTGACTGGTCCTGAGGAAACTAGCATGAGTAATAAAAACAATACTAAATTTTTAAAAATAAAAATACTGTTTTGTATTAACCACTTTATTAAAAGTTTCCCCCTTTTTAAAAAATATGGTATCTTCATCTACTAAAAGTGAAGGTGATGTTAACTTCACAGGGTTGTTGTAAGGATCATTAAAATAACAACAAAGCACTAACCAATGACTGATATATGATCTGGGGTTGGTGTTGTTTTCCAATAATGTGTTTCCAAAATTATTTCTTTCAGTAGTTTGCCACTTACCCAAAAATACTAAAGTCCAACCTAAAAAAATAATCCATGTCCTTTATCTATTCATTTTTTTCGTATTATTTAGACATTAAACTTAGATATTTCTGGCAATGACCCAGAAGTACCCTCACCATCTTTTTTTTTAAAAATAAATTTATTTATTTATTTATTTTTGGCTGCGTTGCGTCTTCGTTGCTGTGCGCGGGCTTTCTCTAGTTGTGGCGAGCGGGGGCTACTCTTCATTGCGGTGTGTGGGCCTCTCACTGTCGTGGCTTCTCTTGTTGCGGAGCACAGGCTCTGGGCGCGAGGGCTTCAGTAGTTGTGGCTCGCGGGCTCCTGAGCGCAGGCTCAGTGGTTGTGGCACACGGGCTTAGTTGCTCCGCGGCATGTGGGATCCTCCCGGGCCAGGGCTCGAACCCGCATCTCCTGCATTGACAGGCGGACTCTTAACCACTGCGCCACCAGGGAAGCCCTACCCTCACCATCTTACCATATGCTTATGATTTCATTCTCTGTCTTTCTTTCTTATTCCATCCTATTTACCTTGGAGCTGATTATCTTACTGGGGTAAGGCTGAGCATTCTATTTGGTTCTCAAATATATCCTAAATATATCCGACATTTTTTTTTCATTTTTTTTTTTAACATCTTTATTGGAGTGTAATTGCTTTACAATGGTGTGTTAGTTTCTGCTTTATAACAAAGTGAATCAGCTATACATATACATATATCCCCATATCTCCTCCCTCTTGTATCTCCCTCCCACCCTCCCTATCCCACCCCTCTAGGTGGTCACAAAGCACCGAGCTGATCTCCATGTGCTATGCGGCTGCTTCCTACTAGCTATCTATTTTACAGTTGGTAGTATATATATCTGACATTTAGATACAGTTATTCTTGACTCTTTACCTATTGTCAATTAGATCATTAATAATCCACAGCAAAATCATAAATTCATGGTGATAAATATTTACAGAAATTTCATTATAACATGAAGTATTCTTTGGAAATATAATCACTGCCAAATTTGCCTATTTTTAAAGTTGTATATGGCATGTTCTCTTCTTTTATAAAACACAGCTAATATCACTATAGTTAGTTATTAAGTATATAAATTTCCTAAATATAATTCTGTTTAAGAAAGGAAGAATATATAGAGGAGGAGGGAAGGGAGTAAAGGAGGAGATGGGAAGGAGAAGAATGAATAGAATAAGAAAAATCTTAAGTAGACTCACCTCCAACCACTCTTGCTTCTTTCAGCATTTAATTGAATAGATTTAGACACAGAATCTTGACTTCTCAGGGGATGAGAAACTGAATGTGGTATTTGCCTTTCAAGGAAATATGTCTTATTAACTATTAATAATTTGTTCCCCGATTGAGAAATATAAAAATATAAAATATATATAGAAGAATAACATCAGTCTGTAACAGACACATACATTCATTGGTATATATTTTTCCACATACCCTGTGTTCACTGTTTTCATTAAAGGAGGCAGCTCCGGATTCATAGCTTCCCAGGCCCAATCTCAAAAGATACAAGTAATATAGGTAAGAGTAAGATAGGGAGCATTTTTTGAAATAATTCTTTCATATTTATTTAATATGTGGGGGGAGGCAGTTGAAAGTTTGAAGGAGAAAAGGACTTGAATATATGGACACGTTCTTCAATAGTACTTTGTTGTGGAATTTGTCATAGGCTGCCTTATTAATTTTTTAGATGTCTTTCTTTCCCATTGCATTCTAAGCAAGGTAATAGTTTAATCTGTATCTCTTCCACAGTCAATCCTAGTATAGCACCTTGTATTTTGTAACATAAATTCAGTGTAATCAATGTTTCTTAATCCCAACCCACAGCAAGAAATACATCGAAACCCGGAATATATACAGGCATGGTGTGCATGTGTATGCGCGCACGTTTGTGTTTGAGAGGGAATATAACAATTTTACTATCAATTCTTATTCTTACTATATGATATACTGACACTTTCTATTCTATTCTTTTCTATTTTATTCTCTTCTATTTCTTTTTTTAAAAGGTTGGTTATTTCCTAACCTACTAATGGATCAAGAAAAAAAATTTGAAAAACACTGATCTAGTCCTATCTCTTGCCCAATATAAGAATCTTGCTATATCTCTGACAGATAGTAATCCTGGTCAGAGTTTGAAAAGTTCAGTACTTCAGGAGGCTGCACACTTCCCTATGGAACAACTCTAATTGTTATTTTTCAAGATCATCTATCATTCATGCTACTTATAAAAATATTTTAAATAGTAGAGAACTTTTTAAATGGCAGAAGATGACCATTTATGCATATCCATGTGAATTTTTAATTTTTTATCCATAAAAATGAGAATAATATGAAATTCATACTTCCAATTCCTCAAATGTGGAAGAAAACAAAATAACTATAGATGTAAAAGTAGATTAAGGTCTATGGTTGCACAGGATTTTTAAATTCTAGTTGCATAAAATCCTATTAAAGATTTTTAAGTGTGTCCCCCAAAAATGTAAATGTATATAACCAGCATGTACCAAGTATATTTCAGACTGTCTGCCTGTCCATGCCTTCTTCCAGAGAGAAGTAAAAAGTAAGCAAACATTAAGACCTTTCAGCACAAACCACCACAGCTAATTGTTTCAGATATGAGAGGCTAACCATAAAGATAAATTAGGATTTCAGTGACCTCATTTAATATGAGCTGAAACAGAGGCTCTCTGTCTCTAGAATTTGAATCAAGAGAAACAGAGTGCAGCCAATGATGGGCCCTGAGAACTAGAACTAAAAGGTTATGTTAACACCAAGCAAGAGCAATTTAGTTCACACGCCAGTCGAAGCTATAAGGAAGCCAATGGGATGAAAGAGTGAAAAGCCAATAAATGAAAAAAGGCAAAAATTATGTAAGAAGAGAAAAAAGACTAGGGCCAAGCACTAGAAATTCCTGGGCTTCTACCCTTCCTAAGGTCTACTTTCTTCCATTTTTCCCATGTTCCCATTCACACTTATCCTTATTCCTGAAGGAACTTGAGTTTTTCCATTCTTTATCACCAAATGTTTAAGTCACAAATATCTATACGTGTTTTGAAAAAGAAAAAAAAACCTTTACAATGTAGGTTACTACTTCATTAGAACAAAGGCTCCAGATTTAAGATACTCCATTTAAATGCTAAGACACCCTTGTAGACAAGGAAACTCAAACTACTGTACTGGAATGTTCAGAAAGAACCAAGTAATCCCTATAATTGGATAGTGGAAAGAAGAAAAACTAAACTTTATATTTCCATTATAATAAAATAGAAATGGTAATTTTCTATAATCCTACTTCTTATTTTCTGAAAATTTTCACCTTATTTTCTTACCTGTTGGTAGAGGAGGGAAATCATAACTGTCAGAAGCAGTACTGATACCTGGATCATTTTTAAGTGGATTGGATGTTAATGGCTGTCTATTCCTCTTTTTCTGATTGAACAGTGGTACGGGCAAACAGCCTAAATTGAATGTACCGATAAATAAGTACATAATAGGCAAATAGTCAGATCTAGTTATAGACTAATTACTAGTATATAATAATACACGATTTGAATTGGTCTGCTTCTATACATTAATTTTATATTTATTACAGATATATTTCTATAGATTTGGAATTTTTTTACACTCTTTTTAAGAGCCCAAATAGCCTTATTTGTCTCTCTAAAAACTCCTTTCTTGTTCTATGTTGACACTGCCTTAATTCCTCTTGTTTGGCAGTAATTCCCATCTCCTCCCTCATCCCCCTACCCTTTCCAAATCCACTTTTTGTTTTCCTTCCTTCCCTCCTGTGCTTGCTTATCACCATATCAACTGGAGGGGACACTTCAAGTACAATAGAGGTAAGGGAGAACCAAAATTTGACCCATTTTGCTTTCCAAAACCCTAACCACTCTCTGACTATGGTAGCATACCCTTTAAGGCCATGGTTCTCAAACTTTAGTTTGACTAAGATTTATCTGTGGTTATGCTTAACATGCCAGTTCCTAGACCCCACCCTCATAGATTTTATTTCAATCGACTTGCTTTGGAAACCAAAACTCTGCAATTTCAACAAGAACTCCAGGTGTCTGTAATGCATATTTTCTGTGGATCATTTTGAGAATGCCTTAGAGTGATAGTAATAAATCCAAATGAGAATAAATACTACTCCAAACCCTCCAGTTGAGGGACCTGGGATCTCAAGTCAAGTCAAAAGTCAGAATTTATGAACACTAAAACTAGAAGGGATCTCAGAGGAAAAAGAGGTCCAAAAAGCTTACACATTGCCACAGTGAAAGAACCTAGATAGGGCCCGAGCTTCCTAACTCTCAGTTCAGATATCTTGCCACTATACCATACTCTAGTTGGTCCATCAACACTTACACTTACATGAGAATATAGACTCTGGTAACTGTCTGATGAACAGCTGGGAAAACGATGTGGGCTCTGGAATCAGACTGTCTAAATTTGAATTACAACTTCAAAGCAGGTTCCAATTACAATTTTAAAGTACAAACTACGGCTATTTCCTTAAACTCATTGTGCCAATATGGCATATAGTGAGAGGCAGAACAATATAGTGATTAAAAGAATGGAGTCTAGGTTCAAATCCTGGCTCTTCCACTTCATAAATTACTTATTTAACCTCTTTGTGCCTTCGTTTCTCATCTAGAAAACAGGGATGATAATAATAACTCTCTCAGAGTTAAATAAATTAACATATAATTAAATGCCCAGAATACAGTACACCCCCCATAAATAATAGCTATTATTATCTTCATTGTGCATTATCATCATTCCTTTGGTTCTCTTCATTCTTGCCCTCTGTCCTTATACTAACAAATTGGGAAAGCAGAAATGGCAGGGGAAGCTATTAGGGAAACAGAAGCACTTCTGAAAATATTTTAAATAGTCACAAATAAATATTAAAATATTATTAATTTCTTTATTTTCAGCTTAAAAAGCACAAAACAACTCAAGCACATGGGATTTGTAGAAAGAATACAAGAGTAAATCCAGGAAAGTCTGATTTTACTTCCACCTAAGCCACTAAGTGTTTCGTCTTGAGTAAGTTATTTTACTTCCTTTGACCTAAAAAGTAAAGAGGCTACACTATATGTTCATTCTTTTTATAAGTTCCTTCCAAAATGTTGCATCTATATACTATACAAGGTTTACATAACATATACAAACTATAGAAATTTTTAAAAGTCAGTCAATACCTGCTGTATTTCGAGTTGAATTTTCATTTATGTTTCTCTTCATTTCCTTCAATATCAAAGTCTATAATTTTTTCTTTAGCGCTCCAACTTTACAACATGAAGTTGTTCGACTAAACCTTCAAAGAAAGAAATTTATACCTTGTATTGTATCAACAACAAAATCAAGTTCTCAGCCTAGTAATTACTGAAATTATGGTTTAAACCTATGGTTTCAAACCTGATAATGTAAACTCTCTGCCAGGCTCTTTTGCTTTCTGAGTAAGAATTTACAGCATAACCCATTTTTCCAAATCTGTTTGAAATAAGACTAGTGTGGCTATAATCTTGCTTCCTAAACATATGTGGATTTTCACAGAGTCTACATAATTTATTTCAGAATCAAGGACCCAAAATGAGAATAATTCTGAACCAGATCTACAAAGAGGGAGAGGGACTACAACATTGGCAAACATACTTACAAGGCCAGGGAGGAAACATACACAATTGAACTAGCCATGTGAGAACGTATTCTGTGTCTCACTTTTAAAGCACTGTGCAGATCATCTGATTTGGCCATTAGTTTGAGATCCCTGGATTACATAATGCCAAAGACTAAGGCCTCACTTAATATCCAGAATAATTGTACTTATAAGTTTCCACTCCGTTTCTATAACTTCAACAAGTGAAATAAGATTTTTTTGTTTTTTTCTTTTACCACAGAATTTCTGTTGTAGTTTTTTCCATGTTTAGCCTCTTATATTTCGATCCCAATTTAATTCAATAAATACTTGCCTATTTCATAAAAAAGTAAGATTCAAACCTAAATAAGATCATTTCTGCTCCCAAGTTCTCTGCCCCATGAGACAAATAGACATGAACACCACTGAGTAACAATGCAAAGCATACTGAGGTACATATTAATTTCCAAATATCGTTTCTAGAAATAAAACTTGGGAAACATGAGGTCAGGGGCTGCC
The DNA here is from genome assembly GCF_028564815.1 of Eubalaena glacialis. Classification (NCBI taxonomy): domain Eukaryota; kingdom Metazoa; phylum Chordata; class Mammalia; order Artiodactyla; family Balaenidae; genus Eubalaena; species Eubalaena glacialis. The sequence continues at coordinate 13,211,941 of NC_083734.1, read as the reverse complement.
CCTGCTTTGTTTCCACATATTGGTCTTGAACCTGGATATAGTATGCCCTTTAGAAAATATTCTTGATGCCGTTCTAGGAACCAAAACAGGTTATGTGACCTTTTCTCAGCCCAGAAATACCAACGCAACACACATCCTGAGCTTAGAGGGGGACGACAAGAGACTCAGGCAAACAAAAGCGCCACATCCTCCCCTGGACCACTGACCCTGGGGGCAGGGGCCCTGAGGTGCCCCCCACTCCGGCTTCCCACTGGACCCTAATTACATTAAGGCGGGTGGTGACATCGATGTGCAGAAAGTCTGCTCAATGCGCACACACGCACACACCCCGCCCCAAAGACCGTTGCCTCAGAAGGAGGCCATCGGGCCTGCTTGGGCGCCTCTTGGGGAAAAAACATCAAGCTCCAGTCAGGGCTCGTGTTCTCTTCCAATAACCTCTCCTGACCCAGGGATCGCGCCAGTTTGGTAACTAGGGCCTACACAGACTCTTTCCCTTCTTGGCCCTCCTGCCATACGACACGCAACTTTAACCCTCAGGTTCCTCGCCTCCGTCAACCGTCACCCTGCCAGCGCAGTCAGCGACCACCAACCGCCTTCCCACCGCCGAAAAAGCGCGGAAGTCGCGCTCTGCGCATGCGCGACCCCGCCCGCGCGCCACCGTCGGCGCAGGCGCAGAGGCCACCACCTGGGTCTTCGGCGCCGTGACGTCGTCCGTTCTGTGGACAAAGAGGGAAAGACACGCACGCCTTTTCCCTGGCACGGAAGCATGAACGCGCCTCCGTTTGCGTTCTTGTACTGTTGGGTACACGGCACAGGGATGGCTCTACCTCTTTGGAGTTTTGCCCAGAGAGGGACAAGCCTGCTTAGCCAACCTTCGCCCCAGCTTCATCAGGAAGTTAGGCCAGAGCTGGTTGCCCAACCCCGTTCCCACACCCTGAAGTCGTTTCTTACGTCTAGACGTCAGTTTGTGAGATGCTGGGGGCACCCCGGAGTGTGCCTAGAATAGGATGACTGAAAGGCCACAGGCCTCAAAGCCAAGTCAGAGGGGTCTTTCTTGGTCTGGCTGAGATTCTGAGTGAGGTCAAGCAGACGGGACATTGGAGTCGCCAGGAGGCTGGGAGAGCTGAGGCCTGGGTTTAGATGACAGTCCCGCAAGGCCAAGCACGGTCAGGAAGGCAGGGCCAGTGCTGCACAAGCTCGGGAAGGGAAGGAGTACATGCCTCAGAGACCTAGGACCCCGGAGAGGAAAGGGAAGGTGCAGTGACCTGGGCTCTGGCCCTCGGCCATTGGACTGCCCCTCTCTGGCCCTTTGATCTCCGGCACGTTAGCCCCTCTAAACCTACATTTCCTTCCTCAGTAAAATAGCAATAATAATACTTAATTGCCCTGAAGATGCTAAAAGAGAAAATGAACAGTTCTGACACGCAGTAAATGCTCAATAAATGTTAGCCCTTATATAATAACAGTAGCTGCCATTTACTGAGTACTTACTGGAGGCCAGGAATAATAATTCTACTTCTGTCTGGGTTCAAAGCCCATTTTTTGTTGTTACCCTACCTTCTGACCATTTGAAGACTGGAGTAGGTGAAGGGAAGAGTTGCAAAGGGACCCAGAGATAAAGGGAATGTTGTTAGTGAAGTCCTAAGACTATGAGACCATGAGACTTAATTAGTAGTTTCTTTGAAGATTAGGTCAAATAAAAGAGAATGTTGGAAAATAGGATTAGAGGTAGATTGAGACCAGATAATAAAAGATCTTGAATGCCAAACTAAGGAGTAAGTCTGAAGGAATAAGTTCTTCGTTTAATTTGGAAAAGACTTCACACAATAAAATGTCTGAAAAAACTTGTTTGTCTTCATGGTTCCAGAGAGGAGGTTTTTTAAAAAATGAGTAAAATCTTCAAGGAAGCAGATTTTGACCTGATATATACATATGTACACA